>NC_139688.1:27998859-29349693 GCF_964106915.1 Podarcis gaigeae
TGTCTGTGGGTCCTGTCATATTTTTAAGCTAGAGGTCTGCCCCTGAATGGAACAGGTAAGTGAGTATAGAATTGCAGCCTCAGTCAATGAATTGTCTAGTACCAGGTAGCATATGTTTCTTCCCTAACCTATGAAGTTTCCTTGCCGCTTAGGAAGTTTTCCAGCACTATACAGTATCCTGAAACCCTGGCCTACCTGGCAGCAAGTCAGTATGCCAGGTCCAAAGTTCAAAGTCCGAAGGTCAATCCACACAAGCAAAGTCCAGAAGTCAGGAAATGCAATCTACGCTCAATCCAAGTGACCCTTGATCACTTGGAATGTTTGTGTGTGTGGTATTTTATATAATATTTATCCTGTGAATCAATTGGTATTGATAACACACAGCTGGTCACTTTGTGTGATGGGAACCTATAGCATTTATGTCAAATTCCTAGAAATTCATACCATTGGGTAGTGGTCCTCTTTGGAAATTCTGAAGTCTTTGCAACTGGCAATTTTTTTACAACCTGTCATGGCTCTATAGAGTAGGGAGACACTAGATCGCCTACAGATGTTGTTGGACTATGTGCCCAAAAAGCATGGTCAATGGGCAGGAAAGATGAGAGTTGAAGTTCAACCTCATCATCAGGAGGATGGCATAAAGATTGCTCATCCCTGACATAGATCCTAGAACTGAAAAAGATAAGGGTAGGATGAACCCACACACACCAGTCACTAGGGTGGCCCAGTCCACAGAACAGGGCTGGGCAACCTCAGGCCTAAGGTACAAATGTGGTCCTTAAAGCCTTACTATCTGACCCCTCTCCACCACTGCCCCACCACAGCCCTTGCTTCACACCTTCCTTGAATATTTTTGCCTGACTGGAAATGTGTTCGTGATTATGACTCCTGCTTGCCTGAATGAAGAACAGAAGTAGGTGTGTGTGTGTGTGTGTGTGTGTGTGTGTGTGGAAACTAACCTGCTGCACAAAGGTAAAAATTACATTCTTTGCTCCACCCACTTCTGCCCCTGGCCCTGCCCACCACTGGCATGTGGGGGACAGGGAGAAAGAAGCTTGTCACCAAACCAAATTATATCCATTTCTGACTATAGCTGGAGCAAGTTCAGCCTTGGTGTTATGTGGAGTCTTGCAGCTCATGAGCAGCAAACTTGCAATGCCTGCCGGCCAACCCACACCATCTATGAAATCACATATGGCTACCTGGCTGCTCCCTCTTCCATTGAATCATAATGAATACCACCCTTCTCCCCATTATAGGGTCACCAGAAAGCTAGAAGGCTTGGCTGTAATTTTCAAAAGATAGTCAAAATAGGCTCAGACATCATTCCTAAATAAAACAAGAATATTTTTAAAAACAATTTAACTCCCATAGAATTATGGGGCGAGGGAGCTACAGCCACCCCTTTGGGTTTTACGGGAAAGCTTGTTATCATTATTATTTTGTTAGAGATATCCATTTCATCAATTAATGAATGCATGATGCATACAGGAACAGAGAGTATGGGGGAGGAATTTTTGATTTTTCTGGAATACTAATGTGATATCAGATTTATTAATATTGCTGAGACTTAATTGTGAAGAAACATCTTTCCTTTGAGAAGCTTTAAAATGCCATTAGACATTTGATTGGACTGATTTGATGAAAGGTCAGAAAGTTATTTTGGCTGCTCTGTGATAAGTACTTTACTGGGGTAAAGAAAAAAATCAGAAGTCTCCGGATTTATTATTAGCCAAATGTGACATTTATTGGGGACAGCAGTTTAAAAAAAATACAGTAGTTAATCAGAATCGTGATTATCTTTTGTTTATTGCTTGGGTGGCTGTGCTATGTTGTGCCTCCCTTCCCTTTCAACATACTTCCACACCACTAGTCCTTGAAACCAGAAGCTCAAAACTAGTGCAATGAGGCGGCTTTTAAAAATGGCGGACCAATCAAGCGTTACCTTAAGGGACACAAAAAAGGTCATAGGATGAGGTGAGGGGTTTCGCCCTACTCTGCTCTTTGCATATGCCTTAATTCTGCATGAGGGGGTTTCCTTGCAACAAAATATTAAATACAGTTATAATATTCTCTGTGAAAACAAGAGCCAATTTATTTATTTTTTGCTTCTTTCTTGGAGAAAGGAAATGTCTCTGAATTTTTGAAGTATTTGCCACAACGGCTATGTTTAACCTCCACTTCGGAGGCTCTGTGTGGGAAATGGCAGCCCATGAAAAAATTATCTCTGTCGCAGCCCTTAAATTGTGGAACTCCCTCCCCACAAATGTGTGTCTAGCACTTTCATTGTACAGCTTTTGCCAAATAGGTTTTGTTAAATAATTTATAATAATTTATCTGTTTTGCTGAATTGATGTTGCTCTGCCCATTGTGAAAGGCGGGTAATAAATGTTATAGATTAAAAATAACAATAAGCAGGAAGCCCCTCCCAATTAAAAGTAATAAATATTATTTTTTTAAAAAAGAAGCCCCTCCCAAAAATGTTCCTCTCCCTCCTCTGTTACTTTTTCAGGCAGGTTTCATTTTGCACCAAAACAATGGTAAAAAAGAATAAATGTTTAAAGTTTTCAACAGAATTCTAGTAAATCAAGGAAGAATATTCATAGCTTCCAGCTGTTAGCAATACCCAAAAGGGAAACGGTTGCTTCTTCAGCATTCTTTGTTTAACAGCTTTCTCTATAAAAAATGTTCTGCATAACTTATTATCCAAGTAAGCCATAGGGACTAACACATCATCACAGACATCTTGATAAAGGTTGTAAGTATCTCTTGAAACTGAGGTCAACTCAATTGTTAAGTACTATGATGTCTCGATTACTGGGGTTATTCACCCATTTTCTATAAGGGTTTTTTTTTTTAAACAAACAACAACAACACCCTTTTCCCATCTTCTTCAGTAAGCTTTACATTAAGCACCTGTACAACAATAAGCCTTTATGCCAGAAACATCTTATTGGTTTCTGCAGACAACCAATGTTTGAAGATGCTTCATATGCCGTGTTGGGTAAATGTTCCATCTAGACCCAGGTGTAGGGAACTTCTGGTCCTCCAGATGTTACTGAATGACAACTCCCATCAGCTCCAGCCATCATGGCCAATGACTATGAACAATGGGAGTTGTAGTTCAACAACATCAAGAGGGCCAAAGGTTCCCCACTCTGGATCTAGCCCAATGCTGCCGAGTCTGACTAGCAGTTGCTCTTCAAGGACTCAAGGAGCAGAAGTCCTTCCTAATCCTGCCTCCCAAGCAGTGGCATAGCGTGGGTTGTCAGCACCCGGGGCAAGGCAAGTAATTTGCGCCCCCTAACCCGTGGACTTGCGCCCCCTAACCCTAACCCCCAGATGTTTTTGTGTGCTGCTCTAGTTTGCCAGAAGCGGCTTAGTCATGCTGGCCACATGACCCGGAAGCTGTCTGCGGACAAACGCCAGCTCCCTCGGTCTATAGAGCGAGATGAGCGTGCAACCCCAGAGTCGGTCATGACTGGACCTAATGGTCAGGGGTCCCTTTACCTTTACCTATTCTACATAATTTTCAGAAAAAACAATTTGACTTGCATAAACAAACAAGCAGACAAAATCTGAATTATTTTGTCTTACCTGTATACAGGTAGTTATCAAGTTGTCTAAAACAAGTATCTTCCATTCAGATATGTATATCTTATATCTATATCCATATCTTCAAAGTTCATATTGCTGGCTATGCAAGATGTGTTTCTCTGCTGTTACCAACAGTGGGGGAATCTTGCTTTGCACAAACAGGGCAGAATTACAGAAGCACAACCAAGAGAAAGTTAATTTTCTAACAAATCAATAGTCCTTATTCTGTATAATAAGTTACCCCTCTATGTACATCCAATTTATTCTCTAGTTTTTAAATAAATCTATTCCCAATGCTTAAACTGTCTAATCAGCCAGTTGAGAGACTTGTTTTGCAGACTCAGTTGCAGCCTGAAATTTCATATTGAATTGCCTCGATGCTCAGAGTTTTTGAATGTAATCCTGTAAGATTACTGTGGGGAAACACAATTCTACTAGCATGTCACAGAAGCCTGAATCAAAACCGTCCTAACAGCCTTATATTCTAAACTGTTCCTTAAAAAAAAAAAAAAGAATTAGAAATGTTAATTAAGGAGATACTTTCCAGGCTGTCATTTTACATATTTCAGCAAAGTTTTGTGTGAATAAATTATGTGTACTGTTCTAGGGTGAATATCACACTCCCAATTTAATAGTCAATGCAAGTCCCCATAGAAAATAATTCATTTTCTCATTTCCATAATAAAAGTAACTATATTCCCATACCACGGTGCATTCAATTCAGAAAGTTATCCACATTTATTCATCATTTAACATATAAGGTTAGTGTGAAGGAAAAAGTATTATACTGAGAAGCTGGAGCCAAATCCTTATCTGGCATGCATCGCTGCGGCTTTGTACAAAGCCCTGGCCCTAAAGAAATTTGCATCAACAATGCAAAATAGCAATAAGGAAAACAACTTTTATGTGATTTAAATGGCGAGTGCCTTATGCAGTATTCAAAAGTACCTATACTGGTACATTAAGCGTCAAAAATCCCATCTTAGGATCCATGGAAAGCATATGCTAAGACCCAAAGAACTAATTTAGGTGGGATTTTAATGTCTTTCCTTCTAAAACTTTAAACAGCAGAAACCTCACGGGACCAACACAAACTAAATCTGAATGCAGTTTGTCAAAAGCCATCTTGTGCCTGGCCACAGGGAGGCTGCTCTCTTAAGAAAAACAAATCAAATGTCCTTGCAGCATACGTAGTCAAATGGGTCCCGGCTAAAAACAACAAAACTCAACACAGTCATCTTATATTCAGGGTAATAATGTCGCTTATATAACTAGTCAAGATATGACATTATAAACTTTTAATTCATCTATTCAATACTGGCAGCCAGTGCCGGATTGACGTATAAGCTAAACAAGCTATAGCTTAGGGCCCCACTCTCTTGGGGGCCGCCCCAAAAAAATTAA
The DNA here is from genome assembly GCF_964106915.1 of Podarcis gaigeae. NCBI lineage: Eukaryota > Metazoa > Chordata > Lepidosauria > Squamata > Lacertidae > Podarcis > Podarcis gaigeae. Next base: position 28,003,861 of record NC_139688.1, read on the forward strand.
AGGAAAAAAACCGTGGATGTACATTTCCAAAATATATGATAAAAACAAATAAAATAAAACTTACATACAGCAACAGTGTATATACCTATCCCTACCTTGTTTTAGTGGCCCATAAATAATATTTATTCCATCAATTTTTGCCATCCATAATTTAGCTTAACAAAGTAACCCTAGGATTTGGGGACTGCAGTGATGTATGCTATTAATTCTATTTTAATTACCTTCATGATTAGATAGCTAATGATTTATAATTAGATTGTGGGAGATATGAACTGAATCAGAGTTTGTGGCACATCTCTGATGAATTCATTAAAATTGATTTATTGAGTAGCATTCTCTGAGGCTTGATGAGGCAGGGTTTATTTGAGCAAAGTTCTCACTAAGGTCAATGGGAGGTCCTCCCTCCTCCAGATAAGCAGTCCTAGTAAGGAGAATTGATAGCACTAAATTGTACCAACGGATCTCTGGTGTAGGGACAAGAATTGGCAGCCATTTAACAAACAGGATCCTAAAATATGCTTGGCTACAAAGCACAGCTGGATTTCTGAGCCATCTATATGCTCAACTGTCCAACCATTTTGGGAGAGCTAGCGTAACAAATTTAAGAACAACAAACAAGACTAGGAAGGAGGTTGAAAGCAGATTCACAGAGCCAGATTTTAAACCACTGGGCAGATCAGTTGTATGCATGGGCTTGTCCACTGGGGATACTAACAGCTGCGCACAGTGATAGTTGCCAGGGGTGTGCATTAGATTCGGACAAATCCCACAGAAAAGCAGGGAGCATTGGAAGGATTTGTGGATTGTCAAAGGTGAAGCGGTATGATATGGGAACTGTTTTCATGAAAAAGGTTATTGAATAAAGAATTGATTGCAGCATATAGCTGTGTGTTTGGTCTCTGGCATTCTGCTCTATAAGAGCCTCCTATTTTAAATAGTTAATGGGGCTGATCTCTTTTTAAATTTTTAAATTTAATTTTATTAACATATAAAACACAATACACATACACAACACACTACCTTATCTTCATAACATAAAACATACCTACAATCGTCTATATAATACCTACCTATACTATACATATCAACATACCTACACACCTACCCCACACGGAGACCCACCAAGCGACACGAGTTCCAGCCGTCTTGTTACTCTACTTTATTTTTCCAACTAGCTTAAACACATTTCATTATTTCTTTAATCTCTTCTTCTATCTTGACTTCACTCTCCTTTCACTCTAATCATTTTCTGGATTCTCACAATATCTGTCAGAAATTCTACTTTTTCCACATAAATTTTGATGTATTCCTTAAAGATAGTCCACTCCTTATTCACTTTTTGTACCGTATCTCCTCTTATCCTCCCTGTTAGTTCGGCAATAGGGAAGTATTCCATCATTTTGGATGACCAGTCTGTTTTAGTTGGGACGCTGCTGCTTTTCCAATTTTTGGCAATCAATAAGCTTGCTGCCGTAGTTGTTTACATAAATATTGGTCTGACCGTTCTTTTTATTTCCTCTGACATGATACCTAGGAGAAAGGATTCTGGGGTTTTTTCCCCAAATGAAAATCTAAACATCTTTTTCAATTTGTTATATTTTCCCAGAATCCCACTTTAATGGGGCTTATCTCATCCAGCAGTTAATTGGCTTAAGGCACAAATTGTGCATAGCAGAGGTTGCCTGATGCTGAATTAGAACACCGATCCATCGAGCTCAGTGCTGACTGGCAGTGACTCCCCAAAGTTTTAGACTGGTGCCTCTCTCAGTCCTATTTGGAGATGCTTAGAATTGAACCTGGGACCTTCTGCATGCAGAACGTATGTCTCTGAACACCAGCTGCTGGAAATCAAAGGCGGTGTGCGCGCCATTGTACTTAGGGTTTGCTTGTGGGCTCCCCACGGACACGTGTGGCTGGGCATGGTGAGAATGGCATAATAGACTAGATGGGTCTTTTGCATGATTCATCAAAAGGCTGAATCATTTGGTTCTTACAATCTTAAAATGGGTCCTCTACCACTGACCTAATGCCCTTCTCCTATAGCTTAAGGGGCAAAGACCAGACCACTTGGTGTTATGTACTGAAGTTCTCACCCTGGGCCAGCAGGAGGATACTGTAGATAGTTATGCAAATGTCAGGGAACTGCCATCAGAGCAAGAAACGGAGGGAGCGATGCCGGAGAGGGGACTAGCAGGGGGGAAGGATTTCAGCGTAACACCCATAGAGAAGAGAGGGAGATGGAAGAATTGGTGACAGGGCTCCAAGACCCTTCACCCGAAACTAGTGGAGAGAGCGCTGGGACGCCCCTGCCTTCCCCTTACTTGCGCAGACGCGTTCCGTGCAGGGAACAGAGGAGGAGACTCGGGGTCAAACAGCTTTTATGCTGGAAGAGGTTCAAGAGACGCCCACTCTCGGATTCTGCAAGTGACTAACAGGTCACAGAGGGCGAGCTCTGACCCTAAGCATGGTTGGGCAAGCAAACTAACTAAACTGAAGGCAATTTACGCACAAGTAACCCCTCACAACCATTACAGCAAATAAGGGATCGAAAGTGATGCTCAGTGATTGGATAGTTTTAGAAAATTGTTACAGTTACATTGTACTGGAGCTCTATATAAGCAGGCTGACTGAAACCTTCAGTTCAGTTCTGTCCTGGCCTGTGAATAAACAAGAGCTGTTTGAAGAATCACTGTGTCGTCTGATATATTCACCCACAACCTAACACTTGGCACACACAGCTCTGCCCTCCAATGACTACTCCCAGCAGCATCTACTGCCTGAAGCAACTACTTCATTCCTACTAATAGTAGAGCTGGCCCTGCCATCATGGAAGGCAAGATGCTGTTTCAACTTGCAAAATTACTGGTGCCAATGCTGAGGATATTTGTATTCTCCCTTTCAAGGGTGAAAGGGAAGGCGAAAGGATCAATTTCTGAAAGAACAGTCTATGGAAATCTGTGCATTGCACCATCACTCTATATATTTAGGGGCACTTTATGTGACCACCGAGTTATTTCCCATCTGGCAGAAAGCTAGTTTCAGCAAGCAGTAGCCTTTTTTTGAAGAAATATTGAAGAAATATTCTCTATCCATGGAGATCGAGTGTGCAAAGCTGCAGAATCACTTGACAACTTTGCGGAACACTGTAACATTCCTGTCTCAGTAATTTACACCTATTTAAATAATCACAGCTTTGGCTAGCTAGAGAGGAGAAATGTTACACTTCGGGAAAATTCTGAGCATGTTTTGTTCTGGCAAAAGGAACTCTACATTCACTAAAACATGTCATAATTAAGATATCCTGTTACCATGGGGGAAATTATTGTTAAACCCTACCTTTTCTATCTGAGTGCAGCAATGAGGTTTGGCTTCAGACCCATAAGCTCCCCCAATTGAAAAGCTGACAGACCAACAATCTGTCGGGCAGGCAGGTGCTTGTGGATGCTCACAGTAACACTACATATATGCATTTCTGTATCCAGGATCCTTCCCTACTACCCAATATGGAATCAATTGAAAACTTTATGTAAATTGAACGGAGCTAGCTATTCTGGTTTTAAGAGCTTGATCTTTTCCCTTTGTATTCCTTTCTCAACCTTATCCCAGGGGCTTTGAGTGGCTCACACATTTTACAATTACAATTTCCATTTGGGGGAGAGAAAAGAAAAGAATGCAAAGCAGAGAAGCTGCCAGTTGGGATGGATCTCTTGCTATCATGGAAGCATAAGACTCTCTAACAGCTACTGGTCATCTGGTCAGTGGGTGACATTTAGTAACACCCATTAGCTTTTTAATTAATATTCAGCGTTGATGACAAATAACACAAATGGGTTAAAAAAAATTGTGCCTTTTTAGAAACATTTTTAATAAACATTTTGAAATAAAAGGTCAAACTTGGGGACAATTTTTGGTAGGCAGGCATCTAATAAAATTAGGGGTTTTAATTCAGGGGGGCTGCAAGCAAGAGAAAAGGTGTTATTTCTGCCTGCACCATATAAAGCCAAATGCTTCTGCCAGATTCTTGTATTCTCTCTTCCTTACCATAATGAATCCTCTCCAACCGTAATACAGTGAGGAGAGCGCATGCTTGGCATGCAGAAGGTCTTGGGTTCAGCTGCTAGTCCTTCCGGGTAGGAAGGATCAGGTGAAAGGTGATGGGAAAGACTTTTGCCTAAAATATTGGAGATCCCCTGATAGATAACTGCCAAAGTTGTTGAGCTTTCTTAAGGATTTTACCGGAGGGCATATACTGCCCCGGGGGGCAGATTAAATCGATTGATGGGCTGGATTAGGCCCCCAAAACGGATTTTGGACATGCCTGGCCTAGATGGACAAACAGAATGGTAACCTGGAATACGGCAGTTTTCTACTGAAAAGGAGTAATGGCCCCATTGGGGAAGGAAACATGTGGCATGACAGAATGAAAACCAAGTCTATGAAATGAAGCAGAGCCAATCTTCCAGGTTTGGACAAGAGAAGGTCTCCAGCTAATAAACGAGTTATACTTGCTGAATATTTAGTAACGTGTACAAAACTGTAGATGAATGAAGTTTTCCAACTCTACTCATAAGAGTACTTCTTTACCTTTATTGTCTTTTTATGAATTGTTTTGTCTTCCCAACAAAGCCCTGGTAAAAATAAAAGAAGGGGGGGGGGGGGAGAGAAGAAAACCAATCTGCGTTTTTGAGTTTCATCATATTTGTGACCCAAGCTACGATCTGCACCTGAATTACTTCTTCAAATTATGTTGCTTAGTGATGGTCAACTGCCTGGCCAATACACAAGAATACAATTGGCATCCGACAAGTGATTATATGCATGTATGGGTGAGAGCCGTGTCAGATTGAAAGGGACAGGATTGAAAGAGATTCTTATTGCAAGGGACTGGTGAAGGATATACGAAAGGAGAAAAGGCCAACAGACCTGTGGGGGCTTCAAGAAAAAGCAAAAGCAGACTTGGATTCCTGGGCAAGGGAAGGCAAAGCGACTTCTGGAAGAGCGGGTGGTGGCAACAAATCTATTCTGTCCAGGAGTGATAGACACCATAAATACACCTCTGTACATCGTCAAAGATTTGTTGAGTATTTTCTTCAGAGCATTCTTACTGCTTTAAAGGCAAACCACTGTTTGGTTTAAATTGGGGTTTACCTTTGGCTATCTGACCTGCTGTACCCCCCAAAAATCAAGTGAATGTAGACATACAAAGTTGCCTTATTCTGTGTCAGAGCATAGGCCTCTCAAGCTCAGCATTGTCTACAGTGTGGTGTAGTGGTTAAGAGCGGTAGATTAGTAATCTGGGGAACCGGGTTTGCATATCCGCTCCTCCACATGCAGCTGCTGAGTGACCTTGGGCCAGTCACACTTCTCTGAAGTCTCTCAGCCCCTCTCACCTCACAGAGTGTTTGTTGTGGGGAACGAAGGGAAAGGAGAATGTTAGCCACTTTGAGACTCCTTCGGGTAGTGATAAAGCGGGTATCAAATCCAAACTCTTCTTCCTCTACACTGACTGGCAGCAGTCTCCAAAGTTTCAGACCAGTGCCTTTCCCTGTCCTGCCTGGGATCATCTGTACGCAAAGCAGATACTCTCCACCTGAGGTACAGTCACGGCCGTCTTTACCCGGGGGTGCAAGGGGTGCGGGGCACCCGGGCGCTGAATTCTGGGGGGTGCCCGGCACCTGCCACTGAAGCAGCCTAAGCTCTTAACTATCTAAAGGTAAAGGTAAAGGTACCCCTGCCCGTACGGGCCAGTCTTGACAGACTCTGGGGTTGTGCGCCCATCTCACTTAAGAGGCCAGGGGCCAGCGCTGTCCGGAGACACTTCTGGGTCACGTAGCCAGCGTGACATCGCTGCTCTGGCGAGCCAGAGCCGCACACGGAAACGCCGTTTACCTTCCCACTGGTAAGCGATCCCTATTTATCTACTTGCACCCGGAGGTGTTTTCGAACTGCTAGGTTGGCAGGCGCTGGGACCGAGCAGCGGGAGCACACCCCGCCGCAGGGATTCGAACCGCCGACCTTTCGACTGGCAAGTCCTAGGCGCTGAGGCTTTAACCCACAGCGCCACCTGCGTCCCTTCTTAACTATCTACCTGTTATGAAATAATAAATAATTTTGATCAAGGTGACATTCAAAGCTGTCTGCCACTGCCGTCTCCACCCTGGCTGCTTTCTCCTCCCCGGAGTCCTACCTTGCATGGAGAGGCATTGCTCTCTTGCCCGCCATTGGCGTGGCTGCTGCATCCCTCTTCTCCTTCCTCCTCCTGGGGAGATTTTAAAAGCACCTGGATGTGAAGCTGTGCGCTTTGTGGAGCTCGGATGCCCAGTTCTTGAGGGGCAACGGCAGCGAGACTCAGAAGAGCAGGTCACCGCCATCACCATGGCCTCACCTGCAACCGCAGAGAAGTATATCCTGGCTATAGACGTGGGTAGCACTAAATTTGGGGGCATTGGGCGGATCTTTGCACAAAGGCAGCACATATGCTAAAGATGGCTCTGGCTACAGTCTTTCCTATTGAAGCTCTAGGCTTAAGGGATCAACTGCAAGAGTAGCAGTAGGCATGGCCAGTCACTCATGTGCACGGCCTGCCCTGTAACATGAAGCTGGGAACCAAGGAAGGCAAGCTTTTTTTTTTTTTTTTTTTGCACAATGCACTGTAGACTGCTTATCTCAGGTCGCACTTGTTATTCAGTAGTCACAGAGCATGTCAAATCCGTAGGCCGGCGTTGATAACATTTCATTTAGCCTCGCACTTATTCAGATAACGATACCATATACTAAAGGGTTAAACATTATGGGCTTTATTCACAGTTGGGCTCAGCTATACAAGCTGAAGAAACGGCTTCGCTTTTCTGAGTGAAACTGAAATGATATTGCACGCTACTCACATATATTCAGAGCTGCTGTAAGATCCAAATGCCCCCAAAATTGTATTCCTCAGGGTCCCTGGCACCTCAGTCACGGTTGAAGCAGCATAGCAAGTATCAGCTCGATAATGGAGGAACTCTTCTCTGGCTGCAGTTGCTATGTGCTCCTGACTTCTGAATGGTGAGACATTCCAGGGGCAACAGGTCCTGATTTCCTTAGGAGGAGATAAGATCACTGGAGACTTATGGCATGCTTGCACTATTTGATTTATTCAAAGGTGAGCACAGGTGGAGGGCAGAAGCAGGGCACTTCTATCAGCAGATCATCTACTGCACATCAGATTTCCAGAGGGGACACACTGCAACCCAGGATGCTTCCAGACTTCAGTAACTCCCTGCTTCTTCTCTGCGTTATTTATGTGTCAGTCCCCAGCACTGTTTCCTTCCTCCCACCTCCTTCACTGACACAAGCAAAAACACAATAATATTAATAATAATGCAAAATCACAGCGGCACACTTAAAAAACATTTTAAGAGCCTGGGCTCCCTTCCCGCACCAGCCTCCCTCTTATCAAGGTACATCACAATAATACAATACTTTCCACAGTTTCCCACTTACTGATCGCATTCCCCTGGAACATCTCCATCAGTCGCTGGCATAAGAAAGGGAACACTATGGGAGGCGATGATATATTTTTAGCTGCATTGCAACTGAGCAGCTGGAAGTAAGGAGGAGATTTTGCTCCATGGGAACACCAACATGTTAAGTTTGGGAAACTCTAGTCCTGATTTCACAGAGGCTTCCTAAGCCAAACATGCTCCAGAGGAGCTATCAGCATCTGCAGACATTTATTGTTCCTGCACATTCCTTATATTTCAGGTCCTAACACTTGTGAACATATTCTTCTCTCCCTCTCTCTCTCTCAGCTGTCAGGAGGTAAGTGCTCCCAAATGAGGCATTAATTTGTGTGTACCCAAACAGACAGTATAGTCAGTGGAAATAAAATGAATCATTGCAGCGCAGAACCACAGAAGAACATTTTGGCGGCTGCTCTTGTTTTGCTTTACCTTATCAAGTTTTTATAAAGAACGGGGGAGGGGACAACTCTCATCTTTCCTAAGCCAAGCATCTTTGTTGTTGTTGTTGTTGTTAAGTTAGCAAGAAAATAGGCTATCGGGACTTCCTTTTTGTTAAGTTGTGGGTGAACATATCAGACGACACAGCGATTCTTCAAACAGCTCTTGTTTATTCACAGGCCAGAACAGAACTGAATTGAAGGGTTCAGCCAGCCTGCTTATATAGAGCTCCACTAGAACGCAACAGTAACCACTTTCTGTAACTATCCAATCACTGAACGTCACTTTCAATCCCTTATTTGCATATGTGGACCTGAGTGAAAACTATCTACAGTATCCTCCTGCTGGCCCAGGGTGAGACCTTCAGTACATAACACGTTTCTAACCATTCTCCACCCACCCATAAAGCAGCAGCTATAGGCTAACAGGGTTCATATTCCAGATATTTTCCTCAAAGCCCCACAAATGTTGCAATTGTGATTTTGGGAGACCTGTGCATTGTGCCTTTTCCTCCCAATGGGGCAGCTGGATGCTGTGCTTTTATTGGTGGCTGTGCACTATCAGGTCAGTCTGGGTGGGGAGGTGGACTGGAAGAGGAAGAAGAGGAACAAGCAATGGATGACAATTGCACAGGAGTAATAATCATCATGCCCTCAAGAGTTGCTGCTTCATGCCTTCGTCGGTCAAATTCTGAGGTGTAGGGGTGTGTGTGTGTGGGTGTATGTGTACCTCTCCACTGGCCAACTGCAGAACGAGCAATTTGTACTTCTACTTGTTACAGACCAGCATTCGCTAGCAAATCCTACCCCCTTGCAGCAGGTAAGGCAACAGCCAACTGAGCTAAGTGTGACTGAACCGGCATCCCAGAGACCCAGTGAGTTTGATGAAACACCCTCACATACCTAGAACAAGCAGTGATTCAAAGAGGTGAGCTGAGCTGCACAACTGATTTGCATGTCTCCTCTAAGTATAGTGTGATCATTCCAAAATGTCAACAAAACCAAACATTTAACTTGTGGAGCTCTTTGATTTCGGAAAGAAAGCAGGAAGGGTGGGGGGAGAAGTCCTTTCTGACCCCCAAAAAGCACGGCTTACTTAGGCATCCATTTGGAATTCCTCCTATAGCAGCAGTTATAAATTAAACCCACCCTGCTATAAATTCACCCTGCAGAATGAGAGGCCACAGACAAAATACACTGTAAAAACCTCTGAAATACAATAAATCAATTTTTACAAGGGTGCAGCCACATCAGAAAACTAATTTTAATGTGGAATATCCAAGTCAGGCCAGACAACACAGCTTGCCAATGAATAACATGCTCTCCAGTTTACCCAATTTATTTACAGGCAACTACATTGTGTATCATCCTTGAGAAACACATTCAGCTGTGGTCTGAATTATGTATGGTCTAAGTCCTTTGGGTACTTGATGTGACAGTGTCATGCTGTGGCACATTAATGAAAACCCCTGGACTTAACCTTATGGCCCTATTTTTTAGGTAAGCCTCAGTATAAAAACTGCAGTGCTGGTGGCACACCAAGAAACATTTTCCAGAATCTTTCTGTTCCAATATGTGTTCACAGCTGGAAATTCACCAGCACCTGTGGCCATCAGTCACATTCTGTTCCTTGTTAACATCTGCACCACAGAAGGCCGAAAGCCAATGAACTGAACCCTTATAAGGAATAGATAGCCTGACTTTTAAGTAGGGTTTCTTGACCATGTACTTTTGAATACCCCTCCTTGAATATTTGTGAGCAGGATTGGGGTAGGCCATTATCTGGCAGGAAAAGGTGATCCAGAGAATTAGGTAAGTGCCCATTGTCTTTGTATCCCCCTGTGCCTGGGTTAAGTTTCTTTGACTTGGTGGGAGCAGAAGACACTTCTGAAGGGTCCTTGAGGCTTGGTAAGCATTTGCTTGGAAGACATGCAAAGCACAGACTCATTTAGGTGTGAAGAGGAGGACAGTTGCTCAGCCCAACTTCAAAGCACCATATGCAAAATGTAAATTTAAAAACTGCAGTAACAATATGCTGTTCATTCCTTTCACATAAACTAAGAGAGAGGTTAGAGACAAATGCATTTTCGTAGAAAAGTTGGCATTGATATTTCTTGCCATGAATACCTTAGGATTTGAAATGAATAATAAGCACTTCCCTCTTTCCCCAGAGTAAACTGGTTTGAGATGGATGCACCAACGAAGGGCTCATTCAAATACAACACTAAACTATTTAAAAAGCCTTGAACTCTCTTCCCTCTCCCATGTTCCAGTTCTCTTGATCCTGCTGCTAAATTACACTGAAAGAAAACAGGCTATTAACTGGGTAACATGAAGTCCATAGCAGCTGCATGGCAGTCAGAAACACTTCATTTTTTAACCTGAATGCTATTAAATTAACAGTTATTCAAATTTCTGCAAAATGTTCCACAAAGCAGTAGTTAGGGAATATAATAGTGCTGAATGGATTTCCATAGAAACCGATTCTTTTACCTTATGCCTAGTGGAAACCCGACATCAGTTTTATTGAAATCCAGTAAAGATCAAAACAGCGAAGCTGTGGCAGGCAGCTGCTTTTGAAGGGCTTGCAGGGTTAGGGTTCCACACTAGGCTTTCTTGCATGGCAAGAAGGTCACTCCAAATTCAATGCTCAGCACAGAGATGCATTTTCCAAAGAAAAGGAGTGGTTTCCAAAGGCCACCAAACAGCGGTTGCCATGCAGTTGCTTGCAAGGAATCTGAAATAATACACAACTAAGGGTGTGATAAAAATACTTTCTGATTTCTTCCCATGGCCGACTTTTCTAAACAACAGGCTGTCACATCCTGTGTAACAACTGAACAGAAAACAGTGTTGTAATCCTGTGCTTCTCAAAAGGTAAGAAAGTCAGTAATAATAACATTTTTTTTATTTATACCCCGCCCATCTGGCTAGGTTTCCCCAGGCAATTTGGGTGGCTTACGGTTCATATAAAAACGTCAAACATTAAAAACTTCCCAATACAGGGCTGCTTTCAGATGCCTTCTAAATGTTGTGTACCAATTACCGCATCAATACCAATTACCACATCAGCAGTGGGCACAATGAGCTTCACCACAATGTTTGTGACAGAGCCATTCATTGATCCAAACCTGTACTTCAGAGTCAGAAGCTAGCTAGTCTGTCCTAGAGACGGGAAGGATAATTCTAGAAGGAAGTACGGGAGTCTTTTTGTGGGCTATATATGAGGGAGGAATCGGAACAATAAACTCTATTAAGCATATTCCGCATCCAGGTTCTAATTTCTAAAAATCCCAGGCCCTCTGGCCATAACAAATGCACCTCAGATTCCTCCTCTGAATATCCCCTTGAAACAGATAGGTGTTCCAGAGGGATATAAGAGATTAACTGTCTTGCACTAGCTCCATTCAATCCAAATGGGATTTCCTAGTTGCTAGGTCCTAGCGGACTGTTGCAGCAGTTTGAACTTGAGCCAAGTTACATAAACATTCAGTCCTCAAAACCTTCTGTCCATGCAGCAACACAGCTCTCCACAGAGTAGACCAACCTGATGTTATCTACAGCCCACCTGCCTGCTTCCAAGCACTTTGGGGGTCAACAGATATCAGCAAGTTCCAGGAGAGAAGCAAGTGTTGATCTGTAGCATCAAAAAAGATGAACAGTGACATAACACCTTCAGCAGCCAACTTGCACCTAAAGGCCTTTCCGGATAATAGGTTTTTCAATTTTGAAAAACAAAAGTCTTTTCTCCAGGCAGTGTTTTTTTGATAACAGGGAAAACAGCATATTCCCAACACTTGAACTGCAATGTTTTGCCACTGGGAAAATGTGATTTGCTCCTATCCATTCTAGAGCATCTGTTGTAATTGTGACTGTATGGGATGCGACTTGCCTGAATCTCATGGGCCCATGGTGGTTATGACATCACTGGTGCCCCACCTGCCCATTTTGAGCCACTGAAGAGTAATGGGGGCGGGGGGCGGGATATATTTACAGGCTTAGTGCTCATCTATCCCTCTAAAATGACACTTATGGAAGATAAGGCTACCAATGGCTACTTGTTGTGATGGCTATGTGTAATCTCCACTATAAAAAGCCCAGTATACCTCTAAATACCACTTGCTGGGAAGCACAAGTAGGGAGGGTGTTGTTGTGGACTTTGGGCTTTCAAATTTCAGCAGTGCCCTGTGCAATGCCAAAATTCAGCAGACCACAACCACCTCTCAACTTCCATTGTTCGTCATTGTTGTGGTGTACCTCGCAGTGTCCTCTTGACTCAGTGCCCAGTGAGAACTGGTTGCGCTCCCCTAAATCTCCCTCCGGTGTCCTGCTTGCCTGCTTTCGCACAGGGATCTGGCTGGCCACTGTGAGAACAGGATGCTGGACTGTGATGGGCCTTTGGTCTGTTCCAGGAGGCCTTGTCTTATGTCCTTATGTTCACTCCATAAAGCAGCTTCCCACAACACGGTAGCATAACAAACTCTGTGTAGTACTTTAATCTCTGCAATAGTTAAAACATCTTACCTTGGGATAGGTCATATCACCATAGGAACAAAGCACAAGTCCTTCAGCTTGATCCTCTAAACCACTTAAGCCTTTACTTGCCTTTCAAGCTTTTGTTCCATTTTGCATTGAAGTACAACTTTAGAAATCAGCACACTTGGCCCCTTGCTTCCCCAGGTTCCTTCTGGAGTTCAACCTTGAACCAATTTATATTTGCTTAGAACCTTTTCTCTCTGTCCTCCCAAGACTTTGCTTCTGTTTTTCATATGAAGACAGCATAAAAGGATGCTTACTTGCATAGTAGCACGGCTAGAAATATATACATGCAGCTAAGAGACAATACTTTCAGTTTTCAGTCAGGATCAATTATCTTACATTCATGTTTCACCCTCCCTTCTTCATATATATATGTCAGCCTGTCAGTCAGATTTTTATTGTTTGTAGCCAGTGTATATATTTATACTGTCATCAGAAGGAATGAAGTTTCAGTATTACAGTGGCCTCATGTTTTAAAGAATCATCCTTATGAGAGCTCATTATTTATATTATGTATAAATGTGCATACCACTCATATCAATAAAATGGTCAGGAATGATGGAAGAGTAGTCTACAAAAGCATATGGAGGGCACCATGTGTGTTACCCCTGCTGGAGGGTCTGGAGTTCCACACATGGCACAACCAATGACTTGATTTGTCTGCCCACAGATCACTTGAGTCTATTGTGATTTTCTCTTCACAACACAGAGGCAACAGAATGGTATTGAAAATATTGATGTATATTATCATATCCTAAGCATGCCTTTTCACAAATAAATCTTTACTGCTATATATTCAAGCATCTTGCCTCATGAGTCCCATTTTCTCAACAAATGGTTATTAAATGGGGTTGGGTAACAATGTCTATCTTCATTACCTTCCTTGTGGTCAATCCACTGCCATGGGCATCCATGGGGAAAGGGCAGTCTGCCCTCGCCCAATGAACCATAATATTCAAGATTCCCGGTTTTCATTTAAAATGTTGAACTTTGATATAAGAAAGTCTGATTACTCCCTTCACCCCCCATTTCTGCTTCTCTTTCCAATTTCATGTTGCTAGGGAAGGAAAAACTTGAATCTGCAATTTTCTAGCTTGTGCTGCAGCATATTCACAATCAGTTAATCCATTCCCCATATTATATACTCCTAATACTTCGGGATAGATCTGAATTTCACTTGTGAGTAGTCCAGTGGAGTTATTAACTGAAAAGACAGCAGGCTACCTGAACTTACCACCTGCGTTGAGCATTTCATTGTTTCACAAAGAAGATTAAGCAAAGTCTCAGAACTTTAAGCAAGGTTTTTAACATTTTTCAATACTATTTTGGGACTTTACTTCTTTTGCTTCCTGTCAGTTCCCCCTGCTAAGTGCACCAGCAACATTAAACACCTGGCTAGACAATCAATAAGACTCCCAAACAATCTGACACATCGCTTTTGCAAGGTTGAGAATAATTCATATGCAGCAGAGAATGTCTAGAGAGGCAGCATTCATGCTCATTGTTATCAGTGTCAAGCCACAGTGGAAACAAAGTCACAAATATGTCAGAAGTGATTTAGGGGATTAGCAAAACAATACAGAGCTAGGTGACTGATACATATTGGGTTTAGTTACCCAGTTTTAATTTCCACCTATTTGACAATAAAGTTTATTTTTAAAAATCTGATACAATATAATCAACATCCTTTTGCATCAGTAAGCCTAAATTTTCAAGTCTGATCCTAAATATTCTTCAACCAAAGTTCTGAAATAATACAAAAAACACAGTGTGTTAATATATTGCCACCTGCTGGACATTTTCATCACCCTCCTATAAGAGGTTAGGAATAAACTTGAGAGGGTTGGAGGGTTTTTTAAATAAGTCTGGCAGAGAAATGCATTGCATTTATATATATATTTTCTAAGGAAGCTCTCAGTATTCCTTGCTCTGAGATTCCTTAGAGTCTGGAGTTAGCTATTATTTTCACAGCAGCTTTTCTCACACATATCTCTTTTCTCAATCTTGCAGTAGTTATTTTTGGGAAAGTATTCATGGTTGAATTTATTCATTTAACATCTTCCTTCCTGTTCTATGAGGAGGGTTTTGACTTAGTTAAAATGAAGGAGGGGAAACTTTTCCAGGGTTCAGCCATGTGGGTAAATGAGAAGTCAAAATGTTGACTTGGAGGGAGCGTAAATAAAGGCATCACAAACAAAACACTGATAGGTCTGCCAAAATAGATAAATGCATAAACACTTTGCCAAAGGCCCAGGACTGAAACTTAAGATTCAAATTCCATCTCAGCCTGGTACTTTCTTGTTGGCCGACCTTGAAGAAATTGCTGTTCACCTCAGTGTTCCCATCTGCCAAGCTGAAATAATGAGCCTAACCAATATAAAATTCAACAAGGGAAGTATTTCCCTTTAAAAAACAGAAGTTTTTTTAAAAAATACACTAAATACAAAAATAAACTTTGTGTACAAGATAAACCACACTCACAGAAGGCAGAATGTTATCCTCTATCAAAAATATATACAAACTACTGGGCTTGGTATTTCATTGACAAGTTTGAATGCGTCCATCCCATCTCCTGTAGAACACAGTCACATACAGGACGGTAGCAGCCCTGATGCATCCAAACCAGGATTAGACTGAGCTTAGCTGGAATCAGGGCTGGCTCTGTCATACAGCAGGGTGAAGAGACCTGCTTCAGACAGCATTATGCAGATAGATACAGGAAGTGACTGGTATTTGAATGGAGCAGCAAGACTTTTAAAAGTAAATCTGCTCTCCGGTATATGGGAGGGCGGCATTGCGCACAGGCAGCCGAGCCTCAAAGTCTTCTTCTGTGTGTGTGTGGGGGGAGAGAGATACGCTACCTCACCCCTACGTCATCGCCGGCTTTTGAAGCAGCCCCAGCTTTTGAGGCAGCCCCAGCCTATCAGCCGGCAGAGCAGGTGTCGTCGAGGGCCATTTAAATTCGGTGCGGCCAGCTGGCTCCCTCCTCCTTTCCTCTTCATCGGATCACCCAACCCGCCCACCCTCGTTTTCATGCTTTGCTCTGATATGACCGTACTATGGCAGTTGTCGGTCGCCGTGTTGTTGCGGCTGGGTAGGAATTTTTCCCACTTGGCAAACTGGCACTGGCCATTTGGGTTTTCACCTACCTAGTAGCAAACGTCACAACTTTTGTGAGGTTAGGTATAAGCCTTCGTTTGGTTGGAGAGGAGTTTGTTGCCTCACCTGCCCCTCCTCAGTAAGGGTATCCCACTAAAGTGATCCGGGGTGTGAATCCTGTCCCATGGCCTGGGCCATGTCACAGCCCCTAAGGGGACCCCTCATGGTGTCACTATCTGACATAACCTATAGGGCACCCCCATTGGTGGTTTACCCTTACATGGACTCCCTGCAGACGGGCAGGATTCAAGATATAGCCTGGCTTCACCACAATGCCTAAGCCAAACTGCTCACATCTGTAACCAATAAAGTTGTGGCCTATTTGAATGCATAAACCAAATATTTCGTGTCAGTGTGATTTATTGTTCTCCTGGGAACTTTGGGGCTCGGGTGCCTTGGGGCGCAATGGCCCTGACTGCAGTAGAGGGAGAAGCAGTACCTCAGCTCCATGCAAGGCGGCCACACTGAGCTTTTTTCCCCATCTGAAACTCACTGGAACTCACTGGAATGGCACCTCTTGGCTGGGCTCCTTTGCCACATGAACAAGGTGTTCATGACAAAAAAAATTCCTTCCAGTAGCACCTTAAAGACCAACTAAGTCAGTTCTTGGTATGAGCTTTCGTGTGCATGCACACTTCTTCAGGTGTTCATGGTGAGTTCCAGCACCCCCTTTTCAAGAAAAATAGCACTCTGGCTACAGATGTATTACCAACATATTTTATGGGTGGTGAAGGGACCAGGGCCCCATCAAGTTGGCACCTACTTTCCTGAGACTTTGGGATACATATACCCACTCACCCACCCACCCACCCACCCTAGAGCTACACATCTGAATACTTTATCTTGTCAAGAAACCTCATGAACGTCAAAGCTCTTCAGAGGCAGAGTCACATATCATGCTAACTTTGTGTGTGTGTTTGCGCACAGTTTTGGACATGAATAAGATCAAACACACGATCCTGCATGTGAATTATCAAGGGGTACAGTCAGGGACATCTTGAGTATATATTACTAGTTTCCACAGCAACAAAAAATCAAGATAACGTCTTCCATAAATCCATACACTGAGGTTTAGACTCCAAACAGAAAGCACTGAAGTACATTGAGTGACGTACTGATCGCAGCATGCTCAGAGTACTACATAATATTTATAAACCTAACTCAGATTGTGTGTGTGTGTTTTGGTTTTTGGTTTTTGCAATAATAAGCATCACAGTTCTTCTTTCTAGTGGAAAAATAATGGTTTTTTGTGATAAATGGACTCTCTTCCATGCCCCCCAAACTGTTAAAGAGCAGGTTGCCCACAAGTTTAATCTCACCTGTGCTCTCCCAACATGCTGTTCACCTTGAGTTATATTGCTTTTCGCCAGTGCCACGGGACCACAACAGGCAACCATCAGATATTTTTAAAAATTTGCTTTTTTATTGATTTTTTAAGTTAAAAAATATAAATCCATTTGCATAGACTTACAGATTTGGCTGCATATGAGCATATAAATTATAGCAAATAAAATGAAACTGCCAAAATAATATCATTTTTAACTTGTAGACTGGAGTTACGAGAGAGAATGAATGCCAGAGTAATTACAATTACATTATGATGCACAATAACATATGATGTTTAAGACTGGTGAACACGGACACATAATAGCTTCAAAATTACTATCAGACCTTTTTGCCCCACCAGGAAGATAAACTCATGATCTGGCTCCTAGAGCCTGACTGTTGCCTATCCCAGAACTCTTTCATTATATGAAGCTAAGTAACAAGCTTCTACACACTCCCTAGGCTGCTGGGAAATGAACAGTGTATGTTATTTTGTGTGTGCCACCAGCAACCATAGTAACTTAGACAACATCTAGGATAAGGCTTGGGAATCAAGCCAGCATAGAATAGCCAACACAATATTAATTCCAATGAAAAGGCCACCTCTGCAACCCTTTCCTGCTATGCTGTATGAAACTAAGCATCTAATTCCAAACCAGTATATGATGTGATATATTATCAGAAGATGTGAAATTAGGATGAGCTTGCAGCAGACAAATAGAGCTGGTTATACAGGCTGGAATGAAGCTTTGACATCTACACCTTTTCTGTTCTCACCCCTCCCTGAATGGACAAGAAAGTCACTATAAGTAGGCCTATATTTTGTTCTGTAAGCAGCTTAAAAATTGTGCCGCTGTGAACTTCCAAGGATCAAGGCAAATCAATAAAACTAAACCAATGAAACAGTACATTATTCACAAACCCACATTCTTTCATTCATGAGAACATTACAGTACTAGACTTCTACCCAGTTTAAACCAAGGGTATCTATGCATTGCAAGGGAGTAGATTGAATGCCCCTTTCAACACTCAATTCTAAGATTCTATTCTTATAAACGTAGAACTTTATGTTTTTAGTTATACATGTGATAATTTGGCAGAAACTAGATAAAAAGGGGGAGAGTGGGATTCGGAGAGGTTGGTAGACCAATCGTAAAATTCTGCTAAGTTGACAGTCACTCTACCAGGATGCTAGTGAAGCATAGTTACAATCCTAAATACAGCAAGAAATAAAATAGAAAGCACAAGACCAGTTATGTCATCTCTCACTTCTTAAAGCAACTCTCTGACAGTATCCCAGGCAACTTGGCTGCTACCTGTCAATCAAAACAGTGCACACCGATGTCACCACCTGCATGGAAGGTACCCATCAACACACAACAATGGCACAAATGCCTCAATAAAACCTCCCTACACAGACTGTAGTTCCATCTACAAATCAGGCATATAGCCAGAACTAGATCACACAATTTGTAAGACTCCACAGTCTAGTAGAGAAGACGACAGCAATGGGTGTTTTCAGCCACAAGCTCTCATGGCTTTCCCTCAAACAGGGGCTTAAATCCAAAACACCATCAGCAGCAAGACAATGGGAGAGGACAAAAGCACCCCTTTTACCAAGGAAAGAGCCAGGATCAGACAAAGGAAGGATAGTCATCCCATTGCAACCATCAGCCAAACTCCATAACCCAGCGGATGAAAACAGAAGCCATAGAAGTCTTACGGTGGAATTTACGATCCCATACAGACAACAGCTTAGATCTCAGGTTCTTGCTCCAACTTGATCTCATGGAAGGGATCCTTTTGTGAGGGGAAGGACCTCTTCCATGAATGCCACTCTCTTTCTGTGAATGGAGCAAAAGGTAATTTAACTGGGGTATGACGGGGACAATTCACACAGAGCTTTATTTTTAAATGTTTGTTAGGAAATGAACACCACATAAAATGGAGGTGCTTCTCTCACCTGTCCTACTCTTATGAGACATTAAACATTCATTTATGGTGATCAAAAGAAGAGAAGAGGAACACTTCTCTGTTCAGCTGGGTTTATTAATTGAGAAAATGAGAATGAAACGTGCATCTCTTATGATGGACTGAATGTTTCATGGAGAAACAAGCTATTCAAGGACTCTCCCCCTTAGACATATGAAAAACAATAGGACACAGTATTAGATTTAGGGGTTTTAACCATTCTCTATTATTTGACCCACTTTAATGTAACTTCAGAATACTGCTACCCTTCCCAGCTGTAAAAGCCACCTGTAATTTCTATTTGCTTAAGTGTAGCTTTTATAGCTTTCTGTATCTACTGCATCCATTTTCTAATTGCCATCAATTTGAGCAGCAAGGGACATTCTTTAAAAACCTCAAAGCCAATTAAACCAGAAGTTCTCTCTTTCTATAATGTCAGGATCCATGTTGTCATACACACCTTTTACAGCAGCTGAATGCCTAGTTCCAAATGGAACTGCTTGGAAGCAAAGCAGTGCCAAGCACTGTATTGTTTTCTATGGGGCCAGCCTATTTTCTTTCTTTAAGCTGTAACAATTGGCAAGAAAGCAGCTGACCAACTAAGGTCAACTAAATTAGAAGCATTTAAGATTCTGCTTATTTGTGGCATCGTAGCACTTAAGGGCTCTGCGTCATTATGAATTTACCAATAGAACTCCACTGCAGCCTTAAATGCTTTTGATGCAGCTGGCCAAGTTGCCTTCAATTAACCAGTGCAGCTGAGCCAACAGCATCTGTCCTAAGAAAAATAATAATTTTGGAATTATTCTAGGTACCACTGAATATTGCAGTTTAAAACAGATCAAATTGCATTGCTCTGGAGCAAACAACGATAAGGACAAAGTGGTCCGGTCTCATTTTCCTTTTCTTTTTTTCAATCAAAGCAGCTTTGACTGAAGCAGCAGTATACAGGAAGGTGATGTATTTAACACTCCCCCACAATACCATTTCCTTGTGCAAAATAATCCCTCCCCTCCAAAAAAAAAAAAAAAAAAAGCTGGTATTTTCCCTGGAGGAGAAAAAGAAAAGCACAACGTAGGCGAATAAGCAAATTGTCTACTAGTGGGATGAAAGAAGGCAATTACTCTGGCAAAGCCTTGGCCCAGCTTTAGTAACATATTTAAAAAGAGGTGGGGAACTGGTGGGCCCTTCAGAAGATGCCAGACTATAATTTCTATAATCCCTGTTCATTGGCCACGCTGGCTGTGGCTGATGGGAGTTGCGGTCCCAAGACACCTGGAAGGCCACAAGTTCCCCTTCCCTGCTTTAAAGAATGAAAAGAAGTACAATACAGGTCAGCCAATACCATACAAATTGGAAGATGCAGCACAGCAGACATCTACTGTGCCTAAGAATGCCATTTAATGAAAAGGTTACTTAAGTTATTTATCTTATGGTGCCTAGACTCAGTTAACCACTGGTTATTGTTGTTAATAATACAGTCAGACCTTGGATCATGAATGCCTTGCGAGTTGAATGTTTTGGCTCCCGAACGCTGCAAACCCAGAAGTGAGTGTTCCGTTTTGCAAACTGTTTTTGGAATCCAAACGTCCAACGGGGCTTCTGCAGTTTCCAATTGGCTGCAAGAAGCTTCTGCAGCCAATTAGAAGCCGCACCTTGGCTTCCGAACATTTTGGAATTCGAACGGACTTCCAGAACGGATTCCATTCGACTTCCGAGGTACCACTGTAACGTTGTTGCTGTTTATTAGATTTCTCACCCACTCTTCACCATAAGATCTCAGGGCTGGTTATAGCAATGTGAAAAATACAATATGTAGGTTACATACTTAATTCGTTCCGGAGGTCCGTACTTAACCTGAAACTGTTCTTAACTTGAAGCACCACTTTAGCTAATGGGGTCTCCTGCTGCCACCGTGCCGCTGGAGCACGATTTCTGTTCTCATCCTGAAGCAAAGTTCTTAAGCTGAAGCACTATTTCTGGGTTAGAGGAGTCTGTAACCTGAAGCGTATGTTACCTGTGGTACCACTGTACGGAAATTGAAAGAATAGAGTGGGTCCTAAAAACACACATCTCGGGTGTTTGTGACCAGGGTAAAGAGGGGTGTCTTCAGCATAGGAGGAAAACCATAGAATGAACGTGCCAGTGAGGAAGGAATGAAGTCCTTCACAAGACTTAATCTCCAAGAAAAGAGAGCTCCAGCAGTAAACTGCAGGACAGAGTGTTCTCTTCAACTAAGAAAATGCCATACAATTATTATAGCTCGACTGCCAAGAGGGGAAGATGTGTGGGATATAGGCATCACAATTCTAGCCTACCTATTAATGAAGAGTATTTTTAAAACTTCCCTGACACTCTTTTATAAGCCTATATGTAAAGCTAATGCTGTCAAGACAGAACCTGAAATGCGGATATAACTCCAAAAGAAAAGGTGGGGCCAATCTTTCCTTCTGCAACAAGTGCTGTATGTGTGATGATTATCCATCTGGTGGACAGAGATTACTGGTCCGCACACTCAATGCAAAGAGCTTCTGCTGACTCTTAAAAGATCAAAAGAGTTATTGGAGAGGAGCACTGACAAGACAGAGAAGCTCAAGAAGAACATAGGAAGTTGCTTTTTACCAGGTCACCTATTTATCCATCTAGCCCAGTCTTGTCTACTAGGGATTTCTACTAGTACATGTGTCATCTTCCATTCTGTCCTGTATTTGCCACATGCAGCACTGTTTCCATTCTACTACAGTTTGTCTTGCTGTCTGCTGGAGCAAAATTTTGTGATTTGTATAATTAATTGCGTAAACTATGGTTACCATTATGTTATTCCACCCCATTCATTTCAGTGCAAGGCCAAGCCAATGAGCTGGGTATAATTAATTACATATCATTTGCCGATTAAAAGCAACCATAACAGCAAATGTCAATTGTATCCATGGATTGATTTCCATTGCAGACATAGAAAGAATAAGCAAACATTGTTGATTTCTGCTCCTGTTTCTATTTTCGTAGGAATTCTCTCAAAACCTTATTGTCTATTCTGACTGGTAGTGGCTTTCAGCAGCTCTCTCAGGCAGAAGTCTTTCACACTACCTGCTATCTGATCCTTCTAACAGGAGATATCAGAAATGGAACATGGAGCTTTCTACAGGAAAAGAATGTGCTCTGTCACTGAACTATGGCCCCTCTGCATGTTATAACTGTTGTTGAGTCAGCTCCATCCTAAACTTTGTGGGCAAATTTTAGGATAAGGCTAGAAGAGTTCTAGTTACGCACTTTGTGTTTTATCCATTTTTAAATTAAAAGCAAGTAAGTAGGCAAATTCCACCTCAGTTTCCTTCTCTTCTCAACCCCACCTAACTTAATCATTTTCTCCCATTTATCCAAATACAGTGGTACCTCAGGTTAAGTACTTAATTCATTCCGGAGGTCCGTTCTTAACCTGAAACTGTTCTTAACCTGAAGCACCACTTTAGCTAATGGGGCCTCTCGCTGCCACCGCGCCACCGCTGCACGATTTCTGTTCTCATCCTGAAGCAAAGTTCTTAACCCAAGGTACTATTTCTGGGTTAGTGGAGTCTGTAACCTGAAGCGTCTGTAACCTGAGGTACTACTTTACAACATTTACTTCAGCTCAAGGCATTGCCTAACAAAAAGGAAACACACTAGAAACTACAAATGAATTGAGTACAATGCACCAAGCGCTGCTCCCTCTCTATAGCTTTCAAGACGGCTTGTGCTGAAGGACCCTTCAGAAAAGAGCACCCTTGCATAAATAAATAGAAGTAGGAAAGCAGAAATATTGAAATCCAGCCCATTTGTTAAATTATTGTTAGAACATGTTTCCAGCGCTCAAGATGATTGTCAGTAAGTATAATGCGTGCCACAAATACATATTCAATCATTGTTTCAATGATACGTTAGAAAAGCATAAGCAACCAGAACAAACAAACAAACATGAACGCAACAAATTCTAGAGTCAGTAGCCACATGCCTTCTGAAACAGATACCTTTTACAACTTTTATGGAAGTCCATGGAAAAGGAGCAACCTCACATCTCTTTGGGGAGAAGGTTCCAGGACTTTGAGGCAACTGTGATCAAGATCCTGGTCCTCACAGAAGACAATGTTGTTACCTCCAAACCTGAAATTACTTGGTCCAAAAAACCCCCACCACAACCCAGAATAGCTACCAAGGGGGCTCATGCATGCAAAAGCAGTCTCAACTATTTTAGCAATGGCTTCTATTTGCTTTTACATGTTTTTACGTTGTTACATGGTGCCCTGGCGTTTTGCGAGAGAATGGTATAGAGCTACTTTTATAATCAAACTATAAATAGGCCCAGGCTGTGAAAGGAAGCATGAGTCTTCTGAATTCATCCTGGAATTAAACAGGCAACCAGTATGCTTGCTGCAAAAAAATATATATGCTCTTGCCCTCCAGTACCCAGCTTCATATTGAACCAACTGTAGTTCCAAGTTGTCTTTATGAGCAGGAGCCCTACATGGGGTACCAACAGTAGTCAATCTTAAAAGTTATGAAAGGATATGTTCACATGGTGAGACCCCTCCTTTGCAAGAATTATGCTTGCTTAAGTACCGGTAACTTAGTGTTGCTTGAAAAGAATCTCAGTTATAGAAGCCTGTAGACAACTCATCACTCATTATGTTCCAGCCATCACTACATACTTCTTTTGGCCCAGCATGCCGTTTTGTATTTTACAATATGCCAGATTTATATTTATCCTTATCATAATCACTATCACCATCTGCTATGGAATGCTTACCAAAACAATGCATGCCACTCAATCCTTGAAGGGAGAAATAGCTTGCCACCAGGCAAGACTTGTTTTAATGTAAATTGTGAGCCAGCTTCTTTTAATCTAACAGTTTAGGAGACTCTAAGAGAGCTACATGACTAAACATGATATGGCAAACAATTTAATGCATATGGCCTCCCTCCAAAGAGTCCTGGGAACTGTAGTTTGATACGGGTACTGATATTTGTAGCTTTGTAAGGGGTACAGTTTCCAGGATTTTTTTGGGGGGGAGCCATATGTCACGGTCCGGTTTATGGGCGATCGAGGTCCCGGCTGGGGACGTCAGGACTGGGGGCAAGATAGTGGGGTGGGAGAAGGAACAGGGGTCCAGAAGCCAGGAGTCAGGAAGCCAAGAGTCGGAGGGTCAGAGAGCCGGGAGTCAAGAAGCCAAGGGTCCGAGGGTCAGGAAGCAAAGAGTCAAGAAGCCAAGGTTCAAGGATCAGGAAGCAGGAAGCCAAACGCAGCAAGGCAGGAAGTGTGTTGTTGTGGCAAAGAGCCAAAGGGAAATGCTGACCTTATATCCCTTCCCAGCTCTTGCCACCAGGTGCTGTGAGTTACCAATCGGCCTCACCCTGTGAGGCTGTTCCTTGCCTCTTCAGAACAAACTTAGGAAGGCCCCAGTCCAGCAAAGTCCTATTGGTCACAGGGCCTGGCTCCTGCACGCACACCTGACACCATATGCTTTCAAAGTGACCAAAGATGCTCTAAAAATGTTTGTGGGAGTAACTGTATCAGGTTTAATATGAGAAGATAAGAAGAGCCTGCTGGATCAGCATCCTGTTCTCACAGTGGCCACCCAGATCCCTTTGGGAAACTCCCAAACACGTCCTGAGCACAAGAGCACTCTCCCCTCTTCTGGTTGCCAGCAACTTGTATTCAGAAGGATTACTGCCTCCAACCACAGAGGCAAAGCGTATAGTACTCATGTTTATATTCTCAAAGGCCCCTGCAGCGCAATGCCCACTTCATTCCAGCATGCCTATGCTAAACCATCTTCAACAGCTGCAACCACCATACCTATCGCCTGTGTCAACTTCAAGGTTCCTGCTCCTCTAATCCTCTTTTTTAATGCTCTCCTTAATCTCTGACAGCATCTCTTCACTCCTATCTACATAAACACCTTCTCTCTCTTAAACCTCAAGCTTACCCTTTGTTGCTTTCGCCCACTTTTGTGTCTCTGCGTTTCTCTGTTGCCACTTCTTCCTCCAAAATCCTGTTGAAGACCCAGCACAACCTTCTCAAAACAGTGCTCCTTAATTCTCTGCCACCTTGATGATAGCCTTCTAGCAAAGGTCTGTGTGACTTCTGCCTTACACAGCACCGAGAAATCAGCTGTTGTTGTTTAGTCGTGTCCAGCTCTTCGTGACCCCATGGACCAGAGCACGTCAGGCACTCCTGTCTTCCACTGCCTCCCGTAGTTTGGTCAAACTCATGCTGGTAGCTTCGAGAACACTGTCCAACCATCTCATCCTCTGTCGCCCCCTTCTCCTTGTGCCCTCCATCTTTCCCAACATCAGGGTCTTTTCCAGGGAGTCTTCTCTTCTCATGAGGTGGTCAAAGTATTGGAGTCTCAGCTTCAGGATCTGTCCTTCCAGTGAGCACTCAGGGCTGATTTCCTTAAGAATGGATAGGTTTGATCTTCTTGCAGTCCATGGAACTCTCAAGAGTCTCCTCCAGCACCATAATTCAAAAGCATCAATTCTTCGGCGATCAGCCTTCTTTATGGTCCAGCTCTCACTTCCATACATCATTACTGGGAAAACCACTGAGAAATCAGCTAGATCTAAATAAATACCTAATAGTTGCATGTTCTCAGTATTGCCACACTATTGAGGTGTTTCAGGTGGGGAGGCAAAAATCTCAGCCTTCTCTCTTAACATCTGTTTTATTTATCATTTGAAATAAACAAACTCCCTGAAACATAATTAAACATATTCAGCATCAGTGACTAAACAAGCGATGCAGAGAATTACCCAGGTATTCAGCTCCATCTCTTCACCTGTAAAAGTGAAATCTGATGTGTTCTCAGTTCTTATTGTAGATGATTAGCTGGGGAGCTAGATTCAGCAGTACTGTATTCATTATGGATGGCTGGAAGATACAGAGAATTTAACCTTCCTTTATTCCCAATAAAATTTACTTGGATGGGAACTGTTGCTAATGTAGATGTTCTTGCTAGGATTATCCCTACAATGGGCTGCTGGTGGCGCTGTGGTCTAAACCATCCAGTCTCTTATTGGAAGGTTGGTGGTTTGAATCCCTGCAACGGGGTGAGCTCCTGTTGCTCTGTCCCAGCTCCTGCCAACCTAGCAGTTTGAAAGCACACCAGTGCAAGTAGATAAATAGGTACCTCTGCGGTAGGAAAGTAAACAGTGTTTCCGTGCGCTCTGGCTTCTGTCACGGTGTTCTGTTGCACCAGTAGCTGTTTAGCCATTCTGGCCACATGACCCGGAAAGCTGTCTGTGGACAAACGCCGGCTCCCTCAGCCTGAAAGTGAGATGAGCGCCACAACCCCATAGTCGCCTTTGACTGGACTTAACTGTCCAGGGGTCCTTTACCCTTACCTTTTACCTTTATCCCTACAATATTGTTAGCCTTTAAATTATGTCCCTAGTGGCATCTGGCTGTGATCATATGCATTTTTTTACTGGAAATCATATTCCATGAAAATCAACAGTACTTACGTTTAAGAAAGCCTGTTTTAATCTGGAGTGTATAATTCAGTTTCTTAAACCATCATAAATAAAAGGATGTTTCTTACAAGGAAGCACTCACCTTTGTCCTGACTACTGCCCAAAAGAAACAATTCATCCATGAACTATATGTTCACTTACCCCATGATGAAAGATAGTAAAGTTAATATTATCAATTCAGCATCTCATTCTTGCTTTGAAAATGCGGAGGTTTAAGTAAGTTCAGAGGTAATTATCCCAGGATAGCCAGCTGTGCAAACTGGCTGAATGAAAGGTTGGTAATCAGGGTATTTAATATAGAGTATTGTTAACCATTATTGAGTTGTTTTATCACTTTC
The DNA here is from genome assembly GCF_964106915.1 of Podarcis gaigeae. Lineage (NCBI taxonomy): Eukaryota > Metazoa > Chordata > Lepidosauria > Squamata > Lacertidae > Podarcis > Podarcis gaigeae. The sequence continues at coordinate 28,030,639 of NC_139688.1, forward strand.
AGAGGCATGAAACTGGGTGATTGGCTAACCTCTATAAAGCTGTTGCCATATGTTCTTGTTCATGCCAACCCCTGCCTTTTATGACTGTGGATACTGTGTTGGATAAAGATCAAGGAGACAATTTCAAATCTCTGCTTAGCCATGAAACACAACCATGTGTCAGTTACTTTCCCTCACTTTAGCATACCTTACATGGTTGTTTTGAGGATAACTTTTTTTTTGCCAGGTGCAGGGATTCCCCTGAACTACTTATAGAATGGAAGAATAGGAACATAAATATAACCAACGTTATAACCTCTGTGGCATGGCAGTGAGTGGAAAATATAATTTATAAGTGGCCAAATGTATCTTAAGGCTGCAATCCTGTATCTACTTTCTTGAGAAGAAGTTCCATTGAACTCAATGGGCGATCTTCTGAGTAGTGTTGATTAGGGTGGTGCTGCAAAACCTAATCTCTTTGCAATACCTGGTAGAATCTGACTCATGTCACCCTCACAAACAAATGAGATCAAATATCACCGCAGGGTTGCTCTGAAAACACTGCTTGAAAAGGCGAACATGTTTCATTTTTTTTCCACAGTGACAACGAGCAAGGTTAGGACTAACTGGTAATTGTAGTTTACTGCTCTAGAAAACTTAACATCCTCCATTACTATAATTTTAATAGCTACTGAATAAAGTAAAGGTAAAGGGACCCCTGACCATTAGGTCCAGTCATAGTTGACTCTGGGGTTGTGGCATTCATCTCGCTTTATTGGTCGAGAGAGCCGGCGTACAGCTTCCGGGTCATGTGGCCAGCATGACTAAGCCGCTTCTGGCGAACCAGAGCAGGGCACGGAAACGCCATTTACCTTCCCGCCAGAGCGGTACCTATTTATCTACTTGCACTTTGATATGCTTTCGAACTGCTAGGTTGGCAGGAGCAGGGACCAAACAACGAGTGCTCACCCCGTCGTGGGGATTCGAACTGCCGACCTTCTGATCGGCAAGTCCTAGGCTCTGTGGTTCAATAGCTACTGAACAGAGGGTGGTAGACCAGTCTAAGCATCAGCTCTGCCTAGCCCTCACCCATCACTGTGCCACAGCCCTGGAAATATTTTTTTTGCTCAGCCTCCTCCCCACAGCTGATCTTAACAGATGAAAAAGACACCTGTATACCTGATCATGGCTTTCCCATTAATTAGGCCCCTATAATTCAGCATGATTCTTCCACAAGTGTTTTTCCATATTTAACCTGAAATTCCTGCAAGCTACACAACGGTATAGCTTTAATATGGCACAATGTGGCTCTTAATTTTGTGGGTCAGCCCTTTGGCTCTGCTGCTATTTATGGAGAGTGGAGGTAGAGTCTAATTTCTTGTATCTAAAAAAAGGAAGATTGTGCAGTGATGAACAGAGTTGGGCAGTTCACAGGCCACACAGCCAAAACTTCAAGCATCACAGAGAGATAGCTGTTATCACCAAAATGCACTTTTCTTCATTTCCTCCATGGGCCTCAAAGATATAGGAAAAAACCCCAAGGCACATCCAAGAGAATTAATACATATATGTATTTTATACATGTGTGTGTGTGTGTGTCATTATTATTAATCTAAAACAGGGGATGCTAGACCCCAACCCAGAGGTTTGATACACCCTTCCAAGAATTTTTTTCCTGGAATGCCAAGACCCTACCAATTTTGGCAGCAGTGGTAAAAAGAAAAATGAATAAAGTAAACACAGCACTGGGAGGCCCAGAGAAGTTAACAGACCCACCCCACCTAATACTGGGGAGCCCCCTTTCTCCTGATAAGGTTGATCATTTGATTATTCGAAGATAGGGCAGTGGGTGGGGGTCCAGTGGAGGGGAACGCCTGCAAGAGTGTTGGGTGGCAACACCCAATGCTAGACTCTGGAAAGTTGACTAATAGTTTTTGGCTTGAGGGCCACATTCAGCCTTAGTCACCCCTACTTTAAGGTACCATTTTCTCTACCATGGGTATCTCCTAGTGAGAAAAGCTACAGTGTTTCACTTCTAGATAATATTAAGGGTGGTTTTTTAAAAAGGCATAAGATTCCGCCAAGGAAATCAAAATGGCAGCCCTACTTGCTCTGTTCAGAAACTGTTGCTATTTGAGCAGAGCCGGCCCGCCCATGAGGCAAAGTGAGGAAACTCCCCCCCACCCATGGCCTTTGATTCAAAGGTTGATTTGATTCTCTCTCCTTGTTCCCTGGCAGGTGGCAGGAGAGGAGCCATTTTGTGGTTCGCCTCAGGTACCGAAATGTCTTGGCTGGCCCTGTAATTGAGGCATAAGGTAAAGGTAAAGGTACCCCTGCCCGTACGGGCCAGTCTTGACAGACTCTGGGGTTGTGCGCCCATCTCACTTAAGAGGCCAGGGGCCAGCGCTGTCCGGAGACACTTCCGGGTCACGTGGCCAGCGTGACATCGCTGCTCTGGCGAGCCAGAGCCGCACACGGAAACGCCGTTTACCTTCCCGCTGGTAAGCGGTCCCTATTTATCTACTTGCACCCGGAGGTGCTTTCGAACTGCTAGGTTGGCAGGCGCTGGGACCGAGCAGCGGGAGCGCACCCCGCCGCAGGGATTCGAACCGCCGACCTTTCGATCGGCAAGTCCTAGGCGCTGAGGCTTTAACCCACAGCGCCACCTGCGTCCCTTCATAATTGAGGCATACTGGAGGTTAAATCCACAGAGAACAGAAGCTTTAAAGCAGCACCCCTCTGAGTTAATGGTATTGTTCTTTCTCTCCTGCCTTCCTCCTGCCAGGACTTTTTGGCGGGAAAATTATCTTTGAATGTTCAGAAGTAAATCATTTCCTTTGAAATACCCTCTCCTCCAAATTAGTCCTTATTGTTTAATTGTACCTACTGCTATTGGCAAATTAAGTCTATTATTTAACTGTCCCAATAGCTATAGGCAAGCAAGGGCATTTAAATCAAATAATGCGCCATTCTACTTATTTTTAAATGTTCCTTTTATGATCCTGCTGCACGTGCTTCCAAATGATTGCTTGGGGCTGCTAATGGGGCCCAAGCAGTTATTGGGTAGAATGTGTGGCAAGATTATAAAAAGAACCTTTTCGCACACAAAAAAGCAGAAGGGTCTTTGCTTTAAATATATTTGGAACGTGCTTCCAAGTAATTGCTTGGGCCCATTAGCAGCCCTGTTATGAGGCAACAGGAGATGGCTGCCCGACAGCCAAACTACACATTACGTTAAATGAGTCTTCGCACTTGCATCTCTGTGTTGTTACCTTTTTAAAGCAGCTGCTGGAGGTGGTGGCCGCAGTGCTGTGGTTGGGACTGTGGTGCAAGTGGGAGATCCGTACTCTAACATTTCTCTGGTGAAAATAGGGGTGTCCTAAGGGAAAGCGGGACATCCCAGGATCAAATCAGAAACCGGGATGGCTTTTGTAAATCTGGGACTTTCCCTGGAAAATGGGGACACTTGGAAAGTCTGGGAGGATGGAGACAAAAGTAAACTCTGTTGGCTCCACCTATCATTGGTTCTGACTTTTTTTTAAAGATATTTATTAAAGTTTCAAAAAAAGGTTACAGAATAAGAAAAAGAAGAAAAAAAAAGAAAAATACAAAGTACAGAAAAATAAAAAACAGTTAAAAACAAATCAATCTTTTCATGTCGTATCTTTCATTTGCTTGTTTCCCTGACCTCCTCACACCTCCCTTTTTTTGTATTCCAGTTCATTTAGTTAATTCAGCAAATCCTTTCCCTCCTTGTTTTTATCTTAATCCTTTACCTTAATGTACTATAACTTTGCATTCTCACCTAATAACAATCCATTTTTACATACTCCTTTATAACATTGCGGCTAAAACCACTTAACTTCATTCCGACATCATTCTAACATTCATTAATTTTGCAGTATTTATGTAAGTAGTCTTTAAATTTCTTCCAATCTTCTTCCACCGACTCTTCTCCTTGGTCTCGGATCATTAGTTCTGACTCTTCCTACAGTTGGCCCCCCTGCCTTTCACACCATAAAACTGCATACGTTCTCAAATGCAGAATATCAAGATGCTTCTAAAGAAAGCCACAAAGATCTGGGCTTTCTTGGATGGGAGAGGAAGTGTGTAACCTCAAATTTTCAGGGGGAATCCCAAGAGTGTGGGGAACACCAGAAGGTGTTGCAGCAGGCAAGGTTTTCCTATAGTCAATGTCAGTGTGGTATCTGTGGATCTATGAAGCGTACTCACTGTGTGAGGAAGACTTGCAGTGAGCCTTCCCCAATACCAGAAAACAGCAGGAGCCAAGAAGCAGTCAGTAGCCAGGAGGCAGTCAAGTAGCTGTATTTATTAGTAAACTACAGATCAGCTACTCAGCACAGCAGCTAGGACTTGCTACACAGGCAAGACCAAGACTCCAGCCCATTCCCACTCAGCTTTAGAAAGAACTATACCTAGGAAGAGGAGTTTCTACTACAGACTAGGCATGTCTCTTAAGGAGAGAGGCCACATTCGCCACAATCAAGCGGCAGATGTGAAACAAAGGCACATCTTATTCCCATAGTATATTCTTCTGAACATAGCTGTCTACCCCTATTTCCTCTCAAGATATGAAAACTTCTTCTCAGTCTGGGCTCTTCCTGCAGCACCAACACTCACACACAAACAAACAAACAAACAAAGTTTGAAGTCTGAATAAAAGTCCCAAAGCCAATCAATATCCAGTCACAGAGCAAAAGGTCTCCATTTGAAGAATGCTGGTTTTCTATCCTGAGTTTAGACATCTTACTTTGAAATTATCCCAGGCAGCCTCACCAAGAGACCTCATGATTAGCATCTTAGTGCAAAACAAATCACTTCAAAGATAAATAAATCCCTGTCCCTTTATGCTGTCACATTCTGCTTTTTATTCTTAACACTGTTTTGTTATGAGGTTCTTTTTTTAAAAAAGACACAAATTATGTCTGTTGCCTTGAGTTCCTTTTAACAGAAATGCAATTAGCAAATTTAAGAAACAATTAGCGTTCTAGACCAGAGACACATCTTGACATACACAAATGGAACACACTGTGCTCATTAGCCTGCATTACATTTACAGTACTTAAATTTGTAGAAAATTTGAAGGCTCAATTCGGATAAGCTCAGTTTGGATAAGTGTTAGTCTTGTAACACCTTAAAGACTAACAAATGAATGATGTCACAAGCCTTCATGTACATGAGTCCACTTCAGCAGATATAGAAAGTGTAGAATCTGTATCCTGAGATACAGATTTATGGGAACATGGCTGGAGTAAGGTTGTAAACAGTGAGGTCAGAAGGAAAGGAAATGCAGAAAACACAATCATTAACAGTGATAATTGAATCATAAACAGTGATCATAATCAACAATAGTATTGTGAATAACAAAGGCATCCTAGCATTGGAAAGCTAGTTAACAGAGACTGTGATAAAACAAAAACAAAGCACCTTTGTCCCAGTTCAAGCCACAGGTAACAGCACTGAGCCTCTTGATGGATTGTAATTCAATACTGTAGTTTAGAGATGTCAGGTTGCAGTGAGTGTTTAGTCCCCTAGATGAAATGCCACTCCAAGCCCCATGTAACTTTATAAAGAGAGTCTGGTATTCTCAAGAAGAGGTTTCTCATCTAGGTGTTTTTTCTTGAGTACATATCCTGTCTGTCTGCTTCTCTGTCCCATCTAGTTAATGTAATAAATTCTTGCAGGCAGGGATAATCTCTTTCCCACTATTTTTTCAGAAAGATAGTAACAAACGGTCATCTCACAGCTGGATCTCCCAGAAATACAATTATGGTTGTAGCAAGTAGTATAATTTTTAAGGATCAACCTTTGCTGTTTCTGCAGCTAGTGTAAATTTCAGAACTTATTTTCTTAGCAACAAGAAGAAATCAAAGTGGGAGAAAGTTTATTGAGCGGGACTCTCTTAAAAAAAGAAGAAGAAATTGTAGAACTTTATGAATAAGTTTGCATACCATCTACCGACATTATAGTAGTTTTGGAATAGAAATAAATACTAAGTGCCTTTTCACAGAGGAGAGATAACTTTATTAAAATAGCTATGTTATTTAAGAATTAATTCTGGACATAAAATACTGGGTTTATTCAGTGTCACCATCTATAAAACTATTTTTTTCCCCAGTAAGCGGAAAAACCAAGACAATGCAAGAAAGATCAGCTATGCTGAAGTTATTAACAGCCCCATAAAAACATCAAATGCAGAGAGCTCCAGAAGAATGCATTTCCACAAACAAGTCAGTTTTTGACAGACTGGAACAGTCCTCTACACCATATCCTAGACACAGGAAAAGAAGACTCTGTGCCATTTCTGCAGGGGTTAGGGAGGAATATGTATGGGCAAATTCAATTGTTAAACCCATTCTGTCCTCATTTCACTCAAGTCATCTTGCAAACAGCTACAAAGAGAACTAATATTTCTGGTAACAGTAGCAGGGACTCTACTACTGTTAACTGACACGAATGCCAACAAGCATATTCAGAGTATAAACACAAAGAGCAGCAGTCAGACACAGAAAAATGTGATAAGCCGACTACTGAGCACTGACATAAGGAGTCTGTGCAATGGAGCAAGTCCTTCATATGTTATTTTCACGGTAAGCAGCCAAGTGGGTCTGGTCCAGATGGAAAGGCAGAAAACAAACCAAGTAACTAAAAATCTGGTGGTCTGTGGTTGTCAGTGGCGTAGCGTGGGTTGTCAGCACCTGGGGCAAGGCAAGTAATTTGCGCCCCCTAACCCGTGGATTTGTGCCCCCTAACCCTACCCCCCAGATGTTGCGCCCGGTGCGGCCGGCCCCCCTGCACCCCCCACGCTTTGCCACTGGTGGTTGAACCAGGTTTTTGTATCCGATATAATAGGAAAACTCACAACTGCTCACACAATTCTTGCTCCTTCTAAAGCAATACTGTATATACACACACCCTTGCTTAGAAATCTGCTCAAATGCCATTTAGAAAGAAGGTGGGAATGGGGAAGCCTAACAACAGGGAGTCAGGATCACAAAAGGGGCTTTCCTTGTAATTTGAACACACAACAAAACACACATGTGGAATCTATTTGCCATTCAGAGAAATACCCAGATGCTAAATGCAGAATGATGCGAACAATAAAATGATACTATTTTAAAAAATGTAACATACTGACGCTTGCTAAGTGGCTGGAATAAATGTAATATAATAATAATCATCTTAGATGTGAAATATCGAGTCATTGTGCATTAACCTGGTGCCACTTAAATGTCCTGTGATTGGAGATTGCTTCCACCTGTAGTTTGCTCTGCATCTGTGTCACAAAAGCAAGATTAAAACTGCAAGGTTCAGCTGGGTCCCCCATCACCTAAGTTATGATGTCCTTCCTGCAACCTGCCCAATGCAGCCGTCGCTTTCTTCACTGCTGCCCCTGAAGTCTTCTTCATGGAGCAGTTCTAACTCCTTTTCATGAGCAACATTTAACACAGCTCCAACCGTGCCAAGCATTTGCTTGCTAATATTTCCATCTACATTCTACATTGGTGACTGCCTCCCAAGACTGTGGCTGCCATGCCTTGATTAAGCGTTGCAGAAAGATCAAGTTGTTTTCAACATGATTGGCACCTGCCTCCACAGATCATCTCCCCAGATGGATCAGAGTTAACATCAACACTGGGAAATCCTCACCCAAGTTAGACACCGAAGAGCAGCATCAAGGTCTGGGCATCAAGGCATAAGTTTCCTCAACAAAATCCACCCACCCCACTTCCAGGAGAAAAAGGTCAGCCAGGATCTGCAACAGCAGACTGCCTATGGACCTGCAACTATAGCCAACCAAGAACTCCCCCCTCTAGGAACTGACCTTAGAACAGTTTCCCCCCAGCTTGGTGCCCTCCAGATGTTAAGGACTACAACTCCCATCATCCTTGACCACTGACCATGCTGATGGGAACTGTACTCCCAAATCGTCAGGCTGGGAAAGACTGCCTTAGAGAATCCACCAGGCATCCTGATATCGTCCACATCTCCTTTATACCTGCAGATCCAGCTTCCTCAAAGGGAAACAGGCTCCCTACTAAAGAGCCCTCGTGCGACCAGGTAAGCTGAGGCAAAACGGTCTTCAGGTATACCTGAAGACTACCATTTGCTCCACTGCCTCTTTCCTGCACGACCGCTTGCGGCTCCCATCGCCGGCGTTTCCCAACATTAGTTCCGCCCCAAATAAACGAAAACGTCGAAAACTTGCGAGGACTCACCGCTCTCATGGATCCGCCAGGAGGGAGTCGGTGTTCTCCGGTTCCCCGCTGAAGCAGCTGGTTGCAATCCCGCCTAGGAAGCCGAGAGTCGAGTGGTCGTGGCGCGAGTTGGTTCCTTAAATCCCATACAAAGAGAGCGCACGGGGGGAATCGCCACTGCCAGCAGCCCTTGCTCCGGCACCCCCAGCCCCCAAGACCGACCAGGGGCAGAGATCAAGCCCAGCGGGTCTTCCCGCAGACTCGGCAGCAGCCCTTGCAGGCTCAAGCGAGCTGCTTGCACGCCCAGCCACCAAGCGGCCAGCGCGCAGCCAAGGAGGAGCAGCGCCTCCTCGCCCCGGTCCCAGCCAAAGAAGCCAGGCGCCGCTTGCGCTTTAAAGGAGCCGCACGCTCGGCGACGGGAGAGCGCTGCTGAATGGCTCAGGAGCTCGGCGAGCGGCCGTCACGGGGGCGAGAGGGGCGGGGGCTCCCTCGGGAAGAGGAGGGGGCCGAGAGCCGGAGCGCTGTTGTTCCCAGCACTGAGAGACGCCCCCCTTCCAAAAGTCCAGAACCGAAGGAGAAAGACAAAGGGAGAGCCTCTGAGCGCGTGTGAAGTGCCACACACACACACACACACACACACACACCCCTCCCCGAGTCAGAAACCACCTTGGCTCTCTGCAGAGCTTCCTTTCCAAGCCGATCAGAATGAAAGGATCTTGATCACACAGGAGGGAGAAACCAGCCATCTTTCATGGGGAGATGGAGCCAATGGCACCCCCGTGCCCGTACCCGCCCCAGAAAAAACAAGAACAAACCATTGAGTCCAAACTTACCTAGCAAATCCTTCACAAAGACAAATAGAGATTGTATTTGCAACCCTCCTGTTGCAGCCCTTTCTGCTCTTGCCTTGACACCTATCAATCAGTTGTTCCTCTTGGCAGGAAGACGGTGCCTGATGCCACCTGAATGGTTTGTATGAGTGTAGCCACAATTCATTTCACGCACACACAAAAGACTACCCAAGGCAAGGTTTAGGTAAAGGGACCCCTGACCATTAGGTCTAGTCATGGTTGCGGTGCTCATCTGGCTTTATTGGCCGAGGGAGCCAGCGTACAGCTTCCGGGTCATGTGGCCAGCATGACTAAGCCGCTTCTGGCGAACCAGAGCAGCGCACGGAAACGCCGTTTACCTTCCCGCCAGAGTGGTACCTATTTATCTACTTGCACTGGCGTGCTTTCAAACTGCTAGGTGGGCAGGGGCTGGGACCAAACAACGGGAGCTCAACCCGTCGTGGGGATTCGTACCACTGACCTTCTAATCAGCAAGCCCTAGGCTCTGTGGTTTAACCCACAGTGCCACCCGTGTCCCTAAGGCAAGGTATGCAGAAGGGCAAAACCATCATCATCATAGGAGAAAAGCATCACCGTGACACCACAGAGTGCCTCTAAATAAGCAGGCAGACCTGTGTGAGGAGAAACAGCAGCATGCTGGGGCCCAGGGATGCAGCAAAGTAATTTTAGACCCTGGACTTGAATGGTCTGAGGCCACACCTTTAAATGACCATGCTATTATCATCCACAATGATTTATTAATTGCCTTCTAAACAACCGTATCAGGGCAATGTACACTGGGTGGTCATTTGGTCAGCAGCAACGGGGGAACCCCAGACTGGGGGTCCTGCATTTCAGCCCCAAGGAGCTGCACCACTATTGGAGCCTTGCATCTGCCTTGTTAGAGAGTACAGGGGTGCCTTTTTGTGAACTGGGAGAGATGCTGGAAACTTGCACACCTCCACAAAATTACAAGATGACAGATTCAGAAAATTCTGTTCTTGCCTTAGAAAAGATTTGCTATTATGCATAGAGAACACACACACCCAAACAGTTCTGCAACTGTGCGCTGAAATCATTTGCGAGTTTATTTGGAACTAAATCCACTGTGTTCAACAGAGCTTACTCCCTAGTAAGTGTGTGCAGGTTGCAGTCTCAATCTCCTCAGAAAAAGAGGTGGAATCTGCACACAGATAAAAAATGCAGTGAAAATGCTTTTTTAAGATAAAACGTTTTGAAAAATACACTGAATTTCGCATAGCTCACTTTCGCCATCTAGTGCCACATTTGTATATTGCACTTTACAACACATTTAAAACGTTTTGTGAAACAAGACTGCCTGTTTTCAGAATTAGCTGCCCAAACAGCAATTGTAAGATGTTGCAAAGCTTTGATATTGCTGGAGGTGGGTGTGGGGGTGGGTGGGGTAGAATTGCCTCTTTTTATGTCTCTCTGCTCAGCTACTATATTTGTAAATTACAAAATACTACAAAAACACAAGCCTTTTCTCTTTAAAACAAGCAAACAAACAAAACAAATCAGAAACCCATGCCCCACAAAAGGCCACTGTGACACTTCCTAACACTTGAGGAAATTGAGTGCATAAAATAATTATTATGAGCGACAGATTTAAAAACAAACAAACAAACAAACAAAAACAACTTGCAGCATCTCAAGGATCACCTACTTTCTTCCTTAGGAACGAGGACATCCTCGGGAAGGAATAGAGCAGTGATACAGAAATGACCCTTTAAAAAATATAAATGTGCTTGGCTCATACATATTCATGTTCACTGTATTTGCTGGCACAGAATCCAGAGGACTCAAGCTGTTCCAATGTAATTTATATTAAGATGCACGGAACGAAAAATACTATGGTAAGCATTATGTAATTCAGAAATGTACACCTTATTTCAAAAATTGGGGATGTCACAAACAGACAATTAGGTGTTGGACTGAATGGAGGATAGGAATAATGAGTATCTTTTTATTAAAAAAAAAGTGGTGAGAATTTCCAAGAGATCTATTTCCGATTGCCTCAGCATCAGCAGGTATTTTCCAGCTGTGCTTCAGAAAGTGAAGGCTCTCTGGACCCATCTAAGCTTATGGTACGAGGTGGTATATGAAAGCCTGGCAAAAATCATTCATTGAAAGGCAGGGAAAGCATTCTACAAAAGAATACAACTCGGGAGCCAGAGGTAGGGTTGCCATATTTCAAATAGTATTTCAAAATCCAGACAGAAATGTTGTTGGCAATGTTTTTGAGCTATTTTTTTTAAATGGGAAATCGGCAAAAACAGCATGGCCGACATGGGCTGCCATATGTCCGGATTTTCCCAGCCATTTGTCCGATTTCCGTCCAGACACTGGTGCCAACAGCAGGATTCCAGATATGTCCGGGAAATTCCGGTCGTATGGCAACCCCGCCAGAGAATTAGTTGAAGGTGACATACAATTAGCAAACTATGACATATTATAAACACAACTTATTGGGATACTTTTTAGTTTGGAAGCACTAAACACAGAAAATAGATGAGCACAACTCAAATCAATTAAAAGCAAAAGGCAGAATAATAAATATTTTTCCCCTTTTTTCTAAAGTTGAAACAGCAGGGAGCCAAGGCCTCTGCCAACAGGCTTTCTGAATTGGTGGTGTATATCAACATTGTGCCTGGGGGAGCTAGGGCATCTTGTGGATACAGTGGTACCTCTTGTTGCGAACTTAAATCGTTCCGGAGGTCCGTTCTTAACCTGAAACCGTTCTTAACCTGAGGTACCACTTTAACTAATGGAGCCTCCCGCTGCCGCCCCCACACGATTTCTGTTCTCATCCTGGGGCAAAGTTCTTAACCCGAGGTACTACTTCCGGGTTAGCAGAGTCTGTAACCCAAAGTGTTTGTAACCTGAGGTGTTTGTAACCCGAGGTACCACTGTATTCCAATACAGTGGTACCTCGGGTTACAGACACTTCAGGTTACAGACTCCGCTAATCCCAGAAATAGTACCTTGGGTTAAGAACTTTGCTTCAGGATGAGAACAGAAATCGCATGGTGGCAGCAGCGGGAGGCCCCATTAGCTAAAGTGGTACCTCAGGTTAAGAACAGTTTAAGGTTAAGAACAGACCTCCAGAACAAATTAAGTTCTTAACCCGAGGTACCACTGTATTAACATAAGGACTGGTGGCTATGATTCCAAACATATTTCATGATGTGACTTATTGATTATTGTATTTTACATGGCTGCAACTCACCCTCAGTTCATACTGCCTCAGACAGACAGGATATAAATTCTGTAAAGAAAGGAAAAAGGAAAGCAAAGTGATTTTTTCATTGTGCCAGAATGACATTAAAGAAGGTGCCTGGTGGACTTCTCTGGAGAGGGCAGCTGAGGGGCTGCTGCTAAAAATAGACTCTCTCAAGTGGGGCTGTGCACCAAACCTCATTTGGTGGGCATACTTGTTGAAGGACTCTGGTGCTTATTTCAAGGCAAGGGTAGCTAGGTGATGCAGGAATATGCAGCTGTCCCATACAAGGATTGAACCTGCAAGCTTGGTGTTATCAGCACCATGCTCTGACCAATTGAGCTAGCCAGGCTGGTCCCAAGGTCCCAAAGCATGAAGGCTTTCCAAAGCAAAAGTGTCATTTGGAATTGAGATTGTGAATATGATAAAGAACTGGCACACTCTGACCTCCACCAGCCAGGAGACCTGAGGCCACAGAAAGACTAGACCTTCTGCCTCTTAGCAAAGAAGATTATGGCAAGGGAGAGACCACCTTGGTCCTGCCCACTGGCCAGTGAAGGAGCAGCTGCTGTTGTATTTGCTTTCCTCCTTCCTGTGCAGTGCTTAGAAAGTATTTGTCACTTCATTATAGCTGCTGGAACAAGTGCATTGTAGTGGGGGATGCCTTGTTCACAGGAACATATTGTTTATGAGAAAACAGTCTATATGATGAGGAGTCATGTGATAACGAAGGACTTTTACATGTTGCAGCAGAATGGTAGAAAACCGTAATCAAAGGCAGTAGAAAATTAATGTCAGAGAATAACTTAAACCCTGTGAAAAATGAAAATTAAATAGGGGGCCTCTGAGCATCTGCAGAGAGCTTTCACCATGGGTTACAGACACTTCAGGTTACAGACACTTCAGGTTACAGACTCTGCTAACCCAGCATTAGTACCTCGGGTTAAGAACTTTGCTTCAGGATGAGAACAGAAATCGCGGAGCAGTGGTGCAGTGAGAGGCCCCATTAGCTAAAGTGGTGCTTCAGGTTAAGAACAGTTTCAGGTTAAGAATGGACCTCCGGAACGAATTAGGTTCTTAACCCGAGGTACCACTGTACTAGGTTAGGAACAGCTAGCCACTACAATCTTGAGCTCCAGCGCTTCTTTTTTTCAGAAAATGAACAATGAATGCCATGATCAAGGCCAGCCCTACCACATGGTAGAGAAAGGAAATGTTGGGGGCAGCAGGGGCAGCTTCCCAGCTGTTCCTCCTGAGCCACCAGTCATGTTCTTCCGTTGAAGGACAGAGCTGTGTGTGACATACTGCAGTTCCTGCAGCTCCTAAACCAGTCTGGTTTTTCTCAGATGTGGCAGCGGCTCTATCACCAGTAAGATTCAGCTGCCAACTCCATTTAGCTTCTGTACATGGAGAACTTTGCCTCAGGTGACAAAATGTCTTGGGCTTACTAAGAGGTGATATGAATAAGATTGTGAGCCAGAAACTGCTCGTTCACATCTGGCAAGTCATGAAATTCACTAGGTGATTCTGGGGAGGAAAGCTTAGTAAAATATATTTTTTAAAAACCACAACTATCTTAATGCTAATGCTAATTGTGAGTCCCATCCTGTTGGAGAATTTCTGTTACCCAAAGGGAAATTTGGTGAAATGTTATCCCCCGCCCCAGCCACACAATTTATCTGCTTACAAATAAAGTGGATAATTTTGAGAGGCCGTCTGCATGCGTACTTCTAGTTTAAAGCTCTACTTGCTCAGAGATGTCAATAAGAAGAGTGGAAGTCAGCCTGTGTCTAGACTGGAGGTTTTCAGAGTTATGTAGCATCTGTTATGTAAGTTTTTGAAGGTTTCTCATAAATTTTGTTGGAACTTTTCTTTCTTGGTTAGTTGATGGATGCAACACGTTTGCTGAACAGCCTGACCTCTTCCCGTCGTGCTCAAGTCTTGTAGGTCCTTTCTGTTCCAAACATGTGAAAATATATCGATGCTCCTGGTTTTAATCATATCGTACAGAATTGTCAGCACTTTCTCCCACGGACATTTCTTCCTCCCAAAAAGAAAGCTGTTGGCAAAGAGGAAATGGAATTATAGTTCTGAGAAATGAAGTCTCTTTATTTTAAGTACAAGCAGCATTTGAAGCAGTGAGAAGGCTGGAAGCTTCCACACATCGCTCTGCCAATGCACTTCAGTCCCAGGCTAAAATATCTTTTCTATTCAAGAGCTGGGCCTTCTTGGAGAAGAAGGTGCCAAGTATGTTAAATTCTTCCAGATACCATTTGATTAACTTGACATTTATACTCACTGTCAGAAAAAAAAACCCTCATCTTGCGTAGAACACAATTTCGAAATGAGTAAATAACAAAAGCAGCAGAATAATAATTAGACCACAATCTTATTACGGCTAGATGATGTTGCGCCATTGGTGAAGAGTGAGGTCTGTGGGCAGGATGCTGCTGCTAGAGGCCTCTCCTGTGGTATACCTGCTGAAAGCTCTGCTGGTGTCAATGGGAGGCTGGAAGAGTATGTCAAGGGCACCTAGAGTCACCAGAATGCAAAGCCCACTTGTTTCCCTGGGACACCCAACAAATTGGCCCAAACCTATGCCAGCCCTGGATCGAGGATTATTCCCCTCCTATTGGAGTCAACACAAGGGAGGGGAAAATATGTGCCTCTCCATTTCCATCCCAGGCTGTGGTGGATGTACTGGGCAATCCATCATGGAATCTCATTCACAAACCTTAGACAGGATTACTCCACCACAGCAGCCTCAGCTTTCCAAGTTCTGGCCCTTATGTGTTCAAAATGGCAGCACCCAGGCACAAAAGGAGGGGCTTGGGGAAACCCCAAGATTTTACAAAAGCATATTTAGGTGGGAGAGAAACACAAACAGCAGGGAGAGGCAGGCCAATGAGGACTGAGTGGGCTTAGTGGCTAAAGAATGCTGGCTGACTGTTGGGGGTGACCAAAATTAGAGGGTAGTGGAATGGAACGGAACGGAACAGACTATCCAGGAAGAGGGTGTGGCTGGCTGATGGGTTGGCAATGTTGTACTCCAGCATTTTGTTGCAGATTCCACTAATAATAATAATATTAGTAGTTATAGCAGAAGTGATAATAGTAATAATCATAGTTTTTATGTTAAAAATAGTAGTTAAGGTTTATTTTAAAAGCTGAAAATAAAACATCTCTCTGCTCGTTGCTGACAACTGCCATTCTACACTTTTTAGACATTGATAGAAATAAGAGTGTGTTTTACGTCTAAATGTCCTGACCCTGACCCTCCCTGGCCAAGGAAGGCACACTTCTGATAGTTAACATCTTTATTGACAAGTAAAGCCCTTACAGCAGCTTCCAGGGCTCCAGATACACACACACACACACACACACACACACACACACACACACACACACTCTTCTAGCCTTTAGGCAGCTGTCCTTAGGTCTAAGGCCCTGCAGAGCAGTTGCCCCTGCTAGTTATATACCCTCCTCTGACGGGTTGTGCTTCTGCAACCTGACACTTCTCCCGTATAGAAGTTGCCACTGCTCTTCCCACTTCAGGCCCCTCCTGGTTCTAGGAAACAGCAAGGCAGGGGAAGGTGGGGAGTCTACTGCCCCATCTGTCGGCTGAACAGCCTCTTCTTCTTCCACCACATCTGGCACACCTTCCTCTGTCTCAGAGTGTCCTAACTCGCCCCGCTCCCCTGGCTCCTGCTTTGTGGGTGGTGTCAAACCCCATGAATCATTGGTCCCCTCTTCTGGGTCACTTTCCTGGTCCCCTGCCTCCACCCCACACTCTTCCAGCTCCTGACACTAATTCACTGCTAGGTCAGACCCTTGGTCCATCCAGCCCAAAGTAACATGTTCTCACTCGCAACAGCTCTCCAGGTTCTTCACAGGGGACCATTGGAGGCTTCCAAATCTGGAGACTGAGGCAGCAGGCCAGATAAGGGCCTCCAGGAAAAGTTGTGTGATGGCAAAAGGGAATGGCTGGGAGAAGGGGATAGGGGTGGGTTTCAGGAACAAAGGCCAAGGTCTGCTGCTGCCCTGTCTGAGGCAGTTGCTTTATGCTGCCTAGTAAAAGAGTAAACTCTGCTGTTATGTATTCAGTGGTCTGTGTTTGCCTGGACTAAGGATTCTGAGCTCCTGTGTTCTGATTCGATACATGATATCCAATCACAGCACATTTCAGGATTTGGGCCTCTGCCATTGGCCCTTAAACTCTGAGCTATGATTCGCAGCTTGGATGTTTAAACAGCCAATCACTTTGGGAGTGGGAGTGGCCCAGGGCTTCAGAAATGTATATAAGCAGTTGCTTTGCCCCTATTGTCGAGTTCTGCTAATTCAATAATGGTTCTTGCTGTTATCACTGTGTCTTGCCTCATGGGAACCTACCTACATCTGCGCTCCTTGTGAATCAAGGATACAGGCCAAGTAAGAATTAGATTGTGGTTAAATGTCTGTGCAAAGAAATGTAGTCTCATCCTTAGCACATCCTCTCCATTCATTTCCTTAGCAGGGGAAGCCCCACACATAAACATCCCTTTATGCATAAGGAGGTCCCCTGTCTCTTGGCAGGAGTGACTGCGAAAACCTTTCCCCATGGGGGACCTTTCCAAATATATTTCACACATCCCTGATGGAGAGTTCTTAACATTAATTGTATAACCATAGAAAACATATTCTAAAATGTGCAGCTCCAGCTGATTTTTTGCCCCCTTTCGGATTCTCCAAAATGTGAGATTTAAAAAAAGGAATCATTTGGGAGCCTAGATAAATGGACACAATGTGCTTTATCTGATTTATCTGTTGCTTTTGTAGTGGCGGTGATCAAGCTGTGTGAGCCTAATAGCATACTCGGCCCTGGAGGAATAGCTGTGCATGGAGAAGTGACTGAATCTTATAATCCTATTGTAGGGAAAGCATTCAATTTCCAAAGATGCTCAGAGAACCACCAGCATATTCACAGTTCTAAATCTCTGTGGGATTGTTCCACCTCACTCAGCACTGATCATCCTAGGAAAATGCAGAGTACATCAGACCATGCTCAAGAAAGCGGATGCATTTGACGGTGTTTGAATAATTATCCTAGTTTTATCAAATTGTCAGATAATCACAACAACAACAATCTGCTTTTATAATGCTGTTTGGTTTTTTTTATGTCATATATGTGCATACTGCTTAGGGAATTAATTTTTTTCCCCAGTGGTTTAGAAATGTGTTGAAATAAATAATATTAATATGGGGAAAATAAGTATTAATTTCCAAAACACAAAAATTCAGTGAAGATATATTTCTGATGATCCTGTGGAGAATTTCAGGACCTCATAAACAATAGCTATGGGTAAGGGCATCTAACCAAAGTTCAAAATAAAAATAAAAATGAGCAAGATCAAAACCTCTCAATATTATAGAAGAGCAAGCACTTGGAACATCAGGTGTCGCAGCCAGGTGAGCAGAACAGGTGAGCTATTGGCTTCATCTTGGACCCTGCTCTGTGTTATTTCCATGCAGACCTGCTCTTACCAGTAGCCTGACTTGTACAGGAGCGAGCTTTGACTAAAGCCTTCTTTCTTATACCTAACAGCCTTTTTTGCAGTGTTTGGGACGGGAGCCCTGATAGTATTAGATTCTTGAGGTGAGCATTCCTACATGTTACAGAGGAGACGAGGAGAACTCAACTTGAGCTTAATTGGAAGAGGTTAGTGATTAAGGTGAATAAAAATGTGCTGGGTTACCCCCCCCCCCCAAAAAAAACCTCACTGTAGTCAACTGAAGGCAACCAACCATGCCCTGGGCCCCCAAACCTCTCTCAATGCCAATGAAAATTAATTAATGAAAAGAAAGGGAACCCACCCACATGATGCTGACACAAAAACCTTGCACGTACACTATGTAAAAGAATACATAGTGTATTCTTCTCCATAGAGGCATACCAGTGATTTTAACTTATAAATGTTTATTGTCTGATGTTTCAATTTGTATATTAAGGAGTTTCTATAGCTTTGTGCAGATTAAGGTCATGTTTGACAATGTAAATGTTTTAAGTTTTTGTATCAAACTAGTATATATTTTATTGAATGACATTGTATACATTGCAGCAGCCTTTGGCTATAAGCAATAAACTTGACTGACTGACTGTATTTTTCTCTCCCTTCTTCCTCCCCAAACCTTATACTGTATACAACATTAAAGTCTCACATTGAATATAACTGATCTGTAATAAGGACTTTATGAACTGAAAATAGAGACAATATATGTACTTTTATGTGACCCATGAAATCTTTAATAATTTTTTTTAATATGCTGCGTCATACAAAAATGAATCTTTTAAACTAAATAAATGTTCTTTAAAATCATTAATATCATTCTGAAAATAACTGGGTATACTACACACAGAATCTATTTGACCCTGTAAAGAAGTCTGGTACTCATTGCCAAATACAGATCACACACACACATTATAATGAAGTTATAATAGGAACAGGAGGCCAGCCAGCATGACACTGGTTTCGATCTAATAGCTGGAAAAGAAGGCACAGGGGGGCATTATCATCTGTTTCATGGCTGCACAGAGCAGCAAACTTTTGAAGTCACATCTGCAAGGACATTCCTTCTAAATATGAACAAGGCAGAGAATTCAGGAAAGAGTGAATTCCCAAGATCCTAGGGAAAATAAATGAAAACGTGTTCATTCAAGGCTGAAGGCTGGGAAGCTCAACCAACAGATTAAATATCAGTGATGATGAAACAAACAGCTCAGAAATTAGTAAACCTGGAGCTGGGAGACACAAGGTCAGGAGAAGCATGTGGAGTGCACAATTTTAAACTGCAGGTGGAAGAAGATATGTTGCAATGCCACTCCATTAAAAATAAAATCAAACACATAAAAAACCAACCCTAGCAGGTCAGAAAAGGTGGGTTCTTGCCTAGTTGTCCATGTATTTTTCCTATGGGGAAAGTATTGAAATACTTTCAATATTTCCACCACTACCACCCTCTCCCTGCAAGCTGAAACTGGCTTCTTCTTTTGCTGCTGCTGCTGAATCATGGACATTACATGGGAACTAGCTCAAAACCAGCAAGCTCTGAATGCCCATATGCTAGAAAGCCCTGTAACCCTGTCTAGGGGCCAAATTAGACAAATGCTGGAGAGCCACCATCTCGTGATGTTTCCTCCTCCTGCTCCTCCTCCTTCAAGGGATGTACTTGAAAAGGGATTATGGTTTTTGGGTTAAGGGTTTCCTCTGCCATTTTTGCAAACAACAACAACAACATCCCGCTTCCGCCAAAGAATCCTGAGAACTTTCATTTGTTAAGGGTGCTAAGGCCTGTAGCTCTGGGAAGGGTCTCCTAACTACTCTAGTCACAGCCATTGCTTTCAGTGGGTCTACTCTCAGTATGCCTCACATCCAGTACAGCAGCCCAGAGTACTGGAGAAAAGACCATTACTTTCAATGTGATTTGCTATGGCTGCGTAAGGGGCTCTTCAGTGCAATTCAATGTGGTGCGGGGAACCCAGCAGCAGTGGCGTAGCGTGGGGGGTGCCGGCTGCACCCGGCGCAACATCTGGGGGGTAGGGTTAGGGGGCACAAATCCACGGGTTAGGGGGCGCAAATCCACGGTTTAGGGGGCACAAATTACTTGCCTTGCCCCGGGTGCTGACAACCCACGCTACGCCACTGCCCGGCAGGCCCACGCTCAAGTACCTGTCCTCCATAGGACTGAATGGGGAAACTCACATACACACGAGCTTATTTATTTATTTATTGCATTTATATCTCACTTTTTTCTCTAAGGAGCTCAAGGTGGCATACATAGTTCTCTCTCCCCCCCCCCCATTTAATCCCTACAACATACCTGTGAAGTAGGTTAGGGATTGGCCCAAGGTCACCAGTGAGCTTCATGGCCAAGCGTGGATTTGAACCCAGGTCTCCTGGGTCCTAGTCTGACACTTTAGCCACTATGCCACACTGGCTGTCTTTATGCACACGTCTACATATGCATAGCTCTGGATTTGGGGTAGGCAAATCTTATCCACACACTTCATATCCCATGTCTAGGAATAGGAAAGTGATTTCCTCCACCATAGGGACTTACATCAGATCATCTGGTGTTCAAGATACCCCTCTAGGAAAAGAAAACACCTTGGTAATAGCAAAGGGAAATCTGCCCGAAACATCACAGCCATGTCATCCCCTCCCTGTCACTTTTTTAAAAAGCACTCTTAGCACATTGCTAACGATTAGATTATTGTACAGCAAATTGAAGAAGAAAAGCAAAAGCAGTCCTAGCTGTCAGCATAATTTAGAAAAATGGATGACTCTCAAGCCCTTCAGCATAAGGAGAGGATTGCTACTGTTAACAACCCCATGGTGACTCAGCTGCAGCTTGCATGAGTGTAAGTCATTTTGCCACTTAAAGTTGTTTATTGAATTTGAAACCCTCCCAGCTCTTCTGGTAGTAATAGGTACTGTTTAAAAACTCAGGTGTGAAAGAAGGGATCCCTTTCGAAAGGAAAGAAGAATAATTAAAGAAGTTCAAGCTAAGTGTGAAAAGAGGCTGTGTCAGGTTAGGAGTACTATTTTTAACCAGCCAACCTTATTTTGAACTTTTATTCTAGCTTTCTTTAAATGAATAGGTCTGCACATTGATGGTTCCTGTTCCTGAGAATTTCTGTGTAACACAAAAGGGCCGGCTCTACCATTAGGCAAGGTGAAGAATCTACCTCAGGCAGCTAATTTTTTGTGTTAGGACAGGGCAACAAATGATTGGCTGCCATAGAAGGGGACAAGCATCCCCCCTTTTTTTAACCTCACATGCCAAAATAACTTGACTGGTCCTCCTGCATCCTGTGCACCTTGACTTGGGTGGGGCAGACAATTGTGGCTCTACATCAAAATGTTTTGGGCTGCTCCTGGAAGCCCAGAAGAAGACATTGTAATATTCTTTCTAACATTAATACAAACTGACTATCTGAAGTAATGGGTTGATATGATACTAAAGTCACATGAACATTCTAGAGTTGCTAAACATAATTTGCAGAAGCCCTTACAACGAGTACTGGTATTTTGGGATTGCCTAACATCAAATTAGGCTGTCAGATCTGTCAGACCAGGTGTTAGTTCAATGGGCTTTTTTCCAGAAGGGAAAGAGGTAGTGCAATAGATTTGAGCAGGAGGGATTGATGTTGGGTTTTAAAATAACATTCATGCCCTCCTGAGACCACTGCATTAAGGACTCAACAGAGTAAGAGAAGAGTATCCCATATTATTAAAGGTCTGGAAGAAATGTTGATATGAACAAGCTGTATTTCCTTATGCTGCTAACTTTCTTCATCAAAACAAACCCAGGAACAAAATCAAAGAGGGGTCTTCACAGTTTGGTAGGGCGTGGCATCGGTGAGATTTTTGAGGGAATTGTGGGAGCACCCTTTGCAAGGCATAAGGTAAAGGTAAAGGTACCCCTGCCCGTACGGGCCAGTCTTGACAGACTCTGGGGTTGTGCGCCCATCTCACTTAAGAGGCCAGGGGCCAGCGCTGTCCGGAGACACTTCCAGGTCACGTGGCCAGCGTGACATCGCTGCTCTGGCGAGCCAGAGCCGCACACGGAAACGCCGTTTACCTTCCCGCTGGTAAGCGGTCCCTATTTATCTACTTGCACCCGGAGGTGCTTTCGAACTGCTAGGTTGGCAGGCGCTGGGACCGAGCAGCGGGAGCGCACCCCGCCGCAGGGATTCGAACCGCCGACCTTTCGATCGGCAAGTCCTAGGCGCTGAGGCTTTAACCCACAGCGCCACCTGTGTCCCCCTTTGCAAGGCATAGTTCCCATCAAATCTGGTAAACATATTTTTTTTGCCCTACTGTAACTCAGTCTATTCAGGATGCGGGTGGCACTGTGGTCTAAACCACTGAACCTTGGACTTGCCGATCAGAAGGTTGGCGGTTCAAATCCCTGCGACAGGGTGAGCTCCCGTTGCTCGGTCCCTGCTCCTGCCAACCTAGCAGTTCGAAAGCACGTCAAAGTGCAAGTAGATAAATAGGTACTGCTCCGGCGGGAAGGTAAACGGTGTTTCTGTGCACTGTTCTGGTTCACCAGAAGCAGCTTAGTCATGCTGGCCACATGACCCAGAAGCTGTACGCCGGCTCCCTTGGCCTATAGAGCGAGATGAGCACCGCAACCCCAGAGTCGTCAGCGACTGGACCTAACGGTCAGGGGTACCTTTACCTTTACCTTTACCTCAGTCTATAGTTGGTGGTGACTGGAAGGATACAAGGCAGGGAAACCAGCATCTGGAAAAATGACGTTTTGATTTGTACATTGTGTATAAGTTTGTATTAGTATGTTCTTTAGCATGGGATTGTGATTATTAACCTCATACCCACTGTAGTATGTAGGGAATCGGAGAGAGATTTATGCAAGAATGATTTTGAATATGCAGCCTCCCTCTTTCTGGCACAAGCCCCCCAAGAAACCATTCAAAGACCAGTGACTTTGCTGAAGCAGCACCCGCCCCCATGAAGTTTAAGAGGCTGAGCCCACCTCAGTGTGGGAAAACTGCCCTCTTTTGCATTCCTTTTCCCTTGAGTTTCCATACACTCAAGGAGAGGGTTAATCCAGCCCAAGAAGTCATTGTAGTTCTGCCCGGCATGAAAGTTTTTTGGTTTTTTTTAAAGCAACTTTCAAATTTATTTATCAGGAAAGTCTTTACTTTAAACTGATTCTGCAATATAATTACTTGCATTCATCTAAGTTGTCTTCCAGTACACCAATTATCTAATTTTATCCTGGGCTTATTTGGCACCCTACCCAAACCCCTTGAGTAACCTTCACTAAAGTTGTTTCATCATCCATCAGCAGTTGCTGTAACCTTGAAGTTTTACTGCAGCTTGACCCTTTGCTCTTTCATATTTTGAACACGGATCGGCCTTTTATTCAAGCGTACATTCTAGAAGGACAGCTTCCCAATTTCCTTTCCAGGTTTCCTTCATGAGAAATTCCACTGCCTTAAACAGTGCTTTTGTTAGCAAACTCACTTAAATAATGCAAATGCAGAGAGAGAAGTTCTGATAAGACTTTCCACTGGGCACGTGGAACAGTGTATAATTTGAGAAGAAATAAACAGAACTCTCTTTGTTCAGGCCTTGTACATAGCAGGAAGACATTCTACCAAACATACAGAGGACAACTCCCTCAGAACTACACAACCTATCAGAGCATGTGCTACCTCAGTGAAGCTCATTCCACTCTGCTTGGTCAACAAGCAACACCTCCACCGAGCCCTCTTGGCTGTTTGACTTTAACACTAACAGAAGTTATCCTTAAGTTACAAATTGAATGATCTTTTCTGCTACACTTCCAGCAGATATACTGTTAACTGGGACAGACCATCACTAGGACCTAACTCTGCTGCATTGTGCAACAGTTGCTACACAGTTAAAAGGACTGTTGTGTTGGTTTTTCCTGGAACCGCTTCCCTCTGTGCATCCACTTACAGAATGCTTTGGTCCCCTGTCTGTGGTGCTTAGTTTCTTCCCATCTATCTGCTCCAGAGCCACACAGGTATATCACTCTTCTATAATGTGATCTGGGTGACCATAACCTTGTCCATGGGGCTTCCTTTAGATGAAGATTAATCTTATCACTGGACTTTTTATGGGAAACAATGTAACAGAGGTATACAGAAGCCACTTTATCAGTCAAATTTACTACATTAGGGTCAGGCGGGGAGAAATCTTTCATGTATAATATTAACTTCAGTGTTCCCAATTTGCTTAACTCTGAAGAGATCATAAATCAAATTCCAGGCGGCTGCCAGGTATATCTAGCCTACAGACTAGCTTTTAGTCTATACATAAATATGTGTAGTGTGTGTGTACATAGAATTTTAGGGCAAAATTAACAATATTAATCCCAATATTTTCTCCACAACAATTATGATTAATCAATTGTTCCTTTATTTCCCGTGCCTGTTCTTAAAGCCCCGTGTTCAGGAGACTCCTTCGGTTTTCAAAACAGCATTTCCTATAAAGACACACAAGAGATATTTGTTGCTTGGGGGGCTATGTTTGGACCATTTGGGCCCTTGCTATGTGCTCCTTCTGTCGCCCTCCTCTACCTTTCTGGCACTTGGCAGCTGCGGTGCAGAGATCCTGCTGTGCGTTAAAGCCAGAGTTCCTTGCTATGTCCAAACTGCTGAACTCTGCCTTAATGTTCCTTAAGAACCCAGGGCAATAAGTCAGGCTCAGGTGTTATGGTGAACTCTGGCTTGATGCAAACCAGCACCCCACACTGGTGTGCAATGGGAGGAAGGAAGGGGAGTGGGCCAGGGCAGCACATGTTGTCATGGGGGTTCGTTCACAGACTATGGTTTATGAAGCTATGGGTGAATCTCTGAACATGGCCTGTGTCAGAAGAGACCCATAGCTTGCTTAGGTCCCCTTGATTTGCTTAGCTGCAATTGCTAGGCAATGTAATTAATAATGTGGCTGAATGTGTCCAATTCCTATTGGTGTCACCGTTGACTACAGCCCACTGTAGACAAGAAAGTTAGTTCCTAGGCACTACTTACATTTTGTTCAAGCTTTGCAAACAAATGACTCAGACCATATCTATTGCAGTTCAGGTAAACCATTTTTATGATTTACGACTTAATTCTTTATACCCGCCGTATCTCCCCACCTGCTCCCCTCTTCTTCCTCCCCCACTCTCTCTGATATAGATATATATCTGCCAGCTCAGGATAACACATTCAATTGCAATAAGCTCTAGTTCACCAATGTTCATGTCACAATCATTGTGTTCTACATTTACTTTCCAGGCTCTGTTTCTGAAGGAGCTATTGAATCAGGTATGCAAAACATAAAGGGGAAACTGCCCTTTGGAAAGCTCCATACTTGAGCTGAACAACAAGAGGCTTAGTATTCTCAGGACCACTTATGCCTCTTTGTACTGACTCTAGGATAATACATTATCCCAGACTGCATAACTACAATCACTGCAAGAAGGTAATTGTGTGTTTGGAGGTGGTCAGTTACAGGCACTTTGTACTGCTCCTATCTTCCAGAGCATATGGACATCTGTACAGCAGAGAGGATAGCTATTGACACTATCAAAATGTAAAAGCACATTTAAAGAATTGGGGTTCTTTTGGTTTATGAGAGAGAAAAACTGTTACTAAAGGACATTGCAGTGCAAGTCATGTAATACGACATGATTTCCTTTTATATTTTCATTGGTCTGTACACCCATGAAAGTTCACTGAGTGACTGTTAACTTGCTCTCTAGTGTTGTGTTTATCATTTCCCATTGAGTTTATTGCTGCAGCAATTTTCAAACACACTGAGGTGGAGCCATTAGTTTGCTGCAAGAACTGAGCTGACGGTGGCCTTCGGGGCTGCCCCGGGGGTCATGTTGATGTTTGTGTCTGCTACCAGGGTTGAGGGGTTGTTTGTTGGAGTCGCTGGGACACATCCTCATTATCTCTCCGCTTGTGATCTGCTTGGTGAAATTGCATTCCTCTCCAGCAGGTGTCACTGCAGCCAATTGGAATGGAAGGCGTATAGTGTAGATAAATGAAGTGATGTTAAATCTTGCTCACTTAATAAGAAAAAAATAATAGCAAGCACCTTTTCATTGATGAGGAGGGAAGCCTGGTTACATTTGTTGGCAGGCAATTTTGTTTAGGGGTGGATCCACGCTGAGCCACGCCCTTGTTCTTTGTTTTCCAAAAGCAGGATTATTCAGTATATTTCAAAAGTCTCTAGTAAACAGTTCCCTTTCCTCACAGTTCACCTGGTGGGTCCCTAGTTCCTGAAGGAGCTCAGAACCTAGTTCATCAGCTGACCTCTTCTGCCAGTAGGCTTCTTTACATTACGGATACTTCTCTGGCTCACTAATGGAGCATATTGTTCAGACTCCTGCCTTGCCAAGCAACTTCTATTTCCTTCCATCCTCCTTCCACTCTCCAGAAAGAGTCTTCTAGTCTGATTCTCCTGGTTCCTCCATAACCATGCATTATTGGCAACCCCAACACACCTTGTGTCTAAGTTTGCTCTCTCTCCCTCACATAACCTCAATCTCCTCTTCACACAAGGCTCTCAGTTTCCCTATTCCTCTCATGTTTGCTTGACCTGTTCTTGACGCATCACTCTAGCATTCCAAGCTAACCCACATCCTGAGACTCCTGCTAGCTTTAAGTCTCAGGTGAGGGTGTCGCTTCTCCTTCCAGCCCACCTTTTCCCTCCTCCAGAGGAAACACAAGGAGGATACCACAACAGTGGTCACACTTGTTCCCCACATCTACCCAGTAACTAGGCGGACATGGGGGACTGCAACTCCAGGGCTTCCCTGACACCTCTCCAGCTAAGCCCTTCTCCTCATATATGTTAAATTCAGTTTCTTACATTTTGGCTTCTGGCTGGATGTTCTAGACATAACACACTTGTACCCTTTTTCATCATCCTTGCAGCAGTTAAGTTCACAGAATACATGATGTGCAATTAACTTTCAGTAACTTAAGCATAACCTTTGGCACAGCAAGAACTCAACTGAAAATGAATGGAATTTCTGTACCAAAGTGTTGCCCTCCAGAAGTTGTATGCTACAGTTTTCACCATACCTGTCCATTAGCCACGCTAGTTGGGCCTGATGTAAGTTGTAGTCCACAACATCTGGCAAGAATCATATTGGATACCCCTGTTCTGTGCAATTGCGTATAGACATTTAACTGGGGGCAGACATCTATTCAGTTCCTTACCTAGGAAGCGGACATTGAAGAAAATCCTGTTTTCTGTTTGGCAAACAGCTAAGAAAACTAACTTCACTTAAATGTAATCAAAACACTTATATCCAGGCAAATTCATCCTTTAGCTGCATTGCACTGCTTGCTTTAAGTTCAAGTAATTGATTATGATGTGGTATATTAAATGTGGGCTCTCCAGCATGAAGTAATTTTCTCCTTACAGTATCTGCAGAATAAATAATAACCTCTGCAACCAATTGATGCCCATTGCTTAAGATTTCTTTATGTAGGTAGAGATGGATTGCCCTGCGTGATGGTGTGCCTCCGAGAAGCAACATACATTTCAATCAGTTGTTTAACTCCTAGCACTGTAAGGATGGCTCACAGCAATGATTCATCGAGTTGCATCGGGATATGTTATGATTTCTCCTGTTCCTATACTGTAGGGCTGTATGGAGTGTTAGGGGAGGGGTAATGCCCTGGGCTGCTGCTGCTGCTAATGTAGCGGTTTCACTTCATTCCTGGAGGTGCACTCCATTTTCTCTAGAGATGGATGAATGCCAACAATGATACTGTAGGATCCCATTGAAGATCCACTGTCTGAGTTTAGAACAGGGGTTGTCAACCTGGTCCCTACTACCACTAGTGGGCATTTCAGGAGTCTAGGTGGGCAGTAGGGGGTTCTATGGCACAAGCTGAATCCTCCTTCCATTGAGCGCTGGTGGGCGGTAAGGAAATTTTACCAACAAGAAAGATGCATTAGTGGGCGGTAGGTATAGAAAGGTTGACCACCCCTGGTTTTATGGGATGTGGGTGGTGCTGTGGTCTAAACCACTGAGCCTAGGGCTTGCCAATCAGAAGGTCGGAGGTTCGAATCCCCACCGTTGCTCCCGTTGCTCGGTCCCTGCTCCTGCCAACCTAGCAGGTTGAAAGCACGTAGATAACTACTTGAAAGTACAAGTAGATCAATAGATACCGCTCTGGCGGGAAGGTAAACGGCATTTCCGTGTGCTGCTCTGGTTCACTAGAAGTGGCTTAGTCATGCTAGCCACATGACTCGGAATCTGTACACTGGCTCTCTTGGCCAATAAAGCGAGATGAGCGCCGCAACCCCAGAGTCGGTCACAACTGGACCTAATGGTCAGGGGTCCCTTTACTTTTACCTTTTGCCCCTGGTTTAGAAGAATGTTTCATTCAGGTCTTACAGATTTCCCATAAGCATCTCATTGGCCACTGTGAGAACAGAATGCTGGACTAGATGGGCCATTGCCATGATCCATGATCTCATGTTCCTAATGCAAAGTTTGCCTCTCTGCCAGGAAAACTGATCAATAAAACCAACCAACCAGGTTTTTATGGGCCAGAGCCCAGAAATGACTCTAAGCTACAAAAACCTTTGCTACAATATGCAACCCTAGACCTATATACTCAGAAGTAAGTACCATTCGATTCAATGGGACTTACTGCCATGAAAGTGTATATAGGATTCCATGCCCACTCTGTGATTCTTAAAGATACCAGAAGAATCTGTTTTGTTTTGTTTTTGTCTTTGCTGCAGCTACCCTTCTGGTACGAATATTTCTGGTAACATTATTTTTCATAACGTTTATAATTATGTTGGTTCTTGACTTTTGCCTCTCCAGCTATATTTGTATCTGTGTCTTTAAACAAGATAAGCTACATTCTGGTTCTATTGCTTTGACAAGTCCTTTGTGATATATGGTACGTATATATATTTTCTGTTTGTTTAAAGTACATTTTAAATAACACGTCATGATTTATACAGCTGCACCAAGATCCCTAGTCCAGGGTCTTTACTAGATAGGAAAAAATGTATATTATTTATAGCTGCCCGACAAACGTGGCTCCGGTAGCAATTAGAGCATATCTGAGGAATTTGCAGTATGTTTCTCATGGCTATCCCAAAGACTTATGCTTGCGATGAGACATTTTCCTTCCTGTGTTGGCCCTTTTGCATACATGGTAGATCTGAGGACAGGGTTTTTAAGTTACTCCCGCTACGTTATTGCTAATGTAACGGTGTGGTTTTTCAGGATCAAAATGTATCTGCTTTGTTTTGTCCGGGGCCATGTCAGATATCACATCTTCCTGATACTGGTCCTTATGTCACCTCTAGTAACCTCAGCAGGCTCTGTGTCATTTTTCGAACTCCACAAGCTGCCTTGCTATTTGTCCAGGCTATTTGTCCATCTAGCTGATCATGGTCAACTCGGACTGCCAGCAGCTCTCTTGGGACTCAAGCAGAGGTCCTCTTTTTTAAAATAATTTTTATTGAAGATTTTCCTAGTTTACAAAAGTACGTGCATTGTCTCTTTTTCCAGGTTGTGTTTTCTACAGATCAGTTACAGATCAGCTGTTGTGAGACATCGGTGTTGTATGCAGTATAAGTATAAGAGGTCTTTGTGATCATCAAGAAAGGGGTGGATGGACACTAGTCTCGGAGTATCACAAGGCCACACTTTTATTTATTTACAGTCATGATTGACTCAACAGAACATGCGGTGGTGGGCAGAAGGTATCATTCTCATCACTCATGTTCACGTAAGGAACTAAGTCAGAAAAAAGGCAACATAGCCGTAAACTATAGGAGCAGTTGTTGTTTTTTCTAAAAATTGACAAATTTGGAGGGGGGCATAACACTCTGTCACTGGATGTAGTCTGCCACCAACAGATGAGCCACCACTGCAGTAAAGTAAGAGACAACTCTCCTACAAAACAAAATTGGAGCAGAAAAATGGCTACTGTTTTCCCTGGCTGAGAATATTTTGGGAGAATTGGGGAAGATCTTAGCCCAGTCTTAGAAGCACAGCCTTTCCACCAATTTCTCCAAAACTATGGACGAGCAAATTCTTCTTATTGGTTTTTAGAAGGCCTACAACAGTCATACCTTTTCCATCTTGCCTTTGGTCTTGGTGAATTTTGCAGAGCAAAACATCTGGGGTTCCCTGAATGAGACTGATGCTGCAATCCCATGCTCATCCACCTGAAGAAAGGCCTCAACTGAACATGTGGGCCATACTTCCAAGTAAACATGTAGAAGATTTGGGTTGTAAATGATCAGTCCAATCTTAGTAGTTTCAGACTTTTAAATCATGAGCTGTAACAAGGAATTACATTGTGGTCTTTTAAAATGTTAGAAACCAAATCGCTGCCATGCACTCAGTACCCTGCATGGGAGAGATTTACTGATTTCAAGGAGATCACTCGAGCAATTTGCAAGCTGGGCCAGCAGCGTGAATAGATATAAGTCTATCTCTGAGCTAATTAGTAATCCAGGAGATGCAAATAGGAGTTGAATAATTGTTTTGGTGCCTCACATTCATCTGCTAGAAGCTGATCAGGAGAGTGATTGCCATTCAGCTCAATGAGGCTGCTTCAGCAGTAGCAGTCAGAATAATTGATATTCAAGAAGCAAAATTATGACATGAAGCCTCCATTTCTGCTTATTGTTCTATTCATGCATTGCCATCACGGTAAAAACATGGTCCCCGTCTTGATGTAGCATTCTGCACCAGAGGAGTGTTGGCCTGGACTCTGCTGACATCTGCAGACTGTTACTTTTGCCATCACCATTTGAATAACTAATTGCTAATCACTCCCATGTCTGAAGAGAGGTTCTAGCTAATATAAAAATCAGAACTGGAATACACAAGCTATGCTTGGAGACCTGTGAAGAGTAATGGGCAGATCCAACCAAATCTATTTCATAATTCATCTAGAGTACCGAGGTTAAATTCCTGGATGTATGCTAGATGCCCTCACAATTAACCTGAATTCAGGATCCAGTCGATTGAAATGCTATGTCCTGTTGGGACATTCCTTGGAGTTCTCCTCAGAGGATCTCTCTTCAGGCATCCAAGCAGTTATGGGTCCATTTCTGATGGGGCCGGACTCAATAAATAAATAAGTTGTTCTACCTCCAGTAGAATGTACAGTAATATATTAGCTGGAAATCTTTCCGCATTGCTTGGATTGGCAGGAATAGAATATTACTGGAGGTCTAAGGTCCAGAAATTGAATATTAATATGAGCAAAAAATAATGAGGGAAAGGATGTGGAAAAGTAGTACAAAAGGTCCCTCTTAAATAAAAAATTGTAAGTCCTCACCTGGCTGCTCTCTAAATTTGTATCTCACCTTTCTTCCCAAAGGACATCAGGGCAGCAAAAACATCTATCTATATATTTTGTGCAGCAGATTCAGATGAATCCTGAACGGAAGCAGGACATTTTGCAGAGCATTCTGGGTTTGTCCAAGGTCATTTTAAAAGGGAATTGAAATTATTGGACAAGTCTATCTTTGGCCCATTTATTTCAATATAACTTAGTTGGTTACAAGCCATTAAAACATCATAACATTCAGAAATATTTATTTATAAGATTTTATATTTTCATTTTATTGATGTATTGTATCTTTTTTTATAGGAATCATGAAGCACAACCAGCCAAAAGACCTACCCCCGCTCTGAAATGAATGGGGTTTTGCAAGAAGATAGAACTATTCATTGTTGGTTGCATCCCTGGACTTTGTTGAGCTCTCTGAAGGATTTCTTACCATCTGTGCTGATTTCATATAATTTCATCAGGATTGCCAGCTGTCTTGCCTGGATCCTGTCCCAGCATGTAGGATTAATGTTAGCATACAAAATTATAGAGGACGATGGTCCAGTTTTGCAGTTTCATGCCAGCAACCGAACTCACAAGCCACTGTATTTCAACTTTAACTCACCTCCTTCCATCTATAAAATCAGCTGCAAACCAAGGTTTAGTCCAAGCTTGTTTCATCAGCTACTGTTGAAATAACTTTTGCGTCGACAGGCAGAGTCCCCCAGATCCCGAGCGGCCCCCCCGTCATGTGGAATAACGACTCAAGACAACGTGCTATGGGATTAAATTGGCCACAACTTTATTAAATTTCAAATGTGGGTAGACCTTGGCTCAGGCATTGGGCGTTCTCCCTCCCCAGTCCCCAGCCAGGGACCTAGGGAGCATCAGGGTTATCCAGTGTGTGTGTGTGGGGGGATGGGCCGGCTCTGGAGAACATATGTTCAAGCAGAGATAGCCGCCCCCGTTACGCCGCAGCCGCAGGGGAGAGCAATGACGACCTTTCAGCGTACGGTCAAAGCCTCCCTTCAGAAACCCCTTTAACGGGGAACCCTGGTATCGCTGCTGCAAAGAGGAAGATAGACTAAAGGATTCTGCCCAAGGCCTGATACTGCCAAAGTTGTGACATTTTGCTACGGGAAAGGCAAAACCTGCCAATGCAGGGAAATTCCTTTCTGGCCCTTTAACAGCAACCTTAACGTAGCAGCACTCGCATATCTGTGAAGAAAAGTTAACCTGCAAAACCTGTGAGGAAAATTAACCTGCAACATAAGACATTGACTGAGGGTGGGTAGGGTGGGAGAAGCTCTGGAGCCAAGTGAGGATTCCCAGGTAAGATCCTCCCTCTATTGTGTGGGCAGGTAGTCCCTCCTCTACCTGGCCTGGTCTCCTTGGCAACGCTTCCCCCAGGCAGGATTGGACAACTGACTGAGGTAGGCGGAGACCTCCCTGAGGGAAGGCGAAGCCAAGCCTATGCTGATGGAGCCACTCCAGATCCAGGGGCTGCGCGCATCCACGCAAAGGGCGCCCCCCGTTTTTATGCAGGGAGCGGTCATTACTGCTGGTCCTGTGCAACTTAACCACAGGAACAATGAAAGGTAGGGTTGTCATATTTTGAAGAGCAATAAAGAGGACACATTTGCCAACTTCTACTTTTAACTATGGATCTTTATGACGACTCTATTTTACAGACCCATAAAAAAAGGGGTGTGTCCTGGAAAAAGAGGACATATGGCAGCCCTAATGCAACACCCTGAACTCATCAACAGCTTTTGAGCATCTTTACTAGTTCCAGGCCAGCAAAAAAATTGGCTTATATTGTTACCTGTGTATATTGCTACAGTGCATGTGCAAACGCCATACTCTTAAGCAGAAGTGGATTTAGGGCCGTGCAACTGGTTCTGCCGCAATGTGCGCCATGCCTTGGGGGTGCCACAGGGCGCAGCAACTATAATGTAGTGAATTGAGTGGAAGGCTAGAAGCAGACGGGTGATTAGATATGTACCTGTGACCAGAATTCCTATGCCATACAAGTAAGCCTTGTATTGGGAAGTTTTTAAATGTTTGACATTTTATTCTGTTTTTATATGTGCTGGAAGCCACCTGGTGTGGCTGGGGGAACCCAACCAGATGGGTGGGGTATTTATTTATTTAATAATAATAATAATAATAATAATAATAATAATAATAACCAACATCAGTGGTTTGGGAATAGGTAAAGGTAAAAGACCCCTGGACAGTTAAGTCCAGTCAAAGGCAACTACGGGGTGTGGCACTCATCTTGAATACACCACCAAACAATATCATAGCTCTTGATGTGGCAACTACATACGCAAACCTACCTTATCTTTGCAGAGGTAATACTTGGTGGTATTTTTCTAGAAAAAGAAGTGCCAGAACTCACCATGAACACCTCCCTCATTCTCTTAGGATAGCAATGGCACCCACCTGAGAGGTGCTGATCTTGGTTCCCGTGAGTTCCAGCTGAAAAAAACCCTGGTACAGTGGTACCTTGGGTTACATACGCTTCAGGTTACATACACCTCAGGTTACAGACTCCGCTAACCCAGAAAAGTACCTCGGGTTAAGAACTTTGCTTCAGGATGAGAACAGAAATTGTGCTCTGGCGGCGCGGCGGCAGCAGGAGGCCCCATTAGCTAAAGTGGTGCTTCAGGTTAAGAACAGTTTCAGGTTAAGAACGGACCTCCGGAATGAATTAAGTACTTAACCCAAGGTACCACTGTAGTTTTAGGTTAAGAACGGACCTCCGGAACGAATTTAGTACTTAACCTGAGGTACCACTGTAATACTGATGGGGAAAGACAAGGATGGCTAACATGTCAAGAGGGCACCATTTAGGAGTGCAAAAATCTCAATTTCTAAAACGGCAAACTTGCATTGGGTGAGTTTGTGAAACACCTAAATTGATCGGATAAGATCTGCAATGAATTCTAACTATGGGAAAGTTTTCATTTCCTAACAAATGCAGCCGCTGCATGCAACTTCCCTCATGGACGTTCTTAACCCCATGTGCCCCCTCTGTCAGAAGTAATACTGCAAATGTTAAAAACCACTTGTAATATGTTTTAATGAAGCTGTCCTTCTTGGTGAAAGTTGACATTTGTTTTATATTAATTGGTGTTGCACCCACTTTGCCGAAGAACAAACTTACTTTACGAAACGGTCTATAGAAATATGTCTCATTAGACGGCTTATTTCTTCCAGAACCCACCTCATAATAGAGAATGACATGGATCAAGTTTTTCATTGTTTCATTTTCTTTCATGATGCAATGGCTCCCCCCCCCCCTTCAATGCAACAGTTTGAAGCCTTACAACAGGCTGCATCAACAACTGCTAGCATTCTCAGGATAACTGTGGAGCACACTTACTTATTGCTAACTGTGAATAGGATTGCAACCTAAAATATATAGTGTAGTGGAGCGGGACCCTCAGTGTACTTTCTGAATTCACTTCTGATAGGACTAGGAATGGAGAAGAAATTTGATTCATTTTGTACTTAGAATCATAGACTCATAGAATTGTAAAGTTGGAAGGGACACTGAGGGTCATCTAGTCCAACCCTCTGAGCTCTTGGGCCACAGGCTTCTAAAAGTGAACCTACCTAATCTCACACTTTCCAAAAACAAACAAACAAACAAACAAACAAACAAACAAACAAACCATTGAAATTTGACCTCTTAATTTTGTAATGCAATTCTTCAGTCAACTAAGCCAGGTAATGTGTACTAAAGTACACATACTAGGATAAATTATGCATACAAATGCATATATTGGTGAAACCAACATACAAAAATGCATTATAGTATGGGAAATTGCTTTGCAAAGCTATATTAGGCAAGTGCATACGGATATGTGCCTATTAAGAGAAATTTGCGCTAAAATGCTGCTGAATTTTAACAATGACTTTTTAAAAGAAAACTGACGTGGAAGTGTGGAGAACTTAAGACTGGGGAAAAGAGAAAAGGAGAGAAACTGAAATTGACAGGTTTGCCCACTGCCAGCCATGACCTAACTTAGTTTTACATCTGGTACAACCCTATGCATATTTATTCAGAAGTAATTCCCACACTGCTTGAAACTGTTGAATCCATCTAGCTATAACTAAGTTGAGTGTCACCTACTGACTAAAGTTTAACCTATGGCGGTATCCACACAAGGACCATGTCATTTGAAAAGAATGGTGAGAGAGAAATTATAGTCAGTTCTCATGTTGCAAGTGGATTGATTCTTTGGGTACCAGAGGGGTTCAAGTTATTCTGGTAAACTTCCCTAATTCTGGAACAGTAAGAGCTGTTCGGCAGTGGAGCAGACTTCCACGAAAGATGGTAGACCCTCCTTCTTTGGAGGTTTTTAAGCAGAGGTTGGATGGCCATCTGCCATAGATGCGATAGCTGAGATTCCTGCATTACAGGGGCTTGAACTTAGATGATCCTTGGGGTCCCTTCCAGCTCTGATTCCCTAATTCTGTCTAGCAATGTAACTGGATCCCCAGTAGCAGCTTTTACACACAATTAATGTTTGGGGAATTGAGAAAGCAATTAACATGATACGAAGACACATATATTATTTTGCAGATTAATTACACAAAGCGAGAAGCAGCATAAATTATCCAAAGCCCTTTTCTTATCGC
This sequence comes from Podarcis gaigeae, assembly GCF_964106915.1. Classification (NCBI taxonomy): domain Eukaryota; kingdom Metazoa; phylum Chordata; class Lepidosauria; order Squamata; family Lacertidae; genus Podarcis; species Podarcis gaigeae. Next base: position 28,066,420 of record NC_139688.1, read on the forward strand.
ACAATTATACATTAGTGTATGTACTGTTTTATGGCTGTTCATTTAGCAGCCACAGCCAATTAATCTACTAACAAGCCTCGATGATGACAAAGGAATGCACCTTCCGATAGTTAAGGTAAGCAACCGACTTTGCATCCTTGCTATGATGGAAATACCTCTTCCTCTTTTTTTTATTACGAATAAACCTGTGTGTGTATTCTACCACTGAGAATGGGTGACGGTGGAATCTTGCAGATTCAGAGGCAATCAAAAGGAATGGCCAATTTTGGTTAAAGTCCATTTGGAAGCACAGCTTCATCCAGATGCGAAGTGTCTCAACCCATCTTTCCTCCCAGAAGTATATAAAATTAACTTTTAAAGAAATTTCATTTAGGCTCATGGACTCTTTGGAGTTAGAGCTATCTGGAGACTGCAGTTCTAAGGAGGAGATCTAGATCCACCCCATGTTGGATTGCAGGCACTGAGGCCCAATCTCCTATTACCCTGAAGGTACACCTCTGTTGACAAGCTCTGAGGGCTGGTTGACAGGCTTCGTAGGAGGATCAAGAGAGTCCTTCATAGCTGGAAACCCCTTTACTACAAAGAACCAATAGATGAAGATGAAGGTGCTGGCTCTTTAACTGACCAGGAGGTAGCACTCAGTGGGCGTGGCTTCCAGTCAATGACCACCTAGCTCTGGTATAAAACTCAGCCAGTTGTTCCTGGACCATTCTGAGACAACCTGGATGTTTGGTCCTGATCCCTGCACCACAATTGCCCTCCAGGAACCTTGTCTTGCTGCCTGAGGAATCAGGACCTACTGACCTGCCCTTCCTTAAGCCCCACCTCCACCTCTCTCCCTTTCCTACACTATCTATCCTATGTCAAATTTTAGACTGTCAGAACAGGGACCTAGTACTCTTATACTTCACTAAGCACTGTGTACATTGAAGGTGTAATAATAATAACAACCAACATTCTGCCCCTCCTTCTCTGTAAGGGAAAACCAGCTATTCTGACGCATTATCTCTCTCCTTGTATATGTATCATCATGTTGTACCATACAGTTTCTGGAAGCACTCCTCTCCCAGCAACTCAATTATAATAATTTAGGGAACCCTCTGTCCTTCACAGTCTCCCACAGTACCAGGACATCTCATGCCTGCCTTATTTCGTGTTATTAACTTTTAAAAAAACATGTTGTGCCCTGTGAAATCTGGATGTATAAAACTCATACTGTGATGGCGACAGATGTTCTGGAAACAATTAGTTCATACATTCCTTCTCATCAAATACCTCGTCGTGTTCAGTTTAACAAGGCAAATTACAGCTTTAATACACTCCATCCTACACTCTTATTTGCGATAAAGAATAAGAGCACTCTGTGCACATAATGATGAACTTTACAAAGGGCTACAGAAGGGAGGGAAGGAAAGGTGGCAAGAGATGGGAAGCCACTCTATAGAAGGCACAGAGGGCACTGTCAGAACATCTGCCTTACATGCCAAAGGTCCCAGGTTCAATCCCCAGTATTTGGGAATGTCCCTTGCCTGAATTTCTGGGGAGCCACCACCAGTTCGTTAGCGCTATGCTAGGTAGACCAATGGTCTGACTCATTACAAGGCAGCTTCCTGCATTCCTTCTCTATCACAGCTGAGGCTTCTATGTCAGCACCCAACTGCTCAGAGACCCATTTAGCATCTATAACCATGTAGTCTGACATCCATACTGCGCCACCCATACCTAGTCATTTCATAATGAATTGACCTCCAAGGGGCTTTGTATTAAGATTCAGGGCAGGAAAACACTGCCACTCAGTTCCCTGTACCCCTGTTTAGTAGTTAGAGTGTCAGACTAGGGCCAGGACCCAGATCTCTACTATGTCACGAAGCTGACTGGGTAGTCTTAGGCCAGTCATTGTCTCTTAGCCTATCCTATGTCACAGGGTTTCTGTGAGGATAAAATGAGGAGAACCATGTGTTCCACCTTGAGCTCCATGGAAGAAAGGTGGGCTATTAATATAGTCATCAATAAAATAATCATGAACTAATAAATATCCACTTTATATTTTTTATTTGGTCACAGCCTACAGCCTGAGGGCTGCATGTGGTCAGTCTAATTTCAATCAGCCCTCCACAAAAAATAAATAAATACATGAGTGGTGAAGTGGGGAAAATGGGGGAAAGGTGGTGGCAGACAGAATACGTGAGAAAAGAGGGTGATGGAGTGAAAAGCAGGTAGCAGAGAGATGGGGGCACATCTGCACTATATATTTAAAGCAGTATCATACCAATTTACACAGCCATGGTTTTCCCCAAATAATTATGGGAAGTGTAGTTTGTTAAGGGAGCCAAGAGCTGTTAAAAGGTAAAGGACCCCTGACAGTTAAGTCCAGTCATGGATGACTCTGGAGTTGCGGCACTCCTCTTGCTTTACAGGCCAAGGGAGCCGGCGTTTGTCCACAGACAGTTTTTCCAGGTCATGTGGCCAGCATGACTAAGCTGCTTCTGGCACAATGGAACACCGACATCAGAGCAGCACACAGAAACGCCGTTTACCTTCCTGCCCGAGTGATACCTATTTATCTACTTGCACTTTTTTTTAAATTAATTTTCTTTTCTCTCATTACAAATATACTTATAACATACAACTTACATAATATCTCTCCCTCCCCCCTTTTGGACTTCTCTCAACTTTCATTTCTGATTTATTAACTTCATTAGTATATTCTGCTCTTTTCTACAAATATCATATTTTTCCTTTTATTACATTATTTGTTCCCTATCCATAAAGTTGTGAATGTTTATTTAAATCCTACCATCAGGTCAATATACTTTCTTTGTTTCTGCAAATATAATATAAATGGTTCCTACTCTTTTCCAAAATCCCTATTGTCCTCTACTTGCACTTTTTTGGACATGCTTTTGAACTGCTAGGTTGGCAGGAGCTGGGACCGAGCAACGGGAGCTCACCCCGTCGTGGGGATTCGAACTGCCAACCTTCTGATTGGTAAGCCCAAGAGGCTCAGTGGTTTAGACCACAGCGCCACTTGCGAAGAGCTGTTAGGAGACCCCTATTCCCCTCACAGAGCAACAATTCCCACCATAGTTTAACAGTCCATCTTTCTTCCTGGGATAATAGATATACCAGTGGGGGGGAATGTTTTGGGAGGGATGGGGAACACTCTTTTACCCAATGTGCCCCTACCCAAAAATCCCCTTCTGAGAGTTGGGTGGGGTGTTAAAAAAGTATAGAAGCCTTGACCACAATCACTCAGCATCTTCTGATCAAAGCCTGTGCTGGAGAACAATGCCAACATTTTTCTCCTTCATAATTAAGGTTTTCAACATAATGCACTTAATTTTAAAATGACCGCAGTGATATTAAAGATGGTATCTTGGTATGAAATTATTGCCTCGCTTCAGGTCCGTCTAATTCATATGCTGGGATTTGTCCTTCTGTTCTCAGTTGGAATTATGGAACATGTCATCTTCCACAAGTCCATTATTTGGTTACTGCCAGCGCTGCCAGTATAATTTCTTCTGAGAGCCAAAACTTTACCCTGTACACTCTAGACCCTTCGAGAACTAGCTGAGGGGAGCACCCACCCCTTAGAAGTAATTAGACACTAGGCACCATCAGGACCATGACAGATGTTAATGTGCAACATCTATTCTACACTTTATGTGAAATGCATTATCTATTTTGTACTATACCTTTAAAAATATTGTTTAATGTAAATAGTTAACTGCCTTCGTGTTTATATCTTTATTCTTCAGTATACTACAATAAAACATATTTCAGCTATTTAATGGACTGAAGCTAAACTTTGATGGCTCATTGACTGCCAATTTGCCGCTACCAGGGCTTCTAATGGCCATATTGCCATATTGTCTGCTGTCAGCAATTTGTGGGGGCCCTTTCCTCCATATGCTGCATGAAAACTTCATCTGCTCTGCTTTATGAAATTGGGATAGCTCTGCTACACACAGACATCCTAATATAGAGTGCTGCTTGCAACCAATGTGTTTCCATTGCATGCACTTTGAAAGTGTGTAAAGAGCTGCGAAATGTTCACTTAATATAAAATAATGGTGCAGACCTCATATTATTCAATATATTTTTGTCTCTCTGGTGCAGAGTGAATTAGGGTTTAGCAATACCCCTCCTCAGGGTGGGGAATCATGCAGGTGTTGAAAATTGTAGCAAACAGATAGAAGTTGCAAAAAGACACACATTTGAATGTCTGAAAGTGGCAACTGAGAACACTGACAAGAATAGGGCACTTAAAGAAAAAAAGCTTTATTAAAAAAAATTATTTTTAAAGCATTTAATAATGTGAGCTTACTCGATAACATAGGGACGCGGGTGGCGCTGTAAGTTAAACCACAGAGCCTAGGAAGGTTGGCGGTTCGAATCCCCGCGATGGGGTGAGCTCCCATTGCTCGGTCCCTGCTCCTCCAACCTAGAAGTTCAAAGGCACGTGAAAGTACAAGTAGATAAATAGGTACCACTCTGGCGGGAAGGTAAACAGCATTTCCATGTGCTGCTCTGGTTCGCCAGAAGCGGCTTAGTCATGCTGGCCACATGACCCGGAAGCTATACGCCGGCTCCCTCGGCCAATAAAGCAAGATGAGCGCTGCAACCCCAGAGTCGGCCACGACTGGACCTAATGGTCAGGGGTCCCTTTACCTTTTTACTAGATAACATAAGAACCCTCCTGGCTCAGGTCAAAGGCCCATCTAGACCAGCATCCCGTTCTCACAGTGGCCAACAAGATGCTCATGGGAAGACCAGATGCTCAATCGGAGTGCAACACTGCTCTGTCCACCTGTGATTCCCAGAAAATGTCTCCAGCAGTAGAGGGAGAACATAGTGGTCATGACTAGTAGCCACTGATAGCATTATTCTCCACAAATTGCAAAATGTACACACTTCTGTTTACTCCGGTTTGGGAAGCGGTGTACAACGTGTCAACCACAAACCATATCTATCAGGTATCTATCCTGTCATATCTTATGAAATGCTGCATTTCCCCCCAGAACCAGCTTCAATCCAAATTGGGGGGGGCGGGGGGGGGAGAATGGCCTAGCTGCATTTTAAGTTAGTAATGTGTACAAAGTCTTTGTCTAATCCTCTCTTAAGCCACTCAAGCTGGCGGCCATGACTATCCTCTCGACTGACTTACAGTACCTCCCCAGCCTCTCCTTGCCAGTCTACTCTAACTTCACTATCCCTAAAATATTTACAAGCAAACCACTAGATTCCCTGGCTGCATCTGCTACAATTCTTTAAAGTTTCAAAGTATTAAAAATTGTAATATGCACAAATAAACCTTCTCTCGTTGCATGTATCTTCCTAAAGCTCACAGATAAATTAGAATAAAATCCAGTCTCCTGCTTCCTCTACTCATTATTGAAAGCTAGATCCTCTCTCAAACTCTTTCATCTGTACTAACCTGACCTCTTTAGCTTTCCTGACCTAAAATAAATTAGCCACATCTTGCACACTGCCCAGGTGTGGGAGATCTAGCTCCTCTGATTGAGATACTAGTCATGGAAGCCTACGTGTGTCTACTCAGAAGTAAGCCTCATTGAGGATTACTGAATTACTGAGGATTACTGAAGCTTCCCCCACCTTTTTTTTTAAGCATTGCTTACATGGATATTTTTCAAAGTTTCCAGCTAATGTCTATGCTGAAAGCATTCAATATGGGTATCAATCCAAGACATATTGCCACCTGAAGTGCAACCCAAATCCTCCCATTGCCAGATGCAAAAAGGCCCCTACACTTTTAATATTTGAAATCCCCTCTTTTGCACTGTTAAAGGTGCAGGAAAGATGCTGTGTCCCTTGCTCACACTGAGCTACCCTGACTGAAAGCCAATCAAATGGAAGCTTTGAAATTACCTTTTGCTGGGTTGTCACCACGGCCTTTAAGTCTTGGACTCTCTGGTTCATTCACAGCAGGCTATTAAAGTGCTGAATGAAACATGAAGCAATGAATTCTATGCATGAAACATGCATGAAACCACATCCAAACCTTGCATATCACCCAACTGAAAATGAAGTGTTTTTCCCCCAATGGAGGCAATTTCACAGCTGTTGAATAACTGACTGATGCTACAGAGTGGTGTACACTCTAGAGAATTACATGTGAATCAGCCCTTGGAAATGAAAAGTGGCTTCTTGAGCCCTGTGTTAGTGCATCTCTGGTCTTTCCTGTGCATTCCCTAGTCTCTTAGTGGAGGGGGCAATGCAAACAACGCAAAACAAACACATTTTGTAAACCCTGCAAAGAATACTAAACTATGTAAATGTACGTATCTTTGTCTTAATTTGCATGCATTATCCTAACAGCAGCATTTACAGTTTGCAACAAGAACACCCCACTGGAGAAAATTGGACATAAACACACCTAATTTTCACAAACAGCATTTCCAATAACGTAATCTGGTCTGTAACTGAGAACTTTAAAACTCTGCCCACGTAAACCTTGATCCATAACCATCTCTGTATGACAGGCGATGTCAATGGGCTGTTGGGAAACAAGGCTTGAGGATTTCTCAGCTTTCAGAAATGTTCTCTCTGCCAGAGGCGAATGATTGGATGTATGTAATGTCAGAGATTCATAGCAGGGGAAGAGGTTGTTCATCAGTGTATTGGCATTTGGCACATTGTCAGTGTTTAAGTGAGCTCCTTGACCTGATTTCTGGAAAGCAGGGAAGTGTTTTCCTGTGAAGGACAAAAGCCACACTGGACCAGCTATTCACAAGAATTCCTACTAAAGTGCTAAAACACACTTTTTTTCATCAGTGCAGTTGTCAAGTAGAATCCAGGCTCAATAACAAAAAGTATGATGATGTCAGGAGGAGCGGTCGGTGCAGCAGCTCCCATCCATGTTGTCAGCCTGATGGCCAGATGTAGAGGTGAGTCAAATAGACCAGAAAATGCTGGGGAGGGGGGAGGAATGCTGCTGTAGGAGGAGAGATGCTCAACCAGCTGGAGGATAAAGGCATGGCAGGCAGCACATTTAGAGCAGGTTACAAGCAGGGATGGAGCAAGGATTCAGAACAAGTAACAGCAAAAGAGGAAAGAGATAAACTATGGGCTAGCTTTACCACAGCAATTTAGGAAAGAAGGGGAAAGGGAGCGTTTCTGGGGCTAGCTAGCACCCTGGTGAGTCAAGGAGGGAAAGGGTTCACTGAAGGAAAAGAGGGGCTCCCTGCATACCTGATGATAGAGGGGTGAATGGAGAAGCAAGGTTGCTCAAATGAATACATTTCAGAAGAGTTCTGAGGATGAAAAGGGCTCTGAACCATCTGAGTGACGATCTCGTCTGCTCTTTTCTAATAGGAAATCTGGGAATCTGATCCCAAGGATCCCTTGGGATCCTTGACGACTTAGAGGTAAAATACAATCAAGCAGTATCTAAATGTTGTTAAATAAAAATAATAGAAAAGTGGAAATTCATCATCATTATTATTAACCACTAAAATGAATGGAAGATGTATAGGAGGATTGTTGCGCATACGTCTACATCTCAAAGTATGCAAGACAGTGGGATGTGTCAAACTTAAATTATACTCAGAGTAAGAGCATAAGAAGAGGCTGCGGGATCAGGAAAATGGCCCATCTAGTCCAGCATTCTGTTATCATAGTGGCCACCAGTTGCCTGTGGGAAACCCACATGGAGGACCTGAGCCCAAGAGCGTTATGCCCTCTTGTGGTTTCCAACAAGTGGAGCAGTATTGCCTCCTATACTGTGCACCCATTGAAATGATTAAGTTAAGTCATGTCCATCAATTTCACTTGCCTCCCCCCATTTATATGTATAATCCCAGGCACCCCCATCATGGATTTGGCCAGGAATTCTCTCATTAAAATAAAGCATGGACACATTTCTATCTCACCTTCTTCCTCGATCTGAGTGACCAATAGAAGCTCTCAATGGACCCAGATGGTCCCAAAAGCATCTCATAATTCAAGCAGGCACACTGACCTTGGCCAAGGTTAGCACTCCTAAAGGCTGCAGAAATAAATAGGACTCACGTGCAAGTCATGTGCTGGAAAAGCCTTTTTGTTCCAGCCCCGTGAAGACTCTCGCATTAAAGATGAGCAAATGCACCCCTTCAGTAAGTAACTTGGTATATTGGCATACTATTTATAACTTTATATGGAATGTAGATCCATTTCTGAATTAAAAGCGTCGAGTGTCTTGTAAATCGTCATTCTACAGCCAGCTCCTCATTCCAGCAAACGCTTGAGTTAAAATGCTTGAGTGCTAAAACATACACCATCAGTCTTCCAAAAGTTAGTTTCCCTTTTCTTTTGTCTAAAATGATTCAAATCATTGCATACGGAATGAGATGGAATGGCCTCCGTGCTGATGGCATATCAGTTTTGTTTACCTGATTCCAAACCCATTTGGAGCTCATCAAGGCAACATCAAAGAGTGTTGTTCTAGCCAGTGTCGGGAAATTGCATTGATGGAAGTGGCGGGAGGAAGGGGAGAGAACTCTTTTAGGAACAGATCCAGTGTTCCCCCCCCCTACCTTCATCTTCATGTTTGAAGGGATTATTAAGAAGCAAATTGGGGGAGCCTTTTTTGTTAGCATTAAACAAATGGAGCGCCTTCAAGGGAAAGAGGCATCTTCCAAGACTTCAAATGAAATTTTTTGTTCTTTCCAAACAAATAATTGATAGATACACACTTGCTGTCAGTAATGCTGTTCTGCAAGGACTCATTAAAATGATGCCTCATTTAGCTGTCAAGCCGGTAGGACGAGCAGTTCCTGGAATACAACCACAAGCATGGTGAATTTCAGGGTATTTTTGGAACTGAACAAATCACTTGTTACAATAAATGTGATAATTCAATCTTTTGCCCTTAAAAGTAATAGAAACTGCAGCTAAGTAATTTGTATGTTGTATTCCAGCCCCAAAGCCTAAACTATTGCAGTGATAGGGTGATAGCCAACTAAGTTATACTCAGAGTAGACCCAAGGAAATTTATATACATTCCCTTACTTGGGACACTACTAGTCAATCTTTCCTTAAAAGTTGATAACTTGTGTGGACATGTCCTAAGGTTGACGGAACAGTGGAAGGTCTGAAATTTCTATATAAACGGCTGATTGTCTCTACAACCTGCGACCCTCCAGAGGTGAATTTTGGACCTCAAGTCCCATCCATCTGCCCCAGTCAGCATGGCCAATGGTTGAGGATAATGGGAGCTTTGGTTCACCAATAGCCGGGGGGGGGGGGTACAGGTTCCACGCTCCTGCTCTCCAGATGAAAGTTATGTTTTATGTCAGTCTTGATTCTGTGATTTCCTGGACCCCAAATCATTTCAGTTCTGGACTTTGAACTTTCTTTCCAAGGAGAGAGTTCAAAACGAACTATAATGGAAGGTTGCTCTTCCAGAAACTGTGGTCATATCTCATTGCCTTGTTCATTAGACATACAATGTCGGTCACTTTGGGCTCTACCAAAATATCCTGAACAACAAACCTAAGCAATGAGGAGTATTTAAGAAAAGTACCCTTTTGGATCATGTCAATGGCCCATCAAGTCCAGCATCCTGTTATCACAGTGGCCAACCAGATGCTTTTGTGTTGTTGTTGTTGTTGTTTTGTTTGTTTTAGGAATATATAGTATGTATATATATAGTATGTATATATATAGTATATGTGTGTGTGTGTGTGTGTGTGTATATATATATATATATATATATATACATATATATATACAAGAAGCCGAAAGCACCAGCCTGAAGATGACGAGTGAGACCTCGTCGAAACGTCGCCTAGACACCCCAACTTTTACACGGGAAGACACCCGAGGACACCAAAACCTGCATTCCTGTACCCGTGAAAATCTACGAAAGCAAATATATATATATAGTATATATCCTGTCCTTAATCACCTTGAGTTCAATAGGACTCACTCCCAGGTAAATGTTTATAGTGGGGGGGACTTCCAGCCCATAGGCCAAACTTGGTCCACCAAAGGTTCAAATTTAGCCCACCTGGCTATTTTACACAAACCACACCCACCGACCCCACACCTGACATCAGATGTGGGGCAGGTAGCATCATAGCTGTGATTGCAGAAAGGGGAGCCTTACGTTGTGCTTTCAATTGTGCATTGGCAAGGGAAAGCAGGCTTCAGCTCAGCAATAAAGCCAAATCCTGCAGCACTTTAAAACACCATACAATAATTTTTGCAAGCACCCTGCATGGTGCTTTGAAGTCCTAACTTCAGGACTTCAAAGTGTTCAGCTACCTGACATCATTGTGTTGTCTGGGGGCTGGCAAATGGACACCCATGCCTACTCATAGAGCCCTTGTTTATGGAAATTTAGCCTTAATGTTTTATCAAGTTCAGACGATGGTTTTTCTTTTTACACAACAACAATATATATATATATATATATATATATATATATATATATATATATATATATATGGTGAGGGAGAAAGAAAAGGGGAAGAGATTTTTGGAGGAGAAAATTGCTTGGTGCAACATTGTCTAGGCATTTCCATGGCCATAAGAGTGGTTGGTTGTTATTGTGGCGGTTTTTTGCCAGTGTGAATTACCTTTGCAAAATTGAAATATGCAGCATCTTTCCTTAAAGAGTACAGTGTTAACCTTTGGTTCCTGATACTGGCTCTCTCTGTTTCAATTGCAAGGGAATTAGACACTCACTGACAATTGGTCCATGCACTCTCTTTACATGACAGTGGCCCAGCTATTACAAATTAATAAACACAAATGGGTATCATAGTGTCATTCATTTAAAAATAGACTATACAGCTGAGTCCCAAGATTTCCGAAACCAGCTATCACATCATGATTAATATAATCATGCCCACCATTTCCCATGCAATTGAACAGAAGTCTCCAAGATCATCTCCCAGATCGTTAGCATGAGGTTAGCTGGAGTCAAGGTGTATTTTCAGCTCCTTATACACTTGCTGAATTCCAATCAATTTGACTCGTCTCTCTCGTTTTTAAAATAATATGTCTTGTTATTGGGGAGGAGGAGGTGTGAATACCAACTTGTATACTGTCATAACCTTCTCTGCACCTACACACCTGAGAGGCGGACTCGTTACAGATTTGTTTTTTCATAATTATTATCGCCATTACAGTTGGGCTCAGTGCTACAAAGGAGCATGGTAATAATTCTGCAATGCAATGCTCTAACCTAGGGAAGCTATATAAAATGTGCCACCCAGTAGATTGTTGTAATGGACTTTGCAGAGTCTTTTCACAGAAGCATGTCTTTAAAACAACAACTAACTTCTCAATGTGACAAAAATAGCCCCTCCCCAGTTGAAATGCAGAAGAGGATGACTGTGGCATGCCAAGGCCTCTTGTCTAGAAAAATGCAACCTGTGCTGCTGATAGAAAAGTATGACTCATGCAACACATTGGCGACTAATATACACACAATAATTATACATTCTTTATCAGTCTCCTGAGAAAAATACAAAACCTTGTGCTAGTGAAGTTGTAAAGGTAAAGGGTAAAGGGACCCCTGACCATTAGGTCCAGTCATGGCCGACTCTGGGGTTGCGGCGCTCATCTCGCTTTATTAGCCGAGGGAGCCGGCGTACAACTTCCGGGTCATGTGGCCAGCATGACTAAGCCACTTCTGGTGAAACAGAGCAGCGCACAGAAACACCGTTTACCTTCCCGCCAGGGCAGTACCTATTTATCTATTTGAAGCCAGCTATTGATGGGCAAGTTCAAGGCCCCTGCTTTTCCTTCGTAGGGTTCTTTATCTCTAAACCCCCTCTAAACAGCCCTTCATATAGAGGGGGTGCCTTCAAGAAGAGGACTGTCCTCACCAGCTCTTATCTTTGTCATCTGTGCATCCAGGAGGAAGTCTGAACAGAACTGCATACATTGCATACAAATAACAGTGGTGGGCGGTCTCAAATTTCAGAGGCACACTGTGCGATGCCAAAATTCAGCACCTCCACTTCTCGTCTTCCATTCTACATCACAGTTGCAGCGCCCCCGAGGCCCAGTGCAACCGAACTGGTGTCGCTCCCCTAAACCCACCTCTGCAAGTAAGTTGTATACCCTGAGTGCAAATCTGTACAGTTCCAGCTACTTTATTCCAATAGTTTCATCTCTTTTAATTTTTGAGGATGCTTCATCGTTGGCCTGTGTGTATGACTTTCTGTGTTACGATCTGTTTGTTTTATTGCAAGTTTCCCTGAGTACACTTGGTTTTAAATATTTAAATAGTGCAATTGCATGCATGCAGGCTCTCTCTGTGGAGTCAGGAACCCTGAAAATGGGCTGCTGTTAGGAGAGCCGACAATCGTTTTGTGATACAGTACAAGGTTTCTCTCCGCCCATCCACCTTCCCAAATACATGAAGTCTCTTGATGAAAAAGAAAATACACTGTGGTGCTGTAAATGCATGTCTTTATTTACGAGTCAAATTTGTGTAGCTTGGCTCATAAACCGAGGAGGCTGCTGGGGGGGGGGGGGGCGCCTTGAGAGAGTTTAAAGCAGTGTGATCTGCTGTACACAATCTTGCTGACTGGAGGAGGTTTCACCACTAATATTATCTACCCCAGTTTTCTTGCAGCTACATATCTCTACCCCGTGTAATAATAATAATAATTTATTTATACCCCGCCCATCTGACTGGGTTCCCCCAACAACCCTGAGTGGCTCTCAACAGAATACCACCACCAATAATAATAATAATAAAGCAATAAAACATCAAACATTAAAAACGTCCCTAAGCAGGTTTGTTTTCTAAAAGTCAGGTAGTTGTTTTCTAAAAGTCAGGTAGTTGTTTATTTCCTTGACATCTGATGGGAGGGTGTTCCATAGGGTGGGCACCGCTACCGAGAAGGCCCTATGCCTGGCTTCCTGCAACCTGACCTCTCGCAGTGAGGGAACCACCAGAAGGCCCTTGGAGCTGGACCTCAGTGTCTGGGCAGAACAATGGGGATGGAGACGCTCCTTCAGGTACAGTGGTACCTCGGGTTACATACGCTTCAGGTTACATACGCTTCAGGTTACAGACTTCGCTAACCCTTAAATAGTATCTTGGGTTAAGAACTTTACTTCAGGATGAGAACAGAAATCGTGCTCTGGTGGCGTGGCTGCAGCGGGAGGCCCCATTAGCTAAAGTGGTACTTCAGGTTAGGAACAGTTACAGGTTAAGAACAGACCTCTGGAACGAATTAAGTACTTAACCCGAGGTACCACTGTATAGTGGGTCGAGGCCATTTAGGGCTTTTGTTTTGTCAGCAGCAACACTTTGAATTGTGCTCAGAAACGTACTGGGAGCCAGTGCAGATCCTTCAGGACTGGTGTGATATGGTCTTGGCGGCCACTCCCAGTCACCAGTCTAGCTGTCGGAGTTGTTTGTGTTCTAGTATTGATTTATTTGATCCATTGTTCTCCCCCTATTGACATGCCATATTTAATAAAAAAAACCACTCCAAATATCATGTTAAAGGAAGGAAAAAAGAAGGGTCCCCAGTCATATAGAAAGATCCTGCATATGTCATACCCTCTAACAAGTTGAGTCCCAAAACCGGGACGTGCTGCCATGTGAGATCACAGAGCCCAAATCAAATACAGTACATGCTTTTTTCAGGGTGCCACACAAAATTGCATAAAGATAGACTGCATAATGGTAAATAACAGTTACCTTTTTGAATAAATGAACAGTTTTATAAGGAAGAATGAGCTAGACAGCATTTGGGTTATTTTCTCCTGTTATTAAATAATTGTTTGCATGACATATATTTATACACTATTTTGTAATCAGTGCAATATCATATATATATCATATCAGTGCAATATCATATATATATATCATATGTATATATATATATATATATATATACTTGCTTTCGTAGATTTTCACGGGTACAGGAATGCAGGTTTTGGTGTCCTCGGGTGTCTTCCCGTGTAAAAGTTGGGGTGTCTAGGCGACGTTTCGACGAGGTCTCACTCGTCATCTTCAGGCTGGTGCTTTCGGCTTCTTGTTACTGGAACAGAGCGGGATCTCAATGTTTGAGTTCCTATAAATACTGTAGAGGGGGTGTGGTGTCTAGCCTCCAATGTTCTGGGCAGAGAGGAAGTTCCCAGGCTAGTGTGCCTTTTCTTCTTTTGTTCCTTAATTACTTGAGAGATACCTTGAGTGATTTCTTGAGTGATATCCTGAGTACCACTTAGGTGGGTCATTAGGTGTGGATTAGTTGCTAAAGTCTTTGTGTCTTGACCTCTTGAACTTTGTGAAGAGTTTTCCTGAGAAGATGGCTGTATTGCACTTAGTTGTATTGCACATATATATATGGGGGAATGTTTGATACTCATGTGCTACTTGTATGAAATAAATGAACTATTTAATAAAATAAAATAAAATGGCTAGGGCACTCTCACTGACTCTGACTAGAGAAATGTGCGGTTTATCAAGACATGGGTTTTTATCTGGATGGAAATGTATTGCACATATGTATGGCATTCTGTGGTCAGACGCAAAAATGAATACTGTTAATTCTTCACCGCTTAGGGACAGGCTGTTTTGGTGCATGAAATAACTACCCAGAAAGAACACACAGCAACTAGATCTAGTTCAAGTCCCAAATGCAAAGAATGCAAACATTATCACTGCCATAAGTGAGGAAAGAGCCGTGCAGAGTTTCAGGATTTAACAAGCTTGCATTTATCAAATGCAAAAAAAGGGGGGGGGGGAAGGTGAGTTGTAGCCTCCCCTATGGAATTTCCAGATTGGGATCGAGAGAATAAGCAAAAAATATTTCCATGTGAACATAACATCTGACAAAGTGAAGTAAGATATTCTCCAGAGATACTTCCAAGAGTTTATCGGGGTCATTTCAAGGCTCTCTTCAAGATTTAATCTTCAGTGGCATTTGTTCTACATTGCAAGTCATTTTGGGATCTGCTATTTGAGGCCATTCTACTGTCAGATGTTGTCAGTTTCATTCTGACATTTTCAGAGGTCGCCCCTCCAGAAAGGTGCTGGTAGTGAAGCAAAGTAACAGGGGCTGGCATGCCTCAGCTGCTGTGAAAACAGTTATTTCCCAAATAGATTTCATCTCAGTTCTATATAAATAGAGCAGTCTTTGCCTGGGGCTGATGGGAATTGTAGTCTAAAACAGCTAGAGGCCACCAGGTTAGACTCATAGAGATGGAAGGGACCCTGAGAGTCATCTAGTCCAGGCATGGCCAAACTTGACCCTCCAGATGTTTGGGGACTACAATTCCCATCATCCCTGACCACTGGTCCTGTTAGCTAGGGATGATGGGAGTTGTAGTCCCAAAACAGCTGGAGGGCCAAGTTTGGCCATGCCCGATTCTAGTCCAATCCCCCATGATGCAAGAATCTCAACTAAATCATACATGGCAGGTGGCCGTCCAACCTCCTATAAATCTTGGCAAAGGCTGAGCTATAGTTTCATACAAATATGACGGCTACTTGAACCAGTCTCATCACTGATGGAGAGCTTCTCATAAAGCTGAGTACCACCCATCGAAATCCACTGGAGGGTTGATTCCATGTTCTCACTGAATGAATGCAAATAAATGGCCTTTGCGTGATTGCTGTCCATTACAAAAGGGCCCATTCTTAGTGTATATTGTAAACTCTTGATAAGCTGGTTACCAACTGGGTGGGGAGTAGTAGCAGTCCATAACTCAGCATGACAAACATTAAGGGATGGCTGTCATGCAGTGCTTGTGTGGTAGGAAGACTGGGGGTCTACTCACATACTGGGGCACTGATAGGCCATTAATAATCTTAGTAATTCATAGTGCTTTAGCCTTTGAAGAGCTTCACATACATTATCGTATAGACCAAACTGTTATCACAGAGGCAAAGGAGAGTCTGAGAGAGAGAGGATTATCTAAGGACACATACTCAACTCGGCTGTGGAGAAAAGATCTGAAATGGAGATTTCCCGATTCATTAACCTTTGTCACTTGAAGTGTTTTCCTGGCATGTTCTCTCAGCAGAAAACCCCACTGAGCTTCACGGGAGTTACACTCTCAAGTACATTTGCATAGGATTGCATCCTTAACCATTCCTCTGCACGAGGTGACCAAGGAACTGAGAAAGACCTAGTGGTGGCTGCGAAATGTTGTGGAGAAATCGCAGCCAAGAGATTGCACTTAAATCTGTGGATGGCACTAGTAATGTTTTCTGTGGTCCCTGCAAATGTGTCTCAGGAACAATCAGGGTGCATCATGTGCTGAATAGTTTAATGTCTGAGCCACTGGCATTTTCTTGTAACCCCCGAAATTGTGGACCTCCCTCTCCAAAGAGGGCATTTTTTATTATACAGCTTCTGGCAAACGCTGAAGATGTAACTCCTTGCCCTGGCTTTTGACACTTCAAGGAGATCACAGTGGCGTCCTTGGCCCTTCCCCTCTTCATTTAATCACTACAGTAACCCTGTGAGGGAGGTTAGGTGACTAGCTCAAAGTCACCCAGTGAGCTTTGTGTGAGTGAGACTTTGAGTCCTAGTTTCCCAGGTCCTAGTCCAACACTGCTACTGCTTCCGCAAGTACTGCCCACCCGTATGAAGAAGAAAAAGGTTTTCCATGGGCATTCCATAGAAAGTTTCATGGGGCTTGGAAGGGGAGATAAGACAGTCAGGCAGGCAGAAAGATAGATACATATGCACGTCAGCCCAAGCGGTGCAAGACTCCAGGTATTCTAGGCCTAGGGTTCATGTTTCCTTCTAAACAAGGCACAGGGCAGATTGTGGTGCCTTTACTATATATGGTTTATTTACACATATATAACACCTGAGCCTTAGGATGGAGGGGTTCACATCATTAGCGCCTCAAGAGGGCCTTGCTTCCAACATTGCTCGCTTTCTGCTTTGCTTCCATCTCACAATACTCCACTCCCTGCTCTCAACTCTACCTTTATCCTTCTAGCTACCCAAGAGTTGAAGGAGGGGCCCCCACCCATCTCACATTTCCCATCTCACACAGAGCCCTTTCCTTTGTTCCCCTTAATGGCCCCATCACCCTAGGCTATCACCTCACCAGAAAGCTAGCCTGGCTATTCCAGAAATTAGAAGAGGACCCAGGCAATCAGTCTAACCCCCCCCCCCCAAAAAAAAACACCTTCATAGCACTGGGGCCTCATATCAGTTCAGCTTTCTTTCAAATCTGGGACAGCTAGATGTATGTTACCCGTGTGTGTGTGTGTGTGTGTGTGTGTGTAGAGCAGTAGCAGAGGCTGCAGTATTTTACCTGAGGCAGCCTGTGCCATGCTTGCACTACAGTACTTTTTGTCTACTTTTCCATATATAGAAGATTAATCTTCCCAACATAGTTCTGGCTTTGCTCACTGTCTGATTTTAACTATTCATTACGTGACTCCCATGCTAGCGTGGGATCCAGGGACACTGAAGCCCTCCTGTCCGTGAACAAGAACACCACAAGCAGCGATGGCGGCAGGCTTACCGGAAAACACCCAAGGCAGATGCTGACTCAGCCTTCCATCTTGAATGAAACAATTTAGCTGCGTAATCCCTGTAGAGCTGCTCCCTTTTGTTTGTTTTCTGTTAGATGAAAAAGCCAACTCTGCTACCGTTGACTCTGTGTTACCGTCTGTTCAGATTTTCCCATCCCTCTGTTGGCTTCTTTTTATATTGCCTTCTATGGCATAGGCAACATCGCCCAGGGATGAGTGTCAAGTGCCTCCATGTGGACTAGAAACTTATCCCTCCATACCTCTTTATCTATCCCAGTGCTTTTTGGGGGGGTACACAGGGGTACGCATACCCCTAAACATTTTGTGACTCTAACAGGAGAAGAAACTAAAAATATTTTAAAAATTCTCTAGCACAATGAATTGTCAGTTCCATTGCTGTCTCCAATGGCAGCCTCATTTTCTGTCACGGTGTTTCCTGAGTCTCAGACGGAAGCGGGCGTTTAATGTGTGAAGTAGGAGTTGGAATCTGGCACAGTGATTGGTCAGTTTCGTTGCTACCACCTCTGATGGTGGCTTCATTTCCTTTCCTGGTGATTTTCTTGAGTCAAAATGAGAATACCCCTAAACATTTTTTTAGGAGGGAAAAGCACTGATCTATCCCATTAGGCTCTTATGGTTATCTGATGGAAATACCAGAAAATAAAAGTGAATTATAACCCACATTAAAAGTAAATTTTAAACTGGAGGCTGGAATCACAAACATACATTTAAAAATAAATAAATGTTGTAATTCCAGTTTTATAACAACATTCAATCGCTCCTCCATGTTCTGCCTGCCCACATGAGTCTACCTAATGTGGGTGGGGATGGGGCTACATCCACATGGGGATGGCGATGTCACTGTATCGAACCCCATGGTTGCCAGCCATGGGTTTGAATGGCAGACTATCTCTTGAAAATAGACAGATTTGATAGGGATTATAACTCACTGTCCAATTCTGTGGGCACTTGAAGCCTGCAGGGGAAACAGGCAATGTTCAACAGCCAGGCTAGGCCGCAAACAAGAATAGGATCTTAGGCAGCTCCAAAAAGATTCCTGCTGGCAAAAGCTCTTCTCTGCTACAGGAAAATGTTGTCTCTACAAACAGCTAGTGCCAACTGATGCCTTATGTAGGCTAGCAAGACCTGCTCAGTGCCACCTGCCTGGCACAGTGGTTAAAGAGTCTTTGCCTTATTTTTGCAATTATTTGCCTATGTAGGGATTTTGGAAGATAGCTCTGCTGTAGGGGAGTCATGGGTCATGACACTCACTTTGCGCAGGATGACAATAGAAGTGCAATGTTCCCATTTAATACATGCCCAAGGAGAACAAACTTTTCTGCATTTCCCCAGGCAAAGTCTTCATTTTGGGACTGAACAACAACAGCCTAAACACTCTTAAGAGTTTGTGGGAGAATAATTTCCCAGAAATCTTATATTGTGTTGTTATCCTACTGCACCTTGATATCCTTGGGGCAATCTAACTTTTTAGAGTTTATTGCTACGTTAAACTACAAGATCTAATAATGTAAAAATAACAAGTCTCCTGATTTATTTATTTTTAAAGTACTGTAGTTAATTGCACAGGGATCTCATTCAATAGGCCTTTAAAACTATCCGTCTCTTGGGCAAATATTATGTAGCATTGTCTCTGCAGACATGTCCTTTCATTGCAGTCAAACTGATTTGTCATTTCTGTACACACTACAAACCTTTTAGGAAGCCTAATTAAAAAAAGATGTTTTCATACCAAGACATCAATAGAAATGAAGACATGACACTTAATTCCTAGGGACTCAATTAAACTATCCCTTTGGTGTCATTCCCCTATGGATTAACATGTTAAACACATTTACTGAGGAGCACAGCTGAAGAACAGATAATCTTTTTATCATTACTTATTAGAATATTCTTTGTCAAATGACATTCTATTATTTCTTGGAGGTGAAACGAGCTCTTGATTATTTGGTATCTTCTCTTTTTTTGCAGGAACAGAACTCTCCTGCTGACTGTTTATATAACGCATGCAAACACAGAGTCCTTATCCAGCTCCTACTACAAACAATTCATAAAACTTTACCAAGAGATTGCTCATCCTTTTGCAGAAAATTTGAATGTGCACTTAAAAAAACAACAATGTGAAATAGATATATGAAAACATATGAGGGGCAACTTGCATAAGAGGACTTCCCTTTTCTCTTCTCTCTCCTCCTACTCCCGGGCACGCTTACCCAAACCTGCTCCATAGGGTCCCCCAACCTTCCAAAGTGATTTAGGGTCATGCAGTGGCTGGGGGAGGGCGTTATCAAGAAAGGAGGAGCCCCCACTATGCAAGCAGATACCCACCCCCAATACATTGCATCTCACCTTTGTGCTGACCTGTTTTATTTATCCATTTTATTTCATAGAATTTATACACTGTCTGATTGCCAGGGGCGGGGTGGAATACAACTGTCAAATAAGTTTTATATCTCTTCTCCTCCTCCATTATCGAGGTGCTATACAAAGTATGCAGTAAAACACGGCATAAAACCAACAATAAAATCATGAAGTTATCCAACTTGGAAGTTCAGTTACTGTGCAGAACAGCAGCGACACAGAAGACACCAGGAGCAGGTAAGATGGTGGGGGAAGCCCTGCAATGCTTCTGTCCCAATGGTGGCATCATCGCTGCTTACCAGGACAATGGTCTGGAGCAGGGGTAGGCAACCTAAGGCCCGGGGGCCGGATGTGGCCCAATCACCTTCTCAATCTGGCCTGCGGATGATCCAGGAATCAACGTATTTTTACATGAGTAGAATGTGTGCTTTTATGTAAAATACATCTCTGGGTTATTTGTGGGGCATAGGAATTCGTTAATTTCCCGCCTCCCCAAAAAATATAGTCTGGCCTACCACATGGTCTGAGGGATGGTGGACCAGCCCATGGCCGAAAAAGGTTGCTGACCCCTGGTCTGGAGCAAGGCCAGCCCTGCTGCCACCGCCACAGAGTCAACAACAGCTGAGGCACAGCTGAAGGCTGGATCTGCTGCTGCCTCAACAATGACCTCTTGGCTAATGGGAGGTGCGGCTGGTCTCCAATGTAGATCTACACTCACACATTCTTCCTTGGTGGTGGTGAGCTGTGCTTTTCATTATTATTATTATTATTATTATTATTATTATTATTATTATTATTATTATTTTAAAGGTGCCGGCACTCACCATGTAGTTGTTACAGTAAGTGCCACGCTTTTTAACAACAAAAAGAGGTGCTGGTAATGCGTACCCTTGAGTACCCTCTTTTTAAGAAAGCGGTGAGGAGCATTTTGTGATTTGCCTCAGGTACCAAAATGTATTGGGCCAGCCCTGGGTATCAGCAAGGTCAGGGCTGCTAAGGCACCCTGGTGCGAGTGCCAGGTGGACTCAGCCAGTGCACCCAAATAACCCCCATCTTGCTGCCTCACTGCCTGTTCCCTGCTATTAATGTGGTCCAGCACATTCATTTTAATGTCTGAACCAAACATATCTGCGTGCGCACACACACACAACACGGGCAGATCTTGCCACCATGATGTGGCCATTCTACCCACTTTGAACATCTAAGATAGGTTCACACCAGCTCTCAATAGAGAAACTGCCCATCACAGGCCATAGCTCAGTGGGAGAGCATCTCTTGTTCATTTTGTGAATTGAAGGTTTGACCGCTGACGTCTCCAGGTAGTGCTGGGAGGGAACCTGCCAGTCAGTGCAGACAATACTGAACTGGATGGACCAACAGTCTGACCTGGGATAAGGCAGCTTCCTATGTACCTGGGACTTTTTTTCATAAAAAACATGCAGTCCACCACTTTGCTACTGCAGTCCCTTGCCTAGTTTTTTGTGCTGCAGACTGGTGATATTCTACAGCTTTCCCTCCAAGTCTCAGAAAGCAGAATCTCATTTTCCCCCCCTAAAGCATTCACAGATTCTCTTTCTCCATCACCTCTTTGCAGCTCTATCCATCCTCCATCTAGAAATGAAGAACAGAATGTGTAAATCAGCAACAAGCATAACTGACCAATAAACTGCTATTCTGCTGGGTGTCTCCAGGACTGATGAAACGAGTGCTGGCGTCATCTGTGAAGACAGCAAGCAACATTCACCAGCATGGCTCACTGATTCCACATTTCAAAGACTGCTTTATACATGCCATAATCTATGGAGGCTTCCTTCTGGAATCTTTGATGCTACTTAGCTGCATCAGTGGCCTTGCAACCCATAAATCCCAGCTGAGTCATGCCTCCTGTTTAGACAACAACAAGCACACCACCTGACGCCGCATGAAAAAGGTTCTGAAGTTCTTCTCTGTGCTCAGTCCCCCTTCACATTCAAGCTTTCTTTTGCACTGCCACCTAGTGGTCCGTTGCTGAATTTCATTATCTACCTGTGTTTACAGTTTGGATTGGGGGAAGTCCCAGGAACCAAAGGACTTGAGCACCGAAAAAGCACACCCTATTTTGATTCCCATAGGAAAGCAATGGAGATTTGTCACTCTAGACGCGTAAGTGGTTAAAAAATGTTGACAGTTCTAAGAAGATTGGGTTGTCAACAGGGATAGAATGCAAATTAGCAGAGAGGAACTTCAAGGAGCAGGAGGAGATGACATTATGACCCTGGTTGGTAGGCTGGATGCCCCAGCGCTGTCTGGCTTTTCATTTTTTTATAATAGATATTTATTAGCGCTGTCTGGCTTTTCAATTGCCAGCCAATATCCTTCCACTCCTCTTCCACTTGTCAGAAACAGGCTTTTCAGGTAGTGAAGAGGAGAAGGGAGATAGAACTGTAGTTGGTATATATGAGAGAAATAGCAGAAGTCAGGTACAAGATTACACAACTACAGCCCAGTTTAAATGGAGGCACAAACCACAATTTCACATTTTGTACAGTTTCATGGCCCACCATTTTCCTGCTCAACTCACTCCTGCAGGCTCTTTTTTGCTCCACAGGAGAAAATATACTTGGTCCTATTATGTTCCAATTGGCTGTCATATTATTTCCTTCTACTATGGACTTACAGGCATATTCTGCGAAGGCTACAATGCAGGAGAAAAACATGTTAAATTGATTGCCTGGAAACTCCCTTAGGGAAGGTAAGATTGGGTGTCTGAAGGTATGAAGTCCCTCACTATATGTAACAAATGGTATTTATTTTCTCAACCTCTAAATGCACTGCTGTCCATAACTTCTTTCTCACCCTAGAAACTCTGAGGGAAGCTTTGAACAGGATGTACTGTTACAGACTAATCATGCACTTAAAGAGCTTCACCTGAAGTTACTTTCCTTCCCATTGCAACTGCAAAAATGTCTTCTCTTGCACACCAGGGGGAGAGAGAACCTTGGGGAGGAGATGAGGGATGCCAACAATCAGAAGCTTGAAATGGAAAGCCACCAGGTGTGTGAAATGGGTGAATCTGCCCATTGCAATTTTTCATTTCTCCAGTCTTAAGCTTGGTTCACCACATTTCCATTTGTGCATTATTATTATTTTTAAGTCCTTTTGAAAATACACCAACATTTCACTGCAAATTTCACCTAATATTCTGTAGGCAAATTTGCCTCATATCTACATCAAGGCATGTTTTCTCTAATATTTATATCTTCCCTAACAGGATGTATTTTTGTAAGTTATGCGCATCTTCGTATGCATTACTTGGCTTGAGGACTGCATTGCAAAATTCAGAGAAGTGTGAATTTTGAAGGATGGGTGTGTTTTCGTTTGCATATTGTTGCATGGAGTAGATTTGTTTTTAAATGGCGTTCTTGTGTCAGAAGGATATGGATGGAAGCTATCCCAGCTGTCAAAGCCAATGTCCATTTAATTTATATACCACCTTCCTAAATATTCTCCAAGTGGTTTACACTGAACTGACCCTAATACATCAATACAAACAAAGCATAAAAATCAGGCTGCACAATCTCAAGAGTTAAATTCATAATAAGACAACACGTAAATATCAAATTATTAGGTAAAAACAATCCCTTGAGTAACTACAACATAGAGTTCATAAATTCTAGATCATTGCATTTCAAAGCAA
The DNA here is from genome assembly GCF_964106915.1 of Podarcis gaigeae. Classification (NCBI taxonomy): domain Eukaryota; kingdom Metazoa; phylum Chordata; class Lepidosauria; order Squamata; family Lacertidae; genus Podarcis; species Podarcis gaigeae. The sequence continues at coordinate 28,089,951 of NC_139688.1, forward strand.
CTCGAAAGCATAAACAAAAAAACAAACCTCTTCTAACAGGCACAAAATATTCAATTAGTGCAGATCACAGGGAAATCAACAAACATTAACAAATCCAGAAGTCAAAATTACATGAGCCAATAAGGTAAAAAATATATATAAAAGGCAGTTTTATTAACTTCAGTATCTTGTTCCCAAACTCCATTCATACTCAGCAGTTTATTGTGCCATCATAGTATCGTCTCTCCTCTCACCAGGGGAATGCTAAAAGACAAACCTTCCGTTCCCTATCATAGGAAGTAACAGATACTGTAACCTATACCGACTTAGTACATGCAAGCCAACCCTCACAAGGACCCAGACTGCCTTTGCATATCCATGGCTAGGGCCAATACTAAATCCACCAAGAGTGAGCAAGAATATATCACTCATTCCAGTGAATAAGCTGACATTTACAGAGAGACACATCAGCACAGGAAAGGGTTGTTCTTAAGGGGAGATTCTCACATGTCTTAATCGCCTGGTCAACACACAACATACATTTTCTTCAGCGATCAATTTAAAAATTACTACTTCATTTAGAAACTATTGCTGCAATTTAAATAGTATCAAAATACACAGTATCAGAATATCACTGTAGTGGGAAAGACTGGGACTATGTGGCCGCTGTGTCTGCTTAGTCTCCTGCTGAGGTGTTCAAGGTCCTTATTCTGCCTTCTTAAGGTGTTTAAATGCGAATTGGACCAGACAGCCTTCCGAACAGAGGAGGCCTTCAAATAAAAAAATGTCTTTTGTATGCTACATGTCACGAACTGGTAGGACAATGGGGAGGACGAAGAGGATCCTGGCCAGGAGTGTAGCCAGGACTGGGACACACTGGCACAAGCTGGGGATGGGGAAGGAAGTACTTACAGGGTGATGGAAGATGGAGATGGGATGGAATTCTCTGCACAGGAATCAGAGCAGCAGGACCCAGAGCCAGAGAGACCCCTGTCTCTATGAACATGGTGTGCCTGAGGCACAGGGAGCAGTGGGAGAAGTGCTCCAGGAGGCTGTGGCAGGCCAGGGACCACAGCCCAGCTCCCTTGCTGGCCAGGTGGGGCTCGCAAGCTCTGGGAGGAGGTGTGTGATTCCTCAGCTGGAGTAGACTCAGAAGAGGTGAGGGTCCCATGTCTCGCCAAGCCCAGATGCTGCAATCAGCAGGCAAAGTGATTGACAGCTCGGCAGCCCCAAACTTCTGTCAGATTTGACCCACATGGGGGTGGGGAAGATAAGGGCCAAATCCATTGGCCAAATTCAGTTTCCCGCATTTGGTATAGTCCCCTTATTCACAGGACACAAATTTGTGGGCCTTTTGTTAAACAACTTTCCTATGTGTGGTCCTCCAGGCCTACCTGATTCCATATTTGAAGCATGACCAGCGCAGCATGGGAACTAATCACATAGCACAGGTATGCATGAACCCAGTCAGAGCAGAACTGGTTGCTGTCTCTAGAAGTCTCCAGTAGCAGTCACACACAGTTCCTAAAACAGCTTATGTTGCGGCAGAAACAAAGAAAAGGTGTCTCCTGAGGTACTATATCTATTTGATCTCTCCTCAGGTGTTGTCAAGTTGTTGTTAATTGCTATTTACAGATAAGAGGTGAATTCTAATGAGCTGCGTGTTAAAGGCAGCTAGTTTGACACTGATAACAGACAGCTTCACATCACAACCAGGAAGTGAAACCTAGAGCAGGTCAGGTTCTCTTCAGTTACTAGGCAACCGGACCACAAATCTTTCATTGAACTGAAAAGGTGGCTTCTGAAAACATCATAAATCAATGTTGTGCTTCCCAGATAGCTTACACAAGGGACTCCTAGAACCTAATGTTATGTCTGCTACGTGGTGGTACATGTTATTTCTGCTACATTGTTCCCGGCACAAATGCTTCTCTGTGGTTGTGCACCCAAGCCACGATGGAAAGGTGCTGCAGGTAAAGTATCAACTTTGTAAGTTCCCAAACAATGTGGCTACCAATGGCCGAGACCCCCATGAAGCTGCTATGCTCATGTGGGATATTAGGTGACCCATCTGATCAGTGCTTTAGGCATTATAAAATGGATGCAGGATCCTGACTATAAGGAGTTCTCTTTGTGCTGGCAAACCTATTGTGCTATAGACAAGGGATGAGGGAATTGTGACTCTCCAGATGGTGTTGATCTACAGCTCCCATCATCCCTAAGTATTGGGCATGCTGGCTGGGGTTGGGGTTCAACAACATCCAGAGGGCCATAGCTTCTCCATCACTGCTATTGAGCAATAAAATAGTTCTTCCCTTGTAGCTCCCGAGCCTCTCAGACTCTAAAAGGCCCATTTTAAATTAGACCGTCTTGGCTGTGAGCCTTGGAAGACCTGCACCCTGCCTTACTGGCCCTTTCTCATCTGGCCTGGGAGAGTGGAGTGCTGACTGACTCCAGCTACAAAAGCTGAGGCTGCTGAACAGATTCTCTGGCTGGAGTATTGTTTATGGGGGGGCGTTGAGAGAGAGCTGTTGCTGTTACTGACATTATTGTTGTATCTTTAGTTTTAGATCTTATGATTTTTGTGGAAATTGTTTCCATTAGGTTGTGTACTTTTTGATGTGTTTCGTTTATTGTTTATGACTTCTGTTATGTTTGTAATTATCTAAATCTTGTCATGTTGTAAGCCGCCTTGAGCATAGTTTCAACTATGGAAAGGCGGCATACGAATAAAATGATGATGATGATGATTTGCATCCTATTACATACGGTGGGATTTTGCACATGGAAGCATTGCTGCAGCTGCCAAGAAACATAATCCAGCCTACTCGTTACCTTTTATAAAATATAATATGGGGGGGGGTGCCTGTTTTCCTCTGCTGTTGGCTTCAGTTCATGGTTGCATAACTGCTGACAGTGTCCCTGGAAATGATGGCTGGAACGGTGCAGCGAGTCTGCCCTAAAGGAAGGACCCCGTGGCCTTTTGATGCTTATGAGCTTCGTGCTGTCAAGGAGGCATTTGAAATGCCTCTTTGGAGACTGCAGGGCTACATCGCCTCAGAGCAAAGGAAACGTCTTGCCAAACTGGAATTTAAAGAGGATGCGAACTCTCTAGATCCCAAGCCGCAAGCTGCAAATGTGATGAGTCAGATGAGATCTCAGGCAAGAAAGCCTCTAAGGATAACAAATACATCGCTGATTTGCATGAGGAAGGAGAGGCTTCCCACAAAATGCAACAGTTCTGAAAACCCTTATAATGAGATAATGCTTAAAAACTTTGTTTCTAGGTGAGCACATACAGAATACACAGGAGCTGGATAACCCAGGTTTCATTATAGCTTTTTTCCTGACATTGCCAATTCTTACTAGGCACATAATAGGAAACTCCCCTTTCACGTTTTATTTGCAATTCTGGACCTCATGATGACAGACAGACAAGCACACACATGTGCAGGTAGCTGAAAACATGTCTCTGCCCATCACCAGAAAATATTATTTGGAATCTTGATGCCAAATGCATGTGTGGTTATTTCAACAATTGCATTGCTTGTTCATTGCCATACACCTTCAGTTAGCCAGGGAAACTGGTTTCATTTCTCCTTTGGCTTCTAATTCTTAAACTATTTGTCATTTGATGTTAATTGCATTTTAATGTTAGCCTTGTGAGCTATTCAGATAACAGTGTACTGAGCAGCCTACGTAAATTGCATAAACAAAACAAAAGCTGAAGATTTAGAGGTGATGTGGTCTGGTTGTTGTTTTAGCTAGGCAGTAGTAATATGATCCAAACCTACGTGCCACGAAAGATCCAGCACCAAGGGCCAAGCTATGTGTTATGCTAAATGTGCAACATGCAGCAATGCCTTGGTTTTTGCTTTAATTAATTACAGGTGTGGGTGGCGGTTTTTATTAGGACAGCAGTATAAGGGGCTGGTGAGAGCTTTATAATATTTATTCCTTCCCCTGTTGTAAATGGGATGAATCCCCCTCTCACTGAACCTCTTTGGCCTTAAAATAATAGTTCCCATTACAACCACCAGAATTATTTTCTAAGTATCATAGCCACAAAGGGTGAGGGGAATAAATTTTTATCCCAGTAATGGCTCAGGAGAAGAGGTATAAACTCTCTCTACCTAAGTGCTGTGGTCCTAATAACAGTCCCATACCCTGCATCTGCAGTTAATTAAAAGAAAAGTATTAAAAGTGTGTAGTGTGGCCTTCAAATACTGGACACGTATTTTAAAAATATTTTTATTCACCGAACCTTAAGAACACCGTGTCAGTTTATTTGCTTAGCTCCGGAGACATAACAGTGTGAGGAATTTGCAGCCAGGCTTTCCATTTCCATTTCAAAAATGAAAAATAGCGTGACACGGGAGCTTATTTTGACTCTGTCTATAAAAACAACAGTTACAGTTAAGAGGTGGCATTCATAAAACCCAGCGGTGCTTTTGGATTGACAAATTTATGTGTATTCTTTAAGTGATTTAATGCAGCATTTCTTAGATCTCAGTCATTCTCTCTCTCTCTCTCTTCAAGATCTGAAAAGAGGCACTGAGACAATTTCATTATAAACCAAAGGGCTTGGGAATGGTACCATATTTATTTATATGCAATGCAGCCCCTGAGGATCCTGTCAACGCCGAAAAGAAAAACCCTCAAAGTAAAACTGGAACAAAACACAACATGGCCCTGCTTTAAAAGAACACGCTTCCTTACAGCTAAACTAGATACAAACCCACACACCCTTACGCATGCTCTACTTGTGACTGTGTATATGCATGGCACCAGGGAAAAAATAATTTAATTCATATCTGAAAATGGTGGGAGAGAGCTGGTGAGTCCTCATGGTTCATGAGGAGACCCTCCCTGGAATCTGAAGAGTATGTCAGTGAGGGCAGAGGGAGCCCTGAAGAGACCGGGAGGCTCGGGGGGGGGGGGGCTTTGTTTAGGCTGCTCAGGCTCCTTGCCTAACAGCTGGCACACAGGATCGCATCCTCCAGCTTTCAGGCAGCCCCAGAGCATCAACTCTAGATATTTTGGCCTGGACTGGGGAGAGAGAGCAGGAGAGAGAGAGAGAGAGCTGAAGAGCAAGAGAAAAATGGGCATTTAGAGGATTTTAAGAAGTTGTTTAGAGGGCGCTCTCCATTTTGCACAATTTCTCTTATGTGTGGGGCCTATGTAAGTGGAGGGACACCTTAAAATCAAAGAACAATGATCAACTGTTATTTCCTTCAATACATTATTTAAGTGGAGACAAGGGGCATGCCAATTATGATTGGGACCACAATATTGATGTTGCCTGATGCAAGTTGCTCTGTCTCAGCTGTCTAGGGCAGGAATCCTTGCACCTCTTACTTTTCCCTAGCAGATTCCAAAGGATTGGTCAATTTATGTTAGGAAAAATTGTGCAGTATAACCCTTTCCACCATTTTGTGCAGCCACAACAGCATCTCCAATCAGCTGCTCTGCTAGCGACTAGCGTCCCTGTATCACTGTTGCTGACTGGGATCCTCCAGATTTTGGGACTCCAGCTCCCATCATCACTGGTCATTGGCCATATTGTTGGAGTGGCTGGGAGTTGGAGTCCAACAACATCCAGAGGACCCCAGGTTTGCCACCCCAAGGCAGCAGGAAGACTCTCTTCGCCATGGACAGCTTTGAGGCACCACACAACTACTTCCAGTAAACTGAGTTGCAGGGATCAGTTAAGGGTCAAGATATATGCAGCAGTCTATAACCAGTTCCCGGTTACCGTATTTTTTGCTCTATAAGACTCACTTTTTCCCTCCTAAAAAGTAAGGGGAAATGTGTGTGCGTCTTATGGAGTGAATGCAGACTGCTATGCAGCAATCCCTCTTGTTCTGGCTTCTGAGATTCAGAATATTTTTTTTCTTGCTTTCCTCCTTCAAAAACTAGGTGCGTCTTGTGGTCTGGTGCGTCTTATAGAGCAAAAAATACGGTAATTCATTTCTACAAAATGCAACCACAGAAGCAGCAAATTAACATAAAAAACCAGCATGAGCAAAGGGGTTTCATCACTCTTTTCCTCTCTTTTTTTGTAACAAGCTTTATTAATAGTCTTATGATACATTACATATATATAGTACATCTCTTAAATTAAATTGATATTTCAATCGTGTACACACACAAAAAGAAAAAAACCATATACTTATTTTCTCTTACATAATTATGAACCTTAAGCTTCAGCTGTATTTATGCTGCTTTTTATGCGATTATTAACAAAAATTATTAGCAAAGATTATTAACAAAAATATCATAAAGACTTTGGACTTCCTGTCAATTCCCATTGTATGATTTTATTCTTATAGTGAATGTACCTATCATTATTAATCTATTCTTTATATATTCTCTTTCATCACTCTTTTCCTTTCTGCCATTTATCTATAAAAATTCTTCCCAACCTCCTTTCTGTCCCACAGGTTGAAAGATGCAGGTACCTCAGAAGCTGGGACAGGATTATTTTTACAGCACGAGGAAAGGATTTTGTAAAATGGGAGTAGCTAACATTTTTTAGGCCAAGGATAGCATTGGCCCAATGCCAACCAGGCAGATCACATGTCAAAGTGGGTGTGGCTGAAACGTAAAAGTGGGTGTGGCCAATTTTGAATATTATTATTTAAATGATTTTTGAGGGAGGGCTATAAACCTTTTGGCATCACAGCAGGGAATGCATGAGAGTGGTAGCAAATATAATTATTTTAAAACTTTTTTCAAAATTGAGGGGCCCCCTCAAGTGACACTATCACAGTGGGATATGAATGGAAGTAGTCAGTGGGGGAGTAGTTTAAATAATGTGCCTAAATTTAATTTTAAAATTTAAGGTCTTAGCTGGAGATCTTTTGTATCACCTCCTGCCTGAGCCATTTTATCTGGTGATGCCAGGAATTGAACTTGAAACCTCCTGCATGCAAACCATATGCTTTACCCCTTGAGCTATGTCCCCTTTCCACTTCCAAGGCGTCCAGCCTCACAGAAGTAGCCTTCAATTATTCTCTCAACCACAATCTACATTTTTCTTTCAGATCCTGCCTGCCCCACCATCTTCACATTAGCTGCCATCATTTTTACAAACTGATTAAAGGTTAGACCGAGGCAAGGAATGTGATGCTTGGCATAACCTGCTAGAGTTTCGGATGGATATGTGATCTTTGCTGCTAAGAATTACAAGAGGAAGTGTGTGAAGTGCTCTGCACATTCGAAATCAATATATACATGCTAGATATTGCTATTATTAAAAACAGCAGGGAGGCGGATTGCAAAATCCAATTTAAGGCCTTTGCTAAGACTCTTGGTGCAAGAAGACCTTGGACCTTATACAGCTAGCTTGCTGCAGTTTCCTTCCTCGCAGTGCACACATTTCTTTCAAGTTTCTCCCCCAGATTCTCACTTCAGCTCTCTTATTTTTCGTGATCTGATTAAAGGTAGCGAGTGCAGATTGGAGGGTGGGAAGCGATGCTTTCTTAGCCTGTTGTTGTTCTTTGAAGATATGCCATTGTCTGATGGATATGGGTAATGGGATGGATTTTCAATAGAGAAACAAGAAAAATAGCCACTTCAAAAACAGAGGTCCTAAAAATCATAGGAAAGGGTGGGCGGGAATAGGGATCTGGGAGAAAGATTATCTGAGAAGAGAGCTGCAGGTGAGACCCAAAAGTAGTGAGAACACACTGGTTAATAGGAAGATTCCAAGTTTGCGAGCGGTGAAGGCTGAGGGATTAATGACAGCCTCCACCTGGATCTGTTTAATGGTGTCTCAGCTGAGCTTCCACCCAAGGGAGACTTGTAAGAAAGGCTTTGTCTCAAAAGGCCATTGTGATTTTAGGTCATCACGTGGGAACCTTTATGTTGTCTTTGCCATTTGCAAATGTTATATATATGTTCCTGCTGGAATTTTATTGGCTGCAAGTCTTCTTTTAGGCTGCAATCCTATGCACACTTACATGGGAATAATACTCATTGAATTCATAGTGACTTACCTTTGAATACACAGGTGCAACTTTTCCTATCAGTAAACTCCTGATTGTTGAACTATGGCCCCGGGTGCAAACTTGTGGGGGTTCACAGGGGTGGGGGGGGGGAATGCCAGAGCCCCCAAATAGCGTGTAGGACAAATCATAGGGCAAATCATGGTTACAGCTTGTAGTTTGTTGGAACCATGAACCAGGATCCGGATGACATACTAAGCCAAACCATGGCTCAGTTCAGGCTGCATCCTGATCAAAGGTGACTTTGTGGGGAAGGGCCGTATCTCAGTGGCAGGGAATCTGCTTTGCAGGTTCAAACCATGGCCTCTCCAGGTAGGGCTAGGAGAGATTCCTGCCTGCTATCCTGGAGAACCACTGCCACTTGGTGTAAAGGTAAAGGGACCCCTGACCATTAGGTCCAGTCGTGACCGACTCTGGGGTTGTGGCGCTCATCTCGCTTTATTGGCTGAGGGAGCTGGCGTACAGCTTCCGGGTCATGTGACCAGCATGACTAAGCCACTTCTGGCGAACCAGAGCAGCACACGGAAACGCCATTTACCTTCCCGCCAGAGCGGTACCTATTTATCTACTTGCACTTTGACGTGCTTTTGAACTGCTAGGTTGGCAGGAGCAGGGACTGAACAATGGGAGCTCACCCCATTGCAGGGATTTGAACCGCCGACCTTCTGATTGGCAAGTCGTAGGCTCTGTGGTTTAACCCACAGCACCACCCGCACCCCTTTAGCCACTTGGTGTAGACAATGCCAATAGTGTAGAACAATGGTCTGACTCACCTTCCTATGTTCCTCACATAGCTCGGTCCATTTTGTTCAAGAATGTGTAAGAATTGCAAATGTTGGCATTAAATCTGGATCATGATGAGCAACGCCAAAATTCCTTTTTCTAGCTTTATATCTGCTAATAGAGAGAACTGCATGAGTCTTTGCTGTTTTCTTATATGTAGTTGTTATGAAAACATATTTCTTCTTGCCCATGTAACTATTTCTAAAATAAGATCCCCCAGAGAGTAAGAAGAAAGGTGTGAAGGATTATCTATTAATCATATGAATCAGGACTGTGATTCACAGCCAAATGACAGCTTTGTTGACCATTGTTTGAAATACATCAAAGCTATTCCTGAATACGTAACCTATTACTCATAATTACTCTGTAGAAATTAAATCTACATTCAAACTGAAAGCTAAGTGTGATGGCCTTTGCAGGGGGCTAAGATCTGGATAATAATAGCAACGCATTCTACTTGCAACTTGGCACATGAAAACAGCAAAACACTTTCATAAATGAAACTTCCCCCTCCTAAGTTTACCACCCATTTTGGCAATTCCAGCAAAATGAAATGAAGGCTAATTTTTAGATTTCTGTTTCTTCCACACTGTGGGATGCAAGGACCTGCAAGGATAAAAATAATACTGCCTGGACTCTAGGTGCAGAGCAGTTCTCTAGTGCAGGATAACTTGCCAGCTAGTGGTCAAAAAGATGGTTCAACAGGTGGCCTGAGGGGTTTGGGGTGAGCTGTGGGGGGATAGGTTAGAGGTTGGCCAGATGTGGGGGGAGGACAAGTGGTAGTTTGTTACTAAATCCTGGACTAAAGGCATTCTGGGCCTCAAGGGCGGGGGATGGAAAACCCAAAGGCAATAAGGCTACCTCAGGTGAAAACAGTTTCAGCTAGTACTAGAGAGTCAATGCTAAAAGTTAATTCCTGGTGGTACTGCATGCCAGTCAAACTAAGTCAAATTTATAAGCATTTGTCTAATACCTGGTAGTCAAGGCATTTTGGCAGATTATTCCAAGAAAACTTGTCATTAGTTCATCAGTTAATTCGGATGGACCTGGGTTTTGGTTTATTATTGACACACCCTGCAACTATGAGCCGTGTTATACAAAAGCTTAATAGCTCTACTGATGGCAGCGAATGGTCTGCAAATAGCCAGGCTGTGGTGTTGACAAAACTCCATTTTCTGTACAAGGCTGGTGGGCAAACATACAGGACAGAGCTTTGGCAGAAAAAGTAGCAGAGGTGAACAGAGGGCATAAGGGAGCTAAGGACTTCTTTGTGGGTACATGGTATCCTCTCAACACCTTTGTTTGTCAGCAATGTGGATTTGCTGAAGCACCGGAGTTAAATAAATCATTCTGGTCTGACTTCTTCCCCAAACCACTTATGGTCCTAACTGTGATCTCAATGATCTTTAGACATTTTACTGACAGCAAACATGCATCTTTTTCCTGTGCTTGTCTTGACCCCTGATAGATGTGCAGCACAGTTACACAGAAGTTTTTGTTTTATGTCATTTTTATTATTTTATTGTTGTGGTGTCTTCAGGAATCTTGCAGATACGTCAGCAATTCTACAAGCTGTGAAAAACCTTTGAAAACCCAATAAAAAGGTTTTTTAAAGAAGTAGTAATAATAATTAATTAATTAATACATTGTAGCAAAGGGTTTTCAATTCCCTGTATCAAAAGCATAATTATTTCCACCAATTCTATATATCCCAGAGCTGGAGCAGTAGAAATACTTCACAAGTCAAATATTCTGAGAACACAGACAAAAAGAGGAAATATCTCACAGATAAAGGTTGAGAGCTATGAAAGAAACTATAGCTTTCCTTTTTTAAAAAAAATATATTAAGAGTTTTTTTAATACAATAAACGGAGAAAAACAACATAAGCAAAAAAACAAACAAACAAAAAAGAAAACCAAACATAAAATTTAGCATCTTATAATAACCAGCTTTTCTTCATTTTTGGACTTCCTCACGTCTCTCGCTCCTACTTTCCAAATTTATAAAACTTTGATCAGAAATTTATCTCCTTATTTCCATTCTTATTGTACACATTTCCAATGTTTTATCCCTAACTTTGAATGTTTCTATCTAGGTCTTAAATATCTAATTTTACCATAATATTTATTCAAAATTTATATTTCTCATAGAGTTCACTCATTCTCATAGTCTTTTCACCAAACTTTATGGTGCCCTGTTAATTTCAAATCTCTCATCCTTCTTAGCACTCATATAGTTTAGAGTGTTTTTGTAGGTAGTCCTTGAATTTCTTCCAATCCTCTTCCACTGCTTCCTCTCCCAGGTCTCGGATTCTGCCAGTCATTTCTGCTAGCTCCATGTAGTCCATCAGTTGCATCTGCCATTCTTCCAGCGTGGGCAAATCTTGAGTTTTCCAATATTTGGCAACAAGTATCCTTGCTGCTGTTGTTGCATACATGAACAATGTTCGATCATTCTTTAACACCCTCTGGCCAACAATGCCCAAAAGGAAGGCCTCTGGTTTCTTAGGGAAGGTATACTTAAATACCTTTTTCAGCTCATTATATATCATTTCCCAGAAGGCCTTAACCCTGGGGCAAGTCCACCAGAGGTGAAAGAACGTTCCTTCAGTTTCCTTACATTTCCAACATTTATTGTCTGACAAGTGATATATTTTTGCTAGCTTGACTGGGGTCATGTACCACCTATATATCATTTTCATAATGTTTTCTTTCAAGGCATTACATGCCGTAAACTTCATACCGGTGGTGCATAACTTTTCCCAGTCAGCAAACATAATATTATACCCGATGTCCTGTGCCCACTTTATCATAGCTGATTTAACCGTTTCATCCTGTGTATTCCACTTCAGCAACAAGTTATACATTCTTGAAAGTACCTTAGTCTTAGGTTCTAACAGTTCTGTTTCCAATTTCGATTTTTCCACCTGGAATCCTAACTTTTTATCCAATTTAAAAACCTCTTTAATCTGAGCGTAATGTAACCAATCTCACACTTTATCTTTTAGTTTCTCCAAACTCTGCAATCTCCAATTGTCTCCATCTCTTTCTAGTATTTCCCAGTATTTCGGCCATTCGACCTCCATATTGGGTCTTTTCACAGCCTTAGCTTCCATAGGTGATAGCCACCTTGGGGTCTTGTTTTCTAATAAGTCTTTATATTTTGTCCAGACATTAAACACTGCTTTCCTTACAATATGGTTCTTGAAATTCTTGTGAATCTTAACCTTGTCATACCACAGATATGCATGCCATCCAAAAGCATTGTTAAATCCTTCCAAATCTAACACATCAGTGTTTTCAAGAAGCAGCCAGTCTTTCAGCCAGCAAAAAGCTGCTGATTCATAATACAACCTTAAGTCTGGCAGGGCAAACCCCCCTCTTTCTTTAGCATCAGTTAATATTTTAAACTTAATTCTGGGCTTTTTGCCCTGCCAGACAAATTTAGAGATATCTCTTTGCCACCTCCCGAAACACTCCATTTTATCCACAATCTGTAAAGTCTGAAAAAGAAACAGCATCCTTGGCAATACATTCATTTTTATAGCAGCAATTCGACCCAACAAGGAAAGTTTCAATCTTGACCAACTTTCTAAATCTCTCTTAATTTCTGACCAGCACTTTTCATAATTGTCCTTAAATAAGCTCAGATTTTTTGCTGTTATGTTCACCCCTAGATATTTTACTTTTTTAACCACTTTTAACTGTCTCCTTCTGAAACCTTTCTGACTCTGAAACTGTCAATTTTTTCTCCAGTACCTTAGTTTTTTGCTTGTTTAGTTTAAAACCCGCCACCCGACCAAAGTCTTGAATTAATTGTAATGCCCTTTTCGTACTAGATTTGGCTCCTGTATGGTCAAAACTAGGTCATCTGCGAAAGCCTTAAGTTTATACTGTTTCGCTCCGACCTGAATTCCTTCCACCAACCGGTCCCCTCTAATCATATTCAAGAGCACCTCCAGGACCGAAATAAATAACAGAGGGGAAATAGGGCAACCTTGTCGTGTTCCTTTTTCAATTTTAAACTCTTCTGTCACCACATTGTTAACTATCAATTTAGCCTTTTGTTCTGAATATATTGCATCTATCCCATTTTCAAATCCCCGTCCCACTCCCATCCCTTCCAGGTTTTTCTTCATAAACTTCCAAGAAATGTTGTCAAAGGCCTTCTCCGCATCTATAAATATTAACACTGCTCTAGTATTAATATTTGTTTGCAAAAGTTCCAAAATGTCAGTAATGTTCCTTGTGTTAGCAGACAAATGTCTTCCTGGGAAAAAGCCTGCCTGTCTTTATGGATCACTTCACTTAAAACCTTTTTAAATCTATTTGCTAAAATGTCTGCAAAAATTTTGTAATCCACATTTAGAAGGGAAATGGGGCGGTAATTCTTAAGTTGTGTCTTTTCCAATTCTGATTTAGGTATCAATGTGATGAAGGCTTCTTTCCACGTTTCCGGTGCTTTCTTCCCCTCCATAATCTCATTGCAGACCTCCATTAGTGGATGTATTAAGTAGTCTTTCAGTATCTTATAATATTTGGAGGTAAGCCCATCTGGCCCTGGAGATTTGCCCAATTGCATATTCTGAATGGCAACTTCAATCTCTTGTCGTGTTATTTTACAGTTCAGGATTGATCTATTTTCTTGAGACAACCTTGGTAGTCCATTTTTTCTCAAAAATTGTTCTATCTCAGCCTCGTTTTGCGGCTCTTGAGTGTATAGTTGTTTAAAGTATCTCTGGAAGCACTTCCTAATCTCCACAGGGTTCTGAATATTTCTTCCTTCAGTCTCTAAGTTGGTGATCGTGTTTAATTTTTGTCTCTTTTTCAACTGCCATGCTAGCAGTTTTCCACATTTATTTGCCGAGTCGAATGATCTTTGTTTCATTAACTTAACTTTCCACTCCACCTCCTGATTTATCAATTTGGAGTATTGTGCTTGGTAAAATTTAATTTCTTTCAAAATCTCCTTTGACTTCGGAAACTATAGCTTTCCAAAGGCCCAAAATGTCTTTCAGAAGAAGCTTGTGCATAAGTTAAACCTTCCTCCTCCTTAGAAATTTTCAGAATGAGCAAATAGTTTCCTTTCTAAGTGTGTCTAAGATAGGGTTGGCCCAAACATTATGCTGCCTGTTACAAAAGGCAGGATGCTCCTTCTTATTCTGTATACCGAAGACAACCAGAAAGGCACTTGGATGTCAGCATTGCCCTTGAGCCAGTGTCACCAACTGGACTCATCCACTCAGCCCCGACTGGGCTAGGCGAGCTGGGTAGCACTTCCAGAGACCACCTTCTGCACAGGAACAGGTCAAAGTGCTTTGGACTCACAGCTTAGAGTTGTGAGCACCGGATTCACTTCCACAAGAAGACAGTCGTCACACAGCAGAGTATAGCAGAGCATAAACGACTCAGAGAGCAGCTCTGTAGAATATCTTCTTTATTCTATCTACAACTATAATACACAACTATATACAGAGCTAAATGAGGTCTAAACGAAAATGCTGAACTGCACTGAGTGTTTGCAGCTGCTCTTAGCAGCAACCTTATCTATACACACAATCTCTCTCTAACACTCAGTCTCTCTCTCTCCGACACTTTGATGTGAGGCTGGAGCGGAATAAGTAGAGAGCAGAAAACCGCCCCTCCTCTCTGGAGAATCAGCAGAGAACATCAGCAGATTCTTGATATGGGAGGGGTGAAATCTCATTTGGGCCATATTCTACACCACACCTGAGAGCAGCAGGCTGCAGGCTGGAGGCTGCAGGCCAGGCAATGTGGAACACACTTGTCTGTCCACCCACACCTTGCTGTTGCTCTCCCTACCACCCACCTCCAGCATCCATCACCCGAGACAGACGGCTATCTCTGTCTAACAGTAGGGCTGGCTCTGAGAAATCATATGTGAGCAGCCTTCCGATGGGTAAGCAAGGAATGTCTTACTCCAATATGTGCAACAGAATAGCATCCTCCTTCACCATGTTCAACCCCATTGCCAAGTGAGTCATCCTGGGGGCTAGCAGGAATCAGTGTGGGATCAACATGGTGTCAACACAATTGCAGGGGATGGATGTGAATGGACAACTTGTCCCAATGAATCAGAACTTTGATCTTTTTTAAAAAAACAAACCTGTGTGGACTTTCTCCTTCCCAAGCAGCTATTAAAAGGCATCAGGGATCTATCTTTGAGGTAGTTGTTGGCAGAAGTGATGAATTCCTTTCGTTATAAATTGTAACTGAAGTTCTGTAATGTTTCACGTCTTTATCCCCTAGTTAATGAATCAAGCTTCGGTGACAGTTTAGGTAAATTACGTCTTCATAACCGCTTTGGGGAAACGAGATCTTCTGTTCAAAAGTATGATGACTTGTATAAATATTGCTAGACTTCATATACTGTGCTTTAGCTATAACTATTTAACTTGTCTCGTTTGTCATAGTTACCTATTTTTAGACAATGAATTCTTGTGGTACTGGAGAAAATGAGAATGGGGTAGATTGTTTTGCAGAGTCAAGTTTCTCCAGGGAACTCCAAATCTGCTTGCTCTCAAGTCTCCAGAGTAAGTAAAAGAGCAGTGGTTTTAGAAATTGTGTAGTGAATTAATCTTTGTTTAATTTTGTTTTATTATCTTTAGTGTTTGTGACTTGGTTCTGTATAACGTATGACCAGCATAGATTACTAGTATAGTAATCTATAGTACAGTATAGATTACTAGTGAGGTACAGTATAGTACAGTATAGATTACTAGTGAGGTGGCCATCAAATGGCACGACTCAGCTTCTGGTTAGAGCTTGGAGTTTTCTACCATACCATTGGGGGTGAGGCAGAGAACAAAGCAGGACTGGTCTATTGACAGTTCCTAAGTGAGGTAAAGCTACTGAGGTGTGGCTGGCAGGTAGATGCATGAGATGCAGACTTCTGGTCACAGTGCCACATCTCTGGAATTCTCTGTCATAAGAGAAGTCTCCCCACCTTGCCTTTGGGTGGGCCGTAAAAATCTAGTTATGCCAGAGGGCATTATAAGAAAAATGCAAGCTGGCTAGTTTATATACTGCTGGGTATTTTTTTTGTTCCTTGCTGCTCACCTTCCTCTACCCCAGCCTGGCAAGGCTTTCCAGAGTGTTGGGGACACTGATGCATCTACAGTCAGCAACATTTTTCAGCCTTGGGCCGGTCCACCATCCCTCAGACCATGTGGTGGGCCAGATTTTTTTTTTTTGGGGGGGGGGGGGAGAACGAATTCCTATCCCCACAAATAACCCAGAGATGCATTTTAAATAAAAGGACACATTCTACTCATGTAAAAACATGCTGATTCCCGCACCGCCCGTGGGCCAGATTGAGAATGCGTTTGGACCACATCCGGCCCCCGGGCCTTAGGTTGCCTACCCCTGATCTACAGCCATACCATGCACAGTGGCTGGAGCAGAAGCTTGGAGGGCAGGCGGGCAGGCAGATTGCTGTGGCAGCTCGGAGCTGAAGCAACAGTCAGGTCCAGATCTGGCCTGATGTCGTCACATGATGGCGCCGTCACCAGCTCTGGATCAAACATGTTCCAGATGAACTCAGCTCTACCCCTCACACCAGAAAGCCCTGTTTTTCAGCTTTCCTCCGGCTGGCCACCAGCAGTGAGAATCCTACTAGGGGCACTTCCACCTGTCCACACAGGCAGGCACAAGTGGGACTTCTACTCCTGCAGAGTGTTGCTGGTGCAACTTCACAGGTGACAGCTGGCAGGACACTGGTGGAAGATGGTAGGACTGGGCAGAGGGACATCTCTGCTAGCTAAAGGCAGGCTGAGGTTGGTGGGGCCAGCATCTGCTCCTGGAGGAAACCACATTGGCTATCCCTGACATGCTGTGTTGCAGCGGCAGTGGCCCTTGACGACTAAAGCTCCCCATTCCTGCCATGGGGCTGCCAAAATACCTGCCATGTGAAGGGGGAGGCTAACTGTACAGCTGCCAATGTGCAAAACCTTATCTGGGTGAATGAACGCTTGTTGCCCACCGGTGATATTTATTTGAGATGATATTTCAGAGGAAGTTCAGAGACAGTGATGCATAGCTATCAACTTACAGATTTGAAAATAAGGGACCAGCAGCCTTGAAAATAAGGGATCAGCAGCCAAAATAAGGGACCTGCAGCCTCACCTGTTCCAGGCACTCCAGTCTTCCTGTCCTCCTGCAGTCTGGTCAAACTCATGCTGGTAGCTTCGAGAACACTGTCCAACCAACTTTGTAACCACAGGTTCAACTGAATAGAATCTGAATCACATGCACCACAAGGCCTATGCAGCCTCAACTTAAGATGGCTCCCCGGCCTGGCTTTGCACTGCAAAGTTTGCAGCAGCACGTGCAACAAAATGGCATCCAGCATTCAAAACCCCCCTCAGCTTGCATTAACTAGCCACACACACACAGCCTCCCCCGCTCGCCACCAGATCGCCAGTCACCCACCATTTTAGTCAACCAGCTCCTTTCTTTTTCCCCATAAGTCAATAGAAGGAGCCTCCAAAACAAATTCAAAAGCCCCCCCATGAGATCTCCTTTCCTTCCCCCCCCCCACCATGTGCCCCCGCTCCATGTGCCCCTGCTCCGATTCCGATCCGAGCACTCAGCACAGGTATGTTCAACTTCTGAGCCCCTCTGAGCCAAAGGCAGAACGCCCAGCCAGCAGCCAAATGAAGCCTCAAGGAAAACCACCGTCACCTCTCCACTGGGAAGCGCTGAGCAAAGGCGAGTCCCCAGGGAACGCAGCCGATCTTAGACTTCTTATTGTGTGAGCAACACAGCCAAGCAACACAGTTGGAGCCTCCCACCTCCCTGGCCGGCAGGGACGGAGGGAGAGGAGCTGCTTCCTTTGAAATTTAAGGGACATCATTTAAGGGCCATCCATCAATAAGGGACAGGAGCGGGACATGGTGCTGGAATAAAGGACTGTCCCTTCAAATAAGGGACGCTTGACAGCTATGCAGTGATGAAGTTTTTGGCTTGATATTTAGCACACCTGAGAGACCATAGCCAAGAAGGAACCCACTAACTGCAGCCCATGGTGACAGCTGCTTGACAAATAGAGGCTAACCTTCAGTCCTTCGCCATGCATTGTTTAAAAAACAGTGGCTTGCCCTTCTGAAAAGGGAGCACTTTGTTGTTGTTGTTGTCCAGATCAATTCAACATTTGGCTGCGATCCAAATCCCACTTTCCTGGTTGAATTCAGTAGAAGTTACTTCTAAATAGACTGTTGGTGCTTCCAGAGGGTCAGTATCTTCGAACTGGATTCAGTCATGTACCAACAAATTCAAGCTCCGCAATTTTAGTTTGTTAGGAGCTGTTGCACAACATATGCCATTTCCCCAAAGACTGGACTTTTTACAGTAATGAAAACGAAGCCAAATGCACTGGAAAGTATGGGATAATACTTGCTTTGATGCAACACCACCTAACTTCCCTACAGACAAATAAAAATACCGTATTTTTCGCCCTATAGGACACACTTTTCCCCCTCCAAAAATGAAGGGGAAATGTGTGTGCGTCCTATGGAGCGAATACAGGATCCTTAGCTTCAGTGATAGCAACAGGAAGCCTCTGAAACGCAGAGGGAGCGATCCCTCTGCGCTCCGGAGGCTTCGCGTTGCTTTCGCTGAAGCCTGGAGAGCGAGAGGGGTTGGTGCGCACTGACCCCTCTCGATCTCCAGGCTTCAGGCAGCTATCCGCAAGCCTTTGGAGAGCAGCAGGAGTTCCCGCCGCGCTCGAAAGGCTTGCAGATAGCAGCCTGCAGCCTGAAGCCCGGGGAGTGCAGCGCCAACTCCTGCTGCACTCCCCGGGCTTCAGGCAGCTATCCGCAAGCCTTAGGAGCGCAGCGGGAGTCCCCCCCCCCGCGCTCCGAAAGCTTGCAGATAGCAGGCTGTAGCCTGAAGCCCAGGGAGCGCAGAGCCAACTCCCGCTGCACTCCCTGGGCTTCAGGCAGCTATCCGCAAGCTTTTGGAGCACCCCCCAGCCCCGCAAGCTCTGGGAGTGGCGGCAAGGCTGCATGCAACCTTGCCGCCGCTCCTAGACTTGTTCTGGGGGCTGGGGTCAGGGGAAGCTCGGGCTTCCCCCGCCCCAGCCCCACAGCTATAAGCGAAGCCAAGACAGCAAGCGGGATCCATCCCACTCACTGTCTTGGCTTCTGCCAAAGCCACGCACAGCCTCTCCCGGCTGGAGAGGTTGCGCACGGCTAAAGAGGAAGTCAAGACAGCCAGCAGGATTTTTCTTTATTTCCCCCCCTAAAAACTAGGTGTGCCCTATAGTCCAGTGCGCCCTATGGAGCGAAAAATACGGTAAACACTACTCTAGTTGACATGTTAATTCAACTTCCGTCCCTGATTTGCTTGCACAAAGCTGACACAAAGGTTAGTCTATGCCCAGACTTTACTGAGCATTTGTTTGCAGGGCGGCTTTACAAGAGTGAACATTCATTCTGATTTTATGTGCCTTTCTATTCATCATTCATTCATCCCGCACATTTCTGTGTGTTTCCCTTTTGCTTTCCCAACTGCAGGTAGTCCCTCAGGTTTTGAGATTACAAGTGACACCTTGACAGAGATCAGTTGGATAGTTTGGGAACAACTGCAAAACAGATAAGCACCTGACGCTTATGAATAGATTACAGTACTTTATATCAATGCCAAATTGAATAGTTTATAGTCAGACTGGTGATCTATGTTGGTAGGTGAAACTGAATATGTATTTTGGTTGTTTAAGGCAGGATGGTGGTAAGGAAACCCGTGGTCTTCCGTATTTTGCTGGGCTATAAATCTTATCACCCCTGACCATAGGCCAGGCTGGATGAGGGCTGATGGGAGTCCAACAACATCTGGAGGGCTACAGATTCTCCACCTTTGATGTAAAGTTACGTCCTACCTTTCCACACATTAGTGGCCCTAGCAGCTAACAGCAAACAGAATACAGTGCAGTTGGAAACAATTGTATAAAATGTTTTTGAAAACTGTATATAAAACCAGCCGGTTCAAAAAAGGACAGCAACAAGAACAGGAGCACATCAACCAGATCAACTTGACCTGCAGATTGGATTGCACAAGGGATGTTTGCTGGGTCTGTGTCTATGATTGAACATTTGACGTCTGAGGGACTAACTCCACCGCACAAAAGAGTAGGTACCATTACTGAGTAATTGTTATGGCCAAGCTATTGAACCAGCCATCTTTGCCTAGCTAAAATGTCACGCTTCTATCATTCTGCCTCCTGACCCCAACGCCCTAAGCAAACAAGGAAATCCTGGATTGTGGGTAGACCTGGCAAGGAAGTAACTTATTAGAACACTAAATGCTGTGATGATTTTATAATGAAATATTGATTTTTCCCTTACCTTTGGTCAAGTCATTTTTGTCAGCAGCATGCTGTGAACTGAAAAAAAGTGACCCGGAATCTAAATAAAGGATGTCTGAGTGTTAGGTGGGCAGCAGCGTGTTCCAAGAATTGTTCCTGAGCCCTTTTGTACGTTCAGGGCACGAACGGTTGTCCTGATCAAATGCAGTGCAATGATAATCTGTCTGAATTTTTGTAGACTGTTACTTTATTTTACTTTTTGTCAGCAGTTCCAACAAGCAAAGACATTTGCGTGCCTGAGTTCTGAGGAAATGGCATTTTCTGAACATTTGTGTAGAAAAGCCGTTATCTTAACAGTTTTGACATCTCCTATGATTGGCTTGTCATTTTGTCATGGCTCTGTAACATTCATCGCAAGGAAGGCTTCACAGACAAAAAAACAGCAACACAGCTCCTGCAAATGTATCTTCTGTTGTTCATTTAGCTGCCTGTCCTTTCCTGCTGTATGGAATCCAGTTTGCTTTTCTTCCTGGTAGCTTTGAGAGCTTGAATCAAAGCTAAGCAGGCTGCTTTCTGGAGTTCTGGCCTAGGCGCGTTTACCTAGAATTCTTAGCCCTAGGACACTGATGTGAAATTTCATTATTACTGTGAAGCCTTCATCTCGCACTGTAATCAATTTCTCCCCCCCCCCCCCGTTATGATGGCTGAATGTTTTTACAGTGGTACCTCAGGTTAAGTACGCTTCAGGTTACATACTCCGCTAACCCAGAAATAGTGCTTCAGGTTAAGAACTTTGCTTCAGTTTGAGAACAGAAATCGTGCTCCGGCAGCGCAGCAGCAGCAGGAGGCCCCATTAGCTAAAGTGGTGCTTCAGGTTAAGAACAGTTTCAGGTTAAGAACGGACCTCCGGAACGAATTAAGTACTTAACCCGAGGTACCACTGTATTTCACCGTGGTTAACTACAGCTTGGGTGGGTTTGTCAACAGGAAGTCATCTACTCTTCTACATTCACTTTTATAGGTTCACTTCTTTCCTTGTTTCTCGAAGTCTATCTGTTTCTCTACTTTTGAAAGCAGCCATGGTTTCCTTTACCTCATCCAATAACTCATTATCTCTCAAGTTCTGCACCTCCTCGCTCGGGTCACTAATTTTCCTGGCCTTTTCTCCCTCAGCAGCTAGCAGTTCTTATAATAATCCCATTAACCTTTAAAAGCAGCATTTAATATTAATGGGCACAGCTGAGTCTTCTTCATCCTTTGATAATTTTTAATTCATCCCTGTTTCTTTCCTTTTCTTCCGTGTTTTGTTAGGAACTGTCAGGGGTTCAGAAGGAGAGACACAGGAGGGGGAGCAAATGGAGAGTGAGGAGGAGGAGTATGAGGGGGGCGCAGGCAGTGACAGTGGCCAGAGTTATTCCACAAGCCTCTCTAGCGAATCGGAGGACTCACAGAAGGGAGCGCCGGTGGCCAGAGCAAGGGAGATTCCAAGGGAGAAACCTCAAGAGGGAGGGGCCAGCGGGGAGTCCCTGAACAGCAGCTGGAGATCAGGGCCAGCGTCTCCACCAGAGCGCAGTGGGGAGGGGGAGTCCCAGGAGTCGGGACCAGTGTCCTCACCACCAGAGGGAGGAGAGGAGTCAGGTTTGGCAACACCCACATCAGGAAGCGGGGAAACGGTCAGAAGGAAAGTCACCGGCTGGGCGCGCGCGCCAAGTTCAAATGTACAGGAGCGCGGCACAGCGGGGAGCCCGGGAAGGGAGCCAGGTCCTAAAGCCCGCCGGAGGGAGGGGCAAGACTCAGGAGGCTCCGCGTCAGAGGAGTCCAGGAAGGAGGGAACCCCAGAGGGCAGAAGGACCCAACGCAGGAAAGAGCAGCGCAAGAGGTGGAGCCGGGCTAGAATCTTAAACTGGTGTGGGTGGAGCAGTGAGTCAGAGGGGACTTAGCCGGTCTAGCTTTAAGACGTGGGCCTGCGCGCCCAGAGCTTGGAAATGGAAACCAAACTTCAATAAAGACTTTTGTATATAATATCCACTGGGCGTTGGTCCTCTGTGAGCTGGGACCTAGCGGCAGTCCTGACAGTAAGTCCCCTCTCCTTTTTTCACCAATTTTGCAACCTCGTGGAGTGCGGGAAAGCAGCGAGGGGTGAAGATTGGTGCTTCGCGAGCTCATGAAAAACAGGGAAATGACTACCGAAGAGAGGATAGCGAGTTTGCAAAACGCAGTGATGCAGTTGACTGCAGAAATTGCGGCTTCCAGAAAGAAAGAACAGGAAGCAGCTGCTGCCTGCCAGGATCTGCGAACCAGGTTAGAAGTGCTAAGTACACAGAGGCTACCGGCCACCAGACCAGAAGGGATTGGGCTGGGAAACAGAGGAGGGAGCCTGGTATCTCACTTCAATGGGGACCTGCAGGAGTATCCTAACTTCAGAGCAGATGTAATTTATGCATTGCAGCTGCTTGACAAAGACTTTAAAAATGAGGAAGAGAGAGTGGGATTTATTATTTCGCATTTACGGGGGGAGGCAAAATCGTGGCTGCGCAATCTATGGAGAGACAAGGATCCAGCCCTCCAAAATGCGGCTGCCTTCATTAAAGTGATGGATGCGTGTTTTTTATCTGAGATTGATGTGGATATCGCTAGGAGGGAGATTCACGGACTAAGACAAGGTAAAGCCACTGTGAGGCAATATCATTCACGTTTTTTCGGATTGGTGAATGTACTAGCCTGGGAGAAAGAATCGCCTGCCGTCAGAGACCTGTTCTGGGAGGGGTTGAGCGGAGCTGTGAAAGACGAGATCGCAAGGGGGGGGAAGACCCCAAACCACCAAGGACGTGGTGGAACGGGCACTCTCCATTGGGGTTCGGTTGGAAGGACGCCCTTGGGGCAAGGAGGAAGGGCATTTGGGACGCACGCCAGCGAGAGGACTGCCTCCCTTCCCCAAGGAGGCGGCGCGCGCTCGATCCATGCCTCCGCTGGGAGGGGGAGAGGAGCCGATGGAGATAGGTGGTGCTAAGGCTCACTCCACAGTCGGAGCCCTAACTCCGGGAGCAGTCAAGATGAAGCCTCCTAGAGGAACCAGGAAGTGCTACATCTGCGACAGTGCTCAGCATATGGCAAAAGAGTGTCCCCAGCGGTTTCACAAGCATACTGCAGCCGCAGCGACAGTAACAGACGCAATTCAGCAGAGGGAGTCGCAGCAGGAAAACTCCACTGTCTGGCTGGAGATGGCGTCTCTGGGGACCAGCCAGACAAGTCAGTGAAGCAATCCCCAGGGATCTTACAGCCCACCGACCCCCTCCCACCCAAACCAGTAGTGCAGCTCACCGCATCCCTTCAGCTCCCCAATGGGCTACTTGTGGAAATTCCCATCACCATCGACTCGGGGAGCAATGCAGATTTTATAGACATGCAGTTCATCCAGCAACATGGCATAGCCCTTCTGCCAGCGGCGGTACCTCTGAAAGTCGTCACAGTGGACGGCAGGGAGCTACTGGGAGGGCAAGTGCTACAGCAGACGCCGCCAATGGTGATGCGCATTGGAAACCACCGTGAGGTCATCAGCTTCAACGTCACCCGCCTGTCAGACACGCCCATAGTGTTGGGAATGAGTTGGCTGGATAGGCACAGCCCGGCATTAGCTTGGTACCAGCGGCAACTGACCTTCGGCTCCTCTTACTGCGCAGAACACTGCATCCTGGCGGACTTGGAAGATGAGGGGCACGAGGATGGACCACAGCTGAACTTGGGCATGTTGCAAGCGGTGCCTAACAAATACAAGGAGTTTTTGGAGGTCTTCTGCGAGAAAGAGGCGGATAAGCTGCCTCCCCACAGACCCTACGACTGCAAGATCGACCTCCTGCCCGGGGCGACGCTCCCAACGGGGAAACTGTACTCCATGTCTGAGGATGAATTGCAAGAGCTCAGGGAGTTCATAGATCACAACCTGAAGCGGGGATTCATCCGGGAGTCCAAGGCGGCAGGGGGCAGCCCTGTATTCTTTGTAAAGAAGCGGGACACGCCCCAAAAGAGGCTGGTCGTTGATTTCCGCTTCTTGAACCTTAAGACCAAGCCCTCAGCCTTCCCTATGCCCAAGATCGATGACCTGCTGGTGACGGTGAGGAAGGGTCGCATCTTTACCAAGTTGGATCTGCGCGGAGCGTACAATCTCATTCGCGTACGGGAAGGCGACGAGTGGAAAACAACCATGTTTACGCCGCTGGGCACTTATGAATACAGAGTTATGCCTTTTGGATTAAAAAATGGTTCCCACTGCTTTCAAGCCTCATGCATCATGTCTTGGCGGGTCTCCTCTACAAGAAGTGCGTCTGCTTCCTGGATGACATCCTAATCTTCTCGGAATCGCCGGAGGCTCACGAGAGAGATGTTAGGGAAGTTCTGCAGAGGCTGCGGGAGCACAGGCTGTACGCCAAGCTGGAGAAGTGCCAGTTCGACAAGACGGAGGTGGATTTCTTGGGCTACAAACTGTCCGACAAGGGACTGGCTATGGACGGTGCCAAGGTACGTGCAGTACTGGACTGGAAGAGCCCACGCAATAGGAAGGAAGTACAGAGGTTTGTCGGTTTTGCCAACTTTTATCGCAAGTTCATCAAGGGTTTCGCCATGCAGACAGCGGCCATCACCGACACCCTCAGTTCCAAGAAAAAGAGGTTCATCTGGACGGAGCAGGCAGAGCAGTCCTTTCAGAAGCTCAAGCAGCTCTTCGCTTCCGAGGAGAACCTACTGCACGTAAATCCCAGCAGGCCCATGAGAGTGGAGACGGACGCCTCAGACAGGGCCGTGGGAGCCGTTCTGTTGCAGCAAGACCACCAGGGGGACTGGAGGCCGTGCGCTTTCTACTCCAGAAAACTCAGCAAAGCGGAGCAGAACTACACCATTTGGGACAGGGAGTTGCTGGCCATACATGCAGCCTTCAAGGCGTGGCGGCACTTCCTCGTCGGAGCCAAGCACACGGTGCAGGTCCGCACAGACCATAAGAACTTGGAGTACTGGCGCACGGCGAGGTTCCTGAACCAGCGACACATCCGCTGGGCGGAGTTCTTTGCAGATTTCGACTTCAGAATTGAGTACATCCCAGGAAACAGCAACGTCTTGGCGGACGCGCTGTCCAGAAAACCGCAGTATCTGGAGGCAGAGGCACCGGCGGCGGCCAAGCACATTTTCACACCACAGGCGTGGGCATGCGCGTCAGCCACGGTGGACCTGGACGCGGTGCGCCGCGCGCTGCAAACGGACTCGTTCGCCTGAGCCAAGATGGAGGAGGTGTGCAGTGGCAAGGCGAGGGGCGACGAATTCCAAGTGCGCGACGGCCTGCTCCTACGCAAGGGAGTCCTCTACGTACCAGGAGACAGCCTCCGCGCGAAGGTCCTGCAACAGCTGCACGACGCGCCCAGCGCGGGGCACTTCGGCAAGGAGAAGACGGTGGACTTAGTAGCCAGAGACTTTTGGTGGCCTAAGATGCGGGGGGATGTCGCGGACTATGTCAATAGGTGCGACACCTGCCAAAGGGCTAAGCCTGTGCACCAGCCGCCGGCGGGCCTGTTGGAACCGCTACAGACACCGTTCGTACCGTGGGAGAGGGTGGCCCTGGACTTTGTCACAGATCTACCCAGCTCAAGGGGCAAGACGGCAGTGCTCGTGGTAGTGGACCTGTTCACCAAGATGGCCCACTTCATTCCGTGCGCGAAGGTGGCCACAGCCGAGCAGACCGCTAAGATGTTCATAGACCACGTGTTCAAGGTGCACGGCCTACCACGGTCTATTTTGTCCGACCGGGGGCGCCAGTTCATCTCCAACTTCTGGCAAAAGCTGATGGGATTCCTGAACGTCAAGGTCAGCCTGGCGTCGGCGAGACACCCGCAAACTAACGGGCAGGCGGAAAGGGTCAACGCCATCATGCAGCAGTACCTGAGATGCTACGCGAACCAGCAGCCATCGACCTGGGTGGACTATCTACCGTTGGCCGAGTTTGCCTACAACAACACGAAGCACGGGTCCACGGGGGTGACACCATTTTTCGCCAACTACGGGAGGCATCCCAGAACCTTCCCGGGTCTGGACACAGTGCGGGAGGGGGAGCCACAGGGAGCAGAGGACGTGGCAGCGGAGTTGCAGGAGATCCACGAGCAGCTCAGGAGGCAGTTAGAGTTGGCAAAACAGGCTTACAAAGTGCAGGCAGATCGACACAGGAGGGTTGGGGAGGACATCCAGGTGGGAGACTGGGTCTGGTTGGCAGCACAAGCAGTTCCAGCCAGATCGTTAGCCAAGAAGAAACTAGGGCACAAGCAGCTAGGGCCTTACCAAGTAGAGGCGCAGATCAACCCAGTGGCCTTCCGGTTGACACTCCCGGAGGGTTCCAGAATGCACCCGGTCTTTCATAGATCAGTGCTCACGCCCTACAGAGAGCCCCACAGGTTTCAAGCACCGGGGAAGGCGCCAGACCCGCTCAGGGAAGCGCCCAAAAAAGGGGGGTCGCCGAAAGGGGAGCCACTTAATGAAGCCACTGAGATTTTAGACTCAAGGTGGGGGGAGGACGGGATTGAATATCTTCTCGCCACAGAGGACACCCCGGCCAGCGCCAACAGGTGGGTGCCGGATTACGCAGTGGAAGAGCAGTTGCTCAAGGAAGAATTCCACACACTTTTCCCGCACAAGCCTATGCCGGCGGGCTTTTTCGAGGATTGTTTGTTCACACCCACACTCTCGGCCAGCACTTTCCGGGGTTTCTCGTCAGCTGAGGACTCGGCTCCGGGAGGCAGCTCCCCGGAGGGATCGCTTTCAGGTTTTGGCACGGGGGGATCTTATTGGTGGGAGGACCAACCCGAAGTGGGCTGGCGCAGAGACATGCCGAAGGGGCCCTGGGAGGTGGACCCCCATCAAGCAACAGGGGGAGGAGGGCTCTTGGGTGATTTGGGGTCGAGCTCAGATTTCGAGCACACCGCGCAGGAGATGGAAGCGGAGGAGGTCGTCGTCGACGAGCCCATGGGGGACTTCCCGGACTTATCTCGATGGTTGCAAGCCTCAGGGGACGAGCTGTATCCTGGACTCACCCCTACAACAATGGAGCACCCGGAACCCGCACCGGAAGAGGGGGAGGGGGGAAGGGGGGGCTTCGAGGGGGGGATGGATGTCAGGGGTTCAGAAGGAGAGACACAGGAGGGGGAGCAAATGGAGAGTGAGGAGGAGGAGTACGAGGGGGGCGCAGGCAGTGACAGTGGCCAGAGTTATTCCACAAGCCTCTCTAGCGAATCGGAGGACTCACAGAAGGGAGCGCCGGTGGCCAGAGCAAGGGAGATTCCAAGGGAGAAACCTCAAGAGGGAGGGGCCAGCGGGGAGTCCCTGAACAGCAGCTGGAGATCAGGGCCAGCGTCTCCACCAGAGCGCAGTGGGGAGGGGGAGTCCCAGGAGTCGGGACCAGTGTCCTCACCACCAGAGGGAGGAGAGGAGTCAGGTTTGGCAACACCCACATCAGGAAGCGGGGAAACGGTCAGAAGGAAAGTCACCGGCTGGGCGCGCGCGCCAAGTTCAAATGTACAGGAGCGCGGCACAGCGGGGAGCCCGGGAAGGGAGCCAGGTCCTAAAGCCCGCCGGAGGGAGGGGCAAGACTCAGGAGGCTCCGCGTCAGAGGAGTCCAGGAAGGAGGGAACCCCAGAGGGCAGAAGGACCCAACGCAGGAAAGAGCAGCGCAAGAGGTGGAGCCGGGCTAGAATCTTAAACTGGTGTGGGTGGAGCAGTGAGTCAGAGGGGACTTAGCCGGTCTAGCGTTAAGACGTGGGCCTGCGCGCCCAGAGCTTGGAAATGGAAACCAAACTTCAATAAAGACTTTTGTATATAATATCCACTGGGCGTTGGTCCTCTGTGAGCTGGGACCTAGCGGCAGTCCTGACAGGAACTTAAAACATTTACCTCAGTCTAAGAAAGTAAAGTCGAGTGACAGTCTGTCAGGTGGGTGGGAGGAGAAAGCAGACATCTGAAGTAGCAACAGCTCAAGAAATTTCAATCCCTTAGACCAGCGATGGCCAAACTTGTCCCTCCAGCTGCTTTGGGACTACAATTCTCATCATTCCTGACCACTGGTACTGTTAGCTAGGGATGATGGGAGTTGTGGTACCAAAACAGCTGGGGGGGCAAGTTTGGCCATCACTGCCTTAGACAGAAATAAGGTCTGAGGTTGCCACCCTATCCTCACCTAGGCCCTATTTGCACTATACATTCAAAGTAATAGGATAACACTTTAAACATCCATGGCTCCCCCCCCCCCCCCGAAAAATCGTGCCAGTAAACCACTGTCCCTGCTTTTTTGTCTTCTGGAGTGCCAAACTTTGTTGGAGTGAGTTAGTAGATTTCTTCAGACCTCTACGCCCAGGTCTATGTAAGTTAAATCTCTACAGTGGGACAGTATTAAACCAGGCTATTTTGCTGCCTGAAGCAGAGCCAGCCAAATGTAAATGAAATTTAAACAAATCCTATCTGTAAATATAATGCATAGCTAGATAGCAGTAGATTGCACAGCTTAAGCAAGTATGGGCCTAAGTAGTTAACAAATTCAGATACATTACCAGATTTAATGAGTGCAAATATAGCAGTCTTGGCAACTCACTAGGCATCCCAGCTGTGCTGATAGACATGTTCACACATTACATTAAATGAAATAGTTGAGCTGTACAGGTATGGCTGTACAGTCTGTGTTTAGGGATGTCTTTAAGGTTTAATGCTGTATTGTGTTTTTAATATTCGATTGGGATCCGCCCAGAGTGGTTGGGGGAACCCTGCCAGATGGGATGGGGTATAAATAATGAATTATTATTATTATTATTATTATTATTATTATTATTATTATTATTACCTTAAATCAAGAAAGGAAGGGTGGTAAATAATGGTGTGTGTTTTTTATATATATATATATATATATATATATATATATATATATATATATATATATATTAAAAAACAACCCCTTCCATCCTGTTCATCCTTTCATAGTATGTAGAATTAAGGATATTGTTGCAAGTAAAAATAGCAATTTGTCTTTCAAAGTTCTCCTTTCATATGCATGTCAGAGAGATTTCAGATTGTACATCAAATCTCACTAAGAATGCTATTGTTTCTTTTCTTTTCTTTAATTGCCATTACATAACTTTCTAAAAATCAGGTTCTTATTGTCTAGCCTCTTCAGTTGACATCCTTTGCTCTATGTACATTTGCCTCATTTCCACACAGCATAGCTGTCTGAGCGTGTTTTCTTGGTCTCTAAAAGAACAAACGGATGACTGATGAGGAGTGGGCCAGATATGTCACTTCTCCCTCAACCCCCTCCAATCCCTCTCCTGAGATTATTAAAAGGAAGCAAATGTACTAATTTCCTTTCCCCCAAGCACCAGGGGAAAATACATCTGCCTCTAATCTCATTTAGCACTGTTGCTGCTGAAAGGCTGATTGTTACATTCAGATGGAAATGATTTCTGTTGCTATAGGCCTGAACTGAACTGGGAACCTAGACATTTGCATGCACACAATTTACTGACAATCCCCTTAACCATCTACTTTCTTATAAAACATACTTTTGAAATAGCTCACATCACCAACCAGAATTCACGTTGTGAAGGTTGGCCTTTGCCTCATAGTTTATCGTGGACTTTCTTGGTATACTATTTATGTTCATCCTATTTTGGAATCTTTCCTTAGGAGGAAGGACCATATTTGAATGGTAGAGCACCTGCTTTGCATGCAAAAGGTTCCAGGTGTGATCTCTGGCATCTCCAGCTAGAGCTGAGAGAGCCTCCTGTCTCAAATCCTGGAGAACTGCTAACCCGTCAATGAAGACAATGCTGAACTAGCCTGACTCTCTAAGTCGGCTTGCGCTTCTCCCGCAACTTGGGCGTGGCTGTTTCAGTGGCGTAGCGTGGGGGGGTGCAGGGGGGGCCAACCGCACCGGGAGCAACATCTGGGGGTTAGGGTTAGGGGGCGCAAATCCACGGGTTAGGGGGCGCAAATTACTTGCCTTGCCCCAGGTGCTGACAACCCACGCTACGTCACTGGGCTGTTTCCCATGAAAGGTGTAGCTATTTCTCTGACAGATGTTATTTACCCTTTCTATATTTTGTGCATTTCTAGATCTTCATTTGCAGTCAGACAGTAGGAACTCTTGGCTTGTGCCACACCAAAATATTCTCTGCTTGCACTCAAATTGGATACAAGATTCTTATGTTGATATGCAAAGCCCTGAAGAACATGGCTCCGGGATACCTTAAGGACAGCCTGAGCCCTTATATCGCTGCCTGATTGTGGAGATCATCTGGTTTCCACCCATGTTACAACTAGAAGTTGGGTATTTAATGTTGCTGGTTGCATGCAGTGGAACCATTTTACAGCAGAGATGAGGCAGCAGCATCGCTATTGACTTTCAGGTGTCTCTTGAAGACATTTTATGCCAAAAGGCCTATGCAGTTTAATTCTTAGTCATTTCATTAGCCAGTCACTTTAATGCTCTGTATTGTTTGGAATGGTGTTTTGTGTTTTAATGTTGCATGCCACCCTAGTCTGTCTGTCTGTTTTGGAGCATGGTTTGTTTGTTTGTTTGTCCTTCTGTCTGTCTGCCAATTCTCTATAGGTTCAGCCGCTTCTTAGGGTATCTTAGCCAAACTTAGTCTAAGGGTCCCAGAGGTGGGGTTACCTGGCAGCAGCTATTCCACCAGGTTGCAGCAAGGGGAGAGATGGAAAGCTGGACCACTCTGTCAGCTCTGTTCAGAGACCCACTACATTTGGTTCCTATCCCTGAAGTGCTTCCATTCCAGAGCGACTACTAAACTTTAAGAGCTGATGCCAGAGTTTGCTTTCTCCATCTTCCCTCTGCCCTTTTTCCCTTTTGTGTCCTGTAAGCCTGTGGGTAGCCACTGTCTTGGTTTTTATCTTATATGTAAATGGCACTGTGAACCCTTTATGTTGAGGAATGGGGTGGAATATGCTTGCTTTAACTAACATTGGGTCTTTTGTGTACATGGCTTTCCAAAGTGACATAAGCCAAGAATAAAAATAAAAATCAGATCCATAACCTGAAGAGTTTGCAATTGCAGGGAACTTATCGTCTTTGGTCCCTTCCAGTTTGTTCATTTCTATATGCTCTCCCATTCAGCTAGCATCTCTGTATTTATGTGCTGAGCCTACACCAACCAGAGCTTTTAGCTCCTCTCTGCTAATGTGGGATACTGCAAAATGCATTTTATTGGGACAACGAGTGCTGCCTATTTCTCTCAGAGCACAAGCTGAGTCTGTAGGGCTAACATAAGAAACAAACAAACACAGCTTTGTTGCTAGAAGGCAAAGCTGGTTTGAAATCTAAATTTGCAAGGCGTAAAGGAATGAAATGTTTTAAATTTGGGAAGGGGATAATTATATATTTTTTCAAGTAACTATAAATCCTTGAGAACAGACTGAAGGCAAGATTGAATTGTGGTTGACACAGCCTATTAATCATGTGTGGCTTTGGTTCTGCGTAACTTTAATAATTATGTAACAGTATTTATAATTTGCAACAGGGGGGAGGTTAGTTGCCATTCAGTAAATCGAAGTTAGTCACTAAAACCACCCCCCTGTGCTGAACCTTTAAATCATCCTCAGTATGCATAATGTAGAAATAGCTCTAATGCTGCTGGGATTTATGGCTTTGTCTTGAATATAAAATGACCATTACTTTACTTCCTTAGATGTTTGATGAAAATAAATTGACCATTAACCTACTGCTGTTTACAGTTAGACCTTCTGGGGAATGATTATTATGAAAATTCAGACCTCAGGAGGCAAGGTCATTATTTGTATATATTAGTCTGTTTCAATGCAAGCTTCACCTCACAGGCTCAGTAGCTATTCCCATTCTAACTGGCAGGAGTAGGACTGGGTTTTGCAGTGTAATTGTTGTGCAACTTTGCACAGCAAATCCTAAATCAAGGCACAGATAATTGCCACAAGGACATAAGGACAACCTGCTTGGGTCTGGCTTGAGGGGCCCATCCAGCCCAGCAACCTGTTCTCACTGTGACCAACCAGATGAGATGCCTATGGGAAGCCCACAAGCAAAGGCTTAAATGCAACAACACTCTCCACTCCTGCAATGCTCAGCAACTGATATTCAGAATCATACTGTTTCTGACAGAAGAGGTAGAACATAGGCATCTTCCATGATTTTGCCTAATCTCCATTTAAAGCCATTCAAATTGTTTGCTGACCAGGGCCAAATTTCAGTTGCAAGGGCAAAGAAGCAGATTTCCAAATGATAAGAGTTCTTAACACGGTGGAGCAGACTGCTTTGAGAAGTGGTGGGCTCTACTTTGCTGGAGGTGTTTAAACAAAGGATGGACGTCTGCCTGAGTCAAATTTCAGTGGGAAGATGGCTGCCTGTCGTGAATGCTGCAGTTGATTTCTGCCTTGCAGATCAAGACTTGAGTGGGGATCTGCCTTGCAGATCAAGACTTGGGCTCTATGATCTTCAGATCCCTTGTAGCTCTGTGGATTGTATCCAACTATGTTCCGCTCAAAGTAGATCCATTAAAATAAATGGACCCAAGCCACGGTCATTCATTTCAATGGGTCTACACTGAGTACGATGAACACAGTGTGCAATCCTGTGATGCTATGGAATCCTCTGTGTAACTGTCCTGCAAAGGAGTAGCAGGATGACAATCCGAAGAAAACCTGATAGACATCATTGCTCCGATTCAGCAATAAACAGCAGGTTTTCCCAGGGAAAGCAGTGGGACACAAAGAAGCACCTGGACCCGAGCCTACAAATCATGGACCTGCTAGATATTGTGGCACAAATGGAAGTATGGGTGAGCCTTTGGTTGGGCAATATTAGCTGAGATGGTTGGTTGCCCTGGTTACCTTAGATTCAGAAATAAATGGTTTCCATTGCAATAGCCCTGAACCACATTTCACCTTGTCTGATTCAAGGTAAGGCAGTTTCATACACTGATCCCTGCAGTGTTGGGTTACTAGCGTTGCTAGGCTTGAGAAGTACAGAACAAGAACATACGGTAATAACTGCATTCTCCAACAACAACAAAAGTACCAGGATCTTCAGTCGGAATCAGATCATCTGAAATCCAGGTGGTTACATCCCAATTTTGGAAAAGAATCTCATAAAGGTGCCATGGTATGAAGGGTTTAAAGTTGCAGGTTTGCCCACATCAGTTGACACTGTGTTCCTTTGTCAGATGAGCTGTGGTTCACTTTAAAATGAAGTCTTAACTGAGCTGCACCCATTAAAAAGGACAAATAACAAACATTGGATAGGTTAGGCCTCTTCTTTGAAATGAAAGAGATGGATAGGCATGATTGCATATGCAGAGTTTACATCCGAGGCTAACACTACTGTATCAGATAACGCACATGATTTGCAGAATAAGTTAACAAAGGGAAAACTGAATATAACTGAACAAAACCTGTAAACATAGGCATAAGTCTAGATCTTGTGGATAAAAGTGCAGTGAAAATATGTGTATGCCACATGTACACACATAGGCTGCAGAATAAGTTAACAAAGGGAAAACAAGACCTATATAGATAATGTGTAAAGTGTAAAGAGGAAAAACCCACTTTCTGTTGTTTTATTAACACATTTCCCCCACAAGTTCACAGTGAAAATAAGTTACAGCTGCTCTTAACAAGTTAGGATGTGATTTTACCAGTTCTCATATCGGCAAATTAATAGTTGGTAGACATACAAAAATACCCAGGAAAAGGGACAACATGAAGTAAGAGCAGATAACTGTTCCTCAGCTTCAAAACAGAAAACATGGTGAATACACATTTATAAAGGCCCCTCAAAATGTATTTTGTGTAAGAGATCCTGAAGACAACTTCAAAGAAGAAGGAAATATCCTCAATATCTGTCAAGCATTCTCCACTGGGACTGTTCAGCAGAAAGGGAAATATTTGTATATATTAATCCTACTCACTGCAATCTTCATTTTGTAGGCCCAGTCAAAAATGGGCAGGAGTTGAAATGGCCTGGACAGTGCAGTGTAGTCCATATGGGCCTCTGCATATTACGGGGCATACCTAAGTGGTAGAGCACATGCTTTGCATTGGGGAAATCCCAGAGACTGGCATCTCACTGATTTAATACCCTGACCACAGTAAAAGACAGCTTCTTATATCCTGCCTTTCATCATAATAGAACCCAAAGCAATAGACAAGGTGTTCTCAGGTCACCTTTCCAGGTACTGACCAGATTCTGCCCTGCTTGGTTTCAGCAAGGTGATAAGTGTCATGGATCTTCAGACCAGGACTCACAGCACAAACACCTTGGAAGAAGGAAGTCCTTTCATCTTCTTTTGGCATTGTAGATGACATTGTAGAAGGACCATAAAGGTAAAGGTAAAGGGACCCCTGACCATTAGGTCCAGTCGTGACTGACTCTGGGGTTGCGGCGCTCATCACGCTTTATTGGCCAAGGGAGCTGGCATACAGCTTCTGGGTCAAGTGGCCAGCATGACTAAGCCGCTTCTGCACGGAAATGCCGTTTACCTTCCCACCAGAGTGGTACCTATTTATCTACTTACACTTTGACGTGCTTTCGAACTGCTAGGTTGGCAGGAGCAGGGACCGAGCAACGGGAGCTCACCCTGTCACAGGGATTCGAACCGCCTACCTTCTGATCGGCAAGTTCTAAGCTCTGTGGTTTAACCCACAGTGCCACCCACATCCCCAAGAAGGACCATAGGTAATAGGTAAGTGTTATTATTTATATCCCACTATGGGTGTATGGGGTGTGAGGGGAGGGCTAGTACCTTTGCTGAGGGACATTTCATACTCCTCCTGGGTGAGAGTAGCTGATGGGTCTCAAAACCTTGATGAGTTAAGGACTTCCCTTGTATGAGAAGACAGGCTCTGCAGGATTGAGCAGACGAGACTAATAGCGAGTTCAATGGTCAAGAAGGCGGTTTCTGCAAGTGCTGTAGAGGGAAGTGAGGGGCAGATGGGGCTCATCAACCTTGGAAGGTAGCCCATCCAAGAGAGTGAACACTTTGACCCTGAACCTCCACTGCCTTGCGGGATGTCTTCAGAAGAAGAAAACCCTACACAAATCTGGAGCGGAGTCCTTGGGTGGCGCCTTGTACACCTCCTTCTGGCAACTTATGTGGCCAAGCTGATGCCAAATATATTGCTCCGCTTTCCTTTGGACCACATCAGCAAGGCTGGGGGGGGGGGGGGCGCGTCTTTTCTAGGCAGCCCAGGACCTCCATATACATTGCCCAGGCTTGCGCCCTGGAGAGGTCACTTTGGTGCTGCAAACACAACGGTTTGACCTCACTCCTGGAGGCACACTCCCTTGTCTCTCAAGACAGACATATGGCAACAATGTGGGATGTATTGCTAGAGCAGTCAAGTACAACATTTTCCTGTTGCCTAGAACAGACACACAGGAGAACGTGGCTCCAGATAGGAAGGACTTCCTGTCATCCCTGCTCTTGTATGTATGTGACCAGGTAGATGGGCATAACCCTAGCTGAATCTGTAAAAGGGCTGGCCACGCAGCCATCTTCCCTTTTTTTCTTTTCAGACTTCTCTCTTGGACTGCCTCTTCCGGCTCTTAGCCAGCACATGGCTCATCCTTGCAGAAGATGGAAGCCACATGTAGAAAGTCTGAGGCGTAGCATAGAC
Source organism: Podarcis gaigeae (assembly GCF_964106915.1). Classification (NCBI taxonomy): domain Eukaryota; kingdom Metazoa; phylum Chordata; class Lepidosauria; order Squamata; family Lacertidae; genus Podarcis; species Podarcis gaigeae. The sequence goes on from NC_139688.1 coordinate 28,125,720, forward strand.
TTCTTTTCTCTACAAATGTAACTGTAACCACAGGATAAAGCCTGCCTTCTGATTACTGCTGTGAACTGAATGTGAGTAAAACTTCATTGTTATTTTCAAAACGACTGTGTTGTCATTGTTATTTTAAGAGGGAAATAAAGAGGACATTTACCAGGAACAATCCAGACTGGACAAGCCAGACTGGATTGCTGAATTAAAAGACTCTAACGAGTCATCAACTGCTTCACTATAAGCTACAAGGGAATGTGCTCTGCTGTTTGCTCACTAACGTGAGTGAGGACAGATAATATCAAAAGAATATATTCTCTCCTACCTTCCTTTACATTCCCACAAACAACATTTCCCACCCTTCCTCCCGAAGAAGCCCAGGAGGCAGTGTTCTTATTTTGTATTTTTATGTTGTGTAATCTTTGGATAAAGTGTGGTATACAAATTTAATAAATAATAATAATCACGCAAGTATTCCCTTTCAATTCACTTGGGAGTTCCTGGCAAATCCCTTCATAAAATTAATAAAATTATTGAAAAGTTCATAGTGAAATAATGGATAGCAACAATACCAATTTATTTGTAGTCTTCTTTAAGAAAAATAAATAAAACAAATAATATGCAGCAGGTGACAGAGAAAGATCCTTGTTCAGTAGTGAGTGTTGAGCCTGCTCCTGCACATCAAGAATCTCTGCATGAAGGTCAGCAAACCAGGGTTATCTCCCTCAGCAGATCACCATGCTTTGAATATGGAGGCCAGTCCATAAGGCTGATCAGATAACAGTGACGATGACTTACTACATTTCCAGAACTGATCATATAGAAGAGCTGTTAAGATTGCTACATATAAACAAAAACAAAACCCACCCACAAATTAAAGTTCTCAATGTTGAAATAATGCTTCTGGTCTAGAGACCTTCAGGTGCAAGAACGTATGTGGTGTTTGTTTGATTTGTAGACTTCTCCTCCTTATGAGATGGTGTTTCCCAATATTGCAACCGTTGCTTACATTCTTCCAACTAAGAAAAGAATAGAAACTGAATCACAATCGGAGGTAACTTAATCCAGTGTTTCCCAACCGGTGTTCCGCGGCACACTAGTGTGCCGCGAGACGTTGCCTCGTGTGCCGCTTGGGAAACACTGCTCTAAGCGAGAGGGGACTCTGCTCAGGCTGCATCCGCCGTGCGCGAGGGAGGCGCTTCCTCTCGTGAGGGAGGCGAGAAGAAGGGAGGCGGGGCCGAGCAGGCGGATTGGCCCGGCGGCGGCCGTGACGTCACCCTGCGCGCGGCGGCAGATTCGAAACTCCTCAGGCGCAGGCGCGGCTGGAGCAGGAAGGCCGCTCTGCTTGAGAGGAAAGAGAGGGAGCCGCCGCCGGCGGGATGAAGAACACCGTTCCGCGGAGCACCGTGAAGAAGCTGCTGAGCAAGCACAAGCCGCACTTGCCTCAGGGTCTTACTGCCCACCCGCCTCTGTTTCCTTGCTGTGCTTGCTCAAACGGAACAAAGAGCAGGGAAAGCCCCTCCCCTCCAGGCAAGCAGGCAGGAGGGGGAGAGAGAGAGAGAGCGTGCGAGCTGGCTGGCTTGGGTGAGTAGGTGAGGGAAAACTTTTGCCTTCCTTTCCTCCCTCCCCGTTATACCCCTCTCCTGCATTCTTAGCCAGCTGCTTCTCTGCACACCCCTCTCGTGCTCCTTGTCCGTTCTGTGTTTTTCCTTCCCTCCCCACTTAAAATGTGGTTTAAAAGCATGGATCCACATGGATCCTCAGGATCTTTGCATTGGGTCACCCCAAATTCACCAACAGATCACATAGCACGTCCATGGCTACAGCCTGCCCTCCAAAAATCACGCACCCACTGTTGCCTGGGGCTGCAGTGGTGCAAAAATGTGGTTACAAAACATGGATCCACATGGATCCTCAGGATCTTTGCATTGGGTCACCCCAAATTCACCATCAGATCACATAGCATGTCCATGGCTACAGCCTGCCCCCCCAAAATCACACACCCACTGTTGCCTGGGGCTGCAATGGTGCAAAAACGTGGTTACAAAACATGGATCCACAGGGATTCTCAGGATTTTTGCATTGGGTCACCCCAAATTCACCATCAGATCACATGTCTGTGGCCACAGCATGAAGCACAAAAATGATACATCATTAATATTCACTGCCCACGGCGGCAGCCAATCGGCTGCCGCAAAGGGCGGGCCCTCACAGGTTCACTGAATAAAGTATTTTATAATTTTTCATATTTCTGTTTACTTACTATTTCATAATAAAGTAATTATAAAATACTTTATTTGTGTTTATTTGATTCCTATTAAAGAGAGTTACTTTATATATAGTCAATATAGGCACAGAGTTAATTTTTTAAACATTTTCTAATGGTGGTGTGCCTCGAGATTTTTTTCATGAAACAAGTGTGCCTTTGCCCAAAAAAGGTTGGGAAACACTGACTTAATCGCTTCATTCACTTGTACTAGAAGAAGAAAAAGAGAGAAGGGAAAAAAGCATGCAACGTTCCAGGTCTGCAAAACCCAAGGCACCAGATAATTGCAGTTTCTATTATGCGTGTCGTGGGCATTCAAGCAGGGGTGAAAGTGAGCGCTCCTCTCAAATGCCCACAAGCAGGACTGAGTCAAGCACAGCCCAGATCACAGGAAGCAGGACCTGTGTGCTCACCTTAAGCTCTGCAAGTGCCACCTTCTCATAAGGCCCTTGAACTCTCCTTGGGGAGGAGCAGAAGGCAGCAGTGGACACTTACCTGGCCTTAACACATGAGAGTGCGTGCAGATGGGAAACAGACTGCCAGGGAAAGGGGAGTGCCTCTTTCTTAAAATTCCTGGGCCTTGGGCAGGGGAAAAAAGGAGGCAGGGGCAGTGGAGGACACTTTGTAAGCACACTTCAAACTTTTTGGAGGTGGTCACCTAAAAGAAAAGAGACATTGCAAAACACCAGCTTTTCCAAGGGGCTGTGTGGAACTGCGTAGAGCGTGCCTCACACTGTGTTGTGTCCCCTAATTTTATCCCCCTCTCTAAGCAAGGATTTCATGTTTTAAGGAAGTAATGCGCACATGTGCATAATATATTGAATGTTTCAGTATGCCTGCCCTTATGGAAATACAGTGGTACCTCGGGTTAAGAACTTAATTCGTTCCGGAGGTCCGTTCTTAACCTGAAACTCTTCTTAACCTGAAGCACCACTTTAGCTAATGGGGCCTCCTGCTGCTGGAGCACGATTTCTGTTCTCATCCTGAAGCAAAGTTCTTAACTCTAGGTACTATTTCGGAGTTAGCAGAGTCTGTAACCTGAAGCATATGTAACCTGAAGTGGTAACGAGGTACCACTGTAAATGGAAAATGTTTTATTTGCAGGTCATTCTGCTTAGTAAGCAGGCCAGGATTTAACTACCTTCCAGTTCTTTAGGACTGAATTCCTTATGCTTAGGCAGGCTCTCCCTCATCCCCTCTCTTCTTCCTCAATCCCTGTGGAAACATATCTGCTCACACCACTCACCGCTCCCTCCGGGATTGCAGGAAACTGTCTTAATGCTGAGTGAGAATGCTGGTCCATCTAGCCCAACATTTTCACCATTTTCACTGACTTCGGTTTCAGGCCGAGGTCTCTCCCAGCCCTACCTGGAGACGCCAGGTATTGAACCTGAAGCCCCCTGCGTACAAGATAGGGGCTTTACCAATAGGCTATGGCCCTTTGCTTTTGTTTGATTGGTTGGGAGGAAGCAGGAGCCTCTCCAGAGGCCCCAGTTTTATGTTGAGCAGCTGGTCCAGAGAGAAGCTATGCCTGGGTTTCTCACAAGCCGCTTTTATTGCTGCGTCTGGGCAATTCCCACCTTTGCACTGCAGTCCCTTCAAAACAGCACAGTTTACTCTGGAGCGTACAGCCATTTCCCATGCCTTGCCCTCTTCCGGCAACTACTGTCCGCTTCCGGTCCCTCTCATTTCCTTTGACAGGCCCACAACCACTTGGGGAAAGGGAGTAAACTGAATGGGTACTACCTGCGGCTTCTGCACTCACAGAAGGTGGTTTAATGCAGAGGTGGGAAACATCTGTCCTTCCATTTTCTTATTGGACTCCCAACTCCCATCAGCCTCAGATGGTCAGGAATGATAAGAGATGTAGTCCAGCAGCATTTAGACGGACAGTTTCCTCACCCCTGAAAAGCCTCCATATGAACTTCATGGGACCAAGACAGCATTGGCTCTGCGTGATACTTAAAAACATTTTTTTTTAAATCATCCCAGACTTACTAGTACAGGGTTTATTTGTGAACCTTCACAATCTGGCTAAACACTGCTCAAGTCCCTGTAAATCTCTATCACAGCAAGAGGAGAGAAGCCTACCATGCTTGCAGGCGTTCATGCAGTCTTTCTTTGTAAGAAAGTTGTTATTATTCCCGCCGCATCCCGTGTACATGAATGCCACACAAGTTCTGCTCGCTATATCGTAGTAAAAGCGACGCAGTGAAGCTGAACAGAGTCCCACATCCTTGGGACTAGAGCAAAAGGAGGGACCCCCTTCAAAAAAAGAAAGAAATGAGTTAATTAAGGGTGTGTGTGTTTTGAAGAGCAGAATATAGTGATGTTTAGAATTCATAACCAATAATGCCCAGCTTAAAAAAAAAAAATCGGCAGAGTTTACAGTTTTATTTAGATTCGATACAATATCACCTGGTTCACCAAGAACTGCTGTTGTAGAGCTCCTGGTCCCTTGGAGAGTAAGTTTAGGAAATACATGAGAACATTTCATCCCTCCCCCACCTACCAAGCTCAATAGGCCTATGGCTTGTATGAAAAAATAATTACTTCTCCCCAACTTGCAGATGTCAGTGCAGGATCTTTTACTGGAAAACATGTTAGGGGGTCGTGAACGTTTTTTAGGGAAAAATTCCTCGCATTTCATTGTCTCAAGGTTGAAGAAATATTTTGGCTTGAGGGGGCTCCAGGTCCCTTGCGGAGGGTTCACTCGGCACATTACAGGCACTTCTGAAAATTAAACCACAACGGTTTAGTTGTTTTTTTTTTTAAAAAAAACTATCTAAAGGAAATCATTCCTCTTAAAAATCTCCCCCAATTCACTTCAGGATTTGAAATTTTAGAACAATGACTTACTCTTGATTTTCCCGCAAGTTTCTATACAAGCGTCAAAGCTGAAAAAGTTGTTTTCGTTCCCCAAGCAGCCCCCGGAAGTAAACCTCTGGCAGTCTTGGGAGGCTCGGTTGTAGTACCACCTGTCAAATGAACCTGGGCAGACTCCAGGCACCGGTGACTCTAGGCAGAGCTCTCTGTTGTCTGCATGAAAACAAAACCAGGGGAATGGAAGAAATGAAATGCTCTAAGTCCAAATGAGGTAAGGGGGGGGGGGAGCCTGGCTAGATCAGGCCAAAGGCTCAGGCAGTCCAACATCTGGTTAGCTGTGGTCAGTCAGATGGCCTGAACTCAAAAGCACCCTCCCCACATGCAATTCCCAGCAGCTGGCCTTCAGAGGCATACAATCTCCAAAAGGGGAGTCAGAAAAGGGCCTCTGTGGCAAGTCACATTTGAATGCCTAATCCTTTGTGAAGAGAACTTTGTTCTCTTTCAGGCTGTTCAAGTTGGTGTCCGTCACTGCTTCTTGTGGGAGCAAACGCCAAAGTTTAAATATGCGCTGTGGTAAGAAATACTTCCTTCTGTTGAATCATCCAACATTCATTGAACAGTATGTTTCCGATCACAATTCAAAGTGTTGGTGCTGACCTTTAAAGTCCTAAACGGCCTCGGCCCAGTACACCTGAAGGAGCGTCTCCACCCCCATTGTTCAGCCCGGACACTGAGGTCCAGCTCTGAGGGCCTTCTGGCGGTTCCCTCCCTGCAAGAAGTGAGGTTACAGGGAACCAGGCAGAGGGCCTCCTCGGGAGCGGTGCCCATCCTGTGGAACACCCTCCCATCAGATGTCAAGGAAATAAACAACCAGCTTTCTTTTAGAAGACATCTGAAGGCAGCCCTGTCTAGGGAAGCTTTTAATGTTTGATGTTTTATCGTGTTTTGGGAGCTGCCCAGAATGGCTGGGGAAACCCAGCCAGATGGGCTAGGTATAAATAACAGTTGCCCCCAAAGCGAGAGAATTGCCACGCTGCCAAGCAAAAGGGACTGTGTTGTGATCCGCTTAAGACTTCTGCAGTCCATTTCACCCTGCTCCAAAAGATTCCTTCAAGCTCCATTATTTTCAGTCAATCATTAGCTTTTAAGAGGGTCTATTAAACGACTAAACAACAACAAAAATTCATCTGAACTGTGTGTGTTTAATGTGTGTTTTATCATTCCTTTTATTACTGATGTTCAGTACCAAGTGCAATCTCTGAGCGGCTACACCATCACCCCCCAGCCCTGGAGGGCTTTAGTAAGCCAAATACTAAAAAACTCATTTGCTCATATTATTTCTCATAATAAAAACGCTTTGTCGCCAGCGAGCTGGATTGGGGGGGGGGGCAGGCACGCCACACGAGGCAATGTGGGGATGAACCAGGCAAAAACATTACTCTTCTCGCAGACCTGTGACTAATGAAGCCATCTATGTATGGCCTTCTAAGCTGTGGGCGGAGTTTATGGTTTTCCTTTGTTGATAGAGAAAAATCTATAATTCCAGGTGCCATCAGAAAGCTGCAGAGATAGCACAGGATAGTGTGCACCCTGGAAATGATCTCTTTCAGCTTCTGCCTTCTGGAAGAAGGTACAGGGTTATAAAGACTAGGACTAGCCGCAGGAGAAACAGTTTCTACCCAAATGCAATTTTGGTTTTAAACGCAGTGTAAGGAGTCTGTATGGGAGTATATTGTATTTTAAAATGGGGTATCATAGTTTTTTTTGGGACGCAGGTGGCGCTGTGGGTTAAAGCCTCAGCGCCTAGGACTTGCCGATCGAAAGGTCGGAGGTTCGAATCCCTGCGGCGGGGTGCGCTCCCGCTGCTCAGTCCCAGCGCCTGCCAACCTAGCAGTTCGAAAACACCTCCGGGTGCAAGTAGATAAATAGGGACCGCTTTCTAGCGGGAAGGTAAACGGCGTTTCCGTGTGCGGCTCTGGCTCGCCAGATGCAGCTTTGTCACCCTGGCCACGTGACCTGGAAGTGTCTCCGGACAGCGCTGGCCCCTGGCCTCTTGAGTGAGATGGGCGCACAACCCCAGAGTCTGTCAAGACTGGCCCGTACGGGCAGGGATACCTTTACCTTTACCTATCATAGTTTTTAGGGGGCTAACCAGGTTGGGATAGCTGGGATAGCAGGCTTGTTGATTTTTGAATGTCTTATGTAGAGTTTTCAATTTCGTTGTTCTGTATGGGACAATAACAATAAAGATTATCGTATCGTATTTTTGTGGTTTTTAAAAATATATATTGCAAACCGCTCTCTGATCTGCGAGGGAAGGGCGGCGTAGGAATTTAATTAAGAAAAACAACAAATACGGTAATAATAGGGTCTGGAGTCTGGAGTCGCGATCACCGAGAAGGTCAGAAGAAATCCGTTTTTCAACTTCTTGCAAGAGCGCAGCCAAGGAAGCTCCCCACCTCTAAAACAGATCCGCGCCCCACGTTACCTGCCGTCGGGATCTGGAGCCGGACGCGGCCCAGGAGCACCACGAAGGCAGCGGCCCGCAGAAAGGCGCGCGAGTTCCCCGCGGCCTGGCCCATCGCCCGCCGCGGGCCACTCGCTGCGAGGGCCGGGCTCGTCTACGAACGACGGAGACGTTGGGCTCGCGGAGCCGCCGGGACCTCTTTAAGGAGGAACTGCGCGTCTTCCCACGGCCGCCTCGTCGCGGCTCAGGGGCTGGGCGCGTTGCAAAAGGCATCCCCGGGATCAGAGTCCCTGGGCATCCGCCAGCGGCATCGGAGGCGAGGGGACGGCGAGCGGGGTTGCCGCGGAGGCCTGGCGCATCCGGGCTGCCTACCTCGACGGCGCAGGGGATGAGCTGCCCTCGAGTAAAAAGTCCCCGAAACCATCAACAAGTCGCCGAGCCTTTGAGTGCGCCGAGCCTGTGGCCACGCGGCTCTTGGTGCTTCCCGGGTTTATGGCTTTTTCTAGAACGCAAAGTGACCATGATTACTTGACTTCCTTTGAAGAACATAAATTGCCCATTAAATCAACTGCTGGTGACATTTTGGAGGGGGGTAATCGGGAGAAATAATTGTATATTTTAGTCCTGTTCTTATCAAAGTGCCCAACTGCAAGGCCCAGTCCAGTTTGCAGGAGTTTGACCTGGCTGTTCCAGGGTAAGTCACACTCAGCTCCGCACAGTAAACTCTCAGTTATTAAGTTGGGGGGATGTTGGTTTGTTTCAATACTTCAAAGCCCCTGTTAATTGGTACTTCGGTAATATTGACTAGAGGCACATTTCAATGTCCATAGGAAAACGTTGGGTGGGTGTTGCTGTTTATTGCTAGAATGTAGAGCTTGATGTTTCTAATGTTTTGATGTTTTATCGTGTTTTTAATATTCTGTTTTTGGAGCACCCAGAGTGGCTGGGGAAACACAGCCAAATGGGTGGGTATAAATAATAAATTGTTGTTATTGTTGTTAAGCAGGGTTGACCCAGATGGCCTTCAAGGTTCCAAAGTAAAAGGTAAAGGTAAAGGTACCCCTGCCCGTACGGGCCAGTCGTGTCCGACTCTAGGGTTGTGCGCCCATCTCACTTAAGAGGCCGGGGGCCAGCACTGTCCGGAGACACTTCTGGGTCACATGGCCAGCGTGACGAAGCTGCTCTGGCAAACCAGCACCAGCGCAGCACACAGAAACACCGTTTACCTTCCCGCTATAAAGCAGTACCCATTTATCTACTTGCACTTAAGGGTGCTTTCGAACTGCTAGGTGGGCAGGAGCTGGGACCGAAAGACGGGAGCTTACCCTGCCACGGGGATTCGAACCGCCAACCATGTGATCGGTAAGCCCTAGGCACTGAGGTTTTACCCACAGCGCCACCCGGGTCCCATTAAAGTAGACCCATTAAAAAGAAGTCCTAAGTCACGTCCATTTATTTCCATGGATCTACACTGAGTGCGCCTAACATAGCATACAATCTTTTGATTCTCTGAAATCTGAAGGGATTCTGGTTTGCTGAAGGGAAACAAGATGCAATGTTTAATTTTACTTGTATTTTATTTTTTTTACATTTTTAATACATAGGGGATGGGGCGTAGCACATGCGTTGCATTTTAAAGATCAGAGGCTTTATCAGTTGCCTCTTCAGACTAGATTGTTCTGGTATGACACCCATTTAAGGCTGCTTCATACATATCCCACCTGTCTTCAGTCATGAAACTGAAAAGGATGTGATTGGAGTTCTCGAGAAGTCACCCATCCAGATTCTGCTCTACTTACCTTCAGCAAGGTGATAGCCTTCAGACCACAAGGAGTCACTGAACAGGGATTTGAGCATGGATCTCCCCACTACTAGTCCTGCCTATGACCTCTTTAGCTGCAGAAGAGACAATTCTGCATGTGGACATCTCTTCCTTGAAATTAATGGGACGGGTGTGCTTGGGAGCAGAGGCAGAGGCTAGATCTTAACTGGATAAAGTGGAATGAAAATGTAGCATGTGCATGCAGTGTGTACATACATGGACTGCAAAATAAGTTAGCTAGGGGGAAACTAGATCTGCATAAAATGATGTGTAATAAATTAGGAGAAACAAACACTTATGACAACTTATTTTATTTTTCTTTGTTTTTACAAATTTACAGTGAAGGTCAGTCACACTTGCACAAAGCAAGTTAGGATGCAATTTAACCAATTCTCATATAGGCAAAGTAAGGTTTGATACAGGTGCAAATATCCTTAGGGAAACAGACAGCATGGAGTGAAGGCAGATGACTCTTCTTCAGCTTCAGAACAGAAAACATGCCAAATGCACATTAATAAAGGCACCTCAAAATGTGTTCCATGCAAGAGATCAGGAGGATGACTTTAAAGAGGAGGGAAATAACCTCAATATCTGTCTAGCGTTCTCCACTCTTAACTGTCCAGCAGGAATAATCCCATGATGAAAATGAATCCTGTAGCTTTAGAACTGGACCAGTTGACAATGGGAGATGCAGCCATCAGTTCACCACACTCCTGAAACCTTACGTAGCTTATAACTAACATTTAAAAAACAAGCAAACCCCACTATCAAATTCATTGCTGGTCTCTTCCCAGTGCCAGCTTTTTTATCAGCAGCATTATGATTATGTGTATTACCAAGATCTAATGTATTTTATTTTTATTATCACAGTGTCTATATCCCACCTATTCTCCAAGGTGGCAAACACACTTCTCCCTTCTATACCCTCATAACAATCCTGTGAGGTAGGTTAGGCTGAGAGACTGTATGTACAAAAACCACTCAGACATGGCTGAGTGGTGAATTGAACCCTAGTCTCCCAAGTCCTAGTCTAGCACTCGTAACCACTAGTCCACGTTCATATTTCCTAACCTCAAACAAGGACTTTGAACCCAGGATAAAATTTTAGAATGTCAGATTGGGTTTTGACTTATTTACATTCTCCTCCCTTCCAATTCACTTGGTAGTTTCTGGCAAGCCTGCCCCCTGAGGATGTTCTTGAAAAGTTCACAGCAAAGGAACTGATACCAGCAATACCAATTTATTCAAGAGAAAAACGAGTTTGGCTAATCTTTAGTTAAGGGAACAATGCAAGAAATATCTGACAAATATCAATTTAAAAAACAACAACAACAAGTATGGGCCATGGTTCTTGCTTCAACTATTCAACAACAGTTCAGCTCTTCCAGTACAGCAGAACCATTTTCATAAACTACACAAAGGGGAAAGTTTAAAACGTATGCATTTATATTTATAGTAACATTTTATAAAACCTGGGGGAAACTCCTTAAGAGCTAAAGATCTGTATCTACAGTTATCTGCAACGTCTGTAATCAGCTGTATCCTCTCTGCCAGACTTATTCACATATAAACACAGGAATCTCCCATATCCCAAGCCAAAATATTTGTTCAGCCAGCTCAGTATTGTCTACAATGAGTGGATGAGGATCTCCAAGGTTTCAGGCCAAAGCCCTCCCCATTGCCCACTATCTAATGCTATCTAGTGGTCAGTGAGACTTGCCTGATCTCCTGCCACTGGCATCACTGGCTTAACTTGAGCAAGGCAGCATTGAGAGTGGTGTGCTGCAAATGCACTGGCAGAAGCACTGGATTGGTTCTGCCCATGTGTTTCAACTGCGCCAACCACACCCCGACTCATCAGCCGCTGTCATGCAGGTGATGGGAGGTCATGTAACATCAGCACAGCGGACTGTTTTAACTAGAGATTCCAAGAACCAAACCTCAGACATTCTGCATGCAAGGTAAGCCCTCTACCACGCATCTGCCACCCCTCCTTATGAAGATGAAGATAAGAAAGTTCAGGAGAAGGTCTTAATTTAGTGTTCCATATAATGAAACCATCAGAAAGAGTCTATCATATTTAGCAGCCAGTAGAGAAGAATTGATGTTCAGCAGAGAGTGTTGAGCCGCCTCTTGTGCGTCCAAGTATCTGAATGAGGGTCAACAGCCCAGGATTTTATCCTGCAACAAGGCACACTGGCATGTGCATGGGGCCCAATCCATAAGTGAGCTGTAACTAGATCAAAGTAACCTTGCTGTTCTACATTTCAAAACTGTTCATATAGTAAAATTGTTACATAGCCACATAAAACTGAACAAAGCCCAAACCCACCCATAAGTTAAAAGTTTCTAGTGAGTGAAATCAGTGCATCTAGTCTGGAGACCTCTCCAGATTTAAGAATGTATGTGGCGTTCGTTGGATTTGAATGTTGGCTGTAGACTCCTCATCCTTATGAGACAACATATTTTGATCCCGTAGCAGGTGGTTTCTTTCTCCCTACTAAGAAAATAGAAACCAAAATATAATCAGAGGTAACTTAAATCACTTTATTCACATGTGGTGAATAAAGACAAAAGAGAAGAAAAAGGGATGCAACATTCTAGGTCTGCTAATTCCCAACCACCAGGTTATTGCAGTTTCCACTATGCGTGTTTTGGGCATTAAAGCAGGGACAAAAGCGAGCCCCCGTCTCAGCAGGACCGAAGCCAGCACAACCCTCCTTGTGACAAGCAAGGCTTGTGCTCACCTTAATGCCTGCAGGTACTACCTCCTCACAAAAGCAAATGGGCCCTTGACCGTGATGGGTAGAAGACAGTCCGCCAGGGAAAGGGAAGAGTTCCTTGTCTGAAATTCCTTGGCAGAGGATGCTTTCTCACAAGCTGCTTTTGCCACAACCTGGGACGCATCCCACCTTTGTCCGCCTTCAGAGCAGCACAAACGACTGGAGGGCACAGTCCATTACCCACACCTAGCCTTCATCCAGCAACTATTGCCCCCTTCTGGTCCCTCTCATCTCCTTCTATATCCTCACAACCTTTGGCCAAGGGAGTGAGCTGAAAATACGGGAGGACCACAATCCACCTGTGGCTACTGCATTATGCACCTATGGAAGGTGGTTTAATGCAGGAGTGGGAAACACGTGTCTCTCCAGTTGTTCTTGGACTCCAACTCCCATCAGCCTCAGCCACCACGTAACATGGTCAGGAATGATGAGAGATATGTACGCCAGCGGCATTTGGACACAGTTTTCTCACCCCACTATAACAAAAAGCCTCCCTGTTTACTCTTGGAGAGCATCAGCTGTTTGTGCTGCTTAATGATGTTCTCTTTAATCACTCCAGAATTACTAGAACAGGGCTTATTTGTGAACCTTCACAATCTGGCTATAAGACAACATACATCCCTGTAACTCTTGGTCTCAGCAAGGAGAGAGAATCCTACCTTTCTTGCAGGCCTTGAGACATGATTTCCGAGTGAGGAAGTTGTTAATGTTTCCTCCACAACCTGTATAGGTGAATTCTTCACAATCTCCTGTGTCTATGTTGTAATAAAAGCGAGGAACTGAACTCGAACAAATTCCCACGTCTTTGGGGTTAGAGCAAAAGGAGGGGGTATCTTTAGAAAAAGAGAGAGAGAGACAGAGTTAATTAACACTACTTCTTTTTGTTTTTTGAAGTGTAGACTGCAGTGGTGTTAGGCATACAAACCAACAGTTCCCAATCAGAAAGTGGGCAGAGTTTCTGATCTTTGATTTAATATTTGTACACTGCTTTCCCAGCAAAAACGTTGAGCTCAAAGCAGCTCATAACTACAAAGCATTAAAAATGAGCAAACATTTCCATCCGTGCAATCAATTAGGGAAAAGACACACACACCACAATAGTGCGTTGGTAAAGCAAAAACGAACAATGCCACAAATAATTGATGCAATTCAATACAAACTTGTAATAATTCAAAATTAATTCATCAGAAATGGTTAGCGAGCACCAGTCCCATAAGACACAACAGAACATTTCACCCTCCTCCACCCAAACAAGCTATTCATTAAAAATAATAATTACTTCTTTTCGGCAGGCAGAAGTTCATGCAGGAGTCTTTATCGTCAAATCGGTTCTGGTTTCCTAAACAGCCTCCATAATAAAATTTTTCACAGCTCATCGTCTCAAGGCTGAAGTAATATTTTCGCATTAAACCTCTACAGATTCCTTCATCAGATTTCAGTCGGCATATTTTAGGCACCTCTAAAAACGAAAGAGCAACCAACTGGTTGAAAACAACAATCTAAGCCAAACCATTGCTTTTATCAAACTGATTCTGCAATTCACTCCAGGATTTGAAATTTTAGAGCCACAACTTACTCTTGATTCTCCCGCAAGTTTTTGAACACTCCTCAAAACTCAAAAAGTTGTTGTCGTTTCCCACGCAGCCCCCGAAACTAAACTCCTGGCAGGTTTGGGTGGCTCTGTCGTAGTACCACCTGACATACAAACCCCGGCAGGGTCCTTTAAGTGGTGGCTGGAGACAAATATCTCTGTTGTCTGCATGAAAAAAGAAGGGGGGGTGGGGGAAAGAGAAATGCTTTAGGTACAAATCCCAGAAAAAAGAAGAGAAGAGAGTAGGGAGGCAGGTAAGAAATTCATGTGTTGAAAGTTTGTCCCAGTGAAATGTAAGAAGACCTCTCCTGCACGAGGCCAAAGCCCAAGTAGGCCAGCATCTCATTCTCACAGTGGTCAGCCGGATGCATATAAGTAGCCTGAAAGCAGGACCTGAGTTCAAGAGCACTCTCCCCACCCCACCTGCGATTCCCATGCCTGGCCTTCAGAGGCATAAAAAAGGTAAAGGACCCCTGGGAGGTTAAGTCCAGTGAAAGGCGACTATGGGGTTGCAGTGCTCATCTCGCTTTCAGGCTGAGGGAGCGGGCATTTGTCCACAGACAGCTTTCCGGGTCGTGTGGCCAGCAACAGAACACCAGAGCGTATGGAAGCACTGTTTACCTTCCCGCCACAGTGGTGCTTACTTATCTACTCACACTGGTGCACTTTCGAACTGCTAGGTTGGCAGGAGCTGGGACAGAGCAACAGGAGCTGACTCTGTTGAAGGATTCGAACTGCTCATCTTCCGCTCGGAAGAGGCTCAGTGGATTAGACCACAGTGCCACCCGCGTCCCTGTTTCAGAGGCATACCCTCTTCTTGTGGAGTGCAGTGGAAATTATTCTAGGTGACATCACTCTGGGTTGAGAATGCTGTGGCAGGATTGCTGACAGGAGTTTATACCCTGTCATCTTATAATACATGTTCTCAGACAGCTGTACTGGTTGCCAATCTGCTACCAGGCAAGGATCAAGATGTTACTCTTAGTATGTAAAGGCCTTAACAGATTGGGGCAGTTTACTTGCGAGATCCCATTACCGTCCCCCGTCCCCCTTCATATGCCCGCTAAACTACTTCGATCTGTGACCAGTGTCACATAATACTCATTCCACATTTGTAAGAAATATTTTAGTGTGGCAGCACTCACACTTTGGAACTCCCTGCCTAGGGACACCAGGCAGGCACTTTTCCACACCTGCTAAAAACATTTTTCTTTAGGCAAGCCTACTTTGTAAACTGCTTTGAGGGTTGTTGTTTTTAACTATCAAGTGGTGTATAAATGGTATGAAATAAATTATTATTATTATTATTATTATTATTATTATTATTATTATTATTATTGAGAAAATTTTGATATTAGGAATCTACGCTCCAAATGAAGGGAAATCAGAATTCTACAAGAAGTTGCATGAGATTATGCTGGATTATCTGGACTATGATAACATCATCATGATGGGAGATATGAATGGGATCGTTTCAACAAACATGGATAGGTCACAAAGCCAAAAGGTTACTAAAGATGGCAGACTACCAAAGACCTTTTTCGAAATGACAGACAACATGGACTGGATTGATATATGGAGGACAAAGAACCCCTTGGGGAAAGAAGGAACATTTTTCTCTGAAGCCCAACTGACTTGGACAAGAATTGACCAAATATGGATTTCTAGAGGTCTGGCTCCTAAGGTGAAGAAAGTGGAAATCTGCCCAAAGACCTGCTCCGATCATAACGCGTTGAAAATGGACATGACATTATTACCAACCGGCTCCTTTAGATGGAAGATGAATGACAACTTGTTTAGAGATCAGGAGATTATTAAGAAGGCCAAAAAAACAATAAAGGACTACTTCGAGATAAATTTGAACACTGCCGTGGAAAAAAGAACAATCTGGGACGCAAGCAAAGCTGTGATGAGAGGGTTCTTGATACAACAGAACGCTATAAAGAAAAGACTACAAAATGAGAAAAAGGATAAGATTTTGGGGAAAATTAAAGAGTTAGAGAAGAAACTAAGAGTAAACCCGAAGTCACAGCCGATCTTGAGAGAAATTAAACTTCATCAGGCACAATATTCCAAACTGATAAATCAGGAAATAGAATGGAAGATTAAATTAATGAAACAAAAAACATTTGAATCGGCTAACAAATGTGGGAAACTGCTGGCTTGGCAGTTGAAGAAGAGACAAAAGTTGAACATAGTAACAAATTTGGAAATAGAAGGAAGATATATTCAGAACCCGGTGGAAATTAGAAAATGTTTCCAGAAATATTTTAAGAAATTATACACTCAAGGGCCACAAAATGAGGAAGAGATTGCAAAATTTTTGGAGAAAAATGGACTTAAAAAACTATCACAAGAAAATAGATCACTCCTGAATAGTAAAATAACACGATTAGAGATAGAACATGCCATTCAGAATATGAAGCTGGGCAAGTCTCCAGGGCCAGATGGCTTGACCTCCAAGTATTATAAGACATTAAGTGACTATTTGATTCAACCACTGATGGAGGTCAGCAATGAAATTATGGAGGGAAAGAAGGCGCCTGAATCGTGGAAGGAAGCTTTCATCACATTGATACCAAAATCAGAAACTGAAAAGACACAACTTAAGAACTACCGTCCCATTTCCCTTTTAAATGTGGATTATAAAATATTTGCTGACGTTTTGGCAGGAAGACTCAAAAGAGTTTTAAATGAGATAATTCATAAAGACCAGGCAGGCTTTCTCCCAGGAAGACACTTGTTTGCTAATACAAGGAACATTATTGACATTTTGGAATTTTTGCAAACAAATATTAACACTAAAGCAGTTTTAATTTTTATAGACGCGGAGAAGGCCTTCGATAACATCTCTTGGAAATTTATGAAGGGGAATTTAAAAGAAATGGGAGTGGGGCGGGGTTTTGAAAATGGGATTGACGCAATTTACTCAGAACAAAAGGCAAAACTGATAGTCAACAATGTGGTTACAGAAGAGTTTAAGATTGAAAAAGGGACACGACAAGGCTGCCCGATTTCCCCCTTGCTGTTTATTTCTGTCCTGGAGGTGCTCTTGAACTTGATTAGAGGGGACCGGTTGGTGCAAGGGATTCAGATCGGAGCGAAACAATATAAACTTAAAGCTTTTGCAGATGACCTTGTTTTGACATTGCAAGAGCCAGAATCTAGCACAAAAAGAGTGTTACAATTGATTCAGGACTTTGGTCGGGTAGCGGGCTTCAAACTAAATAAACAGAAAACTAAGGTGTTGGGAAAAAACTTGACAGATGCAGAGTCAGAACGGTTTCAGAGAGAAACAGAACTAACTGTGGTTAAAAAAGTAAAGTACCTAGGGGTAAACATAACAGCAAAAAATCTGAGTCTATTTAAGGACAATTATGAAAAATGTTGGTCTGAAATTAAGAGAGACTTGGACAGTTGGTCAAAATTGAAGCTTTCTTTGCTAGGCCGAATTGCTGCTATTAAGATGAATGTATTGCCTAAGATGCTGTTTTTGTTTCAAACATTGCAAATTGTGGACAAGACGGAGTGTTTCAGGAAGTGGCAGAGAGATATTTCTAAATTTGTCTGGCAGGGCAAAAAGCCCAGAATTAAGTTTAAGATATTAACTGATGCGAAAGAAAGAGGGGGCTTTGCCCTGCCAGACTTAAGGTTGTACTATGAAGCCGCAGCTTTCTGCTGGCTAAAAGATTGGCTACTTCTAGAGGACACTGATGTGTTAGATTTAGAAGGTTTTAACAATGCATTTGGTTGGCATGCATACTTATGGTATGACAAAGTTAAGATCAATAAGGCCTTTAAGAACCATATTGTCAGGAAAGCAGTGTTTAATGTCTGGACAAAATACAAAGACCTATTGGAAAATAAAACTCCAAGATGGCTATCACCTCTGGAGGCTAAGGCCCGAAAAAGACCCAATATGGAGGCCAAATGGCCGAAATATTGGGAAATAATAGAGAAAGAGGGCAATAATTGGAAATTGCAGAGTTTGGAAAAAATGAAAGACAAAGTGCGAGACTGGTTACATTACGCTCAGATTCAAGAAATTTTTAAAAAGGATAAAAAGTTAGGATTCCAGGTGGAGAAATCGAAGTTGGAAACAGAATTGTTAGAACCTAAGACTAAAGTACTCTCAAGAATGTATAACTTGCTGTTGAAATGGAATACACAAGATGAAATGGTTAAGTCGGCCATGATAAAGTGGGCACAGGATATTGGGCATAATATTATGTTTGAGGATTGGGAAAGGTTGTGGACCACGGGGATGAACTTCACGGCATGTAATGCTCTGAAGGAAAATGTAATGAAAATGATATATAGGTGGTACATGACCCCAGTTAAACTTGCCAAAATATGCCATGTGCCAGACAATAAATGTTGGAAATGTAAGGAAAATGAAGGAACATTCTTTCACCTCTGGTGGACTTGTCCCAGGGTGAAGGTCTTCTGGGAAATGATATATAATGAGCTGAAAAAGGTATTTAAGTATACCTTCCTTAAGAAACCAGAGGCCTTCCTCCTGGGCATTGTCGGCCAGATGGTGCCAAAGAAGGATCGAACATTCTTTTTGTACGCAACAGCAGCAGCAAGGATACTTATCGCCAAGAAGTGGAAAACTCAAGATCTACCCACTCTGGAAGAATGGCAGATGCAGCTGATGGACTATATGCAACTGGCTGAGATGACTGGCAGAATTCGAGACCTGGGAGAAGAGAGGGTTGAAGAAGATTGGAGGAAATTTAAGACTTATTTACAAAAATACTGTGATTTGGTGGAAAGTTAAGTAGGATGTTTGATCATAAATAATTGGCCACCACAAAATCGGATCGGAATGGGATGTAAAGTGAGATTAAGAGAAATTAATTTGCAGAGGACTATATTTAAATAAGTGGTTATAAAATTTGCAAATTAGATGATAAATTGCATGGAAAAAATCTATGATGATGAAAATGGCAGCGGGAGATGTGAGGAAGTCCAAAGAAGTTATGAAACTCTGTTGAGATAAAAGTAAGGTTGTTTATTGTCTTTGTACTTTATTTTGTAAAAACCCTTAATAAAAATTTTATTTAAAAAAAATTATTATTATTATTATTATTATTATTATAGTTTATATACTGCCCCTATACACGGAGGTCTCAGGGCGGTTTACAGAAAAAAAAAATCACAACATATATAATCAGAATGAAAACAGCAACCCAAACATCCCCCGAAAAGAGCCACATTTTAAAAGGGTATAGAATGCCAAACAGATCAACCAAAGGCCTGGTTAAAAAGGAACGTTTCTGCCTGGCGCCTAAACTGTATAATGAAGGCACCAGGCGAACTTCCCTGGGGAGAACATTCCACAGATGGGGAGCCACTGCAGAGAAGGCCCACTCTCCAGACATGTAGAATGTTGGCATGTTTTCTAATTTGATTTTTAGCTTAGCATTCATTTTAATTATTATTTTGGGGTGTTTTAAATACTTTTTCTGATGGCTGCATTATTTTATTCTTTTCGTAAACTGCTTTAAAGTTTTATTACAATGACACAGTATCTAAAACTTTGGAAACGGATATTTTTTTTTAAAAAGTCTCCAACAGTTCTAAATTGCTTGGAAAATGACATTTTGCTGCAAATCTGGTTTGTATTTCTGATTCCTGACATTTGGGGGGAATTGCTTAATCAACATATCTCGCATTTCCGGACGACGCAAGATCCTTCTTTAATTTATCATATTTAAAGGGAATATAATCCCTGCATTACAGGCACAAGCGCTTTAGTAAGCGCCAAACACAGCCGCAAACACTCAATGACGCCATCACTATTACCTGACGGCACTGATAGTCTTTACTTGGACTTTTGTTTTTTTTAAACCCCTGGGCAACCATACTCTTTCTACGTTCCTATTCTAGAGTTTCCTTCTTTGGTCTTTTAATTTTCACCTGTTGTTATAATTGTTCTCTCTGTTTTGTAAACATTGTACAATGAAGTTTTGAAAGAAAAACTTTGCCAAGAAAGAATAAAAACACCAGCAGTCATAATATTTTGGCTACCGGCTAGGCAAGGAAAAGCAAAAAAAATAAAAAGGGTTTTGGGAGACGAAGGCAGGTGCAGCATGTGGGGCGAAGCGAGGATTTTGGAAAGAGAACCTCGGTCACCATCCCGGGGAAGCGCAAAAACAACTGGCAAGAAGAAAAGAGCTGATAACATGCACCCGCTCCAAAAAAGGCCCCGATTACCTCCTGTTGTCGACTGGGGCCAGACCTGCTCCAGAAGTAACACCAAGGAGACGACCAGCAGAAAGGCCCGCGAGTTTCCAGAAGTCAGATCCATCGCTGCAAGTCGCTGCGCGCGTTTGGCTGCTCTACGACCGATGGAAACGTTGGCCACAGTGGCCCCTTTATAAACCGATCCCGGCTTCTCTGCCGCCGCCTCCTGGCCCAAAGCCTGCGGGCGTGCTTCCCAGACGAGGGAGGGCTCGGAGGGGGTGATTCATCCGTTTCTGGAAAGCGATGTAAAACCGCGAGGGGGCGGCCGGACCGAGGGAGCGGTCCCTTGCGTGGCTGGTGCGCCCCGCGCGTCATTGCGCATCTTCCGAAGAAGCAGCTCCGCGGGGTGGTCGCTGGCCCATCCCGACGCGTATCCGGGACGGCTAGGGCGGGCCTGGAGCCTTGCTGCTCGCCACCCCGACAGCGGCGAAAAGGTGCGAGGAAGATTGAAGGAGCAAATATTGGAGTAAACCCCGAGTTGAATGCACGGAACAACACCAGCCAGACGCGAAAGTGTCCCCAGGCGTCTGTTGAGGATTCAGACGGCACCAAGATGTTCACTTCTGAAGTTAGAAAGCAAAGCTTAGGGAGCTCGATGGAGCATTCAGGTGGCCCAAATGATAGTGCCTTCCGCTCTTCCAGAAAATCTGGAATTGGTTATTGTTAGCTTTCCAAGAAGAATTTAAAACGGCCATTGCTGTATTCTATGAAAGGAAACAACTACTATTCCCCACCCACTGCTCCTCAACTTCAACTGAATTAATATGCCAGGCACCGATAATAATAGCAAGGAGGGAGGAATATGGACAAAAATGGAATGAGCCACGACAAGCCTTAATCATAAATTGTTTAATAGCCCCAAGGGCCTAATTCCAGCAGAAGCGGGGGGGGGGGGGACAGGGGGCAGGATGCAGTAAAGGGCAGTAAAGTACATCTGAGTTGCTGACATTAATTTCCCCAAGATCTGGTGGTGGTCCAAATTAGAATCAGGGAGCAGGAGATTATGCTCATCTTCCAAGCTAGTGAGGACAGATCTTTTATAGGAGGAATCTCTGCCCCATTCTATCTATCCTTTTCACAAAGACCCTGATTTAAGTCCTTCCTTCCTTGCATCTTGGTTATGCTGACAATCAGCGTCAGCCTCGGTCCAGTATACTTGAAGGAGCATCTTCACCCCCATCGTTCTGCCTGGACATTGAGGTCCAGCGCCGAGGGCCTTCTGGCGGTTCCCTCATTGCAAGAAGCCAAGTTACAGGGAACCAGACAGAGGGCCTTCTCGGTAGTGGCACCCGCCCTGTGGAACGCCCTCCCACCAGATGTCAAAGAGAAAAATAACTACCAAACTTTTAGAAGACATCTGAAGGCAGCCCTGTTTAGGGAAGCTTTTAATGTTTAATAGGTTATTGTATTTTAGTGTTCTGTTGGAAGCCGCCCAGAGTGGCTGGGGAAACCCAGCCAGATGGGCGGGGTATAAATAAATTATTATTATTATTATTATTATTAAGGATCTCATTTTTTTCTTCGATGTTCACAATTGCTCATCTTGCCTTAAGATCACCTCTTCTTTCTCTTCATTGTCGTACAACAGCTTTGCATGACCTGGTGCCTTCCACATGCTTTGGATTAAAACTCCCATCAGCCCTAGCCAGCTTGGCCAACAATCAGGGAAGATGGGAGTCACAGTCCCTCAACATCTGCAGGGCACCAGGTTAGGAAAGGTTCTCTGCTCTGTATTTTTATAAAGAAAGCTTTCAGACTTCTCGTTATTTTGCTTCTCATTCCCCCCATTACATCCCAATTTTGCCCTCTATGTTTTGTGGCTTTGATCCAGAATCCATTTGATCCATTACTGCTTAGTTTCACTTCCCTGCTTTGTTGGTTGGTTTTAGATTGTGGCTCTACAGGCGAAGAGTGATGTTTTAAAAAACTGTTGCCAAGCACCTGTGCCTAGTAATGCTAGGAAACTTATTATAATAGAAGCATGAAAGTATCTCTCTTTACCCCCATTGCAGAGGAAAGTCTTGCTAGGGGGTGAAGAAATCTAGGACGTGTGTGGAAAACCCAAATCTCCTTAGCAAATCGTTTTAGATTGAGTTAACTTAGCTGGAATTTATTAATAATGGTTACCGTGGAAAATCATCATCATCATCATCATAAATTTTTATTTATACCCCGCCCTCCCCGGCCAGAGCCAGGCTCAAGGCAGCTAACACCAGTAAAATTATAATTAAAAATAAAATAAAAAATAAACCGATTTAAAATACAGGTTGAAATATAATTTAAAATGCAGCCTCATTTTAACAGTAGCCCATATGGGAAGGGTATTCCTTCATATTCTGCTTGTGGGCTTTTTGGAGTTTCTACTTGATCCTTTTGGGAAACAGGACATGCTGAAACTTTCTTCATATCCAGCATGGTTCCTACGTTTGTCTTTATGTATGTACAAATGGGACTGCAACAATGTGTTGCAGTATGCTCCTTCTTATGGTGCCAGCCAACCAGCCATGCTGTCATGCAGGATCCTTAAGGGGCTCAAGCAGGAATCTCTCACCTCCTTCCACATAATACTTCAAAATCTGTAGCAACTAAGTATAGTCAGTCCTCATTGGGCTGGTTTTTTGGGGGGAGAGGAAGGGGGATCTCCATGGTTTAACCCATCCCATAATTCTACCCAGTGCTTTTTTTCTGGGGGTATGCATACCCCTAAACATTTTGTGAATCTTTGTACTTTTGTCCATTTACTGTATTTATTCCCCCCCGATTTAAACTATAAAATGATGATTTTCTTGAGTCAAAATGAGAGTACCCCTAAACATTTTTTTAAGGAAAAAAAGCACTGATTTTGCCAATGTGGATGTTTCCCAAGAATGATGATATCACCCTCCTTTTTAATATATACTGTATGTTTGTTTTTGAGAATAAAGCTGTAAAAAGATGTACAAGCAAAAGAAAATTAAAAAACCTGTAACTGTGAAAAAAGTTGTTTACGTCATCTTCACCTTCAATATTAAGAAATAAATATGGAGCATTGACTCTAACCACTCTTAAGGTGTTTCCAGATGATCTGTTTATGGAGTATTCATCCTGATTTGTTTACAGGGAGATAACGTTTCAAAGTAACGGTTCTCCCATTTGCTTTCCTTATCAGTAAAAGCCCAATCTTTTCAGAGAGAGGCAGGTTTGTTGTGCAAGAGCTCCCAATTAACTATAGTGGTGCAACCTGAATATGCTGCTATGTGATGGAATCGCACCCGAAAATAGTGACAGTCCAAAGCACACTTCTCATTGGTCCTATTTTGGGTCAGTTTCTATCAGCACTCGCCACCTGAGTTTGCTGCTCAAAGGAGTGGTACATACGTGCATTTCACTGTCCCTTTGAAAGCTTAGCACAGGAATAGGCAAACTCGGCCCTCCAGATGTTTTGGGACTACAACTCCCATCATCCCTGACCACTGGTCCTGTTAACTAGGAATGATGGGAGTTGTAGTCCCAAAACATCTGGAGGGCCGAGTTTGCCTATGCCTGGCTTAGCAGAATTTATGGAGCTCCCATTATTCTTCCAAGTTCAAATCCCCTTCGGCAGTTATGGTATACAATTTAGAACTGCACCATTTAATAGATTAGAAGGCAGTGTGGCTGCCTAAAATATTTTCTTATGATTTGTTGTATACTATTAAAGGGGTATTCAAAAGACACCCAATCAGGACAAAAGCTCTTAAGGATCCATAGATATACACTGGAAAAATATTATATTCCAAACATTACAATTTCTTTTAAATCAATGAATAAAAATGGACAAGCAAATAAAGATTGAAGATTCCATATATAACAACAACATTCCACTGCTCTCTTATAGCGTTTTCTTTTTCAGATATTTACTGAAGATCAGTACTATTTTGAGGCATTTGTAAAATTTACAGATAACCTGCTAGGTCCGTTTGGGTATTGCCACAGGAGTTATACAGCATAGTGAAACTACATTGTAAACTAGAGTACAAATCTATGTGCTTTACCACTCAAAATGCAAAAATATTTTTTTTTTGGGGGGGGGCAACTCCTTAGTTTAATCCACCCCATAATTCTGCAAATGTTGATGTATCCCCAAGCATGTAATAGTACCCTCTTTTTAATATATGTGTGTGTGTGTGTGTGTGTGTGTGTGTGTGTGTGTGTTTACTGGTTTTTGAGAAAACAGCTAAGCTGCAACACATTTCCATTTTTAATATAAATTTTATTAGAGTTTATAGAGAAAAATACAAAACTTAATATTAAATATCTTTTTTATCCAACATTAGTCTAAGTAAGAGAAAAACAGCAAAAAAAGAAACAAAAGATAAGTAGATACAAAAAAAGCTTAAAAGAGAAAAATAAAGTTCAAAAACTAAAAAAATTCCAATTCTTCATCTGTCTGCTATATATAAACAACATTCACTTCATCCACTCCAATATAACACCCAACCAAACCACTTTCTATAAACAAACTTCAATCCCCAAATCCAAGTGCCATTATTTCATTTTCATTTTCATGCAAAATGTCTATGAGAGGTTTCCAATCTTTGGTAAATGTTAACAACTTAAACATGTGCATTTTGCCATCTTAGCTAAGTCCATTAATTTTAACAACCATTCTTCCATTGCTGGTAATGATGAATCTTTCCATCTTTGCGTATGTAATAGTCTCGCCACTGTAATCATATCTTGAAACAAAGTTCCATCGACCTTTTCTAATTTTATATGCATAAGTCCACGCAGGAAGAGTTCTGGTTTCGGTTGAAAGTTAATCTTCAAAATTCTCCATATTAGTGTAGGTATTCTTATCCTCCTTTTGGTGACTTTTATAACATGTCCGCCATGCATGATAAAATATCCCTTCATTTTCTTTATATTTCCAACAGGTATTCAGAACACTTTTATACATTCTAAATAATTTCTCAGCGTTAAGTACCACATGTTTCCTATGCAGAAAACCTCAACTTTTCCCTCAAGCATCTGAAGTTAACAGGGCTGGGCTGGGACTTTGGGCTAGATGGGCCAGTAGTCCAACTTCACAGGTTCATATAAAATGGGCACTATGCGTGAATAGCACTTACTGTGCTATCTTCTCTTTGGCGATCATTCATGGTTGAGTAAGATTGTCTTCCATGAACACAGTTTTAACAGTGAGTCCGTAAGTGATTGTGGAGGCAAATTCTGGATCCACACGTCCTTGCACAGTGGGGACATGTTTCCGGATGGGAGTTGATCACGGTGAAGGTTTGCCAAGCGTGCCTTCCTCTTAACACGTTACTCCCTTTCGTTCTGTGTTCGAGTGTCTTCAAAGTCCATGACACCTTTGGTAAAGGCTGTTCTCCAACTGGAGCATTTGCAGGCCAGTGTTGCCCAGTTGTCAGTGTTTGTACCACTTTTCTTTTTAGATTTGCTTGAGTCTTTGAACCTCTTTTGTTGACCACCAGCACTACAGCTGCACTGGCTCCCGGTGGAGTACAGGATCAGGTTTAAGGTGCTGGTTTTAACCTTCAAAGCCCTATATGGCCTAGGACCCTCGTACCTACGGGACCGCCTCTCCTGGTATGCCCCACAGAGGAACTTACGGTCTTCAAATAAAAACATCTTGAAGGTCCCAGGCCACAGAGAGGTTAGGCTGGCCTCAACTAGAGCCAGGGCTTTTTCGGCTGCGGCTCCAACCTGGTGGAACGCTCTGTCACAAGAGACAAGGGCCCTGCAGGACTTGACATCTTTCTGCAGGGCCTGCAAGACAGAGCTGTTCCACCTGGCCTTTGGTCAGGGCGCAGCCTGACTCCCTCCTTTGGCAATCTTTACAAAACTTTAGTTTATGGTTGCCATCAATTTTGATTTTAATTACTTTTTATAATGTTTTTATAATGTTGGACTGTTTTAGTGTTGTTAGCCGCCCTGAGCCCGGCTTCGGACGGGGAGGGCGGGATATAAATAAAATTATTATTATTATTATTATTATTATTATTATTATTATTATTATTATTATTATTATTACAGCAATATCAATACTGTGCTTCAAAAGAAGTTTATGAGCTTTTGAAACAGATTAATCCACAATGCTAGTGCTGGTGGTCATCATAATATATATGAACAGCAGAAAATAAGTTATTAATAAAAAGGAGAGACTTTAAGCTTGTGAGCTTAAAGCTTAAGAGAGGAGCTTGTGGCGCTCCGAAGGTTAATGGACTCCAGCTCCCATCAAACCCAGCTTGTTGATGTTCTTATAGTCAATTGCTTCAAGATGCCTCACAAGAAGGGAATGAAATAAAGAATACCCAGAAGTAATTACACCCCACTGCATATAGGCGTGCACAGCCAAAATAGGTTTGCAGCCTAATATATGTAAATAAACAAGCGGCTGCTAGGGTGTTCCCCTGCTTCCCTTGGGGTGGGGAGAAGGACAACTCTAAAAGTGTTTCCCCCCTCTATAGGTTTGCCTTTTCCATTTTCCCATGCTGCTTTCCAAGCCACTCTATTGTTTCAGGCAGGCAGAGAGGGCCAGACATTTCCTTAGCAAACCTGTTTCCTCTGGAGCGCTCAGCATGGCTGGCGTTTTCCATTGTAGAGAAAGCCGAAGCACACATCCTGTCTCTCAGAGTTTCCCTCCCTCCCATCCTCCTCTCCACCCCCCCCCCAGCTCCGCAGTTTCTCTTCATGCACACTTGAGAGCTTACAGCCTCCAGGTGTGTTAATAATCCCATATAAAAAAATTATCTAAGGGGATTTCTCTGTGAAATTCCCTGACCTCCATTCTTCCCCTCTCCTGGGGTCCGAGATTCTTTCTAGGTAGCGAGAGAGCTGGGGTCCCCCCCCCGCCTTGTGTGATGTTAGGGAAATGTTAGGGAAATTTGGGGGTGGCCTGGAGTCAGAGGAGCGAAGGATGGTTTTCCATGTATGTGTAATGCTTCTTTTTGGTTTGAAGCAGTGAAAACTAGAGAGAGAGAGAGAGAGAGAGAGAGAGAGAGAGAGAGAGCCACAGAGAGAGGTCAAACTGTGCAGTTTAATCAGATTAGGACGGATTCTGCTGATGAATTAAAATCCTGAAAGTAGTTACTAGGAGCTCAAAGAGCCTGGCAAGAAAGTTGGCTGAACAGGAAGTTGCCGCCGCTGCTACAGAGAAACCGGGACAAACTCACAAAGAGGAGGTAAGGATTTTCTGGGGAGAAAAGGAGAGGGCAGTGACATAATTAGGTAACTTTAGACGCCGGACTTAATGATCTTGTGCCCCTGCTTTTTAGTTCACTCATTCCTGCTGTGTTTCGGGGCCCTCCTGCTCATTCTGGTGAGTGGGGCCATGGACCTCTGCCCTAAAGTCCACCCCCCCCCATGGCACCACCGGGGTGGGGAGGATGTCTTATACACTCAGCTGCACCTCTCAACCTCATTTAACTCTCCTTCTCCCTCTGCCTCTCTCCCTGCTTTAAGCCAGCGATGCCAGCAATCAATATAGAGGATCTGAGCGAGAAGGATAAACTGAAAATGGAAGTGGAACAGCTCCGGAAAGAAGTCAAGCTGGAACGGCAGCCGGTGAGTGCTGCGTGGTTTCTTTCTTTATTATATCTGGGGAGCCTAGCTGTTGGTTGGAACAGCTCCTGTTTTCAGTGGCAGGCGGATCAAAGCACCGGCCTGTTTGTTTGGAAGAGGCCTTCTGTGCATGTCTGCAGCTTGCTGGTTACAAAGCAGTTTGGCAATTTGACTGCCTAGGATCATTAAAGGGGCCTCGAAAGGAGGCCCAGATTGAAGGGAGGGGTGTGTGAAAGGGAGGAAGGTATTGATTGATTTTTCTAGACTCGGGTAAAATCAAAACAAAACACAACCATCTCTCCCCGATACATAAGGGACACAGGTAGGGATACATGATCTGAATTGTATTCAATTGTGGGGAAAGATTACTCTGGCCAGATTGCGCTCAAAAGGTACACATGTGAAATCCATATGAGAATGGGAAGCTGCCTTATACAGAGTCAGACCAATGGATTATTTAGATCTGATATTTCTGCATTGCAGGGGTTTGGATTAGATGAGCTTTCCAGCTCTATAATTCCATGATTTTATACGACTGGCAGAAGCTACCCAGGGTTTCAGACTAGTTGGCCCTACCAGAATATGCCAGGGATGCCCAGCAATTATTGCCAGGCAAGGGCGTGTGATCGAACCAAGTGATTAACAATGTGATTGACTAACAGCAGGTCTTGGGGGGGGGGGGGGAGGAGAAATTCAATACAGTTCACATGTGCAGGTGACCCCTACCTAATCCACACTTTACAAAACAGTAAGAGAACTGGAACAAACCATCCTTCGAAAGGTGCAGTTTGCTGAATTTTGCAATGCATCTCTCACCTGAGATAGCTTCCTCATTTCGCCTAATGATAGGGCCGTCTCTCCAGACTACACACAGGGGGCTAGCATGTGAGGTAAAAAGTTAGTTGAGAACCTGTCCTATCATGCATTGCCGGGGGTTGGGCTAGATGACCCTTGGAGTCCCTTTCAACTCTACAATTCTAATTATTCAGCCAAGTAACGTATGCAAAAATGCATGCATTGAGGTAAAGTGTGCATATAAATGCACATACGAGTGAAAATAACGTACAAAAATCTACTATACTAAGAAAAAGCACTCTGTAAAAACGTGCAGATTGCCTAGAAACATGTGTATATTGGAAGCTGACACTAAAATGCTGATGAAGTTTCATGAGCACTTTTCTTAAGTCTAGATCAGAACTTCTTAGTACTTCTGCCTTTATTTCTGTTCCACCCCATTCCTGATTTAATCTATCATATGTACAACTGTGAAAGGAGTATAGGACTATCTGGGTTTTCTGTCTCTCGGGTACAAAATGTCTTGGGCTGCTTCTGCCTGGCCTGGCCCCCTCTTCCCAAAAACAACCACAATTTGGGAATCACTGACACACGAGGGAATGCCTATTGACATCAGCTGCAGAACTGATGACACAGCCTGAATTAGAGTGGAAGGTGCAATTACAAGGAAAGGGGAGAAGCGTGAAGAGGCTAATTATGGGGTAGGCAAGCAGAGGGCTAAATTTGGGGCTTTTTACTGCTTTAGTACAAGACTTCAGGGAGCCGAGGTATGCAATATAGCAAGGAAGAAATGGCCGGATGACTGGGGGGGGGGGGGGGGACAAATTGGGCATGAAGTGTTTCCATGATTATTTCCAGAAATCTGGACAGATTTGCCTCTCCTGGCAAATCTTGTAGAGAAGTGGAGATACTCAAAATAATTGCAAGAAACTACGTTTTCATAAAGTTCATCCAGTGGCAGGGTAGGTGGTACTGTTATTTTTCACTAATATCCAGCCATAGCCCAGTGGATGAGGAATGGGGAACCTGTGCCCTCCCAGAGGATACTATTTTCTTATTTTTATTTATAATATACTGAATTCATATCCTGCCCTTCCTCTCCAAGCGGGTGTGAGGGTTTTTTTTTTTTTTTAACATAGCAAATATAAAACAAATTGATGGTACAGAATACAGGCAATCCTCATTTTGTGTGGGGGTTCCATCCCAGACCCCACATGCGTTGTCACAAGTGCACATACGTCTGCTCCACTCCTTTTTGTGGAGTTTTGGAGCTACTTCTGGGTTTGGCGCCATGCACATGTTATTCGGACACACCTAAACCAGGAGTTGCCTGTATTCCTACTACTCAACACGTTTTCACATGCAATGTATATTTTCATATGCAATATCATAATGTACACTTTAAACTGCTGTTATATTCATTTTGCATCTTTATACACTTGTTTTTTAAAAAAAACAGATTTAATGTATATGTTCTTTGTAAACTGCCTAGAGGTTTCACTTACAGCTATACTTATACAAATTTTGTTAAATAACACAAGTTGCAGGAAAAAATATTGATACATAGCAACTTGCAAATTTTATTTCTGGTGTTTATCATTAATTCATATGTGTAGTGTTTGTGTATCACTGTGAAACTATTTTCTTGCCTTCCAAAACGACCCCTGTATTTAGATTTCTTTCGCTCTCTCTTTTTGAAGGTTTCCAAATGTTCTGAAGAAATTAAAAATTACATTGAAGAAAGATCTGGAGAAGACCCTCTGGTTAAAGGCATTCCTGAAGACAGGAACCCTTTCAAAGAAAAAGGAGGATGTGTTATTGCTTAGACGAAGATGGTTAAGCAATATTGAAAGTGGAATAAAAAGCATCCTAGCATAACTAGCCAGATTTAAGTTCCAGGAGTCCTTACTGAACAAATAGACAGTGATAATCTTTTTTTTATTTTTAAAGAAAACAGAAAATGCCTGCTTATATTTTTATTCCATGAAGCAGATTCTTGCTTACTGTATCCCTAAATAAGTTTCTAGAGGCTGCTTCCTGTTCTTTTAATTTCCTGCACATGCTGATTTCAGTAATAAAAGAAATCTATTTGAACAATCAACTACAGTGTTATTTTGGTAAAGAGAATGCTAAGATGCATGGTGAAAGGCTTCTTTTTTTCTTTGCAGAAAATAGAACTGTAACCGTGAGAAAACCATGATAGCACTGTTATAATAAAAATAGGGGTTCATTTACATCTGGTGAAGTACAAGGATTATGCAAGGGTTTTAGTTTTTGGGTCAGCTGCAGTAGTGTGGTGGCAAATTCAGAAGTGCAGGGGCTCCTCATGGTAGTCACAGCCATGCCCCCCCCTCGCTCCCACCCTTCTAAGATTATACAGTGGTACCTCAGGTTACATACGCTTCAGGTTACAGACTCTGCTAACCCAGAAATAGTGCTTCAGGTTAAGAACTTTGCTTCAGGATGAGAACAGAAATCGTGCTCTGGCGGCGCAGCGGCAGCAAGAGGCCCCATTAGCTAAAGTGGTGCTTCAGGTTAAGAACAGTTTCAGGTTAAGAACGGACCTCCGGAACGAATTAAGTACTTAACCCGAGGTACCACTGTACAACCTTTTAATGTTTTTATATTGTAAACTGCCCTGTGAATGAACTTCAGATGAAGGGCAGTATAGAAATTTAATAAACAGTAATAATAAAACAAGAACATTCTAAGATTATATTTACCTAATAATAATAATAATAATAATAAGGGATGCATTGCTATAATTAGTGCAGATCTCCATATGCTGCTTTCAACTAGATCCAATTTTCTATGCACATAGGTGGGCAAATGATTCAGATTGCTCCAATATCTTCTTTCAGAGTGACTTAAGTTGCATTTCCTTTGAAGTTCCATTGTATATAACAGAACCTGCACACTATTGCCTTGAAACTGAGGCACCTGGTTTCAGTGTTCCTAAACGCTTAAGCTTTGGAGCTACAGAACAGCAACTCCGCAACGTTCTTCCCATGCGCTTTCTCTAAAGTGACCCTAGAAGCCAATCCTCAATGGCTGACTGACCACCATTCACTCTGATTGGCTCCAATCAGCACAAAGGGTGAGAAGGCCTTTTCTCAGTGGCTAAAAAGCTTGCTTTCTATACTAACAGAGTAACTCTAAGACACAGGAGTCAGGGCCCCAGCTGTAGAAACTGTCGCAGGTCTTCAAGCCTCCACGACCCTGGACTGCTGCAAACAATGTACTTCAGATTAAATCGGCTTTATTCGTTTATTAAAAAACCCTTATCTACTGCTTTTTGTTTAGAAAAAATATATATTAAAGCAGTTCACAACAGGCGATCCAAAATCCGATTAAAACCAAACCAACAAAAAGCAATTGAAATCTGGTAAACAAACTATACAATAGCACGGCTGCAATAACCACAGTAATCAAACCAGCAAAAACTGTTCTGAAGAGTTAGGAAGTGCCAGGGTAGGAAATATCACACCATTACTGACTGCCTGATCTCCACTAGAAGTTTATTCTACATAGTGCAGGGCTGGGGAGCCTTTGGCCCTCTGTGTGTTGTTGGAACAGAGGAAGCTGCCTCATACGAAGAGAGACCACTGGTCCATCTAGTTCAGTACTGTATACATTGACTGGCAGAAACTCTCCAGGATTTCAAGCAGGAGTCTCTTCCAATCCTACCTGGGAGATGCCGGGGATTGACCCTGGGAGCTTCTGCTTACAAGGTAGCTGCTCTACCACTGAACCATGGCCCTTCCCTACAACTATCAGCCTCGACAATTGGCCATGCTGGCTGCAGTTGATGGGAGATGAAGTTCCACAGCACCTGGAGGACCAAAACTCCCCCACCCCTGAGACAGTAGGTGCCACCATGGAGAAGGCTCTTACCAGGACCCCAAACACTCAAACCTCAGCTTAGGGCAGCATTCTTCAACCTTGGGAACCCATATCTTTTTGAACCACAACTTCCATGATCTCCAGCCACCTTGCTCCCTGCACCTTGTGCCTCTCCCTCTCAGAAGCCAGCCGTGATGCTGTGTTGGGAAGGCAGGTCAGCAACCCTGTCCTGCCTATGCCACCCCACCAACTGCTACTGGAGCCATTTAAGGCAGTGGGGATTTTATTGAACTTGAGTAGGCTTTATGTCTGAGTAAAACAGAAGGCTTGCACTGTTAATTAATAGGTTCAATGAGGTATGTGGAAGCTTTTTCCATCCAGAAGGCTGCCCTGCCTATCCACATGCAGACTCAATTCTCCCCAGACCATGATTGAAAATTTAGTTAATTTTAAAATTAACCAGAAATTAAACGGATTAACGGCAAAGTCCTACAGGATCATAGGAAACTGTTATACAGTGTTACCTCACAAGACGAAATTAATTCGTTCTGCGAGTTTTTTCATCTTGCGATTTTTTCGTCTTGCGAAGCACGGATTTTGGAAAAGCTTCAAAAATCACCAAAGTCTTCAAAAACCTCAAAAAAGGCTACCACACCGCATGCTATGAGTTGCTCCTCGAAGTCAAGTTGCAACTGCACCCCCTGAATGCACGGTTTTAAGAAAAAGGAAACAAACTTGCAAGACAAAGGAAACAAACTTGCAAGACGTTTTCGTCTTGCGAAGCAAGCCCATAGGGAAATTCGTCTTGTGAAGCAACTCAAAAAACGAAAAACTCTTTCGTCTTGCGAGTTTTTCGTCTTACGAGGCATTCGTCTTGCGAGGTACCACTGTATTGAACCAGATTACTAGTGCCATGTAGCTCAGTATTGTCTACACAGACATGCAGCGGCTCTAGGATTTCAGACAGGGAGCCTTTGCTGGCCAGTAGCGACTGAATGTGGGACCTTCCGCTTGCAAGGTAGGTTCTCTGCCATTGAGCCACCGTCCTTCCCAATAAGCCCCATCGAATTCAATGGAACATCCTCCCAGGTAAGTAAGGAATTGCAGCCTAAAGATGTAAAAGTATGGAATTGGAGACTTCTAAAGAAAATATGTACTTTTAATAGACTTATACAAACTTGATATACTTACTGACAATCTTAATGTACGTACTTATAAAAAACGGCAGCTAGCAAGCACAACACAGGGATTCTCTCTGTTCCCTTTCTTACACAGGAGGGAATACCTCTTCCAAGATGCCTCCAGGTCACATAAGAAGCTGCTGAGACACACCATTGGTAGTCCATGTTGTTGTTAATATTATTAGTAATTGAATTTTTATACCGCCCAATACCTGGAGGTCCCAGGGCGGTTCATAGAACAAAATCAAAATATAAAACCACAAAATCTATAATCAAAATAAAAACAACAACCCAATATCACTCCCCACCCCACCCCCAATGCCTGCATTACCAGACAAGGAAAACAGGCTTTTCTGCTTCAGAAATGCTGCTTGGGTCTGCTAAGCGACTTGTGAATAAGTAAATTATACTGTTTGCAGCTTTCGCTCTGGTTTATTTGCAGGGACCTGCAAAGGGAAGGCTCCACCTTAAGGGCTCCTGCTCAGGGACCGCCCGCGAAGCCTTTTCCCAAGCGACGGAAAGCGCGTTCGCGGCAGCCGAGGCGAAGGTCGTAGAGGCGTTTCCACAGGCGGCCCAGCTTCGTTCCGTCCTTCCCGGCCGCAGGGCCCGCGCATGCTCTTTAGCTGCCCTGTCGAACATGGCTTTGCGCTGGACTTTTGCGCTGAGACGCAAAGAGGGAGCCAAGTTGCTGCTGCTCTTGCGCGGGGCGCAAGGAAGCTCTCCTCGCAGCCGGAGCAGCAGCGCTGCCGCCGTGGCCGGGTCCCCCTCCGGAGACCACCTAATATACACGCAGGAGCATTTCGCCTTGAGGGAGTCTCTGAGAAAGGTATTGCGGGCCGGGGCGCCTCGGCCTCACCGCCCGCCTCGCCTCTTGTTGTTGTTTTTTGTGTGCAGTGAATTAGGCACAGGAATCCGCAGCCGCGGTGCCTTTTGAGTTCAAGGCCGCATCCAGACCGCGCTTTGGAAACAACACGGTACCGCTTTAAACAGTTCCGGCTTCCCCACCCACCCAAAGAATTCTGGGAGATGTAGTTTGTACAGGGTCCCGAGAGTTCTTAGGAGAAACCCTGTTCTGGGAGAGCTACAATTCCCAGAGTGGTTTAACAGTTAATCTTTCTTCCTGGGGAACCCTGGGTGTTGTAGTTCTGGGATAGGATCAGGGGACTCCTAGCAATGCTCCACTAACAGACTACATTTCCCAGGATTCCTTGGGGGCTACATGACTAATCATGGTGCTTTCTATGGTGCAGATGTGGTTTTACTGTCACTGGCTGCAGCCTCCCATTTGGTGCCGTGAAAGCAGTAGGGCTTTTCTCCTGTCCTGGCAGCCTCCGCTCTTAGCTACCATCAGGCCCAGCCAACATGGTCAAGAACCAGGGATGATGGGAATTGTAGTCCAGCAACTTCTGGAGGTCCCCACATTGGCTAGAACAATCTCCATAGCGCAGGATAGTAGCACAACAGGCTATCTACACATAGGGAAATTGCACAGGTGTTTTATTGAGTTTTTAAGTTGGGCTTTGAGTTCTGAAAAAGAAAGTTCTGAAGCTGAACAGGGATAACATGAGTTAGCAATGCTTTATTCACAGTGCCACACAGACACCCTTTAAAAACAAAAGCAAACTGTGGACCTAGGTGTGGAAGCAGCTGGGCTCTGGTGCAAGGTCCAGAACTATGAGACAAAGGGTCACTAGCTGGGGTAGCTGAAAATGCAGTGCTGGAGAAATATGTTCCTTCTGCCAGAATTCTGAGTACGGTAGCTGCTCCAGTACTGGCATAATTTGTAGATGGGATTAGAAACAATTGGGATAATAGTTGTGGCTCAAAGGAGAAACGGCATCACCCTGATTACTGAGCCCAGGGCGTGCTTTGGGATTTGTTTTCATTATAATCTACAAGAACATTACATCATTTCATCAAATAGTATTAACTAATATGTCAAGCATTTGCAGTTATTAATTAACTTCTGAGTTGACATGTATAGGATTGGTTTGTAAGGAGGCAGCCACAAATCTACTATCTTTCTGCCTAAGCACTAGTGTTGCTTGTTTTAAAATAAAAGGTGAGGGAGGTAAGACTTATGGACTGAGGATCTTTGCTTATGATTAAACATTCTGGTGCTCTAGTTATTCTGAGTAGGAACTGTAGGTATCCTGCCTGGGAACATTGGATTATACCAATACATGCATTACTGCTGCCTGGGAACATGCAATTATTGCTGATGCTTATCTGGATATGATGGAATCTTGGTCTCTTTCGCCGAGTGGAAAAACTAGGTTTACAGGAATAGTTCTGTTTCATGTTGTCTTTCCTCAGGTATACTGTACTTTTGACCAGTGCACGAGCCAGGGTAATCATTTAGCTTCCTTCACTTCTTGCAAGCCTTTCAGCAAGCATGCAAGGCTAGAGATTTCTCAGGCTATCTAGGGCAGCAGATCTCAGACTTCTTCTGCAGCTATTGAGGTGCAAGAGGGAGGTGTTGGCATGCTCCAGAAACCTTGGCTATGGCTTGTGGTTAGGGAGCTTAAGCACAAGCCCAGGTTTGGACAGCATACTGAGCCAAACCTTGGCTTAGCTCAGTGCAATGCAGAAGTTAAAAAAAAGAAGAAAGAAAACAGACCAGGTAGGAGCAGAGCAGCTTTGAACTTCTCTCTGGGAACCTGCGTAGTCCCAGTGAGCCTCTCTGTGGAGGGAAAGAAACTCTTAATTGTGCCAGAGGCAGGTCACAGAACACATGTCTGAACTCTGAATAAGCCTTTCGGCTTCAATAATACTTTGGCCACAATAAATACTTTTTTTGGCTTGCCTCTTAGAACCTTCCTGTGGACATTAGTGAAACACAAGGGATGTTTATTACTACTATTGGCCGAAACCATTGTCCTCTTGTCTTATCTTCCCTGCCCTTGCAAACTGAGAGAGAAGGTGCTCTGCAATCTTATTTTGATTGTGCTTCTCTGCTAAATGAAAGAATCAAAAACTATTTTAGATTCCAAAAGAAGACGAAGAAGAAAGGGGAGATGATCTGCTAGCATTATTATCTTTGAGAAGCCAAGTCAACAATGTTAATCTTTGAAAAGGTCAGTGAAGTTTAAAACTCTGGTGTGTCCAATTAGAACATGTATTCTGGTTAAGTGACGGAATCCAGTATTTGAGCTTCCCCTAAAAAGAGATAAAGCAAGACTGGACATGGTAGGAGTTGCTTTAGTTCACTTTGTTTCTGGTGATTCCATAAATGTGTGACATGATTCACATAGATGGGACTGAGCTAAAAATGGCTGGGGAAGGAATGATGTTGCTCTGTTTTTCCCTTCCCCGTCACCTCAATCTGTCATCACAACAAAGGCACAATACATGCAAGTACATTTTACGTCCTTCTTAGACCCAATCACACTGTGTGGAAAAGATTTAGATACACGAGCTTGTGGTATTTGAAGGAATTGCTGTGACATGTTTGACGATAGCAGGCTCATAAGCCTGTGAACAATTGACTGTGGCATGAAAAGGGGCCTTTTTGATGCGTGGTGGCTGTGGGACTGAGGGAATGGAACCCTCTGGCCCGGGAGGCTTAAAAAGACACCACATTTATACCCTGCCTTTCCTTGTAAGAGCTCAAAGTGGTATACAAGCTTCTCCCTCTCTTCACTTTATCCTTGCAACAACCCTGTGAGGTAGGTTTGGCAAAGAGACAGTGATTTGGCCCAAGGACACCTAGTGGGCTTCATGGCTGAGTGGGGATTTGAACCCTGCTCTCCCAGGTGCTAGTCCAGCACTCCAACCACTACTCCACACTGGGTTTTCTTATGTGCCCACATTATAGATGTACTGTCTTGCAATCAAGACTGTACTATCTTCTATTCCCGGCTTGCTGTAGTACTTCAACAGATTATTCAGCTGCATCATGATGATTATCTGATTGTGTTTCATTATATATTGTTTTTACATTTTACTAGTTCTTTCGAAGGATCATACAAATGGAAAGCAACATATAACTTTTAATATAAATAAATAGTTTTATGGGGAAAGGCCCAAGGAACCTGTCCTGGAGAGTAAAAGTTATGAGGGAAAACCTAAGACCTCAGAGCAGTTCCCCAAAAGTGGAGAGGTTTTATGGCAGGTGAAATCTGCAGGCTTTTGTGGTTATCCAAGGCACTCTCTGGGTCAGATTTACAACAGAGTACTCATTCTCTATATAGTATGGAAATGCTGTGTTTTTGAAGGGACTAAACACAATGGCCCAACAGCCCTGTTGCTTTTTCCATTTAATAAATTAGGATTAGGACTGCAGTTGCAGGTGATTCCCTCTAATTTATGTGTATGATGGGCAGCAGTGAGATATTTTTGTTTGTTTAGTCGTTTAGTCATGTCCGACTCTTCATGACCCCATGGACTGACCAACCACATCAAATCAAACCAAATTACATAAATTCCAAATTACACAGCCAAATTTTAAATTTTTGTTGGTGGTACCCATATTTCAAGTTCCGAAGGGATCCAATCAACTTCTTGCTTCTTACTGCTGTTTTAATGTCCACAAATCTAACCTTATGATGTTCACAGTACTTTCCAGTCCTTTCTTATTATTTTTCCACATCTCTTCTTGTTATTTTCATATATTTTTCCTTTCTCTTTGTGACCTCTGATAGTCTCTGCAAGCTGGTTAGAACAGTTTGTAATCCTGCATGGATATTATTATTTTTATCCAGTAGCCATATCCAGAGGTTTTCCATATAACATCACTTCCATACATCAAAACAGTCATAGCGTCATTAATCTTCACCAATCTGCCTCCTTTCTCAAAACCTCTGAGGAGATTCTCTAGGAATGCAGTCTGAAAACAAATCCGTTCTTCCTCCTGGCTATAAATCCTTTGGCAAGATGGCGACTCCGAATTAATTGCTGTGCCATTCCCAAAAGCTCTTATTGCTTTTCAGTCTCCATAAAGCATACTTTTGGTTAAAGTTTATCTCCACACAGACCTTAATCATCCTGCTTGGGTCAGTTCAACCGACGGTTCTAATGAGGAGGGGTTCTTGTAAATCACATAGAAGTAAAGTAAAAAAGGTTCCCCCCCGCCCATTCAGCCCCGTTGTCAACATACCCCGCCTTTGGTGTATCTTCATCGTAAAATATTCCTGTTTCTCCAGCCCATCGTCTTTTTTCGCAGAGGTCACTTAAATTAGCAGACTTCACTCCCCTTCTTCACTTGAAATATGTGCATTTGCTTCTTTTGTAATTAATTATTCCAAATTGCTGCAACTAGTGCGCGATCAGAGACAGCGTCCAGGAGAGCCGAGGTCCACACGGGGGCATTCTGCCTAGGGCCCTCACCCCCTTCTTTTGAATTAGGGGGTGATTTATGGGCACAGCAGGCAAGGGCAGTGTTCCCCATTTCCTTGGGGCAACAAGGGAGACTGCCTACTCCCATAACAGCCTCTTAATTATCCCGTGTGGGTTGGAGAGATGGTATTGTCGGCCATCTTCCAATGCGCACCCTTGTGGGCCCCCCCCCACGCCAGGCATTTCTGTCTTCCACTGCCTCCTGCAGTTTGGTCAAACTCATGCTGGTAGCTTCGAGAACACTGTCCAACCGTCTCGTCTTCTGTCGTCCCCTTCTCCTTGTGCCCTCCATCTTTCCCAACATCAGAGTCTTCTCCAAGGAGTCTTCTCGTGAGGTGGCCAAAGTATTGGAGCCTCAGCTTCAGGATCTAATATGCAGCACCTGCATATTTAGGTGGAAATCCTATGCCCACTTAACCTGGAAGTAAGCCCTGTTGAAGTTAATGGGACTTACTTCCATGTAAACATATGTAGGATTATACTGTTGGTTGACAAGGGAAGCTTAAGGGGTTTGGTTTCCATTGTTCTGAACGTGAATAGGGATGGTACTGTAAGCAGTTTTTAGTGCCTTCTATTAGAATTATTCCCAGACTTTATAATAAATGAAAAAACATGCTGTATTGTGAAGTGAATTCAAGAAATTACTTTTAAAAGATCCTTTTAAAGTGATTATCCTCTTGATTATTGATATAAGTAGAAAAAATAACTATTGTCTCTGGCAGTCATTGATCTTAATATTAGCTTTTAAAATTGCCCTGTTATCATTAAAGAACTACGTCTGGCTCTTTGCTCATTCTTTGCTCCTACTATCTTTCTCCTCATTAATTAAAGAGCAGTCTTCATGAATTATTTTGTCATGAGGCTATGAGGAAGTCTTTCCCTTGCTGTCTCCCGCTGGCATTATAGGCACTGTTAATATAATAACTCAAATGTGCTCTATTTATTAGGTCCCAAAATGTAATTAAGCACCCTACTGGTCGTATTAATATATACAGGAGCTAAAGTGGATACCACAGTTATGGATAATACTTAAGGGATTAATTAATTAGGCTACATCTGCATCTTAGAGCTAAAGCACTCTTACTCTACTTTAACAGCCACAGTTTCCCTCAAAAGAATTCTGGGAAATGTAGCTTTTTAAGGGTGCTGAAAGTTGTTGAGCGATTTCTGTTCCTCTCACAGACATACAATTCCTAGAGATTTATGGGAAGGAGGACTGATTGTTAAACCACTCTGGAAAATAAATTCTGTCTACACTTAGTAGTACCTTGAGTGGACTTGTAAAAAAACATTTGTTGCTTTTCATTTCCATTGCAACCTAAAAACCGACCTTTAATCAATAACTAAGGTCACCAGATTGTGTATTTTAAAATCTTTCTCAGATGATTTTAAAGTCTTGCACAGATGACCCCATGCTTGGCTTATGATCAAGGGAAGATTTCATTAAGGCCCACTAAGTAACTCCTGCCAACCTAGCAGTTCGAAAGCACGTCAAAGTGCAAGTAGATAAATACGTACCGCTCTGGCAGGAAGGTAAATGGTGTTTCCGTTTGCTGCTCTGGTTCGCCAGAGCTGGCCACATGACCCGGAAAAACTGTCTGCAGACAAAAATGCCAGCTCCCTCGGCCAGTAAAGCGAGATGAGCACCGCAACCCCAGAGTCGTTCGCGACTAGACTTAACGGTCAGGGGTCCTTTACCTTTTAAGTAACTTGTAACAGAGATGTAGGGCAATTGGTATTCAGCTGTCTTTACTATTTTATCTTAACTGTTATTTGAAACGTTGGACAGAAATGAAATATAAAAACCATGCATATCCATGTCTTGTTCCTTGCACAACTAAAGGAAGCCGATCCAGTAGGCATGTCCCCCCCCCCCCCCCGATTGAGAGCACCACCTTTGCCACAGGAATTGTGTATAATTCTGTATTGTGGCAAATAACTAATCATGAACAACCACACGTTCTTGTGCACGCATGTGAATGAGCACAGAATTTCATTAAGGTGGGTTTGCTAATTTCTCTTCAATATTGGTTAATGCTCCAGGTTTGTAGAGTAGATCTTGAGATGAAAGAGGCTGGAGCATCTTTTGCCTTCATGAAGCATAAGCCAAAGTTTGTGATCCAGCTATCCTAGTACAGTTGTACCTTGGAAGTTGAATGGAATCCGAACATTTCCAAAATGTTCAAAAACCACATCACAGCTTCTGATTGGCTGCAGGAAGCTCCTGTAGCCAATCAGAAGCCATGGAAGCCGCGTCAGATGTTCAGCTTCCAAAAGAACAGTCACTTCTGGGTTTTGATTGGGAGCCAAAATGTTTGAGAACTAGGCTGTTCAACTTCCAAGGTATGGCCGTATTAGAATCTACAGTGCTTTATGGCAAGATAATGTTATCAAGTTGCAGTAGTTTGTATTTCATCCCAGATATAGCCTGGTTTAGAACTTCTACTCTGTATTTGTTTGCTCTTGGGGACCATTTGGAGGCCATGACTGGTGCAGAATGCTGTGGGACAGCTGCTGATGGGGTCTATGTTTTCATATAATATGAAGATTCAAGATATTCACCTATGGTGTAATCACCAGTAACCAATTCTGGGCTTCTTGTTTTTGTTTTTCTCTTGTTTTTCCAGTATGGAATCTTCCACTTTTGCCCCAGAGTGAACTTTTCACAGACCTATTTTTCCCAGCATGAAAAATGAGGTGCCAAAGGTGATCTCATGGTAATTTTTACCATATTTAAAAATGGTTTTGTACCTTGACTCATTCTAGACGGAACTAGATGGGACAGTAGTAAACATGGAGCTGGCGAAGCGACACGACACCTTACAGCTGAGGTTAGTAATACCCAGCCAGAGGCTAGCTCATAAACCAAAAAGACCCCACTGATTTTGGCAATGGTGGCAGCAAAATAAAAATAAAAAATAGCTACAGCACTCTGACAGGGATGTGAGTTGTTCCTCCCCAGTCACCAGATTGTTCATTTAATGAGAAGGAAGGAGCAATAATTCTCTTCCTTATTTGATTTGCACGGATCAGTTGAGGGGGGCAGCGTGTGCAAAAATGTTTGTGGCCATACCTACTGCAGTTGTGTAGCCCCTCCGCAGGGTGAATGCAGCCCTTAGGCCCAAACTTATGAGCTATCCTGGCTTACAAACATGATGGAGAAAACTACTCAGACTGCTAACTGCTCTCTTG
Source organism: Podarcis gaigeae (assembly GCF_964106915.1). Lineage (NCBI taxonomy): Eukaryota > Metazoa > Chordata > Lepidosauria > Squamata > Lacertidae > Podarcis > Podarcis gaigeae. The sequence goes on from NC_139688.1 coordinate 28,167,605, forward strand.
GCTTTTATAGACTTCAGAGAGCAGCTGTTTTATACCTGCTGGCTGCCCCCCCCCCCCACGTAGTCCCAGATACAGATGTATGTAGAAAGCAACTTTTATTTATACTGTGTTCCATGTAGCTGATCACTGATTGTGGAGGCAGGTTCACTAGGATGAACAGGGCACTGTCTGACCACCAGCCTGTGTCCTTCCTTACAACTAGTTCAAGGGATGGCACTGATTGTCAGCTTCCTCCATAGGCTCAGTGTTGTCCCTTGTAGAACTCAATAGGGAGGGGAGCGACAAAAACAAAATTAGTTGGATTTGCCTGTCATTTTCTCTGGCGCCACCTACTGTTCGTCTCCCTGCCTCCCACCCTACGTCCAACAGGCACCAGCGGCCAGCGAGTCTTACTAAACTCCAGCCACTGTTCATCTGCAGTTCAGTATGCACACACACACAAATAACAATCTGACTGTCTGGAATGTGTATATTTATATATATCCATGGTGGAAGCCTGCACGGAGTTGATACCATCACTGGAAAAGGAAGCCCAGGACTCCTTTTGTTTGTGCTGATTACAAGGCAAACGCTTGGCACAGACGACAGTCATTAATAACCCTGTTTAATCCATTTCAAAAATGTCATGTTAAAGGAGTGGTATAGGGTGTATTGACATGAAATAACTATATTCTTCTGAACATCTCCAGAGAAGCTCTACATAGATTTGTCAACACGTGACAGTTTAGAAAGTAGATGTGTTTACTTCCAGATTAAATGGTTGCCTATTTTTGCACCATGAGATTTGCTTATTTTCCTGGTGAGGGGGAAAAGATTAAAAACAGCAAACACACTTATTTTATCATAATGATTTTGCATTCATCTCTGCCTTACTTTAGCATATAGCCAGTTTTCACGACAAAACTGAACAGAAAAGTAGTAGCTTTCTCATAAAAAGACTAACATTTCTATTAGATGTCAGAGGAAGAAAATCCTAAGGGTATATGAACTGATTGTTGTGAGGATAAAATGAGATGTGGTGGAACTACAAATGTCATCTTTAGCTCTATGGAGGAAAGGCAGGATACAAATAAAGGTGCTGGTCAGCAATTAGGCTTGTTCAATCTTCTTACCAAAAATTGAGTTGCTGCTATAAGCAGATTTCAAGAAACCTGTTAAAGAGTGTTTCAATGGTGTGTTTATATATGGGATTCAATTTTGCAAATGGAACCTACAACAAAATGGTGGAGTGTTCAGAATATCAGCCATGCCATTCCTGTCTCACTTTCCAGTTTTCTGTCTCTCTGGCCCTGTCAATCTGCATTCTGTGACCACTAAGCCCAGTGTTCATTTGGCTGATGGGGGTTTTGTGCCTTCTTAGGATTCTTTACCCCAAAATATTTTTTGTAACCTTGTGGTTTCACAAGCTTGCTGACGCCTCTTCCATGTGTGAATGTGTTACAGTGTTGGCTATATAAGCAATGACACCTAGCCTCAGAAACAGGGGAAATGATTTCAAAGTTCACTGATAAAATATTCTCTACTGCACATGAATCAGTAACTCATTTCCTGTAAACTTTGGTGCGTCATCTGAATATGTAACCTGAATGCTGACTTGCATACCTCTGTAATAGTTTTAGCTGTTTGTAATAAATTATTCTTTTTTCTGACAAAAAAAATGTTTTCCTTCTCATGTTAATAGAACCATAGAATGGTAGAGTTGGAAGGGAAACCGAGGGTCGTCCAGTCCAACCCCTTGCAATGCAGGAATCTCATCTGGACCATACATGATCTCAACTAGATCATTCAACCTCTGCTTAAAAACCTCAAAGGAAGGGGAGTCCACCACCTTTTGTGGGAGTCTGAGCCACTGTTGAACAGCTCTTACTGTCAGAAAGTTCTTGATATTTAGTCAGAATCTCCTTTATTTTAACTTGAATCCATTGATTTGGGTCCTAGCCTCTGGAGCAGGGGGGAAAAAGAAGCTTGCTCCATTTTCTGTATGGCAGCCCTTTAGATATTTGAAGATGGCTATCCTATTTCAGTCTCTTCTTTACTAGGCGAAAGATACCCAACTCCCTCAACCATTCCTCGTAAGGCTTGGTTTCCAGAACCTTTCAAGATTCATGAGGAAAATAATTCTCATCTCATATGTTTATCTGCCTCCATTTTTCCATTTACTCCCAAGTAGCTTCGATACACCCGCAGGGCAGAAAGGATTCACAAAGGAGTGTGTGAATTTCTGTGGTTCCCCAAAGGGGACTTAGTCAGAAGTGGGGAAAGAGCTGCCATTTGTCAGGCCCTCAAGCAACCTTCCCCCATCTGTTGCCCTCCAGATGCTTTGGACTACAACTCCCATCAGCTCCAGCTAACACATGGAGGCTAGTCCATTAGGGCAAATGGGGTCTATTAGCTTTCTCCTGCTTAGTCTCCACATTGCCCTTGTAGAACTCAGTGGGGAGGAGGAGGGGCAAACTTAGAATAAGTTGGCTTTGGCACCATCTACTGTGGGGCTCCCTGCCTTCTGCCCTACCAGTCCCAGTGGGCACCAGCCAGCACTGCCTACAGGATGCTGTTGATTTGAATTGAAAGTGTGATTAAGATGAGGGAAATCTCCCAAGAACTGGAAAAGTCAGCTGTCCTTAGGTGTTAACAAAGTGCTTTGCTTCAATTTAAGATGAGAAGCCTGACACACACACCCTGCCACAATCTCATTTAAGCTGTAGCATCTGGTGTTAAGCCTATTTAGGTCCACTGAAGCTAATCGGACTCAGCCAGGCCAAATAGCACAAGCTTAACTTTCCGAACTCTTCTCTTTCTCTCTCTCTCTCCCCCCCCCCCACTTCTCAAAATACAGATTATTGACAAAGAAATCAACCCATTTGTGGACAAATGGGAAGAAGAGGGACAGTTTCCAGCACACCAAGTTTTTAAGACTCTGGGGAAAGCTGGATTCCTTGGAGTGAATAAGCCAACTGGTAAGAAATAGTCTTAAGTCTCTACTTTCAATGTAAAAGGCATGTTCTGGCCTTTAAAGGGCTTGGTTCAGAGATTTACCAAAAGCTGTTTCTAAATTAATCTCAGTAGCTATTTGTAAATTCATCTCATTTAGAACATTTTAACACCGGGGGGATTTCACCAAGATACATAGCAGTTTTCCCTACCCTCCCGATCACAGGTGTAATTTGCTCTGGGTGTATTCTGGGAAATATTTAATTTATTCTTGCAGAGTCTCCTTACACATTTGAACGAAGAGTCTGACCTTATGAACCACTGTACCAGCAAACAGGTGTGTAGGATGAGAATCAAAGTTCCTTGTGGTCAGTCTTAACATAATTGCCTTGTGTGAACTGACTGCATTGTAGAATTCAATGCAACAACTGGGAACGGCAACAGAACGTTGCAGTGCTGTTCAAGGTGCCAGCCAAGCTTGCTCTCATCATTACCATTTCTTTTTCTCTCTTGTCTTTACCCCCTCTCCCTCCCCCAACGGTCAGTCAATATTTTATGGTTACTGAGCATGCTTAGGTTTGGGGGTTTATTTATTTATTTATTTATTTATTTATTTATTTATTTATTTAAGGGGTTTTGTACTTCTGAAAAGAGACTTGCTTATACCTTCTGTGTGTGTGGTGCTATTTTGTCTACATAGGGATTGGACAATGTGATCACCGTGTCAACCCCATAAATGGTTTTATCATAGGATGGTTTCATCATAGGATTTAGGGTTGCTGCACAGATCCATTACACAGCACAGCATAGAAAAGGACAAGGACTGGGGATGCACCAGACCTATAAAACACATTCAAAGCCTACCCTCAAAGAATTATGGGAATTGTAGTTCACACATAGCCCACAGACCTACAATTCCCAGTACCCTTAACAAACTACAGTTCCCAGGGTTCTTTGAGAGACGAAATGTATTTTGAATGTGCTTTAAAGGTCTTGTGTATATACAGCCAAAAGTAGTTTCATTAGGGATAGGTCCAGGAGAACATGGGTCGTTGCCAAGTTACATTTTTTCACCTTAAGGTCAGGAGGACTGCTAACTTTGAAAAAGAGCCATTGGTTTGCTCTGCCTCAGGTTTTTGCTTTTTGTTAAAAACAGACCTTTAAATTTGTGGCAGGGCACCTTGTAAAATTTGGACTAAAGTGGACTACACCAAGAATTCAAATCACTTGCCAATTTTGTCCTAGGGTCTGCTGTCATATCTCTGTTAAAACACTCAAGTAGAAATTGAGAGAGAAAAAACTTCTTGCTCTTAGCTTGGGAAGATTTTTTTAATCCTTAGTAGCTTCTGAAAGAGAACTAGAACTAGTCTAGTTACTAATTTTTTAGTAAACATACTTTGAATCATTGTCAGGGTTGAAAAGATACAGAATCCACGAAAAGCAAATGAGGCATAATTGCATGGTTCAGATCTAGTTCTGAGTAGTTATATGTGAGCATTTGGTCATTCCTCTTTAAGAAATGCACTTCTTAAAACCAAATTGCAGAGTTAAATGGAACAAAAGCTTGGTAATGTATCACTTATCTTGTTTTCTTTTTTCGTCTGCTGCCCCCCCTTTTTTAATGCTCAGCTTTTAGCATAAATTGAACATAGGCTTCAAAATGCACTGCATATTTAAATTGCACAAGATTGGACTTCTTTTATTATCCTACAGCTTGGGTCACATCTCTAGCTGTGTGCTGGATGGCATTTCACCACAAGAAAACTAGCAAGATGTGCAAGGCAAATGTTTTGAAGATATTGCCAGATCTTGTTGAGCGCCTGCTATTTGTTATGTCCCACTCAAGTGCAGGGTTTTCCTTGCAGGGCCGTGTGTTTGCAAGTTTTAATATTGTCTGCAGGTAATGAGGACTTGGATTATTGTCTCTTAAATGCTCCAGAATTCAGCCTCTGTGATTTTGCTTCCCTGTAAGAATTCAGCTATTTAAAAATAGCTCCCTTTGCAAATGTTTCATAAGTCTCCAATGTGAATATGTTCCTCAAGGTATAATATTGTCACCGTCTCATTGTGGAAACTTTGCTTCAACTGGGCTGGCTGGGAGGATACTTCTTTGATTTTATAAGAGGCAGACTGTGGGATTAACCATTTAATGGAGAGTGTCAGGGAACTGCCATCGGCTCAGGGGCGAGAGGGGAAAAGCCGGATGGATTATAGAGAGCCCCCAAAGATCATGGGAAGCAGCACCTCCTCAGCGGAGGAGAGTAACCACGCCTCCAGCGGAGAGGAGCTGCAGGGCTCGGGGGGGAGGCGAGGCGGTGCCAGGACACCTTGCCTGGGCAAAGCGGGGAGGAGAGGGGTCCTCCGTTACCCACGCCCTCCTTGCGCAGTAAGCTTCCGCGCAGAGAGGGGAAGCGCAGACTGGGCGTCAAAAAACTACTCTGCTGGGGAAGGTTTAAGGACCGCCCACTCTCAGATTCTGCCAGTGAATGAGGGAGCCACGGAATAGTGGTGCTCTGCATGGTGAAGGTTTTTTGGCACCAATAACAAGGCTTTACAGCCGACCAGGGAGGCATTTGCCTGATTGCTCTCGAGCACACCCCCCCCCATACCCTTACAGAGAGTATCCTTGAAGGCATTCTTTCCTTTATTGTTTATCTTGGAGAGTTAACAGCTGCAGGAAAGGCCCAGGAACCCAGACAAAAGAAAGAGTGTGTTTATGCATGCACACACACACATGTGTTCTCTCTCTCTCTCTCTCTCTCTGACCGTTGATCGCATCTCTCTGATATAAAACGAAAGCCAAAATTCTGTCGAAACAATGCCATTATTTTAATAGGGTTTGGCCCAGAATGACGGAACAGTAGCCACAAACACTTGCTCTGCTTCAGAAAACTGCTACACGGTGATGGGTTTGTTTGACAAATCCAATTAGTTTTGAGTTTCCACCTTATAAAAATGCTGAGGGTGCAAAGAGAACATTAAAGATTAACTTTAAAGGACAAATGAGATTACTGGTTAAAGAGAACTTGAAACCAGAAACTGGTTCAAAGCAGTTCTCTAGCCTGGCATACTTAGAGCAGTCTTGCATTCCCAATTTGGTCGATGATTTGACTTCTCTTTTCATATCTAAGGGTATGTTCACGGAACTGTTTGCTTCCCACCCAGTGCGCTACCACTGCTAATCTTTGAAGCCAAATTTACATGCCGCTAGCTGCAATCCATATCAATCCTGGAGTTTCTTGACAAATGCTGTCATTCGATGTGGTGTTTCCCCGCCACAAACCAGTTTCAATCCATTTAAAAAAACAACAACCACAAATGCAGAATAATGTGAACATACCCTAACTGCTGTCACACAGACTCAGATGACAGTTTTATGAATAGGAGTTCAGGGAGAGTTTCAGAGGCGGGGAGACCGAAAAGGTCATGGCGGTCGAGTGAGGACATCCCTGTGCCCTTTCTAATGGGAACATCTCATTGCAAATGCAGCTTGAACAGCAGCTGGTGTGTGTGTGTGTGTGTGTGTGTGTGTGTGTGTGTGTGTGTGAAGAGACATGACCTTGCTGTGTTTCTAACCACTAATATGAACGTGCTCTTTACACGGCTGGTCTGAAGGTATTTAGGCTGCAGTCAGTTGGTATTATGCCAGTTCCGATGTTGGAACAGCTGCCTTTGAAAATAACTTCACTAGTTTTTGCATATGATTAAATAAAGTGTTTTGAAATCCTGCATCACAAGGTGTCTAGATTTCGTGTGCCTCTCTCCATCTTTGTCTTCAATCACCCTCTCTCTTTCTTTTCTTTGCTGGATGAGATTGCAAACCTTTGGGCAAGTCTTTGTGTTTTATGTTGTACTATATAGCACTTTGCAGGTGATCATGTAATTAAAAAAAGGTAAAGGTAAAGGACTCCTGACAGTTAAGTCCAGTTGCAGACGACTCTGGGGTTTGTCCGCTCTGCAGACAGTTTTTCCAGGTCATGTGGCCAGCATGACTAAGCTGCCTCTGGTGACGGAACACTGAAACCAGAGCAGTGCACAGAAACACTGTTTACCTTCCCACCAAAGCGGTACCTATTTATCTACTTGCACTTTTTGGCGTGCTTTCGAACTGCTAGGTTGGCAGGAGCTGGGACCGAGCAACAGGAGCTCACCCCATCGCGGGGATTCAAACCGCCAACCTTCTGATCAGCAAGCCCAAGAGGCTCAGTGGTCTAGACCACAGGGCCACCCGCGTCCCCCTATGCAATTAATATATAATAATTAACAAATGTTCAGGAAGGTGGTGTGCTTGCTCCCTCCCCATCCCCCACTCCTCATTTAATCCCTACAATAACCCCTTGAGGTATGTTAGGCTGGAAGGCAGTCACCGACCCAAGGTCACCCAGTGATCTTCATGACCAAGTGGGATTTGAACCCTGGTCTCCCAGGTCCCTGTCTGACACTAACCTCTACAACACATTCACACACAATTTCTGTCTAGCCACCTGTTCTACTTCAAAAGTAGGAAACATCTGCTTGATTGTTCCATTGTGAAGAATGAAGTGTGTAATAGGAATAGAATGTTTCAACAGAAGTGGACACTCATGTTTGACTGTGATCAACTGAATTGCATTGGGTTTTTATTGTGAAGGTGTCATCAGCTTTTGTCTACATACGTAGTTGTAGCTTATTAGTTTGTCATCCCAGTACATTCCTTTATTAATAGTAAACTCTGGTACAAGTTTGGGGAAGTTAGTAAGCAGTTTTCATTATTGCCAGAGGAAAAGGGAAACGAGAAATAACCAGTGAATCCTAAAAATGAATGACAGAAATGCTGTTTGAAGACATCTTCTGAATCATACTGCTAGGGTTTGATTTTTATGCCTTTTATTTTAGGACCCCAACCACATATTTTTACACTAATTACCTGTTACTAACTTGGAATGTATTTTACCTTTTTAAAAGTTGATCATTTGTGTAGATTTATAAGGTGATTCTGTTAAATAATCACTTCTTGTTTCCAAAATTAAGTGTCAGAAAGTATTCACCCCCCACCAGTTGTTTTTATTTAAAAAAGGAAACCAATCTTATGTTTACAAAAGCCATGCTTAAAGTTTGGAGCATGTGTTTTCAAAAACTTTTCTCCAGAAATGTTTCCCCTTACCTTTGACTACAGAAATCAGTTTATAGGAAGTCAACTACAAAATATACTTAATGGCTCAATCTGGTGAAACATTCTTCATTTTAAAGATTGGATAAACCAAGGACACAAAGTTGCTTAAGATCAAGCAGTAATCTACTGAATCAGACATACCTTCCATCTTTCCAAATAAGACCCGCAAGAGAACAACTTTTAACAAAATATGGAATTCCTTGTCTTAAAATTCCATTCAAAAATCTCTTGTTACAGAATGCTCAGAGAAAGTTGGTTTTAAAACTCTATACAATTCTATCTAAATTTAAAAGAGAAGACTGGCAAGCAGCATGCATAAAAAATTGGATTTTTTTTTTTTTAAAAATGTTTATTGCAAATGTCTAAAGAAAAAAAGGGAAAAAACAGGGAAGAGGGAGCGGTAATTCTGTCACCTTGTGTTAACAGTATAATAAATATCACTAAATCCATCTTAATTTACACATACAAATCCATATATGCCATCCAGACATCCAAATGTTTGAAAATGGGGGGGAAGTTCTTATGAAACAACATCTGATAATGCAACAGAGTGGCTGTTCAAAAATACATGTGCTCCATTAATCCATGCTAATTTAAAGGAAAATTTATTTGGAACAATTTATCCATGTTAACTTGTTTCATATTGACAGAGCAAAATATATAATCAAAACATGTTCTGTTTGAGGTGAAAGAGAAGCGGAGTCAATTTTAAACATAGTTGCACAGTACTAAAATAAAAACCTTTTGGATTATAGAACTAAATGTAGTACAAGAAATGACAAGATATGTGTTATCTAGAAACTGAAAACATTTCCCTTCTGTATGATACAACCAGAAGCACAGATCCCCAACTGAAGGCAAATTTTCTGTACTTTGTAATGGAAGAGTAAAGATCCCAACACATGACACTTGCATTATTTACCGTACTTGTATGGCACTAATTTTATTATCGGTGTTGGATACTGTTTCCTGTTTGTTTTATATACTGACTTTCATTGTTTTATTTTAGTTACTGTTATTTTTGGATTCTTTTTTGGGAGAAAAAAAGGATGTAAAAAAGTTTGTACAAACCAGAAGTTAAAACACAAAAGCCAATGATTTAAAGTAGAGTCCTTGGAAAGTTTGTACTCTGTCTATAATCTCTTTTATAATATGTTTTGAAGAGTGAAACTATTTTGTTTACAGCAGTTTTCTACCAAGTGTACTATAAATCACTTTGAGATGCCCCATATAGGAAACATTTCATAAATGAAAGAATTAATAATGTGCATATCAAATACATGCATCAACACCTAACCTTTTTTTCCTACAGAAAAGAAAATGTAGCTATCATTCCATCCTGTCCATTAAAGAGTTCTTTGCAACTCTGAGGTTAAAAGCTTGCAGATCAAGCAAGGGCCGTTCATCATTACTTGAATGCCTTCAAGTATTCGTTTTCAAACAATTCAATGCAACAAGCAAGAATCAGGGCTAGACCTGGATGAGTTGCTGATGGCAAGTGCCACACCAGCTTTCCTCCCCTTAATTTTTTTCTTCTCTTTTTCTGTTTTGGGTCCCCCTATACCTCTTCCTAGGGACGCGGGTGGCGCTGTGGGTTAAACCACAGAGCCTAGGACTTGCTGATCAGAAGGTCGGCGGTTCGAATCCCCGCGATGGGGTGAGCTCCCGTTGCTCGGTCCCTGCTCCTGCCAACCTAGCAGTTCGAAAGCACGTCAAAGTGCAGGTAGATCAATAGGAACCGCTCCAGTGGGAAGGTAAACAGCATTTCCGTGCGCTGCTCTGGTTCGCCACAAGCAGCTTAGTCATGCTGGCCACATGATCCGGAAGCTGTCTGCGGACAAACGCTCCCTCAGCCCATAGAGCGAGATGAGCGCCGCAACCCCAGAGTTGGTCACGACTGGACCTAATGGTCAGGGGTACCTTTACCTTTTTATACCTCTTCCTTCCCTTACTCTGTTTTTTGACATTGCTAGTGGTGTTGCCAGGGTGTTGCCCAGTCCCTGCTCCTGCCAACCTAGCAGTTCGAAGGCATGTCAAAGTGCAAGTAGATAAATAGGTACCACTCCGGCAGGAAGGTTAACACCGTTTCCGTGCACTGCTCTGGTTCGCCAGAAGCGGCTCAGTCATGCTGGCCACATGACCCGGAAGCTGTACGCCGGCTCCCTTGGCCAATAAAGCGAGATGAACACCGCAACCCCAGAGTCGGTCACGACTGGACCTAATGGTCAGGGGTCCCTTTCCCTTTACCTAGTGGTGTTGCCAAGGATCCCAACCAGCTGTGTCTGGCATAACTACAGCCATTTGCACTGGGCTGCAGAATTGCTATGCAAGACGAGAATATTGTCCAATATCTAGGCCTCCATTTATTAATGTTTGTCTCCTGAATATTTTAAATGAAGAGTGCAGATTCGTTAGGAAGGAATGCATAAATAAACGTTGAGGCAAATTAAATCAAGTGTCCGTGCAATCTCCAGAGTACACAATAAAGCTAGAAAAGGCTGTTCTCATTAACATTTTTTAATGGCAGCATGGCATGAAGCGACACAAGCTTCTGATTAGGGGAATGATGTAGGCAACACTCTAGGTTGGTAGAGGTATGGCTTGATCTAATGCTTAAAAAAAAGTTCCCACGGTAATTGTGCTTACTGATAACCTGAATATTCAAAAGTGGGGGGTGGGGGTGGTTTGGGCTGGCACAACCCCAGTGAGTCTGTAGCTCGGAGCATGGGCTTTGCATGTCAAAGGACCCAGGTGAAATCTTGGGGTCTGCAAGCAGTGCTGGAAAGACCCGTGTCTGAAGCCTTGGAGACCTGCTGCCAGCCATTGTAGAACAGTGCAGACAGTAGGTAGGTCGTCTGACTTGGTATAAGCCTGCAATCTCATATGCCCTTACCTGGGAGTAAATAGTCTTAATCTCAGTGCAACTGACTCCTGAGTAGGCAGGCACAGAATTGTTTACATGCTGCTTGGGGGGGGGGGGCATTTTAAAAATGCAACTGCAGAAGATGGGAAGACATCCCAAGGGCAAAATGTAAACTCGTCAGATTGGCTAGCGTGTTAAAGGAGCATCCAGGCTCTATTAACAGAGCTTCAGTATTTGCACTCCTAGGATTGTTCTGCCCTTTTTCCGGTGGCACATTTACCTTGGGAAGCCATTTCACCTTGCTTGTCAACATAGCAGCGACTTCAGATTGGCAGATTCATTGCCTGCTGTTTTGCAGATGCCCCTTTCCGAAGGGGAAGCTCCGGCAAGCGTTAACTCTGAGCTCTGAATTCTAAGTGTGAGTTTCGGAGACCTTTCTTTTGACCCAAGCAGAGACAAATGGTATAAAAGTGTCTAATGGCAGGGACTGTGGAGATCCCTGTGGAAAACAGGGGCAATCTATTGTTCTCATACCTGCAGAATCTTAATAGCTGATCTCAGACGGTGCTGCGCTGAATACTTTCCAAGTGTGTGAAAGGTGAATCCTTAACCTCAGCAGATATACAAGGAAAATTGATTTTTACAAATGCTATGTCCAGCCTTGTTTTTTGCCCCTTTGTTTCTGCTATTCAGAAAGTTATGGTAATTACTGTCCTTGGGAAGGGAGAAGGTATGCCAGTACAGTATCTCTGTGGATACTTGCAGAAAATCCTATCTCCCTGGGGAGGAAACGGCACAGCTGGAGCATGAAATGTACATTTTCTAATTCAGGCGTAGGCAAACTCTGGCCCTCCAGATGTTTGGGACTACAATTCCCATCATCCCTAGCTAACAGGACCAGTGGTCAGAGATAGTGGAAATTGTAGTCCCAAACATCTGGAGGGCCGGAGTTTGCCTATGCCTCTTCTGGGAAGATCGCTTGGTAGGTTTTGTTGTTTTCCCATCTCAACCCCAGCTAAGGCTGAGGATGGCTGGAGATGGAGGAATTGTTAGCAGGAGTGAGAGATGGGCACTGTGGTCGCTTAGGAGAATGGAGCAGTGGGGCCTTCCAGCAGGGATGGGCAACCTGTGGCCCTGTACATGTTGGTGGACTCCCACCTGTCACACTGCTTCGGGATCATGGGCAGTGCTTTAAAAAAGAGAGAGAAGAACTTGGGGATAGCCAGTGAAGCTGAATGTTGGAAGATTGTGGACAAAAGAACGTAGTTCACACAACGCATAGCTCAGCTATGGAATTGGCTTCTACAAGAGGCAGCGGTGGCTACCAACTTGGAGAGCTTTAATAGAGTATTAGACAAATTCATGGAGTAAAAGTATGGTTTTGAATTTCCAGTTGCTGGAAACTGCAGGAGGGATGAGGGCTGTCATGTTTCTGTCCTGCTTGCCTGCTTCCCATAGGCATCTTGGGGACCACTGTGAGAACAAGGTGCTGGACTAGATGGGCTTCTGCAACTGAACCAGCAGTTGCTTCTTATGTTCTTTAGATGCTTCCACTTGCTTTCTCTCATATTTCACGGGATGCGTCTGTCCATAAAAATTCATTGTTCCAAGATGGTGAGTGGTAGGAAGAAACCACATAACCTTTGTTTAGTGCTTAGGATGTCATAACTGTCTGCATCATTCTTAGGAAATGCAGTTCCCCCTTCTCCACTATTCACTCTCTATCAGCTATTTAAGGCAAAAGATGTAAAGTTTGGCTGTCATGTTCATTGGACATTGATTATTTAAAAGGTCAAAATGATGCTCAGTCTTGATGGTAATTAATCTGCATTAAGGCCAGGGTTATTTTTTCTCATCTAGGAGCAGAAAAACACCTTTCTTGATAGTGGCAGGTTAAATTTTTAATGAACATGGCCTTTGTGCCACGATCGTTAGTCATTTGTGATATAATTTGATTTGCAATTAATTACAATAATGTGTTTTCCATTAATCAGCCGTGCCTCCTTAGGCAAGCAACAGCAAGTTTAGTCTAGGAATGTTTCTCGGAGCATTTAATCTGTGAGCAAGTGCAGCTCCTGGAAAGTAGGGAACGATGACACTGTCACTTTCGATTGTGCAAGTTTCTCATTTCTCCACATTTCCACAGCAAATTGTAATTTATTTAAGTCCTCATGAAACTTCATCAGCATTTTAGTGTGATTTTTCTCCCAGTACAAAACATTTGGGTACGCCGTTTTGACGGATACAGTGGTACCTCTGGTTACGTACTTAATTCGTTCCGGAGGTCTGTTCTTAACCTGAAACTGTTCTTAACCTGAAGCACCACTTTAGCTAATGGGGCCTCCCACTGCTGTTGCACCGCCGCCATGCAATTTCTGTTCTCATCCTGAAGCAAAGTTCTTAACCTGAAGCACTATTTCTGGGTTAGCGGAGTCTGTAACCTGAAGCGTATGTAACCTGAAGTGTATGTAACCCGAGGTATCACTGTATATGCATTTTTGCTAGGAAATGCCCCTAAAGTAATGCATTTTTGGTTGGAGAACTGCTTTGCAAAATTTGAAGAAGTGCAAATTTTGAGGAGCACCTGTGTTTCAGCGGTTGGAGCAGTAAGAATGAGGCAATTTCTCATTAAATGCAAGCTAAATTGAATTGTTCCTTAACACCAAAGGGCAAAGATGCACAAGTTATAACACTTGTAGAGGCCCAAGTGACAGCCCCACAGCCACAAAGCCTGACTAAACTGAAGCCAATTGTACCACATCACCAACTGTACACAGTATTCCATGCGTTGTTGCATTATGGATTTGTATAAAGGTGTTGTGATATTTGTGGTCTATTTTCTATTCTCTTCTCATTGTTCCTCAAGTTGCCTTTTTCACAGAATTAGTACAGAGACATTTCAATCAATGCCCAGATCCCATTACTGGCCTGCCGCTGCCAACACAGACACCATCAGCACTATAAGTGAAGCTAGGAATTTTTTATCCCACTTTACACTTGCTTCGGTTGAGCTGTTTTTGCCTTTTTGATCCCCATTCTGCCATTTTGGAGAGATACTTCTGGGGCTCTTTGCTGTTCCTGTTTTGTTTTTACCATCCTAAATGAATTGGAGTCGTCAGCAAACCTGGCCTGCGCAGTGCTGATCACTGTCTTGTCACAGTATATAACTTTGGGGGACCCCACTTTTTACATGCCTCTGTTGTGAGAACTATTCATTTATTATGTTATCTGCTTCATATTCTTTAACCATAAACTTTTAACTGTTTCATATTCTATATCCATAAGAGCATCTTGCCTCTTATCCTATGATTACTAAGTTTGCTTAGGAGTCTTTGGTGAGGGACTGTAGCATGAACCTGCTGCAGCCTGGTCAGTTTGGTTTGTTTGTTTGCTTGTTTATTTAGGTTATTAGTTTGCTGCTCTCAGTTTTTAAAATTGTTTTTACTTCATCTCATGGATTAAGGCACAAATGTCAAAGTCCACTTTTTGAGGGCAGAGCTGCATTTTAGGTGATGCGTTTCATCTTCCACGACCTTGTTAAAATTTTGTTTTGCAGAGGAAGCAGTTTTCCACACGTTGAGAAAAGAAGAGAATCAGAACACTAATCTCCACTGCATATTAAGGAAAACAGAGCCTTGGAAATACTGATTAAAAATCAAGGCATGTTGCCAAAAAACCTGGCTGATCTTTTTCTCAACAAGCTCAGTTGTTTTAAAAAAATTAAATAGTTATACATTAATTCTGGTTCCCAAGGCTTTTTAATAAGCATTATGTTTTGGTTCTGCCCCCCACCTTTTCTTTCTCTACCTTCTTTCCTCTGCCCTCACCACAAAACTAATGGCCTGCCATCCTTTTCTACCCTTCCCCTTTTCCTGCTGTAGGGAGGAATAGTGTCGTAGGTTGTGTACACAACATATATTTGAAGCAACCCCTGGGGGAAAAAAAACCATGGGAACTGTAGTTTACCCTTCAAAGAACTACAATTCCCAGCACTCTTGACAAAATACAGATCCCAGAATACTTTTTCCCAGATGTTGCTTCAAAGGTGTGGCACAAATGCATCTTACCTTTGGATGGAAATGTTGGATGGAAAAGCTGGTGCTGATTATAAATATATCTCAGATCCAGGGTCAAGGGAACAGGTTGCTATATTTTCTCCCTCTTTTATTGTGCCCACATATCCACTTGATTTCTTATGCTGGCAAACATCTACAGCTGTTATTTATAAACAGAATGTGAAACTGTTTTTAAGTGGATGTCAGAGCCCAGGGTGACAAACATAAAAAAATTAAAACAGTACAATTTAAAATGAAAAATAAAAGCGTATTTAAAACATTTAAAAAACCATTTTAAAGCCAACTAATTTTTTTTGCAAAATAATTTTAAAAAACCATCTAAAAGCATTTTAGGACATTGGAAAGCAATCACATACCCCCACAGCTGGCACAGCCATTACCTTTCAGCCATCAAATGCCTGGGTAAACAGGAATATTATTACATTTCTCCTCAACCCCAGTAACACACTTTACCAGGGAGGGCATTCCACAAATGGGGACCACCACCAAGAAGGCCCCGACACAGGCCAACCCCAAATGGACTGCAGCCAGAGGCAGCACCTCCAACAAGGCCTCCCTTGTTGATTGTGGACCCAAGGTAGTTTACTTTGGATGAGTCGATCCTTTAGGTACTTGAGTCCCAGGTCATTTAGGACTTTGGGTGCTAGTACTACCACTTTGAATCAGGCCTGTAAGCTCACTGGCAGCCATTGCAGAGTATTCTGGACTGGTGACACCTGGTATTTATTAAAAAAATTAACTGCCTTGGTGTTTAATCTAGGGATGGGGAATCTCTGGTTGTCTAGATATTCCCGGACTACAACTCCCATCATCCATGACTATTGGGCATGCTGGCTGAGGCTCATGGGAGTTGGACAACACCTGGAGGGCCACAGGCCCCCTATCCCTGGTTTAAACTTTTGTTTAGTCAAATTTCCTTTAATAAGAGGTTCCATAGTAGCAAGAATAGCAGTGTGGAATCTGTGCCCCATCCCATCCTTGCAGATGTTGTTGGATGCAGCTCTTCTCATCCCTGACCATTGATCATGCTGCTTGGGGCTGATACTAGTTGATGCCTGACAACATCTGGAGGGCCACAGGCTCTCTTTAAATTCCAACTCGGCCATGAAGCTCGTGTGACCTTGGACCAATCTGTTTCTTTGTCTGTCTGTCTGTCTGTCTGTCTGTCTCTCTCTTATATACCCCCTGATAGGAGGATAAACTGCATATTTGTGATGTTCAGAGAAATCCATGTCCCCCTGATGGAAGGGTGCAACATAAATGTAACATGCCTAACCCCCATGGTATATTTATTTAAGAAAACCAGATGCCTTTGAAATAACTATTGGGGAAGGGGCCTTATGAAATAGATGAATTTAAATTAGCCTGAGAAGAGGTTTGTTTGTACATTTCAAAATGAAATAAGGTTAATTAAAATCAGCGGCAGGGTCCTGAATAGGTGCCAACTAGGATTTTGCATGATCTTGTTTGGTATTTTATGCATTAGTTAATACAGAATAGGGCATTTGTTTTTAAAACTGCTCTTGGCTTGATGGACCATTCAATGCATATTCAGTGTATCTATGTGTGTTATTTTATTGGCTTTGAACCTCTTAATAAAGCGATTATGCATTCCACCGCGTTGCTGTGTGATCTGTGATAAATTGTATTGCAATTAGCATTGACAGGTACTATTATAGTCAAATGCCTGTATTGCTATTGCAGAATCTTTTTTTGGTCTTGTCTTTTGCAGCTAGATTTGGTTCAGGTTGTGTATCATTTATATAGCGCCATCAAAGTTCTGGACTGCAGTTCCCATCGCCCATGACTCGTGGCCATGCAGATGGGAGTTGGGGGGTCCCCTACTCCTGCTCCAGAATTTTGTGCAAGGGAAGCAACGGCAGAAAGGGAGAGGAATGGATGCAGGGGTAAATCGTAGAAAATGTGTTGGGCTAGCAGGCAGGTGGGCATGAAGATCACTTTTGCCAAGTAGTCCTGGAAATAGCCTGATAGTGGAAGTGTCAGAATAGATTAGCTTTCTCATTGTGCTTTATCTCTGCTCTGGAATATGATGATGATGATGATCCCTCAAGGCAAGTCTGTATTATTATATCCCCACTCGTTGCAGAAAGGGATATTGAAGCTGAGGGAGAAGAATGTGCTTAAGTCCATTGGGTGAGGTCATGGCCAAGGTGACATTTGAATCAGGAGGTTACAGATGTATAGCTCCCTCAATCACAGTGCTACACCAGCTTGTGTCTGAACAGCCAGTACTGCAGGGAAACTGCTAATGCCCTTTGTGGAATTATCATTTTCTAGGATGTCCAACTAGGCAAAGTGCTGATTACACTTACAAATTCTGTGTTCTGACATCTCCAACTGGGGTGCTGTTGTTGTTTCTGCTGGTCTGTGTATCTTAGTTTTGAATCTTGTGATTTATGTGGAAATTGTTCAGTTTGGCTATGTACAGTATTTTTTATCGTTTATGACTACTTTTGTTACGTTATACAGTGGTACCTTGGGTTACAGACGCTTCAGGTTACAGACTCTGCTAACCCAGAAATAGTACCTAGGGTTAAGAACTTTGCTTCAGGATGAGAACAGAAATCGTGTGGCGACAACGGGAAGCCCCATTAGCTAAAGTGGTACCTCAGGTTAAGAACAGTTTTAGGTTAAGAACGGACCTCCAGAATGAATTAAGTTCTTAACCTGAGGTACCACTGTAGTTCTGTGTCTTCTTCATGTTGCAAGCTGCCTTGAGCATAGTTTGAACTGCGGAAAGGAGGCATACACATAAAACCTATGTGTGCATGTATTAAGGGAGAAGTGTTTTTTCGTAGTTTTTTATGGTTTCTAGTGGGGTAGCTATGTCTCTTCCAGCAAAAAACAATGAAAGCCTTATAGAACCTTAAAGACTAACAGATTTATTATGGTTTAAGCTTTCGTGAACAGCAAAAACCACTGAATCACAATACATCAGTATGTTTAATGCTCATATTTGTGAGAGGACAGCACTCTCCTCTGCCCCCTTGAGAGTTTTTCTATAGCTGGTAAAATGTGGCAGATCAAATCTTTTCACAAAAGTGCCTTTCATTGTTCTGGACTCTGAGAGATGATTGTCAGGTTTCGAGTAATGTTGGTATTTGCATATGAAAAGCAGCTTGAAGTCAGCTTATTATGCATTTAAATTGTTGCTTCTAAATTCTACATTTTATTAACTTAAAAACTTTTCCTCTCCCCCTGCAGCCCCCTGCCCTCGTTACAATAAGTCCCCAAGTTCTCCAGAGCAGATTTTTGCAGGGCACAAGAATAGCGAATTGACAAAAGTCACTCCTTCCACCTCTATTGGCAGGAGCGCCCCTTGAGTGGAATTCTTCTGAATCTGAATCTAAGACAATTAATACCACACTCTGTGGAGCCCAGTGGGTATAGCCATTGCTAGTCATACTCAGAGTAGACCCATTGAAATTAATGAGCATGGCTAAGTTAGGCTGATGAATTTTAATGGGCCAATTCTGAGCAGAACTTCCTTAGATGCAACTCCAGGTTTCCTTCTTTTCAAGAGGGCTGCATCATTACCAACTGTAGGCACCAGATTTGGTGTAACTTCCGAGGTCCTTTTCTAGAGTTTGAGCTTTGAAGCAACATACTTATGTCTGAGCTTGGTCAGTGCTGTGTAATGGTCCCCCTGCACCGTACATGTGTGGGAAAATAGAGCTGGTATGTACTCTGTAGTTTGCCCTGGTGGAGACTTCATTTCTTTTCCGACAGATGTCCCAGTGAAGCAAACTCTGACCCAGTGGAGCAAGTCAAGAACCTGACTTCTTTCAGCCCAGACTAATGAAATAAGTCCCATTTAGAGAAGCATTAACATCAACTTAAACATCAGCTCTTCAACAAAACAACCCTGGATAAATCTTAGCCCATGAATTGTGGCATATTTCCGTAATTGAACAAATGCCATTTGCTTCAAAGTATGAGGGCTTTATGAGTTTTTCTTAATGTCAGTTGCTAAAAATCCTTTTAGGCTGTGCATATATAAGGTAAAGGTAAAGGTACCCCTGCCCGTACGGGCCAGTCTTGACAGACTCTGGGGTTGTGCGCCCATCTCACTCAAGAGGCCAGGGGCCAGCGCTGTCTGGAGACACTTCCGGGTCACGTGGCCAGCGTGACATCGCTGCTCTGGCGAACCAGAGCCGCACACGGAAACGCCGTTTACCTTCCCGCTAGAAAGCGGTCCCTATTTATCTACTTGCACCCGGAGGTGCTTTCGAACTGCTAGGTTGGCAGGCGCTGGGACCGAGCAGCGGGAGCATATATAACTTCATACAAATAAGCATGAATTAGGAGGTTTATTACCAGTGATGGAAATGGGAGGAATAACCTTTAAAAAGAGAATTTAGAAGACGTTTTCTACCAATGTATGCATTCTTCTTAATCATGATTTTCAATCGGGTATGAAGCGAGCAGTGCAAACAAGCATCCCTTGAGCAGATCACCACTTAGAGGAGCTGTGAGCTCCTCCCCAGGAGCCTGCATGTTTATGTAATTATAAGCCAGGAAGCTATAGTTTGGCTTTACAAGATGTACAAACACAATAACACTTGATTCCTCACATACTTCAGATATTTTGGACTATAGTCCATGACAATTTTTCATGCTGGCTGGGGCTGAAGGTCGTTGGAATGCAAAATATCAGATCAGAGAAGGCTGCATCATAGGATACTGGTAGCCTTGCCAGCGTTGATCAGGAATTCTTAGAAAGCAAAAAATCAGATCAGTTTTGAAAAATTCAGTTCACAATTTTGATTTGAAATGATATCCAGTTGTATCCAAGCATAGATGAAAACCTACTCGTTTCTGTGAGGGACTATCCTTCCAAAATTAGGTTACGATAGCTTAAGAGGTATCCAAATGCATAGTGAACAACAAATTTTCCATAATATAGAGTAAGTGGTGGTAGCAACAACAACAACAACAAATTTGATTGAATACAATTTTATAATTCTAAAGAAGAAAATTTCCTTTCTTATGAACAGAATATGGCGGCCTTGGCCTGGACTTCTCATACAGTATGGCAGTGGCTGAAGAACTGGGAAATATTCGCTGTGGAGGGGTTCCCATGGCGATTGGAGTACAAGCTGACATGGCGACACCTGCCCTTGCAAGGTAGATTTCCCAAGAAAACTCATTGGCTCTTTCTCTTGACTTTAAAGGGTTTGTTCTTCAGGGGGCAGTGAGGTTTTATAAAAAAGCAGAAAGAGAGCTACAACTTTCAATCTAGCTCTGCATAATGAAGGAAGGCAAAAATGGAAGATTTTAAATGTGACATATGTTTCACCCAAAGACATAAAATACCACCAAGCAACAAGAGTAGCTCACACAGATTTTAATGAAAAGTTATATTCTTGTTGGAGGATTTGTTTAAATGCTTCATTTGGTTGTTTCAATTATTGTGAATCGCCCTGGGATCAATTAACAAAAGGCAATCTAGGAAATCCCACAATAAATAAATAGAGTAACTATTAACTCGCCTGGTATGTGTTTACTTTTATGTATTCACCACAATTCAGCAAAGGTCTGAAATAAATTGTAAGGTCCTGATTTAATTTGTTTGCTACTAATTTCAAGAAAGCTGCTATTATTTTGGTGCAAGGGCAAAATGAGGTTGTAGCAAGAGATTTTTTTCTTTTTCTTTTTAATAAATCTTTATTGATTTGAATTAAAAAATATCAAAACGCAACGACATTTAATGCAAACACAAAACAAGAACATAAAAAAGAAAGAATGTAAGAAGAGAGAAAAAGAGAAAGAAAAAACAAAAAACCCATAATTCTATACATTTCATACATGTAAATGCCATATCTTTTTTCTGAGTTTGTAAATATGCAAGAGGTTTCTTCCAGATAGTTTGTGTGATGCTCATAAGCACGTATTTCAACACAAAATAAAATAGATGCACTAACCCCAAAACATTGTTATCATCAACTTCATCATTACATGACATCCAATTTGGTCTCTAGCTGCAGTGAATAGCTTGGGAGTGGGAAAGTGCCTCCCTATCCATTTTGTGGTGTAACCGTATCTAAGGAGGCTGTTGACTCTTAGTACCTGGATAACAGATCAGCATCTCACTGTCAAGTTTCCCCACATGTGTTCACAATGTCAAGCCGGCTCACCGCCTGACTGATGGCCCCTCCAGCTGCCTCTGTGAACATTGTATGGGGCAAGGTGTGCACTCTGCCCCAATTTCCCATCTGTAATATGGGAACTGCCATATGACCTACTTAGCAGTTGTTTTGAAGGCAAATGCTGTGAAGATCAAAGACCACTCTGCAAATTAGAAGGAAAGGTAACATAGAAAAATCCATTAGTAGAAATGGTTCTGTACACCTGAGCCTGCATATTATCGCAGCTCACCAACACCCACCACTTCGGCAGGTCGATAATCGCTCTAGTTTATCAAAGCACCTGGTTATCTTGTTTGGGAGTTCAGGAAATAGAAGCCATGTTATATGTTTTTTTTCACTGCAGTACCATTACTACTGCTGATGAGATGAGCCTCAAGGTAAAAAAAAAAAAAGTAAATAAACTCTCAGCAGGTAATATTGCCACCCAACTCAATAGAGACAAGAACAAGATTGGACAGTTAATTTGCAAGAAGATGGATGGAAGTAATTCAGGATGAGAGAATCATAGGAGCATCAACAATTTAACATGTAGACACCAGAGTTGAAAATACCATGAAAGAAAATCTCAAAGGGATTTTTATCACCTGTCTTAGAAACTTATGTATGCAGATGCTGTTGAAAAGAGCAAAAGAGGAAAATTGTGAACAAAGTAAAATACTTGGGAATTTGGCTATCCCCAAAAAATATAAATTTAGTGGAAGATAATTATAATAAGGTATGGCAAGAAATTAAGAAAGATTTGGACACCTGGCATAGACTGAAACTATCATGGACAGGGAGGATGGCAGCGATCAAGATGTGTATTCTTCCGAGACTGCTATTTTTGTTTCAGAACATTCCAGTAATTAAAGGCACCACCTGTTTTAAGAACTGGCAAAAAACTTTGGCCAAGTTCATATGGCAGGGGGAAAAAGCTAGAGTTAAGTTTAAACATCTTACAGACTCAAGAGAGAGAGGTGGCTTTGCAGTCCCGAATATAAGGCTTTATTATGAGGCAGCCTGCCTATGTTGGATAAAGGACTGGGCCACCCTAAGGAACACAGATTTACTAGATTTAGAAGGCTTTAATATTAGGTTTGGTTGGCATGCCTACCTGTGGCAGGAGAAAGGTAGGGTCCACAGAGGTTTCTCCAACCACATAATTAGAGGTTCGCTACTTGAAGTCTGGAACAAGAATAAAAAGCTGATTGAAGAAGGCATTCCCTGGTGGCTCTCCCCAGTTGATATTATTAAAATTAAAAAATTAAACATGACAGGTGAAAGGTGGACGTACGAGGATCTTTTGGTTAAAACAGAAGAAGGGTGGAAGGTGAGGTCATATGGTGAACTGAAAGGTAATATCAAGGAGTGGCTACATTTCCACCAAATTAATGCATTGTGGGGTGAACACAAGAAATTGGGCATGAGTGAAAAAAAGTCGAGATTTCAAGTGGAAATTCTAGAAAGCAATACTAAACTCCTCTCCAAAATGTATAAACAATTACTGGAATGGGATACTAAAGAGGAAGTGGTGAAGGGAGTGATGGTCAAGTGGGCTAGAGATCTTGGGCATAATGTAGAATATGATAAATGGCAGATTCTCTGGAAGAAAGGTATGAAGTTTACAGCATGTGCAGCTATACGAGAAAATTTAGAAAAAATGATGTACCGATGGTACTTGACCCCGGCAAAACTGGGGAAGATGTACAGAACGGTAGACAACATTTGTTGGAGATGTAAAGACAAGGTAGGGACCTTCTTCCATATTTGGTGGACTTGTGATGTGGTGAAGGGATTTTGGGGACAAATCTATGAGGAATTGAAGAAAATTTTGAAGTACAATTTTCCCAAAGTACCTGAGGCGTTCCTTTTAGGTATGATTGGCGAGGAAATAAAAAATACAGACCAAATCTTTTTTCAATATGCCACAGCTGCGGCGAGGACTTTAATAGCGCAAAAATGGAAATCCTCCGATATACCTACGATTGGAGACTGGCAAGTGAGACTGTTTCAATATATAGAAATGGCGAGATTAACACAAAGAATTAGGCATCATAATACTGTAAAACTAAAAGACGAATGGACTAAATTTATAAACTATATTGAGATTAATCTTGGAATTAATAACTTAACAGCAGACGACAATTAATACCTACGACGTTTAGAGTCATTGTTTGAACAACTGCAGAAACTGTATAAGATTATATAACCCCAAACCGAGTTGGATGGAAGTTTACTGTTTGTAAGTGTTTACATTTTCCTTTTTCTTTTCTTTTTGCCTCTTTTTTCTTTCTTCTTTTTTTTTTTCTTTCTTCGTTCTTGGTAAGTGTATTTTTTTTCTTTGGTATGTATATTTCTTTTTTGGTATGTGTATTTTTTCAATGGTATGTGTATCTTTCTTAAAATAAATTTCTAAAAAAAAGAAAAAGAAAAGTTCTCTCTGTCCACACCATTCATAATTTTTATGCCTGTCATGTCTCCATCACCATTGCTCCGTTTCCCCCCTAAACTAATAAGTCAAAAATGTTGGTTGCTCCAGCCACGGGGTCATTTTGGTTGCCCTTTTGCGCACCTTTTCCAGCAAAACAGTATCCTTCTGAAATAGAACAGCTTTAACCTGACATCTCAAACCTACCGGAGATGGTACCTGCTTGATTTCTAATGGAGTTCCATGGAGTTGGGCCCACAACACTCAAGGCATGGCTCCTTGTTGACACAAGTCATGCTTCTGGACTACAGAAGACCAACTAATAATGTTCTCCCAAATGATCGCAGTAATTTACTTGGGACATATGGGGTAAGGTGGTCATTAAAAGCACCACAGACCAAATCTTCTAGAGCAAAGCTAAAGGTAGCCTGACATACAGCGTGTTTTCATAATCCAGACTTGAGGTTACCAATGCATGGGCTACATTAGTGGCCGCAGCTGAAGCGGATCAATGGCATCCCTAGCCCCTGAGACAACCTGTTTATGCTTTCTTGGTGGGGCAGAGATTGTCTTCTGTTGTGTTGTCAACTATCAAGGAAGCCTGTGGATTCAGATTTAAGCACATGTAGGCTCATTATCATTAATTACTGTTGGCCTTGCACACAATCATCTTAAGGCATTCACCCAGCTGGGAAAGCCTGTCAGGACAAGAAATGTCTTCAGCTGCTTCCAGAAAGTGGAGATAATGGGTGCCTATTTTGACAGAAATGTTATTCTACAGTACAGGAGCAGTCATACTGAAAGTCCTTCTCTGAGTTACTGGAGTACCGGCTTCTGAGATTTGTGAAACTTGCCAAAGAAGCTTTCCTGCAGACCATTAGGTTTAAGGTAGTGTCTCAAGTCACCTGGTCCTGAACTGTAGATTTTAGAACCAACACCTTGGACTTGACCCAGTAGCAAATCGGCAGCCAGTGAAAATCCTGCAATCAATACATTATATGCTGGTGGTAATTTGTCCCCACAAGCAACCTAGCTTCCATATTCAGCACCACCTGTAGCCTCAGGACCAACCCCAAGGGTGGCCCCACAAAAAGTCCTTTGTGGTAATCCAACTGTGTGGTTAAAGTTGAATTTGGAATTGGTCAGGTCCAGGTGTAAAATGCATTTTTCTTGTCTTCCCACCTCTACTCCTTTCTGAATTAACACCCCTGTTTTTGAATTTATCCAGACAAGTTAGAAATGTGAACATTCTTTGTTCGATATGAAGGCTTCCCCCAGAGAGATCTTTCCAAATAGCATTTTCTTTTTCCTTTTAAACATGTGTGGTATAACCCCCCTGGCAACGTGCAGGTTGCCATAATTTCACATATTGATTGCTTCCTCCCAAACTCTGGCCCATTTATTGTACTGCTGAGGATAAAAATGGCAGCTTGATGCAATAAGACTGTGGAAAGAATTCCCCAGAATAGGCTTTTATTATATTTAATTCTTCCCTGTGGTTTTTAAACAAATCAATAAATAGCCGACACATGGCTTCATCCCCCCCCCTCCCCCAGTGTTTTGGCTTACGTTTGCTGTGTTTTTTCAGCACCATGTGGCAATGACAGCCTCTGGGATACTAATCATATCCATTTACAAGCTACACAAATGTCTCATGGAAATGGCAAGAATATGCTGCACTAAAAGAGATGGGGGGGGAGGCAGGGAAGGGACACTTTGGTTGAGAACTGAATACAACAGGCACATTCAACTTCCAAGAGACTGTGATCAACTCCCACTATAAATAAACTGGCAGTGATCTACCTATTGGATTGACCACAGTTAGTTGCTGAGTTTTTTGGGGGTGGGGAATGACCAGAGTTGATGAGCTTATTTGGGGAGGAATAACCAGAGTTGTTGAGCTTTTTTCACCAAAAGTTTGACCATGATCAACCACAGACACCGGTCAACCGGTAGGTAGATTGCGATCGACCTGTTGGACATGCCTGGAATACAAGAATCTTTGCAGCAGAAATTGCAGGCATTGTTGGCAGAATAGCAACATGAGAAATTCTGATTATATTGGGAGTCCTGCATAATAAACCCTAAACCTCTTACCCTGATACTTCTTTTCCAAAGGAGTTGCAGGAGCTCAAATGGACTGCTTAGCCTTCCCTCTAATAACAAACTCCAGGGGCAACAGAAGTGCAGCCCATAGCAGGTCTCCAACAAAAGGGTGGCATCAACATGCTTAAGGGAATACTGAGGTTTGAGAAAGTAATTTTTGAATAAAACTTCTAAAGCAGGAGTGGAGAGTCTGCAGCCCACAAGCCAGCTTTGACCCGTCATAGGTCCCAGCTTGGCCCACAAGGTTGTTTTCCCCCAGCCATGGCCACTTTCCCCATACCTGATGGCAGGTGGGGATGCAGCTGAATCAGCTGCTTATCAGAGTTCACTGCAGGGAACTTGATCGCACAGTCAAGCCCTGCAGAAAGTCATCATCCATCCTTCAAAACTCTCACTTCTCCGGATATTGCAATGCATTTCTTCAACTAGGTAATGCATACATGTGTGAAGATTCATATACTGTACACGCATTTATTTGTGAACAACATACAAAAAAATTAAAATGTTACATTGAGAAAATTTGCTTAGCAAAAACATGTATAGAGCAAAAATTGGTTCCAGAAATGTGTCTTATTAGGAGACTTTTTCATGAGGTCTGTTTCATTTATTATTATTATTATTATTGCAAACTGATGTGGAGAACCAAACTTAAGAATGGAAAAACAAGAAACGGAGAGAAACAGAAATGGATATATTCAACCCTCCCTAAGCATGTGACTCTCAAGATTGACTCTTTTCAGTATTGCTGCTGCTCAGTCTTGGGTTATCAGCTGTTTGATGCCCTTCTGTGCAGATCCGCTGCGCCACTTGTGTGTGCCAAGTGCCGCACTCGTCCTGGAAGACCTGCCATCTCCTTTGAAGTGGGTCATTTGACGTGGCGCTTAGAAAGACGCGAGCGTAGGGTGGTTTAATGAAATGTGGAATGTGAAAGAACTCACCTGCAGCTGTTCCTACTTGAAGCTACAATTCCCCCCCCCCCCACTGATGGTATGTCATAAAGTGTCAGTCCTAATTAGAAACTTTCCTCACTCTAGATTTAATTAATTCAGTTGCACGAGGCTCCGCACGGCTCCTTTTTCCTCCCCTGTGGGATGCGAAAGAAGAAAGAGTACCATCTCGTCTCCCTGCCTCCCTCCTTCATATTAATATTAAGAGAAGGGAACAAATGCCCCCCCCTCCAGTTAAATCAGAATGAAGTGCAGGCATTTAAAACATGTTTTTGTTCAGTGCAGCAAGACTCCCATCTGCCAGAAAGCATATTGATTGCTCTTTAAGGGGAACTTGGGAAGCATTTTCCTGGGATACACAGGCATCTGCGTGGAAGAAGTGAGTGTGGTAAACGTAATAGTGTTCGGATGCCCTTATAAATCTCTTCTTTGTAACTCCATTCAACAGAATTGCATTCACATTTTGTTCTGGAGTTGAAACATCAGTTCCGCTCATGTATTGTTTGAATGTAGGGCAGGAGCAGGGCTGCGTCGAAGTCTGCACATTTATGCAATTATCTTTATTTGTCTGAGCAATTTAAAATAAATCTCTAAGCGGTTTACAAAAACACAATACAGAAAAATCAGTTAAATCTATAAAATCAAACTTTACTTAAAATGCTTGCTTGCAAAAAAAGAAGTCCTCAGTAGACACCAGAGGTTTAGGAAGCAGGGAAGCCTCTTGTCCCCCAACTGGAAGGGCATTGTGTAAAATTGAGCCCACAATACTAAACACACAGCTCCTGTTGTGTTCAAACTGTGCATCCAAGCGCTGGGGGAGAGGCCTCTTAACAGTGACTCCCCCAAAGAACTCAGTCATTAGGCAGGGATATATGGGATTAGCTGGCTGTTGAGGTATCCTGGACTCAAATTGTTAAGGGCCTTGTAAATTAATACATGAACGTAGAAGCATTGAGTAGGGTCATTGGCAAAGGAACCCCTTTGTGTGAGCAGGTGCTTCTGTATAAGGCAGCTTCCTATGTCCCGATATGTTTGGAGTTTTGTGTGTTTGGCTGCTTGCCAGGGACTGCAAAGGGAGGGTATTGCAAAAACACAGGGCATTTGTCAATTGCCCCAGCAAGCCACCAGTCCATTTGGATTGGTTCTCATTCCTTAGAAGAAGCTGCCTCTTAGTGCCCTTGCCTTATTGCTTGATAGCCACATTGTAAATCTTATTTTTCTGTGGTTTCTTTTTGTTTCTCCCCTTCTGCAGACATACAAGTTATGTTCATGGCTTCTGTCTCTTTTGAATATGTATTTTGAAAAGACATAAATGAAAGTATTGCTCTCCCGTTCAAATAAAAAAAAAAATGGGAGGGGGGAAGGACTATCGTAATGCCACTTGCATTCAGAAATCTTCAGAATTGTAGCAAACAATGTTCTGAATATTTCACATTGCAGATTTGGATCTGAAGAGCTGAAGAGAGAATTCCTTGCCCCCAGTATAGCTGGAGATGTTGTGGCTTGCTTAGGAGTCAGTGAACCTGGTGCAGGCTCAGATGTTGCAAGTAAGTAAATAGACGATGCTTAGGATTTTTATAAGACATGTAAGCTGGTGTTCATTTCATCATGTTTTTGGATCTTGTCCTCCAAGTTCCTCAGGGTGACACACACATACACAATCCCTCTGCCCCGCACAGACAACACAGAAACTTTAATTTTGCGAGATGGTGATTGGCCCAAGATCACCCAGTAAACTGTGTTTACATTCTCAGTTTCACAAATGTGCAGGAGATTAAGCTGCTAGTTGCTATGCTATAATAGGGCATGGACGAGTAACCTTTTCTGTCACATTCTCTCCAAGGCAGTCTGTCAAGGGCTGCATGCCACTGATAGGTGGAGTCATACTTAAAGTGGGAGGGACCACTGCTTTCCCCTCCCTCTTCCTCCATGTCTCGCGGCTGCAGTGGGGAGAGCAGATCACTCTTGCCAGAGCTGCGACTTACTAGCTTGCAGAGGGCTATTGAAATTACACAAAACTGGGACCTTGGGTATGGAAAGGGTCCTCTGTGAGTGGGCTTCCTGAGCTGGTGGCGACAAGGGTTCCTCATCAGGGTTGTGGATCATAATCTTACAGCATTTGGGACAGTGCGTGCTGTTACGAAAAAGCTTTGCAGAATGGGCTCTTGGGGGGAAAAGGGCCTAGTGTTTCGCATGATATCGCAATGCAAATGGCAACATGTGGGGCTGCCTCTGAGGTTGGTTCAGAAGCTGTAGTTAGTGCAGAATGCAGTGGCTCAACTCAGCTCACTAGGGCAGACTATAACCATCGTGTTACACCACTGCTGAAAGAATTGCGCTGGTTGCCAGTTAGCTACTAGGCTAAGTTCCAGTATGCTGGTGCTGTTACACAAAGCCCTATACAGCCTGAAAAGATTTTTTAGACCCCTTATTTCTGGAACAGGTACACCTAACAACTTCTTTACTTTTGAATAGGCATCAAGACGAAGGCTGTAAGAAAAGGAGATGACTATGTTATAAATGGTGGCAAAATGTGGATTACATCTGGTTGTCAGGCTGATTGGATGTGCTTGCTGGCAAACACTAGTGACGGACCACCTCACAGAAACAAATCTCTTCTGTGTCTGCCGATGAAGCTACCTGGTAATAAAACTGGTGTCTTTGTGAGTGTCTGTGAAGGCGCATGAAGCCACCAACTTGCTTAAGCTAAGCAGGTCCGGGTCTGGCCTGTACCTAGATGGGTGACCGCCTGGGAACTGCAAGTCTGCTGCCTTCAGTTCCATGATGCAACAAAGGCAGGATGCAAATGTAATAAATTATATGGGGAAATGGCAGTAGTACCAAAAATTGGAGGGCTGGAACATCTTCTGTTCTGACCTCCCTAACCTGTCCTTCCATCCTCAAATGAAAACAGTGTTGCCTGGAAATGTAATCAATCACATTTGAGAGAGGCTAAATGATATGTCATGGTTTGAAAGTCGCAGGGGGGTGGGTGGGTGGGAAATGAGAAATGGGAACGAAAGTAAAGTAAATATTTTATGCATAGTCTCTACCCCTTCCCTCACCCCAAGCAGCGGAAATGTAAAACCATCTTTCTCTTAGATATGTGTTTGATGTGGTAATTTGTAACCTATTGTAGGAATAGATAAGGAACCCACAGATTTTTATTTTCTTTTTTTAAAAAAACAATACTTGTAAAAACACGGCTTGAAACATCCAAACACACTGAACAATACTGCTATCAATCTAGTATGTCTTGGAGAATGGTCACCAAAGCTACAGCCAGGAGATAGATAGATAGATATATTTCTTTGCTGTATAAACTGTTTTTGTTGCTTAACTTCATTAGGTGACCTGGAAACCTGATGGCCAGAATCCCAACTTTCCACCCATGAACTTAAAACAGTTCATGAAATAAGCTTTACTGCCTTACCTTTTCCCTTTCTGCAAACCCCTCACCTCCCTTCCTACAAATCTGCTCCTGGGAGCTGGAGGCGGCTTGGGAGTGATGTGGGATATGGTGGTGGTCGGGGCTTCAGGTGAAAAGTCTGTTTGTAGAAATTGCTTCCCCCAGGTACTTTACAGTCGACAAAGGAGCAATTCGGGGTCCAAACCAATGAAAACCCAGAGCCATCACCATCTTTCTTTACAAAATATGGTTGAAGCTGGGGTCATTTTGATATATCCAAGGACATATACAGTGGTACCTCAGGTTACAGACGCTTCAAGTTACATACGCTTCAGGTTACAGACTTCGCTAACCCAGAAATAGTACCTTGGGTTAAGAACTTAGCTTCAGGATGAGAACAGAAATCGTGTTGCGACGGTGCGGCAGCAGCAGGAGGCCCCATTAGCTAAAGTGGTGCGTCAGGTTAAGAACAGTTTCAGGTTAAGAACGGACCTCCGGAACGAATTAAGTTCTTAGCCCAAGGTACCACTGTATGTAGATTTGAGATTGGCAATGACAATTGAAAAGCACACAGAACTTCCTTCTTCAGCTCTGCGTACTTTTCATGGGAGAAAGAGACAACCACTCTCAGCATCTCATGATTCAGTGAGGCAGCGAAGGGGATCTCAGAGACTTTGTGGACAACTGATGAAGGCCTCCAGGTCAACTTAAGGATAAGTAGATAGTTGGGGCCGATTTCGATGTGAACAGACCATAGTATGGTTTCCTGCATCAGAGTCACTATGTTTTCTGCATGGGAAAATTACTGTTCTCCCCCCAGATGAGACTGGAATCTCTATTGTCAGCACTGCCCACAATTTCAGATGAAAATATTTCCATTTATTATTAAAGGACTTTTGTTCCATTAACTGCTCCTTTTCCGTTAAAAGAACAAACCAACAAACTTCTCATGCATCTCCAGGGCTGATCCCTCCCCTCTTCTGCATTGGAGAAGGACAGGTGGGAACCGCAACGAAATGTTGCAGCATGCAGTGCCTCTGTTCATGGTTCCATTAACGCTACCACCCTCCCACAATGGTCTGTCAGCATTCTGTGGCCACTGAGCACACCCAGTTCTCGTCAGGCTGGCTTTGGAGTTTTCTCCTTCCTCCTTAGGGGTTTCCCCCCCGCCCTCAATATTTTGTGTACTTCTGTGAACCTTGGGTTCCACCCCACCCCTCAAACCTGCTGATATCTTCCCTTGCGTGTGGGTGGTGCTGTTTGGGCTACATAAGTAAACAGCGCCCACTGCCTGAACATACAAATGGAAGGGATGATAATACTGTGCCTGAGATCAATTAAAATTTATGTGAACTGAGTTTATGGACTTCACCAAAATTAAGTCTGGTCATAACAGAGCTAAACTTGCAGCCCGTTTGTTTTTTCTTTTAAAAATGGCCAGTAATCCTGAATTATTTCTTCTTTGTTTTGTTCCTAACCAGGGTGAAATACCTCTCTTAGTTTTTGAACCTTACTGAATCCAGCTGCTTTGATTATCATTCTGTGGACTTTTGTTTCCTTTAGAATTACAAATGTGCGTGCAGTTCTAACCAAGCGGCCTTAGAAACATAACAAATTAGGACTTTGCTACTCAGCCAAGATTCAGAAACTTACTTGAATTTGGAATTTGGAGGATGTTTCCAGTCATGCTGTCGTGTATTCCATGCGTCACTGTGAACTCCACTCTGCTAATGGGCTTAATTACACACGCAAGATTGAAACATTAAGTGGAAGAGCCCTAGAGGCTCATGGGATAAAATGGGGAGGGGGGAACCATGTACACTGCCTCCAGCTCCTTGGGGGAACCCTGGGAGGCTGTTAGCAGCCGGAGTGAACGATGCTGAGCTAGGCAGACCAATGGCTTGACTTGGTCTAAGGCAGCTAGCTTCCATATAGTCCGACACATAGCTGCTTATCCCTGGCATGCCAACACATGGTTAAAAAGAGAAGAAAGCCCAGGATGATTCTGCAGCCTTGTTTTGCTGACTGTCTCGGGTCATGTGACCTTAAAGAAAATAGCATTTATCTATTTCATTCTGACCTCCACCCAGCAAAGAGAACAAAGATGAAATTTCCCCTTCTCTCAACCCACTCCTTCCCATTTTCTCCAAATGCTTTTCTTTTATTTTTTAAAAGCTCACTTATCCTGGAATGACCTGAGGTTAATTGTTGCGGG
This sequence comes from Podarcis gaigeae, assembly GCF_964106915.1. Classification (NCBI taxonomy): domain Eukaryota; kingdom Metazoa; phylum Chordata; class Lepidosauria; order Squamata; family Lacertidae; genus Podarcis; species Podarcis gaigeae. The sequence goes on from NC_139688.1 coordinate 28,199,881, forward strand.
TGTTTTGCTCTCAGAACCATATTCTGGATGGGAATGGAGGGTACATTCTCAAGGGTTTAGGTACTTGAAAGACTGAACAAATTTCATACTAATTCTCTGTAAAATTTTTTTACATGTTTCGTTTCCTTTATTAATCAAGATTCTAACGTTTTACCATAATAAGCAACCTGGACAGTTTTGACATTTTTCACTTTAAAATTCAGCTTACTCTCATTAGGAAGCTGTTCCTGTTTCCAGGATTATGAAAAGCAAGACCTTTTTTAAATTTTGAGAATTCTGATTTGCTGATTAACAAAACCACCACTGCTTTTACAGTTAAGGTAGAAATGGAAGTATTTACCTTATCTTGGGGTTTTTTAAAAACACACACACACACACACACACACACACACACACACGTGTTCTTAAATTTTAAAATCTTATGTGTTTAAAAAGGAAGACCCTTGGTTATACCTTTTAAAAAGAAAATACCACGGTTGCGTTTAGGACTAATTGTTTCCTGTCACTTTTTCCATGAACACTTATTTTTAGGTGTTCACATTGCTAAGAAAATCGACAAGATGGGCATGCGGTCATCCGACACGGCACAAATCTTTTTTGAAGATGTCAGAGTTCCCAGAAAATACCTCATTGGGGAGGAAGGAATGGGCTTTACGTACCAGATGTTGCAATTCCAAGAGGAGCGAATGTGGGGAGTAGCCAACGGTAAGTCCTTTGGGCAGTGATAAAGCCTGTCCCTTACATAACAACTTTCAAGATGCATTTTAGTGGTAGAACAGAGCCATATCTTGATGGGCATTTTGAAAGCCCTTATTTTTGCTGAACACCAAATACTTTGGTATGTGCTGGCAAAGTCAGTTTTTTCCTCCCTTCTGCATCCTTGACATTCTGTGTGCAGAAAAATACATAAATGGAAGTTCAACAAGCAGGAGTCCACAAATGGAACAAAAAGTTCCGTTTCTGACTCAGTAAGAGGCAGCTCCCTATGTTCTTATAAGTTAGCGGTTGTAAATTTTCCAGAGGGGCTTTCAGAACTCAGCTGTACATGCTTATTATGAAAAGGTCCTCCTAGAAAATGTAGAATTTTCTAGCACTTAATCTTACCCTCTGCTTCACTCAGCACCCAAAACTAAAACATTTTTTTCTTTCCTTAACTAGGATTTTTAGTGCATTTGTTATTACCCATATAGCACTGCCATCTGCTTCACAATGCAAATGGCACAACCCATTTTATTGATTCATATATACTGCCTGATGTCAAGGTAGCATTCAAGCGGTTTGCAAAACTTGAAAACCAATTACACAACATTGTTTAAATACAAAACAATTAGAAATACACCAGGCTGTTAAAACATCATGGAAATTAAAGCAGGAGACTTTCATGAAGAGACCAAGGGAATGCCTGCATTCCAATCTTCGTGTGTGATGGGTGGCGCTGTGGTCGAAACCACTGAGCCTCTTGGGCTTGCTGATCAGGCGGTCGGTGGTTCAAATCCCCGCAATTGAGTGAGCTCCCATTGCTCTGTCCCAGCTTCTGCCAACTTAGCAGTCTGAAAGAACACCAGTGCAAGTAGATAAATAGGTACTGCTGCAGCAGGAAGGTAAACGGCATTTCCGTGCGCTCTGCTTTCTGTCACAGTGTTCCACTGTGGACAAACGCCGGCTCCGTCAGCCTGAAAGCGAGATGAGCACCACAACCCGTCGCCTTTGACTGGACTTAACCGTCCAGGGGTCCTTTACCTTTTACCACTTGTGCAACTCCCTCCCCACAGAGGTGCCTTTGGCACCTTCATTATACAGCTTCCAGCAAATGCTGAATATACATACCTCTTTATCCTGGCTTTTGACACTCGAGTTGCATATTTTTAGGACACACTTTCTTTTTATTTTCAGGTAGGTTGTGTTGGCCTGGCGCAGTCAATTTTTTTTTTTAACCTTTTTTTGTTGTTTTAAACCATTTGTTAATACTCATGCAGTCATAGAATTGTAGAGCTGAAAAGGGATCCTCAGGGTCATCTAGTCCAACAATGCAGGAATCTCAACACACAGTCCCCCACCCAACTTGAAACTATACCAGACCCTGCTTAGCTTTGCAAATGTGCCAGCAATTGTACTGCTGCACCGCTAGGAGGACTACTGCCTTATAACATTGTAACCCACCCTGGGATCTTGAGAGCAAAGAGCAGGTAATTAATAATAATAATAATAATTCTATCAGGGCACACAGGTCTTAAGTATTTTATTCATTTTGAAAATTTATAAACCACTTGATAAAAAATAAGATAAAATTATCCAAGGAGTATATAAGTGCAGTTATATATAGAACAGGTACGTCAGTAGAGCATGAGACTTAATCTCAGGGTTATGGGTTCGAGTGCCGCACTGGGCAAGAGATTCCTGTGTTGCAGGGGGGGTTGGACTCCATGACCCTCGTGGTCCCTTCCAATTCTACGATTCTATGATTAACATGAAAAAAATATACAAACCAATTAAAAGCATATATAATATCAGCCAGACATTTAAGTACAACGTCTGGCTAGGTTTTCTGATACAGAAGTTTCTTCAGCCACTGCGTAGACCAGCAGAGTGAAGGTGCCTGTTTGATGTCAGGAGGGACCCAGGGGACATGGCGCTGCCACAACATGCTGGACAAAGTGAAGCCTGAGTTTGCTAAGTGAGCTGTAAAATAGCAACAAAGCAACTTCAGCTTGAGAAGCTGAATATGTTTTCACATGAATGCTGGGAATAACTATTTTTGGCTACACATTTGTTGTGCGGAAGCAGCAGGGGGAATTGAAAATGGCAGGCAGTGTCAAATGTTCACAGAGGCACAGTAACACTTAAGAGTCATTTTCCTTCAGTGTTACGCTGAGAACTCGTCTAGGACATGAAAATGTCTTAACAAAGGAAGGTTTCCAGTTGCTTTGCAACTAATGGATTCTTAAGCACTAACGCTGAAGATTAAGCTGATTTCTCTCCCTTCTCAACCCTTGAAAACAGTTTTGCCACTGTGATGGTTTATAAAGTGGTGTTTGCTGTGGCTCAGTGGGAATAGGATTTGGCTGAGATTCCTGGGGTGAATTCTTGGTGGACAAAGTACTGTAAGCTTTATTTCGTCGCAATCCAGAGTCCCACAGAAGCGTTCTGCAAGACTGAAGTGTGAGGAGCAGTTACCATTCTCATGGAGTGATGGACCTATTCACTTTCTACTTTGAGGGGGAGAAGGGGGAATCTTAAGCCAGTAAGAGTCTTGGATATGGGCCTTGCCCCTTGCCATGAGACAAAAGTTACAACCAAACCAGAGTGCAACCACATTTTATTTGAGTATGAAATGTAACTCATGCAATGAAAGAAAAAGGGAGGGTTTTTTTTGGTTGTGTGTGCATGTGTGTGTGTGTGAGGAGTGACAGTGAGAGAGAAAGAGAGGTGGGGAGAGAGGAAAAAAAAGGAGTAACAATGTTCAAATAGACACAGTATGTCCTGATTCACCTTCCCCACATTAAGAGGGTTGCTTGAGAGAATGTATTGGACTCTTCCCAAGTTGAGATTTCTCCTTAGAACTGTTAACAGGTGAACAAGCTTATACACAGGTGTACATTGGATTCCCCATCCCCTTGGGTCTCTCAGAGCTGCTAGCATGAGCCATGGGGTGTTAAGTGCCATTTCCAGGCAGTAAACACCATAGAGCCCAGTAGGACTTATTTTCAAGGAAACACGTGCTGTAAGTAAATTAATACATTCCAAGACATATGACATATAATGTCCTTTAAAGCTGTTTCCAAACACTAACTTGTTTGGAGGTCGCAAGTTAATCTACCCTGAATTGGTGAATCAGGCTCTCTGTGAATGAACATTATTGTTTGTTGCTTGAGGACTTGCATGAGTGAATGGGTCGTCACAGGTGAAACTTTCATTTTTTCCTCTCATCATCTCGCCCACAATGCTTTTCAGTGGTCCATTCACAGAAACACCTGTGAAGAAGAGCAATGGAACGATGCGCATGGGTGTATGAACTAAGTCGGAACGAAGCCGTCATTATATAACCACAGGCTCTAGGGCCACACACACACACACGACCATATTTACCCTTGTCATTAGGGCCACTTCTCCGGTAAAATACAAAGGGTTAGGGTTCATAACCTTTGCGGAAAAGTCATTCATTAAACTCACTTCCTCTTTCATTCTCCAATTCCTATAGTTTTGATGCCACTGGAAAATGCGATACAAGAGACGGTTGATTATACTCGCCAGCGTAAGGCATTCAACCAGCCAATACTTCATAACCAAACAGTGCACTTTCGTCTGGCAGAATTAGCGACGGAGGTGGAACTCCTTCGATCTTTACTCTATCGGGCTATTGGTAAGTGGATTGAAGTTTTGCTTCAGATATCTACTTGACCGGGGAGAGATTCCCTCCCTCAACTTTCCAGAGCAGATTTTGAGGGTCCTCGGGAGACTGCAGGCTGGAGGAGAAGGTGAAGTCCTGTTGTGCAAGCCGGAGTCTGTTACATTCATGCACAGACAGTATTGGGGGGAAACCCCCACACTATTTTGTTAGGATTTATCTGCTTGTTGGATCAGATCAAAGGCCCAGCTCATGCAACATCCAGCCAGATGCCTCTGGGAAGCCCACAAGCAGGACATGAGCTCAGTACCACTCTCCCCACCTGTGAATCCCATCTTTGACTCTGGAGGTAATGCATAGCCATTATGGCTAGCAGCCATTGATAGCCTTATCATCCATGGAGACACATTAAGCCACCACCTTGCTGAAGCTAAGCAGGTCTGGCTGTGGTCTCTGCTTGGATGAAACTGCAAGTATGCCGCCTTGGGTTCCATGATGGAAGAAAGACATATAAACTATAAAATCTAACAAACAAAATATCCATATAGGTATTCTTAAAATGCATTCTTTATGTCTTTTTCTATTATAGCTCTGTATATCTGTGGCAATGATGTGACCAAATTTGCATCCATGGCTAAATTAAAGGCAGGGCGTCTGGCTCGGGAGTTAACAGATAGTTGTCTCCAGTTCTGGGGAGGAATGGGGTTCACTAATGAGGTGCTGGTGAGCAGACTGTACAGGTGAGTGAATACTCTGTGATCAATATATAGATAGAAGAAATAACTTTTGATTTAAATGTTTTGTTTCTTAGAATGCATACCACTGGTAATTTTTTTAATTGCTAAATGAGGTTTAATGGTTTGCGGCAAGGTCTTGTATGCTTGGAGTTAATATAAATATGGGGAAGGTATCTTTATTACGTTATTACATCCATGCATCCAACATATTTCTTCACAACCCTGTTTTAACCAGTACATCACAATTTGATATTTTAAGCTCAATTGATGCAATTCAGAAAAGTGTATACACACACACACGAGACTCCTGCTAAATAGGCAAGCCACTGTTTAGTTCAAATGTTTATTATTACAATGGCCAGCATTAAGAAACCAGGGTAAGGAGTACATAGAACATATTATCCATATGTATATAAGAAGGGGGAAAATGAAATAAAACAAAGTAATAAAAGTAGCATAAAATGAATTAAAATGGTCATCAGCATTAAAAAAATTAACAGTTCCTGGCGTGTGTTGCTTTCTGCAACACAGTACTTTGCCACCCTAAGAGTAATTGATGCATTTTGGTCTGAGAGAAGGAGGACCTAAAAATGCAGATAAGAGGGGTTCAGTGAAGTTTCAGCAGATCTCCATAAACAGAGCAGTGTGGGAGGACATGGGTTGCCAACTCAACCTCTCCAGAAGCACATGGGCACTTGCAGTCTTAGTAGTTTGCCTCCAGCATTGCTGAGGGAATAGCATTTAGGCATGCCAGAACGAAAGCTCTGCAATGCTTTTTGACCTAGAGTATAGAGAGTTGGCTTATTGAGTGGCTGGAGTGCTTTGTCAGTCAGTGTGGTTGGAGGTTGAACCTAAATTGTGCTGCCATTCAACATTTTACAGTAGGCCGTTTGAGAGCCACTCCAGCCTTTTCATGTCCCAGAGGGATGAGGGAGCCCAGGGATAATCCATATAGCTGGCATTTGTGGGTTGGCTTAACCCATACAGACTGAAAGCCATCCTGAAGGGTGAGTGGGATGGAAAGTGAGCTTCAGGCAAAGTTGAAAATGGCAAGGCAAGGCTTTGGCCTTCTGAAGGCTGACCTCGACACAAGGCAGCATTTGGCATGCAATGGGGTATTTGAAGAATATCCCTCAGAAATTTAGAATGAATTGCTTCCAGACGTGTAAAACTAGAGTCAGGGCCATCATTTAAGAGCTGGGTTAGTGATTTGGCCTGAAACATCCTCATTACATAAATTATTAACTCCTTTGGTATGTTTTTTTTTAAAAAAAAAATGACAGAAGTATTCTTTTGGGCTGTCAGATCAGCAAATTCTGCTTGTGCCTTCCAGTCGCCATTGGCTTGAAAGACTTTCTGAAGGACTTTCTTTACCTGTTCTATCTTAAGTCCATTTATGAGCCAGCTGCAAAGCATCGGTCTTTCAGCAAAGATCATGACCTTTATTTGCTGTTTAGTTTCAAATGCAAATTGTACTTTTGGGAATTGAAACTCTTCAGCCAAAAGCAATTTATAAAGTTCCAGTTGTATGTGCAAGTATCTGTCTTTGAATCCTGGCCAGGCTGAAGGGGGGGGGGGAGCAGGAATGCTACAGACAGTCCCCTCCCTGACTTTCTATTCTTCCTTTCTGCAAGAATATTTGGTAAATTTCTTAGAAAAACTGCTCTTTGCTCTCCCAAATGAAAGTCAGAGACTGACTTCATTCCTCATCCCCCTTGCCCGCCCGCCCTCACCAGATATACAGTATTACGTAGTCATAGAATGAACTACATTTTATTTTTCTGGGGACATGGAAAGCTTTTTGATAAATGCTGCTACTTTTGCTCAGACTTTATGACTGTTGTCAATGACGTTGTCACAGTAGGGAGGTTTGTCTCTCATAACTGAGCAGCATGTACCCTTAACCTCACTCCCTGGTGATGTTTCTGCTGCACAGCCTTTAGTAAGCGTCTGACGCATAGGTCAGTTTGCATTACTACAGCCATCATATCCCATGGCATCTGGCTGCTGCGTTTGGGCTGCAAGTTGCTTCATAGAGGAATACTTTCGTCAGGCACCATGCAAGTCCGTCAGCTGTCTTATTCTTGGATCAACCTTTCTAAATTGCTCTCGGCTATGGAAACATTTTTTCCCTAGTGCTGTGGAAGAATTAATTTACAAAAAGTCTGCTTACCTCAATTGCCACGCTCTGGGATTTCTGTTTATCAACTTCCTTCTCTGTGTCACTCTTTTTACTTATACAAGAGTTTTCATGGAATATCTTGGCTATGTGATTGTACAGTGGTGCCCCGCAAGACGAAGGCCTCGCAAGACGAAAAACCCGCTAGACGAAAGGGTTTTCCGTTTTGGAGGCGCTTCGCAAAACGAATTTCCCTATGGGCTTGCTTCGCAAGAAGAAAGCCCATAGGGAAATCTCCGGGGACCTCTTTTAAATGCTAGCGGTGGGGAGCAAAGCCTTCCCCCCCTTCCGGCCTTCAGAAGAGGTCCAGGAAGGCCGGCGGGGGCCGAAAGGCTTTGCTCCCCACCGCCAGCATTTTAAAAGCAGTCCGGGATAGCAGGGAAGCGCTTCCCGCTATCCCGGATGGCTTTTGAAGGCAGGCGGCGGGGGGGGGGGAGCAAAGACTTTCGCCCCCCACCGGCCTTCAGAAGAGGTCCTGGACCTCTTCTGAAGGCGGGCGGGGGGCAAAAGTCTTTGCTCCCCCCTGCCTGCCTTCCCGGGAGAGCGGAGAAACGCAGCGCTGCCAGCATTTTAAAATCGCCCCGGGAGCGGAGAAGTCTCCGCTGTCTGGGGTGATCTTAAAATGCTGGCGGGCGGCAGCGCTGCTGCCCGCGAAGCCTTCGCTGCCGCCCACCAGCATTTTAAAAACCCCGGGACAGCGGAGGACTTCTCCGCTGTCTGGGGTGATCTTAAAATGCTGGTGGGCGGCAGCGCTGCTGCCCGCCAGCATTTTAAAATCGCCCCGGGAAGTCTCCGCTGTCCCAGGGGCTTTTAAAATGCTGGGGGACGGCAGCGAAGGCTTCGCTGCCGCCCGCCAGCATTTTAAGACCGCCCCGGGACAGCGGAGACTTCCGCTGTCCCGGGAAGGCAGGTGGGGGGGGAGCAAAGACTTTCGCCCCCCACCGGCCTTCAGAAGAGGTCGGGGGACAGACTGTCCCCGGACCTGGTCTGAAGGCGGTTTCCATAGGAACGCATTAATTGATTTTTAATGCATTCCTATGGGAAACCGTGCTTCGCAAGACGAAAAACTCGCAAGACGAAAAGACTTGCGGAACGAATTAATTTCGTCTTGCGAGGCACCACTGTACATATGGACACATTGTGGGTATGTGTCACTTACCACAAGTGCACATTTTTTTAAAATACTGTGTTTCTCATGCAAGTAGTTTAGAAATCCCACTTGCTTGGACAAATTAATTTGACCAGCTACTGTAGTTATTTCAACCCACATACTTCAACCCAGCAGTTCTTTCATATGGGAGGAGGCATGCATATATTGTCCCATTGGGTGAATATATTCAGTTGGTAAGTTTCCCCATTCACTTCAAAGACTGGGCGGCCATCATGGGCACAGAGGGTTAAATATTCAGAGCTTTCCCCTGAGGAACACAGGAACCTGCCATATACCAAGTCAGACTATAGGTCCATCCTGTTCAGTATTGTCTGCACTGACGGGGCAAAGGCTCTCCAGGATTTCAGATAGGAAATTGCTAGCTCTACCTGGAGATACTTGGGGATCTTCTGCATGCAGAGCATACCACTGAGGCACAGTCCTTCCCCATGCTTGTAAGAAATTAAAACAAGAGGAGGGATCTGCAAGAAAAAGTTGTGGAATGCTCTTGTCAAGCATTCCAGCCAGCCATGCCCTTTCCCTAGAAAAATGAGGACTGACTGTGTGTAGTTGCTTTTTGACTACATGATACTGAGGATCGGCTGAAGAGTTTCCATTTCCAAAGAGTCAATTTGCATTTTAAACTAAACAGTGACTTATTGGTTCATTAATTTAATTGGGCAGAAGGGTAACTTCTTTCAGAACCTAACATTCTATGCAGTAATAAGAACACCTAACTGCAGTTGTGTTTAAAAGTTGCCAGATGGGACAATCTTCGTTTTGCCATTGTTATGTTTGCTTTGTTTTTCCTTTGCAGAGACTGTAGATTGCTCTCCATAGGAGCTGGTGCTGATGAGGTCATGCTTTCCATTATATGCAAGTACATGGACATCTTACCAAAGAAGTAACTCCCAGGACTCCTGTTGATCTCTGTTTACATTTCAGTAAGCTGAATTGGGTAGATTCTGTGAGGGAAAAATATCCAAAAGATCTGTTCTAAGAGTTACTTACCTTGAATGTTCTTAACATTCATGTTGCTGGGATTGTGCCTTATATGGTAATAACATACCTAATCATTGCCAGAAACACATGCAACCTTATTTTACCTCAAATATTATATGGCATGACCTATACTCACTCTTTGGTTGGACAGAGATGGACTATTTCTCTGGCTATTCTTACAAAGCTAAAACATTTTAAATACGTCACAAAAGCCAGAGCTTTGAGCAGTAGCTTCTGGTGAAAGATTGTTTTTTCTGGGCCTGCTTTTAATTGCTGTAGAAGTGCAATTGTTTCTTATTTGCTTTTAAATTCCATATAATAGAAGAACCTCATCATGTGTCAAGAAAATCTTCAAATACCAATAGAGTTTCTTAAATGTCTGTGTGAATCCTCTCTGCTCCAAGGGAGGCTTCTGGCAATTCCTCAATTGGAATAACAAAGTATTGATTGCACACCTTTGTGTGCACAGCACATATCTAGGCTGCTCCAGAGTAATTGTTTAGGTTTATTGTTAGCGTAGCTGTTTTCAGCAAGGAGACAATTAAAATGGGTAATTCACAGAACATGTTTCAAAGCAAACCCCCTAAAATTCCATCTGGTTGGCTAAATTAGTGTAATTTGTTAACACATCTGACAATCAAGAAGTGGTAATTGACTTTGCAATAAGTTGCAAACACTGGCTCGGTACTAAGCTGAATAAAAAATATTTTTAAATTTTGAAGAACTGGCTCATACTATTTATTTTGTCTAAAGCAAAAACAAAACCTTACCCATCTGGACAGTGCAAGAGTGAGGCATGCAGTTTACATTTATGACAGACGATTCAGATCCTGAAACAGTTCACAAATGATGGGCTTTCATAATAATAACTTTCACCCCTCACAATACGCATTGCACATTGCTATCTTAAAGCTTACCTGCTTTAAAAGGACTTGTTTTGATCTCTTGCCCCTTTTGTGTCCATGTGACTGGCCTTCATCAGGCTAGACGGACGGGGTTAGTAGCCATGGTAGGAAATATCCCTTTGCCCCCCTCAGTTTGCTATTTAGTTGCCCTACTCTCAGCCTACTAAATCCTAAGTCTGGAGCTCCTGGGCAAAAGGGACTGAAGCAGCAACACACAGTTAGTCTGTCTCACCTGCTCAGCTTGTCAGTCAGAAGGACTGGCTACAGAAGAGAAAAAAGGGGCAAGAACTATAGTCACAATAGAACGAGTGCCCAGGTGCCCCAATATTCTAATGATCAAACAACACTCAGTCAAGAAGTGGGAGGTCTCTGGACTTGCCTACCCAGCTCCAAGTCTTACCGTTGTGACAGCTCGATACCAAGAGTTTTAAATTCATGTTATTTTCTCTACCACAGAACTGTTTTTAAAAATATATTTATTGAGTTTTATTATTGCAAAACAAGAACGATGCATCAATTCATTCATTCATTAAAAAAAATTAGTGATGAAATAACAACGTTGGAAGAAAGAGTAAGATCAAATTTTCTGTTCTTATAAACTGTAGGTGAGGCAGCAGTTCTAGGATTTTAAAAAATATTTAACAAACAGTTCAACATGAGTGTCAAATTCTAGATTTATGTATGTTTTTTCTTCCCCAGGTGGCTTTCTCCAACCCCAACCCCAGCCACCCACATTTTTTTTGAAGTGGGTTTTAAGCCAGCATCGTTTAATATTAAGCACTTGGGTGATTTTTAACATCTTCTAAGTGCCATACAGATATTAAAAAATTAGACCTTCTCTGCCCACAGGATCACAATGTAACAGAGGGATTGGTGAGGGGAAGAGGAAAAGAGCATTGCAGCAGTTGCTTCTTCACAAGCTTCTGAATGGGATCTGAGTTGGTCTCCCTCTGACTATGATGTTCTACCCAGAAAGCTGTAGGCACTGTTGCCCCAAAGGCCTTTGGGCTGGTAAACTGTGCTCTCCCTTTCTTCTAGCTGTCGAGTTACCTGACTTAGATTGGGAAGCTTCAAATTCACCCAGACACAAAGCTCACTAGGTAAACTTGGGCCAGTCACTAACCTACTTCAGCAGAGTCACTGTGGATATATGAATTTTGGATAGGATTTCCCCCACCATTTCTAAGAATTACAACAATGGAAGTGCTCTTTTCCGTAAATTGCAGCCATTTTTAAATTTATAACAATAACTATAACTCATGACACATTTCATTTGAGTATTTAAAAAAAATACAAATATTGAAAGTTATCTGCAGAAGGAGTTCTAAAGCACATGAACGCGTCAATATATCCTTGCTCCTGCCAATATGGTGCCTTGCAGTGCTCTTTTCCACAGTGCCCACCATGAAGTTGTTACAGTAAGTGCCGCATGTTTTAACAACAAAAAAAGATGTGCCAGTACTGCATACCCTTGACTACCCCCTGAAAAAAACCCCTGGTGCCATGTATTTATAAAGCTGGTGGAATGGCAAATCTTCATGACCTGAACCGTCTCCTCAACCCTTGTTAATGGGATTATGGGACCAATCTTATCAAAAAACAGATGCAGTACAACTGAGTTGGCCATCACAAGATCCCTCAATGTATACACTCGACTATTTCTGCAATCTAGAGATTTATTTATTTTTTAAAAATTCATCATTCACCTCTCGCGAATACAATACCACAATACATTGCTCCAGGTCATTTCATAAAGGCAGATTAGATTGGCTGAGGTTCTAGATAGATGGGTTATCATCAAAGTTAATTTCCAAGACTACATGCTCTTTTACCATTTCCCAAAATAGTGGAACTGTGTTAAGATGAGCCCCTCTTAACTTCTGCAGAAATGGCAGCCCCATATCTCCTAAAGAGCTCCCACAAATCTGGCTACTGTGAGACCATGTAATCAGCTGGAAAACTACTTCACTGCTGCAGCCTCACTCTTGTACTGCAGCTGTCCCAGGAAACTGGCTGACGAAGTAGGGAATTTCCATATTCAGGAAGTATTTTGTACTGAATTAATCAATTTGGCATTACTTCTCAGAAAGAATGTAGCCATCACAGCAGCTCCAAATATTTTTGTGCTCTGTTTCCCCCCCCCCCCTGAAGCTTACAAATATGCTTATACAATATTTCAACAACCTGGCTAAGTCATAACTTTTGATCAGATCTTCCTGGTCTAGTATACTGCTCTTCATACTCGTGGGTTGGGCCTAATCCAAGGTGGATTGCAACAGCAGCCCTGGCACCATGTAAATATACCTTAATAAGAAAATGGTTCTGATGTGCATCAAGTTAAAGGTGGGGCCCAGATCTTAAAAGGCTGAAGACTACAGCATTAGAAAATAGTTTAATCTGCCAGAAAAAAGCAAATGAGGCTATCTATACCACAGCTAGCAATTTATAATGCAGTCCTATGCATATCAACTCAGAAGTAAATCCAAAAAAGTTCAATGAGACTGACACCCAGGAAAGTGTAAGGAGCTTTTGCTGTTATATTAATCAGTAAGTCTATGTAGTAAGCTATCAAGGTTTAACTAATGAAAACATAAATAATGTAGCATTATTTTGATTTGCAACCATTTTGCCTAACCCAGAGAGGGACACAGAACTATAAGCCTATTGGAACCAACTGCAGGAACTGCTAATGCTGGCAAAGATTTGGATGGTCTCCTAGATCAGATTAGGCAGCTTTCAAAGAGGAGAGACATAGTAATAGGAGACATAAAACAACTGAATATTTGTTGCAAGTCGAACTCTGCCAAGAGCACCTCACCCAATGGGCAGAGCTGCAGCAACAGCCTCCCGGCTGCAGCGTCACTGTCACTTACTAGGAGGTAAAGGCAGCTGAGTGCTGGATTGGCTGCACCAGTGCACCAAATGGTGCCATCCTCAACATTGCCTTACTCCTCCCAGTAAGTGGAAGCAGTGCTGCTGTGGCTCATCCCTCCAGGGGGAGCCACTCCTAAGCTCTGCTAAGAATGAAAGGTCTAAGAAATTCCCGTCTTGCTGACAATTTCATCTTTTAGTAGATGAAAGAAAAGGCAAGGAGAACCAGCTACCCTAGACCCAAGTCTCACCAATAAGGAAGAATTGGTTGAGGAGATGGAAGCAGTGGGAGCTTGGGAGAAGAGGCGATGCTATGTTGAGATTCATGACACAGATGAAAGAGAAAGCGGAATTAGCCAGATGTGCACTCTGGACTGGTTTCAACACGTTAAAAGAAATAAACATGAGTTGGCAGTGTGAGGCAATTAAAAAGGCAACTGTTATTTCAGGTTGTCTTGAAGGATTGTATCCAGATTGCAAGAAGTATTGATACTACTTTGCTTTGGTCAGGCCTTATCCAGAGTACTGGGTCCAGTTCTGGGCACTGCCATTCACAAAGGATCCTGATGAACCAGAATGTATTCCAAGGAAGGCAATGAAGGTGTGTGTGTGTGTGTGTGTGTGTGTGTGTGTGTGTGTGTGTTTGTAAGGGACTAGGAGCCCAGGTGCTAAGTGGAAAGTTAGGTTGAAGCTTACCCTGGAGAAGAGACAAGCAAGATACGTTACGATAGCTATTTTCAAATATCTGAAGAGTTGTCACAAAGATAATGGAGCAAATCTAGTCTCTGTTGGTCCAGAATTAAAACTAGTGGATTAGAACAACCCCCCCCCAAAAGGATTTAGGCTAAGCAGGAAAAACTTCCTGGTGATACAAGCTGATTGACAATGGAACAGGCTACCTCAGAAGGTGGTAGCCTTTCCTTCACTGGAGGCTTTTAGGTAGGAGCAGGGTGCCAACCTATGAGGGATGCTGTAGAAGAGGATTACACTGGAAGGACCTCTCAGCTCCATGATTCTATGAACAGGACACAAGAACCATAGAATTTCCAGACACAGAAGCCCACTTTCCCACTCACTCTATGTGGGTTGGACCACTTTGCTATTTTGTTGAAACCCTAAGACCACAAAAAAGCACAGTCACAAGGCAGCTTAAGAAACTGAGAAAATTAGCAGATCCACACCTCAGCCATTCTTTTTAACAGTTCTGGTTAATGTAAATTCTAACTGCAGGAATGAACAAACTGCCGTGGACACAATCCAGCCAAAGTTAAGCACATGCTGACCTTTCCCATTGAAACAACGAGGCTTAACGGCACTTTGCTTTTCCACGATCATGTACTTCATTAAAAAAAAAAAACCAACTGAGTATAACTTTACAGCATTGTCAAATGCAATTCATTCATTTTATTGTTAGTGGTATTTGGAAAGTAGAACTGGTGCTTTTAGACATTTTTTTAAAAAATCCTTTTCATGTCATTCTTAATATATACACTTCACTCCACAATGTAACTTTCTCTTTTTGGGGTAGGGGCTCTACAAAGTGTTCAGCCTTGAGCAGAATTCAATTTAAGAACCCTACAAAATAAGGGTTTTAAAAATAGAAGTAGTTTTGGCCTGATAATCATTGAGAAACCACACGCATTAATACTTAATGCAGTTTACAAAAAATAGTTGATTTTTCACAGATACCTTTCTAGGATCTTGACGTGGCGCAAATCATCTCGTATTGGAGAATATGCATCACCTCAATTTAATAATCCAGTAAATTACAAAAAAAACGAACAGTGAGAACAGCATCATGTAGCATAAGAGTTTTGTTTGGCTTCCTCTGGAGAGTGTTTTCAGTCTACCCATCGTGGCACCAAGAAATCCACTGGTTGTATCAAATTCATTGTCCTGTAGTAACAAAGGAGGAAATTAGTCTGTGCTTTATACAATTTTAATTTGCAACACTAAACTTGCAAAGAATGGCACCTCAGGGTTGCTGTGAGAATTTGGGGGTGGGGGCAGAAATACAACCATGCAAACTGTCTTGAGCTCCTTAGAGGAGAGGTGGAATATAAATGTGAGAAATAAACAGCTTTGCCATGATCCAAAGCAGCATGTGTGCAAAGGGACTTTTAGAGACTCTGCGTGCAGAGCCACTTTCCAAAGTTAAACTCCTTCCAATCATCTGTTTAAGGGGGAGAGGGAGTCTGACTCTAGCTCTTCCTCCCAAACATATGAACAATTAATTTTTTACTTTTTTAGAAAGGGTTCCCCAAGCTCAGCTTCACCTATGAAATTGGAAAGGGAAGGGCACCAATTGACAACATGGTTCACCATGCAGGTGGGGAAAGCCAGATTCTGCATGTGTAGTTCTGACCAGAAAAGAGCACTTTTTCTTTTTTAATTAAGAAAACTATGGCCAGGCACACCACAAAATTTATAGGCATATTTTGATGTTGATGCAAATTCTAGAGAGAAATCTCAAAATAATTTAAGTAAACATATGAAAATGTTTGAAAAATTGATACCTAGAATTTTTTTTCCTGGAAATAAAAGCACATCTATTACTAGAATTCAAAATTACAGATTTATAAAAAAAATTAAAACCCAACAAATTATATACTGACACATTTCAGAAAAGAATGTGCAACTAAATTTATCAGTCGGAGAGTTAAACAAATTCTAAATTCATCTAAAGGAACTGAATACTTTAATCATATACATACCATTTCAGCTAGCATTTTATTTTGCTGTTTAACTTCTGATCCAATTTCAATGGAAAGCTATGAGGAAAAAGAAGACTGTGATCCCATACTGCTAACTGGATTACATCATGCAAAACTAAGTTTCTTTGGGAAACATCAAACGTAGCTAATATGCTTTCTGGAATCATCTTAAAGATCCAAGATACAGGCAACTCTAAAAATATTCTAAAAGATAATAGTAAATTCTAGTCTATGGTTTTCAGATACTATATAAAACTTCTCTCAAACTAACAGCAACTAAAGCCAAGTATTGACATTTTGTAGTGTCATGTTACAAATCTTTTGTTCAAATGTCTTTATTTCTTGATATGAGATGCTTCAAGTTATTTAACATACCCCAGTTTTTGTTTTCATTCTACTTGAGTATTTTAAATCACCTCCATATTTATGCTATAAGAGATGTGCTATAGTGCAGCCTTCTACAGCCTGGTTCCCTGATGGGTGTGGTAGTCCAACAACATATGGAGGGCACCAGGTTGGGGAAGCCTGCAGTAGAGCACAGTTACCTTCCCTTCAGTGTACAATGCCCAATAAAATCAGATTTACTGTACTTTATCTGCAGCACCCTTGCTCTCACATGACACACTGTGGTTCAAATAACATAGGCTGATGGGGGTGAGATCGTCTTGCTTTGACACAGCCCATTTAGCTATGTTTATTCCATTGGAATAGGAATAATTTAGCCTGATGGTTTATTAGTAGGTCGGTTAACTGACCTTGCTGACTTATAAGTCCTTTGGGAGTGCAACCCTTAGTCACGGTGTGCCAAATAAGCAGAGCCTCTGCTTTCCCAACCTGTAACTAATATCTTGATTAGCCAGAAAGGTCAGCAGGAGCTCAAATCCAATTAGGCAGAAAATTTGTTCCACGAATGAGTCCACTAGGCCTTCTGATGGGCAATATTTTGCCCAAATTCAATTAAGCTGTCTCAGTTTTTGCGACACTATTGCTATTACCCTGATTGAGCAAGCATTATGTACTACCATCACTTTTAATGCTTCTATAATAATATACTTACTGATTTTATGGTAGTGACTTTTGAACGCAAACTTTCCGTTAACTTCTCATTTTCTTCCTCAAATACACTGTACCCACTGTTGCTGTAGCCATAATTGCCGCCAGCAGCTCCTTCACCTGAGAAGGACATCAGTTTAGACCCCAGAAATTGAACAAAAAACAAAACAAACAGGATTTCTAGAGGGGAAGAGCAATTTCCTTTTATTACACCTGTCTAAAGAGATTGAGGCAGGCACTGGTATTACACAAGATGAAGACCCAAAGTGTATGAAGAAAGGAGATGAAGGGAACACAAACAAATGTACCTACTTCACCAAATATCTCCCCACAAAACTTTTTCACATACAATTCCAAACCAAAGGAACCATTGGATCCAGAAGTGTATATATCATTCAAAAATGACTGAACAGTCCAAAACCACCTCCCATTCCCACAGCTTTCATCCTGACAAATATCCAGGTCCATCACTGTTCTTTCTTTCACCTTCCAAAATGCTAATGCCTTGCTGGATCATCTCCTGTTGCACCATCTTGATTATACTTGAACAGAGACTCATATCTGAATGAATTCCTCATGTACATTCAAATGCTACCAGATGGCTCAGAAGATAATTTACTACACTACAACAATTAGTGGACAACCATGGATACAGCCAGAGATACATGCAACAATATCCATTTTTACAGCACAGATTTTAAGTGTTAAAAATAACCCCAAATCCATGCTGTAAATATTTCATACATGCACACACACACACACACACACACACACAGAGAGAGAGAGAGAGAGAGAGAGAGAGAGAGAGCAGTTGCTTCATGCTGTGTCACACAAATGCAAAAACAAGGCCATTAGTGGCATCTCTTGCTGGACTGCAACTCCCATCATTCTTGACCACTGGCCATGCTGGCTGGGTGCTGGGAACTGAAGTCCAACAATGTATTGTTGGCCCCAGGTTCCTCACCCCAGCCTTCACGATTTAAGGAAGTACTGTTTGTAATTCTCTTCAGTGCCTGCAATATGGGATGGCAGAGCTACTTAGAAACAAAATTGGAAGCTCTGCTGCATACATTCAAGTCTCCGGACATGCAAGTCATAGGAGTCACCAGACTAGAATGAGCAAGGAATGCCTTTTCAACACAATGAAAGTACAAGCTGCCCTAGTCAACACACAAGCTGTTATGTGCACATCTGAAAGAAAATACATGGTGTAGCCAAATAAACTGAAAATACAACAAGTACTGTTTAGAATAATTATTGGCAATTTTAACTGGCCTTAATTTATTTCCAGTTTTAATCAGTGCTGTAGTCCACCACTTTAAGGAGACTTTTGGAAGCGAACATTACCACAACTTTCAACAGACTGGTTAATGAGATTCTGTCTTTTCCGAAAACAGAGACACCACAAAAAGACAAAACTGTCAGGCAAAAAGATAGCAAGTACGTTTGACTTTTTTTCTGCATTAAAGAGCAATGACTGTGCAACAAAGACCACAAGTGATGTAACTGCAAGTGTTATATCACTCCATCTAATGTAAACATTGCAGAAGACTGCATTTTGTTGCCAACATGATCCTTAGCTCAAATGTTCCTTTTGGTTGATCTGCATTATTCTTCCCACATAAAATCAAACAAACAAATCAGTCAGAACAATAATTAAATACAAAATCCAATGTTTAGAATTGCAAAGTTTATAATTGCAAAGTTAATAAGCCTGTAAGCCTATCCCACTCCAAGTGGGAGTGCCAAAATTCATTACAGATGCTTTACACTCTGCCAGTTTACTGAAAACTTTATGGCCTGGAAGACTATTTGACTCCCAATAACAAAAGTGAAATAATGAGTTTTGTTTTATTTCCCCGCGGCGGGGTGAGCTCCCGTCGTTCGGTCCCAGCGTCTGCCAACCTAGCAGTTCGAAAGCACCCCTGGGTGCAAGTAGATAAATAGGGACCGCTTACCAGCGGGAAGGTAAACGGCGTTCCGTGTGCTGCGCTGGCTCGCCAGATGCAGCTTGTCACGCTGGCCACGTGACCCAGAAGTGTCTGCGGACAGCGCTGGCTCCCGGCCTATAGAGTGAGATGAGCGCACAACCCTAGAGTCTGACAAGACTGGCCCGTATGGGCAGGGGTACCTTTACCTTTACCTTTATTAATTTTCCTGTGAGATTTCCATGCACAGAGTTTAGCTGGAACAATATTTACAAGTGGCTAGAACGAAAGATATCAGAGATACTCATTATGTAACTTGTAGACCAGCTCACTGACTTTTCTTAGGAAGCTGCATATCAAATAATTACTTAATCAGTCAAAGTTCAGTTACGTATCACACCCTAGGGATGTCTTAACCCAGATGTTTTCTGTTTTATGACTGACGCAACATACAAACCACAATCAGATTCTTCTAGAATCTCAGCTGTCACTTTCAGACAATGACTCAAAACTGCATCTCTCCCACAAGAATGTTTCTTGAATCCACTGATGACACTTCTATTACACACTTAGCAATTTCACAATTGCAATATTCAAACATCCACACACCTGATCACCAGAAGCAAGTGTCCCTGCCCCACACTCCTACCACAAAGATCCCAAGAGAAAAGAACATGAAAGGAAAGAAAATATCCTCACACCTGAGTTCTGTGTGATTAAAAAAGCAGCAATATCAGTGAGGTGCTACTAATGCCTCATAAGACAGTCTAGCAAAGAGGAGAAAAACCACCCCCTCCTTTGTTCCTTGGAGAACTCAATGAGATTTGGAATGAGGTCATCAGTACACTGATGAAACTCAGCTCGACTTATCTTTCTCATCAGTCAGGTGAGGCAGTGGAAGTGCTGAATCAGTGCTTGGAAACTGTAATGGACTGGATGAGGGCTAATAAATAGGTAAGATTCCTCAGTTTTCATCCATGGGTGGATCATTTGAGAATGGAGGTGAGATTGAACCTGCTCTTGACGAGGCTGCACTCTTCACATGGAGCAAGTTTGTAGCCTGGTGGTCCTGATAGACCTTGCACAGTCAGTGGAAGCTAGTTGCAACTGCTCCTGGACAGACAGCCTGGCCACAGTTATCCATGTCCTGATAACATGTTTATTAGACTACTGCAATATGCTGTATGGGGAGCTGCCTTTGAAGAGTTGCCAGAAACTTCAGTGGGTTACGCTGCTGGTAGTCTGAGACAGCCCAGAGGGATCTTATTTTGCCAGGTCTGCACAGACTGCCAGTCCATCTCTGGGCATACTTCAAAGTGCTGGTGATCACATCTGAAACAGATTGGGACCTGCGTAGCTTAAGGACCATCTTCTCCCATATGACTATTCTGGGAGCAGAAACCCTCCTCAGAGTTCTTCTACCTTCCTCTACCTAAATACAAGGGGTCTGGCTCAGTTAGGGGTCTACGCAGCTGTGATGCATGTGGAATGTTCTCTCAGAATCCCTAGCTTAGCATTACACTCAAACAAGGAACCATGCTGGTAAGCCAAGAAGACAGCTGTTTAACTTTGTGATGCCCAGATGTGGGAATGCTGGACTAGGACCTGAGAGCCCAGGATTCAAATCCCCACTCAGTCATGGAGCTCACTCGGTGACCATGGGCCAGTCTTCGTCTCTTGAGCTCCTTTGAGGCAAGGTGGAATACAGATATAATAAATAAATAAGGGATGGGGAACCAAATTCATTGGCCTAAGGGCTTAAAATCTGTTCTGGACAACCTTCTGACATCACACATCAGTGGTAGGCAGGATTAGAGGCAAAGGTGAGTGGAGCAACTAAGGTAAATTTTACCTTTGTACAGTAGACGGGTTTCCTCACACACACCACTATCTCTCCTCCCCTCCAGGCAAGCAAGAGGCATTATCAGAGTTCAAAGATACATTCCAACCAAGTCAAAACACTTAATGAAGGTGCAAAGTAGGGATGGTGAGGGATGTGGTTAACAAGGAGGTGTAACCTGGAGAGACAGGTCTAGAGAGCTGCAACTGGGCCCTGAGCCACAGGTTCCCCACACCTGAAACAAATTGTTTCTGCACCGCAAAGAGAAAATTTTTTGACAAATCAATCCAAATATGGAAGAAAGGTGTAAAGAGGAGACAAGAGAGTGAAGAAAACACCTCATTGTGCAGAATTTGTTATAACCAAATTACTGTGCAGGCAACTCTGCAAGTCCTTAATTATTCCACAGGGACTAAGAGTTTGCCGAATACCCTAGCTATCCATTAGTTTGCTGTTCAAATTAGGCGGGTTCACTGCCCATTACTTGACATTACCATTGTAACAGTAAATGGTATTTTCTGTCTTATCCATGAAAATTAGCATTCACCCACCAAAGAGCTGCTGATAAATGGAAAATATCACAAAGGTTCGCAGGTCAAAGAGTGGGAGTTTTTTTCACAGAACTCACTGCTAGGGAGAAAATTTCACAACACTCAGCGGGACATGAGGAGACAAGAGAGGGAAGAAAACACCTCATTGTACAGAATGCGTTATAACCAAATGACTGTGTGGGCAACTCTGTGTAAGTCCCTAATTATTCTACAGGGACTAAGAGTTTGCCGAATACCCTAGCTATCCATTAGTTTGCTGTTCAAATTAGGCAGGTTCACTGCCCATTACGTGACATTACCATTGTAACAGTAAATGGTATTTTCTGTCTTATCCATGAAAATTAGCATTCACCCACCAAAGAGCTGCTGATAAACGGAAAAATATCACAAAGGGTCGCAGGTCAAAGAGTGGGAGTTTGTTTCACAGAACTCACTGCTCGGGAGAAAATTTCACAACACTCAGTGGGACATGATTAACCTGATGAAGACCAGGCTGCATGTGGAGCATCCATATGGGAAATGCTGCTGTTTTCATAGTACTGCTACTAGACCTGGAAACAATGAAAGGGGTCTTATCCAGAGTCAGTCCATTGGTCTTTTTAGTTCAGTAAATTACAGTACAGTGATTGGCCGTGGCCTTCCAGGGTTTCAGACAGAGGTCTTTTCCAGTTCTACCTGGAGATGCCAGGGACTGAATCTGGGATTTTGTGTGCTCTGCCACTGAGCTATGACACATATAGAGTGAGCACCTCTCAAAAAACTATCGTTTCTGCATTGGAACTACTAGTTGAAAGGATTTCTGTGACAAAGATTTGGACACTGCCAGTTCATATTGAAACCAGTGCCCAATGTAAGAAAGAAAAGGAAGAGGAATGGCCAAGGCAGACACTATTAAGTCTGTGTCAAAAGAAGTGGGATGGCATCTCACCCCACTGGCTAGAAAGAGAACTGTTGTTGGAAACAATCACACCAAAAAGTTTTGGGGAAAATAGCATTGGAAGATCAGTACAAAATATGGCTTCACCCACCCAAAGAATAGTTGAATAAAACTCCTTGTTCAAATGCATCCTTCTCCATACTTTCTTATTGATTACAAAGGAAAACCTCTGCTGTGGTCTATGTACTAATGCAATAAATGCTATTCTGTTCTACACTGGCAAAAGCCTGTCTAATTCGGTATCCTGTTTCTCCTGGGAACCAGTATGGAATGATTAGAGTGTCAAACTAGGACACTCAAATTGCCAGTCAGCTGTGAAGCTCACTGGATGACCCTGGACCAGTCATGGACTCTCAGTCTAACCTACTTCACAAGGTTGTTGTGAGGATAAAATGGAGGGTGGGGAGAACCATGTGACCACCTTGTGCTCCTTGAAGTAAAGGTAGAATATATGTGTTATTGCTCATATTACTAATAGCAACCAACCAGATGCCCATGAGAAGTCCAGCAAATGGTATTCAGAGGCATGAAGCTTCTGATCCTGGGGTGGGGGGTATTTATATTTAAATTTCACTAAGTAGGGACAGTTACTTCCCATTCACAGAACGTTAGATTACTTATCACTACCGGTCAACTCGAATCTCGGTTCAAAAAGTGAAACTAAAGTACAAATTCTCCCATCACAGCTGTAATTCAATGAAAGCACAACATGAATCACAGGAAACAGGTGGCACCCTAGAGATCCACCACTCAAGTTTACAAGGCTCCGGTGCCTAAGCAAAAACACGCAGCGGGTTCTGATTAAAACTGCAGAGATGCTGAGCTTACAGGCTCAAGCCCCGACGGGAGCAGACAACACCAAGGAGTAAGTCAGGAGTAAGTTACAACACGTCTCCTCTCGTCCAGGCTGCCCATTCCATGCACGCACACTTACTCGGGAGTAAGCCCTGCTGGGATCAGCAAAGAGCCTGGGACGCTTTATAGGGAGAGGGAACCTGTCCCCCCCCCACGCCAGGTTTTGAGGGGCCCCCAACTCCCCCCTGCACCCCAAGCCCTTCCCCCGCGAGGAAAACACTGCCCTCGCAGCAAAAGGAAGAGTTAGCCTGAAGACCCTTCTGGAGAAGGGGATGCTCATCCCTAGCAACCAGCCGGGGCCATGGCAACAGGCCTCTCTCCCTCAGAAGCCGCCTAGGCCCCGCTCCCCAACTGCGCCCCACTTACCCAGCCCGGCCCTCCTCATCCTCGCTCTGCGTGGGGCGGGGGAGGAGACGCGGTGAAGCCTCGCTCCTGCGACCCGCGGGCCCCTCTCGAAGCCGGCCTTTTTCCGACACTCAGCCGGGCAAAAGTGGGGGAGCTTTACGAAACTCTTTCGCCAGACACAGATCACCCCACAAACGCCACGACAGCGCTTAAGTACCGCAAAGCGTTCCGGGTAATGTAGTTCTGGTTGGTTTTTTTCCCCCGCAAGGTTCTCTGGGTAACGTAGTCACCGTGAGCGAATGGGAAGAGGCAAAGACGTAAAGGCGGCAGGTCCTGGAGGTTTCTGGGTAATGTAGTTCCAGGAGACCCAATCCGGGGATGCCTCCGCTGGGAAATTAAGTTCCACGGGCGAGTAATAAGCGTGGATGGTGCGATATGGGGTGGGGGGCTCTCGCCTATTCCTAAATAATTAAAAATGACAAAAAGCAAAGTAAAAAGTCCAAAAGCACGCCATCGAGGAAAAGAAAAGAAAGTGAAAGTGGTTCCTATTTACCTGCTCATCGTTCCACCTTCTCGCTTTATGGGCATCAACGGCTGTAATCCATTTATCCCGGGAGAGCAAACCTGTTGAACTTGATGGGACTTACAGAGCAAGCCTAACCATGCCTGCTCAGAAGTAATTCAAGGGGTCTTACTCCCCGGGGTTAGGATTGTTGCACTCTTACTTCTAAATAGGCACGTACAGGATCACACTTAGTGTTAAGTTGTGGGTGAACATATCAGACGACACAGCGATTCTTCAAACAGCTCTGGTTTATTCACAGGCCAGAACAGAACTGAACAGCAAACAGCTCAGCCGGCCTGCTTTTATAGGCGGCGGGCTGTCAACATTGTAGCAACAACAACCCAGGGTTTCCCACCTAAAGTAACTGACGTGGACCTGAGTGAAAACTATATACACGATACTCCTGATAACCAGGGTGAGAACTTCAATACATAACACCCCTCCCCACCAAGATAAGGCATTAGTTACAATCATAGTGGTTCCATTACATACAACAATACCCTTATTGGTTTCAGTAAGGCACATAAGCATATTAATTGACCCTATTCACCATACAGCTTTACATATGCAGTTTGTCCAGTGAACATAATCTTTTAAATACGCTGGGCGCTTGGAATCCCTGCTGGATCGCCGAGCTCCAGTAGCAGAGTCCAGGTGGCCTTCCAATTCTGGCTTCCTAGCAAGACGCAGGCTACTGGCCTTGCAGATTTCCTGGGCGGAGAGTTCAGCAGCTTCTGAGGCCATGGCCTCCTCAATGGCTTTCTGCAGTGTGAGATGCCGTTGGCGAGGAGACGCCGTTGCAGACGGATGTCCCGGACCCCGCAGACGATTTGATCCATCAGGGCGTCGTCTAAGTCTCGGAACTCGCAGTGCATTGCAGCCTGTCGGAGGGCGGTGGTGTAGTTGTTAATTAACTACCCCTCTGCCTGATTTTGGTGGTAGAACACATGGCGGGCAGCAATCTTGGACAGCTTTGGAGCATAGTGGTTGCAGTCCTTCTCCTGGACTGCTAGAGGCGCAACCAATGCTCGGGCCGCCTTGAACACTTCGGGGCCACAAAGGCTGAGGAAGAGGCCCGCTTCTCCTCTACAGACCGTCTTGTCAGCTCATTTGCTTGAAGGTAGCAGTCGAACCGAGTGAGGTAGGAGTCCCATGATTCAGAGGCTGGCGCAAACGGCGGTAGAGGAACAAGTGAAGCCATGGTTCCGATGCCGATGTGGAGGCGATGGATGGAACACAGTGCTCTAGCCAGAACGGTCAGCTCTGAATTGGTTCTGTTCAGTGATTTCGCTCGGTGTTTCAGCTCCGTGATTCAGCTCCGCTCAGAGGGTGGCCTGTGCTCTGTTGTCCATCCATCCCATCCTTGTCGCCAGTGTTAAGTTGTGGGTGAACATATCAGACGACACACAGCAATTCTTCAAACAGCTCTTGTTTATTCACAGGCCAGAACAGAACTGAACAACAAACAGCTCAGCCAGCCTGCTTTTATAGGCGGCCGGCTGTCAACATTGTAGCAACAACAACCCAGGGTTTCCTGCCTAAAGTAACTGACGTGGACCTGAGTGAAAACTATATACACGATACTCCTGGTGGCCAGGGTGAGAACTTCAATACATAACACTTAACTTAATGAATTGCAGTCTGAGGCTGCTCGTTAGTTTTTGGTTGTTTATTAGGGTTAGAAAACATGGGGCTGTGGGTTGATTTGTAGAGCACAGCCTATGATGCACCACGGCCTCAATTTAATATATTTCTTCTAAGAATACTCCCTTATATCTTGAGCGTGTGTGTGCTCCTCGCCTTTATGACAGTTTTTGCCTTTTGGGGGGTATTTGTTTATTTATATCATATTAGATTTATTAGTCACTTTTACCCCAAAGGTAAATTTAAAGTGACTTACAGAAATAAGCTTTTAAAACAGGTATGAAAGCAAGAGTAAAAACAACCCGAAAGGCTCACCAATAGTGTGTATAGAAGAGCAGGGCCAACTCATAGAATTGTAGAGTTGGAAAGGACACTGACGGCTATCCATTCCAACCCCCTGCAGTGCAGGAATCTTAATTAGATTGTACATGACAGATGATTGTTCAACCTCTGCTTAAAAACCTCCACGGAAGGCGACTCCACCACTTCTTGTGGGATCCTCTTCCACTGTTGAGCAGCTCTTTCTGTCCCAAAAGTAATGAGCAGAAAAGTATCGTCCCAAAGCCTGGGTGAATAAAACTGTTTTTGCTCGCCCCCTAAAAACAGATGTTGAGAATGCCGGGGAGAGCATTCTGAGAAGGCTTGTTCTCATGTCGCCACTTTCTGCACTTCCCTCAGAAAGGGCACGGAAGGGACTCCAATGATGATCATGAGGTCCCTGTTGGTTCATGTGCAGAGAGGCAGTCCTTGAGATATGGGGTCATGAGTCACATAAAGCTCCCCTTTGAGTTAGCACATGCGATCACGCTGGAAAGCACCATATAAATGCCAAGTACAGTACTTACATGTTTAAAATAAATATCATTGTCAGTATTACTGAATCCTCATCAGAATATATCAAAGGTGGCATTACTGCAGCATCTAGTGTAATGCTTCAGATTTCTCTCTCTACTTCTGAGCTCAAAAATGCCCTAGAATTAATTTGCAAAGCTAATTTGTCTTCTCCTACAACTTGCCTCCATTCAAAATGTTTCATGAGAATTCAGCATTATCTTCTTATATTATGGATGTGTCTCATGCCATGCACTGCAGGATTATAGATTTATTTCCCAGGATGATAACCTTAACAGGAGGGGGGAAATGCGGCATTTGGAAGCAGTGAATCACTCAAGTACAACTTCCTTTCTTCTTTTTCCTTGCCTAAAGCTGTTACAAAACTGTTTTCTCAGTTTCAATATCTTCCTTTGCCTGCATTCTGCTACGTCTCCCTACAGGGGAAAAGAAGGATAGCAATGGAATGTGACAGCAATAAGAATAAAGTCAAGGTAACTGGAATCTTGGCTGAATTAAATACAGTACAAGGGGGAGCAGCTGTTGCCTATTGCGTTCCTAAAGGTGTTGACACATTACAGTCAACAAGTGTACGCTCTGTGTACCCATATACACAGAAAGTGTACATTCCTTCACACAAATACTTGTACTTCTGTAGAGACAGCTTGTACCTATATTCAGTACTGTAAACCATGTGAACAAATCTCTTGTTCTTTTCTCTTTACGCTCCTCCTGATTAACTGAGTTTTTAAAAAAATTAATTACAGAACAGGAGCATACACAATTTCCCAATGCTTTGCAGCTCATTTGCATCTCCCCCCCCCCTCATTTGCAATCATAGCCCAAAATACTGTTCATGGTTTTAGTAAAAGACAGTGGCGCTACAGGAAGATGCAAAGGGACAAATGCTTTGAATGGAAATCAGGCTTTCTGAAGCTTGCTATTTGCATTTCATTTGGTGTTTCAGTCAGGACCATGTCAGGGAGGGGAGTTGATAGTGAATAGCAGGTGCAGGGAGCCCTGGGGCTTCTGCAATGGGCCCTGGATCTCAAGCTCAACTTCCCCCCTCCTTCCCCCCACCCCCCATGATCTCAAGGTTACTTAGGCTTCCCTGTAGCAACTGTTTACAGAATGCCCTTCCCCACACAACCAAGCATTGTAAATTGCATCCATGTAATTGATACCACAAGTGGGACGCAGGTGGCGCTGTGGATTAAACCACAGAGCTTAGGACTTGCTGATCAGAAGGTCGGCGGTTCGAATCCCCGTGACGGGGTGAGCTCCCATTGCTCAGTCCCTGCTCCTGCCAACCTAGCAGTTCGAAAGCACGCCAAAGTGCAAGTAGATAAATAGGTACCGCTCCAGTGGGAAGGTAAATGGCATTTCCGTGTGCTGCTCTGGTTCGCCAGAAGCGGCTTAGTCATGCTGGCCACATGACCCGGAAGCTGTACGCCGGCTCCCTCGGCCAATAAAGCGAGATGAGCGCCGCAACCCCAGAGTTGGCCACGACTGGACCTAATGGTCAGGGGTCCCTTTATCTTTAATTGATAGCACACCTAGTTTGGCCTGGGAGATTAAATTTGGCACCTTCTACATGTGCAGCCTGTGTTCATTCTCTCGGCTGCATCCTTCCCTTGAGGAAAATACTGCCGTAGCCGCAGGTGTAGATGTTTTCTCCTCTCCTCTGTGTTTTCAGGCTCTTGAGCACAATGTTCTTAATGGCCATTTATTTTTCTCAGTCTGCTCCTTCCCTGTACTTTACAGATGTTGTCTGACACCATTAGTGAGCTACCAAGCTGTTATCTTGGGCTTTTGCGCATCTGAATCTTAATGTTCGGTCGGTTTGCGTTTTGAGAAAGAAATTGCTTCTCTCACCACCACTACCACCACCTTCTTCGAAAGAAGACTTGCCTGTTAATGGGTGATCCATCACTGTAATTAGATAATGGCTGCCTGAGATTTTTATAAGCACAATCCGCTACATCAGCTGCATAAAAGCAAGCGTGTATCCCTTTTAAAGGAGCACTTTTTGTTTCCTGCAGGGAATATAGTGCAAGTTCTGCCGCTCCCCTATTCATTTAACACCTTGTAGAAACTGGTAATTGCTAGAGCATAAATCACTTGGGCTGCTGGGCAGAACAAAGTCAATCAGTAGTTGAAAATGCCTGCTCTGGTTTGCTCTTTACTCAAGGAAAGTATCCAGTGACCTTGTGGCAGTCAGAATCATTCAGTGGCTTTGGGATTGATGCAGCAATCCTGACATCATCTAATTGGGGGGAATTTCACAGCTTCATGGAGGGTTTCCCTTTTAAATAGCACTGTAACTGCTCACAGCAGGGATGGAGGATCCCCGTCCTTCCAGACATTGTTGGACTCCTGCTCCCATCAACCCCAGGCAGCATTGTCAATGGTGAGGGATGATGGGAGTTGTAGGTGAGCAACATCTAAGAAGCCCATGGGTTCCTGCCCAGTGGCGTAGTGTGGGTTGTCAGGACCCGGGGCAAGGCAAGTAATTTGTGCCCCCTAACCCGTGGATTTGCGCCCCCTAACCCGTGGATTCGCGCCCCCTAACCCTACCCCCAGATGTTGCGCCTGGTGCGGCCGGCCCCCCCTGCACCCCCCACGCTACGCCACTGTTCCTGTCGGACAGGAATTCTGGCAATCCTTTTGAACTAGCGAAATCCTCATCAGATGATGGAAATCAACATGGAAAGCATGCTCTTTCAGCTTACCACATCTCGAAGCATCCTCTTAAATCAATTTACTGTATAGTTTTAAATATCTTGCAGTATCTGCAAGGAGCCTCTCGCGCCTTTGGTTTCTTTAACTTGCTGAGTATCATCTTTTTTGGCAAGCCTGAGCTAAAAAAAAAAGGCTGCCCACTTTCTAGCCCCTTCCCAGGTACCCAGAACACTAAAGCAACACAGGATGGAAGAGGTCATCAGGTGTGCAAATGGACAAATCTTTGAACTGATGCTGTTGATCTTCACTTGTATAGTTCATGATATGTTGGTTTTGAGGGTTCCTCCCCCCCAAATTAGAGCCTCTAAGAAACATTTCTAGCTATAGTTTTGTGCATATGAATTGCATTATTTTGGAAGCATCTTATGGTTGATTTACTGTAGGTTAGGAGTTCATCTTTGGTTCCAGTCGTACATGCAGAGGTTGAGCTGAGGTGGTGGGGAGAGTTCCACAAATCCTTAAATTGTTTTGAAGTGCTATGTCTACATATTGTAATGGGTTGCCTGCTTGGGGGAGGAGGAAGAAAAGTAGAAACTACATCATATAACTAGCAATCCTCCCCAAGTGTTTCTTCTTCTTCTTCTTCTTCTTCTTCTTCTTCTTCTTCTTCTTCTTCTTCTGTCTGAGGTGTGGCAATTGTTTCAGCCCTTGCATTTCATCCCATGGTGTTAGGCTGCTGGCAAACTGGACTGATCATAGGAAGCCATTCTAATGATGAAAAGATTGTACTGAGTATCTGTAATAAAATATAGACACTAACATGTCCCTAGATTAAACCGGAGGTTCCCATTATTCATGAAGATGTGTGGTTCGCGTTCACAAATTACTGTGAAAAATGAAAAGAAAATTGTGTGCAACTTTATGTGAAAAATTGGTCCTGTGTATCCCGGTGGGGCTCAGATACTGCTATGATCCTGGGAATCCTTAGAATTTAGCTGAGGTCCTTTGCATACCAGCATCCTTCACTACTGCTGAGGCATTGATATTCTGCAATCAACGGGGAGTGCACTTATAACTTTGGTTCCACATAGCACAAAACAGCAAACTCAGCAGATGGCACAACAGGGCTACAGAAAGACAAGGGGGGGGGGGGTACCAGCACGCTAGGGGGAGTCCCAAGGTTTTCCCTTAAGGAAAAACAGTTACACACACACAAAAAGAGCCTGATGACAACGACAACGTATTACATTTCTGTCCTACCATTCCTCCGTAAGGAGTCCAAGGTGACAAACAACAAAGCAGCAAAACAATACAATTAAAAATAAAATAAGTAAAGCATTTAAAACCATGGAAAACAGCTAACAACATTTAAAGTACAGGCTTGGTTTCTGGTGGGGTGGCAGGGAATGGAGCCTCCTGGAAGAAGGGCATGGCTGACTGGCACACTGGCTCCATGCTGCAACATTTTGTTGCAAGCTCCACTTGTAGTGCTACCTTCCTCATTGCACTCTTGCAATCTCTCCACCCCCCCCCCCCCAGCAAGTATGTAATGATGTTTTCACTTGGTTGAATGGGACTTACTTACAATGCATAGGATTGCTGCCTTCAATCAGCAAAAGTCTCCCCAATCAGTGTGATTTAACGCAGCTCCTGAGTCTCATGACATTATCAAAAACGGCTTCGAACAATTTCCTGAACTTCCACTCATTCAGTCATTTAATTACTCCCAAGCCCCATCAGTTTCTCATTCTTTTTAAGTTGCAGATGTGCATTTCAGAACACTGGAGGCCATGGACCTTGTCATAGCAGAGATCCACAGGTTCCTGACACGTGTCACACTGCAAATGTTAATGAAGATAACAAGAGGATACTCATACTTGTGAAAAACTCTTTGTGTGAATGTCTGAACTATATACTGTACCTAATTTATTCTATAAGGGTGACTGTTGTTGTTGTGGCAACAACACCATCAACCTCCCAGAGGTTTTCGACCTTTTTGAGTCCGCAGCTCCCGTGACCAACTACATTCTGTCTGTGGCACCCCTGTGGGACTCAAGAGCCCAGTTCCTGCAGAGCTGGCAGCCTCTCACCCTTTTATGAACACCCTCCCTTATGTAGCGTTCTCTCAGTCTCCTTTCCCTCTCCTTGGGAATCCTCTGAGCAGCCATTTCTGTCACACCTGGTCTCTGAGCTGCCCACTCTGGTCCCAAGGAGAGGTTCCTCCTCATACTTATCCATAGGGGCCTGGGAAGAGGATGCCCCCAGCCCTAGGGGCCCAACGGCAGCAGTGGCAGCAGCAGGCACTGGCAGGCCTGCATGGTGGAAAGTCTCCCCTTCAGCAATGGGCACTTGCCTCCCAGGCAGGCCTTGCACACAGCAAGCACAAGGAAGGCCAGCACAGTGCCTACCTGCCCACTCAGCTTCCCACTAGTTTGTCCTCTCCCAACAGCAAGGGCTGGCTGGCTGGGCTCCCTCGCCCACTTGCTTGCTTACTCTGAGGCCGCATCAGCTCCTGGCAACCAGCACCCCCTGGCCAGCCCCTGAGTCACCATTCGCCTCCGGAGCTTGTAGCCAGGGCTGCTGCAGCAAACAGCCACACAGGCCTTGGGGTGGCAGAGGCATCAGAGGAGGGAGGGAAGGAAAGAGGAACAGAGGCCAGTGTTGGCTGCAACACCCCTTACCACCATTCAAGGCACCCCAGGGTGCCACGGCACACTGGTTGAAAAGCACTGCATCGTGTTTCTTCTACATTGGTGGAATCTTAATGTTGCCATTTCCATCAATATTCATTCACTTTGCAAGGGCTCAGGAAGCAGCAATCTTTTAACTGTTTTAATGGGCTTCAGGTTTGGAAGTTTTTTTTTAAAATAAATCTACCAGAAGCTGTGTCCTGATTGCTACCTACTTTATTCATAACGCTAGTCATGTTTTCCTTCGGCAACATAAAGGTAGCACTTGGGTTGTCAGCTTTGACTGATGAATAATCAGCTGAGTGGGTGAGACAAATTCAGCAGAAACTCTTAAAGTTGGTTAAGATTTCCAGAGTCAAAAGAGGAGAACTTGGGTAGGACAATGACTACTAGCCTGTGTAAAAGCCAGAGGCTCTATTCAGAGGTGCTTAATAATATCAAGAAAATGGAAATCTGTAATAATGATTCAAGGAACACACAATTCTTACTTTTCCTGAAAATGGTCATTAAATACTGACTTACTACTTTGATGTCTAGGTCTGTTGGTGTTTTATGACTGAACTTTAAAAACAACAACACACAACCACATTTATTTTGGCCACAAACAGAAATAGCATTAAACACATGTATTTTTATGTTAATACAACACAGGAGTCTCTTTACAGGTAGGTAACCCTAGGCCCTAGATGGCATGCAGACCTTAGTCTAGTTTCAAAAGTCCTCTATAAGCAATCAGTCCCAATCGTAGGCAATATCATTACGTCCCTGCCATGGCAGCTTTTTGAGTGGGGAGGAAGAAGTGGAGAGAGAGAAGGAAGCCCCAGAAAGAGAAAGAGAGAGCGGGACAGGAGAGAGAGAGAGAGAGAGAGAGAGAGAGAGAGAGAGAGAGAGAGAGAGAAGGAGGGGAGAGGTGGCCCTGCTAACTTGTGGACCCTGCTGGATTAACACCAAGGTAATGTGGCCCTCTAAGAATTGCCTACCCTTGGCTTACATGAAACATTCTCTAATGTAAAATTCATGATTGTATGGGAATGACTCCATTTTGTTGAGGCTCAAACAGAAGGACAGTTTATGGGCATAATTGTTTAAAAGTGTACTGTTTAAAAGTGTGTTTTGTTTTTTAATCATTAGTGGCTGCCTAGAGTGAGGTGGCATGACTTTTAGGTTGGGCTTCTCTCCTTCAGGGAAAAGGAATCTGTCCACAAGGCCTGCCGGTGTCTCTCCAGGCTGAGGATGCCATCTTGCCCTCTTCCGATTCCAGCTCAGAAGCCAAGTGGAACCACAGGGTGGTCTTCAACTAGTCTTTACTCTGAGTATACCCAGTAGAGCAGGCCTCCTTTGAGTAAAACCTAGTTGAATACTATCCACATTCTCCCTCGTTTTGTCAGAGTCAATGACTGTTAAAGTGGGCTGGTCCCGTTTAAGTGAAAAGGCTCTCCTTGCTGAAGGTGGTGGTAGCAACAACAACTGAGAAGGGATTGCAACTCATATTTAAGGCTCTGTTTGAGGACCATTGTTGGTAAAGGAACATCTGAGTCTAATGTTGGTGGAATTGGCAGCCAGTGGCCTGCATGGAGCTGTCTCAGGTACCAGTGAAGCCTCACCTCACACCATCATTCAAATGGAAACAGGGACAATCCTTGGGACCAATAGTGTGGAATATTTTTTTTCTTTTAACAACATTTTAAAATTTATTTTTAAACAAAAACTGGAACAATTAAAACACTTATCCAGCAGTACATCTAACGGTGTTTCTTCTACCCATTGACTTTAGACATAAGTTTACACATTCAGTGTTCAAACATATTACTTAATTCAACCTCTCCACTGAGAAGACTGGTCATTAGCATAGTTAAAGAAAGGGATCCATGTTTATTGGAAAGTATCTCATTTTGTTACACCTTTAATCGCCCTCCTGTGTCTGGTGAGACACTCAGACATTGCTGTATCCCATATACTAAAGTGTGGAATATTAAATGTCAAATAACCTGCTATGGGATGAAGGGTGGTTTATACATGAAATTACAACATTGTGGGGGAATGGGGTTCAATCCATGAATAAGATGACCAGATATAAATGAAGCCAAGGGTTTATGAAGAAGTTTCACGACCTATATTCAATCTATGGGACGGGTGTCTATTTTGTATTGCTTTTAAAATTATAGGCTGTTATTTTCTGTGTTGTGTTTAATTGCAGTTTGTTTGTTTTTTAAGCTGTTCTAATCACATGGTTACACACCACCTTGCTTCCCATGAGAGAATGTGCCACCCCATATGAAAAAGCTTCCTGGCCCCTGGTCAAAATGTATCACTGATGCCACACTATAGGTTGAGATACTGCACTGGCGCAGTAAGTATTAGCTTACATGTCATCACACTGCACAATAGGATCAGGCACTGGCATAGGGATGGGGAGAGAGGGAGGGAGGGAGGGAGAGAGAGAGAGAAAGTATAGAACCTGTTCAATTTCAGCCTATGGCTGTTTGGTCCAGAAACTCTAGCAAACAGAAAGGTAACAATCATCTGTCCACTGATTACAGCATTTTAAAAATGTACTGCTGCAAATCCCCATCAATATCGCATTGTGTGTGATTCACAGTAAGAAGATTGCTTCTAGGAAGTTTATGGAAGTTCCATGACCTACATTAGACTGCTTTCAAAAGCGGCTGTTAAATTGGCTTTGCATTTCACACAAACCATGCATTAATAACTATTCAATCAGCATTTTTAAAGTTCAAATCTCAGTGCTTCTTTAATGCAGGACAGGCCATGTTCTCCGAAAAGCACCAAGATCAATGTAACTCTAGGGTGGGGAAAGGCAATCTGAAATACTTGATCACAGGGTGCAAGAAAACATGCCCTCAGCAGAAAGTACAGATGAAAATGTTAGGAATTAAAATTAGAAATAAGAGTTGCCAACTTTTCACTGGTTCTGCTCCCATAACTTGGAGTGCAGGATGAATCCTGAATATTCCTTGCTGCACCTTTCCCTATCACTTACTGTGATGCTAAGTAAAGCTTCACCCAATTAATTCCTTAATATCAGGTTATGGTTAAAGGCACAGGAGCAGGACTGGTAAACAAAGTTGACAAGCCAGTCCACATTTTGAAATGGGCTGTTGCCTACTTTCCCCATGTCCTCAACAGACTGTGTGTGATTGGGGGGTGCCGGTACTGTGTACCCTTGAGTACCACCAGAAAAAAAAGTTCTGGGGTCCAATAAGAGATGCTGCTTATTTGGAATTTAATGGGAGGGAGTTTTGAAAGGCAGGTGCCACCACCTACCACGTAAACATCCAATTCCTATATTGTATAGATCAGACCTCCTGATGAGATGACATCAGCAGGAGTCTCTCCTTTCGAAGCATTGAATGTATAATGAGTGAGATTATCTTTTAGATATTCTGGTCCCAAGCTGTATAGTGCTTTGTATACCAATGCCAGTACTACCCACCGCCACCATAAAAAGAAATAGCATCTGCCTGGCTTTAGTAAGAGTTTCAGGGTTTTGCTGCCACCACAAAAAAAGCACTCACCCCAAGTGCTTAATTCTAAAGCATAGCCTCCAAAAGAGAACTTAACATTTGGCTAATCATACAGAATATGATAGGACTTCAAGGACCCTGTATCCAGGCTGTTTTTAAAAAATATAATCTCCAAGGGAAAGAATGAACACCAGGCCCAGAAACAAACAGTGATCCAATGCAGCTGTTTCAAAATTGGCCCCATATGTTCTCCATGGCCAACTTCCAGAGAGCAGGCTGCATTTTGTCCCAGCTGAAGTTTCCGATAATTCTTCAAAGGCATCCCTATCTACAGCATGGGACACTCATCTGGCCAGGATGTGACTAAGGCATAAGCAACCATGGCCAGGTCATGGTTAAGAAACTGCAGGCATTACTCTTTAAGTCACAGGAAACGGTGGCCAGCCTTGTTTCCTGGAAGACTGGTTCAGGGCGACCAAACTGCACTGATTGGATGAAGCTGATGTGGAGCCTAAGCCTATGCAAGCTCACTTGGAAGTACGTTTATGCGAGCACCTAAGTTTGCAGCCATAATACCAGGCAATTGTGCTCACAGTATAGGGTGATCTTTAGCAGAGATTCTACTCACAGCAGACCCACTGAAATTAATAGACGTGTCTAACTCGGGTTCATTAATTTCAATGGGTCTACTCTAAGTAGAATTTAGTTGGACCCCACATTAATTTTTAAAAAGTGAGGCATCACTTTGGCCACAAAGAGGAAGCTTGTAGCTAACAAGGCGATTCTAGACATGTGTAATCAAAAGTTCCATTGAGCTTAATGGACCTTCCTTCCAGTTAATTGAGTAGAGTATGGCTCCCTTGTTAGACTCCAACTCCCATCAGCCCCAGCCAGCATGATCAATCATCAAGGATGAGGGCAGCTGGAGCCCAGTAATAACTGGAGGACCACTGGATTTCAGTAAAACAACAACAACATGCATAGGTCTTTTTTTGGTAGCCTGCACACCAAGAACCAGAAATTCCTAATTAACTGCAAACACCCTTCCTTTATCAGGGATTAGCACAGTTTCAAAGGCATTCACAATCTCACTGGAGTCCTAAAATTTCATTTCCGAGTGTGTTGGAACGAGTTATTCTTCTGAAAACAGGAGGCTAAAGGGAGATGGGTTAGGGAACTGGGAGCTGGCAACTGGATCAAACGCAGCAACAAACCCATTATGCTTTCCACCGGCTTCAGGTGAACTGCAATTACTAAACCTTCTCAAAGTGAAAGAGAATTCTTTATTACCATAATAAGCCCTTGGGCAGTGCCGTAGCAGCTCACACCCTGCGCTCACTGCCCCTTTGCCCAAAGGGGGTTGAATAAATAAACAAATAAAGCGCTCTTACCATGAACTACTGCAATAACTCTGACACCAAAAGTAACTCTCTTGACCTCAATTAGCAGGCAGGGGAAGTGCACACTATGAATCTTCCGTGGAAGTGAAGAGGTGTCAGTCACGTAAATGCCTTAGTGGCGAAAGGCATTCTGGAAATGGAATTGCTTTAGGTAAATGACCCTGAGTTATGGCTTGTGAGATACAAAGTGCAGGGAAATGCTAGAGGAAAGAGCTGGGGTGCTCTGTTGCATTACTGAAATCTACCTGTGAATGAAAGAAAACGGCACATGGAGTTTTCCCAGCAACACACTGGGGCAGTAGCTAAGAGTATCAGTTGCTAAAGTTATCTGCAATGTTTGGCAGATGGAACACGCCATT
Source organism: Podarcis gaigeae (assembly GCF_964106915.1). Lineage (NCBI taxonomy): Eukaryota > Metazoa > Chordata > Lepidosauria > Squamata > Lacertidae > Podarcis > Podarcis gaigeae. Next base: position 28,236,949 of record NC_139688.1, read on the forward strand.
CTGGTTAATTTTTCATTCCACTTCAACATTCTTCGAATGTTTTGCAGTGGGTGGTATACACAGAATCTTCAATCCAATGGCATCCCTCTAATCGGAACACCATGACTTAAAATACATATATTAATCACAGCTCAAGAAGTCCACCCACCCTTCCTCATGGGTGCCATTGTGGGAAGTCCCAGGGAATTTCCCAAGCAGCAAAGGAAAGGGCCGAGCTTGCTGCCTGGGTAATTGGTCCCACCTGCTCGCCTAATCAGCGAATAGCAAGCAGGCATGGGCCACCAAGGGGCGAGCTATAATGTGCTCCCCTTGCTGTTGGCCATGAACATGGGTAGGCAAGCTAAGGCCCGGGGACCGGATCTGGCCCAATCGCCTTCTCAATCCAGCCCGCAGACAGTCTGGGAATCAGCGTGTTTTTACATGAGTAGAATGTGTGCTTTTATTTAAAATGCATCTCTGGGTTATTTGTGGGGCACAGGAATTCGTTCATCCCCCCCAAAAAAAATGCAGTCCGGCCCCCCACAAGGTTTGAGGGACAGTGGACCAGCCCCCTGCTGAAAAGGTTTGCTGACCCCTGACCATGAATGTGAACTGAATACAAAATTGACCAGGTTGTGGAGATGAATAAACTAAGGAGGAATATTAAGGTGGGCAGGTCTTTTGCAAAAGAGAAGTGAACAAAATGTATGTAAGTGTGAGTGTAAATAATGAGAGGACAGACAAGAAAACTAATGTGAAAAATATAAAGCCGAAGAAAAACAGTCTCCCTCCCCATTCTACACTGTAAACCTTTTCAGCGTCACCTGCACGAAGGAGTGATTTGATTTCACCATCATGTAAGTTATTCTACACTGCAGAAATTCCAGTTATCTCCATTCCAGCTTTATTGTTATTACCTTAATGTGCTGTGAATGTTTCTATCTGTGTGACTAGGCACCACACCAAAACCTCCTACCCTGTCTCTTCCCTTTTGCCTCCATGCACTCACACCTAACAAAATATTGGAGTCAAGAACTCTGGTGTCCATCTTCTGTCTCCTTGCTTCTTTCTAATGGTAGTGGGTGCTTAAGCAACAGAGAAGTGGAAATATCGAGGGTGGAAATGAATAGATTCTATCATGAGTAAAATAATAATCCACTTTATTAAATAGGAGAAGCCTCATACCCAGCTTTGGTCAGGAATTCAATGAAACTAGAAGCAAACACCCCGGGTAGTTTCAAAATCAGTGGTTCAAATCAGAGCATTTTTGAGAGTTCCATCTTTATTCAAAATGGTGTCCATTTGTATCCAAAGGCAGGTGAAAGCCTGCTCCTTGATCTCAGGAACCACCATGCAAAATTTGGTTACAATATCTTAAGAGCTGTCCAAAGGTTAGGCTTATGAATTTGAACATTGGTATTGAACACTACATGGGATGCAGGTGGCACTGTGGGTTAAACCACAGAGCCTAGGACTTGCCGATCAGAAGGTTGGTGGTTCGAATCCCCACTACGGGGTGAGCTCCTGTTGCTCGGTCCCTGCTCCTGCCAACCTAGCAGTTCGAAAGCAAGTCAATGTGTAAGTAGATAAATAGGTACCGCTCTGGCGGGAAGGTAAACGGCATTTCCGTGCGCTGCTCTGGTTCGCCAGAAGTGACTTAGTCATGCTGGCCACATGACCCGGAAGCTGTATGCCGGCTCCCTCAGTCAGTAAAGTGAGATGAGCGCCGCAACCCCAGAGTCGGCCACGACTGGACCTAATGGTCAGGGGTCCCTTTACCTTATTGAACACTAATGTGCATTCTGTGTTTGGGTCATTGTGTATTAAGAAAAGAAAAGCCTATTCTGAGACCATGGGACAGATTTGGATAGAAATTGATGGGTGAATGCTGAGTGATTGCAACACACTGAGTGCACCTTCCCTTTCAGCAGAGCAAAATGCAATATAGAGTAACAGTTGATTAATTGTTTGGCTGCTTTAGAGGATCTGGGAACCTCAGTACTCATTGCTTATTTCAGGTACACTTCTCTGCACAATGGGAGCTTGGCAGTAGTCCCAGACAGCTGGTGAACTGGTGTCTGCTGCAAGCTGACATGCTGGCAAGGCTGGATCTTTACACCAAGTCTGCCCATGAGTCTTGTCTAGTCCAGGGTTGCCAGTCAGAATCCAACAGCAAAGCCATAGCTCAGTTTCTGAGCATATCACATGCATGCAAGAAGACTCCAAGTTCAATCCATGGAGGTTCAGTCCACTAGCAGGGCTTTTCATATCAAAGAATTGCACAGGGGTCTTTCACAGCCATGGATAGAACCCAGAGCATTCCACATGCAAGTGATGTGGTCTACAACTGAACTATGGCACTAGCATTAGATTATGGGTGCTGTTGGAGTCATTGACATTGCGACATTCACATTTAAATATTGCATATTATTCTGAGAAGAGGAGGTTATTTGGATTTTCTCCTTCAGATGCTAGTTTGGACCAACCCTTCATGCTGGACAAATAGCTACCTTATTCAATGTCTTGAAGCCATTCTTCCTATCCAAAGCCATCCTGCAGACTTTGTATGCATCTTCACAGTTAAAGGGAGCAGACGTGTGTTATATGTGCAAGGAAGCTGTAAGGAAGATTCCATTAAGACATTTAGTGGTTTAAAAGCAATAGAGGCTCCATTAAAGGAACTCATGCTTCCCAAGAGAAATGCCTAATCAAGTGTTGCTTTTCCCATTGATTTTAAATTGATTTTACTTAAATTTACTACTTCTGCTGGAGAAGGGTTTAATCCTGAGTTAAACCAAAGTTATTCATTTGTTGGGAAACCCATGTTGGTGTTCTCAGTTCAGCTGTGGCAGTGTAAGGTAAGCAGGGTCAGACCAAGATAATTTGCTGCTTGGCGCATAGGGAAAAATGGTGCACCTACCCCACTCTGCTGCCCCATTCCACATACAGAAGCTGATCAGACTGGCGATTTTTATTTCAGCACTGGGAGTGGGACAGCGCCCTCCTGAAGGCAGCAGGCTAGCAAGCTAGCTTAGCGGTTGCAAGGCAAACCACAAAGTCTACACAGCTCTGCCCTTGTGGTGCCCACAAGAGGGCAATAATGTTTCCTCAGGGCTCATCCACACTTTTGCCCCACACTTTCTAGGCACAGGTCTGAGCATTTTTTTTAAAAAAAAAATTTTTTTGCCCTGGCCCTTCTCAACAAAAACACTAAATCGATACAAATGGCAATTTGGGTTTTCTGCACATTGCTGTTTGCTCCGATTCAGTGATAAAGTGGGGTTTTGTGAGGAAAGAACCGGGGCAAAAAAAAGGGGGGGAGAGCTCAGACATGGCACCTTAAAGCACAGATCTGTGCCTAGAAACACGGCACAAAAGAAAGTCTGGATGAGTCCTCAGTCTCCAACTGTTGGGTTGAATGCTGTCTCCAGGTGATCAGTGTTCAGCACGACGCATTCATTGCTATAAGATGGCTCAGAAATCCTGTGTAAGAAGCAGTTTTCTCCCCCCCCCCCCCCGAGGCTCAAATAAGATTGCCAAAAATTGATGGCTTCCTTTACCTCCAGTTGAGTGTTTTTAAGCTCCAGGGAATTTCTTGACAAAATTTACAGTCACTAAGCTGAGCCTGATGAACTTTGCAATAGAAGGTACTGTGAATCTCTTTAGTTTACCTGGCCAAACTGGCCATTCTTCCTTTCTCTCTTCTTTGCGGATTTAATTGTTGTTGGATACAATGTTTTTAACCTGTATTTCAAAATAGACAAGAGTAGAAGAAGACTGAACTGCCCATAAATACTAAATGGAATGTCCTCATTTCTTTCAGGGAAGAGGCTCATTTTCACACACTGTGCTTAAACGTGTGGCTGTAGAGTGACCTCCAAATGCATGGTCCTTTACAAAGAATGAAAAGACCAGTCCCTGCTCCCTGGAGCTTACAAACTAGAAAGCGGCATGAGGAGGCAGCAGAAGGAGGAGGACCTTTGCACTGGGCCTTTGCAGCATGACAGGTCCACCACTACCTTCTCAGCCCTGCTGCTCACAGTGGAAGTTGATGGTCAGAAAAATTGGTCCTGGTGCCATTGCCCATGGCTGTGAGAGCAGCTCAGAATCTGGCAGACCCCAGGCCAGCTCCACCCTGCTCCATCCCCATCTTTGGAACATTCATGTGGGGAACTTTCAGCTGGTCCCAACCAATATGGATATTGCTAGCAGACTCATATAGTCAGTGGGAAGAAGTGTGGAGGGGGCGGCAGTGGCAGCTGGTGGGAGGTTGGCTGAGCCAGGAGAGTTAGGGCACCTGTGCCTAATCTAAAGCAGAGGGAGGGTTAGATTGTTCTACCCATTGCAGTGGGGCACAGGAGGGTTGTGCCAAAAGCTTCATGGTGACCTGTGCAGAAATATTTGGAGGAAGGAGAAAAAGTCTTGGAGACATTTTCACCCCAGGGAGAAAGGGGAAAGTGTTTCCAAGGATCAGGAAACTTTTGGAGAGGAAAGCAGCAAATGAAGGTCCTGGGCAAAGATGCTCAGGATATAAGGGCAGAGCCCTAAAGGAAGGCAACACCATGGGGGATCTGGAAGCTGGCACAAGATCTATTCCAGTGGAGCAGTTTAAGCAGTCTCATTTTCAGAGAACAAGAAGCTAAGTCGCAGATAGGGAAACTGAGGCCCAGGGGCCCAATGTGGCCCTTTGAGCCTCTCTCTCTAGCCCTCAGGACTCTCCTCCTCCTCAGCCACAAGTCTTCTCAGCAAGTCACACCTTCCACCACCCTTGCTTGCATTGCATTTTTGCTTGGCTAGAAATTATCCTTGAACTCTGATCATGCTGGTGGAGCATAAAGTAGGATGCATGAGTGCAGAAACAAGCCTACTGTACAAAGCTAAAATCAGCACCCATTGCTCCACCCACATGAGCTTCCGGCCTCGCCCACCACTGTCTTGTGTCCTCACTTCCAGAAGGTTGCCTAGAAGGACAGTCACTGTGGTGTAGTGGTCAGAGTGTTGGACTAGGACCTGGGAGACCAGGGTTCAAATCGCCACTCTGCCATGAAGCTTACAGGGTGAATTGGGGCCAGACACTTATTCTCAGCCTAATCTATGAACTATGAACTCCACCATGAAGTCTTTGCAGGAAAGGTGGGATATAACTGTAATGTAATCAATCAGTCAGTCAAAGAGAACACAGCCCATGGAGTGAGAAGGTTCTCCAAGCTTGAATTAAGTGGCTTTGGCAGCAGAATACCAAACAGAAGTGAGGTGATCAATGCAAGAAGAGGATGCCAAGTCATGGATTATTTGCGGGGAAAGGAGTTGCATGAAAAGGACAGAGAGGTATTCTTGAAAACTGTTACTATGATCAGATAATAAATATTTGACAAGGAGGGGAAAGGAAGGGTTAGCTGATTATGGAAATTACTTTCCTTATATACTGAAAATGGATTCTTTTTGTGTATAATTATTTCTTTTCAGGTTGGATGTGGATTAAAACCTGAGCAGGTAAATATTGACATTGCCATTTTCCACACATTTGTTCTGGCACACGATCATTAGTTCCCATTTAGCAGTATAAAATGTACCGTAATTGGCAGAACGTTTTCTAACGCTCTTGCAATACATAGGTGTTTTTTCTTCTTCTTCTGTGACGTTTATGCACTGTAATGCTAATAATTAGCATGTTTATGTGCTTAATTGCTACCCAGATGAGAGCACTGCTAGTCACTTCTTGTGTGCAGGCTTCAAATAAATCAATTTAACAGGCTAGCTATAAAAAGCCATATGTTTTCTCTTCAGCATAAACTGAAGCTGAGCAGCACACAAAGAGATGGGGAGGGAGAGAAGGAGGGAGGCAAGCAGAAGAAATATGGAGATATATATATATATATATATATATATATATATATATATCCATTCCAATAGATTTCAACCCACCAGTATTAGAAGTGGTGAAATGTCCATAATAGTATATAGACTTCTCATTGCACGCTGAAATAAAGAATGGGTTGGAATTTCCAGAGACCGAGTGTGTGTGTGTGTGTTAAATTCAGTTTAAATAAGGGGCATGTTCTTTTATGGTGGATTTTCTAAAGCTCCGCCAACATTATCATCATCACACAAAAAGCCAGCTCTTTCAAGCTCATTGTTCAAACAATGACACCAGTTTCAATCTATAAAGCTACTTGCTCTCTCCACTCCACTCTCCAGAAATCCAAATCTCCCATCAAGGAAACTGAACTCTCAAAGAAGGAAGGAAAGGAGGGAGGGAGGGAGGCTTGTGCCTGGCAGGTTGTTCCCTCTCTCCATCCTGGACACCCCTCTGTCCTATGGGAAGGATGAGAGCAAGAGAGGCAAGGGAGGAGGGGGGGGGAGAATTGTAGAATTGTAAATCACCTTGAATGCCTTGGCAGAAAGGTGGCATATGCAGCCAATAAATAAGGGTAAGGTGATCACTTAACCAGGTGCACAGGCCCACTCTTAACTTACATTTTTCCAGGCAAGACTGAGGACCAGAAGACTGCTTAAAAACTGGAATTCTCTACCCCCTCCCGTTTTTTTTTATTTGGTTTTACAAATTTAAATTTATTATAATGCCACAACACATCTGCAGTTAGAAGATTCCTCCAAATCTCTGGACTTCCCACCTTCCCCTCCCTGGGTTCTGTTGTTAAACCTTTTCTACTGCATCTTTTTTCAACAATCCAAGGTTGTTGTTTTTTTAATATAACTCCATTATGTCCATAGCTCTCATTGCGTTGTAAGTGTTACTGCAGTCCTGCTAATGTTTTCAATTGCTTACAGTGGTCTACAAGGTAAATTATACATTTTTCTCATTCCTTATTAAAGTTTTGGTCTTCCTGGTTCCTGAGCTTTCCGGTCAGTTTTGCCATTTTGGCATAGTCCAACAATTTAATTTGCCATTCTTCTCTGGTAGGGACTCTTATCTTCTGGCATTCTCAAGGAGGATTCAGAATTTACTGTCAGAGCAGAGTAGCCAGTTTCTGATGTTTCCTGCTTTTCACTCTTTCCTTCAAAGGATGGGAAGTACATAGAAGCTGCTCATTCCACTAGCCTTGTGTTTATCCTCAAGAGGTACCAGTGCCTAAAAGCATCCACACCACCCAAGGATCATGGGGCCTGAGCATTTGCTGGGAACACTGGGGGTTCAGTGCCTTGAACACTAATAGGAAAAGATGCTGTAGTGAAGGGAAAGAGAAGAGGACCAATGGGCATTGTGGCGTTTGCACTCCTAGGTGTGTGACATCATACTGGGTTCATAAGGAAAGGGTTAACTAATTGTAAAATGACTAACCAATAGGAACCCAAGGGGAAGAGTTAGTTAGAGTTAGAGTTAGAGTTAGAGTTAGAGTTGTCAAGAAGTCTTGAGAGTCTGGAGTTAGAGAAGAGATGGAGAGGATAAGTCTGTGGGTTGGGCTAGTCTGATGTGGGAGAGTGAGAGAATCTGTTAAGAGGAGTCAGTCAAACAGTTGATATAATCAGTCAGAAGGTATTAGGAAGGTATAGGCCAGTAAAGAAACTAAAGTTACGAGACTGACAAAAATATTATCTGAGAAACCATAAGCTTGTTAATACTTATAAAATAAACTTGTTTAATTGGTTCAATTTTAACAACCGTCTGGACTCAGTGTGTACCCGAGAGAAACGAGTTGGTGGCAGTGGGGAAGTGGGCACAGTGGTGGCACAGGGATCAATAGACCGTTAAACGTTCGAGGACCCTGTGTGATCGCCACAGGCATCCATTGTTTTCATGGAAACAGCATTCATTGCCTGCTAGTCCTAGGGACAGCCGTACCGTAAGGCTGATGAAGGTATCTCACTGGGGACGATTGTGAACTATGGCCTCCTTAATTATGCTTATATTAATTCAGGCAATGGAGCTCCGCAAAGTTAAAGATTTACTCCATCCCTATTCACTGCTACCAATCTCTCTCCCCTCTCCTGGCCCGGTAGTCACTGATACTTGGCACACTGGATTCCTTCGGCAGCTGGTCTTGTTAAGCATTTTTCTTACTTAGCTCTTGACACAATGAGCTTTTGGCACAATAGATACTTGACCTTAATGTGTTTTGACCTACCTTCTCCCTGCCTCATTTGTGAGTATGAACTCCAAGGAAGTATATTAAGAGGTTATTGATTGTCCCCCTGAGTCCAGTAATTGCACTTTTCTTCCACCGTGTATCAGGCATGTATTTAATTTTCTAAAGGGAGGAAAGTAAATAGGCTGTTAGACCTAGGCTCAGTTTCCATGTCACCACACACTATATGAAGCATAACTGTGATGTGATGTCCTGAGTTGTCCAGTCATGGCTTGAAGACAACTTGCAAGGTATGGTTTCCTATCATTCCATCTGTTTGCAAAGTTAGGTGGTTGAGTGCCATATATGTTTGGAAACAAAACTGGGCCACCCAAAAACAAGGGAGGTGTGTGTGGTGTCATGTCACTAGGTACACAAGAGTTTGAAAGTGTGCCAATTATTATTATTTATATAAATAAACTAAATAAAAACTGAAAGGAACCTGCAACCTTACAGAAGACAGCTGAGCATATCGAGAGGCGAGGGGAAGAGTATAAATAAACAAGGTCAAGCAGTCTGTGTGACTCTATCAATAAAATCTATGGTTGGCATCGCCTGAGATATGAAACGTTAGGATGTCAGATAAATTAACACACAGCCTGCAAAGGAACATGAAAGAAAGGTAAGAAAGGGATTTGGTGTGCTCCTGTCAGCTGGGGGGGGGGGGAATCTTTGCCATGATATTAAAATGTCCCCATCTGCTCTATACCAGGCAGTTTAGTCTCCAGAATTGCTCTGGCCACCTCTGCAATATGCTATATATTTTGGAAAGTTGTTTGTCTGTTTCCGCCTATCTGTTTGCTCTCTATAGATTTGGCTGCCTCTCAAGATATCATTGCCAAACTTAGCATGAGAGTTCCGACATGGGCAAAACTTTTACTCAGTATTGATCCAGAGTAGATTCCAGCATATAGTTAGCAGAGCAAAAACTTAAACATGTTTCAGGATTGCCAGAAAATAGACCAGAGGCAATTCTTTTTCATCCAGCAGAGCTTTACTGCTCCTGAAGGTCACAAATCCAATACGTTCAGGATTGGCACTGCCCATAAGAAATCCAGTTGCAGCAGACTTAGCTTAAATTTGCAATAACTTATAATAAGACCTTAACACTAAGCATACAATGTACAGGACACCACACCAGAAGGAAAAGAGATAGAAAGAGAAAATGAAAGTGGAACCCAGGCTCCTTTTGGCCCTACTTTTATGACCTTCACAGCATGACCTTCACAGAGGAGATAACAGAACCAGTTTAAGCCAACTGTACTCAGCCTCTCTGAAGGAATAACCCAAACATCGTGAACCTTCTGCTTGTTTCTTTCACACAGAGAAGCTTCCAGAACCCTCTTGAATTAATTAGAATAGGAAAATCTCTGCACATCAGATCAATACTTTCTGTACAGGTTCCTGAGTTGTGGGTGGTGATTTTTGTTGACGTTTGGATGCTGGCCGCCATTTTGAAAAAAGATGGCAGACCAAAGCATCACTTGGGCACGACTTTGCCTATTTGGGGGCATAGGTTCAGCTGCCTCTTGAGCTACCATTGCCAAACTCAGCATGAGGGTTCCTGAGGAGAGGGTGCTTGACCACCATCTTTCTAAAACCTTCCTCTCCCTCTTCCCCAGCCTGGTGCCCTTCAGATGTTTTGCACTCTAATTCCCATCAGCCCCAGCTAGCATGGCTAGTCATGAGGGATGATGGGAGCTGTAACCCAAAACACCTGGTGGGTCCCAGAGTAGGGAGATGTGCTCTTGAGCTTTCCCTTTTCATAACTACCATCCGTATGCCAATATTGAACTTCTGGAATCTGGTGCTATCCAGTCACCCTGCTGAAGATTTGCCATTGATTTTCGCACAAGAGAGAGGCTTCCTCATTCACTTCTGTATAGTTTTAAGATTGAGTGTCCTGCGAATGACCCTAGCAATTATTTCCGAGGGCTTTCAGTATCTGACAAGAGCAGGCCTTTTATCGAATTGGCACGCAGGAATCAGAGTTCCATTTGTTTTGCCAATCTGACGTTCTCTGTCAGGTTTATAGCTCTGACTTGAAAAGTGGAGGCCCCAAATCACAGAGTTCTGAAGGCAAACAAAGAAAAAGAAGGTGCACGACTGTAGAGCACACAAATCGTTATAACTGTGAAGGAAAGAGGCACATAAATTCCATTTTGAGGCTGTCCTGGAAACAAGCCCTCCTACTCTGCTTCTGGAACGGAGTTTCTCCCAGATAGTTCTGTAAAGGTTACTTTTAATTGAATGTGACAGATGGACCTCCTGGTGTCCTGTAGCTGAAAAGCCCAAGTAATCCTCCACTGAAGCAGAAATATTTCACACACCATCACATTTTTTGAAAATATGTTCTATGTGTGTCTATTGGCATTTATTGGAGGAAATGTTCAGCAATGTATCAGTAGATGCCCACACATAATTGGTAATGAATGCTTTCTCTCTCTCTCTCTCTCTCTTTATAGATATTATAAACAAATATATTTGGCATGCAGAGTTTAAGCAAGTAGCTATCTAGTCCAATATCCAGTTTTGCACAGTGGCTCACCAATCCTACTTGCCATGGTGGCTAGTCTATTAGGGCAAATGGGGCATTGGCCGACCAACCATAGTGTCCCACCTTCCTGCCTTCTTACTTGCAACCTTTTTAGGGGGCAGAACTTCCTGTCAGCTTCTTCCCCCTTAGTCTCAGTGTTGCATTTGTAGAACTTGGGCGGGAGGAAAATTGTAACAAATTAGAATTAGTAGGCTCTCCCTGCCATTGTCTCCAGCTCCACATCCTGTGGAGCTCCCTGTCTTCCGGCCCTCCTGTTTCAATGGTCACCAGCCACCACTGGCTACTTCCTCTCTCCTCTAGCTACACATTTGCTGAAAGGGAAAGGGGAAATAACATGGTGCCCTCCAGATGTTGCTGGAACTCCAGCTCCCATCATCCCTTACCAAGCTGACTGGGACTGATGGGAGTTGGAGTCCAACAGCATCTCGAGTCCACCATGTTGGTTATGCTTGGTAGACAGCAATCCCTACACAGAAATGTATTCTTATTTGCTTCATATAACAAAAATCTAGCTTAACATGAAATGCCAATAGTAATATTTCCACGCATCTAAGGAAAGTGAGGGCAGCTTCGGATTTCCTCAATAGAGGTACATTGTCCCTTGTGTTTTGATGTAGGGAAGGTGTTATTATTGTGAAGCAAAGCTTTGGACGACGTGACATCAAGCTAAAGAACAACTGGAACTCAAGAAGTTGGGAAAGAGAGGGAAAATAAATGGGAGTCAGTGTGGTGTAATGGTTGGGGTGTTAGTCTAGCACATGTGAGAGCCCAGTTCAAATTGCCATGAAGCTAACTGAGTGACCTTGAGCCAGAATTGTATCCCAACCTAGCCTATCTTTTAGAGTTGTTGTGAGGATAAGCATGAGGAGGTGAGTCCTGGATGCCACCTTGAGCTCCTTGGAGGAAAGGCAGGATATAAATGTAATAAATTAAAACATACATAAAGAGTCAATAATATAAATCCCTTTCCCCACTATGGTGATTCAGTCCTCAAATCGTCAAATCTTCTTCTCAATTTCTATCTCAGGCAGCAAAAATTGTTGTTGTCTTGAACTCTCTGATAAAAGGAATACTGCTGTTTAAGCCAAGTAGATTAGGCTTTAGGACTCAAATCAGGCTTTGGCAGCACAGTAAGTATAATTCCCAATGAGCAGGACTAACCCACCGTTGTTTATTTCCTAGTTCAGCTTGAAGGTGGGAGAGGCCATCTTTCCTAGGAGAGATCTGTCTCCCTCATTCTTCTTTTCTTTAGTAGGTACAAATCCGCAAGACATCTCCTTACATCATTGTGCACCGTTAAATGCAAGTACAGGCCCAGCGTTTGCCAATTCCATTTCCTAGGAAATGCCTAGAGAGATTTGCTGGTTTCAGCCTGACAGTTCAGTGGTTATTTATATGAGATGCTGACAAAAGGCAGAGGTCAGGAGCATTTGTAGCAAAGCAGGTCAAAGCCTCGTGAGGCAGTGCTGAAAACACTGAGTCTGACTGGTTCTGAAACGTTGATGCACCCACACAAGATGTTCCTCCACACATCTTGTCTGTTTACAGAAGGGGTCGCGGAGTCACTGGGTGATTAGGATAGCTTGTCAACATCCTGCCATGTCTGTGCATTGTCAGACTGTCAGATTGCAGCGTCCATTTTAGAGATCCTGACATAGATTAGGTACTGTCAACAGGAAATGTTTAATCAATGCAAATGTGCATTCTATATTCAGCGGATTTTATTCAGTGCAGGTGACATCTTTTGTGTTAATAAAATGTTGCTTGCCTTCCAAAATTCCAATTGTTTACGTAGCTCACACAATAGAAGAATTTGTCCAAATTCCCCAGATGTGAATTTTAGCTATTGGCCCATAACTGGGACTAAGATACAAGTTCCCAAATTAAAACTTTTGCATTAACATTAACATAAACAATAAACTCACACAGCAGCAGTTGATGCCTGTTGTCCCCCCCTCCCAAATGCATGTAAGACAGTGCTATATAATATATATTGTTTTCTTTCAGGGGGGCTGATGGGTAAACCCAAAGTGGGAGCTGGGAACAGGGTGTTGCCTATGGGTGAGTTTTAGCATTCCCAATTTTCCTCGGCATACTTCCTAAAATGCCCCTAATTTCACTGCAGGTGAATGGAGGATAACCATTTGGAGAGAGCTTTTCCAAGAAGAATCCAGAACACAACCTGGAACAAGAGCACAGATTAATTATCCAGCTAGTTTTTATTCACATTTTACTGTGCCTTCTCACTTGCAAGCCTCATCAGGTCCTAAGGTCTTTTGGGAATGACTGCATGCTACTTCATTTGGTGTTAACACGCACCAAGGATGAAGTTTTCAAAAAGCATCTAACATGGGCAACTTAACTGAAAAACATGCCTCATTAAAGAATAAACTTGTGATTGGTTCTGTATTCCTATTCAATTATCTTTTCTTACATTGAAATATGGGATGAGGAGACCTGATAGGACGTTCTCGGTGGTCACATCAATCTCTGGAACTCTGTGACAAAGGAGCCTACTTTGTCCTCACCATTTTTAGCTTTTGCAGTTTGTGTGTTTGCAGGTGAAATATTTCTGAGTGAGAATCTTTTGGGAAAATATCTTTGATGCTTGTGGATTATGGTCTGTGTTTTTGTACCACTTTATGTTCAGGCTTTATTTTTGTCAGCTTTACCATCATTAAAGAAAAATGCATTTAAATTGTCTTACTGCTTTTATGTTTTTACTTGATGTATGTCACTTGGAAGCTCAGTCAAGTGGAAAATGTTGTAATATATACTTGGGCTTTGTATTCAGGTGTTTCCAAAGGTCTGAATAGGCAGGTCTTGGCCTCCTGGTGGAAGAATACCAAAGAGGGAGCCAATCTATGCTCTCTTGGGAAGGAATTCTACAATATTATTGTGCTAATGATGGTTTTGGGAAGATTATATGTTATCCCATTTTCAATACCATCTGTGCCTGCAGCAGTTTCATGGCTGGCACCCTGCTTCGCTCCCAACTAGTGCATGTCCTATAGCTTCCTGCTGAAATCCTGTAACTCTTTATGCCACAAATGTTCCAGGGTTGCTGTTTCGGACCTGCGCTTGTTGTGCTATAGTGTATGATTGCTCATCAAGATGTCAACAATGTGATAACACTGAGGAAGCATCGCAGAACAACTAAAAAAATGGAATGAATGTGTGGATGGTGCCCAGTTTTAATCCATCACAAATGTACTATTATTGTGTCAATGAAATCTTGCAGAGTACACACACAAAGAGACAGAAAAACTAGTCTGGAAGGGCCCAGAGTTCCCCATTATGTTTAAACTAGGAAGCATCTGTCTTAATATTGGTTAAGAAACCAGTGGTTCTCACCTTATTTTCCTCATTTATTAACTGACATTGGAAACAAGCTTCAGGGTTTGGACCTGAAGAACCTCTAGCTTAAAACAACCCAGGATCTCATGGCAAAGTTATTGTGCAATACAGTGGTACATCTGGTTACATACGCTTCAGGTTACAGACTTCGCTAACCTAGAAATACTACCTCGGGTTAAGTACTTTGCTTTAGGATGAGAACAGAAATCATGCTCCAGCAGCGCAGCATCAGCAGGAGGCCCCATTAGCTAAAGTGGTGTTTCAGGTTAAGAATGGACTTCCAGAACGAATTAAGTACTTAACCCAAGGTACCACTGTATGAGCACAAGGGGCAGTGGAAGAGAGCTTGATCCTTATGATCATCTGAAGCACAGACCACTATTAATTGAGTCTAAACAATAGACTCCTTCTTTCAAAGGGAATCTCAGCAGGGAGAGGAGACCCCATAGACACCAGGGTGAGCCTCTATGGGTGCATGGGTGCCCCTGGGCACCACATTGGCAACACCTGCTTTAAAGCCTGGGTTGATATTATTGCTGTGCTCTCCGCTTGCTTAATGCAGTCCCTAGTTATTACTGAGCCACTGTTTATAATATTCCTTTTACAGGAGGGTATTCTATCATAATCTTTAGTTGTTTTTTCTTTCTAAATTATTTATATAGCTTTTTTTAAAAAAAACAACAACCACAACACCATAATATCCCTACCATTATTATTCCAAAGAAATGTGTTTGTTAACCAAATTAATATGGAGTATTAGGCTATTCCTTGTTCATGGACTTCGGATTCAGTGTGTAGATTTACTATAGTTATTAAGCCGCCTGACAACGGGGCCTTTTAGATGGTGCTTGCTGCCACACTGTCCATATGTCTCGGTTGTAAGAAAAAGGTTTTAAAGGAGGATACATAGCTTCTCAGAGCAATGTGCTGCCATTTGATGTTGCCTAAAAGAAAATAAAAATAACATCAAAAAGGCCATCATTCATCCATAAACCGCAAAAAGAGTCCATCACAGGCCTCTTTACATGCACTGTAAATTTAAGCCAGTTGTGGCTTCCTCAAAGAATCCTAGGAACCATTGTTTGACAAGGGCTCTGAGAATTGTTAGGAGATCCCCCTATTCCCCTCACAGAGTGGTTAAACAATCAATCCCTCTTCCCAGGGATCTCTGGGAATTGTACTTTTGATTCCTGCTGCAGCAATAGCTATCGTAGTTTTCATGGAACTTAAGGGACGCCGGTGGCGCTGTGGGTTAAACCACAGAGCCTAGGACTTGCTGATCAGAAGGTTGGCGGTTCAAATCCCCACGACGGGGTGAGCTCCCGTTTCTCGATCCCTGCTCCTCTCCACCTAGCAGTTCAAAAGCACGTCAAAGGGCAAGTAGATAAATAGGTACCGCTCCGGCAGGAAGGTAAACGGCGTGCTGCTCTGGTTCGCCAGAAGTGGCTTAGTCATGCTGGCCACATGACCCGGAAACTGTATGCCGGCTCTCTCGGTCAATAAAGCGAGATGAGTGCCACAACCCCAGAGTCGGCCACGACTGGACCTAATGGTCAGCGGTCCCTTTACCTTTACCTTACCTGCTCTTAGATACATTATTATTATTATTATTATTATTATTAGTGAAATACAACTTCACTGCTTGGATGAGATGCCCTGTTGAGTGCTACCTGGTCCAGATTGTTCAATAGCACACACTGAAAGGTGGGTGGGCCAAAAGATTCATTATTTGCTCTGCCAGCACTGTAGAGCTCTCACCTCTGCTCTCAGAGCCAGTCTGAATACCAGTTGCTTCAAACTGCAGGGTGGAAGAGTGCTGTTGAATCCAAGTCTTGCTTTCAGACTTCCCACCGGCACCTGGTTGGCCTTTGTGAGAACAGGAGGCTAGACTAAATGGGCCATTGGCCTGATCCAGCATTCTCTTCCTATGTTCTTATGAGAGGCAGAATGCTTGCATGTGGAAAAGCTAGACTTCTTCCATGTTATTCAGAACTATGTGACTATGGAAAGTTGCTTTGTGATCAATACATAAATGAAAACTCAGCAGCATGCATTCATGAATGTTGCATAATTCCAGGTGTAGAGCATCAGGAAAGTGACCAAGTTCCCCTCACTTTCATTTTAAAAGGGGATTTAGTTTGCTTCTGTTGAAAAGTTTTCATTTCTCCTCTCCTGCCTCCTCCGCACATTCACATATCAAAACATGCATGTGTATATTGTTTGAATAGGGTATATGCACAAACATGGGTTTTATTTTTTAAAAAAGAAAATTTCAATATACATTTTACTTGTCAGTGTTTCCTATCCTTGAATGCCATGTGATGTTGAACTAATACAGTGTATTACAGTGTATTGTAATAATACAATCCCTTCCCTGATTACAGATATTTGTTTATTTAGAAATGTTTCATTGCTGGCTATTTGGGTCAAGAAACCAAAAGCCTTCCAATATCCCATTTCAACAAAAGGCAGGGATTCAAAACAGCAGCCAAAAACATTTTGCACACCAGCCACACACTTCTATTTAGAGCATGTCTAAACAATTTAAGACAAAACCATTTAAAGACTGTAGTGCTATAAGCCATTACGAGTCAGAAATTCAGATCCACATCTCACCTAGAAAACAAATTTTTATAGTTGTGCCGCTGAACATTTGCAAGTGAATGTTTATCTCTTTTTTCTTTTCTTTTTTGCAACACACAGTTTGCTACAAAGCATAAAGCTGTGCTTTGTTCTTAGCTCTTCAATTATTTCTCCCAACTATGTTGCCTCAATCACAACATGAGAGGCAAGACCCAATTTGTTTTCCCCCAGACAATGAACTGAAACACGGGCCCACATCTGCACCATACAGTGGTACCTCAGGTTACATACGCTTCAGGTTACAGACTCCGTTAACCCAGAAATAGTGCTTCACGTTAAGAACTTTGCTTCAGGATGAGAACAGAAATCGTGCTCCGGCGGCGCTGCAGCAGCGGGAGGCCCCATTAGCTAAAGTGGTGCTTCAGGTTAAGAACAGTTTCAGGTTAAGAACACACCTCCGGAATGAATTAAGTACTTAAGCTGAGGTACCACTGTATGTTCAAAGCACAATTATACCACTTCCCCCAAATAATCCTGGGGACTGTAGTTTCTTAAAGGAGATGAGAGTTGTTAGGAGACGCTTATTCTCCTCCCAGAACTACAGTTCCCAGAGTTCTCCAGGAAGAGGTATTGGTTGTCAAACCACTCTGGGAATTGTAGGTAATCTGGGGATTACGGTTCAGATGTGGAGGCAACTCTGCCCCCCAGTAGTCACCCATGTTAATGCATGGGATTGTACCATCAACTTGCAGAACTGGCATGAACCAAGACTGTGAATGGTGTGTCTCAGTCACATTGATTAATGCACAGGCCGAAGGCTATGCACTGTGCTGTTAAGCAAATGCATAAATACATAGCTCATTTTTGATGTTTATTATGTTTAGTATACGTTTTCCAAACACACGCCTTTAATATCCCAATATACCCATTTGGCTTTTGGCTGTGGAGCTAGGGAAGATAAAGTAACAGCTAGACACCAACATAACATTCAACGAAGCCCCCATTTCTCATCACTGTCCCTTAGCAGTTCAAATGTTCCCAGCCATGTATCATTGCTGCTGGCACCAGGAAGGCAATCTCCTCTTTGCCATGCAATGACTTGCCCCTCTTGGATCTTTTCTTTGCGAGGCAAATAATAAATTATACAACTTCAATTTTCCCAGGACATGCCAAAACATATTTCCCCATTTGGGTAAGCAGAAGTCTTTTTTTCACCCCTATAATGAGTAAAGATGTGATTACAGCAGGGCGACAATTCGTAACGGGCAACTGCAAAAAGGCAGACCTCCAGCTCTTCACAAAGGACGTCTGCCTGATAAAATTCCACTCTGTTTCTCTGCCAGACTTCATGCTTAAAATGGAAACAGGTGCAACTGCAGGCCTTGAGGAGCTGTGTGTACTGCTCTCCAAACCTTTACCGCCTCCTCCACCACATTCACTCTACAGTTCTATGATTCTAAATCACAAGCATAGCTTCCCCCAAAGAATTCTGGGAACTGTAGTTTGTTAAGGGTGCTGAGAGCTGTTAGGAAGCCCTGTTCCCCCTCCCAGAGTTTCAGTTCCCAGAATTCCCCATAAAGAGAGCTTGATTGTTAAACCACGCTGGAGATTGTACCCACATTTCCACCCTAAATCGCCATCTTGTAGACCTTAGAAATATCTTCCCTTCATTTCTGCAGCAGCATGTTTCTCCTCTCTTGGGTCTCTTCATTACAAACCATCTGCTAACTAGATTTCCAGGATATTTAATCTACCTTGCCAAGCTATAAAAGAGACCACCTGCCACCTCTGATTGCCTAGATTTTGTAGAGGGATTCCTTAGAAGTTCAGCACAACGCCAGAAAGACTCAAGAGCTAGAGATGGGGGGGGGGGTCAAAGTAAATACTCACCGAGTACATACCAAAAAAAGAGGTTTGATTTCATTCAGAAGCAAGAAAGCAAATTACCTGCAAAGGACCTGCATTTCAGGTGTCTAATGAATGTATGGTAGGTAGAAGTTCTTACACAGTTTTCAAATAAAGGTATACACCTAAAAATAGTTTTGCTGAGAGGCTATTATCCCATGCACTTATTTTTATTTAATGTATATCCTCCCAAGGAACTCAACCAAGTATACAAAGTGCCCCCCAAAGTTAAACAACCCCCAAATTAAACTTGTGAAGAAATGCCCTGAATGTCCACCACTTATCTAAGCCAGTACTTCTTCATGCGGTGCATAGACAAACTATGGAACTTGCTCTCCTGGGAGGCAGTGATGGTCACCAACTTGGATGGCTTAAAAGAGGATTAGACAAATTCGTGGAGAAAAGGCCTAGCAAAGGGTGATAGTCAACTAACCTTCACTAACTTTACTGCACCTAACTACTGCACCTTAGCCCAGCCTCTGCTCATTAATTGTAATAGGTCTGCTTTAGGTTGACAGAGGCTGGGCAAGGCTATTCACAACAGTTATGCACAGGATTCCTAAAAACACACACGCATGCACAAAACCCCATGAGAGCATAAACACAGCAATCTGGTTGCAAATATATTGAAATTCATGAAAGAGTTGTTCTGGATTCTGCTTCCAATTCTGTAATTGTCAGTGGCTCAGTTTATAACAGCAAATTTAAATTAGCATATTTATATAATCTATTGAAATCTATTAACAGTGGAAGGCCTTGCAGCAAAACTAAGGCTGTCGATTCGTAACACAACAAAGAATGAGCCGAAAGCCCCAGGGAGGCAAGCACACAATGAATTATTCTTTCTGTATTATATGTGCAAATGAGACCAATTAAACTATGAGATGCTCAGCCACGTTTCATTTCTAGACCTTAATTAACATGTTGACGGAAGAGTCACTGGTTGTAGGAAAAAGTAAGAAGTTGCAACCAAGAGTAGAGGTAGCATCAAGTAACTATTCATTTGCTCCAGGTTGCTCTCAAGTTCTTCCTAGACAGAAGGATTTTGGAGGAAGGCTGTGGCACAGTGATAGCACAACTGCCTGTCAGTAGAAGATCCCAGGATCAACCACTAGGATGGCTTTGGTGATTAAGTGATATACAAATCATGCAATCAGTCAATCAATCAATCAATCAATCAATCAATCAGTCAGTCAGTCAATCAATCAAAATATCCAGATAGGACTGGAAAAGAGCCTCTTCTGACATCCTGGAGAGTTGCTGCTCATCAATCTGGCCCTTCAGATGTTGCTGAACTCCATCTCCCAAGCAAAGGGTGATGGGAGTTGGAGTTCAGCAACATCTGAAGGACCAAAGGTTCCTCATGTCTGATCCAGACAATACTGAGTGAAGTGGTTTCCCTGCCTTTTGCCCTACCAGTCCCAAAGGGGAACCAGCAGCCACCAAGGCTATGGGTTGTTGGTAGAGCATTTGCCTTGCAGGTAGAAGGCCCCAGGTTCAATACATAGCATCTCCAGGTAGAGCTGAGAGATAACCCTGTGTGGACTCCTGGAGAGCCACTGGCCACCAGTGTAGACAATAGTGAACTAGATGAGCCAATGTTCACACTTGGTGCAGGCAGTTTCCAGTGTTCCTGTTCCTAAGTGCTGGCAGCTGTTGCTTCACCTCCAGAGAAGCATAACTGATAAAGAAGACACCCGCATGCAGCCGCCATTTGGCAGGTGGCCTTTGTGTCACAGGAAGGTGCTGGACGATGACAGCATTGTGTCTGAGAACAAGGAGGCCACACAAGGCCACGGTGCTGATATACAAATGGAAGCTTGTCAAGATAAACAATACATCAAGCGACTGAAGCAGGAAATCAGTTTGGCAGATTCACAATTCACACGGGTTTCTCCAGAAGCCAAGAGCCACTTTTAAGAAGTGGAGAGAGAGAAATTACATTTACTCAGCGGCACGCACACACAATGCTGCCACAACCACAATCACACTGTAAATCACAGCAAGCAGCTATTTCTCCTGGGATTTTTAAAAGATGGTTATGGGGATTATGAGAATGAATACACCGGAAATTAAAAAGCATCAGAATAAGAAAAAGAAATGTCCGTGAAAAGTCTGGTTAGCTGTTTGTTTGCTGCCTTCTCTCTTGCTCGGTTCTCAATGCAAGCACCGAGTGAATGTTAAACATCTCTGTGGAATCCTGGGTTGGAATACTGATCATCCTTTTTCAAGAGTGAGTGGTACCTGCAATAAAAAATTACCATGTGGAGTGATGCTGTTTAGGTTTCCAGCTGCCCTTATGTGCTCTTTATGAATACAGCGTTCAACTTGATGATAGACTTCACAAAATTGGTACAGACAGGGGTGCATTTAAGTAAGTTTAGACCAGCCTTTCCAATCTGGTGCCTTCCAGGTGCTCTGGGCTGCAATTCCCATCAACCCCAGACAATTTGGGAAAGGCTGTTTTAAACTCTGGACCTAACCAAGGTGGGAGGGCTGGCCTTAGGTGGGCCTGGGCACTGCTTCAGTTGTGAAGCACTTCAGTTAACCTTTCTTCCAACCACCATTCCCTACAACTGCTTCTACACTTCCGTTATGTTAGAAGTAGGAAATGAAATGCCAACACTGATTTTCTCTTTCTTTCTTTCTTTCTTTCTTTCTTTCTTTCTTTCTTTCTTTCTTTCTTTCTTTCAAAAAGAATACGCAGAGCATGTGCAGTGTCACATTTTAAACTTGGTTAAATCATCACACCACCATGGTTACAAGAATGAAACTTAATTTCCTTTCGCTGCCTAGAAGTTTAGCATATTTACTTGGAAAGAAGAGCCATTTTGTTATAGAAAAGGAGAATATATTTCAAAGTAAAAATAATAAAGAGAGCATCTGGAACTCTAATGGTGATTCTGGCCACGCCCTTGCAAGAATTAGGAGGAGGAGGAGGAGGAGGAGGAACGAGGAGGAGGAGGAGGAAAGTGTGCTGTTGTGAGCAACACAACCATGTCAGCCCAGGTGCTGATGCAGGGTCTGTTGTCAGCTGCACCGAATCTGCCACTATTGGGGTGGGGGTGTCATTCGGGGTCCTCTAGGCTGTGGGGCCTGGATTCAGCCCCATAAACAACCCTAACAGCACCAGCTTGCACAGCTTGGGGTTGGGACAGATTTGAAGTAAAATGCAGTGTCAGGATTAAAATGTGTTTCTAAGATTTCTGCTGACCGTAGCTATATATCTCTCCCACCAACAGCTCTATAACAATTACCATTTAGTCTTCTGTAATGGTGGAGCTTGCTTTCCTTCCTTTTCCTTTCCTTTCCTACAGGGTCATGCAGGGCCGTCTTAAGGATATCCGGCACCGTGGTGCAAAGAGGCTTGGGACGGAAGCTGCACACCCGCCAGCCATATGCTTGACGGGGCACAGCTGGTGGGCGTGCAGGGAAAGGGGAGGCCGCCAGCAAAGCTGCGCAGCTCCCCCACTCGCTGGGGCGCCCTTGAGAGGCCGGTGCCCTGGCGCAACGCACCAGTAAGCCCAATAGGAAAGTCGGCTCTGGGGTCATAGCTAAGAAGAAGAAGAGTTTGGATTTGATACCCCGCTTTATACTACCCGAAGGAGCCTCAAAGTAGCTAAGATTCTCCTTTCCCTTCCTCCCCCACAACAAACACTCTATGAGGTGAGTGGGGCTGAGAGACTTCAGAGAAGTGTGACTAGCCCAAGGTCACCCAGCAGCTGCATGTGGAGGAGCGGAGACGTGAACCCGGTTCACCAGATTACGAGTCTACTGCTCTTAACCACAGAGGTTAAGCGCCTGCTTTGTGTACAGAATTTCCCAGGTTAAACCCCTCACTCCTCCAGGTAGAACTGAGAAAGATCTGAGTATGAAAGCCTGGAAAACTGTGGCCAGTTGAGGACAATACTAAGCCGGATGGACCAATGGTCTGGTTCAATATAAGGCAGCCTCCTATATCCCTCCATACCTGGTAAGTCTTCCGTGGTTCCTTTTCTGAATGCAACCCTGTATGGTTTAAACAGATATAGAATGTTTCAGAGTATCTCTCCTCTCTCACTGTGTAGGGATACTCATGTCAAACACAAATTAACCCTGAAAGACTAAAGAGATGTCTTGCCTCATATTGACCTAGCCTTTAAACTACATCTGTAGAAGTCGTACAGGATTCTGTTGCTGTGCCTCAGGAGGCTAATGAGCCACTGATTTTCCCTGGTACTTTGCCGGCCTCGGTGTCTGTCACCAGGCTTCAGAAAATCACTTTGCTCTAATCTCTCCATGCCCTGTAACATGGATGGGAAATCTCAGGCCCAGGGGCCAAATAATTATTCCCCCCACCAGGCCTCTCTGTCTGGCCCTTGACAAACCCCTCCCCAGCGAGATTTCTATTACCCACTCACTGCACACAACTACATTTTCCTGAATTTCCTGGGAAGAAGGATTGGTTTTTAAGGACTGGGAATTGTAGCTCCGTGAGGGATATAGGAGCTGCTAAAAACTCTCAGCAGCCTTAACAAATGACTATTCCAGGATTCTTGGGGTGGGGCAGAGCTCAAGTACCACCCAAATATGCCTGATTTGGCTTGGGACTTGGTTAAATCCAGTGCACACCCCTAACAGCTTCTTTCTGCACATCTGAGGGCAGCAGGGTAGTTTAGGGGTGGCTGGACAGGCTATGCGGTGCACATAGGTCTATCCTCCAATTGCAGGGAATGGCCAGTGACTCGGGAGGAACGGCCAGGAGGCGTCCATTCTGCTGTCTGAATTTTTGCTTTCACCTTGCAGCATCCTGACTTTGTGGGCCAGGCTTGTGGCATGTTTGACTAACCAGGCCTTTTGCAGCCCACCATCCCCTATGAGCTCAGCACTACCAGGTTTTTGACAACCTCGTTGTGTGCCCAGGCAGGTGCCACCGCTATCAAGCGCAGGTTTGTCAACAGACTTTGGTGGGTCACAGATTTATTGTTCATCTATTATAATTGTAAATTGCACTTCCCCCAAGGTGTTCGGGATGGGATATGCTTCAATAATGCAGCAATCCTGTGAGGTAGATGAGCTAAGACGGTGGCGTATGATTTCCCAGCCAGCTTTCATATTCCCCTCCCCTCCAGGTCCAACATTCTCTCCATGACTTCACAGGCTCTACCTAATATTCTACATTAGCTGTCTCATTCTGTGCACCAAATTGAATGGTAGACATGCCCAGTGCTAGTGCTCTGATATCGTGCATCTGGTACATTTCCTGGAGATAACAAGGCACGACTTCTGTAAGCTACCCTTTGCTTTATATCTGCCATCCCTCAGAAGAGATTGGCCAGCGTATTCGTCTAAGAATCCCCAGTTTGGATCTCTGCCATCCTGTAAAGTGTACACAAGTGATGAGGAGTAGAGAGGTGACCTTTAATAATCTTCTCCTGAGCCTGGTGAGAAGAAGATTGTCTTATAGCTGCTTCCTCCCTGTCCACATCTATTTATTTCCATTCTGCTAGTGGCTTTACCCTGCCTGCTGACACTCCCGAATCAACAGCCATTCAGATCAAAGCCAACCGTCACTTCATTTTCAGCAGAGAAGAGGCTCTGAATGAATCTTTCTTTTTTTGTTTATTCAGGGCTCACAGGTATTTCACATACAAACCAGCTCCAACTCAGATTGAGAAAGAACAAGCAAGATACTGACTGAAAACTGTTTCGACTGCTGAACTTGGGGCCACTTCTGAAGAAATCATTTGTTTCTAGTAGCACCGCTATGCAACTTAATGGTCTTGGCTTTAGACAGTAATGTGTATTATTTGGCCACATCCACACCATACGATTAAAGCATTCTTATACCACTATAACAGTCATAGCTCCCCCCCCAAACTGATTTCTGTGTAGACATGCCTACAGTACAGTCGTACCTTGGTTCTCAAACTTAATCCATTCCGGGAGTCTGTTTGACTCCTGAAACAGTTCAAAAACCAAGGAGCAGCTTCCGATTAAGTGCAGGAAGCTCACTCAGATGTTGGACGTTCGGCTTCCATAAAACAGTCGCAAACAGGAACACTCAATTCCGGGTATGCGGTATTTGGGAGCTGATTTGTTCAGGAGCCAAGCCATTTGGGAACCAAGGTACCACTGTACTTACATAGGCTTGCCCTGGTATTCTTCTACTGCAGCTAACTCCCAAACTTAGAGCAGCCTCCAATATTTGATTCTTATGTTGAACATTTGATTCTTATGTTGAAAGGCTGGCAGCTGCCATTAGGTTTGAATGAATTGTGTTACATACCACACACACACACACACACACACACACACCTGGTATTTATAATTTACATATGATTTGTAAGACAAATGGAAATGCTAGATGTGTTTTGTTTCCTTTGGCATAAAATGATTTTAAAAGTTGCTCCTCACCACTTAAAATTTCTGGTGCATTTTTTGCTCCTTTTAATTGCTGGATTTTAGAATTCCACATTGTGGATGATGTAATGAAAGTATAATATAATTTTATTGCACCACCTTTTCGAACGTTAAAAGGAAGCAAGAGATTTCTTAAAGACCCTATTAGAATCTGAAATACTCTGCAAGAATTTAAAAAGGGCCCCTCCCGTCGCCAAAAAAAGAAGTCTCTGTTCCCACATTGGTAGCTGCTTTTGTATTATAATCCACCAGTAATGGGAAAAAATACTAAGCCTTAGGGTGTCATCTAATTATACTGAATAATACAGCTAAACTGTGTTCATTTTGAAAGTTGCATTGCTTGCTACAGAACTTGTTAAATCCTTTAAATGACTTTTAACTTATGGATTTAATTTCTGGATTCTCAGTTCGCAGTCGAGTGTGTAATTCTTCCTTTAGGCTTTATCCTAATCATTGGCTAAATGGGGAAAGTTCAAATCAGAATATTCAACTAGAATCAATCATTTATTCAGATCTGCAAGTGATACAAACATTCACAAGGGTTTGGAAGATGCATGTGTCATCTCCCTGGTGTGTGTTGCTGGGCACTAAATAAGGCACCTGTGGTGACATTGGGATCAGGATTTCGGGCATAAGTCCGGGGTCCCACTCAGTAGAATGAGCAGGAAGGGCCCTCAAAAGTAGCAAGGCTGGCTCAGCACATTTTGAAGTCAGCAAAGTAATACGTATTGCCATCTAAAGAGCCTACCCCCGTAAGACTATTAAAGTCTACTGCAGGGGTGACCTGTGGCCATGCTGCCAGGATGCATCCCTTACCTGTCCTGCCCCATTTCTTCCTCAACTGTTTTTGTTTAGCTGGAATTTGAATCCAGCTGTCTCTAATGGTCAGGGAAGACTATTGGGTTGTTTCAATGAATTGTATATTTTATGCATTTTTTTGCCAGTTTATTACTTCTGAAGTGTTGTCACTTGTTCTAAGATTAAATAGTGAGAGAAATAAAAAAAAACAGATAAGGTAAGATTTACTTTATTCTATTTATATCTTGCTTCACCTTAAGGGCTTGGGCTTCCGATGTTCTAAGTTTGCATCCATATATATATCTGGTAGCACGTGCAAATTCAGTGCAGATCTGGGTCCTTTTCTGGCAATGTTTTCTCTCTCCCACTCTCTGCTGATGCACAACTGGTTACCCTTTCCAAGAGAGAGTAGATCTATTCACAAATATGCAGCTGTATGGGAAGAGGGAAGATAATGTCAGTACCAGAAAATGCAATGGGTGGATGAATTGCTAGCTTGTCTACGAGCCTTTTATCTGACATTTGCTCCCCAGAGCATGGGAGGCCTGCATGCTCATTTCTGATCAAGGCAGTAAGTGTGTAAAGGCAGGCTCCCTGTGAGCAAAAAGAGGACTTGAGATATCTGCCTGTTATTACCTGCTTGTCAAAACCATGGCAGTAAATACAAAATACTTGGAGCTTCTTTATCTGATCGCGGAACCTCCCTGAGGCTGCTTGGCTTCAAATAGCTACAAGGAAGCTATTGGGACCAATATTCAGCATGACAGCAGGAGGGCATAAGAAGTTTATAGTGCCGAGTCTCTTGAATGTTTCAGAAATGGAGCAACCTTTGGGCTGATCGGCAAGATGCTTCTGCCTGGGGACAGGCCTCCCAAATGCCGATTCCTTCCTGTGAGTGCCATCTACTGGGGCATGAATGAAATAATAGTTTCCCTCCCCTAATCACAGAAATCGGGGCAATGCATTCTTATCCAGGAATTACCTCTGGGCTGATCCAGGTATTACCAGATGTTTTAAAGACCCCCTGAAGATTATCCTTTTTACTGCACCCCTCCCAGTCCTAAATAAAATGTCTAAGTCTAAAAATAAACAACAGAAGGAGCCAACTTTCCTTTTTTTTTTTCATATGATTTTTATTAATCCACAAATAAAACAAAAATAAATAATAACAAAACAAAAATCCACAAATAAAACAAAACAATTTGCATAAGTTTCACATCTTTTCCATTACTTATTTCTCTTTTGGACTTCCCTCAACTGTTCCGTAAATCATTCATAGTCGTAATTTGATTACACATTTCTCCAATTTGCATTGACATTATTTATCTCCTTTTTTTCCCTATTCTCTTTAGACAATACTTCTTACTTTTCTTACAGTGCTTCTTTAAATCCCCTGAGCGTCATCTGTCCTTCACTTAAACATTCCAGATATTCCACAAATTTCCCCCAGTTCTCGATGAATTTTTGGTCTCTTAAGTATCTGATCTTCCCTGTCAATTTGTCTAGCTCTGCGTAATCTAACAATTTTATTCTCCACTCTTCTATGGTCGGTATATCTTGCTGTTTCCAGCCCTGGGCCAGTAACACTCTTGCGGCTGTGATTGCGTATCTAAAGAATTTGCAGTCTTCCCTTTTTATCTCGCTTCCTACCATTCCCAACAAAAAGACTTCTGGTTTTTTTCGTAAATGTGTATTTTAAGATCTTCTTTAACTCATTGTATATTTTCTCCCAGAAGTCTTTCACTTTCTTACAATCCCACCACAAATGGAAGAAACTGCCCTCTTTATCCCTGCATTTCCAGCACCGATTGCATGTCTTGTACATTTTTGCCAGTTTCACCGGCGTCATGTACCATCTATAGAACATCTTCATCGTGTTTTCTTTTAACGTCATACAAGCAGTGAATTTTAATCCCTCATTCCACAGTTTCTCCCACTCTTCGAATTGTATATTATGACCCACATCCCTGGCCCAGCTGATCATCACCGACTTAACTTCTTCGTCTTCCAAATTCCAATGTAACAACAGTTTGTACATTTTAGATAAATTTTTGCCATCACTATCAATAACCTCACTTTGAAAATTCGATTCCTTATCCACTAAACCTCGTTCTTTACTGTCTTTCTTAAACATCTCATTTATTTGGAAGTAGTGCAGCCAATCGTATACATGTTCTTTTACCTGCTCATACGGTTTTATTTTCCACTTTCCCCCTTCCTTAAATAACAGTTGACCATATGTTGTCCAATTGCTTCTCATATTGATTCCCTTTACGCTCATAACTTCTAGTGGTGATAGCCAACGTGGCGTTCTAGGTTCTAATAGATTTTTATACCTATCCCAGACCTCAATTAAGGGACCTCGGAAGATGTGGTTCTCGAAGCCTTTATGGACTCTCTTTTTCTCCTGCCATAGATAGGCATGCCATCCAAATTTGTTATCGAACTTTCCAACTTTCTTTCCTTTAAAGTTATAAATCTCATGGGGCACTCGTTCTGGTGACTGAAACTTATATGGAGCTTCCTTCTGAAATGTCAGCTCTACATGTCACTTATATGAAGGCTGCTGTGTACAGATGATGATGATGATGATGATGATGATGATAATAATAATAATAATAATAATAATAATAATAATAATAATAAAAATAATAATAATTATTTGTACCCCGCCCATCTGGCTGGGTTTCCCCAGCCACTCTGGACAGCTTCCAACAAAGATTAAAAATACAGCAAAATGTCACACATTAAAAACTTCCCTGAACAGGGCTCCAGATGTCTTCTAAACGTCGGGTAGTTGTTTATCTCTTTGACATCTGGTGGGAGGGCATTCCACAGGGCAGGCGCCACTACAGAGAAGGCCCTCTGCCTGGTTCCCTGTAGCTTTGCTTCTCACAGTGAGGGAACCACCAGAAGGCCCTTGGCACTGGACCTCAGCGTCCGGCAGAACGATGGGATTGGAGACGCTCCTTCCGGTATACTGGGCCGAGGACATTTAGGGCTTTAAAGGTCAACACCAACACTTTGAATTGTGCTCGGAAACGTACTGGGAGCCAATGTAGGTCTTTCAAGACCAGTGTTATGTGGTCTTGGCGGCCGCCCCCAATCACCAGTCTAGCTGCCACATTCTGGATTAGTTGTAGTTTCCGGGTCACCTTCAAAGGTAGCCCCATGTAGAGCACATTGCAATAGTCCAAGCAGGAGATAACTAGAGCATGTCCAACTGAGGCAGGGATCTATTAGGGCAAACAGGGGCACTGCCCCACCAAGCTCAGTCTTAGCCTCCTCCTATCTCCTGCTACCTGCCTTGTGGGGAAAAATAATTCTGGGAATCATAGCTGTAGGAGGGAAATAGGGTTCTGCTAACAATTCTCAGCACCCTTCACAAACTACAACTCCCAGAAACCTTCAGGGGAAGCCATGACTATGATTATCATAGCACTTTAAATGTATGGTATGAATGCGGCCCCAGACTGAGAAGTCTCGGTTCGAATCCCCGTTCAGCCATGGCTTTCTCTGTGGCTGTAGGCCAAGGCCTCCATCTTATAGCCTAACATACCTCACCTTGTTGGGAGATTTATTAGGGTGATTTATTAGAGTCTGTAGGAAAGGAGACAATCTCATATATTTGGGGCCTATATCATTTAAGGCTTTAAACACTAATGTGAGCACTTTGAATTGGGCCCAGAAATGAATTGGCAGCCAATTCAAGTGTTTGAAAACAGGGATTACAATAAAAAGGGAGCCAGAAAGATGTATTGTAGCACCCTGCTTGTGGTTAACGCTTAGCTGGAATGAAATATTCAACGCAGCAATAGAGAAATTAAAATAGTAATTTATTTGTCAGACAAATAAATGAGAGGCACAGTGGTATATGGTTACCAAGCTCTGGCCTGGCCTCCTGCCATTCTGGCCAGCACTTATATTTCCTTAATCCAGCCCCCTTGCTCCTCCTGTGGCTGCCTCTATCCAATCAGCCTGGTTGAAATTCCTATTGGCTGTTTGCTAGAACCAATCACAAAAGATACACCCATTTCCTTTTGTCCTTTTATGGGACACAAAGAGCTATATATTCTTATATCTATAAATGACAAATAAGTAGTAATATATCTTACATGTGTCTCAACAAGGAATCTTAATTACCAGCTCACCTCTTGCCCTCCTTGCCCTATTGCCTTCCAAAACAGATGGTTAATCTTAAATTTTTATCTTCAAGGATCTTGAGTTCACATCATCATTGAAAGATCTCCTTCATTTGGAGGTGTCTAAACAAAAGGCCTGACAACCATATATCAGGAGTGCTCGATGGCGTCTCCTGTCTGGCAGGAGGCTGGGCTCATTTGCCCCTCTGGTCTCCTATTGCAATATGACTCTATGAAATAAGAATTTAACATTTCTTTCTTTCTAGATCCTTTGCATAATTACATTTAAGCTAATATATTTAATACATAAATAACCTTTTAAAAGGAAAAGAAATCTTAAAAGGATCTCAGTTTAAGAGAGAAACAGCTTTAGAAAAGACTTCCCAAAAATGCTCTCTTTCTGCCAGCCAGACCAGTTGCTTTTCAATTTGCTCTTGACCTTTCAACCTTAGGAAAATATGGCTCAAGTTTTAATGGGAGGCACATGGTGTTATTTTACTATTTACCCACTCCTAATTATGTTTTCTCAGCCTTTTTTATCTTCTGTAATATGTAGGGTCAGTGTCCTCGCTCTCAGCCTGTAATTCCCTTTTTACGACTTTGAGAATTGTTTTCTGCTATAAATCAGGGGGCCCCCTTGTCTAGGAGGAAAAACATCTTGCCAAGGTTTTTTTAGTCTTCTGCCTGGCATGAAACATTTGAAAATCTTTAAGCTCATTTTAATATACAGGCCCTGATCGAAATATATAAGCTCTGATAAAAATGCAGGCTTATGATTAGATGCCTCAGTATCTTGGAGGAAGAATAGTCCTCTGTTGGGGATGTTCTCCTTCTAGATTTTCTGCACTGAGAGGGAACTGGGTTGGATTGCCCTACCAACTCTTACGATTCTATAACTAGATTCTATAATTCATACTTCCCTGGACACACTTCAAGCAGTTGGTGGAGCTTTCGGAGAACTTGTAACTCACAAGTCAAGATTTGCAATAGGCTGATAATGGTGAAAACATAGTTTGGGGGCTATGATCTGAATAAAAAATGTTTTTCCTGAGACCTCTAGGAGTAATTATTTCCAGTGATGTTACTAATAAGAAAGTCAGTCAGATGCACTATTTGATCAATGGTCCTTCATCTACACTGTTCCACCTGAAAATGCAGCCATACCTGCTTTTCACCTGTATCCCCACAGAGAAATAAAAAAGATTTAATCATGATTCCTTAGAATAGCAAGAGCAAGCACAGAGAAATAACAGTTTCAGGGTTTTTTCTTTTTTACCTCCCTGAGAAATTCTTTTGGAGTTGTCCTCTAAGCACCAAGAACAAAGTCTGGAATTAATATATCTGGAGAGGTTTGAGCCTATTTATATATTTTTCCACTTAGAAATGAATAAAGAAATGTTAGAAGTGAATAAAGGAGATGAAAAATGATTTCTTAAGCATCCCACGTTTATTAATCAGTGCCTCAGCCAACAGTGAGTTATATAAGGCATAAAACCTACATTTCTTTGGTTTATTTTTTTTTCTCTTTTCCCATAACTCAGAGACAGCTTGATCTTACAACTGTTTGGAAAAAGAGAAGCCATGCCCGTTTTTTAAACCATGGAATGAGTATACGCACACAAAAAGCTGGTGATTGCTGTGTAGCATATTTTAGGAGCCCAAATAAAGCTTCTGTCATCTACCTTTGATTCCCTTACAACCTTCCAGGGACTCAATGTGTTCACTTCCCAGAAGCACAAACTTGCTGTGGATCAGCAAAAAAACAGCCACCAGGTCTCGCTATCAAACCCAAAACTTTCTTGGGAGAAAAGTATTCTAGCCAAATGGACCTTTCCATTTGGTAACTGACCATTTTGATCCCCACAGAGCCTAAGTTTCTCCAAAACCACAGTGCAGAACAAACAGAACCAAAGGATTATCTTTTGAGTGAAGTTTAGTCAAGTCTTCCTGGCTGTGGTATTCATAAATCAAAACAAGTCATGGAAAAACAATCTCTCCTTATTAGGTCCCGCTTCAGAGCATTATTGGTTTTTTGTTTTGTTTTGTTTTGTATTTTTTTTTTTGTATTAGTGGTTCAATGAGTTGAGAGTTGGGTCATGAACTAAGGCAGTCTGGAAGCAAATCCTGCTCCATATGGGTACCTACTTACTTGTATAACTATTTTGCTATAACTATGCTATAACTATTTTGCAGGAGAAAGTTCAGTCACATCCTGGCAAATTCAAGCTGTGTGGTTAAAGTGGATTTGGTGCTCTTGTGCAGCAAAACTGAACTGAACTTGTGATGAAAGCGACAGGAAAATGTACCGTGTAAATGTGAAATAACATTTGCTTGGTGGGATTTAATATGACCTGCCTGCAAACAAATCTGAACGAAAGTCCAATAAATAGCTGCTTATTACATAACCTCCATGCAAACTTTGTGCATGTAGATCACCAAGGATGCTTATTAAACATTTTGTTTGGAAGTAACCTAAGGGGGTGGCTGTTTTTATTTATAAAATGCCTCAACAATTACATGATTAAAAAAACAAGACAGTCCCTGTTCACAGGATTACAATCTAAAAATGACAGGAAAGGAAAGGAAAAAAGGGAGAAGAAGAAGAAGAAGAGTTTGGATTTGATATCCCGCTTTATCACTCCCTTTAAGGAGTCTCAAAGCGGCTAACATTCTCTTTTCCCTTCCTCCACCACAACAAACACTCTGTGAGGTGAGTGGGGCTGAGAGACTTCAGAGAAGTGTGACTGGCCCAAGGTCACCCAGCAGCTGCATGTGGAGATGCGGAGATGCAAATCTGGTTCACCAGATTATGAGTCTACTGCTCATAACCACTACACCACACTGAAGGAAAAGGAAAACATCCAACTCAGGAACAGTTACAGATAGGTAGCCGTGTTGGTCTGCCACAGTCAAAACAAAACAAAATTCCTTCCAGTAGCACCTTAAAGACCAACTAAGTTAGTTCTTGGTATGAGCTTTCGTGTGCATGCACACGAAAGCTATCTGAAGAAGTGTGCATGCACACGAAAGCTCATACCAAGAACTAACTTAGTTGGTCTTTAAGGTGCTACTGGAAGGAATTTTTTTTTGTTTTAACTCAGGAACAGTTATTAAAGTTACCGTATATCGTTGTACTTAGAATGACCAGCTGGGATGGAGACAGTTAATGGAAGGGAAGAGTAACATGGAAGTCATGGCCTCTCAGATGAGTTGGCCATGCTATTCCATTACTCCGGTGTAGCAGTAAGGTAGAGTGCAACTAACCAACAGTTCAAGGAAAGAGAAAGAGGAGCTAAATGGAAAAGACCACTGTCCCATCTCCTCCTCTGCCGCAGGCATATGAAAGAGCTACTAAATGCCAGTTGGTCTCTCAGTAGAGGTAACGGACTAGGCCACATTCACACCAAACTTCTAAAGTACTAAACCATTTCCCTGAGCAGTTTAACAATCAAGCCCTCTTCACAGGGAGGCATGGGAATTGTTGCTGTGTGAGGGGAATAAGAGTCTCCTAGCAAGTCTCAGTTATTTGGGGGAGGCTACGACTATTCAAAGTAACATTATAGCGCTTTAAATGCATGGTGTGAATGTGACCCCTATCTCACTGGATAGAGTTCTGGGCTCAAGGGACCAAAGCTCAGATGAAAGAGCATCTGCTTTGCATGTCCCTGGTATTTCTAGCTGAAATATCTCAGGTAGCTTAGCTGGAAACAGCTCCCCTCTGCCACCATTCCGTTTCTGCTGCCACAACTGTGTTATGTGACACTGAGACCTGAGTGCTTAGGAAACTAGCTTACCCTGAGTCAGGCCATTGGTCCCATCCAGTGCACTATTGTGTGCCTGCTGACTAGTAGTTTCAGACAGTGTTTATTTCGCATGTCAGGATTATTTCCCTACTGTGCCTGGAGATGCCAAGGATTGAACCTGAGGCCTTCTGCATTCACAGCATTTGTGCTCTACCAATGAACTACAGTGGAACCTCGGGTTACGTACAGTCCTCCTTACAAACGCTTCACGTAACAAGCTCCGCTAACCTGGGAGTAGATGATCCTGTAGCCTTATTCCTTCAGTCCTTGTTGTGAACTTTGCCCTGGGATGTGAGCGGAAGTCGCGTGCCGGCGGCGCGGCGGCAGCAGGAGGCCCCATTAGTGAAAGCGCGCCTCATGCTAAGAACGGTTTCGGGTTAAGAACGGACCTCCGGAATGAATTACGTTTGTAACCAGAGGTATCACTGTATGGCCCTTTTTGCTTTTGTCTCCCTGATTTCAACGGGACTAATTATCTGGATGGTGCAAATTAACTTTCACGTGGCTTCCAACTACTGTCCACGTACTTGCACGAAGAGGCTTATTTCTTTCAACGAGGTTTCTCATATTAATAAGGTCAGCAGGACCTCAGCGCAAATAAAACTAAGCATCACATAGATGCCAGGGGTTTAGTGGATCCTTACAGGGATCCAATACTTCTTCCTTTGCCCAACTCCTAAAAAAGAAAGAAAGAAAGAAAGAAAGAAAGAAAGAAAGAAAGAAAGAAGAAAAAGAAAGAAAAGGAGCATTTCTTATATGGGTGAATGCTATGGATAAAATGCAGTTATAAATATCCCAGGCACTACCTGACTTTGTTACAGGAAAAGTGCTTTGTTTCACTTTCTCATTTCAGATAGCAACGTGGCTGTAAATATCTGTGTGATACAGATCAGCACTTCAGAATGGAATATGTGCAGAGCTGAACAGCAGCAGGCTGTACATTTGGCCATCTGCCTGAAAGACGTATTATACATTTCTGGCTGAAGAAGCAAAATGAATTCATCTTTTTGAAGTTGAAAAAAGAAAAGCGAATGAAGTATAAGAATCTGATTTCTAACCTGTGGGCTTGAGTTGGAGCCAACTGATTTTGTGTTGGACTCTTGGTTGTAAATCCTGTTATGTGAAACATAAGGGCAGTGCTCAATTATGAGGCAAAGTGATGGGGATTTTATTTATTTCATTCTTTAATCAGCCATCTGTAGGTGCAATATTACAGTCGGAGGACAGGGTAAAACCATGATTGGAGCGGGCTTTTCAGCAGAGCGTGTCCTGCTTCCTTAGACTTCGTCACTGCAGTGCTGTATAATTGTTGTTAATGAGGTCTTTGTGCAGATGGAAATAATCTTCCCAATATGCACAAATGAATAATAGGGATGGTGTTTGGGGCTGCTGCTTTTTGGCGTGGGTGTGCAATTATCCTGTCCATCACACAGTTCTCTGTTTCTCTTATCTGCATCAATACGTAAAAGAATAATGCCTACAGGTGAAAGTGTATGTGTGTGTGTTTTTTTTAAAAAAAACACAGTTCAATTTATAATTTAAATTGAATTAATGACATGCCACAAGTTCAAATAGTGCCATGTGAGATTACTTGGGGTCCATCTACAATTTATTCCAAAGTTTTTCAAAAGATGCGGGATGGGTCTTCAGATGACATTACAATATATATGTAATGTGTTCTTAAGCATGAGGGTGTACAATCCTTGTTGTTTAGTCGTTTAGTCATGTCCGACTCTTTGTGACGCCATGGACCAGAGCACGCCAGGCACTCTTGTCTTCCACTGCCTCTCACAGTTTGGTCAAACCGAAGCGCCGGGCACTCCGGGAAGCAGGCTACTATCCGCAGCCTAGACACCCCTGCAGGAACTCCCGCAGGGCTGCCTAGGCCGTGGATGTCTTCCTGAAGCTTGGAGAGCGAGAGGGGTCGGTGCGCAATCCTTTAACTCATGAGGGCAGCTTTCAAGTCCTTCCTTTGGTCTCTGTACCATCCATCCATCCATCCATCCATCCATCCATCCATCCATCAATAAATAAATAAATAAATAATATTTTCCAGTCTGGTATGAAGGAACTTCCTCCCACCCACTCCCTGTGCCCATATGGATATCCTCCAAGCCTGTATACAGAATGCCCACTTTTAACCGTTTAAAAGGGATGAAGTATACAGTATCTGGGTACTGGCAACCGATTCATAAACACTGTTAATTTTCAGCAGAAGTGTATGGACTGGTCAACCTCCATTCTAAACGCCAAGGTCTGGTTTTCGAATCAGAGCTGGGAGCAATCTGTGGCCAACTCATTTAAGGGGGTTGATGCCTTTCTTCAGATGTTACTGAGGTCATGAAGAAAAGCTGTTTTGTGTGCTCTGGCTAAAGATGAAAGAGTAGAACAGGATTAAAATCTGATATCTCGGTGGAACAGTAAACAGAGGAAAGGCAAGGCAAGAAGGAACCTTTGTAAAGAGAACTAAATGGGCCATGTGGTACAGTAATTTAAAACAAAAACAAAAAAGGTCAATTATGGAAACAGAAAGCATTCTCTGGCAGGAGCATTGCGGAACCTTGGCTTGGAAGTGTCGCTGGGTTAGATGCATGGTATTAAGGGAAACATGAGATAGTGAGCACAGAGACAAATGGTAAACAAAATTAATTCTCAAGTATTGATCTATCTTACTGGATCCATTATTGTTGGTCAACATGTGTGCACACTTTCAGGTTACAAAGACTGTTTTTGCTTGATGAAGAGTTCTGTCTCAGGCCAAAGTTTGCAGCAGTGAGTGTCACTAAAGGTAGAGCCACGAAAAGACCTCAATTGGATTACAGTTTGCCGAGCATTCATGTGAGGGTTAAGTTCTGGGGGCTGGCATGCACAAAATTGCACAAAGTCAGGAACCCTTGGAACCACCATCCCCACAAGGTGGGGCTCTGGGAAGGTTGTGGGAGGGCCCTGGGATGTTCCCAGAGACACCCTGAGTCCTTCCCAGAGCCTGGTAAAGAAGGAAAACCCACTGGGTGCATGAGCGGGGGCAAATAAATAAATGGGAAACAGTGTTGTTGTTTAGTCATTTAGTCGTGTCCAACTCTTCGTGACCCCAAGGACCAGAGCACGCCAGGCACTCCTGTCTTCCACTGCCTCCTGCAGTTTGGTCAAACTCATGTTGGTAGCTTCGAGAACACTGTCCAACCATCTCGTCCTCTGTCATCCCCTTCTCCTTGTGCCCTCCATCTTTCCCAACATCAGGGTCTTTTCCAGGGATTCTTCTCTTCTCATGAGGTGGCCAAAGTATTGGAGCCTCAGCTTCAGGATCTGTCCTTCCAGTGAGCACTCAGGGCTGATTTCCTTAAGAATGGATAGGTTTGATTTTCTTGCAGTCCATGCAAGAAGAAACAGTAGGTTCCCCTCAATCTCCATTTATTTATTTATTTATTTATTCCCAACCACCACGTAAGGTTGCGATCGCACATGTAAAGTGAGTGCAAGTTGCAGCACCACTAAATTTATCTATGTAATGCACACAATAAACACCTCAGAAAATTCCTGCTTCACATAAGTCGTTATGATACCAGACACAAAACAAGGGCTGTATGGCAGGGAGAACCTGAATAATGAGTACACATTTAGCAACAATTCACCACCTGCAAACTAACACTTGAAATTTCAAATACTGGGAACATTTTCGATGCGTTTAGAAGCTTTTCTGGAATACCGACGTAGCTCTTGAAACCATGATTTTATCATTCGTGGCTGGCATATTTGGCATGGGTTGCATTTGGCATGCTGCAATATTCAGGGCAGAGCCACTGAAAA
Source organism: Podarcis gaigeae (assembly GCF_964106915.1). Taxonomy (NCBI): domain Eukaryota; kingdom Metazoa; phylum Chordata; class Lepidosauria; order Squamata; family Lacertidae; genus Podarcis; species Podarcis gaigeae. The sequence continues at coordinate 28,274,369 of NC_139688.1, forward strand.
CAATGGGCATGACTATCTTAGGCCCATTAATTTCAATGGGTCTACTTTGACTGCGACTAATGTTAGATACCACCCCATTGTATTTGTCAGAGCTGCACTTAAAGAAAGAAATAAAGCATATAAGATATAATTTGCTCCTCTTAAAGGCCCTTCATGACAAATCTTTTTAAGAGATTCCAGCCATTAATATGAGGCTGTACTTGCGTGTCTTAGTTCAGAGGTGGGGAACTCGCCAGATGTTATTGGCTTCCAACTCCCAACAACCCCAGCCAGTTTATAGACCAATAACACCAGGAAGTCCAAAATTTCCCCAGCCCTGTCTTAGTTCATCTGAAAATACTTACCTAAACATGTGCAGAGGTAGATTGACGGCAGCACAACTGTTTCTGCCACACTGGATTCTGAGCCTAGGGGGCGCTGCAAGGTGCCACAACTACAGCATAATGTAATTGAGCAGAGCAGCAGCCAAGAGGCAGGGGGCACCTAATTTTGGCCTTGCCCGGGGTGCCACTGAAATTTGAAAGACCAAAGTCTGTCCCTAATGTGTGACCTGGAGTGCATTGGCTCAGCCCTGGGCTTTCAATTCTTTGCTTCATTGTTGCAGAAACTGATCTGAATTTAGAATGTAAAGATGTTGCAGTAATTTTCAGAGCTCTAAATGAGCTGCCCACTTCTGAAGGAAGCTTCCTAAATCCTAGTTATCAACATGGGGATCAACATCTGTCCACCACCAGGCTTCAGTGCAGGCAGGCAGGTTTTTCATTGTACTTCAAGATGTAAAACCTAAGTGGTGATGCAAGAAAAACTTGTGTTACTTCTCCTCCTTTCTGCGGGATTAATGTTTCAATTTTCTTGGTTGCTAGGCCTATACTTCTTAAAACTTGTGAAAAACCAGCCTGCTCCTGAAGGTCCTACCCATCTTTTAAAATCTAATAGCATTCATCCGTCTGATATCATCATTTCTTCACGCAGGAGAACATGAGATCAAAGGCACTCATGTGATCTGGTGCCGAAAATTCACTGATGCGTGTTACATTTTACTTAGCGTTCTAGAAGCAGCAGTATTTTATAAAAGTTCATGGCACAATTACCAACCAAACGTCTCCATTTCTTTCCATTTTCTTATTTTAATCTTCCACACACTGGAGGCCATGCGCAGCATAATCACTTGGATAGAAGATGCATTAAGACCACCATCCAAATCATGTGCTGGAAGACTAGGAATGAGCCATGAGCTCAGGGCTGCTTCTTCCTTCCCTTGGGCACAGGACTGAACACTAAGGCTGTGCAGAGACACTCCACCCACCCCAGGACCCTGATCTAACTCCTGGGTTCAAGTAGATTCACCATGTGCCCACCCCTGGGTGCCACCCCGCCCATCCAGCCTTGGATCAATGCTGGGGTAGAGCTAATGTTTAATTAGATTTTTTTTTAACCCTGATTAAACATGCAGTCAGGAGCCAGGGAGGGAGAAATGTAGTCTTCCCTTCCCTCCCCACACTGGGAACAGCAGGATTTGATTCTGCAGGGCGCCCTGCAATCTATTAGACTAATTACATAATATATAGAAATTTCAAGGTATAATCACATACATAGTGCGCAGGTAATACCTGCTCACCAGCTAATTGATTCATGAATAATATTTTGTCTTGGCTGCTTAGGCAAATCTCCTGTTCATATCCACTTATCAGCCCATGCCTATTGGAAAGGGATCCCTGATCCATTTGCATAAGATGCCTTTAGAGGAATTAGTGGCGCCAGATCTTCCCTATAAACTCTGCCAAACCCCTGGAGGCTATGCTAATAGAAGCTTATTTCAAAGACCCTTCCAATGTAGGAAATCTCTGCATGAACACAGAACGTGACAGTCGCGCTTGAGTGTTTGAAAACTCTGAAGCATTTTACAAGCAATCCATGCAGGCTTATTTGGTAGTAAGTTCCACTAAATGACACTTCGGCCCCCATCTGCCCTATACAGCATTATACCACTTTAAATAGTCATGGCTTCTCCCTGAAGAATCCTGGGAACTGTAGTTTGTTAAGGGAGCTGAGAGTTGTTAGACCACTACTGCCCTTGCAGACCTACAATTCCGAAAGTTTGATGGTTAAACCACTCTGGAATGTATAGCACTTTGAAGGAAGCTGCGGTCTCCCAAAACTCTCAGCTCTCTTAGAACCACCTACAGGATTTGTTGATGACCAAGGGAGAGGCTGCCAAGCTGAATGTAACCAAAGGCAGGTCTAGGGGAGTGTGACTGCCTCAGTCGCATCAGGCGCAGAGATTCTGAGGTACCACAACAAGGACTGCAACTATAAAGTCCAACAGAAAGCAAGGTGGGGGCAGCAGGTTTTGGTGTCACACAAGGCACCACTGAAATTTGACATGTCAAGGTCTGCAACTGTTGTGAGAGTTGACATGTCTTCCTTGACATTATGTTGTAGTGAGCTGGTCTGCTTCAGCAGTTGGTACATCGTGTGTGTGTGTGTGTGTGTTATGTTTTGTCTCTCATTAACACTATATGTATATAGAGAGGTAAAAAGAAAACACTCCTCTTCATCTGAAAACGAACTTCCAAGGAACGCAATGAATGAACATCCAGAGATCCTCATAAAATATCCATAAACATTCATGACATTTAAAATGTGTTTTCTTCAACATTTCCTTCGCACAAAATCTTCAATTAACTTGTCATGATTTACATTTTGCTGTGCAGAACCTTTGACGGCAAAAATTGCTGAACTAGTTAACTGCTCCTGATTTGTAGCAGAACATAAGTAATTTCTGACTTTAATTGGGGAGTAGGAGAAATGAAGAGTGGAAACAACACAACAAACTAAAAGACGAGAATTCACCAATGGTAATTCATGGTCCATAGGCACATGACAAATGCATGCTCTGAGTAAACAGTGTACAGTACGGCTGCATCTCATGAGCATTCAACTTGTGTGATTTCAACCATATGCAGCTGAAGGCAGGCTAGTTGACATTGTGCACGTCAAATCCCAAGCAAAGCAAGGAGCTTAAAAGCTCTTTTTATCTGGGCCCACTTGAGGTTGTCAGGCACAGAAAGAGCTTTTAAGCTCTCCATCTTGCCTGGGGGCAAGATATGTTCATTGCACCATCTCTAGGATGCTCTCATGAGATGCTGTGTGGGAATATGAGTTCCTGCAAGATCTCATGTGAGCATCCCTAGCCTTCCACAGCAGCACACTGCATGGGCCTTGCCCTCCCAAGTAAGGCAGAAAGCTTAAAAGTAAGTGTGTGTGTTTGTGTGTGTGTGTGTGTGTGTGTGTGTGTGTGTGTGTTGCACTGGGGTATTTGGTGCAGAAAGAGCTTTTACGCTCTCCACCTTGCTTGCTGGACAAGATGTGCTCAGTGCACCAGCTCTGGGAGTATTGGGGATTTATCCAGCATACTGTTTGGATAAATAAAACATTTGGAATGAGTTTCTACAGAATGTAGTAGCCTGTTAACATTATGTAAGTATGATAACACTATATCAATTTATATAAGAATGTACGGGAGTATCTTATATTGCATCTATCTATCATCTATCTATCTATCTATCTATCTATCTATCTATCTATCATCTATCTATCATCTATCTATCTATCTATCTATCTATCTATCTATCTATCTATCATCTATCTATCTAGCTATCTATCATCTATCTATCTATCTATCTATCTATCTATCTATCTATCTATCTATCTATCATCTATCTATCTATCATCTATCATCTATCTATCTATCATCTATCTATCTATCTATCTATCTATCTATCTATCATCTATCTATCTATCTATCTATCTATCATCTATCTATCTATCATCTATCTATCTATCATCTATCTATCTATCTATCTATCTATCTATCTATCTATCTATCTAATCTATCTAATCTATCTATCATCTATCTATCTATCTTCTATATCTATCTTCTATATCTATCATCTATATCTATCATCTATATCTATCTCCTATATCTATCATCTATATCTATCATCTATATCTATCATCTATCTATATCTATCTATCTATCTATCTATCTATCTATCTCTATCTATCTATCTATCTATCTATCTATCTATCTATCATCTATCTATCTATCATCTATCTGTCTATCTATCTATCTATCTATCTATCTATCTATCTATCTATCTATCATCTATCTATATCTATCTATCATCTATCTATCATCTATCATCTTTTTTTGTAGTTAAAAATACTTCATTCATATATATATACATATATAAATATACATACATACATCACTCTCTCCCAAAGCCACTAGCTGCAGGGTGGCTTTAAGGTCCCCCGGCCACCAAATATACATGGAACCCTTGGAACCAAAGCAACTTTCAGAAGCACACCATACTTTCAAAGGCAGTATAGCCCTTGATGCATTGCAATAGTCTAAATGGGATTGATTACTTGGATGAAGAAGGGTTTTGTGCAGGCAGCAAGGTAGGGGAAGATGCAGAGTGTGGTGACCCAATAATAGCATAGAAAAGAAAAGCAATGTCTACACTGAAGTACTGTGAAATCACATTTAAAAGGGTCTACGTCTACATGGTAAAAAATATTTAGAATTCCACTGCAAAAAACAAAAACAAAAAACAACGAAATAGTGTGTAATCATGTAAAAAAGAGGTCTGAACAGCAACAATAATAATGACCAAACATATGTATGATTCCATCATAGAGGACTGCAAGATACATTCATTGTCAAAACCGTGTTTATGGAAGACAATCTTACTCAGCTACGAGTGATTGCCAAAGAAGAAGACATAGTGTTGTACTGGGTGAAACTGAACTGCAGCTCAATGGAACTGCCTCAGGGTATGATGAATAAATGTCAGACATTTCTCTTTCTACACCCCAGTGGCTTATTTGATCCTAAAGTAGACCTGAGAGAGCCAGTGCCATTCAAGCGCTCCTTTACTGCAGTTTATCATGGCACAATCATCTTCTTTAATCAATATCTGGTTGTAAAATAGCGTCAATTGTCCCAAAACAAACAAAACACAGGAAACATAAGATCTCCTTTGGTGTGAGAAATTGTCTGGGATCATATTAGCTTTGATGCTATCATCTCAGCTTGGAGGCCATGCGATAGATTCGAAGGCAAGGCCTGAGGGAGATTCTTAAGCAATTTACCCGATGCTCACAGAACTAGCCCAAGATGCCTACGATTGTCTTTCATTTTCTACAGCCGGGTGGTTTTGGTCAGTGGGGAAGAGGAAGGCAATAAAGCACAAAATGTAACAGGACACAATCCAAAGTTAAAAAGGACATCACATGAGCAGGCAGCTGCTATGTATTCAAAGGCATCTGCCTGGATTTATCAGCCTCTTCTCAAGTTGAAAAGCACCAGCTGCCAGCCCCTGGCCAGGAAGCATCAGAAATTAGACAGAAAGTCTAATTTGTAAGTGGAGGATTGCTCTGGGACACTTTCTTTCACAACCACTTCTTTAGATATCCATTGCTCCACTCCCCATCCCTTGATTTGTTGGAGGTTCAAGGGAGTTGTTTGTTTTAAAGAAACTGTTTGTTTTTGGGGATGGCAAAATCAAGTTATGCAATTGGAGTGGATTTGAGCTCACATGCAACAAGCTCACTTCCAATCCCAATCCCTGGATTTTTGATTTCTTATTGCAATAAGGGAAGTATTGAAGAAACACAATGGAAAGTGTGAGATAACAGAGACCTGATGGTGTCTAACCTCCTCATAAACAAATATGGCACGACTATAATATATTTTTATCGAGATCTATTTCTGTTTCTAGTCTCTTAGGCTATTGCCTACCTTTTATAATTTGTTTGCCTACAGTGGTTGGATCTTGACTATGTCAGGCATGCTTTCCCACCATTGAATTTAATGTGAAATTAACCGTGACTAACTTGTCCCATCCAGTGGGAGTCAGGCTTACCTAATGTAGTCTGGATTCAATCCATTGTAAGGTTCCATTAACCCTTTGGTGAAAAGAAGGACCATACACATGAACACTGGAAACTGACTTGGTATTTTTGTATTCAGTGAGAAGTTTCGTGCCACAAGAGGGAAAAGTTATGCAAATTGCCTCTGACACTATTAACTCCAATTACGTTTTGTTAGTTGATAAGACATCTTGAGCTTTTGTGTCATGTAATTTCCCTTGGAAAATTGTTGTGTCCTTTTCCATTCAGGCTCCCAACAGGATATGTGTTATCAACAAGTATTATCTTGTCGTGTTAGAAAAAGAAAATGATTTTTTAAATGAATGGTTGCAGGCAGCCATGAACCACACAAAAGGGCATTTGTGTTTCCAGATCACATATATGCAAGTTCTCTTTTATCCCAATAAGTCAACCAGAAGACCACTTGTAACTTTAGAGAATCCATGTTATAATTCATAAGGGGAAGGTAATAAGGGCACCAAAGCCCTTGATTTCTTAGGGCAGAGATGGGGAAGCAGTGCCCCCCCCCCAGATGTTGCTGGCCTGCTTCTCCCACCATCCCTGACCATGCTAGCTGGGGCTGATGGGAGTCGAGATCCAACATGTACCTTACTCCCAAGCCAGTCAGTATAGAATTTCAGGCTCAATTTAATTTTACTCCTTATCAAACTCACATGCATAATAGATCTGCAGTAACATCTATGAAGACATAATTCTATATTTGACCATTCACTTCCTAGGTCATACATTTTAAGGATAAACAAAATTCGGAATAATGAGTTAAGCTGACTCATAAATAGGTTGTTGTTTTCTCTTGTTCCTTTACTAAAAACCAATTTTCACAGCCGTCTGCTTGGTTGGAAGAGATTCCATCTGTGATGGAGAACCTGTGGCCCGGCAGATCTTGTTGGACTATGGTTCCTATCATCTTCACCCGCTGGCCACACTCACTGGGGCAGATGGAAGTTGGAGTCCAACAACATCCATAGCGCCTATATGATTTTTGACATGACTGAGAATCACATAGCCAGGGACGGAGAACTTTAAAGTGTTAAGATTAGAAGGCGGAAAATATGAAAACAACGAGAAGAGGCAGGAACGAAGATTTGGAGATATGCTTCAGAGGTCCAGACTATGGGGAGCCCAGAAAAATTAATAAATACAATTTGGACTACAATTTGATTACTTTTTTATTTTAGTTTATTGTTTTTAATTGGATTGGATTATGATGCGGATATGATGATTGGCTGTTTTTATTGAAAAATGATTTAAAAACAACAACAACATCCATAGTGCCACAAGTTCCGCATCACTGGATTATGTGATATTGCAACTTGCAGCTATATAAGGTATATATTTTATATATATATATATTCCCTAGGGCAGAACATTAACAGTGTGGCATCTTACTCCTTTAGCTCTAAGGCTCGGCTGCTTTCACTCAAAAGCTGCATTCACACTTCAAACTTCAAACTAAAGGTCTAAAATGGCTGACTTGGTTTGCACCATGACATGGCATGTGTCCCGTGTTTACGCATTGGTTTTCCACCATATCCGTGTATTCAGCACTACAGAAGTGCCTGATACAGTTCCCACAATGTCAGTCCAAATACAGTATTGTATGATGCTGCACTCAAACTGACTCCTTTCTGCCAAGAACTTTCAGGATCAGTTTTGTTCAGTGAAGAGTGCATTGGAAAGTTGTGAGAGATGTTATCTTGAGATGAAGAGTTGCAACTTTCTTTAAAAAGAAAAGCACACAGTAAATTGGAAATGATCATAGTTGTAGAGCATCTGTTTTGTGTGCAGAAGGTCTGGGTTGGGGAGTTCCATGTATTCATTGGGCCATTAACAAATACCGCATTAGTGGCATGGAATCCGCTTTTAATGCAGTTGGTCCCAGGGTCCATCACCAGCTTCTCCATGTAGCGTTAGAAATGCTCCTTTTCTGACATCTGGGGCAGCTGCTGGCAGTTCGTTAGGACAATACGGAGCTTGATGAGTCCAATGGGTTGACTCCTTTTGTTCCTAAAATTTTCCAGTGCTCCATAGACCTAGCTTCATACATCCTCTATGTTCGTCCCATAGGAAATGTACCCTATACAAAAGGCAGGGGCTTCTTGGTGGTGGAGCCCACACACTGAAATGTTCTTCCAAGGGTGGTATGCCTTGCACTGACATGGTGGCATGGAGGCACTTGGCTGTTGTTTACTGGGGGAGAGAGAGGGAGGGGCAAGGTGGAGAAGGAGAAGGAAGCATGGTGCAAATGCACCAGCAGAAACACTGGATTGGCTCGGCTGGGGCGTTTGCACCACTCCAAGGTCACCACCACCTCATCCTTCCCAATAGGCAGCAGTGACTCACCTGCCAGGAGGTCCAGCCAGAGCCTCCATCCCACTATGCCATTCGCTGTATTAGTTTCACTGCCAGGTTTAAAACCCGTTTATTTGTCCTGGCCTTTTTAATTGCTGTATTTTTAGCTGTTCAAATCCGTTTTATTCCTTTCCATTTTGATGTAGTTTTGTTCAATGATTTATGGGTGTGGCTTTTCCTTTTTTTAAAAAGGTATCATGCATTTTAAATTTCTATGTGTGCTTCCTTCAAAAAGTTCTTTTCTGGATAAAGGTGTGGTATATAAACTCTCCAAATAGAGAAATAAACAAATAAATCACACAGCAGGGCCTCCACATCAGGAAGCTGATTGTCCTCTCAGCCATCAGCTTGAGGAAGCAAGAAATTCCCCAGTCTTGACCTAGGACACAGTAGCATCCTGGCTATTTCAACACAGTCAGATGCACTGGTGACAACAGACCCAGTCTATCTGCAGGAGTACCTGTTTGCTTGCCCTGTCCCACCACTCAGGACCCGAAATGCGTGAATGACTGTGCCCCCCACACTCTCCCAAAGGAGGGCAAAGGGTGTGTGTCAGGTTTTGAAACAACGTCTTGTCTTGAACCTAGTCATGAACTTTAGAGCTCTGCTTTGAACTCCTGAACTGTGCAACCTGTAACCTGATTCATGTTTAAGCTGTTTAGTGGTTTTTGGAATAAAGCCTTCAGGAATAAATGAGTCCTGCGTCCATCAGCAGGAGCCAGGACAAACAGCCTCTCTTGAGGGTGACCAAGTAGCAGGAGGAAACCATTTGAAGAAGAGGAGAAGGAAGAGGGACAAAAACCCAGACTTTTCAAGCCACATTTTTCCTTGGTCTGTTGCCCGTTAGTGAGATTTCCATTCCTGAAAGAGATGTTCTCATGCTCAAACTTGTTTAATGCGCTCCCCATGTTTGCACACAACATAATTATATCTTTAATGGCTCCACTCTGTCATTTCACAGTGCTGCCTTTGGTTCAGCTACAATAGCCCAATCTGCATGGCCGTTTTAGTGAGGCTCCAAATGAAGGATGCCGCTTGCCGCATGCAAATGAAATGTTCGCGCTGTGCAAAAAGTCCTCCTTGATAGACTCAGCAATTTCTGTCAGCACATGAAAAGAGTGGTCAGCAGCTGAGTTTGAGGAGCTGTCAGCTTTCATCTGTCAGGCTTAATGCTGGCAGAAGGAGGACCCGAGCTTGACAAGGCTATTCAGCAATCTCTCTCCTCCTCCTGTACACGTCAAATGGAGCATTGAAAGCCAAGCCCAGCAAAATAAAACTGCTGATAACATAAGATGGGAATGCAGAGGGAGCGCTGTGGCTTGAGCTTTGCACCACTTGACTTCCTATGGTGTCAGCTGATTGACAAGCAGCACACGCCCCACCCACCTGTCAAAGTGGCTGATGGAAGTTGGGCCAGTTCTGGACGTACCCATTCGGCATTGTTTTCTAGTAAGTTAATGTAAACCATAGCATGCAATTACAGTTTCATGCCACAACCCTCTTCTCACCTATCTACTGAAATCAATGAAACTTACTTTTGTGTAGTATTATTAGCCCGCTTCCTTCCTTCCTTCCTTCCTTTTTTTTGTTTTTGAGTTGGTGAAATTGCTGCTGGGTTACTGTAATGATTCCCCATGTCTTCTCTATTATCACCTGCTCTTTGAAATGAAGGGGAAGGAGGGGGGAAATCGCAAAATGACTTCCTGCCAATTAATTCCTTAACATTATAGCGGGAGCACAGTGGCTCTCGGCTGCCTGAGAGATGGAGTATTTCTGTAACACTTCAGGATGACTGAAAATTATACGAGTGGATTTCTCACATGTTGTACAGAACATTTAGCAGCCAATATTTCTCCCCACCATGAAATACATCCTGCTCCAATAATGCATTGCATTAGTTCATTTGTTTCCATTTTATCCCAACTCAAAACAGAAACGAATCAAAGTCCTATTCACTGTATGGCTTCGCACCCCATTGTTATTGCATGAAATGCAATTGTAGCACAGTTATATATGCTATATCTGTTAAATAGAATTCATCGCGTTCAGAGAGATGTCCAATGAAAAATACATGCATACATCCAGACAGACACCTTTCTTTGCTTCACAAAGGTTCACAAGTAAACCTCAAATATAAGTGCAACAATATTCCAATAATTAAAATACATATTAGCAAGATTAAAAGCCACAGCAAAAACACAAGGAGTAGCGCGCGCACACACACACACACACACACACATATAAAAGCTGGCAACACAATCAAAAGCTTCCTTTAAAAAATATTTCAGTTGTCAACAGAACACACCTAAATGCCAAGGTGCAGCTGCAGCTGCAAAACTGGATGCCTTCATTTGCCCTAGCTGCAACAAAACATGTCTCTCCCCGCATCAGTCTCTACAGCCACAGCGGGCACTGTAACCTTCCAACAGTTTGACTTAACTTCCAAAGGCACACTCCTCCATTGTCTCCTGAGACAGACAGATGTTAACTTGTGATCTCTGTGTGCTTGTTACTTTCTCTCTCCCCTGAACTTCTGCTGCATTCCAACTTCTAAGAAATGTAGCATTTTCTTCTCTTATCTGACTGACTGTAACTCAATGCAAAGAGACCATTACTTTGTGGGCCATCCATCCTATAGCAATTGAAAAATAATTAAATGGAGCCCAGCAACTGATATAGACTGTGGACCATCACTCAACATAACCCTTTACGCGCCTTATCTGATCCACTTGAGCACTGCTCTGCTAACCTTCTGAGCAGTAAAAGGGACACATCATGTTCTTCTGAAATTAAGAGCGGAAATCGACTCTGCTAATTTGTCTCCTGCAATGCAAGGACAGCCTTCCTCAAATTGGTACCCTCCAGAGGTTTTGGACAACAATTCCGTCAGCCCCAGTCAGCTCAGCTCATCCTGGCTGGGACTCATGGGAATTGTAGTCCAATTTTTTTGGAGGGCACCAGGTTGGTGAAGATTGCACAAGGACCTCTGGATAGTGTTGTGCTATCACGGAATCCTTTGCCAGCCAATAAGCTCACAGTTTTGTATACAGCACTGTGTTGAAAGGTTATTATTTCCCTGCCATATAATAGAAAGGTTGCACATTACCTGAGGCATTTGTGGTAATGAGATCACGGCTTACAGTGACCCGTATAAATGTAACTAGATGCGGTCCAAAGGACATGACAACCAGGTGGAAGGGCACTGATGGGGCCTCTGGAAGGGTGAGCACGGTGCCCTTTCACACTAACTTGGATGTTTCCAGCACATCTTTCTCCTCCAACCCACACACACACACACACACACACACACACACACACACCCCAGCCTGAACAAACTGGAAGGTTGGAAGAAGCTGATGGATGACCACAGTACAGTGTACTAGTTTTTTATATATAGATATTATGACAGGAGAGAACCAGTAGTAAATCACACTGAGCAAGTTGGAGTTAACTTTTTACTGGCCATAACAGGATCTCCACAAGAGTGTAATGCCTATTGCTCACAGCAACTCATCTCCAGCACAAAGAAGTTGCTGAGACTGAAAGACCCTGCCCTCACACAGCTGCTTAAGCCCCCTCCTCTCCAGGGTCATTTCCACACAATTTAAGACTGTGCCTGCATGAAGCTAGCTTCGCCCTCTTTATACCTGTCCTGGTCCCGAGAGACCGGGGGGACGGGAGCTTGTCACAGCAGGAGGGGGGACGGACACCTGTGCCTCTTCACTAGCTGGACTCCTCTCTGCCTCTTGGCCTCACTCTTCTCCTGCTTCAGCTTCTCCCGCCTGGGCTGGTCCCATGGGTTACTAGAGAGGCAAGGTCCAAGTCCGGTCCATTGTCAAAGGTGCAACGTGGAGGCAGTCTGTAGTAGCTGAAGCTGGGTGCAGGGCAGGGAGTCGGGAGACGTCAGGAACAGGCATGCAAGCAGGGAGCCAGGGCAGGTCAGGAGCTTAGGCAGGAAAGCAGGACAGGGTTCAGGCAGGAACTAACAATGTTGCTCCCGCAACTTGGGACTGGGGCTGGCCGGCTTTTATCTGCCCCGAGGCATAGGGCAGCCCCGATCCTCTGGTGACTTGCCTCTCCTGGCCTAGAGGCGAGCACTCCTCCTGCAGGAACTTAGTTCCCTCTTCCTCTCTGCCCTGAGCCTCTGCAGCTCAGGAGAGGTTGGAGGGTTACCGGACCCAGAGGCAACCTCAGCTTCCTCTGACGGGGCTGAGAGTGGAGCACCTGCAAGGTCCTCCATCGCCTCAGGAGCCAGAGCAGACTCAGCTGGTGCCTGCACCTGAGGATCCAGCACAGGTGAGGACCCTTCAGGCTCCTGCCCCAGCCCCGGCTCAGCTGGTTCTGGAGGCGGGGAATCCTGTGCAGGCTGGGATCCCACAGGTTCAGCATCCAAGTCCGAATCCCAGGCCATCACACCGCCGCTCGCTCGGCTCTGTTACCGCTTCAGCTTCCTACACCTCTTCTTCCCTGTCTTCTCCCTCTGAGCACTCCTTGTTGTCCCACCACCAATTCCTGGGCTCGGAGCCTTCTTCTCTTGGGGCTTCCCCAGCTGGTTCCTCCCACCATTCCTCTGCATCCAACACATTAGTTACAATCTTCAAGTGTCTTTTAGTCCCCTGACAACTGCTGTTGTTTGATGCATCCCTCTTCCTTGCCCTCAAGCCAGCTTAAACCCGATTAGTAAACTGGATGTGGAGCAAGCAGTAATGTGAACATACCCTAACAGCTGTCACACATGCAGATGAAAGTTCATGGGCAGATAACAGCTTTATGAATAGGAATTATGGGGTGGGGTGGCAGAAGTAGGGAAACAATAAGGTCATGTGCATCAAATGAAGACATCCTTGCTCCCTCTCTGCTGCCAACAGCACAGTGCAAATGTGACTTAAAAGACGGCAGGCGGAAATGACCTCGCTGTTTTAAAGCTGCCAATGTAAATATACTTGCTGTGGCGCATTGGGTCTCGGGTTAGAATAAGTTTTTCATACTGTCAAGGGTAGCAATGAAATGCACTTAAAAACAGTTCAGAGAAAATAAGTTTTCCATTCCATCACAATGATACTGGGAGAGGGAAAGAGCCAAAACTATTTGCGGTGGTTGATGGTGACTGACCTTTTAGAAGCCATTGCAAATGTCCAAATAACAGGCACACACATGGGAACTTCGGACTGTGAAATGATGTTGCTTTTTTAATAGTGCCATTCAGTAGGAAGAGTAATGGGGTGGGGAAAACATTTAATAGTATTGGCAACCACTCTCACACAATATTCTGAATGCTTTATGCTGCTCAGCTGCACCCCACTCTGCACCCAGTGAAACTTCTTCACAGCACCCGGCACTTTACAACTTCTATATAAATTTTAGGGCTGACCTATGCAGGCAGCAGAACGGTGGATGACAAGAGAATCCTGGGGGGCGTAGAATGGCGTGTTCATTTCAGAGTGCAAATGGGGGTAAGGTGTCTTGACAGTTGCTCCGTATTAAGAGAACAGAATTACCTCCCTGCAACCGAAATCCTAGCACACAATAGAGAAAAGCTGCAAATGAATGCTCTCATGAGTGTGCCTGTATCCTAGTTGCGGGCATGCATCTTACACAGGGGAAAGGCAAACATGATCCCACTTCACCTGATGCCTAAAGTAGCCTGTTCCACTCCCCTCTTCTTCCTCCTCATTCTGCTACTTGCTTTGTCCGAAAATACATCAGGGGCTGGGCCTCCAACATGATATATACCACCAGCTGCCAAGGATGCCCTTCTGCTGTCTACAGAAAGCAAACAGCTTAGCCGCTACAAATAAGTGGGCAGAAATCTGACATAAAGAATGGCAGTATTATTCAGTGGGAGAGCATTTTAATCTGCCAGGACACTCAGCTGCTGACCTGTGAAGCCATAGTTCTCCAAAGAGAGATTTCAGCATAAAATTGTTGAACTAGAATCTATCCAGACATATAACTCAGTTTAGGACTCAATCAATATCAGTGTCTTTTCTTCCAGGGCGGACTTTGGCCTTTCAAATTTCAGCGGCACCCTATGCAAGGCCAAAATTCAGCACCTCACCACCTCCTCTCGACTTCCATTGCATTCAGTTCACTACATGACAGTTGCAACACCCTGCCACACACACCCCAGGCTCAGTCACACTGCCCAAAATCTGTCTCTCTTTCTTCCACTACAGGTCTATGCTTTTCCCAGTCATTGCTATTATGAAGAGTGACAACGCTTAGCTTGTAATCGCTTGAGCTTCATGCAGAAATGTGACAAATCTTCTGTGCCTCTTGCGTTCCGTGGTCTTTTTGACTCGGTTGCTCATGTATTTTCTCTCACGTATGTCATGCTTGTTTACGTCTGCAAACTGAGGAGAACCAAGTTCTAGTTCATGAAAGTTTATGGTACAATAGGCATGCAGTCAGACGTCAGTCCCAGTGGGACTTACTCCAATAATAATAATAATAATCACCATCATCATCATTATTTCTACCCCACCCATCTGGCTGGGTTTCCCCAACCACTCTGGGCGGCTTCCAACAAAAAATTAAAAATATATTAAAAAATCAGTCATTAAAAACTTCCCTAAACAGGGCTGCCTTCAGATGTCTTCTAAATGTCAGATAGTTGTTTATTTCTTTGACATCTGATGGGAGGGCATTCCACAGGGTGGTCGCAGCTACCAAGAAGGCCTTCTGCCTGGTTCCCTGTTCTAGGTTCTCCTAGATAAGCACATAAGAAACATGCTGATGAATCAGGTCAAAGAGTCACTTAGCCCAGTATCCTGTTCTCACAGTTCCTAAGGAAAGCCTGCAAGCAATACCTGAGTCCTCAACTTGTGATTCCCAGCAACCCGTGTTCAGAGGTATATTGTCTCCACCAGTGGAGGTTGAAGTCTAACGTCACTATCTGCACTGGCTTTATTCAGCTGTGACATCTGTTGCCCAACTTTTCAAGGACCATTTGAATAAACAAATAACCCATCCAATGTCCGTTCCATCTCATGCTTAGACTAGGTAAAGGTAAAAGACCCCTGGATGGTTCAGTCCAGCCAAAAGCAACTATGGGGTACAGCGCTCATCTCACTTCAGGCTGTGGGAACCGGTGTTTGTCCACATACAGCTTTCTGGGTCATGTGGCCAGCATGACCAAACCACTTCTGGCACAACGGAAACACCTCAACTGAAGTCAGAGTGCACAGAAATGCCATTTACCTTTGCAATACAGTGGTACCTATTTAGCTACTTGAACTGGTGTGCTTTCGAACTGCTAGGTTGGCAGGAACTGGGACTTAGCAACGGGAGCTCACCCTGTTGCAGGGATTCGAACTGCCGACCTTCTGATTGGCAAGAGGCTCAGTGGTTTAGACCACAGCACCACCATGCTTAGACTGGAATATGGAATATGTCTCCACAAATAAGTAATGATCTATGGCAGGGATAGGGAACCTATGGTCTTCCAGATGTTGTTGAACTCCCATCAGCCCCAGTCAGAGGGATGATGGAAGTTGTAATCCAATAGCATCTGCAGGTACCCGTCTCTGATCTGTGCTATGGGGCCACAAGAGACTTTTGTGTGAGTTCCTGAGTTGTGATTGGAGGACGTGCTCCACGGGAACCTGATTTGTGAGATAGGGAGGTAACACGCCAAGCTATAAGTCAGATGGGTACATGGATCCAATCAAGAACGTAATATTACATATAAATTATGGTCATCATTTGAAATATTGGGGAGTAACAGTAATGTTTGGTTCAACCCATAGCCTTAATACCTTATCTAAGATAATGTCTGGGATTCTCAGTTCAAGAAGGATGCTGACAAGCTGCAAAGGATATAGGCATGACTTAAGAATTTTATGAAAGTCCCGTGAGACAAATCAAGTGAAGAAAACCTGTACTGCATTCTATGCCATAAAAAGACAATTAAGAAAATGGGCTTTGTCAACCCTTTTTCAAATATCTAAAGGCATATATGGATACTCAAGAGGGGGCAAAGGATTCCAAATTGAATTATGTGGTGACATCTAAAATCTGTCAATCCTGTATCGCTGAAAGCTAGTTGAATCCCTTTTCTTGCACACTTGTCAATCAAGTAAGTGACAGCCAGAAAGGGGAGGAAGATTAAGCAGGCAAGAGAAATGTGACGAAGCAATATTTCAGTGGCATCCATCTGCAACAACGGAGTGTCTGTGTGTGGAGCACAACAGACAAAAAGAGGAGCAATACAATTACATGGACACCCTTTAGTCCCACCAACAAAATGACAGCATCAGACCAGCCACACTTTTAGCCGCCGGTGAGATGGAAGAAAAGCTCTTTTCTTGCAATAGAACGATGAGGCTGTGCAACGGTACGTGACACGAAGCATCCTTTTCAGAACACTCTGAACAGTGAGCAGCATAGAGGTCACATAGCTCACACTCACACAGAGGGCTGAGAAATACTCATGCCTGAAACCCTGGAGCGCTGCTGCCAGTCAGTGTAGGAAATACTGGCCTCGATGGGCCAATAGTCTGACTTGGTATAAGGTGGCATCTGTCTTAGGGCAGAAAGCAAGATGTAACCCAGCCACCCAGCAGCCGCTCTTTTAGCAAAGTGAATGTTTGCAGCAAAATGGTAGAAAGGGCAGGGCGTAAGGAGGTCCCTGCAATTGGAGAGGGTTCCCCATGGTTTGAATACAATGCTTCCCATGAGAGCTGCAGCTTGGATGACAATCTCTTTGCTTTTAGCGTTTTGTACAAGGGCTTTGGTAGGGATGCGGGTGGCGCTATGGTCTAAACCACAGAGTCTAGGGCTTGCCGATCAGAAGGTCAGTGGTTTGAATCACCGCAACGGGGTGATCTCCCATTGCTCTGTCCCTGCTCCTGGACCCTAGCAGTTCAAAAGCACATCAAAGTGCAAGTAGATAAATAGGGACCGCTCCAGCAGGAAGGCTGCTCTGGTTCGCCAGAAGTGGCTTAGTCATGCTGGCCACATGACCTGGAAGCTGTACGCCGGCTCCCTTGGCCAATGAAGCGAGATGAGCGCCACAACCCCAGAGTCGGTCACGACTGGACCTAACGGCCAGGGGTACCTTTACCTTTACAAGCGCTTTGATATTTGTAGGACTCTGCAGATCATGAGTGGGGAACGTCAAGCCCAAGGGCCAAATGTGCCCCCATAGACCTCGTGGCAGGGACTGGCTGGACACTGAGGTGTAGGCACTGGGAGAAGCAGGATTGGAGACTGACTTGGAAGAAGGAATCAGTGATCTGTAGGAGCCTGCAACAGCCAGAAGATGAGAGTCAAAGGCAAGAGAAGCTGCAGGATTGGAGAGTGAGGAACAAGTGCCGGAGTAGGGAGAGATAGGTCAGGCTGGTGTAGAGTCAAGAGCTTACACACCTCCTCCTCCTGCTTCACTGTCTTCCAGGACCAGGAGAGGGTTGAAGTGGGAGGAGCAGAAAGAGGTTATACACAGGCATAGTCTTCGACTGCTTGTGCGCAGCTAAGGTGGAGGAGATACATAAGTTGAAGTCGGAGGGCAGAACCTCTTTGTTGCTGCAACTGCCTCATTAGGTGCACAGAGTAACAGAGACACAGGACTGAAGGACATATCTTTTCCTAACTTGTAAGTGTACTTTTGACAATAAATAGTTAATTTCTCACTCTGGACATTCCTTGCCTGTCAGAGCACCAGATAATGTGGTTACACAAAAATCCTCCTAAAAAGTAAGGGGAAGTGTCTGTATGTCTTATGGAGCAAATGTGTGGTCCCTGGAGCCAAATTTCCCAGGGGCAAAAAGCAGATCCTGCTTTTTTTAGAGAGAGAGGGAAGGGGGTGTTGAAACAAAGGCTCTGAGCAGCTGATCAGGAGATAAGGGACTCTAGAGATAAAGGAGATAAAGGAGATAAAGGAGGCTGCCTGGGAGGGGGGAGGTAAAAGCACATGGATTCTCAGGATTTTTGCATTGGGTCATCCCAAATTCTCCATCAGATCACATAGCATGTTCATGACTACAGCCTGCACTAAAACAAAAACAAAAAAACTCATCCACTGTTTCGTGGGGCCGCAATGGTGCAAAACCGTGATTACAAAGCACGGATCCTCATGGATCCTCAGTCCTGGCTATACCCCTCACTGGGATCTTCTTCCTCCTCCCCATTGTCCTGCCAGTTCATGACGACCTATTTCCTTCACTGCAAAGGAAACTCAGTGCAAAAGATAGGACAGGGCGTAATCAATTCTGTAACATTCAGTGACAGCAACTGGAAACATTGTTGGGGAGGGAAACTGAAGGGGCAAAATATATTTCCAGGTGAGCGTGTTGCGCCCCGCATGTTAAGATCTCTAAAAGAAAAATAGCAGTATATATTAACGGCAATGAATGCCGATCATAGTCAGTGGATTGATTTCTTCTGCCGTTTGCATCAGAATTCTCTGACATCCCTACCCGCTTTTGGACTAGGGGCATAACTGAAATGCAATCAAGGCACAACTCCTCTGCAACAGTTGGAGGGGGATATTGGAGGAGGAGATCCACGTTGCTTACCCAAGATAAATGACATTTCTTAATCAGTCCTCCTGAAGAAATCTGATAATGGTTCCTATATTTTATTAAGCTTGTGTGGGTGGTGAGCTGTTGGCTGATATAAAACCAGAAACTAATAGAGAGGAGAGGGATGTAACTTAGATCTGCCGAAAAATTAGATTAATTCATAATATAAATTCTTTTAGAAATCCTTTAGCACTCTTCACCTGCTTTCTCAAAGCCTTCAAACGACTTTCTCTCTTCGGAGTGTGTCTGTGCACGCTTCACCCGGGTAATAACTTTGCTTCTTTTTCTCCAGACTGAGCTGTTTCCCAGAAGCAGTAAAAAAGAGAAACAAGCTTTCTCTGATCAGCTATAAACATGGGTGAGATTGTGCAGACAACCTTTATCTTTTATTGAAGTGGTAATTGGAACATCCTAGGAAGAAAAGTGCCATCGGATAAGATCTCTACAAAACAGCATTTGAGGAATCTATCAAGGTTTGTCTATAACCTATAACCCAAACACATAGAGAACAACAAAGGGCTCGACAGCTCGGCCAGTGGTGTGAAGCCTCTGAACCCCAGACCAATTTTAGTCCAATTTGACCTGCGAGGACATTTCCCCGAACCACACCAACCCATCAAATCAGCCAATGTTAGCTGATGGGCAGTGTGGCTGGGTTCAATTCCTCTAGTCCGTTTCCTTGATTCAGAGCAGAACATTCTGGGACGGGCTCACAGCTCCCTGGTGCAGTGTGTGCTGTGCATGCAAATGGCCCTGGGTTCAAGTCCAGATGAGAATGAAGCCCATCTGAAATTCTGGACAGCTGATACCAGTCACCGTACCGTACTGAGCTTGTCCATATTGATATACAGTAATCTCACTTGATATGTAGCCCTGTTTAGGGAAGTTTTTAATGTGTGACATTTTAATAATACAGTGGTACCTCGGGCTACAGGTTACAGACGCTTCAGGTTACAGACTTCGCTAACCCAGAAATAGTACCTCGGGTTAACTTAGCTTCAGGATGAGAACAGAAATTGTGCTCCGGTGGTGTGGCAGCAGCGGAAGGCCCCATTAGCTAAAGTGGTGCTTCAGGTTAAGAACAGTTTCAGGTTAAGAACGGACCTCTGGAACAAATTAAGTACTTAACCTGAGGTATCACTGTAATTTTTTATTTGTACCCTGCCCACTCTGTTTTCCCAGCCACTCTGGGTGGCTTCCAACAAAGATTAAAAATACCTTTAGATGTCTTCTAAATGTCAGGTAGTTGTTTATCACTTTGATATCTGATGGGAGGGCATTCCGCAGGGTGGGCGCCACTACCAAGAAGGCCCTCTGCCTGGTTCCCTGTAGCTTTGCTTCTCACAATGAGGGAACAACCAGAAGGCCCTTGGTGCTGGACCTCAGCATCCGGGCAGAATGATGGGGGTGCAGACTCTCCTTCAGGTATACTGGGTCGAAGCCATTTAGGGCTTTAAAGGTCAACACCAACACTTTGAATTGTGCTCGGAAATGTACTGGGAACCAATGTAGGTCTTTCAAGACTGGTGTTATGTGGTCTTGGCGGCTGCCCCCAGTCACCAGTTTCACTGCCACATTCTGGATTAGTTGTAGTTTCCAGGTCACCTTCAAAGGTAGAGTGCATTGCAGTAGTCCAAGCGGGAGATAACTAGAGCATGCACCTCTCTGGCGAGATAGTCTGCGGGCAGGTAGGGTCTCAGCCTGCGTACCAGGTGGAGCTGGTAGACAGCTGCCCTGGATACAGAATTGGCCTGCGCCTCCATGAACAGCTGTGAGTCCAAAATGACTCCCAGGCTGCGCACCTGGTCCTTCAGGGGCACAGTTACCCCATTCAGGGCCAGGGAGTCCTCCACACCCGCCTGCCCCCTGTCCCCCAAGAACAGTACTTCTGTCTTGTCAGGATTCAACCTCAATCCATTAGCTGCCATCCATCCTCCAACCGCCTCTAGGCACTCGCACAGGACCTTCACCGCTTTCACTGGTTCTGATTTGAAAGAGAGGTAGAGCTGGGTGTCATCTGCATATTGATGGACACCCAGTCCAAACCCCCTGATTATCTTTCCCAGTGGCTGCATGTAGATGTTGAAAAGCATGGGGGAGAGGACGGAACCCTGAGGCACCCCACAAATGAGAGCCCATCTCATCCCTCACCACCACCCAGGAGGAAGGAGCGGAACCACTGTATAGCAGTGCCCCCAGCTCCCAGCCCCTCAAGACGGTCCAGAAGGATGTTATGGTCGAAGGTACCAAAGTACCCCATTTATAGGTCACAATAGGCACATTCCCTCTCCAATAGGACTCCTGCACAGCTCCCTTCACTTCCTGCCCTTTCACAAGAGCACTTCTATATCCCTGGTTGCAATTTGTTCCATAGGATTTTGCCGTTCAGGTCAATGGGAGGTGGATTGCACCCTAAATTAGCACCATTGTCATTATAAAAGTGTTGTTTCAGTAGCAGCAGCCTCCACCGTTCACAGATTTCCTTTTGCTCAAATGGCTTCATTAAGGCCGCCTGAGAAGCTGTTCAAGCACTGATTGCTTTTTCCGAATCTCCTGCCTGAGCAGGGCACTTCTGATTCAGTTATCAGACCTAATAGCTGGCTTGCTGCCAGACATCCGCTTTCCAGCATTTCTATGACTTGCTGTTTCTCCTTAATTGTTTCAGCTGTCTTATATTCATATGACTCGAATGCGGATTTGATCCAGTGTTCAACCCGAAGGCCTTCTGGCAGTCCCTCATTGCAAGAAGTGAGGTTACAGGGAACCAGGCAGAGGACCTTCTTGGGAGCTGCGATCACTCTGTGGAAAGCCCTCTTGTCAGATGTCAAGGAAATAAACATCTCTCTGACTTTTAGAAGATATCTGAAGGCAGCCTTGTACAGGGAGGTTTTTCATGTGTGAGGGTTTTGTTTTGTTTTGTTTTGTTTTGTTTTGTTTTGTTTTGTTTTAACATTTTGTTGGAAGTTGCCCAACAAAATATAGTATCATCATCATCATCTTTGGTTCGGTTTCCATGCTAGCTGCATTCACCAGTCCCTGAAAAGCAGGAACCTCCTTCCTATGTTTCTCTCTCTCGCTTCAGTGAACTGGTAGCATTTGTGTGTGTTTGCCTTGTTTAAGGCAGGATTCTATGTGACTGTTCTGCTTGACTCTTCAGCTCCTCATCAGCAGTAAGGATGATTTCAAGAATGCGCTCTGCTCAAGAAAGTAAAGAAGAAAGAAATGCCACGCTGTCAAAAATAACTGAGTGTTGGGTGATGAATCTGCTTCATTAAAAACAACTCCAAAACGTAAGAGAGGCTGAACTCAATCAACACATTGCAAACGCACACAATAATTCCCAAGCATACTGTGGCAGCAAGTGTAGTTCATTCTAGTGAAGCAGCCTAGACCTTCATGATTCAAGTTCTTGCACAATGGTTATGTATCTTTTAGCTGCTTCTTTTCATGTTTGAAAAAAGCAAAAATAAATCCAGGTCACATAGAAAACTCAAGCACCACCACCAACATGCTAGCTTTCATAGTGCAGGGTTATTATTGGGAAGGGCCATAGATCACAGGCAGATCATCTGTTTTGTCTGCAGAGGGCCCTCTGTTCAATCCAGAGTATCCTCAGCTGGGACTGGGAGAGTCTCCCCGTCTGAAGCTCTGAAGAGAGGCTCCTAGTCAGTATGTAAAAATAAGGTAAAGGACCCCTGGACAGTTAAGTCCAGTCAAAGGCAACTATGAGGTTGCAGTGCTCATCTTGTTTTCAGGCCAAGGGAGCCAGCTTTTGTCCACAGACAGCTTTCCATGTCATGTGGCCAGCATGACTAAACAGCTTCTGGCACAACAGAACACTGTGACAGAAGCCAGAGCCCACGGAAACACCGTCTACCTTCCTGCCAGAGCAGTACCTATTTATCTACTTGCACTTGTGTGCTTTCAAACTGGTAGGTTGGCAGGAGCCGGGAGAGAGCAACTGGAGCTCACCCTGTTGTGGGGATTTGAACTGCGGACCTTCCTATCGGCAAGCCCAAGAGGCTTGGTGGTTTAGACCACAGCGCCACAAAAGTGACCTAGATAGACCAAGGTTTAGGGCTGTTGAATTCTGGAAGACAATGGAAACATGAGGGTGAATTGTCAATGTTTACTTATGCCCAGGAGGACTGGTGACTGGGAGCGGCCACCAAGACCATATAACACCAGGGCCCACCGGTCGCGAGAAGCCAAGTTACAGGGAACCAGGCAGAGGGCCTTCTTGGTAGTGGCACCCACCCTGTGGAATGCCCTCCCAGCAGATGTCAAAGAGAAAAACAACTGCCAAACTTTTAGAAGACATCTGAAGGCAGCTCTGTTTGGGGAAGCTTTTAATGTTTAATAGGTTATTGCATTTTAGTGTTCTGTTGGAAGCCGCCCAGAGTGGCTAGCGAAACCCAGCCAGATGGGCAGGGTATAAATAATAATTTGTTGTTGTTGTTGTTATCCCATGTCAAGAAGGGAAATCAATGCAATCAGTATTCACTGTTATTGTTGCTTGTGGTCTGCAAATGACATGCAATTTATTACATTGCATTGTGTTTCCTTGCACTGAAATGACAGGGTGGAATGATGTAATGACAATGTAATTCATTGAGTCAATTATGTAAGGAACATTATTTTGCAACAGTGGACAGCGAGACAAATAATGTAGCTTTTGGCAGAAGACGATCTGCAGGAGAATGGAAACAGGCCTGCATGTGGCGAATACAGGGTGGAGTAGAAAACGAGACCTTCTTAGTCTCAGTCTAAGGCAGCTTTCTGTGTTGCAAGGTTCTTAAAATGTTCTTAAAATTGGGGAGCGTTTAAATATGCAATGCCCCACCTGCAATTTGCAGATCATGAGTTAATTCATTTTAATTCATGAGCTACAGCTTACCTTCAGGCCTTAGCTCTAAGAAACCATTTTTTAATTATTATTATTTACACAGCTTATTATATGGCATGCAATTATTTCTGCCATTGGCATTTTCTTAGTGTCTCTCTAGCCAGTTCACAGGTGTCAGAAGCCAGCGGCATGGCAGGTAATTCACCTGGAGCTCTTTGCTGGAGTCTTGCTCCAAGGCCCGTGACACACTTTTAACAGACAGAAGTAACTTCTGCCCTTTCCACATCCTCATCCTTACCTTCTTTGATGGCTTTAAAAGAGGATGAGACAAATTTATGGATGATAAGAGCTATCAACAGCTACTAGACACAATAGCTGTGTTCCTCCTCCACTGTTGGAGGCTGTATGCTGGGAATCACAGTGTGGTTGTTCTCGGGTCCTGTTTCAGGCTTCCCAGATGTATCTGACTGACCACTGTAAGTGGTGCATGATTTAGTTATCTCTAGATCAGGATGCTGAACTAGATGGATCTTTGGCCTAATCTAGCAGAGCTCTTCTGTTTTCTTACTGGGCTGCTTAAAATGCCAATTTTCACTCGTTGCAGGCATTATAATTATCAAGTGACCCCCTAACCTTGCAGATACATTGACTCATTCCTATTTATAGAGGTTCCACCCCCCAAAAAATGCACATATCAGCCTCACATACTACTTGCTGCATGTATTATGTTTGTTGCTAGGAAACCTGTGAATAGTAACTCATTTATGCATCTACAGTATACTCTGCATGTAATTTTAAAAAACAACAGTCAGACGCACAGCTTTTATTTAAACTCTGCAATGCACTGTAAAAATAATAATAATGAAGGCAATTGTTGCATGAAATGGCTTTATCTGCTTAAACAGAGACATGAAATGGATCAGATCATTTTATGTTGTATTGGATAAAACCTCCCAGTTGTTTACAGAAGTTCACCAGTAAATGACCTGAGATGTGAAAGCACACAACGCATTATATAAGCTGTGTGCCTGAGAGCTGATTCTTACATGACCCTAACACGTAGGCTGGACATTGATTTTATTTATTTATGATTTTTCTGTGCCAATACGTCACGCAGACCTCCAAGCAATTTCCATGAAAGCATGCACCAAAAACAACAATATCAATTTAAAAGAAAATTATAGAATAGCAACATAGGAAAACAGGAATCTACCTTATATTGAGTCAGGACATTTGTCCATTTAGCTCAATATTGTCTACACTGGCTAGCAGTGGCTCTCCGGGAATCCAGGAAGGGCCCTCCCCCAGCCTTACTTGGAGAAACTCAGAATTGAATTTGGGACTGTCTACCACTGAGCTAGGGAAGCGGGTGGCGCTGTGGGTTAAACCACAGAGCCTAGGACTTGCCAATCAGAAGGTTTGCGGTTCGAATCCCCGTGATGGGGTGAGCTCCCGTTGCTCGGTCCCAGTTCCTGCCAACCTAGCAGTTCGAAAGCACGTCAAATAGGTACCGCTCCGGTGGGAAGGTAAACGGCGTTTCCGTGCGCTGCTCTGGTTCGCCAGAAGTGGCTTAGTCATGCTGGCCACATGACCCGGAATCTGTACGCCGGCTCCCTCGGCCAATAAAGTGAGATGAGCACCGCAACCCCAGAGTCGGCCAATACTGGACCTAATGGTCAGGGGTCCCTTTACCTTTACCTTACCACTGAGCTACAGAACATTCATAATAATTCACAACAATTTTGTTCTATTTAACAATAGTGCCTCCATTAGAAGCCTGATGAGGGGAGCAGTGTCCTGTAACTTGGATCAATGCTATTCTGCTTTGCAGGTAAGTTGTTTGCAGATTTCTGACAGTAGTACAGTTGTATTCTAGGTAGTGTAATATTTTGTAGGAGCTGGATATCATGTCTGGACTAGTCTTAGTCATGTTTGGCGTTGCCTCAGCATGAGTAGAGCGAATGAAATCAATCAATCAAGTCCATGTGATTTCAGTCGGTTGACTCTTAAGCATGCCCTATATTTCACCCAAACCATTGCATTTTAATAACACAGCTTGGTGGTGTTAGACTTGTAAACCCATAGGAAATAATTGTACATCTTAGATCAGGGATTGGGAACCTGTGTCCCTTCAGATTTTGTTGTATCCCAATTCTCATCATCTTCGTGCAAAAGGGCCAACCGTAATGGAAGACGGGAGTTATGGATTTCTGTTGTTCGACCTGTAGGTTTATCAATCTGCCTGGAGGCCTTGCCAAGTAATGGACTTCCTGACTCACACTTTATAGCAGAGGATAGCTCACAAGCCCAGCCCACACTCAACATGCTATGGTCCAATGTTTCCCGGTTATCAAGATTCCTCATGTCCTATTAGTCCAGGATTGACAGCTTCCCTATCAGATATCTGATCTGGACATGTTATCCAAGCCATGTGGCCAAAGGAGTTTGTGCCCTACACACCTGCATTCAGCCATTGATACATCAAGTCTTTAAAGATACACAATGCCTTTAAAGTGGCTCATTCTCCAGCAAGAGATCTCAGCACTGCTTCACAAATGCACCACTCATCACGTGATTTGCCATCACCTTCCCATTCAGCATTTCATAGCGTGCAGCTGAATTGAAGGTGTGAACCGACCTTGAAGAACTGTTGTGGTATGCAGAGTTCTATTTGCGGTGTTAGACCTGTGACGACACCTTCTCACATACAAGCCAAGTGAGGAACACATGTGTGTGAATCAGCCCAGAGTGGACCAAACTGCAATCTGCCAATGGGCCACAATCGCAAGGCACGCAGACTCTTGTCAGCGTCCACTGACTCTGCTGCAGGAGGTCAGGTAAGGGGCCCAGTGAAAAGCTTCTGCAAAGTTAAGAACTTTCTAGGTAAAGGTAAAGGGACCCCTGACCATTAGGTCCAGTCATGACTGACTCTGGGGTTGCAACCTTCATCTCGCTTTATTGGCCGAGGGAGCTGGCGTACAGCTTCTGGGTCATGTGGCCAGCATGACTAAGCCGCTTCTGGCAAACCAGAGCAGCGCATGGAAACACCGTTTACCTTCCCACTGGAGCGGTACCTATTTATCTACTTGCACTTTGTGCTTTCGAACTGCTAGGTTGGCAGGAGCTGGGACCGAGCAACGGGCGCTCACCCCATCGCGGGGATTTGAACCGCTGACCTTCTGATCGGCGAGTCCTAGGCTCTGTGGTTTAACCCACAGTGCCACCCACTACTAATGGTGGAAAACTAATGGTTTGAGCCAACAGCCAGGCTATTGCTCTTTTGGTCAGCCCTGAGTGCCATTCTTAGCCAGTTGTCAAGGAGGACTGAGACCTTGCCAGTGCAGGCTGGTCCTCTTGGGCAAATGGGAAACTATCAGTCCCAAGGGGCAGCAGCACCAGCCAGGGGATGCTGCATTACTGCCACGTTCTTATATTTAGCCTGTGATCAATGATGGGAGAAGCAAATGTCTCTATTTCATGCACATGCCCTTAATGAAATGTGATTAAATTATATTTTATTCACTTTCTGGAGCTGCCCCGAAGTTGTTATATGTGGCTAATGAGATAATTTGGCCACCCCACTGTACAGCAGTCCTTATTTGAATGCATACTTGCAATCCTGGCTCAGGTGCAGAGATATTGACATTACAAAGGCGCTTGGATGATTAATATTTGAATGATATTGGCACAGTGGCACGGACGTATTTGCCCGCAAACATACAAAAGAAGGTATTTCTTTACCCTGGGACTAAGATGCAGCCTGGTTCAATGCTGCCACCTCTTGGCCCATTGAGGAACTCAGGCACATGGTCAGATTTAATTTGTATTTGCAGCTATGGAAAACCAGTAGAACATTAGGAATAAAAGGCATTTTGAATATGTTTTAGAGGAATGAATTGGAATTCTGAAGCAGTGTGGCAATTCAATATAATATCAAGTGCTACTTTTACCAAGAGCAACTTACAATAATGCTTGCTTTCCACCCTTTGGTTATCCATAGTGAATATTGCATTTCGAAACTGAATAGACAGAACCCTGATCTACTCAAAGCAATCTTTAATCCGTGGCTGGTTTTCATTTTGAACCTAAAGTAGATCTGGAATGAGGTTTCCAACTTTCATTTTTATTAAAGATATTAAACTTTTAAAAGCATTTATAGATCAACAAAGCTATAAAAAAACCACAGAAAAAACCAGCAAATTTATTTTGTCCCTGAATATTTTATGCTTTAAAGAAATTTGGAGCAACAGGGAGCAGGGTAGTCTCCTGGGCAAGTCCCAATGAAATGGAGTTTTCCTTCTGCTAGATAGGCTACCTTCCCAGGTTGATGAGCCCCATCTGCCCCTCATTTCCCTCTACAGCAAGTGCAGAAACCGCCTTTTTGAGCATTGGACCCACTATTGGTCTCGTTTGCCCAATTCACCAGAGCCTGTCATTGCATGCAGGGCAATAAATAATACAACAATAATAGATTAAATTGCCCACAGTATGTTGTGCTTCCACATCACTCCAGATTATCTGCCTGGGGAGGCTGCCTCAGTCTGCCTAACAATAGGGCTGGCTCTGAAAGCCCTTTGAACAAGAGGATTGTTTTCTTTATAGCAGGACCCTTGGCCACCCTTACTTGTCCTGTCTCATACAAAGCATTGACTATAGCGATTGCATGATGCGTGAACAGAGCACAGCAGAGCTTTTTCAAACCTGTTGGATTTTTCTCAGAAAATTAAGCACAGCGTCAGGGCTGTGACACTCAGTAACAAGACACAAGAGCATCTTGGATAAGCAAAGGCCTCTTGTGAGACAAGCTTGTAGCAGGTGGAAGGAAACCCTAGCACAATCTTCATCCTAACTATAGAAACCATTCTGTCACAAGGAGGACCATTGGCAAAGGGTGTACAGCCACAGCCACATTCAGACATTTTGTGGATGTAGCTAGAGCACAAAATGTCTTTTGAAAACCCTGTAGACTGGTATTTGGTTTTGGTTTTGCAGGTGCATTCTACAACATTATAATAATATTATAATAATTCATTATTTATACCCCGCCCATCTGGCTTGGTTTCCCCAGCCACTCTGGGCGGCTCCCAACAGAATATTAAAAACATGATAACACATCAAACATTAAAAAACTTCCCTAAACAGGGCTGCCTTCAGATGTCTTCTAAAATTCAGCTGGTTTATTTCCTTGACATCTGATGGGAGGGCGTTCCACAGGGTGGGCGCCACTACTGAGAAGGCCCTCTGCCTGGTTCCCTTTAACCTCACTTCTCGCAGTGAGGGAACCGCCAAAAAGCCCTCAGAACTGAACCTCAGTGTCCAGACTGAACAATAGGGGGTGTAGACACTCCTTCAGGTATACTGGGCTGAGGCTGTTTAGGGCTTTAAAGGTCACAATTAAACACTTTGAATTGTGCTGGGAAACATACTGGGAGCTAATGTAGGTCTTTCAGGACCAGTGTTATGTGGTCTCAGCAGCTAGTCTGTCACCAGTCTAGCTGCCGCATTCTGGATTAGTTGGAGTTTCTGGGTCACCTTCAAAGGTAGCCCCACTGAGTGCATTGCAGTAGTCCAAGCAGGAGATAACCAGAACATGCACCACTTTGGCAAGTAAGTCTGTGGGCAGGTATGGTCTCAGCCTGCATACCAGATGGAGCTAATAGACAGCTGCCCTGGACACAGAATTGACCAGCACCTCCATGGGCAGCTGTGAGTCCATAATGCCTCCCAGGCTGCGCACTTGGTCCTCAGGGGCACAGTTACCCCATTCAAGACCAGGGAGTCCTCCGCACCTGCCTGTCCCCTGTCCCACAAAAACAGTACTTCTGTCTTGTCAGGATTCAACCTCACAATTGACACAACAATAGCACATTGGTGGTGGATTTAGACTGTTTGGCCCACACATCATTCTGCTTTATTTTGCCACATTTAGTGCATGCATTTAAATAATTGAGCCCTTCAAGAATGCAGAAACTAACCAGATAAATAACAGAGTTTTGGGTGAGGATGTTGTATTTTGAAAAAGGAGGTCACATAAAGACCCAGCACAGCACATATTGCAAATTTCCTATTACCAAACGCTGCTGCCCTTTGCTGAACCAGTATCTGCTCTCTCCACTTCTGTGGATAGTCCTAGAATTAATGACTAGAGGACACTCCACATTAAGTATGCACATTTATATTTTAATGTGAGGTCCGTGGTCACATCGGAGACCTGCGAAGTGAGAGGTTATGATTTATTGCTGAAAAACGGGATGAGCTCCAAACCCTCCAGATGAAAAATGCGAAGCAGTTCAGTCATCCGAAATCAACCCCTCACAGCATCCCTGGCAACGTAACCGCTGAAAAGAAGGATGTCTGTTTAATTGGGACTTTCAAGGATGTCGCAGCCTGAAGTGTGCAATTAACTTGTCAGCCTTTTTGAAACATGAATAACTTTTTTTAAAATCACGGAGATTCATGCAATGTGAATTTTAAGTACCAATAGCCTGATTTTGTCTCCACAGGGGGGAAATCAGCACCTATGGTTCCCACACATAATAAACAGGATTCCCTGCCCCCCCCCAAAAAAAATTAAAGATGCCAGTGACCATTTTCTTTTTGAGGAGTTACTCATAGCAGAACCTCTTGTTGAAGAGCATCATAGATAACAGTCATAGTTTAAAACACCTGGAGGCAGCACCAGGAGCTCTGGGGATGTACCAAGAGGTGGCCCCAGACTGTAAGGTTTTTTGTTTTTGTTTTAACATAAGTCTCTAACCTTTCTAGAAAGAAAGTTCTGAAGCAAAATGTGGGCTCCCTCCTATGATTTCTGTGGAAATGAGCCAGCCTGGCTGCTCCCATCTTGCAGTGTTTTAAGCTAATGAATGAAGTCAGAGTTGTGATTGATGAGCAGGTTGTTCAGACACCAGGAATCTCTGAGGTCCTAAACAGCAGCCATTTTCTACCCATCTGCACTTTTCTTTCTGGCTAGTGGTCCCTGTCTGCTTGCCGTCTCCATCTGAGATCAGGCATTTCTATTGATCGGTGGTCAGTATATGTGTGCTGAGTGTGCATGCGTGTATTTTTCCTAGGACTTTGGAGTGCTTTTTGTTATGTTGAACAGCAACAGCGTCAATGGGGAAGGGATCAGTCAAGATCATGAACACACACACACACAAACAAACAAACAAACACACTCTTCACCTGGACATATGTTAGCACTGTGCACACACAACCCCCTGACAAGTGTTGCATTTTAATAGCTACGACAGACCGAGGTGTCTCCTTGTTCTTTATGCTCCAGCGTGACCCCAGCGAAATTATAAATAATACCTGAACCCCATGTCTTGATGTCTGTAGACATGAGAGGGTCAGAAATGACTATCAGGGAGTGATCTGTCAAAGCAAACTCGGTTTTTATTTTAACAAAATGTCAATGTACAGATAAGAACCTAGATAATCTTATATTGTGGAATGCATGCTACCACGAGAGGGTGCTGTTCTTCCACTTCTCCAATATGAAATGTCTGTGTCTTAACATACAAGTAGATGAGCCTTGCTACATCGGATCAAAGGATCATCTAGTCTGGCATCCTGTTCTCACAGTGGCCAGCAGATGTCCATGGGCCATCAGTCTCTCCATTTGTGATTCCCAACAAATTGGTCTACAGAGGCATGCTTGTGAAACATGGACCACTTAAAAACGCCACCCCCAACTCCTTGAAAGATTCCATCAACAATGTCTCCAAAAAAAATTACACATCACTTGGGAAGACAGGCGAACCAATGTCAGTGTCCTGGAAGAAGCAAAAATCACCAGTGTCAAAGCAATGATTCTTCAACATCAACTTCGTTGGACTGGTCATGTTATGAGGATGCCTGATGATCGTCTTCCAAAGCAACTACTCTATTCCAAAATTAAAAATGGAAAGTGTAATGCTGGTGGTCAACAAAAGAGGTTCAAAGAATCTCTCAAGGCAAATCTTAAAAAATGTAGTGTAAACACCAACTGGGAAACCCTGGCCTTCGAACGCTCCAATTGGAGAACAGTCTTTACCAAAGGTGTCATGGGCTTTGAAGACGCCCGAACTCAGGGTGAAAGGGAGAAATGTGCTAAGAGGAAGGTACGCTGGGCAAACCCTCACTGTAATCAATTCCCGCTCAGAAATCTATACCCCCACTGTGGAAGGACATGTGGATCCAGAATTGGCCTCCACAGTCACTTACGGACTCACTGTTCATGGAAGACAATCTTACTCGGCTATGAGTGATCGAAGAAGAAGAAGAAGAAGAAGAAGAAGAAGAAGAAGAAGAAGAAGAAGAAGACCACCTATTTGGGCAATTATTGCCCAAACCTGGATTTTTCTTTCAGCCTTATACTAATGCTAATTAAGTATTGGCTCCAGATTAATTTATTTCTAATGCAGGTGGGGAGACTTTGGACCGGTTTCATTATCACTTTCATCACTTGCCACTGACATCATTGCTCCTTTGCTTGCCCTGTCCTCTGGATATTGCTGCCCAGAAGCGAAAGGCAGAAGATACCCACCCACACAGAGAAGTTGTCCCTCTTTGCTCTTGTCACTACTTGCATGCTTGAAGAGGGTAGATGAACAGGTAGCAGAAGGATGAGGGCCAGAGGGATTTGGGGGCCAGGAGCAGGGTCCCTATGGCAGATATTCAACAATGCTAACCCCTGACACGGGTCCTGGCTAACTCTGATTAGTGGGCTTAAGTGCAGAAACAGGCTGTTCACCACTTCAAAACCTCTGGGACATACAGCCTAAAAATATGCACATGGAAAGACTAGGCATCAGTGTAAGAGAGGCAGAGGCACCAGCTTCTCCGGACGATTGAGGGGCCCTGACGCAATGTCCTGATGTCACGCCCACAACATGGCACAATGTCCTGATGAACAGTGACCCCTGAACGTTGAGAGGGCCTGGTCCCCTATAAAAAAAAAGATCAGGGGGCAAGAGAGCAGGTCCAGGCAAACCAGGAACCTGCAGGCCAGACCAGGAGGTCTGGCAACCCTATGGCAGGCATAGGCAAACTCGGCCCTCCAGATGTTTTGGGACTACAGTGGTACCTGTGGTTGCGAACGGGATCCGTTCCAGAGGCCCGTTCGCAACATGAAAAGAGTGCAACCCGCAGTGGCGCATCTGCGCATGCGCAAGTTGCAATTAGCCCCTTCTGCACATGCGCGTGACATCATTTTGCACTTCTGTGCATGCGCAAGTGGCGAAACCCAGAAGTAACCCTTTCCGGTACCTCCGGGTCACCGCAGGACGTAACCTGAAAGAACGTAACATGAAGAGGATGTAACATGAGGTATGACTGTACAAGTCCCATCATCCTTAGCTAACAGGACCAGTGGTCAGGGATGATGGGAACTGTAGTCCCAAAACATCTGGAGGGCTGAGTTTGCCTATGCCTGCCCTATGGATACTAGCCAAAGGGTCCTCATGCAACCACCTGCAGGAATCTAACCTAACTTTAAGGCACCCAATTGTTGGTTGCCAGCTATGGCTCTAACTGCTTCCAGATTGTGGAAGGTGGATGTGGTTTGGGGGAAATGGCTCAGCAGGCCAACTGGAACCCAGGGGTGCCAACTTGAATACAATATGGGGGGGAGGCAAGTAAGCCCCACCCCACATAATCAATCACAAGGTGTGGTGCACACACACCATTTGGATGGCAATGCCCATCAACCTGGGGGGTTGGGAGGCTGTCCCCTCAAATATTTTATTGCGGAGGCGATGGGACCTCGGCTCCTAGGAGTTGGGTTCTATGCTGGGACCTATACCAGGCCTAACTAGGCCCATGGGTTTCCCATGCCTGGTCCAGATTAAAAGTAAACTGGACTGTGCGAAAACAGGTGAAGAATATCAAAGCATATTCCCTTCCCGAACTCTTCCCTGCAACCTCTGCTTTCCTCATTATAATTCTCTCCCTTTTTTAAGAGGAAAAAAAAGCACTTCTCTAAAGAACCTCCCTTGCTGCATTGGGAGAGAAGAGATCTCACAAGTAATTCAGATTCGTCATGCCCTCTTTTCTTGAGACCTTGTGCACTGTGCGAAAAAACAGTGTCCCTCTAAACAGATCAATGCTTGGAGTGTTTTTATTGTTGTTGTTTCATATGACTCATGGCTGTGAAGAGAAGGCCATGGGTTTCTTCCAACATTTGTGCTGCAAGACTCATTATTTCCACACTAACATATTAAATATGGTCAGAAATGTTGCTTGGAGAAGCTCTGTGATTAAGTCAAACAATGGGTGGCATAATGTTAATTAGCGGGAAGTGATCTGAAGACCATCTAATGGCAGCTCTTCATGGTGTGATTACTTTGATAAGCACTGAAGCAAGGGCATCAAGTGTGGACTTAACATATAAGTGTACCTGTATTGAAACACCTCTGTAAATAAGTCTTGGAGTGCTCCCTCCCTCCTCCTTCAGAGAGAACATTCCATATCAAACACTCCTATCAGGTTAGGTGCTTTTGTTGTGATGACAAAGTTCCAGTCCAGAAGCTAAGATGACTTGCATCAACTTCCCTCCCTCCAACTTTGGGTGTGAAGTTGGTAGTGACAGGTGACGGGGTCTGTTGTGGCACCTTGTCTCTGGAATTCCTCCCCAGGTGATGGTTCCCCCCCCAATACTTTTGGCTCCAAGTGGGAACCTTTTAAAGTGTTGGGCAAAGCCAACCTAAACCCCTGAGCTGCCATGCTGGTGGGCTTTGGATGTGGCAAACATGCCCCTCCATTCCACCCTGCCAGCCCAATGGACCCTGCTGCACCTGCAGAAAGCGCAGGCGAAAACAACTACTTGTACTGTCCATGTAGGCAGCAGTCCATGAATCAGGATGCTTTGGAGGAAAAGGGAAGCTGGGTTGGCCAAGACTCCACTGGATCCTAACCCAAGTTAACCCAGTTCAGGTACCAATGATGGGACTAATCAGAGTCTCAAGACAATTACTCTCCCACTTCACTCTGGTCCGCATGAGTGACAGGGCTTCAGATGCAATGCTGCAATGCTGTGCCATTCAGCTCAGCTGCTCCTAACAAGTAGTTAGGGTTGCATCCTTAGGCTTTTTTTTAAAAAAAAAAAGTTTTAGGAGCAGGGATAGGCAAATCTGTCAGTTTTGGTTTCTCATTTTTTCCAGTCTCAGGTTTGTCTCTCCAAATTTCTACATGAGTTTTCACTTTTCTTTCAAGTCCTTGTGAAAATTTGCCAGCATTTTAGTGCAATTTTCTCCCAAACATATACATTTGCATGGAATTTTCCTTAATAGACACAATTTTGCAAAGGATCCCCTCCCTCCCCCCTTTTGTATGTAAGATTGGTTGATATGTCCCTTTTAATGCATATTTTCCCCTAGCCTGTGCAATTTTTTTGTACCTATTCCAGTTCCTGGAGAACTGCCTTGCAAAGATCATATAATACAGGGGTAGGCAACCTAAGGCCTGGGGGCCAGATGCGGCCCAATCACCTTCTAAATCCGGCCTGCGGGTGGTCTGGGAATCAGCTTGTTTTTACATGAGTAGAATGTGTCCTTTTATTTAAAATGCATCTCTGGGTTATTTGTGGGGCATAGGAATTTGTTCATCCCCCCCAAAAAAAGATAGTCCTGCCCACCACATGGTCTGAGGGAGGGTGGACTGGCCCACGGCTGAAAAAGGTTGCTAACCCCTGTTATAATACCAGGCAAGATGGAGAAACAGTCAAAGCAAGCATATGGCAGCTTCTTGTGAGATACCAGCAGAACGAAAGATAAGGTCCCCCTCTCTAGTGGAATTTGGGAAAGTGGTCATAGGCTAGATACAGACTAATAAACTGAAGCTTAATCCAGATCCCAGGCATAACTACGGTGCTCTTAGTAACAAAAACTGAACAGATGAGACCAAAGAATATTCACATATACATAATAACATTCATGTGTGATGCACCACCGGTGACCTTCCTAGTTGAGAGTGGGTGGCAAAAAAAAGGTTTCGAAAAGCAGATTCTCCGGACAATGATTATAATCTAAATTTGATTCCCTTCCTCTCCCCTGCTGCCCAATCTCTCTTTTGTAAGGCAGTGTTAAAATTAACACTCTTTTTTTTTCTGTGACAATATAGACACCATGTGGTGTGGCAGGCAACTGCAGCATGTATAACCCTTAAACATTTTTACTAATCTCTGTATTGTAGCTAGAGAGAAAACATGGGCATATTAAAGTAGAAGTATATTCAATTTGCAGCATAATATATTCATGTCTAGGAATGGGGGATAAATTTGATTCAGTTTGCATTTACCTAAGTTGCTCTTTTCAAAACAGCATACATTTGCATTTCTATGAATCATGCAATCCAGTTCTCCAGATTCACATGTGAGACCCATTCCCCTTTCAAAAGCTATCCGTGTCTCCACTTCAATCTACAGATGGAAGGGGGGGAGGGGAATCAGTTCAATCCACATTTAAAAGTGAATCCACCTAATTCACACTTTCTGAAACAATAAGCAAACTGAAGTACAGTGGTACCTTGGGTTACAGACGCTTCAGGTTACAGACTCTGCTAACCCAGAAATAGTACCTCAGGTTAAGAACTTTGCTTCAGGATGAGAACAGAAATCGTGCGGAGGTGGTGCGGCAGCAGTGGGAGGCCCCATTAGCTAAAGTGGTACCTCATGTTAAGAACAGTTTCAGGTTAAGAACGGACCTCTGGAACGAATTAAGTTCTTAGCCACTGTACAGCCATCCTTTGAAATTTGTATCTCCCTGAATTTTGCAATGGAGCTCTCCAGCCAAATTCTGTGCACAAACATGCATATCCTAAGGTAAAGTGTGCATATAAACACAAATATAACTGAAAATAGCATACAGAAATGTATTGCATAAAGTAAAATTGCATACAAAATTGTGTATATGTGGAGAATTTTGCACTATGATGCTGAAACATTTACACAAGGACTTTAAAAAACCCACACACCACAAACTGGTATGGAAAACAAACTGACAAATTTTTCCTCATGTCAGATAATGTCATTTTAAAAACAGCTAATGATAACTCTGAATGTGTGCTCTGTCTATCGGTTCTTTTAGATTTTGCATCCTTAACTCTCCCATTAAAATGAAGCATTTTGACTGGATCACACACTCTGGGTTTCCTCCCCCTTCTGGTAAGAGAGACGGCTGAAAGGGTGAACTCGCTATGTGCATACGATTTGCCCTGGAGCATACATACCCTTTGCTGAGATTGAGAGCAAATCTGAATTTATTTTCTTCGCACTGTGAGCAAGTTTCTGCATGTTCAAAGTTCGGAAAGCTCCTTCATGTGCATTTCTGGGAGGGGACTTAAGAGAAAGAGGAAAGGAGGGAGGAGAGAGCCTTGGGACATTTTGTCTGGTGAATCATTGCCAGCGACATCCCTCTCTGTCATCTCCTTTTCATATTTTTCTTACTGAAGATGTGTTTACGCTGATTACCATTTTGCAGTATTCGTCTTTATTTACAAACAGGCAGGTTAAGCACAGCTGGAGACAGAGCGTAAGTAGATGCCCTGATAGCCAAAGCTCACTGCTCCCACATCATCATCACCTCTCGGGTGAGGACCCTATGGACCTCCAGCTCCCATCAGCCCCAGAGCCAATGGCCAGTGGTGATGAGAGGTGGAGTTCAGCAACACCTGAAGGGCCACAGGTTCCCAGCCCTGATGCAGATAGTCCTGCATAAGGCATCTCTGCCCTTCGTTCTTCGGATCCAAGGTCACCACTTATCTTCAGAGAGTCTGAAATGTGCCACAGTTACACATGCTAAAGGATACACATCTTTTGCACATGCCAAGCAACCACAACCACAAGAATCCTTCAGCACCAGCCTGGTTCATTTTTGCACCAAATTTTCGTGGAAGGGGCTGTAGCTCAGCGCCGTGCATGTGGAAGGTTTTCAGGTTCAGGCTCCGGCATCTCCAGGCAGGGCTTGTAAATCGTCCTGTCTGAAATCCTAGCAAGTCCCTGACAGACAGTGTTCACAATATGTGAACTCAATGGACCAATGGTGGTACCTTGGTTCTCAAACTTAATCTGTTCCAGAAGTCTGTTCCAAAACCAAAGCATTCTGAAACCAAGGCACACTTTCCCATAGAAAGTAATGCCAAATTGGATTAATCCGTTCCAGACTTTTAAAACCAACCCCTAAAACGGCAAACCTAGACAGCATCTTAAACAGCAGAGACATCACTTTGCCAACAAAGGTCCGTATAGTTAAAGCTATGGTTTTCCCAGTAGTGATGTCTGGAAGTGAGAGCTAGACCATAAAGAAGGCTGATTGCCAAAGAATTGATGCTTTTGAATTATGGTGCTGGAGGAGACTCTTGAGAGTCCCACGGACTGCAAGAAGATCAAACCTCTCCATTCTTAAGGAAATCAGCCCTGAGTGCTCACTGGAAGGACAGATCCTGAAGCTGAAGCTCCAGTACTTTGGCCACCTCATGAGAAGAGAAGACTCCCTGGAAAAGACCCTGATGTTGGGAAAGATGGAGAGCACAAGGAGAAGGGGATGACAGAGGACGAGATGGTTGGACAGTGTTCTCGAAGCTACCAGCATGAGTTCGACCAAACTGCGGGAGGCAGTGGAAGACAAGAGTGCCTGGTGTGCTCTGGTCCATGGGGTCACGAAGAGTCAGACAAGACTAAACGACTAAACAACAACAACAAAATGGCAATTTAACATGAATTTTACTATCTAACGAGACCATTGATCCATAAAATGAAAGCAATAAACAATGTACTGCAGTCACACAATCAATCAATCAGTAGCTGAACTGGGTTCCACACAGTCAAACAAAAAGCCACAAAAACGCAAAATAAATAGCAAAGAGAGACAGAACAGACCTCAACGTAACACTCAAATTGGAAGCGTAACACTCAAAACGGAGCAAGTTCAGCTTCCAAAAAAGTTCGCAAACCAGAACACTTACTTCTGGGCTTGCAGTGTTTGGGTTCCAAGTTGTTCAAATACCAAGGCATTTGAGAGCCAAGGTACCACTGTATAAGGTACTTTCCTCTGTCTCACTAAGATTTTCAGGGTGCTGAAGTTTATGCTCCATCTCGTTTTCCCCCCACTTGTGTGCTGCTTGGGCAAAACTGTGGATCAGTGTTACGTAGGCAGCATTGACACAGATAATACTGGAGGGGGGAGATTATATACAGCGTCAGTTTGTAGCACTCATTTCCCCACATACACACCCCAGCGGAGTATTGTCTGAAAGAAACACAAGCGCCTTATTTTCAAATTGCCTTGCATATTTTGTGTGTGGAAAGTACAGCATAAAGAACACTAGGTGGTCCCTGTGGTTCATTTTTGGCTTTTCAGAGGCATTTTTTTTCTCTGCATAACGGTGATGTACAATTATGGAAGGCTCTGCAGACGTGGGGGTGGGTGGGGAGAAACCTCCAGGAGGAAGTTACCACCCAGAACCGCATAAAGAGCTGCAAAAGCAATGAGAGAGGGTTTTTCTCGGCATTTAAAACCAGAGATTGACGTGGCATTCTCCCTCTCTGAAAGGGAAGCGAGGCAGTCCTCTTTGGAAAATTGCTTTCAAAACAATTGGCTTCAGGGTTCTGCTGAAGTTGGATACACCCTGTAATATGGGGCGGTTTGATTTACCCAAGTGAGGTTATAAGATGAAAAGGAGAGAGTTAAAAATATAACAAAGAGGCTTGGGATTCGATTCATTGTCGAGAGTTCAGGCAGATGGACTTTTCTCTTGTCTCCGGTCCTAGAAGCTGCTGTGTGCACAGCACCCGTGAAGAGGGGGCATTTATGCATTGCCAAAAAAAACCCCCAGGAAACACTTCATCAGGGAAGGAAGACATCGATTTACATAAGATTTGCATTCTAATTTATGTGTATAAATTTAGATGCGAATCAAGGACTATAATTTAAATAGAAATATGAGAGCAGGAACAGTGTGACGAGATGCTCTGAGTGTCTACCTACCCAGTCTCCTTTTCAGATCCTGTTTGTGGGTGACATCTTCCTTCTTATGCTTCTTTATCTTTAAACTGGACTTAAATTGTGCAGCCCTTTCAACAGTGGGCTCTTTCAAACAGAGGACTGCCCTCAGACAGCCCTTCAAATAGAGGACTGTCCTCTGTAAAGTAGACACTTGGCCACCCCAAGCAGCACACAGTATGCGGAGTAAGGCTCCCAGTGATGGTATAAGACAGAGGTAGCCAATGTGGTGCTCTCCTGATGTTGTTTGACTACAACTCCCACCATCCCTGACCATTGACCATACTGGCTGGGGCTGATGGGAGTTGGAGTCCAGCAACATCTGGAGAACACCAGCCAGATGGGCAGGGATATAAATAAATTATTATTATTATTATTATTATTATTATTATTATTATTATTACATCACATTGGCTACCCCCAGTGGTTTTCTCTGCATATTATTATCACTGATATATACATTTCTATGCACACTTTACCTTAGTATGTGCATTTTGGACACATTTTTCGGCTGGAGAACTGCATTGCAAAATTCGGAGACATGCACATTTCAAAGGACAGCTGTATCTCGGTTTGCATATTGTTTCAGAAAGTGCAAATTAGGTAGGTTGGCTTTTAAATGCAGACAGAATCCATTTTCTGCCCCATTCCTGGATGGAAATGGAGACCAGAACGGCTTGGGAGTGAGGGAATGAGTCTCATGTGTGAATGTGCTCCCCAAAATTAAAAGACGTGTGTGTATTTTATTGTCAGTTGGTTTAACAATCTTCAGCCTTGAAAAAAAATCCCCCACCCTTATTAGGTTTGCATAAAGCAGCATGGCGAATCATCTCAACTTTTAATTTAGGTGGAATTGCAGGTGCTCCTTTCTTGGTTAAATCCAGTTGTCTTTTCAAAAGGGATCTGGGTTGGTAGACTTCTTACTGTCACTTTAAAAACTTCTCCTCCGATTAAACTCCAAAAAAGGTGTCTTAATGAAAACCTTATGGCAGCTTCTTGATGGCTGGCTTCTCGCTGGCAAAACCAGAACTATGGTCTGTTAAAGCTATGTGGGTCAGCTATAGAGGGAGAGAGGGAGTGGAAAAGGAACAGCAAAAATGGTAGAGAAATACTTTGCTTTTTCAGAGGCAAAGCGGGAAGGGGAATTGGGTAAAGAGGCACTCAGAAGAATCTGTGGGTATGGGAAGAAGATGTGGAGGGGGGAACTGGGTGTGAACAGAATCCATATTTTATACAAATCCCGTTACCCCTTCTGCGTTGGATTCACTGGGTGTGTGAGCTGCTTGCTTACAGTATCTGTCATTCCATGCTTGCTTACACCCCCTTTCATTGCAACAGCTGAAAAACGACACCAGATTCTCTCTACTTCGTCCAACTTGCCAGCGTTTCCTTTCCTTAAAAGGGATGTGAACTGTACTCCAGCCAAGAGATTGGGCTTTAAACACTTGCCCCGCAACCCCCAGCTCCTCCGACTCAGTCTACGTGGCTGAGTCCTTTTCAACATTGAAAACCACAAGGAAATCTTTTCATAGCAAGAAAGTCCACGAGGCGTTCCTTGTTGGTTGGCATCCATCTGCCTTGGGAGATGAAGGAGGAGGCATAGGCATGTTCTCTGTTGACCTAGGGCACGGGGATTAATGGGCTTTACTTACATGGGGGGTACCGTATTTTTTGCCCTATAGGACGCACTTTTCCCCCTCCAAAAATGAGGGGGAAATGTGTGTGCATCCTATTGGGGCAAATGCAGGCTTTCGCTGAAGCTTGGAGAGCCCCAGCGCCAGCCCCACAAGCTCAGGGGACAGCGGGGAGGCGGAACACCCCCATCCCGCTGTCTCCCGGTGTGGTTTGGAGACTGATGGTGGGGAGACGCGTGCTTCTCCCCGCCGCTGTCCCCGGACCTGGTCTGAAGGCTGGTGGCAGGGAGAAGAGCGCTTCTCCCCGCTGCTGGCCCCACAAGCGCCTGGGGGGGATTTTTTTTTCTTTATTTCCCCCCAAAAAAACTAGGTGCGTCCTATGGGCCGGTGTGTCCTATGGGGCGAAAAATATGGTAAATTACATTTGATTCTGTTATTGGGAGAAAGTTATTAGGCACACAGGTGATTATTGCCTTATACTGAGTACAGCTGGCTAAATACTGTTTGCACTGGTGGGCAGTGGCTCTCCAGGGGTTGTATGGGGGTCTCCCCCAGCCCTAGCTAGAGATGCTGGGGAATGAACTTGAGACTTTCTGTATGCAAAGCAGATGCTCTACCACTGAACTCCATCTCTTCACTAAGAGCAACTCAACAGTGGGACCAATTAGCCATGGACTCTCCCTTGCTAAGGGACGCGGGTGGACCTGTGGGTTGAACCACAGAGCCTAGGACTTGCCGATCAGAAAGTCGGTGGTTCGAATCCCCGCAATGGGGTGAGCCCCTGTTGCTCAGTCTCTGCTTCTGCCAACCTAGCAGTTTGAAAGCACGTCAAAGTGCCAGTAGATAAATAGGTACCGCTCCGGCGGGAAGGTAAACGGCGTTTCCGTGCACTGCTCTGGTTCGCCAGAAGTGGCTTAGTCATGCTGGCCAC
Organism: Podarcis gaigeae; assembly: GCF_964106915.1. NCBI lineage: Eukaryota > Metazoa > Chordata > Lepidosauria > Squamata > Lacertidae > Podarcis > Podarcis gaigeae. The sequence continues at coordinate 28,316,590 of NC_139688.1, forward strand.
ATGACCCGGAAGCTGTACGCTGGCTCCCTTGGCCAATAAAGCAAGATGAGTGCCGCAACCCCAGAGTCGGCCATGACTGGACCTAATAATCAGGGGTCCCTTTACCTTTACTTTACCTCCCTTGCTAGAGGTCTTCAGCCATCTGGTGTTGATGGTGCTCAAACTCTGGATTTTCTGCACTGAGGAAAGAGTTAGATTAGGTAGCCTACAAGGTCCTGGCTAGGATTAACGGCCTCAGTAAAAAAAGAATTGTCCCATACAAATGCTTTCGTGACCCTGGAATCTGGGCAACATTCTCACCATACATTTAGACTGTTATTGTATCATGTTAACAGCCACGGTTTCCGGCAAAGAATCCTGGGAATTATAGATCATTGGATTCACGGGGAGCTGTTAGGGGCCTACAATTCTTGTAGCTCTGTGAGAAGTCTCTTAAAAGAACAGGTTTTAGGAGCTCTATAAAGATGACTCCTAGAGTCCATGAATTCTGACCTCATGTGTATTTACTAATGCTAATTGAACACCAATGGATTTAGCTTATTGTGTCTACTTTCTAATTGCAGTTATTACTGTTAGTGCACCGCTAGAAATAACTATGATCAGGAGAGAGGATAAAATTATGCCAAGCGTATAACCAGTGTCATTCTGCACTGGTCAGATTGTAATGTAATAGATATTATTATTATTACTATTATTATTATTATTATTATTATTTACTGTTTATACTCTGCCCATCTGGTTGAGTTTCTCCAGCCACTTTGGTCGGCTTACAGCAAAATATAAAAACATAAAATGTCATTGTCAGAGATATGGCTCCCCAGAGCAACGATGGAGATGATGAAGGGGACAGTGAACTAGAGATTGCCAGAGACAGGGATCTTCCGAGAGACAGCAAGGTATTTTTCCTTCCTTCCCAGCAGTTTGAAGGTGGCTTCTCTCAACCCTGCTCTTTTTCTTCTGTTGAAAAAGAAGAAAGAAATTCTCTGGGACGTGTACTAGGGCTGGCGACAAGCCCAGATACTGATAAGAAATCTCTGGTAGCAACCAGGAAGGGGAGGAATTCATCAGATGAAGGGGCAGGAAGTCAATATGAATCTCCCTGTGCTCGTAGGCTAACGAGGGTCAAAGAAAGATGTCAATCAAAGAAGCGGAAGGGGAGGGATCCTGGAAATTATCCTGTTGGAGGAGGAGTCATAGTCCAGACGCCTCAATGTATTGAAAAGGAGCCAGTAGCTGGGAAGGGCTGAGTGTAATTGCTGTAAACTGCTTGAAAACTGAAGGAGTCTGCTTGCTGCCTAATTAAGCCCAGCAGCGGAGCAAATGTCCGCACTGCCCAGGGTGGGCATGCTCCCGAGGGGCGTGTGGCACGGAGGGTGCCCTCCTAGGTGTGGGATCGCCGCTCGGGTGCCCAGAGCAGCACACGTGCCCTACAGCCAGGGGTGGAGCAAGCTGCTCATGGGGACGGAGCAAGCCACCTATGGGGGACATTCGGCGCACCACCCGCCCACAACTCCCAAGCCTCCCCCAAGGGGGAAGGGGGGGAATGCCACCGACAAAGCAGCACAGCTCCCCCCCCCCTTATCTCGACAGCTCGGGGTAGGCTTGGGAGTCACGGGCGGGCGGTGCACTGAATGTCACCCCCCTCAGTGAGGGCACATGGGGCAGATCGCCCCCACCGCCCCCCTTCCTACGCCCCTGATTAAGCCGAGTAGTAAACCAGATTGTGACAGTCATCCATTTAAAAGTTCCCTCAACAGGGCTGCCTTCATATGTCTTCTAAAAGTTTTGTAATTCTTTCTCTCCCTGAGATCAGCAGAAACACAAGTATTGTCTCTGGAGAAGCTGCGATTTTGCGCTAGAAAAACTCCACTTTCCCACTTTGGTGAATGCCACATATTTGTCTATGGGGAAATGTGACTAAGATTCTTGACAGTGAATATTGCTTTCAGAATGGGACAATATGGAGGGGTCGAAACAGGCACTTTTCCAGAGCTCCAGCTACCCCCCCCCCAAAAAAAAAAACCCCACACCAGTGGGCGTCAAGAGCTGTGCATGCATGGTGCCCTCCTGGTGCCTCAGATTAGAATTTCTGCCTGTGGGCAGAATGAATCTGTGGGTCAAAAGGAATGAATCTGCAGCATGTTGACCCCCCCCCTTTCAATGGTACCTTCCCCTCAGATACAGTACATGCACATAGCAGGATGCGCTGTGTCACTGAACAATGCCTTGGGATGATGCACTTGTGGCTTTCTCCGTGTGATTGTGCCGAAAGGCCTTTAGAGGGAGATGATTTCACCAACTGCCTAGAGGAGCTATCCTCCCCCAATATTGGCCTCTCAACTTTATTCCTTCCCTTCCTCTCTCCCTCACAGTTTCTTTGTCTGTTTTCTCTATTACTTGCTCTCTCTCTCTCCCACTCTCTTGCTTCTCCCCACCCCCTTTGCATTTTGTCCTCTGGTTTATAAAGCATATTCCGCTTCTTCTGTGGATTTCTTCACAGCCTTCCTTAAACACAGCATCTGATTACCCTGTGTGGAATTAGCAAATCCATATATATATATATATGATGCACTTTAAAATGGCGTTTTTTTCTCATATTAACCTTTTATTGAAATCATTCCTCAGCAATCGTTCCTCACTGCAGAGAGGAGTGAGATTGGGGGCCCTAATAAAGCCCCCCCCCAAAAAAAAACCCTTTCACTCAGGTCTGGATACCCAACTGCACTATTATTACCATTTTATTATTTTATATACCGCCCTATACCCAGAGGTATACATTTAAAGCATCATCGTACTACTTTAAACAGGCATGACTTACTGAAAAGCATCCTGGGAACTGTGGCTTATAAAGGGTGGTAAGTATTGTAAGGAAACCCCTATTCCCCTCGCAGAGCTGCCGTTCCCAGATTGGTTTAAACAAGTAACCCCCTTTTCAAAGGGAACTCTGGGAACAGTGCGAATAGGGATCTCCAAACAACTTTCACTCCTCCCCCTTAACAAACTGCAGTTCCCAGGATTATTTGGGGGGAGCCGTGTCTGTTTAAAGTGGCATGATACGTATAGTGCAGGTGTGGCCCTAGTTGCATGATCTTATCCTATGGCTGCTATACGTCCAGGTTTTCCTGGACATTACCAGGATTTCAAAGGTGGGATTGACATCCGTGGGGGAATTTCCAAAAGGCGGTGCTTTGTCCTGGATCTTAGGCAAGTCAATAGAAAAATCATGCCACTGAAATTTGACATGTCAAGGTCTGCAGCTAACATGAGAGTCGACATGTCTTCCCTGACATTATGTTGTAGTGAGCTGGACTGCGTCAGCAGCCGGTAGATCCTGTGTGTTTGTGTATTATGTTTTGTTTCTCATGGACAATATATGTATATAGAGAGGCAAAAAGAAAATACTTCACTTCATCTGAAAATGAACTTTATTTCAAGGAATGCAATGAATGAATAGGACTGCCATACATCCAGATTTTCCAGCAGGACATAACCGGGAAATACAGAAGTGACTTCAGGGGGGAATTTCAAGTAAACAAAAAAAAAAAAAAAAACTCAACAACTTTTGGGGTGTTTACTTTTTGAAATATGGCAACTCTATCTGTGGGTTAAGTATGAAAACAGCATTATGAACAGGCAGACACAATCAAAATGCCCCAAACCCGCAATTTTTCTATTGACTTGCCTAAGATCCAGGACAAAGCGCCGCCTTTCGGAAATCCCCCTCAGACATCAATTCTGCCTTTGAAATCCTGGTAACGTCTGGGGAAATCTGGACACATGGCAGCCCTAGCCACAGAGCAGTTTAGGCAAAGTCTCTGCTACCTAAACTTGGCAAAATTGGGAACAGGAAGCAGAGGTTGTATCCATAATACGTAGAAATCTAGTGTAAATGTGGCGCATCCTGGTACTAGAAAGACCAACATGATTTCAGTGGCAGTGAGCTCCATGGATGAGTGGGAATTCGAACCCAGGATGTCACCAAGCCAAAGTCTCCAGTCAATACACCACACTAACATGCAGGGAGCATTGCTCTCCTATTAATGAGGAATGAGTATCATTATTGCATTCAGGTGCAGACACAACAGGCCTCAACTCTAAAAAGAAAAAGAGAGGGGAATCTAACTGGAACGTTTGAGGCTGTATTTGTCAGCTTCTGCTATAATTTTGTTGAGATGCAGTTCCCTCCTTCCTCTGGTCAGTACAAAAATGTGCTGACATCACCACCTAAAGGTTTCTACAGGCACATTCCCCTGTGACAACCTATTTATAGAGCTTTCATCCCAATACTCTAGCACAAAACTTACACAGAGGTTAGACTGTGTCCGGTCTTTAATCAACGTTCATATGGATTTGCATGTGAGGTGGTTATATGACAATGAACATTCATCCTGAATTCAGCCTGATTTCGTTGAACAGAGGTTATGCACCTTCCTGCCAACTGATCATTGTACCAGCCTTTTCAGTGCATTTCCCAACCACAAAAGTCAATTTTTAGAAAGTGGATTTGTAGCGACAGAATGCTATAATCCAGTTTAATTCCACAAACCTATATTTCAGGTAAGCACTTAAACACTCACCCCACCCGACAAAGTACTGGCCATCTGGAAGTGACCTTACAGATTAATAACAATTTCTCTATTCATTGCTATGAAGAAGCAGATCAGTTTTCAGCAGAAACTGAAAATATTTCAATAATATTTTGTTCAGAGGTCCTTTTTAAAGAAGGATTCGGTAAGAGGGGAATTCTGTTTGGTTAATAAGTTTTTCACCCCTCTGCTCATTTGCAAAGAATCACACACCTCCAACACAGATTTGGATTCTGGTTGGTGAGATTCCCAGAAAGCTAACTGGGTGAGTATTTTGGCTGGAAATGTTGAGTCAGTGTTGAGTCCTGCTCTCAAAAGAAGGGAAAACAGTGAAGATCTTTCCCATAGGGGCTTAATGCAACGGCTAAAGTTTAGCAGGGATCACAAACAGAATTCAAATGCAAGGGAAGGAATGACGTGCCCTAATTTTCTCATTCTATGAAAATCCATCTCTCCTCCAAAAGCATAAGGAATCTAATGCATTTTGCAGACCTTTGCAATACAGCTGCAGTTCCTGAACTGTAAGAATACCCAGATGAGAAACACGTTAACTCTTTCAAAACGAGCGTCTGATATGACTCAGAATGAGTCCATGTGGCATAATATGATCTACATTTCTTTTGGTCTGCTGTAGTTTGCCAGAGACATATCTCTCTCTCTCTCTCTCTCTCTCTCTCTCTCTCTCTCTCTCTCTCTCTCTCTCATATAGTTGGTGTCATTTTGCTAAGGAACTTGCAGAAGGAACACGGAGGCAGTTTTCTGAATAAGCAACAGCGACACGGAAAAAAGACTACTATCATTTTATCAATTTTATAGCTTGACCTTTAATAACTTTTCATAAAAATCAACATACCATAAAATGCAGGGTAAAATTTACAATAAAACCAGTAACCAAGGTATTTTGGAGGTATTATATATGTTAAAAAATGCCATAGGTGGTAGACATCAGTGCTGATTTACTGTCTTGCAATTTCAAGAGTGAAAATCCAAATCACATTTCATGTATTTTATAAACCAGGTGCCGGTCACCTATGAATCTCATGCTGGTCAGCCTAGCTAGCTCAGCAGAAAACAAGGACTATCTTTTTCAGGAAATGGGGACTGGCCCCTTATCTCAGACATGGAGATCCTCAGGCCCAGGGGGCCAAAAGTGACCCTCCAAACTTCTCTACCTGGCTCTTAGGACTCTCTGAAGATTGCATCCTCTCCCCCAGGCCACGTCCTCTAGTCTCCCTGCTTCACATCTTCCTGGAATATTTTTGCCTGGCTGGAATGTGACCTTGACCCAGGGATGGCCAGCTGCGAAACAGGAAATGCAATCCTGCTCTGCTGCTGTTGCAACCTGTGTCATCTGCCCTGGAGCCTGCACCGATTTCATGTGAGATTGTGCCAGTTTCTGGCACTCCATCAGATCTCATGTGAATTCACCGAGATCTCACCAGAACCCTTGCCCGAATTCAGTGCCACTTCTCCACCAGCGGTAGAACAGAACAAGCAGGGTGCTTCACTGCGAGAAGCCAAGTTACAGGGAACCAGGCAGAGGGTCTTCTTGGTAGTGGCACCCCTGTGAAACGCACTCCCACCAGATGTCAAAGAGAACAAAAACTACCAGACTTTTAGAAGACATCTGAATGAAGCCCTGTTTAGGGAAGTTTTTAATGTTTGATGGATTACTGTATTTTAATATTTTGTTGGAAGCCACCCAGATGGGCGGGGAATAATATATTTATATTTATATTTATATTTATATTTATATTTATATTTATATTTATATTTATATTTATATTTATATTTATATTTATTATTAGGAGCACCACCTCAAGGGCTTCCACTATCTTCATTTCAACCATCTCTTGTGCCCCCCATGCACTCCAGACGGAAATGGGAATTGTAGAACTAAGACCTGACGTTGAATCTTATACGAACCCCTCCCAGATTGAGAGAATGGCTGTAACAAAGAAGGGAAATGCGACGTCTCTTTAGCCAAATGTGCACTGTGTATACGGCACGATGATGAACACTACTATTTAAGATAATATAACTTTATGGTTATGGTAATTGCTATTCGTAGCAATGTAGGCCTGGTTAACTGTGACCTAGCTCTCAGCTGGAACTCTTGACCATATCATTTAGGAGACCTTTATTTAGAATTCAGAATTTGCACTATAGCTGTTCATCCGAGTTTTTCATCCTAAATGACTGGTATTACTGTCAGCCACACTATCTCCCCACCCACCCAAACATCTGCCGTTTTCAAATTTCATTTAGCCCTTCTACAGATGGTAATCTTGATTCAGTTCTGTCCCTTAGAAAGAAAGAAAAAATCATTTATCATTTATGCATAAAGCTGAACCTGAATTAAAACATACACTGGGGGGGGGGGGGAGAGAATACACTGCCAGTGCTAGGCTGGTGTATTTTTTATTTATCAATATTGTTGTACTGTTCCTCACTTCCCTTCACTGGTAACAGAGGAGAAAACCAGGTCTTGCCAACCCTGTAGCTTCCTCACTTCAACCAATGCATGAGTCCAGTCACAGCACTGCATTCATGGAACAATTTGCTCACCTCACAGACGACATATGAATTTGATTAGTTTCTTATAAAACGGCAAAGAAAATGTGCTGCAGAAAGTCAGTCCACCGCATCGAGTGCATGCCATGGGTTAACAGAGCGAAGTGCAGTGTGTGTGTTTAAATATTGGTGGTTCCCCCTCCCCCTTCCTCCCCAAATTTTCTAAAATCCTTTGAACAGTTCCAGCTGCTTCTGGGGCTGGGCTATATGTAGCCGGAAATACTGCTTATCACTGTTACTGATAAGGATTTGATAGCCACAAGTCGGTCCTGCAACAAAATGTTGCAGAATGGAGACCTCCTGTTTCCATTCCTTTCTCTCTCCCCATAAACATTCAGCTAGCATTCCACTGTCACTGATCCTGTGCAGTCCTCATTCACCTAGTTTGGGTTCTCTTCCCCCCACCCCACCGCCCACATTAAATTTTTGGACTTCTGTTTTGTACTTGGGATTCCTTAGGATTCCTCTGAATCAGCTTCCATACGGATAGTTCCAATGTATATGATATTTTATTTATTTATTTATTATTATTATTTGTATACCACCCTATAACCGCAGGTCTCAGGACAGTTGCAACGTAAAATCATAATATAAAAACACAAAATACATAATAAAAACAAGAACAACCAAATAAACGCCCCCTCCCCAAAACACATTTTAAAAGGGCATTGGATGTCAATCAGCCATAGGTCTGGTTAAAGAGGAACATTTTTGCCTAGTGCCTAAGGGTGTACAATGAAGGCGCCAGGTGAGACTCCCTGGGGAGAGCATTCCACAGATGGGGAGCCACTGCAGAGAAGGCCTAGTCTTGTGCTGCCACCCTCTGAACCTCTTGTGGAGGAGACACACTAAGAAGGGCCTCAGAAGATGATGATGATGATATTTATTTATTCATTCATTTATTTATACCCTGCCCATCTGGCTGGGCTTCCCCAGCCACTCTGGGTGTCTTCCAACAAAATATTAAAATACAGTAATCCATCAAACATTAAACGCTTCCCTAAACAGGGCTGCCTTCAGAGGTTGTTGTTGTTCTCTTTGACATCTTGTGGGAGGGCGTTCCACAGGGCGGGTGCCACTACCAAGAAGGCCCTCTGCCTGGTTCCCTGTAACTTGGCTTCTTGCAGTGAGGGAACCAGCAGAAGGCCCTAGGCACTGGACCTCAGTGTCCAGGTAGAATGATGGGGGTGGAGACGCTCTTCAGATATACTGGACAGAGGCCATTTAGGGCTTTAAAGGTCGGCACCAACACTTTGAATTGTGTTCAGAAAGATGATCATTGGAAGATGTTCTTAGGGTCCAGGTCAGTTCATATGGAAAGAGACAGTCCTTGAGGTAATGATGTGCACTATCAAATCTTGTTGCCTTTGTCCTGCCTGTCATTAACTCTCACTCCAGCCTTCCACCCTACCATTCCTAGTTCATTTTAAAATTTTGTTCCATTATTATCTCTGGTCAAACAAGTATCCATGTTTGCATAGTACATCAAAAACCCTGTAAAAAAACCTTTTTAACCCAATGCCATAGTGGGATTTTGAAAAGAAGAGCTGCTACAAGCACTGATGCCCCTATTATATTGCCTTCAAGTCTCTGAAAAAAACCAGAAGCTATGCACAACTTAAGAGTTAACCAAGTAGCCCGTGCAGTAGGTCTAATGTGGCTTAACTCAGTGTTGTCTGTTTGAGTAAGTGCTCTGAAATTTGCTTTAAATAGTGTCCACATTCCTGTATAACCCTCCTTGGAGACTAAACATACTGAGGTTAGTTTATAGTATGAAAGCGGCAGTGTAATAAGAGGTTCTTATGTTATAATTAACGGTACCAGCACTACTCAGAAGGAAACCTAGGCAATTTGAAGGCTAAGTGTTTTTGGTTGATTCTTTTTCCTATAGATACAAAGCAGTAGAACATAAGACAGTAAGAAGTCCTTGCATGGTGGATCATTGGCAGACACCTTACATGGACACTGTCAGCCACGAGATGCAGAGGTTAGTCTCTCTTGTCCCAATGAGTGTCCCTAATGATGTGGTCAGAGACAATATGTCATCCCAAAGGTCAGCTCTTTTCAAGGTTATTAGTTTCTGTAGGCTATCAATGGCTACTAGCCATGATGGTTACTCCTAGCCTCCATGGTTAGATGCTTCTGAGTAGCAGTTGCTGGAGACCTCAGGAAGCAGCCCTGGAGCTCAGTTTTTTCCTCCATGGGGCCTGCGTTGCCTTTGTAGAACACAGCAAGGAGGAGGATGGGCACAAAACTAAAATGAGTTGCCTCCGCCTCTCACTGGCGTTGACTTTGGCTATTGGTCTTCCTACCTCTGCCCTCTGAGTTCCAGTGTGTATCAGTCACAACTGTCTAAGCAGGCTTTAATGATCCCATGTTACTCAACACAGAAGCTGGGGGGGGGGGGCACACCAAGTGGCAATGTCCCCTAATCCTTTTTTGCATATGCACAAAGGATTTAGTTTTTTTAAAACACACACACACAATGCATACCTCTTAAAATAAACTTCAAAAACTCTACATGGTTTACATAAACACAATGGGGGGGATTATGCCATTTCCCTATAAAGTAGTAGAAGAAGAAAAAGAGTTTGGATTTGATATCCTGCCTTTCACTCCCTTTAAGGAGTCTCAAAGCGGCTAACATTCTCCCTTCCCTTCCTCCCCCACAACAAACACACAGTGAGGTGAGTGGGGCTGAGAGACTTCAGAGAAGTGTGACTGGCCCAAGGTCACCCAGCAGCTGCATGTGGAGGAACGGAGACACGAACCCGGTTCCCCAGGTTACTAGACTACCACTCTTAACCTCTACACCACACTGGTAGATGAAAACAAAACTATGTCTCACAAACTGAGCAGTACATAAAACAGAGGATTGAATAGTGAAAGAGTGAGATTCCCAGAGAACTTTGGTAAATGAATAAGTTTTTAAGAGGCATTTAAATGTCACTATTGTCTCCATCTCATATGTTATCTGACAGAGGGCATCCCAGAGGGTGGGCACTGTCTCCAAGAAGGCCTTGTCACCAAGTGAAAATCTACCAGTCATGGAACCAGTAGGGTTACCTCAGAAGATATTTAAAATCAACTTAGTTTGTACAGCGGGTGGCAGTCCACTAAGCTCCTGGTTCTACTTTAAATGCTTGGGTATTTAAATCCCAACACTGCATTGGAGACCACCTCTGTAAGCTCAGGTAAGGAGACTGTTGATTCAACAGGATCTCAAATCTGTCCTGAGTAACCAATGCACCAAAGCTTTTGATCTCCACTCAAGCAGACAGGAAGTCAAGTCAAATCTCCTGGTTATTTGATTTGCATTCTTTGATCTCACAGGAGTTGTTGGTCTGTGCCAATGTGACCTGTGTAGGCAGAACTTCTTATTTGAAAATACTTATCTGAATGTGCATCCAGCAGATCAGTGCTGAGTTCCACTGGAGAGAGAGAGAGAGAGAGAGAGAGAGAGCGAGCAACTTTCATTGATCTATATTGAGCATCATTGCTTTGTCAACTTACTTTTTGTGGTTTTGGACAAATGAAGCAGGCCTCTTCATTTCACTCTCTAATCACATGTTCCAAGGTAATGGTTGGTTTTGTGGAATGTGTGTGTGCCTCTGCTTCAAACCATAATTAAAGGAATAGCATGGACTTTTGAAACTGTCTTTGGAAATCTGAAAATGGAAGCTTAGTTAACAAATGGTAGGGTGGAAATTGGAATAGGAAGTCAACAAGCCATAGCTGGCAGGTTGCGGCATTTATAAAGTGTATTCAGAAGAACCTACCTTTGTACGGTGTAACATGGAACTGAATATACTTCTCATGGGCTTTTAAAGTGCATAGAATGGGTCAAAAAAGAAAGGTTGGGGGGGAGGGTTTAATTGGCAGGATAGAAAGTAAAGGAATGATGGGCTTAAAGGTCCCAAGTCAGAGAAGAGAATGGATTTAAAAAATCAGTGACAATTTGGTATAATTGCTGTTCTGGTTCCAGGAATTGTTCACACACAGACACACAATATTTAAGACAAATGTGATATATTTTATTGTAGTTGCATTTGGGTATGTGTATGCAAGTTTATAGATTATTCAGGAGGACACTTCATCAAACCAAAGTGTTTATCAAATGTGAACTATTCCATGCAAATCAAAGGTTTTCATTATCCTACACTGCAAAATTGTCCCAATAAAAGAGCACACTCTTTTTGTGAACAGATTCCTCCCAGAGTTTTTATTCCCAGCGCCCTTAACAAACTACAATTCCCAAGGTTCTTTGGGAGAAGCCATGACTGTTAAAATGGTGTAGGGTGCTTTAAATGTATGGTGTAGGTAGGAACATAACATAGTACAGTGGTACCTTAGGTTAAGTACTTAATTCGTTCCGGAGGTCCGTACTTAACCTGAAACTGTTCTTAATCTGAAGCACCACTTTAGCTAATGGGGCCTCCTGCTGCCGCTGCACCGCTGGAGCACAATTTCTGTTCTCATCCTGAAGCAAAGTTCTTAACCTGAAGCACTATTTCTGGGTTAGCGGAGTCTCTAACCTGAAGCGTATGTAACCTGAAGCGTATGTAACCCGAGGTACCACTGTAATTCTTAAGGAAGAGTCAGCATAGCTTTCACAAAGGGAAGTCTTGCTTACCAAGGTTGAGATACACTGAAGAAGTGTGCATACACACGAAAGCTCATACCAAGAACTAACTTAGTTGGTCTTTAAGGTGCTACTGGAAGGAATTTTTTTTGTTTTGACTATGGCAGACCAACACGGCTACCTATCTGTAACAAGGTTGAGAATGTCAGTAAGCCTATAGATATAGGTGATCTGGTATCTTATTTACAAAGTCCTTCACGAAAGGGACCTGAGTAGATTTAGCAGTCATGAAATAAGAGGATGGTTTCTCTTATGGATTAGTAGCAACTCAAAAACCAGGAAGGAAAGAAGAGGAGACAATGATTAGTTTTCACAGTGGAAGGAAGGTATATGCTATTTTAACATTTCCATAAATGATTTGAGCAGTTTGCAGGAGACACCAAATGATTTGGGATGGTAAAAATCCAAGGTAACTATTTCTGTGAAGAGATCCAAAACAATGTGTCCAAACAGGGTGAATCAGCAACAAAATGGCAAATGAGGTATGCAATATAAGTAAATGTAAACACTTATATTAATTGATGGGGCCAGTAAATTAGAAATGTGTGACTTTAATCACACTGATATTGAAATCTGTACCCCATGTATCATTTGAGATAGCAGCAAACAATTGAGGGTGTCTTCTACTTGTTTTGTCATATTGTATTATCTTTTTTTGATGTACAGTGGTACCTCGGGTTAAGAACTTAATTCATTATGGAGTTCCATTCTTAACCTGAAACTGTTCTTAACCTGAGGTACCACTTTAGCTTATGGGGCCTCCCACCACTGCCGCACGGTTTCTGTTCTCATCCTGAAGCAACGTTCTTAACCCAAGGTATTATTTCTGAGTTAGCAGAGTCTGTAACCTGAAGTGTCTGTAACCTGAGGTACCACTGTAACCTCCCCTGGAACCCTAAGGTGATGGGTAAGTAACAAATATAAACACTAATAGCACTCCAGAAATTATATGTGAATGTTATGTACAGCCTCAAATTTCCTTTGCATGATCTTAAGCATTTTAAATTGGGCACCGAAGAGTTTTATGGTCTTCTAAAAGAAGAGTGAGGATCATGACAAGCAAGCAGTTAGATGAACCAACCTCATGATTTAGCTAACTGTTCACAGTATCCCAAGACCTTCTTTTTGCTAATGAATAGGCTCACTCTCAAAAATTAGTGGCTTGAAGTAAAATTCCTTTTAGCTGCCTTTCCTTTTTAATGTTAGACTGAAGCGCTGTTACCTTTCTGTAGCAACTAAACACTAGCATGTGTTTTAGCTGTAACCTAAGCAATATTCAAGGCAATCCCTGTGCGTTTCTCAAAAGAAAGTCCCACTGTGTTCACTGGGGCTTATTCTCGGGTATAGGATGTATAGGATTCCAGCCAAGGTGATCCAATAGTCGATCGTCACTTCCAGACAACTTGGATGTTGAGCATCTGTTCTGATTTGTGGGGAGGTTGTACAATGTTGCGTCAAGCAATTGTCAGCCAACACTTTTCAGGGCATCATTTTCCTTGCTGCAAAAATTTTGATTTTTTTTTTTAAGGGCACCAAAAGCACTTTAATTGAGCCATATGTATTTGCCAGTATGTGACTGAATCCCACTTACAAAATAATGACTGTCTGGAAGCAGCTGCTATAGGGCACAGGATGGAGCACTCGTTGGCTTCCTGATGTTGTTGGACCACAACTCCCATCAGCCCTGACCCCTGGTCATATTGACTGGGGCTGATGGGAATTGGTGTCCAGCAACAACTGGAAAGCCACAGGCTTCTTATTCCTGCTATAGAAAAATACAAGGGAGCAAGGAAGATAAAGCAAAAGTCCAATAGTGCTGGGAATGAGATGTGAAGTGGTCTTATTAAGGAAGGAGGAAGGAAGTGTACAGGTAGCTGAGATTGCTTTGTGAGGCAATAAAAGGCAGGGATTTTTTTTCTTTCATGCATATTCATAAGCTGAATCCTCCTATTTTTGTTTGAAGTAGCTCTCAATTGGCTCAAATATTGCCTTTTTTTAAAAAAAGAAAAATGAGGAATTCCATCTTGTTTTAATCATAGTCCGCGGCTAGTTTTCCTTAATGATTGCCAGCTGCATTCCTTTCATGCTGTTGTTTTGGCTTAGGTTCCAGACAAACTCTGGATCTCGGAGCTCTGAAAAAAGGAAGAAGAAACATACTTTGTGCCTCCTCCTCTTTTCTAACACAAAACAGACATGACTCTGGTTACATAAGTATGTGATGAGCTGGAGGAACAAAATGGCTGCCGTCTACTTTTCTTAGTGTTTATGACGATGTGTTAGGGGGTTTCGTCACATAGGGGAAAGAAAGAAAACCATGCAAATTTCCTTCTTAGCAGGCAAATCATATATGCACCAAAGAATCACATCCAATTCATGGGACTTTCTCCATACCCTCCAACATTTCTCCGATGAAAATAGGAGTGCCCTATTCCATAAGAACAACAACAATAATTTTATTATTTATACCCTGCCCATCTGACTGAGTTGCCCCAGCCACTCTCAGCAGCTTCCAACATATATTAAAACATAATAAAACATTAAACATTAAAAAACTTCCCAATGCAGGGCTGCCTTCAGGTGTCTTCTAAAGGTTACCTAGTTACTTATCTCCTTGTCTTGCAGACAAGGAGGGACTGTTTAACCTTATTATTTTGAACATTACTCTTAAAGCCCTTTCCAATTAAAGAAGGCTTATGAATTCTCAGAATAAAGGTAATGTACGTCCTGCAGAATAGTTCGATGAACAACAAATCTGCAGGTACCTCCCTTTAAGGCCTCAGGCAAAGCTCTAATACAGTGGTGGCCAAACTCGTCCTTCCAGCTGTTTTGGGACTACAACTCCCATCATCCATAGCTAACAGGACCAGTGGTCAGGGATGATGGGAATTGTAGTCCCAAAACAGCTGTGGAGGGCCAAGTTTGGCCACCACTGCTCTAGTAGATGGAGTAGAGCTCGTTTACCACTAAATCTTATTTCACCTACTCCAGTAAATGCTGGTGCCTTATAGGGAGGCAGCTATAGGTGTTCTGTAAAATAATATTATTTGTTAGAAATTATATTGCTTAATATAATTAAACCCTGTACACATTTTACATAGAAACCAATAAATGTACAAGCAATAGCAAAATATTGATATATTATTTTCTTTACTCTATAGAGGGCTCTCTCTTTCCAGTTATCACCAAATAGCTTTCAAGAAAGACAAAGTCAGCCTGTGGGGAGGCAGCAAGAAGGAAAGACCCATATAAAGAGGATGAACAACTCCAGATGAGGGAAACCATAAACCACTGAAGATGACAAGGCATTCCAGCAGGGCAGACTGATTGGAATATTCTGCAGTCAGCTGAGAGAGAGAGAGAGAGAGAGAGAGAGAGAGAGAGAGAGAGAGAGCTGGTTAGCAGAGTATTCTTGAAGATAAGTAAATGCCTCTGTTACAATATCCCACAGGGTATGCTTTTTCATAATCAGTAAATAAGAGTATCGACCAGATCCCATTCAGGTCATGCACGTTCATCGATTTAATCCCATACGGATAGATTCTCAGGCAGAAGCAACTATCGCTTGAGGAATAAAATTAATGGGTAAATCAGACAAACACAGCAAGGTTATCCTTTGCTCTTTTAACTCTCAGTCGTTTAGCTGATAAAGAAACCGTGTTTTTATCAACTAAATAAAATCATTGTTAGTGAGCATACAAAGCCTGTCTGACTACTGCTGATCACAAGTGTTTTCTATTATAGTGGCTCAACTCTTTGTGAAAAGTAATCTGAAACATGCACATACATAAAGGGAAAATCAACATGATAGAATAGATGGAGAACCTATTGCCCTCTTTGTATCTAACCTTTTTTAATAATATTTTTATTACATTTTCGAATTTTACATTTCAAAATAAACATCTTCCATTATAGCCATCCATTCAACTTCTCCCCTCCCTCCCCTTCCAAGATTCTTTTCATTTGCCCACCATTCCTGCATATTTTTGTATATCCATCTAATTCAGTTCTCCCATCTTGCATCCCTTTTAAATATGTTATACTGCTTAATTTACCTTAATACTGTCAGCAATTTCAACTGTAGAGAATTATTTTCTACATATTCAGCAAAAAATTTCCACTCCTCTTTAAATACCAGTTCTTCTTGCTCTCTTGGTCTACTTGTTAGACCTGCTAACTCTGCATATTCTGTCATCTTAAATTGCCAATCCTCCTTGCTAGGGACCTCCCTCACCTTCCATTTTTTGGTTAACAAGATATGAACTGCCGTTGTTGCATACGTAAATAAGTTTTTTTGACACCTGGGTACCTCTATCTGAACCATTCCTTGCAGGAATGTCTCTGGTTTTTTGGGGGGGCAGGTTGCTTTAAACATTTTTTTTATCTCATTATATATCATTTCCCAACATTCTTTAATTTTTTGCATGCCCATCACATATGGAAAAAAGTTCCTTCCAGTTCTTTAAATTTCCAACACAAATCCAATTCCACTTTATACATCTTAGCTAGTCTATTTGGGGTTAGATACCATCTATCAATCATTTTCATGTAGTTCTCTTTCAACATGTAGCATAAAGTAAATTTCAGATCTTTCTTCCAGAGTTTCTTCCAGAGGTTTAGTTCTATATTATACCCTATATCAATTGCCTAGTGGGTCACTGAGGCTTTAACCAGCTCGTCTTTCGTTTCCCATTCCAATAATAGCTTATACATGTTAGATAAAAGTTTTTTTCTTATTCTGCAATAACTCTCTTCCAAATTGTTAGCTTTGGTCCAAAAATCATTTTTTTCTTATCCGGTTTAAACATATCATATAATTGATAATACCGTAACCAATCAGTAACTTGGCTCCTTAGTTCTTCCATTGGTTTCAATCTGGGTTCACTCCCTGAGAAGTCCAGCAAAACGCTGTAGGTCTCCCACTGTCTATCCATATTGATTCTCTTGATTGTAATTGCTTCAGTTGGCGATAACCATAGGGGTGTTTTCTTTTCCAGCAAGTTTTTGTATTTCTTCCAGGCTCTATACAAATTCCTCCTAATAACATGATTCATAAAACTCTTATATATTTTAGTTTTCCCATACCAGAGACAAGCATGCCAGCCAAATTTAATATCATACCAGAGATAAGCGTGCCAGCCTTCCAAATCTAGAGTGTGCATGTTTTTCAGTACAATCCATTCCTTTAGCCAACACAAACAAGCCGCCTCATAATACAATTGCAGGGCAAAGCCTCCTCTTACTTTAGTGTCTATCAAAATTTTATGTTCAACTCTAGGCTTTTCCCTCTGCCAGACGAATCTAGAAATATCTTTTTTCCATTCCTTAAAGCAACTTAACTTGTTAGTGATCGGGATCGATTGAAATAAAAACAATACTTTAGGCAATACATTCATTTTGATGACTGAGATTCTACCTAATGGGGAAAGTTTCATCCTTCCCCAAATCTCCAACTCTTTTTTAATCTCTTTCCACAGTATAATATAATCATCTTGAAATAAATTGAGATCAGTCAACACTTCATCTAAACCTGACCTTCACTTATATGACATATGTACAAGAATTTGTTATTTTATGTTGCCATGGTTCCAGAAGTATAATATGAGGTAGGCCTCTCCCCAGTTTATGTCCATAGATGGAGGCCAAGAAACAGGCAATGAGGTCTGTATACTGTTTCAAGTATATAATTCAATGGTGCCAGGAAGTCAATGGGACTCTCATCTCCTGACATGTGTGAGGTATTTGTTTCATTGATTTTAATACACACGACAGTCCACATGGTCCTTTCCCTCCATTCAAATGCAACCACTCCAACCCCATCTTCTTCAAGATTCTCCTCTTAAAAAAATGGATTCTGAATTTTCACAAAACACACCACTACCAAGAATATTTAGTTGTAAATTTTGACACATTGAATGTATTGTTAGATACTTGCAATGTGACAATCTTGCATAGATATTGTGCTATGGTAACCGGCATTTACCAGCTACTATTGGAGCTTTGAGAAGTGTTTCATAGCCAAACACTTACATAGTTTGCCAGTCACTTATACAGAACCACTCGTACTGCCCTAAATCCACCTCTGCAGGAAATTGGTAATGTGGAAGTACTTTCAATGACCTCCTCCCATATATTTTAAGGTGGTGCAGACCTATGTGTGGTACAGTCCACACCATGACCTTTCTGAATGCCAGCTCTTTTAACCTTGGAGAAGTTTGAATAATAGTTTTCTTAACTCAGTAAGCCTTGATGGGAGAAAGTATTAAGATTCTCTGAATCAGTGGAAACTCTTCCTCTGTCTCCTTGTGGTAGCCTAGGGAATAACTTATCCCTCCCACAATTCCACCTCTTCCGTGATAGGCACACAATTCCTCTTTTGTGAGAAGAGGACAAGTTCTAGATCTTGGTCTTTTGGAACTCTCAGAAGTTATGCTAAGTATTCACTGTTCAGGAAGGCTCAAATATTCTCTCAGCCCAGAAGAGGATCAAGAAATGGGGGCGAAGCAATATGCATCTGCCGTTGGCCATGCTATAAATTAAGAGATGGCTTACTTCAACAGACCCTGCTTCGGTGAAATAAAATGCTGCTTTAAGAAAGACAGCAATATTGTCATACTTCATATCCTAGTTTGGAATGCCTGTCACTGTCCATTGTGATTGTGCATGACATTTGTAGGTCCAGTGCAAAACGGCCAAGAGGACGTCCCATCGTCTGGCCCCTATATTTAAAGCTTCTGACCCCTTCTCCAAATTGGCAACAAGCAAAAATCCCGACCTTTCGATCGATAAAGCCTCAGCGCCTAGGACTTGCCGATCGAAAGGTCGGCGGTTCGAATCCCTGCGGCGGGGTGCGCTCCCGCTGCTCGGTCCCAGCGCCTGCCAACCTAGCAGTTCGAAAGCACCTCCGGGTGCAAGTAGATAAATAGGGACCGCTTACCAGCGGGAAGGTAAACGGCGTTTCCGTGTGCGGCTCTGGCTCGCCAGAGCAGCGATGTCACGCTGGCCACGTGACCCAGAAGTGTCTCCGGACAGCGCTGGCCCCTGGCCTCTTGAGTGAGATGGGCGCACAACCCCAGAGTCTGTCAAGACTGGCCCGTACGGGCAGGGGTACCTTTACCTTTTACCTTTAAAAATCCCCAGCAACCCAATTAACCTCTTAAAGGCTGGGTTCCCCCAAATTTGCCTAGTCATGACAGGGTGGCCTGTTCCCCCAACCGCAACACGTGCTCTCTGTTAGGGAGAACACGCTTTGTAGGAATCTAAGTTTACATGAATAAATTTATTAAAAAATGAATTTAATGTCATGCAGTGCTGTGTTTATTTCAAAGCCCAATGGGGCTTACTCCCAGGTAAGTGTGCCTTAGAAAGATTAGTGACAAATACCCTTTAGCCTCCTTGACACTTTTCTAATTGTTTTACAAACTTCTTTCTCCATTCTGACCAAATCTTCAGAGGATAAATTCACTCCAATGCCTCCACCCCCACTTGATGTAAAGCTGGATTGTGGCAAACAATGCAGGCAAAAGTTTGAATTCACCTCAAGTGTATTTGTTCCTCTGTAGGAGCATTAGTAGACATTCTGATTTCCATCTCCTTGACACGTCACAATGTGAAAGGAGCCCATTCTAATCTGGCAGGATTCCTACATGAGATTCCTTTTATCTTAGTGTGAGCAAATGCTTCCAAGCTCATGCCTCTCCCTGCTCCCCGTCTAACTCTGCATATGTTTTCCAGATGAGAACTTCAACTGCACAGCTTTGAGAACTAGCCCAGGCAGTCTTCTAAGACTGCCACATACTGCATTTGTATTGCAGCAAATAAAAGGCCAAGTCCCCTCCTCCTACTTCTTAAAATCTGAACATTTACTGTTTGTTAAAGTTAGTCTTCTTTTGGGTACCTTTTCTTTATTCCATTTTGATTGTGGAAATGCAGCTAGATTGTAAACAAACAAGCACTTTCATCCTGATCTGGTTCCATAGATTCCAATAGATCCTACTCAGAAGAACTACAACCATTGCCAGAAGTTATATGCTTACATTAGGGACGCGGGTGGCGCTGTGGTGTAAACCACTGAGCTTTGGGCTTGCCAATCGGAAGGTCGGCGGTTCGAATCCCCGCAATGGGGTGAGGCCCCAGCTCCTGCCAACCTAGCAGATAGACAGTCTGAATGATTTTCGCCCTGTGGCACTGACACCCATTATAATGAAATGTTTCGAAAACTGGTGAGGAAGCGCATCTTATCTTGTCTGCCAGTGGGACTTGACCCTTACCAGTTTGCGTACAAGGCAAAGAGATCCACAGAGGATGCTGTGGCAATGCTGTCCTGACTCATTTGGTGAAGCAAGGGAACTACGCGAGACTGTTATTTGTAGACTTTAGTTCTGCATTTAATACTATTCTTCCACATAGATTGGTGCCCAAATTATTAGACCTGGGACTTCCACCATGTTTGTACAGGTGGATATTAGACTTTCTATCAAACTGTTCCCAAAGGGTCAGGTTGGGTTCCCACGTCTCTGCGGATCTCATCACGAATACGGGGACGCCGCAGGGGTGCGTGTTGAGCCCGCTTTTATACACGATCTATACAGCTGACTGTGCCCCCAAATACCGCAGTAATAAGATCATTAAGTTCGCAGATGATACAACGGTGGTTGGTTTAATTACGGCTGGAGAGGGGGAGACGGCCTATAGGAAGGAAGTTGAGCAGTTGGGGGAGTGGTGCAGAAAAAACAACTTACTGCTTAACTTAAAGAAAACAAAAGAGATCATTGTGGACTTTAGGAAATGTAAATTGAATATTCAGCCACTTATTATTGAGGGGAAGTGCGTGGAACAGGTCTCAGTGTTTCGATTTCTGGGAATGGAGTTGAGAGACGGCCTAACCTGGGGAGAGAACAGCAAAGACCTGGTGAAGAGAGCACAGCAGAGGTTATATTTTCTGAGAATCCTCCGGAAAAACAATCTCCCAAAGGACCTGTTGATGGCATTCTACCATTGCACTGTGGAGAGCGTACTAACTTATGGTCTGTGCGTGTGGTTTGGGAGCTGCATGGCCAGGGAAAAAACAATGCTATCCAGGGTTGTAAAGACTGCAGAGAGAATTATTGGGTGCACTCTTCCCACCTTAGATCAAATCTATGCTGCCAGGTGCCATAAGAAAGCGGCAGAGATAGCACATGATAGTACGCACCCCGGAAATGATCTCTATCAGCTTCTGCCTTCTGGAAGAAGGTATAGGGTTATAAAGGCCAGGACTAGCCGCCTGAAAAACAGTTTCTACACTAATGCAATTCTGGTTCTAAATGCAGCATAAGGGGTCTATGTAGTATAGTGTATTTTAAAATGGGGTTTTAGAGTTTTTAGGGGTTTTTGAATGTTTTATGTAGTTTTTATGTAGTTTTATGTAGTTTTGTGGTAGTTTTATGTAGTTTTTATGTAGTTTTATGTAGTTTTTCAATTTCATTGTTCCACAAGGGACAATGACAATAAAGATATCGTATCGTATCGAAAGCACGTCAAAGTGCAAGTAGATAAATAGGTACCACTCCAGTGGGAAGGTAAACAGCATTTCCCTGCGTTGCTCTGGTTCCACCAGAAGCTGCTTAGTCATGCTGGCCACATGACCCGGAACAACTGTCTGGGAACAAACGCCAGCTCCCTTGGCCTGTAAAGCGAGATGAGCGCCGCAACCCCAGAGTCATTCGCAAGTGGAATTAACTGTCAGGGGTCCTTTACATTTTTTATATGCTTACATTAATCCCTTTCCTTAATAGATCTCCAGTACTAACCCAACTGAAGATGTAGCTAACATTTGGCCTCTTAGAATCGTAGAATCATAGAGTTGGAAGAGACCACAAGGGCCATCGAGTCCAACCCCCTGCCAAGCAGGAAACAAGAGTTTCTTCAAGAGTCATACATCACATTGGGGTGTAACTCCCCCCACTGCCAGTTTCTTTAAGCCCAGTCCCTCGGTTGGGGGTTGGAATATAAAAATGCAGCCTTTTCTCTCCCCCCCTTGGAAAGAAAAAAAACATGGCAAAACGTCTGCCTAGGTGTAAGATGCAACTGCTTCATTTTGAATGTAAGATGACCTGATGGGTGGAAGTTAGGGAGGTGGGGGGAACCCTGGCTCTTCGCATAAAAGCTTCCTAGGATTTGAGCTTCTGAAGATGACGTGGAAAATAAATCATAAAATACGTTGAGGTGGGGGGAGGGTACTGCAGACTAGATGTATTTATTCAAAGCCGGATAAGGTACTTAAAGTACCTTAACTGGCTTCAAATCAATAAATCCTGTCTTCAGAATTAAAGGACCTAACCTAGCTTTGAATAAATATTTCAAAGTAAATATTATTTTAAAGTATTCTTTTTAAAAAATGTCTGGGGTTGCAAAAGTACAAACACAGCCTCTATAAAGTCCTTTCTACAGATCAATTATTTTCAATGTGAGATATTTTTGTGACTTCTTTTCTACATTATCTTCAGAAGCTCAAGCCCTAAGAAGCATTTTGCAGAGAAATTGGTTTATTCCCCCTCCCTAGCTTCCACCCAGAGAATCAGCCTTCTCCGTTTCAAAAGACAGAGGGGGAGAATAAAGAGAGGGGATAACTGTTTTAGCTTTTATATAAAATGGTACAAATGCTTACAGTTATTGTTTAGGGCGTAATAAGAAATGGTTATGCTTTAGTTCCGGATACATGAGAGAGTGTAACAGATAATTCCTAATTTATCATTGTTGTTCATCTATTCTAAAAATGTGCCTGGGACAGCCCATATCTCTGCGCTTGCAATTTGAAGAAGTATTTGTTGCACCCAGTTGTTTTTCTACATCTTCTTCGTTTGGAATCGTGGTTAGAAATCCTCTGGAAAGGGAAGGAAGGAAATAAGGCAAAGAGCGCTTATGCTTCATAGCAGTGATGCAGTCAGCTGCCACGTGTTTAAGCATCCAGTTCTGAAAGAGAAGAGGCGGAGTCACCAGGAATACCTTCATTTCCACAAGCTAGAAAATAAAACACCCAGGACTTGGAATTCCTAATGCCACATCAGCAAAACTTGGAATCTTTGCAACGAGGAGATTTTTAAATAATGCTAGATCACACTGTCACAGCATAGCAATCCAACTATATTTACTTCACTTCTTTGGTCTAGATTAGATATAGTACCTCACAGATATATAGCCATATGTGTATGCAAATATGTATGTGTGTATGTATAAAGCAGTATCATACTTTTTTCAAAGAGGGCCAGATTTGATGAAGCAAAGGGCCGTGAGGGCCGACCAAAGGGCCAACTAAAGTTGTTGACCTTTTTTTAGGATTTTACCCCTTTTACCCCAGGAAATAAACTGTCACAGGGGCCGAATTAGACCCCCGAAATGGACTTTGGACATGCCTGCTTTAAATAGTCATGCCTTTCCCCCAAAGAATCCTGGGAACTGTAGTTTATAAAGGATGTTGTCAGAAGATCCACATGGCAGGGGGATGGACAAAATGATCCTCCTTCCGTCTCTAAATTCTATTACCCATATTCTCCTCCCAGAACTACAATTCCCAGAGTTCCATGGAAAGGGGGACTGATAGTTAATTCTGAAGGCAAGGAGTGATCACGGTGCCATGTTCTCATCACTCCCTGTGCCCTTCCCCAATGCTTGAAGGAGAGGAGGTTTGAACACACACACCCCAGTTAGCCAGCTAACCATACTTTGCCGTTGCACCTGAATGTGACAAACCATCATTTGCTCAAACCATAGTTTCCCATGTTCGGATGCAACTGTTAATGAGAAGGAGAAGCTTCAATTTTCTCCCCACTCAGGGGGAAGGGGAAGACGGAATACTATGTGGAGAATCATTTGAATACAGCCTGAATGCCTGGTGTCAACGTTGACAGAAGGTTTAGAAAGCAGAGGGTGTAGCTATCCGATGGCCAGAAAATCCGACTTGCTTTTCATACCACATCTTGCTTCCACAAACCTGAAATCAGGCAGATGTGTGGCAATTTTTCCTAATTTATTAACAGATGTGCAAGTCTTTCATTCTTGTAGGTGGGACCTGATGACAGAAGCAACCTGGGCCCAGTTATTCCTACGCACAAATAATCCCTAGGGATCAGCAGCAGCGGTCTTCATTTCCCCCCATATATGTATTTTTGTAAGTATACATTTTGTTGGAGAACTGCTTCACAAAATTCAGAGAAGTGCAAATGTTGAAGGATTTGATGTTTGGGTAATTGTGAATTAGATAGGTTCATATTAAAATGCAAAGGGAGCCAAATTCCCCCACCCACTTCTCAATTCCTAACTGCAAGATATCTCATAAATGCCAGGGCAAGGTGTAACAGTTGTACACATTGTACAGTTGTACACACTAATGTTCCATTACAGTACATGACAGTTGTGCAATTGTTGTGTACTGTAATGAAACATTAGTAGAAATACCTTAATGTCAGTCTTCATTTCTGGTTTGCAACTGGAGGATCTAGGTGCCATAACTGAGGAAATATCATGTTTGTTAGGTCAATATTTGACTGTATAATGAATATCCCAATGGACCGTGGCAGCAGGTTTCCTTGTAAATGAGGGTCTACTTTGAAAGGCTTGCTGTATAAACATCTTACTTAGGCTGGCAGTGTTTTTCCTGGAAACCAACCGTTCGTGTGGTATTTATTTACCTCCAGACATTTAAAGACTATCAAACCTTAAGTGAAATGTGTACTTAAAGCTGTCTGCGGCTAGGAAATTTATTGATAGATTCTGATTAGGATAGTCTGTTTTTCCTTTCAAAACCTTTGCAACACAACCCTATACATGTTTACACAGAAGTAGGATACCACAGCATTCAGGGGGGGTTATTCCTAGATAGGGAATGAAGGAGAAATTTAATTCAATATGCACTTTGAGCCAAATCTATCAAATTCACACTTTCCGAAACAATATTTGTTTGTTTGTTAAATTTCTACACAGTGGTACCTCGGGTTAAGAACTTAATTCGCTCTGGAGGTCTGTTCTTAACCTGAAACTGTTCTCAACCTGAGGTACCACTTTAGCCACTGGGGCCTCTAGCTGTCGCCGTGCCACTGCTGCACAATTTCTGTTCTCATCCTGAAGCAAAGTTCTTAACCCAAGGTAGTCCCCCCGATTTTAAAGGTCATAGATTGTTTAATTAGCCAAAGGCCTGGAAGAAAAGTAATGTTTTTGCCAGGTGCCTAAAGATGTGCTATGAAGATGCCGGGTGGGCCTCCCTGAGGAGAGCATTCCACAAGTGGGGGGCCACCACAAAAAGGACCCGTTCTTGTGTTGCTGCCCTCTGGATCTCTCACAAAGGTGGGCCTCAGATGAAGATTGCAGGATCTGGGTCAGTTCAAATGGGGACAGGTGATCCTTGAGATATTGCAGTCCTGAGCCACTTAAGGCTTTATAAGTAAAAAAACAACACATTGAATTGAGCAGCCAGTGCAGCTGGGCCAGGATCAGTATAATATGCTCAAACTGCCTTGCCCTTGCAACCTGGCTACTGAATTCTGCACCAGCTAAAACTCCCAAATTGTCTTCAGGAGCAACACTACATATAATGCATTGCAGTAGTCTAACCTAGAGTTTATCAGAGCAGAGACAACTGAAGTTAGGCTATTCCTGTCCGGATAGGGTGCAGCTGGGCTACCAGCCGAAACTGATGGAAAGCCACCTTAGCCTCATGCGACAGCAAAGGATCCAGGAGCACCCGCTCTTTCAGAAGGAATGTAACCTTATCAAGAGCAGTCAACTTCCCATCCATTCAGTCTAACGAACCGCCCACTAACAGTGCCCCAGTCTGATCTGGATTGAGCTTCAGTTCCCTGGCTCTCATCCAGTCCATAACTGAGGCAAGACAATGGCCAAGCATATCCACTGCCTCACCTGCGGATGTAAATAAGATGTAGAGCTGAAACGCAGCTATCATTTGAGATTTCAACTGATCTGATTCCAGGTGGAAAAATCAAAGTTAGAAACGGAATTGCTAGAACCTAAGACTAAGGTACTTTCAAGAATGTATAATTTGCTGCTAAAATGGAACACACAAGATGAAACGGTCAAATCGGCTATGATAAAATGGGCACAGGACATTGGGTATAATATTATGTTTGCTGACTGGGAAAGGTTATGGACCACCGGTTTGAAATTCACGGCATGTAATGCCTTGAAAGAAAATAATATGAAAATGATATATACGTGGTACATGACCCCAGTCAAGCTTGCAAAAATATACCATTTGTCTGATAATAAATGTTGGAAATGTAAAGAAACTGAAGGAACGTTCTTTCACCTCTGGTGGACCTGCCCTGGAGTTAAGGCTTTCTGGGAAATGATATATAACAAGTTGAAAAAGGTATTTAAGTATACCTTCCCTAAGAAACCAGAGGCCTTTCTTTTGGGCATCGTTGGCCAGAGGGTGTTAAAGAAGGACCGAACATTTTTTATGTATGCAACAACAGCAGCAAGGATACTGGTCGCTAAATACTGGAAAACCCAAGATTTGCCCACACTGGAAGAATGGCAGATGCAACTGATAGACTATATGGAGCTTGCAGAAATGACTGGCAGAATCCGAGACCTGGGAGAAGAAGTTGTGGAGGAGGACTGGAAGAAATTTAAGGACTATTTACAAAAATATTGTAAATTGTATGAATGTTAAGAAAGATGTAAGATTATCAACAATATGGCACCAATAAGTTAGTTAAAAGGAATATGAAGATAAATGAAAATATAAGAAAAGATAAATTTTGGATAAATATTATGTTAAAATTAAGCTTTTAAGGTTTGGGTTAAATTATCTAAAATTAGGGATACAATATCAGAAAATTATAATATAAGAATTGAAACAAGGTGATAAATTGCTGGGTAAAGTTCGAAAATTTGGAACGCAGGAACGAGAGATGCGAGGAAGTCCAAAGAAGTGAAGAAAATGTGGATATTGGAAAAATTATATGTTATTTTGTTTGTTTTTTCTATTGTACTAAGAAAACCTTTAATAAATATTTATTTAAAAAAAAGAGATTTCAACTGATCTGAATTTTGCAATGCAATTCTCCAACCAATGTTTACAAAAATGCAATAATTAATATACGTATTAGTGAAGTTAGCATTTGTTGTTTAGTCGTTTAGTCGTGTCTGACTCTTCGTGACAGCATAGACCAGAGCACCCCAGGCACTCCTGTCTTCCACTGCCTCCCGCAGTTTGGTCAAACTCATGTTCGTAGCTTTGAGAATACTGCCCAAGCAGCTCATCCTCTGTCATCCCCTTCTCCTTATGCCCTCCATCATTCCCAGCATCAGGGTCTTAGCATACACATCAGAAGTTACCACACACATTGTATTAGGGAAAGCTGCTTGCAAAAATGTGTGTGTTAATCAAAATTGCATATAAAAATGTGTTAATTAAGAGAAAATAGCACTAAAATGCTGATGAATTTCCATGAGGTTGTGTTTTTTTTAAAATCACAAATTGCTACAAAATGTGACCTGCAAAAATGAGAGATGGAGAGAACCAAAATTGGTGGATCCTACCATTCCTACTTACAGGACATTGCTTAAAGTTGCTGCCTTCCTGCTTCCACCCGGCTACCATTCTGCCCCCATTTTCCCCCTTCCTGTTCCCCAATATCTTCCAAACTTTTCTTATTTATTTAGCATTTGATTAACTTAATAAACATTGTCTACCAAGACAACATTAGCTGAGCTAGATGGACCAAATGTTTCTGACTTGGGATCAAGCAGCTTCCTGCTTTCCGAACTTTTAGGATTGTGTGTCTAAGAAATAGCATAGTTAAGACTTCCACGGCAGGGAAATGAAACACACCTCCTAAGACTGAGGGGGTGGGGGTGGGATGAGACTGGCTGTGATGTGATCATTCTTTCCATATGGTTTTGTTTATAAGCTGAAGTATTTCGTTCAGACCGCGGCATTCAGCAGGCAGCTCTTTCCAGGCTAATGAAAAAAGGCCTTTGCTTAAATTCCAGCTGTACCACGTGATGAGAACTTCTGTGGCTGAACAGCAACACACGGCGGGTGGGGAAAGAGGAGGTGGGATTTATATTTTGGTATCTCCGCCAGCGTATGGAGGGCTGCTCTAGGAAGGTAAAAATGAATGCATTTAACCTCCTGGTGCTCAGAAGAACTACTGTGACTGGGATATACTTTCCCCCTTCACTTCCTGAAAGATGAAGAAGCCCAGATCAGCCACAGTTCTTTGAAACAATGAACTGATACAGTGTTGAAGGCTTGTGTAAATGGCTCCTGAACAGTTTATATATAGGCACATATAATCAGAAATGTTTTGGGGAGCCGAACTAAGGGCAAGCCTCAGGTGTGCTGTGGGATGAGGAATCAAGAACCAGACGCAGGCAAAACCTAGGTCACATTCACACCATACGTTGAAAGCACCACAATACCCCTTTAAACAGTCTATGGCTTCCCCTAGGAGTTTTGGGAAGTGTCATTTGCTAAGGGTGCTAAGAACTGTTAAGCAACCCCCTTCCCAGAGCTGCAAATCATCAGTGATTTAACTGATAGTTCCTATGAAACTACAGGAATTGTAGTTCTGCTGCAAAGATCCCTTGACATGCCTATTGCATGTCAAGACCCCGTAGCCACCCCCTTGTTGGGAAATAACACACACAAGGACACGGATATTAGGTTTATGTTATTGGGCAAATTTGGCCACAACTTTATTGATATACAGAATGTGAGCGGTATTGGCTTAGGCATTGATTGGACCCGACTATATCTGACTCTTGCCCAATGCGCAGGAAGTCTGGTAAGGGTAAACCACCGGTAGGGGGAGCCTTGTCAATGCATACCAACTCGAGGGCCCCCCCCCCCGGTGTTCCCATTGGGGTCGTGTCAAGGCCCTAGCCCCAGACCCGGGCTTCGGACAAGATCAACACCCCCGGATTCCTTTAACAGAATACCCTTAAGCTTGGAGGGGCAGATGGTGGCCACACCTCACCTCCCCCACACAAGGTCAAACAATGCCTAACCGCAACCCTAACAAAGTTGGGATGACTGCTATGAGGTAGGTGAAAACCAAATGGCCAGTACCAATTTGCCAAGTGGAAAAATTCCTACCAGGCCCCTCAACGGCGACCAACCAAGGTCCATAGCAAGGCCAGTGCCTAAAACCTGCAAAATAGGGAGGGAGGGCAGGTGATTAAGGAAGTGAGCCAAAGAGGAAGCCCTCTGGCTTGCACCTCAGCTTAAACGGACCGGGCTCTGATGTGGTCGGGGTCCCCCGGGCAATGGGGGACAAAGTCCCACTCCCCCAGTGGGGAGTGGGTAGCCACGCGGTCCACCGCAACTCCTCCCCACTGGGAAGTGGAGTGGAGTTGTTGTTTTTAAAAAACAAACAAACAGCGACTGCACACTGGGGTGACATCTTCACCAAGCTATCCACAACAACCCAAAGGTCTCATCCCTGGTCAATCACTATCAAGTTCAGACCCCATGAGCATCTATGTGAAATCAGGACTCTTTGCCCCAATGTGCAACGCTTTACACTTGTTTAGATTGAATTGCATTTCTAATGCCCATTTGCTCAGCTTGGAGAGCTCCTTTTAGAGTTCTTCAGAATTGTTTCTTTGCTTGCTTGTTTTAACAACCATTAATAACTTGGTATAATCAGCTAAATTGGGCACTTCCACTGCTCCCAACTCTAGATTGTTTATGAAGAAGTTAAAAACACAGGTCCCAGTGCTGATATTTGGGGGACTCCACTTTCTCTATCTTACTCTTTCCATTCACTACTCCTCTCTGTTACTTAACCATTTCCTGGTCCAGAAGAAGACTTCACCTCTTATTCCATGCGAATGCTGCTCCCCTTCTCCTATACACACACATTTCCCCCATACAAAATACCCCAAGGTGCTCTTTGCTCCCTGCTTCCTCTGTCAATGTCCTGCTCAAATTGGTGACCTCTGCTACCGTTTTTTCTTCTGCTGCTCATGTATGAATACACCACGAGCGAAGGGAAAATCAAGCATTCTTCTTAATGAAGCACAGTAGAAGAGGAATTCCTCCAGCCAGAGTACACCTCTGAGTCAGCTCTCCAGGAACTGGCCTCCTGGGTCGTAGCTCTTTCTCTTAAAGGGGTGGTGTGCCATCTATTTAATTCATCATGCAGACATTACCACAACAACATATCAGTGTAAAACAGTCCTGGATCTCCTGCTTAACATATTATTGGGCCTTAGGTAGAAGAGCTAGGAGCGGGATGTCTCTAAAATCTTTTAGAATTACTGCTAGTCAAAGCAGACTCAATGGGGCAGCAGTTTAACTTCCTATCCTGGTAACACAGGCCAAGTTGAGTCCTCCATTTTATTGCATTGTTTTTAAATATCTAAAGTTAAGAATGTTGCGCTTTAGAAAATAACAGGACATGCATGCATCCTTTGCTATTTACTAACTACAGATGTTAAAACACACAACACATGGGAGGGCTAAAGAAGGGTGTGTACAGAAATACAGGCATGATTTAGCAACCTAAAGATGGAGGAGGAGGAGTTTGGATTTGATATCCCACTTTATCACTACCTGAAGGAGTCTCAAAGCGGCTAACATTCTCCTTTCCCTTCCTCCCCCACAACAAAACCCTGTGAGGTGAGTGAGGCTGAGAGACTTCAGAGAAGTGTGACTAGCCCAAGGTCACCCAGCAGCTGCATGTGGAGGAGCGGAGACACGAACCTGGTTCACCAGATTATGAGTCCACTGCTCTTAACCACTACATCACACTGGCTCTCAGTGCAAAGATAAGACTTTGCAGGGGGCATTTGAAGGAGCCATCTGTTTTAAGGTTCAAAGATAAAGATGGCAAGATATGTTGTACTTCTATATAAATTAGAGCGAATGGTTCTTAATTTGTGACTATGCGTATAGGTAAGAATATGCAACTTTTTTGCAGATCTGTGCCCTCGTCCTTTAGTGATGTGTTTCAC
Source organism: Podarcis gaigeae (assembly GCF_964106915.1). NCBI lineage: Eukaryota > Metazoa > Chordata > Lepidosauria > Squamata > Lacertidae > Podarcis > Podarcis gaigeae. The sequence goes on from NC_139688.1 coordinate 28,347,352, forward strand.
CTTTTTTGGTGATAGTGACCATCCTGTCTAAAGGGCAATCCATGCTTGTAAGGCAGGAGTGGGGAACCTTTTCTCAATCCAAAGGACCACATTCCATTCTGGGAAACCTTTCAGGGGTCGCATGCCAATGGTGGACACAGCAACTAAGGTGTACATCAGGCTAGTTTCTACACATGCACATTCATTAATGGTGGCTGGTGGCAATTGCAACTGGTAGGGCAGATGCAGAGAGACCCATGGAAAGTGGATCTAAAACCAGTGACAGACTGAGCCAACAAATTCTAGTTTTGTCCAATTCAACAAGGGCAAGATTGTGATTAAGGAGGAGGAAGCTGGCAGGCAGTGGCGTAGCGTGGGTTGTCAGCACCCGGGGCAAGGCAAGTAATTTGCACCCCCTAACCCGTGGATTTGCGCCCCCTAACACTAACCCCCAGATGTTGCGCCCGGTGCGGCCGGCCCCCCTGCACCCCCCACGCTACGCCACTGCTCGCAGGCAAAGAAGCTAGTTGCAAGTAGGCAGGCAGGCAGGTGAGGGCCAGCTGAGGACAAACTGAGACTGGTGTGGTAGCGTCCCATTAGCCCTAATGCACCATCCAAGCATCCATTCCGACATGATAAAAACACTCAAGGATGCATAGCAGGGCCAGTGATTGGTGTGGCCTGGAAGAGTCAGGGGGGCAGGCAGAGAGGTGTGGAGGCCCCCAGTTCAATCCCCAGCCTGAGGTTCCCCATTCTCTGTCGTAAGAAATGAAAATCCTATACAAAGATAAAACAGCACATCTCCCTTTGATATCCCGTGTTGTCCAGATGTCCAAAGAAGTCTCGGCAAAGTGTTTATTCTGATTTTCCTCTCTCCTGCATCCTCCAGACACAGTTTCCTAATGTAGAAGGCTGGAAAAGAAAACACGGTCTCTTGCTATGAACTGTTAGCGGGCTCTTGCTTTGCTTTGGTCGCTTTAAGTATCTTGCTTGGCTTGGCCCGAGACACTGTTTTTTCTGGAAACGTCATTTTGCTCTTGGTCAGCATTCCAAAACCGCAGAGCACTGGAAAAAAAAGTTCCTGCTCCACGCTGTCAGTTTTTTCAGCTTCTCTTCCATCTAGAGCCTCAGCTCTCCAGGCTTTCTCAACCTTACCTGCATGAAGAAAGAGAAGGCAAGATTTCTACAGTGTTTTGTCTCCATCCCCCTTCCCAGTTTGCATCTTCCATTGCTTGTTAAACCTTTCCTGCGGAGCTGTTAGTTAGATTTTAAATAAGGTTCCGTTTAGCTTATTTAATGGAAACAATTATAGCAGAAACATTTGCAATCACTTAAGAGTGCATTCCCATAATGCTTAGCCGGGAAGGCAAAAATGCATTTATAACTTAAACAGAGAACGACAAAATGAGAGACATGGAAAAACCTTTCTCAGGACTCGGAGCCTGTTAAGTGGAAGGATCAACTTCTTTTGGTGCGTTTGTGGGGGGGGGGTGTCTCCTCCAACCCTGAGCGCAGCAATAGATGTGTTAGAAACATATATGCTTTGCAGCCAAGCTGCAATGGTGAACATCTGTTTCTGCTTTAAGTTATACCTCACTCTGGCATCTATCCAAAAAGCAGCACTTGCCTGCAAGGCACTGTAACTTTTTTAAAGGGGCAGATCTCCCAAGGCCTTGTTGTTTTACTGAGCCCAAGTTCAGTGCAACTGCATAAATTGGATGGGTGTCTGACCTGACTTTCACCAGCAAACCAGAGTACTGAGAACAGATGTAGCTTTGCCATTTTCTACGTACATCTGTATTTGAACAAATGTTACCTGAGCTTCTAGTCAATGCATTATGGCAATCCGTCTTAGTGATGATGGTCCTACGGTTCTTCCAGAACCACAGTAGCAGCAGCAACAAGAGTTACGCCATGACTGGAATCCATTGATTTCAGTAATGGCAATTGTTTCAGGCAGGTGTCAGCAAACTTTTTCAGCAGGGGGCTGTCCCTCAGACCTTGCAGGGGGCCGGACTATATTTTGGAAAGAAAGAAAAAGAACGAATTCCTATGCCCCACAAATAACCCAGAGATGCATTTTAAATAAAAGGACACATTCTACTCAAGTAAAAACACACTGATTCCCGGACCATCTGTGGGCCGGATTTAGAAGGCGATTGGGCTGGATCTGGCCCCCGGGCCTGAGTTTGCCTACCCAGTTCAGGTGTGGCGGGGAGGGAGAGAAAATTGGAAGTGCAAGTGACATGCACGCCCAGGACCAATATGCAACTTAACAGTTCCATCATACGGTGAACAAGCAAAATTACAAACTACATAAATTAATATTTCCGGTTTAACAATGTTCAGGCCTCAAGGTTAGCAGGGCTTCCAGGTAGTGGTGTGCAGATGGATTTGCTGGGATAATAGTGAGCCATGCATGCAACCATCATCATGTAACTGGGCTAAGTGCTGTTGCCCAGATCCTTCTTGAGAACTTCCCATAGGACATCTGGTTGGCCACTGTGAGAAGAGGATGCTGGACTACATGGGCTGTTGGTTGGCCTGATCCAGCAGGCTTTTCTTGTGCTTTTTAAGTGTTTGTCTTTTCTAATAAACATACAAAATCTTGGGGGGGGGGGCAACACGGTCAGCACCCTTAACAAATTACAGTTCTCGGGATTCTCCATGACTATGAAAGTGGTATAAAAGTGCTTTAAATGTATGGGGTGGAACATGACCTGACTCTCCAACAGAGAGCCAGTGTGGTGTAGTGGTTAAGAGCAGTAGACTCGTAATCTGGTGAACCGGGTTCGCATCTCCTCTCCTCCACATGCAGCTGCTGGGTGACCTTGGGCCACTCACACTTCTCTGAGGTCTCTCAGCCCCACTCACCTCACAGAGTGTTTGTTGTGGGGGAGGAAGGGAAAGGAGAATGTTAGCTGCTTTGAGACTCCTTTGGGTAGTGATAAAGCAGGATATCAAATCCAAACTCTTCTTCTTCTTTTCTTCTAAATGAAGAATAATATTGATCAGGGCAGCAGTGGTTGGGGAGTCGTGTTCAGGACTGTCTTACCCATAGGCGCTAGGGGTGCAGGGCACCTGGGCTCTGGGCTCTCAGGGGCGCCAGGCCAAGAGTCCATGGCCCAAGAGTTGAGTCCAGGGAAGAGCCCACCCATCAGTTGGAGCACCACGGCGGGCTCTTCTGTTGTGGGGCCACTGAGCCTGCAAGACGCTGAGGTGGCCAGCTGGCTCCGCCCTCCTGCGCGCCTGAGACTGGGTAACCGGGAGGGGGCGCCAGGTGGATCTTTGCACCCCGGCACCGCATATGCTTAAGACAGCCCTGGTTGTGCTTGTGCTTTTTTAAAACCCCGTTCCCTGCATTGTTTCCCCAATCTCTGAACTGTTCCTCTGGAGCTTTGCTCTACAGGGCAAAATGAAACAGCAAGGCAGCTCCTTATATTCTCTATCTCAGCTGCTTTTCACACCCTGGGGGAAAACGTAGCTGCAGCTCCATAGCTGTAGCATTTGAAAAAAGCCAGAAGTTCATTTTTCATGCCAGACGGAAAAACTGCTAGAAGAAACTGGAACCAGCACATAGCTGAGGGGGGCAGGGAAGGATAAATCCCATATTACTCTGGGAACATTTAGCTTTTGCATATCACAGCCCAATCTGCCAGCCTCCAACCCTCTTTATACCTTCATGTGCAACGCTGCAAAGTTTTTCAGACTTGGACCAGTGGGGGAAACGTAACTCTTTAGCAATCGGCTTTGGGCCTCATAAATACGAATAGCAGTTCCTGAGTGCAGGACTACGCTTGGTGAGTTAGAAGGAAAACGTAATCCTAGATTGTTGTTTTTTTCTTCCTGCAACGGTAGCAATAGTGCCACATAGCTGAGTGCCTGGGAGCCAGCCAAGCCAAGGCTTCTGCAAAGCCCGCCCTGAGCAGACGTGGCTCGCCTGAGCCATCCCAGAATGGAAGCACATGCTCACTGAGGAAAAAGAAGCCGCAAAGGCTTTTGCCACGCACCGTTTTGCTCTGGCACACTTGCTTCTTAACTGCCTTCGCTGAACTTCTGTAGTCCCCACCCAGAAATGTCTGTGAGAGGAATTCCACCTCTTATGTAGGTCAATGGCAAAATGAAATTCGTAAAACAGAGCTCTGGTGGCTCTGACCGAAACATGGATGCTGAGAGCTGAAAGAGTAATGTCTTTCCTGCATGCTTAATTCCTAGATTTAAGAGCATCTGCGTGCGGTGAAATGCCCTAACTTGGGGGTTACCAATGTGACAATCACAGATGCTAGTGTGCCCATCTCCTATGGCACCTGCAAATGGTCTCAGTAAATGCCATCTCAAAAATACACAATGCACAAGGGACTGGTTGTTCTTCCTGCTCAGTTCCTGCTGCCTCAGCTTCTCTTGCATTCAACATGCCCCCTTAAACATGCCGTTGGGTGTTCAAACTGTCTTTTCTGCCCTTTTAGATGTGGCAGCCATTTTGTGTCATGCCACGCACCCTACAGCAGCCATTTTGTGACTGGCACCCACGGCACTGATATCTGGTATGGATTTGGCAGGTGGAACTGTATTACCTTGGGATGACCTCAATAAAATTAGAGTTACTCTAATGGCATCTATCTTGTTGGCAACTGGTGTTCATGTTGGGACATCTTTACCATTGGTCAGGGGTCATTTCATGTGACACCCCCCCCCCCCCAAGAAGGGCACCCAGTGAAGTTTTCAGATTTCAGGGATTCATATTCCTCATTTCCCACCCAATAGCACATTTGTTTGAAAAAAGATAACCACTGAACTCATTACAGCTAAGGCTGCTATTCTCTCAGAATAAATTGATCTTGTAAAGAAGCACAGAGAGCGTTTTCCGATAGGGATGGGCAAATCAGTCAATTCTAGTTTCTATCACTTTCTCGTTTTTCTAATCTTAACTTCAGTTCTTCACATTTCTGCATCAATTTATCGTTTGTGCTGGGGTTTTTTTAAAAAAGCCCTTTCAGTGCAAATATCTCTGAAAACACACACATTGCCATTTTGCCCAATATACACATTTTGCAAACGATACTGCCTAAAACGATGCATTTTATGTTGTTTTCACTAATATGTGCATTTCAATGCCTACTTTCTCCTAGTATATGTGTTTTCATATGCATTACTCTTTTGGAGAACTGCAGCACAAAATTCAGAGAAGTCTGGATTTTGAAATGAGAGTTTTGCTTCCATTCATGAATTTCAGAAAGTGTGAATTCAGTTAGGTGGGTTCACAACCATATCAAATTTCTCCTGTTCTCTACTTTCAAATGTGTCAAAGCAAACTATCTCATACTTTCCATTCACCTATAATTTCTTTTACTATCCCAGTCAGCTATAATTTTGCATCCTGAATCTGCTGGTATGTGATGGAATCCCACCCGAAAAGAGTGACAGTAGCAGAGTGAGCACAATACTTTATTCAGCCCCATTTCGGCAGAGATTGTTCACTAAACTTGGCCAGGAATAATCACATCCAAGACCTTCAGAGCAAACAATTAAACTACCACAAACATACCTCTACAGAAACTTAAAATGAAGGCTTTGTTGACATTTTTGCTTTAAATAAAAGGGTACGGCCAAGTGCAGATCCCAGGCTAAGACCATATTACCATCCTATCCTGTTCTAGCCTTGGAAAAACATAGATATATTTAGGGTTTTTAAAATGTGTTTGGTTAAAATCCATGACTCAGATAAATTTCAGTGCAAGCTAAATAGCTATTATGCCGGCCTAAGGGTGTGGCTTTCTGTGGCCTTTTCTTCTTGAGATATATATATCTCACATACATGGCATACACACAGCAAATTCACTCTCTATGCTGAAAGAATAAAATTATTTTGTAAAGTAACAGCTTCAAAGAAAGTTCCTCTTACTCCTTATCAAATTTTTAATATTGACAAAATCTATATCGTAGTTTCAAACCTTTCCTTTAGCAAATGAAGTGCTTTAGAGAAGAATGGGAAACCTGTGGCCCTCCGGACAATTTTAGACTACAAGTCCCATCATCCCTGACCACTACCCATGCTAGATGGGAGCAGGGTTGATGGGAGTTGAAGTCCAGCATCATCTGGAGGGCTGCTGATTCCCCAATTATTGAGGAATCTGAGAGTTGTTAGGGGCATAGCTGTCAACTTTTCCCTTTTTTAAAGGGAAATCCTATTCGGAATAAGGGAATTTCCCTTTAAAAACGGGAAACGTTGACAGCTATGATTAGGGGACCCTTATTTTTCCTTAGGCTCACTGGAAGGACAGATCCTGAAGCTGAGGCTCCAGTACTTTGGCCACCTCGTGAGAAGAGAAGACTCCCTGGAAAAGACCTTGATGTTGGGAAAGATGGAGGGCACAAGGAGAAGGGGATGACAGAGGACGAGATGGTTGGATAGTGTTCTTGAAACTACCAGCATGAGTTTGACCAAACTGCGGGAGACAGTGGAAGACAGAAGTGCCTGACGTGCTCTGGTCCATGGGGTCACGAAGAGTCGGACACGACTAAACGACTAAACAACAACAACAAAATTTTCCTTAGAGATATGATTTCCCGGGAAGAGAGTTTGATTGTTAAACCACTCTAGGAATTGTAGCCTCTGTGAGGGGGATTGGAGTCTCCTAACAACTCTAAGCACCTTAACAAACCAGAGTTCCCATGATTCTTTGAGGGAAGCCATGACTGTTAAAGAGATAAAAGAGTGCTTTCAATTTATAGTGCGGATGTGGACATACTTAAGTACAATACAGTATGGGAGAGGTAGCCAAGGTGTATTTTTACACCTTGTATTTTTATGGGCCTACAATCCCCATCATCCCTGACCACTGCCTATGCTGACTGCCTTGTTCAAAGTTGTAGTCCAACAACATCTGGAGGGCATCATCTAATAAGTCGTACCAATGGCTTCAAGGAAAAGGCAGGTTTTGAGGAGAGATTTACCCTATATTTATTCATTATTCCCTCATTCAGACACTGTAAAGAAACATTATTTGCTTAAGGGATGGAGTTAGGAAAAAGCTGCAGACCAAGAGGGAGAATGAGGTATAAGGGAGGGAGAAAGTGTTGCAGCAGGAAATAGCTTCTGGGGATTGAAAGAAATGCATGTCCCAGGCCAGCTGCAGTGCATCAAGGCAGCCCACAAAATGGCACCTTCCCAGGGCACAATGAAACAAAGGCCAGAGAGGGCTTGGTTTGCTTTTGGTATGTGAAGACTTAAAGAGCAAGAGAAAACATCCATGTTGCAAAAGGGATTCTGTATGCAAAAGGGATTCTGTATGTTTCTTAGAAATATTTAGTCCAGCATCCTGTTCTCCCAGGGGATAGACTACAGTGGTGCCTCGGGTTAAGAACTTAATTCGTTCTGGAGGTCCGTTCTTAACCTGAAACTGTTCTTAACCTGAGGTAGCACTTTAGCTAATGGGGCCTCCCGTTGCTGCTGCGCCACTGCCGTGCAATTTCTGTTCTCATCCTGAAGCAAAGTTCTTAACCCGAGGTACTATTTCTGGGTTAGCGGCATCTGTAACCTGAAGCGTCTGTAACCCGAGGTTACATAACTATTGTAGGGTTGGCCATACATCCAGAATTTCCCAGACTTAGCAGGGATCCAGCCATCTGTAACAGCATGCAGGCGGAAATTGCTGAAATGCCCAGGAAAATCCGGACATCGGAAGTCTAGATTTTGCCAAATTTCCTTAAAAACTTCATTTTTAAAAATAGATTTTGCAACAACTTGGCCCCTTCCCCCCTCCAAAACCCTAACTATTGTCACATCCACACCGTACATTTAAAGCACTGTTGTCCAACTTTCACCAACATAGAAAATCCCGGGAACTGTAGTTTATTAAGGGTGCTGACCTCACAGAGCTACTATGAGAAGCCACAGTTCCCAGGATTCCCTGTGACTGTGAAAGTGCCACAAGAGCGCTTTATGCGTCTGGAGTGGGTGTGTCCTGTGTGTTAATGGGATTGCTTGTGAATAATCAGGTTTAATCACTCGTCCTTTCCTCAGTGGAAGCAAATGAATGGGGGCATCCTGGCAGGCGGTCTAACTCCAGAACAATCTTTGACCAGGCAGAAAAGAAACCAGAAAGTTGAACAGGAAGCTTTGTTTTAGATGGACTGAAAACAGCCGCCATGTTTGCTGGGGGTAAGTGGAGGGGATGAAACCACAGTTTTGATAACAGCTTGCATTGCCTGCTTCCAGGGTGTTCATCTTGTATATTAGTAGTTAGATGTTGCAGAAGGCACCCATACTGTGCATGTGTTATCCTTCCTGCAAAGAAAGGGATTCTTGTTTTTTTAAAAAGGACCTGGTCCTAGAATTTCCACCTGGTCAGGAAAAAGCTGACATCATCTCTTTGGGCAAGCCTATTTGCATGCAACATTATCAAGCATTGTGAAAATTCAGGATTGTCAAGAGACGTGTTATGAGATCAATTTACTAGTTGTGATGCAAAGCGGCTTTGCAAGGGATGACATGGAAGCTGGAATTATGGTTCTGGAAAGGCCTATAGGAGCAGCCTGCGCCATAACCAAAATGCAGGTGGAACACATAGTGCCTGCCTAACGCACGCAGTGAGCACCTCTGTAGTATGCCCATTGTTTCCAGCTTGTTCCCTTTCTGCTTCCTCTGAAATGGCTTGTTTAATTGGAAAATTAAGTCCACAGCCTAGAAGTGACTTAGCTGCTGTTAATTTTTACCTTCCTTTTGTTAGCCCAGGAAGCAACAAGACTTTTAATCTCTTAATCCAGGGGTACCCATCCTGTGACTTGGATGAGACTAAAAAATGGGATTGTTGGTCTTTAATTTCTTGTAATCATTAACACACCCATCTTGCTTTTTTGCCTTTGTAATTTAGGAGTTGTTTCGGATGCCAAAGAGACTTGATTTCACTGCACAGGAACTTTCTTTCTTTCTTTCCTCCCTCTCCCCCCGCCCTTTACTTTGTACCACTTTCCAAAACCTCACAGAAATAAGGACAGGTATTAACACCACCAACTTCTTTCTCTCTGGCAAACTCATCAGCCAAAGTTGCCAAAGTTATGCTTTGGTTGCAAGGTCAGGGCAATATAGGTGCAGTGGCGGGAGCGCCAAATTGGTGGGGAGGAGTTACTTCTACCAGCATAGCCTCAACCTTGCCACTACCCCAGTCCCATTCACGTAAACAGCAGTGTTGGGAGGATGGTTCTGCCTCACCAAACATGCTCCTACAGTTCTCTTTGGCTTACTGTATCATGCAGTTCATAGCTTCTTCCAGATTCGTTACTGCTGTTACCAGAATTTATGAGAAGGTTTCCAGTTAAATGGAACACTTCACACCCCAGACTGTGCCCCAAACTGGCACCTTTCAATTTTGTAAATATCCCCATAAAACCCACCAAAGTTTTGCTACTGCATCTTGTTCAAGGTTACATAGTATTCAACTTCCCTCGTAGCAGAAAACCTTCAGAAATTCGTATAAAATCACTCCAGTGTCTGATTTACTCTATTACAATGTTGTTCTGTTCAGAAAGGAAATGGCTGCCAAGGGGTAAGCTTGAGACATGCATGAGGGCAGCTGTGATTTCTAAAGTGTGAGCCCACGTACTCAGCAGCCCCTCTGCTTGGGTGATAATCTCTGGCATCCTGACACCTGGGTGCCAGGCAGGTGGCCATTCTGGAAACAAGAGCAAAGCTAGGTCAAGACAAAAGGGTGCGATTAACTTGGCTGGGAAACAGGAACATGTAACTACTTATCTTTGAATTGCTTAGTGGGTGTGAGGTGGAGGTCAAGGAAGGAAGAGGGGCAAAGCTGATACTCAGGTTTCTGTCAGAAAACCCCTTCCAATTTGTGACATGGTTATGCTGTATGTGTGATGTTTTACTAAGCATGTTATGGGTAGTTTAGGAAACTTATGAAGAGGGGAGCCGTCCTTTGTTCGGGGCTTCTTCCTGCTTCTTCCATTTGGTTGTTTGACGTGTTGTTGCAACAATAAAGATCAGGCCTACAGGCTGCTCTTTTGCTCCTATATTCTTAGCTGGTGTCTTTGTTTGACAATCCAAGTGAGCCCAAGGATTTTCCTATAACTCTGCAAAGGTCTACTTAGACGCTTTGAATTGCTCGGGCTGTAATGGATTTGGGCACCCACTTAGCATTCTACATCCTCCTGTTGTCCAGTTTGCACCCACTCCCACATACACGTGTCCATAATGACTCTGTCCAGCTAAGTTGTTTTATGGACCACAGAGAGCCACTTATCCACGGGTGATAAATTTATGCAAAGAAGCACTATGCTTGATGTGGGCGTGGTAATTGTCCTCCTAGCCACCATAACTGTGAACACTGTCCCAAGTAATAAATTGCTATGATATTTACACAGAGTATATTTCACAAGCTTAATGTGCATTTCATGCTGCAGCAAACAGCAATTCACCCTTCGCGCGACTGACAGGCCTAACAGTAGCATCTATGAACCAATTACCTCACCCTCAGCCTTAGAAGCCTTGCTAGTGGCGCCAGGAAAGGGACTGTGAGCAACATCATGCGAGGGAGGGTTTCTAGGACTAAGCTGAAACTGACGCTCCCTTCTTATTTTTGCTATCATATGCTGCATGTTGCTCATGTAATCTTGTTATATTTATAGTGTTGAAATGTAGGCTTTTGTGTGTTATTATATTTGCTCTTGTTTTGCAATGTTGTGAAATTGTTGCCTTGTTAAAGGTAAAGGTAAAGGTACCCCTGCCCGTACGGGCCAGTCTTGACAGACTCTGGGGTTGTGCGCCCATCTCACTTAAGAGGCCAGGGGCCAGCGCTGTCCAGAGACACTTCCGGGTCACGTGGCCAGCGTGACAAAGCTGCATCTGGCGAGCCAGAGCTGCACACGGAAACGCCGTTTACCTTCCCGCTGGTAAGCGGTCCCTATTTATCTACTTGCACCCGGAGGTGCTTTCGAACTGCTAGGTTGGCAGGCGCTGGGACCGAGCAGCGGGAGCGCACCCCGCCGCAGGGATTCGAACTGCCGACCTTTCAATCGGCAAGTCCTAGGCGCTGAGGCTTTAACCCACAGCGCCACCTGCGTCCTGTTGCCTTGTTACTGTTATGCTATGCTATTATTATGAAATTGTTATTTTATTGTTTGGCTATGTTGTTATGAAATTGGTTTTGTTTGAAATGCTTTCCATTTTTCTTTGTTGCAGGCCGTTTTGAGACTGGTTTTTGTGTGTGGAAACGCGGCATGCACATAAAATGAATAAATGACGCAATGCTCCTTTGCAAGGGATCTTAGCGTACAGGACGAAGTTGTGACTGGCCCTTCACCACACTGAGTGTGTAGCACCAATGGTCCAAAGGGACTCCACACACAGGGAAAGGCTTGCTACACACATACAGCTGAATGAGAGCCCCGACCTGGTAGAATGGACTTTACCGTTTCAGACTACAGGTGGGGGGTTACATCACCAATGTTCCATATATGCACAAATTTATCTGCAAAGAAAACCAGCATAGTGGTGAGAGGGCTAATCCAGAACCTTTCTCTCTAATGTGCTAATTATTGACAAAAGGAAAGGGGTGCTTTTGTTTTGTTTTTTGCTTTGCATGAAGCAGCATTCAAAAATGCCATCCTGCATCGAGCACGTGAAATGGTACTGTCCATTCCATCACCTCATGTTGTTGTGGATGTAGACCAAGCCAAAGGCAGCACTTTACGCGCCAGGTTGAATCCGGGGCTGGCCTTAAAGGAAAATGTATCAAATAGCCCACCTAGGATAGGAAATTCCCGAAGGGTGCCATTGGACAGGCTGTGTGTGTAACAGAGATGGAAGTTGGCAATGGTGGCAACAAGTAATTTGGTTCAATGGAAGCAAGTGTAGAGTGATGCACGTTGGGGCAAAAAAAACCCAACAACCCTTAATTTCACATATACGCTTATGAAGTCTGAACTGGCAGTGGCTGACCAGGAATGAGACCTTGAGGTTGTGGTGGATTGCTTGATGAAGGTGTCGATTCAGTGTGCAGCACCTGTGAAAATTCTATGCTAGGAATCATTGGGAAAGGGATTGAAGATAATACTGCCAATATCATAATGCCATGATACAAATCTAGGGTGTGGCAGCCTTTGGAATACAGTGTACAGTTCTAGTTCCCTCACTTCAAGAAGGATTTTGTTGGAAAGTTTCAGAATAGGAGCAGCCAATTGCCCTATGAGGAAAGGTAGCAGGACATTTCCTAACATGTGGACATGGAGACCTGACTTCGCCTCATTTTAAAAACTGATTGCCCTCTCTCCAAAGAGGCTTTGCTGAGTTCAGTGAGTTTTTTCGTTCTACAGTGTTAGACTTCGTTAGCAACTGGAATTCTTGTGGTCAGCCTTTACACTTTGGGTGAATTCTTTCAGAAACGTTTCCTCCCTTTCAGTCTTTTTTTTTGTAATCAGCTTTCTTAACTCACAAAGAGGAAAATGGAAATTAATCTGCATTTGAGTTTTCTGCAAGTTAAATCTTCTTGCGTACCAGTTTTGCTTGGGTTCCAATATGTAGCAAATTCAGAAATGTCACTGACTTGGCAAAAGTCAGTGACATTTTGCCTCTCTTTTACCTCTCTTTTAAATCAGAACCAGTGAGGGCAGTGAAGGTCCTGTGTGAGTGTCTGGAGGCAGTTGGAGGATGGAGGGCGGCTAACAGATTGAGGTTGAATCCTGACAAGACAGAAGTACTGTTTCTGGGGGACAGGAGGCGGGCAGGTGTGAAGGATTCCCTGGTCCTGAATGGGGTAACTGTGCCCCTGAAGGACCAGGTGCGCAGCCTGGGAGTCATTTTGGACTCACAGCTGTCCATGGAGGCACAGGTCAAATCTGTGTCCAGGGCAGCTGTTTACCAGCTCCATCTGGTACGTAGGCTGAGACCCTATCTGCCTGCGGACTGTCTCGCCAGAGTGGTGCATGCTCTGGTTATCTCCCGCTTGGACAACTGCAATGCACTCTACGTGGGGCTACCTTTGAAGGTGACTCGGAAACTACAACTAATCCAGAATGCGGCAGCTAGACTGGTGACTGGGAGCGGCCGCCGAGACCATATAACACCGGTCTTGAAAGACCTACATTGGCTCCCAGTATGTTTCTGAGCACAATTCAAAGTGTTGGTGCTGACCTTTAAAGCCCTAAACGGCCTCGGTCCAGTATACCTGAAGGAGCGTCTCCACCCCCATCATTCTGCCCGGACGCTGAGGTCCAGCGCCGAGGGCCTTCTGGCGGTTCCCTCATTGCGAGAAGCAAAGCTACAGGGAACCAGGCAGAGGGCCTTCTCGGTAGTGGCGCCCACCCTGTGGAACGCCCTTCCAGCAGATGTCAAAGCGATAAACAACTACCTGACATTCAGAAGTCATCTTAAGGCAGCCCTGTTCAGGGAAGTTTTTAACGTGTGATATTTTACTATATTTTTGGTTTTTATGGAAGCCGCCCAGAGTGGCTGGGGAGGCCCAGCCAGATGGGCGGGGTATAAATAATAAATTATTATTATTATTAAAATTGAACTTCAGAGTTTATGCAGAGATTATTTTCTGGTCACTTAACTTCTTCCATTTTCTACCTGGGATATAACTTAGTTCATGCACAAATCTGATCCTCCTTCATCTTACAAGACATAAGGAGATACCATAACATACTGCAGAAGCAACAGTCTTTTTTCCCATCTTCTTCAACCCAGGTAAGGTGGATTTGATTCCCTCCTTGCTCCTGCTGTAGATCTTCACTCATCCCTTCTCCCTGGCAAGGAGGCAGGTACCATTTTGTGGTTTGCCTCAGATGCCAAAATGTCTTTCCTGGGAAGGAAAGAATGGTGGCCATGGGCAGCACTGGAGGACCAACCTACTATGTACTGGCTGAGGCTGATGGGAGCTGAACATCCGAAGGGCACCAGATTGAGAAAGATTTCCCTACTTAATTCTGGGGTATGCATCACACATATCAAAGCCTACATTTGGTGCCAGATTTTCCCAGTGGCCAAAACACGCCATACCTAGGAGAAAAGTCATCAGATCATCTTGGGATTAGTAATGTTTTCTTCCAAAGACTGGGAATCACAGCAATAACTGGATGCTGAGGAGATCCCTACACCAACACAGAGAACGACAATTTCAAGTGTTCCAAAATGGTCGTATGACACATTCCTCAAGCGGTTCCCCCTGTACTTGCCGTAAGAGCTTTCCAGATGTTTACCCAAATGTGGTATTCACTATGCGGTAAATCCTTTGTGTGAAGACTCTGCCACCCCAGCAGTAAACATGTGAACCTTACTCTGATAAGTCCAGGCCCATAGCTCATTGGCAGAATATCTCCTTTGTATGCAGAAGATCCCAGGGAGGACTGGGAGAGGCTTCAGCGTGAAATCTGGAGAATCACTGTAGACAATGCTGAGCTAGATAGACCAATAGTCTTACTCAATCTAAGGCAGCTTCCTCTTCTCCTATGAGAGATTTGGTGTAAACACTGGAACCTAGAAAGTAATTTCTCCCATAATATCCTGTCCAGGTTCGCCGGTTTCACCATCAGCCAGTTTATATTAGAATACTGTCAGGGACGTGGAAATGTGATTGTCCTGCATGGGAGCCACCCCCTCTGAGTTGCTGTATTAAATCTTAGTCTGCATGGACAACCATCAACACACCTATAGGGAGCAGCTCTTACTTGCATTAGTGGTAGAAGGAGTCTGGCTTCTGCTGCCAGCAGCTGGGAGGGAGCAGGGAAATATGAGAGTCTGCAAAGGTAGCCAACAAAAGTTCAGCTGGGCCAGCTCAGTCTTTAAAATCATCTGGAATGTGACAGCATCAACTACTTTCCAGTGTAAGTTATGGGCCTGGAAGCAGCTGCGGAAAGCATAGCCTATCCATACCCATCGCAAAGAAAAAAGGCCAAACTCCCTTGCATGCTGAGACACGCAGGCCCTGCTGCAATTCTCTGTTTCTTTTCTCTACAGGTAAATCCTTATAAGTATGCTCAGCCCGCTCCTAGGCTAGCAAGCGAAGTCTGGCTTAGAGTCATGGTTTCTCACATACACCGAGTTTAAAGGACAGTAGCATACTGCCATTATTTTTAGTATTTGCTTGTTAAAGTACAAGAAGCATTAGCTGCGGCTCTATCCTTTTGTGTGTGTGCATACATGCGCAAGGAAACATGAATTCAAAGGTAAATTGGGCACACCCAGTTGTACGAGTGAATAAGCAAGTGATGTGAAAAATTGGGTGTCTGTTCTGCTCTACAGAGTTTTTAAAAAGTATTTTTGCAGCTCACTCTTTGATTCTGTGGGGGAGCAGAGCAGAGCTGTCAACTTTTCCCTTTTCTTGCGAGGAATCCTATTTGGAATAAGGGAATTTCCCTTTAAAAAAGGGAAAAGTTGACAGCTATGGAGCAGAGGGCAAAGACTTGTACACTGGTATTCCAGAGGTCAGGACCAGATCCAATGAGTTTAAGATACAGGAGGGTAGATTTTGGTTGAAGGTTAGGAGAATCTTCTTGATGCCAGGAGCCATTCAGCAATGAAATCAGCTTCCTCTCCCTATCAAAGCAGAGGCTGGACAGCCACTGACTGAAGATACCAGTGTGCTGGATTTCCTGCCTCAAACAGAGGGCTTGACCAATGCTGTGATGCTCTGATTGTGCACTCCATGGCAATGGGTGGCCAGATGGACTAGGGTCTTCTTGGTGGTGGTGCTAGCATTGTGCACCTAGGGATGTGCACCTTGTGTCCTGCCTGTTGTCTTTTAGGTGTCTGGTTTGACTTGATATAAGGCAGCTTCCTATGCAGAGAAGCCCAGAATAATAGACTCTTGATTTGTTTGTGCACTATGTACCACACAGTCTCTTTGGGTGGGTGTTATTTTCACTGTTTCCGGAGCACATTTCCTGATATTTCATTATTGGTTTCATTTCCCTCAACATAGTGTCCTCTGTGTGTTATCAGATTCCAAGTACCATCAGCATCACCCAGCATGGTCAGCGCTCACAGATAATGGGAACTGTAGTCTAATAACATCTGGAGGATATCAAGTGGGGGAAGCCTGATCTTCCTTGCTACTAAGCCAAGGGCAGACAGCAGTGGTCTCTTGATTCATCCACCTGTAGAGCAAAACAATGAAATGGGAAGTTGTTTTCTCCATTCTACACATGATGAGATACTGGTCATTGATAGCTCAAAATCCTAAGGAAGTCATTCCATCTGCCAGCCTAGGCTGGCTCCTGAAAACTTACAAATATGTGTTTACTTCAACTAGGGATATCCAAGATGGTGCCCTCCAGATGTTGTTGAACCACAATTCCCCTCATCCCTGACCATTGGCTATACTGGCTGAGGTTGATGGGACTTGTAGTCTAACGAAATCTAGAAGGCACTGCATTGACTAACCATGAAAAATATTTTCTATCTTACCTTTCCATTTGAAAAAAAATCCACAAGGTGTCTAATAACTATTACAGTCCAAAACAAAGTACTGAAACCCACAATACAATCAACCATAACATAAAATCTAACAACAGTTCATAAAAAAACACAACTTTAACAGCAGCAGTTAGCACAAATACTTACCATACAAATCCAAAAACCTGATGGAACAACAGTTTAGAAATAATTGCTCCTTCCTAGTGGGTTTGTTGTTGTTGTTGTTGTTCATTTATTCAAATATTGTTGTGCTGTCTGAACCTTAATGCCTTTTTATCATAGTTTATGGCTGGAATACAAACATTACATAGCTGCCAGCTCTACCACATCCCAAAGGAGCCAGGATGAAAGCTTGTCTGAGATTCCTGCTGGCATACTAGAAGTCATCTTCTGATTAAGCCCACATCCTCACAACCAGCTCTTCCTACCAGCACCTGCCTGCTCATTATCTCTGGTGCTCCAAGTGAGCTTAAGGTCTCTCAATAGACATGAAGGGAGCAGTTGTCCATACATATCATAGGCCACCTTCCTTTCCCCACTTGCAGAAATAGGACAGGAAGAAGTGGGATTATGTGCCCTAGTTAAGATCTGTTTGTTCCAAGCCCCAGACAGTGTTTCCAGCTCCCCCTGTAAGAAGGAACTGTGCATGAAACAAAATGAACAGGATGGCAAAATGTCCCTCAACAAACATGTAGCACAATTTTAAAGGAAAGCTTCTACAAGTTCATTTTTCATTGGGACTTAACATCCACAAGGTTTCATCATATTTGCACTGCAGCCAGCAATATGTGCTGGAAATGCAAAGCAGCAAATTCCAAACGTGTTCACTTGCCCTCCAAAATATTGGTGAGCCCTGCCTTAATTCAAATCTAATCAGGTGCAATTCTCCAACACTTTACCCTGCAGATTTCCTATTTTAATTAACAGAAGTACATGTTTTCAGCAGTGAAATGTTGGGGTTGTTCCTAGAAATCACTTCAGTTGTCCTACTTGTCTCATGTATAGCTGCTTACATAGAAATTGGCTTGCAGTTTTCTATAGCTTTGTATAAGTTTCTCTTTCCCGAAACATGTAGATTATTTTATTGCTGTGCAGTGTGATAAAAATGTACTATAGTTCTGTTGGTGTGATTAAACAAGTGTTATGTTTTAATGCTGCAACTCTGTTTGCATATATAATCCAGACCAAATAGTGTTTGAATAATGTCTATTTTTGTATGTATAAGTAGTTTATGATCAATAAAAAATTATGAAGTGTTAAAAGAGAACAAGATAGCAGGCATTCCCAATTAGACCAATTAATTATTAGGTAAATGGAAGACAAAGTAGCTCATTCCCATGCTTTTGCAAAATGCACTGCTACTGTTTGAAGCCCAAGCAGGTAAGCACATGTCATAGAAGGTGTTCATAGCAGTGCATGGTTTATTGCACAGGAAGGAAATTAAGTGGAATTTAATCTCAAAAGCTACTGAGGGTCTTTCCCCCTACTGAGCAAATTGCATGCTATTTTATTCTGGAACAGCTTTAATAAGGTTTCTCGTATTCCTTGGTGAGTAGGGCTTGAGAGGAAGGAAGATCTCTCTTTTGTTACTAATGTTTGAAAACAGGACAAGAGAAAAGAAATGAGAAAGAAAACTTAGCGGAAAAGTTCAGCAAAGTATGTAAGAAAGCTGATATTTTACAGATATGTCCCTATTGCAACTGTGTGAAAAGTTAATCAGGAAGTTAATTTGCTTTTTTTGGACTGAAACAAAGAAGGGAACAGCCAGGGCTGCTGTTGGGCAAAGTGAAGTAGGTGGCTCGGGTGGCAGGTGCTGGGTTGGGGCAGGCAACAGTGATGTGGTGGAGAAGAGTGTATACCACTATGTGGCCTGCCCTCCACCCACTAAGTTAGCCTTCTGCCTTCAGGTGTGGTTCTGTTGCCCATACAGAAGGAAGATCCAGCTAGCATTTGGGTCAGCTTTAATATAAGGAATGGTGCGGGCGCCATCTTGCCCTTTGCCTCGCGAAGCAGCTCTGGGAAGGGAAGGAACATAGGAAGGTGCCTTATATATATTGTTGTGAGTTTTGGGGATTGGTTGGTATATTCCCCGAGTGCCTTCTAATTCTAATGGGGATTTAATTATCGAAGTAGCCAGGCCAACTTCCTGGTGAGTTAATGGGCCTAAGTAAGAAGGTTGCTCTGTGCCAGAAGGAAAATAGGTGGGCCTCACCTGACTGGGAGTAAGAAAGAAAGTGGTGTGTGAGAGCCAGGCTGGACACTGGCAGGAACAAGAGGGTGAGAGCCATAGAATCATAGAATTGTAGAGCTAGAAGTGACCCCAAGACTCATCTAGTACAATTCAGGAATCTCAGCTAAAGCATCCATGACAGACGTTTGATTTCCATTTGATTCCAAGGTTGTGATGATGGGAGAAGCAATGCCTTCTGGGCTGTTAGTTCTGTGAGCTCCTCAGTCGTAGGCTCAGGTTGTACAGTCATACCTTGGGTTAAATTTGCTTCAGGTTGAGCATTTTCGGGTTGTGCTCCGTGGCGACCCGGAAGTAACGGAATGCATTACTTCTTGGTTTCGCCGCTCGCACATGCGCAGACGCTCAAAATTACGTCATGCACATGTGCAGAAGTGGTGAATCGCGACCCGCGCACACGCAGACACGGGTTGCATTCGCTTCAGGGTGCAAACGGGACTCCGGAACGGATCCCATTCGCATCCAGAGGTACCACTGTATATATGTGTAAATGAACTGTCCCTCGTTCGGAAAAAACTGAAACCCGGGACAACTGGAATTGCACACGGCTATGAGAGTGGGGTGGCGTGCAACAAATATATTGTATGCCAGAGCATGGCTCCACCTAGTTCATTCCTTTCTACACTGACTGGTAGTGGCTCTCTGGGTTTATCAACAAGTGTCCTGGCTCTGACTGGAGGAAGAACTCAGGTTGTGATTTCTACTACACCATACATTAAAGCCAGCCTCCCCCAAAGAATCTGTTTGTCATGGGTGCTGAGAGTTTTCAGAAAACCGCCCCCCTTCCCCTCACAGAGCTCCAGTTCCCAGAGTCTCTAGGTAAGAGGGATTAACTGTGAAACCCACCAGAGGATTGTGAGGAGAATAGGGGGTCTCCTCATTACCCTCCAGCACCCTTGACAAACTGCAGCGCCCAGAATTCTTCAGGACTTGTTCAATGACTGTCAAAGGGGTATCACAGCGTTTTGAACATGTATTATGGATCTGGCCAGTCATGGAGACCAGGGAGGAGGCAGCTGGCAGGCAGGGCCAGCCTCTGGACATTGTTGTCAACTTTTCCCTTTTCTTGCGAGGAATCCTATTCGGAATAAGGGAATTTCCCTTTAAAAAAGGGAAACGTTGACAGCTATGCCTCTGGACTGATTGCTGCAAGCAAGCAAGAAGGCAGGCAGGTGGTGGGTTGGCTGGCATTGGTGGGGCAGTCTCTGCTGCTCTGCACATGCTCAGGAACACTCTCACCTTTGCCATTGCTTCTCAGGTCCCAAGACTAAATTCTGATGTGATAAAAGAATCCCATTCCCCACCTTCCAGCTGCTCCAGCTGCTTCTATGTCTCTTAACTTGTTGCTGCTGGCTGGTGGGACCCGGCAAGAATTCCTTTTGCCCCGCAACAAAAAAAGAGGGGAGGAACTTCAGCCTGCAGGCTCCTTTCTCTCTCTCTTTCTCTCCCCCCCCCCCTCCATCCTTTTGGTGCTGGTGGGCGGGGTGGAGGCGCAGAGAAGGAGCTGGGATAGGCTCCTGCGTCAGAATCTTGGGGAAGGGAAATCTCTCTTCCATGAGGTGACTCGGCCATCTCCCCCACCTTTGACATGCCAAAGCGGTTGCCGCTCCGAGGGAGGGACGAGAAGGAAGAGACACCACCTCCCCCCCCCCCCTCAGAAGATAGAAGCAGGCTTGGCAAGGAGGAGTGACCACGTCAGCCACCGCAGAAGAGAAGGGGAAGGGGGGAAGGGAAGGAGCTGGGAAAATCAGGACAGCCGCGGATGGGACGATGGGCGGCGACACCCCACCGAATCGACCCCCCCCCTCCCCGCACTCCAAGATTGACTTGAAATCCTAAGCATGCTTTCTTGGAAGCAAGATCCCTTCTGGAACCAATGGGGCTGAGCAACGGACTGTGGGAGAAAGGAAGGGGCTTTCAAGACTCTGGCAAGCCTCCCTTCACCTTGTGGAGGTTGGGGGCGGCGGGGGGCGATGCAGTCCCGGCAGAGCAGCTCCTTGCACTGCAACGTCACTGTTCCTCAGCCTCACGTTCCTTGTCTGTAAAATGGGAGCATAGAGCAACACCTACCCCGCCTCTCGCTCTCTTTCGGTTGAAGCTAAACGAGATTAGGGCTTTTTGTTTTAGGTGTGTGGGGGGGGGGTGGCAATGAACGACTGCTAGTACTCTTTTTCAGGGTCTTATCCAGGAAAGGGGAATTGAGAATCAACGCAGCCAGAGAGGACAGAGACGGGCGAAACCAATGGGATTCACAGAGAAGAACGTTGGGAGAACTTGTAGCACTTGTATATAGAGATGTTTGTGGCTGTCAAGGAAGTGAGAAGCTCATCCCCCAAGTTGAAAGAGGGGGGGGGGATTATACCTCACCTTGGGGCGATTCTGGAGCTGCTTTAGGAGGCAATGCCCTAGGCTTGGTCTATAGGGTTGGACAGGCAAAAAGTCTGGGCAAGATAACGGGCTGTGTGTTTCGTCTTCCTCCGACGGGCTCCCTGTGATCTTACCACGCAGGTTCAGAGGGGGTCAAATAGCTCCCCCCTTTCCCACCTGCCACCCAAAGCTCATTTACTCCAGAGTAGCCCCATTCCAGAGGACTGCTCCAGAGGAAGCGAGGGATGGGGTCGCCTGGAAAGGAAGTCTGGGGGGTTTTGTTTTTGTTTTGGCTCGCTCTGCTTTCTGAGGAGTCAGTCACATAGGGGAAAGTGCCATATCGGAGCATGGGCTCCACCTGGCTCAGTAGCGTCTACACGGACCGGCAGCGGCTCTCCAGGATTTCAGGCGGAGCGTCTGGAAACGCTAGAACGAACATGGGACCTTTTCCGCGCAAGGCAGGCGCCCCATCGCGGAGCCACGTCCCTTCCCCAGAGCACAGCGCGATCTGCGAGGCGGAGGGGTGGGTGGCTGGGTGTCAAAACCAAGGGAGCCTCCAGGTCGCTCCAGGTTTCCGATGCTCCCCCGTCGGCGTGTCCTTCTGCCTGCTCTCGCCTCCTTTACCTCGATGGCAGGACCTGGACAGCTCCCGCTTTGAAAGCCTCGCCCTGAGACGCCGAAAGCCTCCCAGGCGCGCAAGCCACAAAAGAAAAGGGGGAGGGGTGGAGAAGTGGGGTGTGAGGGACGGGGGGGGGAGGAAGAAAAAGAATCCAGGCAGCCAGTCAGATTTTCCTTTATAAAGCCTCAAAGTGTCCACGTCCTCAAAAAGAATGGAACCAATTTAGCATCCCCAGCTCATGCCTGCCTGCCTGCCTCCCTCCCAGCACCCCACCTCTTTCACCCCACCTCTTTCACCCCTCCTCCCTCCCCCTTGCGCCTTCCTCTTCTCTCCCTTCCTCGCTTCCAGATCTCCCTCTCCCCGCCCCGTCTAACAGCAGCTCTGCCAAAACGGCGGGGACAGGTTGGGAATGAGAAGAAGAAGAAAAGAAAAAAGACGTCACGTGACGCAGGCCCGGGCTCCTCGCAGCCTGGCCCGCCCCTCCGCCGAGCAAGGCGGGCTCTCCCATTGGCTGCGGCGCGTTCTACGGCTCGGCCAGCGCGAGGAACCCCCTCGCCGTATAAATAGGGCCGTCGAGGGCTTTATTATTTTAGCATCCCGGGCAGCAGGTTTCTGCTAAGTTTGGAGTTACTCGCCACCACGACTGTATGCCTGCGTCCCTAAAGTTCTAGCTCACCACCGACCCGGGGACTCTGAAACACAAGGAGTCTGCATGTCTAGACAGTAGACATGCTCAGCTTTGTGGATACACGGATTTTGTTGCTGCTCGCAGTAACTTCATGCCTAGCAACCAGTCAATGTAAGTGCCTTCAGATTGTTTGGAGCAGGGTTTGGTGGGGAGAGAGGGATTTGGGCGGCGGCGGCGGAATCCTCTCCTAACTTCGTCCTAAGGAATGTTGCCCTGCCGTCGAATGCTTCCTTTCTCCGGGAGCTGCAAGGACAAGTTTTCGTGCAGATCTGGGTATGCTCCAAAGCCCGAGAAACTGCTGCCCACTATAACTCTACCCCCCCCCAAGCCCCATCCAGTTAGACTTTGGGGGGGAATCGTAGTTTGCATTGACTCCAGCTGGCAAAAGAGCTGTCTCTTATTTCCATAAGACGGAGTGAAGGGATGAGAGTTCTTCAGAGCTTGCTTAAACTCGCCCCCTCCCAGCCCTCCTTGGGCTCATGTGGAGAGGTCCTGGCAAGAAGCCAAGCAGTCTTTTCTCCCACACACCCACGCACCTCTCTCTCCCCCTCCCCATACTCCGCCCGCCCCCCATTTTAAGAGAAAAGCAAAATTGGGGTTGGAGATGCAATGCATGACAATGATAAATCCAGAACTCCTAAATTTATCAGCATCGCCTCCTTGGAGAACTTCTAGTGGTTTGGGGCTAGGGACGGGTTATTGTCCCGATTTATCAAGGGATTTCAGAAAACAACAGATTCCCCCAAAGTCTTTGAGAACAGTCGCTTTTTAGGGCGTTGTACACGAGCTTTGTGCAGCGTTTTACGGATGCTCATAATGCGCCCTCTAGAGGGAAGGAGGCGGTAGCGCAGAGGACCCGACGTGGAGCGTGTGGAGTCCAGATAGACCACCAAGCGCTTTTAGAGATACGTTGATATATATGAGACAATTTAGTTACTCCTGAGTTACACGCAAGGAGAGAGAGGGCAGAAATTCTGTCGCGATTTGCTCAAGAATGTTTTGCTCTTATTAATTCCGGGAAGGGAAGGAGACGCGCTTTTAGAAAACTACAGCAAACCAGGAAAAGTGTACGATTCCTGACCTTTTTGTTTGAGAAACAAATATGACGAAATGGATATTCCAGACATCCTCCAAACATACCCTTTTTAAAAAGCTCTAGCGACCTCTTCTGGTAGACGAGAAGTATAAAGTTTCTCCCCAGAAAATTCATCTATTTTTATGATTTCCACACTTGTCAGGTAATTCACGTAAATTCTATTACCTTAGATTATCTGTAGGCCCCCATGTGAATAATGTTAAATAGTGAAACTTGGCACAGACAGCTGTTGCCAGGTTAGTCCCATCAAATAGATATTTATTGCATTGGTACCCCAATGTAAGATCAGAGTGGTGTTTTATCCTCACAAGAACCCTGTGAGGTAGGCTCAGCTGAGAGGTGGCCCTTTCCCCAAGGCCACAATTTGTTTCACAACCTGAGTATGGATTTAAACTTGGGCTTTCTATACCCTAGCCAGACTTGCTAACAAGTGCACCACACTAGTGATGATCGTTTGGCATAGAGCAGGCAACCTTTAGCTTTATATCTGACTGACAAAAAGAGTTCTGTTTAACTCAGAACTTTTCATGCTGCACAAATGGAAAGTGTCCAGCCCAAGCATCACTACCATACCAGTTCTCTGTGGTTTAAATATGTGCAAGGTACAGCCTTCACATTGGCTCGTGCAGCACATCCATGCATCAGAAACGCCTGTAGTCCTTTGTACATTGCATATGGCAAATGCTGTCCTATAGCAGAAGCATTGGCCCTGCTGCCCAATACATAACTGGATTCAATGAAACAAGTTGGCAGCCAGGGGTCCTCCTAGGGTTATTGCAATTAATGACTGAGCATTCGCCAAAATTAATTTAGGAACACTGCTGTCTTTACAGTTGCATTCAACTCTTTACCAATCCTACAACTGCGACTAGAGCCTCTCCCTTTAGTGGCAGTGAGAGAGAACGGGTTCCCCAACCCAGTTAACATTTAGAGATACTCTCCCAAAATATAGATCTCCACAGCTAATCCATGAATAAGCCCACCTAGCAAGTTCCATTTACAAGTTCTAGTACCGTGCCAAAAAGAATGTCTAACTTTATCCCATCACCTTATAGGAACCATTATCGAAATGCTTTTGATAATTACAAAATCAGTCATTTCCACCCTAATCCAGTTTCCTATCAGAATCCCCATTCATATCAGTATCAACTTTGTTATTCTGTACCGATGTTACTCTTAAAATGTTTAAACAATGATTATTTCCTTGAGATACTAAGAAGAGATAGTCAAGGTTTCTCATCCAACCAATGGTCTAAGATATACATTTAGAGCTGCCATCCTAAACATTGTGTTTATTGAACACAATTGGACTTGACCTCCAGAGAATAGCATAGTGCGCTCTATGCTGTAGATTTTCACTCCATAAGCAAACTTTTGCACTTAGCTACTCTGATCATGGAACAATTCTCTCTGGGTGAGCAGCTTTTCCCAATTGCCACTCAAAATTCCTCCATGGCACATGAATGCATGTGTGCAGACTGATTGATACCGTTTCCTCCCCATTTTTGTACTAATCTGTAAGTAAAGCTTCTGGAGGCTCTGACTTGCAGAGAGGAGGTACATAGTCGTGACTCTTTTTTTGCTCTGCTGCTCAGACAGAACATTTCTCCTCCTCCTCCTCCTCCTCCTCCTGTAATATGCAGCATTCCAGATGCATCTCACAGCAAGCAGGGGAGCAGGAACTAATAGAGCATAATTCCCTGTGCCCTTAGAGCAAGGGTGGGGAGGCTCTGGTCCTCCAGATGGTTGTTGGACTGCAAAGTACACCATTCCCCTGATCATTGGCTGTGCTGGCCGGAGCTGATGGGAGTTGGAGTCCACCAGTATCTGAAGGGCCCACGGGTTCCCCATCTCTGTCTCGGAGTGACAGGCTTAGCTCTTTGTGCTCCATTGGCAGGAAGGAAATGCTTAATAGGACAATTGTTCGTTTGTTTTTAAAATAAGAATGTCCAATGCACAAAATGTGGGCTATGTTAGAAAACTGTAATAAAAGTTACAGTACTAGTCCTCGGATTCCCAAAGCTGCTTTTGGTATGCCCTCCCCACCCCCAGTGGAATTTTTGATCTTTTCTTGGAACAGAAGCCACACCACAACGCATATGGAGGGTTGCTATTTGAGAAACCCAAGTCGTGCGCTCTCGCTCTCTCGGCATAACCTACCTCATAGGGTTGTTGTAAAATTGGAGGGGGAAACCCTGTATGCCTCCTTGAGCTACTTGGAGGAAAGATGGGACATAAATGTAATAATAATAATAATAATAATAATACATACATACATACATACATACAATAATAATAATGAAAGGCCGAATTCCCCTTGGGTATACAGACCTAAGTAGCCTGGCTTTGCCAGATCTGGGATTCCACCTGTTAAGCTATTTCGAAGTATGGCTATTTCCCGGCTTAAAGTTTAGCAGAATAACAGTGCCATCCCAGACATGCCTTCTCAGAACCGAATCTCAATCAGTACAGTGGGGCTTACTCTTTGGTATGTGGGTTTAGGACTGTAGCCTAAATAGCGTGAAAGAGAGGCTTGGGGTTTTTTTTGGGGGGGGGTTGCTAACTTAACTTCTGAATTCCAGAAAATCCTATACAAATCTTCAGCATAATCCTGTTCAAGGAATTCCCATAATCTGAAACAATGTGAAGGAATAGTGGGTCCTAAGTTTAGGTTAATGTTATTTACAAGAATATGGACGACCTCGGCTTGAATCATCTCAAGTTCAAAAGCTAAACTCACTGTTTTGGGCTTTCTATAGCACCTGCACACTTTCAAAAGCTGCCGTTGCAAGCATTTTCAAGGGGAAATGTGTGATCCACGGAGCCTCTTACATCAGCAGAAAGCACATTTGTGCGTGCTTGGGAGGGTTTTGTCTGTTTCCCTTTATCTCACATCCTATGAGATCTTGCTCTGCAGGAGGCCCTCTCCTTCTGGGGTCACATTTCTTTGGTGTGTGTAACAGACATCAGTGGGGGCAAGAAAAATCCCCATGGCACATTGAGCGTTTCACCCGTGGCCCTGTAGAACCAAGTTCTGATTCTTATAAAACCTTTTATTAAATACATCCATTCAAGCCTTGGGGTCAGAAAAAAGCCTTTCCAAGTTGGGCAGGCCCTCCTTCTGTCAGAGATCTGTTGCAGCAATAAGAATGTCATCCACTTTAAAAAATGTCGTTTCATGTTTACATTTCCTGCTATTCATCTTTGAAATCACAACTATCGTACTTTTCCGTGTATAAGACTAGTTTTTTTAAATTAAAAAATTATGTTCAGAATTGTGGGTTGTCTTATACACAGATACAATCTCCCCCCATTTTCTCAATTTGGAATCCCCAAAAATTGGGGGCCCCTTTTTTACATGGGGGCATCTTATACACGGAAAAATACAGTACATTGTTTCACATGCAGACTGTTTTGAATCTTAAACATTATCCATTTTTTTGTTTTTGTTTTTCTGTTTCCCCCTCCAGATGTAAATGAGGTCAGTATCATTCCTTTCAAAATAAAATGGACAAGAGTGGGCTATTTTATTATCTCCCTACCTCCACCCCCCTGAATGGCCACTTACTAACTGCAGCTGCCAAGAATTGCATGGGCAATACCACTGCAGATTAGCATCATTAGGAATGCCCAGATTTGTGCCCACCCCTAGTTTCCTAATGGGCCGTCCTTCTTGTTAAAAGGCTACCTTCATAGGTGAATGTAAGATTAAGAGGATATTGCACAGTAGCCAGAAGGGTCTTGCATGCACAGATATTCTGGAGATTCATAAGTCTATTTTAAAGCCAGAGAACTGTTAAAGACATCTTAGCACCCGTAAAGCATGAATGAATTCAGGTATGACTTTTTAATATCGTGCTTGCATGATGTAGCAAATACTAACTTGTATAGCTCTTTCCCTACCCTCCACCGCTTGTTTAATTTGTTCTGCCTTAACTTGGCTGAGTCTAGTACTTACTGTGAAATATTGCTAACGTTAGATTTCTTCTAACTTCATATTCATTCCTTTCTAGGAAACGGAAGGACACAGGGTAAGCACATTTTAAGGGATTTTCTTAAAAATTACGGAGCTGTACTCTGTTCCTGGGTATCTGCTACAGTTTTAAAGAACCCAGAAATGCTGAAAATAGAATTTTTGAAAGGCTGCAATTTAATACCTCATTTCATGGTAGAAAGGCCTTTAGAAGTTAGTGGGGCTTACTAAACAGAGGTCCTTTTTACTGTCAGGAAAATCCAAAGTGAAAACCTGAACTTCAGAGTAAATGCTATTAATTTCAGGTGAATTTGCTTTTGAACGCAACTGAGATGCTTAGTAGTACACTGGCAGTTTTTCTTTTATACCTCTATTTGTATGCTAATTGCACTAAATTCCCTGGGGCTTACTCCAAAGTAACTGTGAACCTTAGGTGAAAATCCAATTAAGTTTTATTCAGAGTAGTCTCCTAGAAATGAATGGACCTAAATTAGTAGCTTCCATTAATTTCTGCAGGCCTACTCAAGAGTAGGACTTGGATACAGCTCAGTAAATTTAACTGATTTTTTGCGGCTTTAGCTGCTGTGCTTAGGATTTATGTGTAAGTGGGTTGAAGCCATAATTTTATCAGCATGAAAGCTGATCTGGTATGCACAGGAAAAATAGCCTTCTTCTTGAGACTCTCTGATTTTATGGATGTCAGATCATGTTGCAAATTACTAAATATTTGTGAGGAATATACGCGTTTGGTTTGGAGATTAGCAGCACAATCCTACTGAGGCATAAGCTCCATTTGGATTTCCTCGGAGGAAAGTTGGAATAGGATTGCAGCTCAAATGTGAAAATAAATGAATACTTGTCACTTAATGAAGAACTAATTGATAATACATTTTTATTTATGCATATTTGTCCTCTTGGTTTTCATTGAAAGCAAGAGTGTGTTCAATCTATGAATAGCTATTCCTTTCAGTTCTGCCTATGCTCTAGTTTTGCTGTTTTCATCAGCAGACAGTTCTTTTTAACACCATAGCTTTCTGCACGTAAAACTTGAAACACTCATTTACATTTTTGTTGATGTTGTTCTTTTTCAGGGGCCCAGAGGAGAAAAAGGGCCACGAGGAGATAGGGTAAAGAACCATGATTATGTTCATTTTGCTTGTTATATCTAAATCATGCCCTGGTGAATAAGGAAGAGCATGGTCCAAAGCGAAAAACCTGTGGTACCACCCCCCACCAACCCTTGTTCAGAGTTATGGCTATTTTTGTGTGCATCTTCTGAGAAAATTCACATAAATGAGGCTGCACTGTGTACAACTGAACACATCTATTTGGGGGGAAAGTGCTATGGGCACTATTTGGAAAGGGTCCGGAGGGCTGTGTAGCTTTAGGTAAGGCCAGAATTTGGACAGAGTGTTACTGAATGCCTCAAAAGGTCTATTGCAAAGGGCTGAAGTGGTTATTATTCCCATTGAAGTGTCTTAAGACTGATTTGCAGGTAATAGCTTTTCAAAAAAAAGCAATCATAAAACCACAGTATGATTAGCAAAGGCTCATGGCTCTGGAATTCCTATGTGAATAAATAACATCCACCAGCAAAATCACTTGAGTCAGAACCTTATAAAATCAAGAATGGAAATTGAGGTCACAATCCTGAGCTCCTATGCTTATTCCCCTGCCCGCTGCTTGTGCATTGATGCAAGCACATTGTCCGACACAGCAGTGCTGTTTTTCCTCTCCGATACCCTCACAAGGATCTCTCTGAAGAACCATTTGACTCATTCATTGCACAGGTGATGCGACCTGATTTCCCCTCCCTGTAATATTGGGTGCAATGCTTCTTCAGGGTTCAGAGGAAGGAAGAGGGGGAAAGCAGGTTGTGTTCAGAGATTGATCCGTTGGGTTGGAATTGCCTGTGGACACAGAGGTCTGACACAGAGGTCAAGGAATGTGCATGGCTGAGGCCTCAGAAGTGCAGTTGCTCAGTAACCAGAGTCCACTTTACGTGTGTGTGTGTGTGCGCGCGCGCACACGCAGGTGTAGCAAATGAAGTTGACAATGTGTCAGGGAGCCAGAGTTGATCCTATTACTCCCCCCCACCCCGCCCTGTGAACAAATTAATTGGAAAACATGTGTTTGCTACCTTGAAAAATGTGAAGCACTATGAGGGCAATTTGGTAATACATTACTTATTGCTTGTGCAATTAAGTAGCTTTAGATTCTGGATTTAATAGTCTTACAGGGAGGAGGGGCTCCCTAAAGTGTCTTGCTTCTTTCACTTAAAAATGTGCTGCTTGACCCCTAATATGTCCTCCTCTTCTGAGTGGGGCCCTGGATTTTTGCCCTCAAAGTCTTTCCCTGACAGCATCCCTGCCAAAAATTGGGCCTCCAAGAATTGCTTCAAGATTTGTTCTTCCCTCGGTAGTAGCTTAGAATGAAGTAACAGTTGCTGTTCAATATTTAGCATGTTTAAACCCAAACAATTTGTGACCCACCATGCCTATCACAGTATTGTGTTATTAAGGAGCTCCCAGGTGCCTGACAAGAGCTCCCTAAGTTTTGAAGGCCTAGGTTAGGTAGCCAAAACCTGGTAGTTGCCATAAACAGCTTATGTGCTGGATTTGACTTGGTGGTTGGAGGCCTGATTTAGGACTAAAGTGTGCTAAGGAACCAAGCCTTTAGCCTGAAATCGTCTGTGCTGTGTGAGATGCACACCAGCTTTTTTGAAAATGGTCACTGCAGATATGGCTACATTCTGAGTTGTTCAGAATATTTCATGCTTTAAGTTATTAAGACATGAAGATCCCTTTACTATTGCGTCGGAGGCCACCTTGAATCCAAGAGTCTGTAGATGGATACTTGATAAAGAAGTATCTGCCACACATCATGAAATATCTGATGACTCAGAACCAGTTTAGGAAAGATTCTGACTTTGAGTCCATCCCAGTCTAGTCTCTTGTTACTAGAATAGATGTTGGGTCATCTGATTAACATGTGAGCCACAATTATTATTATTTAAATCACATCAGTGATATTTGGAATGCTTGTTGTTATTTGGAATAATACCCTTAGACTCTGAATAGGCTTAGTAAAAATTGACCTTTTTATCCACAGCTAAACACAGAATTTGCAGTGTTTTGATTAGCACAGAATTGATAAGTGCAATCCTTGGCAGTTGTAGCAAAATGGGATGGTTGAAAAACCATGAAACAGAGAGTGCATTGAGTTATAATGCTTTGATATGTTTCTTTTCATTCAACTAATATAGTCTGGAACTATATTACTCAACTAATGGGAATTAGCATGACTCTTTGTTCTGCTGAGATTTATACCATTTAAGAACATCAGTCTTAGAGTTAAGGCTTGTGCAAACAAATTTGTCTCCATTCTTATATATGAAAATCATTGTGATTATTGTCTTTGCAAACACACTTGCTCAACCAAATGGGGCACAAGCAACAGTTAAGTGAAATCAGAAAAGTAATTAACTTGTTTGGACCTCTCCAAAGCCAAACAGCAGATAACACGGAGTTAGAACATGTACTCATTTAAAGGCGGTTAAAAGGTTACTACGGTATAATTATCCTAGCATGGCAAGGTCTTCCCTAGCACAATCTTTGTATGATAGCTCACAAGGAACAACCTTCTCTAACAATGTGTGGCTAGAATCCTTATCAAGCCTCAAATCAATTCATTATTGAAGTTTTAAAGACATAAAAAATGTGAATGGATGGTATTCTGCTAAATTTTTCTCAGAGTAGATCCACTGAAATTAATGGACCTAACTTATATCCATTAATTTTAATGGACCTCTTTTTGAGTAAAACTTAATTGACTGTCACCCAGTAAGTCCTAGCATTAATATGCCAACAAAATTTTAAGGTGCTCAGCCTTTTCCACATGTTATGCCCATGATGAGAAAGCTGTGGCTCTCCAGATGTTGCTGGACTCCCAACTCCCATCAACTCCAGCCTTCATGGCCAATGGTCAGCCATGATGGGATTTATTTTCCCTCAACACAACAAGCAATAAAACTGCTTTAACGTTTGCAAAGCTAAGCAGGGTCTGGTATGGTTTCAAACTGGATGGGAGACTGCTTGTTGAGATTCCTGCATTGCAGGGGATTAGACTGGGTGACCCTCAGGGTACCTTCCAACACTATGATTCTAACATCTGGAGAGCTTCAGGTTCCTCATTCCTATATTAAGGCCTTTAAGGCTGCAATTCTCTTCTCTCCTGCCTGCAAATATGAATAAACGTACATGCATAGGATCACACAACTAAATCAGTGACACATTTAAGTGGTTTCCACATTGTAAAGTACAGAAACACCAGCTGTTTCGATTGTGCAGACTCATATATTTGTACTTTAAATGATGTCACTGCTTTGAAATCTTCAGTAGCTATTTATATATTTTTATAACTTAACGTTGTGCATTTTTTCCCATAGGGTCCAGCAGGTCCACCAGGCAGAGATGGTGAAGATGGTCTACCAGGCCCCCCAGGCCCCCCTGGTCCTCCTGGTCTTGGCGGAGTAAGGCATCCAATGTTTTATTTTACTGAAGTTGATTGGTGATGTCTTGAAGCATCATAAAAGGCCTGTCACGTCAAAGGCAGGGACCATTATCTTTAGCTGTATCTTCTCAGGCATGTATAGAAATACTGTTGAGATCCATAGGTAGGAACATCCTTGAAGATACAGAAACATTTATGGAAGGAAGGAACTTTTTCCATTTTACTTTGATTCCTTCTGTCTCCCTTCACTCAACCTCTTATTCGTGATGTTGTTGTTGTTTTAAAAACAAGCGTGAAGGACTTGAGATGTAGGAATGAAAATTCGTTACTCTGCATTCATTTTCATTTTGGATTAGAGTATATTATTTAAATTCTGATCAAGCTCTTTATTAGCTTTCCTCTTTTTAACTCCTACAGAACTTTGCTGCTCAATATGACATGTCCAAAGCAGCTGATCCTGGCCCCGGACCTATGGTAAGCAAATGCTTCCTTTCTCGCACAGGTACATGCACAAATTCAAATTGGGCTGCTGTGTCTTGCCACTGATGGCGACAGAGAATCCCCCAGGAACAGCCTGCTCACAGAAATCTCCCCACATTGTGTCTCTGCTATGTAACTGACCTGCAGACCATATAGCAGCATTATACGGCCCGCTGTACCTCCCAGCCCAGGCATCTAGCATTGTCATCCCTTGCAAGCCATGCGTGTTCAGAAAATGCATGGGATCTCGTTATTCCTGCATCCAGTGTGCTTCATGAATGGAGAAAGCCCATACTGGGGAAGAGTTTTGCACCCTACCCAGGTCACTTCCAAGGAAGGTAGGTCAACTATCCAGTGTTCCTTTGGTTCCAACGCAGATTCTGATAGAATCCAGTGACTGGAGCCAGGAGACCACTACATTGCTGGCCTTCTCATGGGACATGAGCTGGAAGGGAAGAAACTCCTATCCACCCATGCAGCTCTGTCCCAACATGGGCTGCCAGGTGTAATGTGTTGTGATAGGTGCTGGGCTTGGCCGCTTAATTTCTTCACCTGTGATTCTTGCCCACCTGGCAAGACAGGCTAGAGCCATCAGCACTAACAAGCCCAATGAATTGGAAGTTGGCCCATTGAACTTGGTTCCCATGAAAGGAGTTTAGCGCCTGATTAGAAGCTCACCTCATTGATTTGATTTTGAAGGCATTTATGTCCAAGGGAAAAATACTGCAGTCAGGTTTGCTGAAATAATGATCATCAAAAATGGTCAAGTCGTCTCATGCTCTGTGGTTATAACAGTTTTTAACAAAACAAAAACCATCACCTGCACAGTTAGGAGCCATGCTTTGCAACATGTCAGCTATGATACAAACAACAGGTTAAATCGCCAAAATATGCATGATGTTTTGTGACTTGTGCTTCAGTGCCAGCTTCCCCATCCCCTCCAAAAAACATGGACAGCAAGGAGAAGGGGGAGGGACCTGGTCTGAATTGGGACCTTGGCATGTGGTGTGTGTGTAGGGTTTTGGGGTTTTTTTGGATGTGGTCCCGATCTGGATTGGGACCCCCACACTTGCAATTTGCATAAAGATAAAAACTACCATTGAAGTGAATAGGAGATTTCCCCCGGCAATGCAAGCTGCAGGTGTGGTTTCCTGATTCAGAGTGGGACCCATTGTGCGGGGCAAACTTTTAAAGCCCCCTACTGTCCTCCACACACACATTCGGGTGCCCATCCAGACTGGATCCTGTGCCCTGGCAGTTTGCACTCAAGGGCAAACTATGCATTAAACATTGTGTGTAGTTTGGCTCTAATATATTTCCTAGAAAGTAAGCTCCACTGAACATAGTGGGACTTTTTTAAAAATTCTGGCATGGCTTTTGGGGCACACTTTTCTCCCAAAGTGGATTTTAAAACTTATAAAGATGCAACAATTTTAAAACTTATAAAGATACTGTTAAATAAAAATAATTAAAGTTAAAAGCCATCAGCTGCTAAACAGTTTCAGCATAGCACATTCATCAAAGACAGGCTGAAGGGAACATGCCTTCTTTAAAAACAGAAGTGACAAGGGACAAGTTGTGCCCTGGGAAGGAATAGACCTGCCACTAAGAAGGCCCTGCCAACTGAAAGTAGACTAAGAACTTGTTTCCAAGGGTAAAGATGCATGGGATTGCCCAGATAGAATTAGATTTATTTCCAAATGGATATATTTTGGATTATATAAAACGTGAACTGAGTATGGTATTAAAAAAAAATTAGTCATGAAGGAACTTGGTTTCACAACAAATAAAAAAAAATTAAAAGGCCCAGAATGAACTGTCATCATTCATTTGCATCGAAATGCTAATATATACACAGTATTTTTGTATTTAGTACCTGAATTCCTGGAAACTGTAGACCACCTCAGATGTTCTCTTGAAGCCTTGACAAGGCATGAGGAGTATTCTTCCATTCCTCATGCTCCCATGTCTGGTCTGAGGAGAGATTATTTATACAGCTTGCATGGAGAGATGCTCATTCTGTCCCTTCTTTAGGCCAATATGTGTCTCTCCCCCCCCCCCACTCAAGAAGGAAGGGGAGAGGAAATGCAAGGGGCTGATGGTTCCTCTCATCACTTCCAGAGAATGCTGAAGTTGTCCAGAGTGCCATTTCTGATATTTCCTTTCTCGTTTTAGAAAGAGAGAGGATATTGTGTTGTTGTTTTTTACACACACACATGCACACCGATAAATATAACATATAAACATAAGGTTGCAACATGGCGGAAACAAATGGGGCAACTTCTTTTAAGAAGTCACAAAGGTCAAACCTGACTCAGAAATAGGTGGACTGTGAAAAAGGTCCCAGGAGCATTGTAGGACAGGGCTGGTTCCAGAGGCTGGTAAAACTGGTTGGACAGTGCCTCAAGACCAACTGTTCAAACAGTTCTGCCATTTCCGCTTTGTGCAGTCTAGGAATGTTAGGCACAATTGAAAAAAATCTCAGTGTACATTTGCCACCTCTTTCCACATAAGGGAGGCTCCATTGAGGGTATTTTCCTTCAGGGCCCTAAACCTCCAGAGACAGTACTGCCACAAGACATAATGCCTCAGGGCAGGTTGACCAGTTACTTGGAACCATGTGGTAGCCACATCTGAGTTTACCACATGGCACCTATAATCGTCTAGGGAGCCTCTGGTGTGTAACTTGGCCACTATTCCCCTCCCTCTGCTGCCTCCCCACATTGTTGTGGTTGCCATGTGGTGAGCCTCCACAAAGGTACCTCATAGCTTCTAGTCTTCTCAATTCACCCTTCCAGCTTCCCAAGGGTGGCAGCCCTCACATTTTTTTGTCTCCTTCCGTATATGCAGCAACAGCATGTATGAGGGGTCAGAGTAGCAACAGGACTGTGCTTGCCAGGACGGGGCAAGATGGCGGCGAGCTCAGCAGAGCTCTGAATTGGTGGCGACAACACAAGTTTGCGTGCACCTGTGGAGTCACCACCACCACCGCCCAGCCAGAGCTGCCCTGACCTCTCTGCCATTTTGTCCTTTCACAATCCAAGCAAGCACAGCACTGTTGCCACTCTGCCCCATCCTTACTGTGGCAAGCGCAGCTTTGCCAGGAGGGCGCAGCTGCCAATCCACCCCTACCCCTCATGTGCCACTGATGTACACATATTTTTACTGCTGAGAAGTCACCTCCTCCGGCCAAGAGCACAGAAGCCAGCACATCAATATCACCAGCATGCATTGTAGCTCTCACTCCTCACCCTTCTGTTGCATGCTGGGAGAATGCCAATCCTGCTCTACAGCAGGGTCGGGCAACCTGTGGCCTTCCAGATGTTATTGGACTACAGCTACAGCTCCTTCACCGTTAGCCATGCTGTTTGGGGCTGATGTGAGTCCAACAACATCTAGAGGGCCACAATTTGCTTCCCTCCTGCTGTATGGTATGAGCACAGTGCCCAATGCTTGGCAGAATTTGGAATGGTACAGCCATATAGCTGGTTCCAAGACCCCTTTCCTGAAGTTATCTTCCACTGTTTGCAGAGCAGTGGAAGAAATGGGAAAGAACAATGTTTTAGAGACACTTATAGCAAGTTGCAGTATCCTTCAATGATAAGCCTAGAGAGAAATGCTTAGAGAAAATTAAAAAGTATATTAAAGCTAATGGTGGCTATTAAGAGGGCAGTGGTCATATATTATGGACAACATACGAGTAATTTTATGTTCAGGTGCTTTGATGTTCTCCTGCATAGTCCTGGACCCATTCTCCCATTCCAATGATACTTCTGATTTAAAGCTCCATGTAATCTCTTGATCCCTGATCTTGTGGCTTCTTGTTGCCATGAGAACTTCAAGGTCCACAAGGTCTTTTTTGATCACTTAAATGGGGAGGGCTTCTCTGCTCTACACATGCAGAGGTGCTTCAACCATCAAAGTGATAAAGAAAGGCCTAACCTTGCAGAAAACATTTAAACATCCATATTGAGAAGAGATCGTCAAACCATTATCCATCAGCTTGTGCCACCTGTGCTTAAGGAATAGCCACTGATTTTTCTCTGAACATATTTTTGTGCAAGTGGTGGGAAGATCATTGGCAGACACCTGCTTGGAGTCCTTCCTAGACAACAGGGATCTGCTTGAAATTATTGTAGAGTAAGCGGTTTGATCATTGAGGCTAATTAAAGAAAACAAAGGTTGGCAGCTCCTCTTCCTGCTCCATTTATTTGCAGCTAGGACTATGGGCGTATTTAGGGACTCAGACATTTCCGATATATTCTTATTCATAAAGATCAATCTGGTGAGAATGCAGTTCAAGGGGGAATGATCTGACACAGTGACATTTTGAAAACCCATCTGGGCCAGTTGCCAGGACTTAGTGTCAAAAGCAGCTGTTTGGACTAGTTGTCAAAATCTTTTGGGTGATGATGGGAAATGCACCAATGTGTGATTCCTCTATAGATGTCCTCCTAAGGCTCCGCACAGCTGGAGGTGGGAAAACCACAAGAAACAGGAGCAGGTGGGTGGCATCAGGAGCTTTGAGCACCACCCACCTCTTTGCATGATTTCTCTGCCACATGCTGGAATGGAAGGGCAGGTCAGCCTACCAAGCCTGCCCCATGGGGGAGTTATCACTATTATTATTTTTTAAGTATATGCCATCTAATTTCCAAAGAGATTCATTAGAATTCCAGACATCACCACAGAGTGTGTGTGTGTGTGTGTGTGTGTGTGTGTGTATTACAATTCACTCCCCATCACAAGATCAAAGTATTGACATTAGGAAAACCCCAAACCACAATAAATTACAAAATGGCCATCAGACCCAAACATCAAAGGGAAACCAGGTATGTTATTTGAATCCCTGAATCTCTTGGAATCCACCTCCCTGCCTCTGAATCTGATGCAGCTCAGGTTCCACAATTTCTAAAATCAAAGACTGACAATCCTAAAAGAAAAGTTAAATATAATTTAAAAAATGAATAAAAATGTAAAAGCAGGCAAATATAATAAAGCAGTAGATGAATAATTTTTGTCTGAGACATTTCAGGTAAGCTAAAGCACAAATTTAAATTCTTTCCCTTCTTTGAATAGGAGTCTGTTCTTATGTACTATATTAGCCTTCCCACATCTGCTGGTGCCCTCCATATCTTTTGGACCACAACTCCCATCATCCCTGACCATTTGCCAATGCTGGCTGGGACTTATGGGTTTTGTAGTCTAAAACATCTGGAAGACACGTGGTTGGGGAAGGTTGTACAATATCTATAGCGTTTAAGGCAAATTACATATGTGAATGTAAGGATGAGAGGCAAATTTCAACTAGTGCTAGTACTAATACTATGCTAGCAATAGATAAACACAGGAAAATACAGCTTTGACTTTATGATGCTATGCTACTAATATAATCTAAGGCTATTATAATATTATAATCAATTTTTTTACTCTGTGGTTCATTGTTTAATCTTGAAGGTTGATTTCAGGCAAATGATTAACAGTGCCTGAAATGTCCTATGCATGTCTCCTTAAAAGTAAGCCCATTGCGTTTAATGGTACTTAGTCCCAAGTAAGTGCGGCTCAGGATTGCAGCCTAAGTGATACTGAAACCACTAGCTGGACCTTCATTTTACTACTGCAGTATATTAACTATTTCTTTAACTTTTCCCAGGGTATAATGGGACCCAGAGGCCCTCCTGGAGTAACTGGACCCCCTGTAAGTATATTTGGAACACAGCCATTAGTAGGAAGAGAGATATGTTTGATACACATGCAGAAAGCATCAGTTACACACATTTTGCCTTGACTAGACCCTAAGCAGGTAACCCCACATGTATAAGAGGTACCCTATATTGACAGGTCCAGGACTGCTGTTGTCAGTCCCCTGATATAGTTCTCAGTTTACAAACTGATGAGCCATGACCTTTCTGCTTTCACAGTTTCCTGACTCTCTTCCCAGTTTGCACCTTCGTGTTCTTGCCCAGAAGGCCCAAAACACACAATGTGTTTGCCTGGTATCTCTCCATGTTATCACTGGTCCACCTGGCCTGGTCTAGACTGGTCTGGGTTGAAGGACCCCAAGATTTGCCTGAATCACAGCCTATAACTCCCCAAATCTCACTCTGCTTCCATGCCCAGTTCTCTTCTCCAAACACCCCCATTGCTAGAAGAGTACTTACAAAATGTCTTTTGTCGCCCGCCCTGCTTCTAGGGCTCTCCAGGCCACGCGGGACATGCTGGTGAACCCGGCGAACCTGGTCAAACAGTAAGTGGATCCATTTTTATTCTATTCAGAGAATGACAGGAATTCTGAAATACCCATTTGCAATGAAGCCCTTCCCCCAGATTTAAGTTTGGGCCTATTATCTGAGATTCCTTTGCAAGCTAGCAAGGGTGGGAGAAGCAAGAAATGAGTTCTGATTCTGCTAGAGCCCACGCCTGCTTGGTTTCCTCAAAGCGGAGGGAAAACACATTAAAAAAAATGGTTTTTGCTAGACAGGTAGGCTTTAGATTTCTGCAACTCTTTGAGGCCACTGGGGGAGCTGAAATCAGACCAAACACCAAGTCTTCTGATTATTATTTTTTTGAAACCCAGAAGCCATAAATAAAGAGCCCCCCACCGCAAGCTTGGATTAAAGAATTCAGATCTAGAACTCTGGCTTAGTCAAGTCACCAGATCATATGTAGCATGTTTTGTTTCAAATGAACCTTTTGTTTTGTTTCAAGTGAACCTTTTTTCCCCCCATCACTAGGGTCCCCAAGGTGCTCGTGGTCCAATGGGTCCTCCTGGAAAGCCTGGTGAAGATGTAAGTATTCATTTGAACCAGGATTTTGGTGGGGGAGGGGGAATCTGTAGGAGTTATTTCCTTTTCCAAACATTGGTTATCAGCGTTTGTTGTGGACTGCCCTCTGTGTCCCATCCCCACCAACACTCTTATAACCATCACTTCTGGTAGAAAAGCTCCATTTCCATGTGTTTTGATTTATTGAACATGTTTCCTAATTTCCACTGGAATGCCACCACAGCGTTGTAGTGTATTAAAAGTTTTAAGGATATTTTAATAGATTCTGCAACCCAGAAGCAGTTCGGTTTTTTAAAAAAGCTGGATTTCCCAACTGTTCTGTTTCTGAAAAGTATCTCCAAAAAAATCTGCATTTTGTGAAATTAAGAAATGTGCAGTGCAATCCCAGAGCGGAAGTAAGTCCCTTCTGAGTTCAGTAGGACTTACCCTTTAATATAAGTACCTTAAATACCACTTCCATCATAAGTTCTTGTCCTAAAAATATCAGAGGAAATATAGCCTTCAAATGTGACATTTTGTCTCCTGAGGGAAAGATGCTGCATGTTTAGTCAGTTTTTAA
Source organism: Podarcis gaigeae (assembly GCF_964106915.1). Classification (NCBI taxonomy): domain Eukaryota; kingdom Metazoa; phylum Chordata; class Lepidosauria; order Squamata; family Lacertidae; genus Podarcis; species Podarcis gaigeae. Next base: position 28,387,081 of record NC_139688.1, read on the forward strand.
GTTATTATGTTTTTTTATACCTTGCATAGAGATATGTTAAATATGTGCAGCTCACTTGCTTTTGCACACAAAAGATTTCAGTCATCTCGTCTAACGTTTCATTAGGGTCATCCTGGAAAACCTGGACGACCTGGTGAGAGGGGTGTTCCTGGACCTCAGGTGAGTTTTGTGTTTTCTGTTGCCTGTTTAATCTGCTGATTAAATCTGTTTGCATAACTGCAGGATAGGAAATTAAATTACCAGCCCCTGCTCCTTACCAGTAGTTTTAGTGTAAGTACAATGCCGCCCTCCCACTAAGGCTGATATTCTAGCTATTTACACCTGCTGGATCTTAACACCTAGCCAGAGAGCAGCACTATGAAGGTTGCCACATGATGTTCACTTTTATTCTACAAGGATTATGGTAATAGTGTATCTGTTCCTAAGCTATGGAACTCTAGACTATTACTATTAAACAAGCATTAACAGTACCTCTGGGAATAGGGTGCTATATAAATTCAATAAATAATAATAAAATAATAATAATAATAATAATTTGTTTCAAATTCCAGTTTAAGGCCCTTCGGTTTAAACAAGTAAATTATCTGATGTGATAATGCATGCCAATATTTTTAAAAAAACATTATTGGTACTTATTCAAAGGTATACAAAAATACATATCCAAGCATTTTTTAAATATAATATACTGAGATTAAACAGCTACTTAATCTGTTAGAGAGCAAAGCCAGAAGGAAGAAAAGACAAGAAAAGGAGAAACCTAAAGAAAGAGAAAATGAGGGGGGAAAGGAAAAGTAAGAAGAAACTAAAGAAAGATAAAGAAGAAAAATAAAATGACTTCTGGTTTTCTGTCCTGCAGCTACATTTGATATGACATTCATTCCTTAAGACCCAACCATTCAATCTTCTATAAACCAGGTGTTAAGATCATTTTCTCTTTCATGCAAAAAGTCCATAAGAAATTTCCAATCCTTGACAAATGTCAGTAAATTATTTTTCTCTAATTCAATTTTGCCATCTCAGCCAAGTCCAATAGTTTTATCAGCCATTCTTTTATAGTGGATAGGGCTGTGTCTTTCCATCTTTCTGCATCAATCACTGATATTAAGTACTTCTGTGCAATTTTATGGATGGGTCGTGTTCACTTCTGAGATACTTTGTTTGCTGTGTGGCATATAAGTCTATAAAATGAACAGAATTTGGAACATTTTATACTAGGGATCAGCAACCAGGAGCCCTTGAGCTAAATAAGCCACACACACACCCCGTAAAGACAAGGGAGGGGCTAGAGCACAATGACAAAAGATGTGCTTTGCATGCTGAAGTTCTCAGGTTTGATTCCCGACATCTTCAGCTAAAAACAGCCAGTAGCTTGTGGGAAAGGCTCTCTGTTTGAGGAGCACTGCTGCTCAGAGTAGACCGTATGCACAGATAGTCTGACTCTGCATGATTCCAGACAGCTTTGTAGGCTTATGTGTCATGCCAGCTTCCTGACCCAAAGGCAAAAGCAGTGCATGGAGGGATCAGTGACTGTGGCAATGAGACATGCAAGCAGCTCACCTTGGTGGCTGGGACTAACATATTGCACCCAAATACTTTGTCTAGCAGCTTTTATTTGAGATGTTAAGCCTTCTCTCTCATTTTCCCTCCCAGGGTACTCGTGGCTTTCCTGGAACTGCTGGCCTGCCTGGTTTCAAAGGAATAAGGGTGAGCATTTGACTGAAACAGGAACAAAATTAAGGGTAATGACAGTTAATACACCTATGGTGTGTTATTCTGTGCAACTACTGGTCTTAGACAGAAGCCTAAGGCTTGTTTGCCAAGGTGGCAATAAAGAAAGCTTCTGTCTTCATCACGGATGCCAACTTGAATAAAATATTGGGGGGGGGCAGGTAAGTCCCACCCCACATTATTGATCACATGATGCAGCAAGCACACACCATTTGAATGGCAATGACCATCAACTTAAGGGAAATGTCATCATAAATCTCACAGGGTGTTTAGTCCCAAGTCCTGCATGTGTCTGTGATATGGCATTGTCATTGACAAAATTTTGAACGTACAATCAGCACTTTAAAGTATAGTTTTAAGTATTTAAGTGCAGACCAAAAAGAAGCCTGCATACCACTTTCCTCCTCCAGCCGAAGGAAGTGGTAGTAACTGCTTCATCAAAACAGCCAATGACCGCTGTTCACCTAGTCTGCCACATTCCCCTAGTTTACTGTGGCCCTTTCTAACTGTCTTGAGAAAGGCCAGTTTTTTCTCCTTTAGGGAAAAGGCATTTCCCTAAACAACTGTGCGTTGCTTCCCTGTTTCCAGGCCTGGCGCCAAATGTTGGCCACGTTGGGCACTGGTCAAGGGCACCTGCCCACTAGCCTAGCCATACCATCCTTCACTGCCCTCCCTGCCAGACCCTCAGATGTTTGTCAGTGGCAGGCAGCAGTGCTGGTTTTGTGTGGGAGCCAAGCTCAACTCCCATCCCCGGTGGACACTCACATTTTTAAATTACCTAAAGTGTAACGTCCAATGCATAGGACTCTGAAATATTATCTAGGTAGGACGACAGAACTATGAAATAGATTTCATAGGTTTGGGGCCTGGAGCATTGCTTTCTGGGTAATCTAAGATGGCAGCTGGCCACCATGGATGGGAGCCAAGCTTTCTCCCATTTGAAAGCACCTTTCCACCGCTGAAGCATGTCTTTGGGCCTGGTGGAGGGTGGTGAATGGTGACAGAGAAAGCAGTGGCAGGAGAAGCAAACAGTGGGCAGGCTGTCATTGCCACAAGCAGGGCTAGGCCCTGCTCTGGTTAGGGGACTGCTGGGCCATCATTGGCACCATTTCTCCCCAAGCCTTGCACTGTCCCTGCCTGTTTCCACTTTCCCTCTCCTCTGTTTTTTCACTCTGTATCAAATTTTAGGTTTTTGAGGAAGAAGTCCCTTTTGTTTTCTTCAAAGCATCATGCATGTTGAAGGCACTGTATAAATAATGAGAAGCGGTAATAGTCATCTATAAAGCTACGAAAACATACGAACTGAAGAGGGCTGTCAATTTTGTGTCTGATGCAGACCAGAACCAAACTATGTTAAGGAAGGACAACTGTGTCCCTCCTTAACTGACGATGATCCTTTTCGAGTGGGGGAACCAATATGGTGAATACAGAGCAATGCTAGAGTTGTGTTTCAACCACTGCATGATAAAGAAATGGTTTCCTTAAAAAGGGGGGAACTAGGGGGGCCACTTTACCCATCAGTGTTGTTTCTTCCAACATAGGGACACAATGGTTTGGATGGTCGGAAAGGAGAACCTGGTGCTCCCGGCAACAAGGTAAAAATGACTTAATTTTAATATATGTTACATGGGTATTCCAGCAAGAGCACAGAGTGCATGGCAGCCCTTCTGTTTTATATCCTGCATGCATGTTTTGTTCTCGTAGGCTTTTATCCTTCTAAGAAAAATCAGCCTATGCTATGAATGAAGGACAACAGCAATTTGGTACTAAGCCCTTGAGATACATGGACACAACAGAAAGTCTCACAGGTCCAAATTCTAGCATGGGAGCAAGATGAAATAAATAGTCAGCTTGCTCTAAGCCAACCTTTGGTTAAGCAGGCTGGGGCTGATGGGAGGTGGAGTCTGACAACATCTGGGGATCCAAGGAGGTGGAAGAACTCTGCACTTCTGGTTCTGACTCCGAAACTCGGGATTGCCAGTAGGAGCCTCCATCTTTGAGAAACTTTGAATTCACCAATCCCCCAAAGCATGTGGCTAGTTTGAACTTGCCCCTGCCAGTGCCTGAGTTGCTCATGAACTCTGTGTGTGCATGTATGACAAGGGTGGAATTCTAGTTTTCCCCTTTTGTGTGGGGAATACTAGAAATCCCAATAAATACATATGTAAATACATATGTGGGACGCAGTTGGCACTGTGGGTTAAACCACAGAGCCTAGGACTTGCTGATCAGAAGGTCAGCGGTTCGAATCCCCACGACGGGGTGAGCTCCCGTTACTCCTGCCAACCTAGCAGTTCGAAAGCACGTCAAAGTGCAAGTAGATAAATAGGTACCGCTCCAGCGGGAAGGTAAACGGCGTTTCCATGCACTGCTCTGGTTCGCCAGAAGCTGCTTAGTCATGCTGGCCACATGACCCGGAAAAACAGTCTGCGGACAAACGCCGGCTCCCTCGGCCAATAAAGCTAGATGAGCACCGCAACCCCAGAGTCGGCCACGACTGGACCTAATGGTCAGGGGCCCCTTTACCTTTTAAATACATATGTAAATAAAAAACAGTGGGAGCTGCTGTAAATGTTAATAGTGTGGAGTGCTGCTATTCCTGATTCCAGTCATTCCATTTCTCCTTCCTCCTCCATTTTCCCATTTCTTAGTTTATGGGCAGCACACAAATGTAATAATACAGGGTTCTCCCAGCAGTAGTTCAGCATCTGTGGTCATTGAGCCTGCTTCACTTAGGGAGGCGCCATAGCTCCGTGCCAGAGCATCTGCTTGGCATGCAGAAGGCCCCAGGTTTATTCCCCAGCATCTGCCAGGTGGGGCTGGGGAGATACCCTGCTGGAAACTCTGGAGAGCCTCAGCTGGTCAATGTAGATAACACTGAGCTAGCTGGAGCAATGGTCTGATTTGTTACAAGCTTCCTATGTTCCATTAGTATTGGACTAATTTAGGTCCTCCCCCTTTCGGGGGGTGGACTTTACTTCTGCAAACCTTGGTGTTCTGCCAAGCCTGCTGCTCCTCCCTCTAGACCAGTGTTTCCCAACCTTGTGCCTCCAGATGTTTTTGGCCTACAACTCCCATCATCCCTGACCACTGGTCTTGCTAGCTAGGGATGATGGGAGTTGTAGGCCAAAAACATCTGGAGGCACAAGGTTGGGAAACACTGCTCTAGACTATGCTTGCTGCCATTTTTCCTAGCGAGAATCATGTGTTGAGGCAAGCCAGCAAATGCCAGCAAATGCATGTCTCATAAGGAACTGGCTTGCACTGACAGGCCTCTCCTTTCACTATTGGAGTGAACCAAAGCTAGTAGGTGTTCTTGAGACTTAAGTGTGCAAGTATCAAAATGGGATATGTGGGAAACGAGAGCTTTTAAACTTGCTTTACAGCCAGGAATATATTCCTTTGCCGAATTTCTGTTTTCATGTTAGCTCAGAGGTGGAGCCAGCAAACCAAATGGCGCTTTGAAATGCAGCTGGGTAGATAACACCACTCTCAGTCAAAAAACTATGGAAACAGAAAGCTGAGAAAAATACAAGTTGCTCCATTGGTCCCAAAGCAAGCCAGCATTGAGGGATGAGGTCTCCTGTATTGATCACAAGGAGATGGGTTGGCCTTCTAGCTAAATGAAGACCCAGGCTCAGGGAGAGTCAGGAAGAAGCTTAGCTTCATCTCCCCCCTCTTCCCTCCTCCTCTAGTACAGACACAAGGAGGCTTTTTGGAAGCTTTCGCTTCTATTTTCGATTAACCATCGCTTGCTGTGTTGAAACTGTGGCTAATGTTAACTGTGGCTTGTCTGAAACCATTTCAGTTCAGGCTATGGGTTATGAAGCTGGTTTGTCTCAACAAACCATAGTTGCAGTTAATACTGGGTTCAGTTTCACATGTAGCCCTCAACTGATTAGTTGAAATTGGAAGAGAAAATGTACAAAGCCTTTCCTTGCAACCATATGGCAGGAGAGGGAGTGCAAAAGCCCGGATAGAAAAGCTAAACCTTTCCCCAGGTCCTGTTGCATCAGCCTGTATCAACTTTGGCAAATACCAGTAGAGTTTCTTTGGCTGAAATATGTGCATCTGTTAGCTTCATGGTATATGAGACCTTTATAGATCAACCTGTCCAGACACATGCATGCATTTGTGGTGGCTGCCTTTAGCAAAGCATGTTTATCTCAGTCCCAGAGTCACACTTCAGCTCCAATGAAATTAATGGGGCATAAGATTGTCACACAGTTAGCTTTTTCCTTTACTTTTGCACGTTTTATCTGGGCTACAGCCAACATTTGTTCTATCTCTCTTCTACAAGCCCTCTTTGCTAACTAGATCACTAAGCTGATAAGAGGCTTTACTTTGTATGAACTTTTGTGCGCTAATTTAAATGCCAGAAGTGTAAACGTTCTGACTGCATCTTTTGCTATGTCAGTAATAAGACTTGCAAGGAAAGGACAACCTAAACCATGGGCTAAATGGAGAATCTTTGTCATTCGCAGGGCGAACCTGGTGCCCCTGGTGAAAATGGTACTCCCGGACAACCTGTAAGTATTTTCTCTCTGTGACTTACACAATATTAAGTCATCAAAAATCCTGTTATCATTTGTTAAAGTTTGCTAGTTGCTTTCATGGAATTCTCAGTGTTTAATAGAAATGATGCTATTTGACTAGAATATATGACTTACTGTGTTGAGGGCAACAGTAAATCTGCAGTCTTTTGCTCACTTGGGTGTGTACCAATCCCACTGAGTTAAATCTGAGTTGAGCATGCATAACTTGAAACAGGAGTGTTGCACCCTATTGTGGAAACTGAGAAAAGTCTGAAGCTATACTAGACTATACTTAATATTGCACTGCAGCTTATTATTACCACTAGTACTAGAAAGAAAATAATATTGTGCAGGGTATTGTTTTTGTTTGCTAAACAACGTTATGAATTTTTGAGTTTCTGTATCATAAACCACCCTGTGATCCTCTCATGAAGGGTGCTGTAGAAATTTATTAAATGAAGTAAAGAAATATTTGGTAATGATTTGCGTGTCCTTTGCTTTTAGGGTGCTCGTGGTCTCCCTGGTGAAAGGGGAAGAGTTGGCGCTCCTGGAGCAGTTGTAAGTGACTCCCCTACCTGTACAACGTGGCTTCCGTTTTCTTTCTTTTGGATTCTTCAATTTTGTACCAGGAATTTAAGATGTAAAGAGAACCTTTGTTTTCTTTTAGGGGGCTCGTGGCAGTGATGGAAGTAACGGTCCCACTGGTCCCGCTGTAAGTCCAAACTTTAATGTTCTATTATTCTGTCCTGATGAACGACACACACTGTGACCCGCCAGTCACTTGGATTTCTCTGTGCGATGGTCACCTGTCTTTCTCTCTGCCCTTTATCAGTTGCAGAAAAGGAAATCTTTTCTTTCTTTCCTTCTTTTCCAAAAACAAACATCTGGCATTTCCAGATAGGCATCAAAGAGCTGTCCAAAATAGTAGTAGTATTCTCAGGGTGCTTCCACAGACTTTTCAGCTCAAGCCTGAAATCCAGTGTTTTGGACTGACTGCTTTCGCAGTGATGACTGGATTTGCCCAGCCCAAGCTGCATAGAAGCTGTGGGAGCTCTCCCTGCACAGTTAGCAATATTATTGGCCCGCTTCAGCAGCCTGACTAGTAGCAATCGAAGCTCTGTAGTTAAATATATATATATATCTGAAGATCCCTTTTCCTCATCAGTTTTCTGATGGTGCTTAGCAGCTAAGATAAAAAGATATCCCTTGTTCACTGCTTATAAAGCAGCTACTCTTAGGAAGCGATGTATTGATCAGCGTTATTTCCACTCCATGCCAATTTTGCATGTGTTCATTCAATAAGTCTGTTCCATCTCACTTCCAAATTAATCTCTCATTTTTAAAAACCACTGTGTTGAAGTGCATACTTTATCTCAATGTACACTTTCCCAAGCATATGTTATGCTAAAATGAAAATGTTTAAACAACACATTGGGATACATTTTTTGAGCTGAGAATTGTATCATGAAATTTGCAGGAATGTGAAATTCAAAGGATGTTTGCATTTCTGATCCACACATTAGTCCAGGAGGTGTGTAGCGGGTCAGTCTGCATAAGAATTCACAGATTCTGAATTCTTCAGGCATTCCTGCCTCTGGTAAGGGGGCAAACTGGCTGATTCAAAAATGGAACATGAGGCTTTATTACTCCAAGTGCCCCTGCCCTTGGGAATTTGGAGATTGACCCCAGTAGAAAGATGTCCACAGGGGTCTGGTGGTGTCTGTGTGACATCCGTTTCCCATCCCTGCTTTATATCCTGGAATATCCAGTGTCTAGCCTAGGCAGTAAACCAATCACATTGTCTCCTGGCCAGCTCAGGAAGGAATAGGTCAGTTACTGCCAGTGTGATTAGTACATTGCTCTAAGGCTGAATATACAGCACCTCAATTTTTTAACACATTCTGTTGCACTTTCGCAAGCGATGCTAAAAATTGCACTCTCTCGCATGTAACTAATGCAGTGTTCTGCCCCGTTCCCCCCACTTTAAATGAAGCATCTAGAAAGTGGGTGCTTGTTTATCATAACAGCTAGGCAAGCATGTTAAACAGAGAAGCAGCAAAATACATCCTTGCAAGGATAACCTTTATTCTACCTTAAAGGTTTTAAAATGGTTCTTAGCTCAGGGAAGGCCAAACAGAGGCACAAGGCATTCTTGTTTCTAGAGCCATGCACACACAGAGGTGCATTTGCCCAGAAGCAATGCTTGTAATGACAGCAGTGATGCCCTGGCACCTCTTAGGATGGACATAGCAAGCTACGTATTGAGCCATTTCCCCTTCTTTGGCATTTTGTGCCCAGTGAACATGCTCAGTCCTCAATGGATTTTTTCCCTCCTCCTACCCAGGGTCCTTTCCTGGTTGTTGTTTTTTTGGTGTGGGGGGTGGGTTGGAGGTACTTTTGCAGACCTCAAGATCTCCCCCTGCTGATTCTCCTCCTTTGTGTGCAGATATGGTACTGTTTTGGCTATATAAGCAGCAGCACTTATGCCTGAACATCAGATATAAAGGGAATGATGGAAATGCCACGTTCTGATTAAAACGTCAGAACTGAGAGTGATGAAACCTCCTGCCTTGCCATCTCCCTGGGCTGGGAAAACCTGGCAGGGGTCCCACATTTTGCAGGCCTGCTTTGTGGGCACTGGCGTGCCAAAATGCAAGGAGACATTTTCATGGGTTTGGCTCTAAGATCAGATTCAAACCTTGTTCTAGGACTCAAGTCTGTTGTCATATAGGCAATCCACTTTGTTGCTTCAGGATCCCATGAGATGTATCCTGGTCATTGATTCCTATAGCCCGATCTCTTTCCTTTGTCTCCTTCTCAGCCTACTAATTGCACCTGCAGATCTTGAAGGATTTCTCTTTCTTTATTTTCACAGGGTCCCATGGGTGCTGCTGGAGCTCCAGGATTCTCAGGTGCTCCCGGGGCCAAGGTATGACCCATATTCCGCCCCCTCAGGCACAGATGCTCAACGAAATGTTTTCAAACCAAGCAATGCTTTAGCTGTACAATGAGAAGAATACAGGTTGTTCCCACCTACAAACATTCACAGCGACCATTTGTAGTTTTCTTTAAACTAATCAAATAGCAGTAGAAATGCAAAAGTGTAATGCTATTTGGTTTGTTCCACACAGTGGGCTGTATCTAGTGGTGTCCCTCCACTGTCACAAGGCAGCATGCATTAGTGGAAAGGAGGAAAGGTGGTCTTTGGCCAATTCCTCCTTCTCTCTGCAGCCCCCTGCTCCAGAGAGCTAGGGCGTCCTCTGATAAGCAGTGTGGAGGGCAAAGGAGGGGATTTGTGAAAATCATCTCCTCACACCTTTCAGCTCATGTAAGGCTTTGCTGGACCAAAGAGCAGAGAAACAGAACTGGTCCCGTCCCTATGCCAAAAATATACATCTTGCATTAGGGGAGATGTTTGGTGATGTTTTCCCCAAACCATTGGTGGGGGGGGAATCAGTGGTTAGCTGTTCACTTAGGATAGATTCGCATAACTGCATTTGCCCTCCTGTAAGCAAGAAAAATTAATGGCATGTGCGGAAATTGCAGGTGAAATTATTTTTTGTTGAGCTAGTTCTAGTGATCACGATGATTGGGTCAGTTTGTAATAGCCAGGCAAAGATGGGCAGTAACGAAACTGTGCACCTAGCTAGAGAGAAAGATAAAGCACTTGTTTTTCTGTCAGGAAGTCTAATGTTGCGGCATTGGCACAGCATATGATCTCTTCATGTGGATGTTGTAGGTCCACAAAAGCCTGCATATGCCAGTACGCAGGGGCAGACCTTGGTAATATGCCATCCTGTGTGAGGGCACAGGCTTAAGCCAAGCTTTGGGAAGGAGGTGTGAGGCTCTGGCAGGGCCCTAGAGCCCTTTCACCTCTTTCCCAAAGCCCAGTAGGCACTTCCCCTACTTTTGTAAGGAGGCAGGAGGACTCCAGGGCCCTGTCAGAGCCCTAACACCTCCCTTCCAAAGCAGGGCAAGTGCTTGCCTGGCTTTGAGAAGGCACCCTTCTTGGCTGCACCCCCAGAGCGGCTGCACTACTCACCCTGCCCTAAATCCACCTCGATGCAATGCATCACATGATCCAAACTCAAATGTTAGGATTGTAAAATAAATAATAATAGCAACAGGGCTAACATATCTTCTCTTTTGCTGAACTATTTGCTGCAACTGGATCATGATTACAGTACTATCTGGTGCTCATCTTAACAGAGACAGCCACCCGGGGATGTTATCTTTGTTTTTGTTTTAAGCCTGATTAGAGTAGTATAGGTTTAATAAGTGCTGAAATGAACCATACACCGAACACTCAGCACTCACCACACACATCCTCTCTTCCCAAACAGGGTGAAGTTGGTTCTGCTGGCAACACGGGTCCCTCTGGTCCTGCTGGCCCTCGTGGTGAAGTTGGACTCCCTGGTGCTTCCGGTCCTGTTGGCCCTCCAGTAAGTTACCCTTGAAACTTCTGCTACCGATGAATGTGCTTCCTTGCATCTGCTTTTCAGTTATTTTGTTTATATATGTCACTTGGGCATAAAGAAACATCTGAGCGATTTGCACACACACACACACACACACACACACACACACACACACACCTAAACCAATATGCCTAGATAAAATGAGCAGGTGATCATATATATTTAAAACCTAACATTATCCTTTTCTCTCTCTCTTAGGGTAACCCTGGTAACAACGGCATTAATGGTGCTAAAGGCGCAGCTGTAAGTATGCAGGCATCAAACTGGATTGTCCCATAGGAAAAGCTTCTGTGGTGCTACAGAGGAGAGTGTGTGACATGTGTTCTCCTCTCTCCTTTCTGGGCAGGGTCTTCCCGGTCCAGCTGGTGCTCCTGGCCTGCCTGGTCCCCGTGGTATGATTGGCGCTGCTGGCTCCGCTGGTGCTGCTGGAGCTAGAGGACTTGTTGTAAGTGATGCTATCTACCATATATGCCTCCTTTTTGCAATTTATGGGTCTTGTGTTTTTGACAATGCATGGCCTGCCTTTCAGTCAAGTGATTATCAAAGCAGCTTACAAACAGTATCTCCCAAATCACCCATCATGCAGCTGCACACTTAGACACACATGCACAACCCAGCAGCCTTTGTTCCTCTGCTCTCCAGCCCCAGGAACTGGAGGGAGGGAACAACCCACCCCCTGAAGCTGCTCCTTATCTGGCCGATAAGCCAGGTTGGTCTTCTCATTGCCATGATGCTCTTCCTGGGAGACGGGGGCAGGCAGTGCAGCCTCCCCAGTGATCCTTGGTCTCCTGTTCAGTGGCAGAGGCCAGTGGATGCTTCCCTCCAATTCCACAGTCCCCAGGGGGGTATGTGCCACAAATGCCAGCAGGGCATCGTTTTAGTCTCTAAGTTGCCTTCGTACTTAAGATACTGGTCTTGCCTGCCAGCATCTGGGCTTGCTCTGACTTAAGGCCTCCCTGGCGGGCACATAGTTGCCCGATGCCCTTGCTAGAACATTTGGCACCATTTCTACATGGTTAATATCCAACCAAGTGTGAAGCGGTGTCTGATAATATAAAATGTCTGGGGTTATTTTGCCTTCTGTTGGTCTAGTGCAGTTTTGCACCAAGCTGTTAATGTCTAATGCCAACAACAGTCACTTCTGCAGATTCTCTCTTTTATGTCAACTTTGCCAATGAAAGAATTGTTCTTACAGTGGCAATCCTTATAGCAGCTCTGTAAGGGAGACCAATATTGGGGAGAATACTGGAGCCATGAAGTTTGTCCATGACTTAAGTCAGATGTGAATTAGTAACTGTTTATTAACATAGAACTGGGCTCAACTTATTCCCCTATTGTACTGCATTGATTATTCCCTTCCTCTAATAAACACACCATCCAAGCCAATTCTCAGATGACCAGGGGCAGGGCAAGGGAGCAGGCCTGGCCCTCTTGCATTCTGTGCCAGCTACTGTTTGTAAGGCTACAGGGTAACGGGATGATTTGGGGAGTGAGACATATGGGTTTCATCCCCCCCCCAATAATTCAAGCACAAATCTGGGCTAGGAACAGCCCAGTTTGGATGACTGACACTGCAATCCTATATCTGGTTACCTGTAAGGTGGGGGGGGGGGACCCACTGATTTAAGTAGGAACCAACTCTTGAGTAGGCATGTACAGACTTGTTTGGGGAGTATCGTTGCGTGAGGTGCTGCTGCTAGGCTGTTTTGCTGCAGTTCTTAGTTGCTTGGATAACTTTGCAGCCCAGATGTTCAGAAGAAGAAAAACAAAGGTGTGCGTAAATTCATAGTGTTCACTGTTGGGATCTCTTGTTCTGTTTGACTCCAGGGTGAACCTGGCCCTGCTGGATCCAAGGGAGAGACCGGTAACAAGGGAGAGCCTGTGAGTATCTTTACTGCATGAAGCACTGCTATCTATTTGGTGGAAATCACTGTTGATTCCGTTTCCCCCCCCCCCCCATCATGCAGCCTGTTTCTCAAAATGGTGGCTTGTTTTGCTCTCTTTCCTACCCGACAGGGCGCTTCCGGCCCTGCTGGCCCTGCTGGCCCAAGTGGTGAGGAAGGCAAGAGGGGTTCCAACGGCGAGCCTGGCTCGACTGGGGCACCTGGATCTGCAGGTTTAAGAGTAAGTGTGCTGCAAAAGGAAACAAAAACCCAACCCAATAGAAAACACCAGGGAAATCCACAGAGGTAGAACATGGAGTTGGAAGGCACGCCCACTGCCACGCAGGAATATTTCCCCAGTGTGGGGCTTGAACCCACAGCTCTGAGATCAAGAGTCTCATGCTCTACCAACTGAAGTATAATTGGTACTGGGCTGAATATACATGTTAATTCTTCATGCAGAAGGCCCCATTTTCCATCCAGGACATCTCCAGTGAAAGGATCAGGTAACAGGTGGAAGACCTTCCTCTGCCTGAGATCCTAAAGAGCTGCTGTTGGTGGTCAGAGTAGATAGAACTGGGCCAGGCAGACAAATAGTTTGACTTGGTATTTAGGGTGGCTTCCTAATTTTCTATGGGATTAACATGACTACGCCTACCTGTGCTTGGAGGGGCATTCTTGTCTACACCAGACAATGTTCCAATGTGTGTGCATACGTGGGCAGGTCATGGCTTGATGGAGGCAGCACATCCTGGGTCTGTAGAGGACCTAAGGGTCCAGTTAAAGTATTCCAAGTAGCTGGGCTAGGAGAAGGCAATACTTGAGACCCCAGTCTCTCCCCAATATGGTAGACAGTGCTGGGCTACCAGAGGGCCTGCTCTGACAAAGGCCATTCTTTTAGCCTTAAGCAAGAGTTCAGCTGCGGCATCTCAGCTAGATATCCAACGTCCTGGAATATTTTCAAACTAATTGTGGTTTTGTAAAAATAAATAAATCACTAGCTGCCAACGTGTAGTAGCAGCAGCAGTAGTAAATGAGGATAATGAACAATGAATTGAGAATATATGATTGTTCAATTAAAATTGTGTCAATGGGCTTTTTGCTTCTTTAGAACTTGGTGCATTGGGGACACAGTAGGGCTAATTTTTGCATGCTAATCAGCGCTTCTCATGACACCAAGAATTTTGCTGAAACTTTCTTCAGTTGTTCCTTTGGGGGCTGGACTTAGAATCTGGGAGAGATCTAGAACCCACTCTTGCGACAGTGACAGCTTAGCTGCACATTGTATTTTCTAGCCATTGGATCAGTCCCGTGTGTGATCTCTGTGCCTGCATAGCAGTGGAAACTTACTGTGTTTTACAGGAAAAACTGTTCCTTGCCAAGGCTGCATATTGCCAATCTCCAGATCTAGCGCTGGAAGAAGAAGCAATTTGCATTCACATGTTCACAAATTATTTTTCCATGGATGCTGAGGCATAAGAGATCACTTACCAGGAATGCTTCCTCTAGTGGATAAATTGAATGGGTGAATTGGTCCTGATTTTCCCCCGTTGGGATAAACCATTCCTTTTGTCTTGTGGGCCTGGGTTGCAGTGCATTGTAAAAGTCCTGAAGGCCTTGGTGGTTAGCTCATTTTCACAGTCTACATGCTCACTGATGACAGCGCTTTGATACTGTTCCTCTGCAACACACATTATGGTCATTGCAGGATAATGTCAGGTAGTGAAGGTAGCCTCATCATATCCACAAGGTTGTCCCAGGTTGTTTTGCACCTGGTCTGCTTTATCAGTTTTCATCTGCCACTATAAATTCAACGATATTGATCAAGACTGAGACATGGACCTGTCAAAACTGGCTTAATGTGCAGGTGAACCTAAGGTCACAGAGCACAGTTGCATCCCTTTTGATAAATATAATTGTGAGGGATGCTTCTGCCTGCTCTGGTCCCTGCTGGTTCCCAGAGCTATATTGGCCTTCTTGAAATGGTACCTGCCATTCCAGTTGAGAGCTTGCCATTCTCTTTATTGGGCTCTACAGCAGCCTCTAAAGACCACTGGAATCCCTCTCGTGGACCAGCCCTATCATTGGGCAGGGTGAGGCAGTCACCTTACGCAGCAGGTGCTGGGGAGGGTGAGGAGTGCCACTAAGGTGTTGGAGGACAGAGCTGCAAGTGCATAAAGGCAGCAAAAGCCCCTGAGATACCATCCTATTTTGGCTTCACTCCAGCCATTGGGTGCGTATGTGCCCAGCTCAACTATTTTTATTAAGCGAAGGAAAAGTTGCTTCCTCAGGAGGCCTCGATGCCACCACAAATGCCAAGCATTCCTTTGTAAATCCTTAGCTGTAGCAAGCCTTGCCTTTGCCTGTTGGCTAAAACTCTCTCTTCTTTTCTGACCAGATATTTGTGTCTTCTTTTCCTTCGTAGGGTGTTCCTGGATCTCGTGGTCTCCCTGGAGCTGATGGCAGAGCTGGTGTGATGGTAAGCTACCTTCTCCTTCTGCTTCTGCTTTTCTTTCTTTTGAAGAGATGTTATTCTTGTCGTTATTGCTTCCTCTGATTGGAGCTGGTTGTGGGTTCCTTTCTCCTCTGTAGGGAGCTGTTGGTAATCGTGGTGCTACTGGTGCTGCTGGTGCTAAGGGTCCCAATGGTGATTCTGGACGCCCCGGTGAACCTGGTCTCATGGGTGCAAGAGTAAGTATCAAGGGTGAGGATGAGGATTGTGTGACGTTGCAAGGCAGCAGTGTCCAAATAAATAGAGGGTTTCCATTTAAAATGGGTGGTCCATTTTAAAAATGCAGTATGTTTATGGTGATGGTTAGTAATGTTTGGTTATGAGAACTTTATATCCATCACTATATTCAACTCTCATGACCATGTTGTGAGATTATTCGTATTCCCATTATACAGATATGAGACTAAGGCTGCAGTGGATATTTGGGTTGCACCCATATCCTAACTTACCTGGGGTTAAGCACAATGAGTTTAGGTAATGTGCAGTTTAGGTAATACATACCTGCTTACGAAACATGTGTAGGATTGCACTGTGATTTGGGAGGAAATCCCAATGAGTTCAATATGGACATTTCCCAGCAAACATGAATTTAATTGGTAGATAGACTGCTCTGTCAATCGCTTGTTACTACCAGTCTGCATCAATTTCTGTCGTGTTCATTGATAAATCAATTCCAGCCCATTTCTCCATTAATCTGTTTAAAAAGTCCAGCTGGTCCATGAGGTGAACCTGGCAGTGCACATTTTATCCTAAAACAAGCATTTCAATGCATTTTTTGAGCCAAAAACGCAAAATTTGGAGAAGTGCTAAATTGGAAGATAATTACAATCTGATCCACGTTGCTGGGTTGAAAATGAGGCCCATTCACTTAAAAATGCAAAACATTCCTGTTTGAAATAATTTCAAAGATGATACTAAGATGAAACGTCTGTGCTTTTTAGGGTCTCCCTGGTCAATCTGGAAGCCCAGGCCCTGCTGGCAAAGAAGGTCTTCCTGTAAGTAGCCCACACTTTACCCTACAAATATATCACTTTTTAAAAATGTAGATTTTAGTTAACAGTTATAGACTTATAAGTAATCTCCACAGCTGTGTTCTATAACATTTTTATCCTGTTTAGCCTGGTGTCACGGTGCTCCCTAGGCAAAGGAATGCACATAGTAGATCGCTAACACAATATTGTCAAAAGTGGACACTTAGTAGTTTCTATCGTTCCAGATACCCACACACACCAGTCTAGAGTCCAGGCAACTATTCCCTGCTCTGTGGAGCAGTTGCAGCAACAAGGGGGCACTCCCTCTCTACCAGTTTATGTGCCTTGCTCGACAGGCTGTGTCCACACAGCCTGAGACTACATCTGCCTAGAAGTTGTCTCCGATCGTCCCTCTTCAATCCCCTCCTGGTTCTGGGAGACAGTGGTGAAAGAGAGGGTGGGCCAGCACACACACTTGCCCAACCTGCCTCTTCCTTCTCTTCTTCCAACCCATCTTGTGTTCCACCCTTCCTCTCTGAATCATCCACTGCCTCTGACTGTTGCCTCCTGGCTGGTACAGTTCACTGGTCCCCTCTCCCAGGTGCACACTCATCAACATCCTGCAAGTCCCTGAGCAATTTTCTCGAGAGATCATTGGTGAGCCCAGAGTCTGAGCCTGGGACATTCCCGTGTTCAAAGCCGTTCTGCCATCCCAGGCCCAAGTACAGGCCAGTTTAGGAAATCATCACTGCGGTGTCTTGTCTACTGATTCAGGCTCTGCACAGGTGCTGGTTTATTAAAATGGTTTCACAGAAGCTTCCAGACATGCCTATGAACACAGGCCTGCAGCAGAACTTCTCCCTTTCCAGCTTTCCTCAACCAGGTCAGCTGTCTTCCAGATGTTGTTGGACTACAACTCCCATCATCCACAGCCAACATGGCCGATGGTCTTGGGAGTTGGGAACCCAATAACATCAGGCTGAGGAAGCCTCTTGTAGATCTGGGAAGAAAAAGAGGGTGAGTCTAGAGGCTAGGTTGCATCGTGATATTGATACATAATGTAGCATCTATAGCATAGATATAATATAGTCTACAGCATCATGATATTGATATGAAATGTATTGATATGCAATATAGATATAATGTCTTCATTGGAAGTGTGCTGCTGTCAGTGGAGGTCAAGCAATATACCTAGGAAAAAATCAATGAGGTTTGTTTCCCTCCTCTAGGGTCTGGCTGGTGCTGATGGTAGACCTGGCCCAATTGGTCCCGCTGGTCCAAGAGGTGAACCTGGTATCATTGGATTCCCAGGACCTAAAGGTCCCAATGTAAGTGCAATGGAGCTTGGGGGTACCACCATATAACAGCCTGGTAGCATGAGAAATTGTCTGCAACTCCAACTTCATGTCCTTGTGTTAATCTTTCTGGTAACCCAGCAACAAATACCAGAGTGATGGCACTACAGTGCTAGTGTAAGGTTGCAGTCCATATCAATGCCCTGCCCAGGTTTGGGCTCGGGGAGAAGGTCCTTAGGCACAATGCCCTTAGTGGAGGCCCTGCTGGCTTCCTGGGGAGAGAACTTCTTTTCGTGCTTCCTGCCGTCACTAGACATTTGCCTATTCCCTCTGGGACAGGGGATTTGTGAGCAAACAGGTGGGAACCATAACTAGGAGGGGCAGCAAGTCTAGTTCTCATTGGCCAGGGTAGGGACCTCAACAGGTACCCATTTATGGTGCCGCCCCCCCCCCCCCAGAACTGACTCCAGTCTCAGAGAGCACAAGTGGGTCTTCGGAAATAGAAGAGATGCATAAGCCCAAATGAAGGAACTTGAGCGTAGTTGATGTTCGTTCTAATCTTGTTTTCATTTCCTTTTCTTTCTGCCCTAGGGTGAGCCTGGCAAACCTGGTGACAGAGGCCATGTTGGTGTTGCTGGCCAACGGGTATGTGCAGCTATCTTATGTCCCAATGAACATGCATTAGTTAAGAGAGCAGGATCTGTACAGGAATTGCCAACCTCTAAGGAAGGTCTATACTACCTGTCTATTATCTTCCATTTTTAATGCAAATGAAACAGTTGTTTGTTTTGTGGAGCAACTCTACCATGTGTGCAAGCAAGGAATGTGTTTGTGTGCCTGTGTATGTGTACACGTGCCATAAGTTAGTTTCTACATGGTACCAATGTTCAAAGTCATTGGGTTACATCTCATGGAGGGAACACCTCCACCATTAAATAGTCAGCTAAGGTGATGCCATTTTATTTTTAGGAAAATAACAAACATGGTGTGTATTGTCCATATCTTACGTAACTCATCCCTCTGTTGTTGTAGGGTGCTCCTGGTCCCGAGGGAAATAACGGTGCTCAAGGTCCAATTGGTGTTGTTGTAAGTACATGATCATCATTGTTAACCTTTGACACAAACACAGAGTTCCACTACCTGTGTCTGCCCATTAACTTCAATGGAGGGCACTGATCTCCATGTGCCTTTCTTTGGGTAGCTTTGCAGGGGGACAATTGCCTATTTCAATGTGGCCATTGAACTTCCTTGATCTTAATACAGAAAAAAAAGTTGGGGAGGGAGGGGGGAGAGAGAGCTGTCTAGCTATGCTTCCGCTCCAAAGGCTTTGCATGCTTATTTTTATTCTGTCTTTTAATTCCTCTAGGGCAACCCTGGTGCTAAAGGTGAAACTGGCCCAGCT
The DNA here is from genome assembly GCF_964106915.1 of Podarcis gaigeae. NCBI lineage: Eukaryota > Metazoa > Chordata > Lepidosauria > Squamata > Lacertidae > Podarcis > Podarcis gaigeae. The sequence goes on from NC_139688.1 coordinate 28,405,885, forward strand.
GGTGCTCCTGGCTTCCAAGTAAGTGGTGGTGGTGAGGATGATGATAAATATTATTATTTAAGAAGTGCCTGAAACATTTTAAGCACTATACACACATTAAAACATAAGAGGGTCTCTGTGCACGAGTTCGCAATCTAATAAACACAGCAGAAAAGGAAAAAGGAATGGGAAGGGATGAGGAAAGCAAGGATTAGAGCAGCTGCTCCTTCAGTGGCTGATAGGTGGGGTTATGTTGCTCTCCACATTACAGTGATCCTCCTGGGAGGCAGCCTCTCAGTGGGTCTTGGTCAGGATCAGAGGCCAAAATTTGCATCCCTTGCATCCCAAATATGGTCTTTCTTACTAGCTAATGTTAACACAGATTTTGCACTGTTTGTGGTTGGAAACTGTGCTAAGAACAAATGATCAGAAGCATTTCAGTATGTCTTGGCTTATACAGTGCACAAGGCACAGAGTATAAATGTGTTTAGTGTACGAAAACAGGAGTGGTAGATAATTTGAATTGATTTAAGCCACATGTTTCTTAAGAATCTTTTAATATGGTCTTGCAAGGAGTTGTCTTGCACATGGCTTGGTTTTCATATAAGGGAGTCATGCTGAAAATCTGTATAATGCACTTCAGTGAAGGGAAGAGCTGTTTTAAGATCTGAGGCTTGCCACTCAAATTACGATAATAAGTTGGTTTGGGCAGAGAACAGCAATAGTAATCCATAGACGTTTCAGTCCATGTGGATTTTGTACAGGCAACTCCCCATTTATGTGTGTTCAAGGCATGTGTGACTGTGCACAGGAACCCAGAAGTGGGACACAAAGGGGCAAAACAGCCCTGAAAGAGTGTGGAAATGGCAAAATGGCGTAAAAACAGCAACTGGCAATCCCACAAGCCTTTGCAAGTGCAACCGCAGGACCTTTGAGGCCTGTGGAGAGTTAGAGTTTGAGCAAGGAGGTTTGGAGGATGTTTGCAGGCTTTTTCAACTGTGCTCCCAACATATACGATTTTACTTAAACACACGGGTGTCTGGCAACATAACCCCCCTCGTAAATGGGGAGTTGCCTATACAGAATATCCCATGTTCAGTCCTCAGCATCTGCAGATGGGACTGGGAATGTCCCCTGCCTGAAACCTGGGAGAGCTTCTGCCAGTATAAATGTGGACAATACTGAGCTAAAAAGACCAACGCTCTGACAGGAAGTCAGCATCCTGTGTTCCTGTGTCTTGAACGAAGCCTGTGAGACATAAGAGCCCTCACATTTTAGACTGCGTTTACTAATACTTTTGCACAAGCTCACCTGTGACTTTTCATAATACACAAAAGGATTGTGGGTTGTTGATTATTACCATCTGTTTCTTTTCATTTTAGGGTCTTCCAGGTCCCTCAGGCCCAGTTGGTGAAGCTGGCAAACCAGGCGAAAGGGTAATTGAACACAATACATTTATGGATAAGATGTGTTTTTTTCTGAACCACACAAATGCAGTGTCTAACTGCAGTGAGAGAAATCCTGCTGTCCATCTGTCATATGCAGGTGTCCATTGTGGCCGGGAGAAAAGCAGGTTGGCATACTTCCTCTAAAGAGGCATGAGGGAATGTCTCTGGCTCCATTGTGTCTCTGTAGGGACAAGCTCTATAGCAGTCCCTGTGCTGTGGTTCTAGCAATCACCCTTTACATTTTCCCTGATGTAACCCTAAGGCAGCATGGTCAGTGCTTACAGCACACTGTAGGAATATTTGGGCATGGTTTGTCTGACATTCCCCTCTCAAACCGAGGGGGAAGTTAAAGTGATTCAGTGTACCTGCCCTGAGTTGCTCCAACCAACTGGACATCCTTGGCTCCTTTGTTTTTGGCTTGTGAATATGGATAACACATGGAAAACGCTCTTGTTAAAAAACAAAACAAAACAACAACCACATTTTACCCTTAGAAATATGGCCACTTAATCAGTTAAACTGGTAGGTTCCCTCCCCCTCTTACTATGAATACACACAGATTTAAAATATATGTCTCCAATGGTGGTGTGCATGACTGGTCCCTTCCTCATCCTCACAACAACCCTGTGAAGTTGTCTGCCAGCCTGCGAGAGAGAATGAGAATGAATGCTACAACAGAGTCAAATTCTCTCTTGTGGCTTGAGCCCTACGTTCTGCTGCACCACAGTTTTGAGATCAAAATGTGCATCTCCTTTTTTATCTCACTGGATTGAAATAACCTCAGTCGGTAGCTATAATAATTCTTAAAATGACAGTAAGGAAAACACGTTCAGAGTTAAGCGTAACCTGTCTCTCTTTTGTGCATAGGGTCTTCATGGTGATTTCGGTCCTGCTGGTCCTGCTGGTCCAAGAGTAAGTTTATTTTTCACTGTGTTTTGCTTTGTTCCTAAAGTCTGCAATACCTGCCTTTGAACTAAGGAAGATGCGTTCAGAATACCCTTGAATAACCACTGCTATTGGAGTGGGTTCTGTTTGGAAGAAAGGACCACAGCTGAGTGGTAACACAGTCTCCTAAGCACTCTGGCTCAGAAGCAAGTCCCATGGAAACCAATGGGACTTCCTTCTGTCCCGGTGTCTTTGGAACTGGGATGTCAATAATATGTCTGCATCTAGAGAGCAGCACTCTGAGTTCTTGTTTAGATGCAGGACTCCTGCAGAAGAGCAAGGCCTGCCCTTAAGCCTAGATCCCATTCATCAGCTATGTATGAGCGAAGAAGCAAAAAATAGCATTTGCCGGTGGTACCACTAACATCTTCCAGGCTTCAGTGCTAAATGCTAAGCTTGCTATCCAAATTCAAGGCCTCTGAATTCCAATTCACTTCTTGCCCATCTTCTTCCTCCAGGGTGAGCGTGGTCTTCCAGGTCAAAGTGGTGCTGTAGGTCCTGTAGGCTCCATTGGAAGCCGTGGCCCATCCGGCCCACCAGGAACTGATGGTAACAAGGTAAGGCAAAAAGGGTGCTATTTTTCTGAAATCCTGGGGAGGGCAGTGTCATCTCTTTGATGCAAGCACTGAGCCGGAGCCTGATGGCAACCTCCCATATAGATGTGTGCCTGGTGTGTGTAGCATGTCAGCAGTCTGCTGCTTTGCTGCCTTTAAGATCTTGTATTATCGGCAAAGGGTGCAGTGGTCACATAGGGGTATTTTTGGCTTAGGTATCAGTCACTTGTCTTTGTTGTGAGAAGTATTAAAAGAGGAATGAGCAACCTGTGGGCCTCCAATGTTGTTGGACTGCAGGTTCCACCAGTCCCAGCCAGCAAGGCTAATCATCAAGGATAAAGGGAGTTGTAATCCAACATCTGAAGGGCTAGGTGCTCACCACCCTTGTTCTAGAAAGGGCATCTGTGATTCAGAGAACCCACCATAGGCAAACTCAAGAGCTTGTCAACAAGCCGAGTTGACCGAGTAGCAGCTTTTTATTTGGTATTAATAGGTGCTTTAGAACATCATCTTAAATTTCAAATAAAGTTGTTGCGTAGGGGTTGGGTAGGATGCTGTTAGATGAACATGGCCTGGAATCCTCATTATGCATCTGGAGCTTGTCAGTCGTGTGGCTTTGTCTAGATCAGGGATTGAGCCTTCCTTTTCTTCTGCTTTTGTCTACTGGCATAGTTGCAGCTTCATATATACTTACTCGTTCTTGCTTTAGGATGTAGGGGTGTAGGAAGGTCAGGTGGTACCCGGTGCGAAAAATTTCTTGTCTCACCCCCCCCCCACACACACACACACATTTTTGCCTGCAAAAATGGTTTTACATTATTTCATATTTTCTTACAAAGGACTGTGGATTCTGAGCCTCTGATAACAAGTAGGCGACTATGAACAGATACTTAAATCTACAGGATGGATTGTGTTTTGGCTTGTGTTATTTTATTTATATTTATTGCTTGTTTATTTAATAAAATTTATTTTTAAAAACCTGCAAAGTGGTTTACCAAAACAAAAAACCACCACAGCAGTAAAATCAAGAAAAATTAACAACCCTACTTTAAAACATACAAAAGCCAAAATATTAAGATTAAAATTACTTCAACTTCCTAAGCATCTAGGTATGCTTGCCTAAAGAAGAATGCTTTTAGCAGGTGCCCGAAAAGAGTCTAGCAAAGGCTTTGTTGAGAGTACAGCCTTCATGACATAGGAAAACAGCCAAGTAAACAGCTATTTTCGTGGAGAAGGGTCAAGATATTAACTGATATGCATGAAATTTCATATGTAGTATATAATCCCTAGTGTATTAAGATAAGATCTTTGGAGCAGGCATTTTTTTTTTAAAAAAGTTTTAATGAACCACCCTAGTAGGGCAGTAATTGTTCGAGAGCCAGTGTGGTGTAGTGGTTAAGAGCGGTAGTCTTGTAATCTGGAGAACCGGGTTCGAGTCTCCGCTCCTCCACATGCAGCTGCTGGGTGACCTTGGGCCAGTCACACTTCTGTGAAGTCTCTCAACCCCACTCACCTCACAGAGTGTTTGTTGTGGGGGAGGAAGGGAAAGGAGAATGTTAGCCGCTTTGAGACTCCTTAAAGGGAGTGAAAGGCGGGATATCAAATCCAAACTCTTCTTCTTCTTCCTTGATAATTTGTCACCCCACTCCATGATGACACCTGGGGTGGACCGCCCCCCTGCCCCCCTTCTTTCCTACGCCCCTGTTAGGATGACACTTTTCTCTGCAGCATTTGTGATGAGGCAGAGTCCAGACATGTACAGGGATGCTCCGTGATGGATTTCTGTAAATTTCCACCCTGCCCGTTGATTCTGGATCTGGAGTCCTCGTCAACCTGTAGTGGACCTATTTTTGGTTTCGCTACCCCTTAATCAAATTGAGGGGTGGTAGCAGTACCCAGGGGTCTCCAGAAAGGTATTGCCAGTTGCCCATCAGGTTTCAAGCCCTGGATGTTGCTGCAGGGATGACAGAAAGCACATCCAGTGTTTCATAGATTTCTTAGAATCGTAGTTAGTAGGGATCATGAGGGTAATCTAGCCCAACCCCCTGCAATGCAAAAATCTTTCACCCAACGTGTGGCTTGAACCCATGACCCTGAGATGAAGAGTCTCGTGCTCTACTGACTGAGCTATTCAGGGGTTATTCCTATTCAGAGAAGACCCAATAAAAACAAAGGGCATGACCAGCTTAGGCCCATCAATTTCAATGGTGACTATAGCTTAGATACAACCCTTGGAAAATATAATTCACATGGTTCCTGGCAGCGCTTGATGTTGCCAAGATGATAATGAAGTCAATCTCATATCGGGTTACTTTTGAACACCCAGAAGACATCCTCCAAATTGATCCAGACCTATCCCAAACCAGACATTTCTTCTTAGGAGGTATTCACCTGCTTTTACCTGCATGTTTGGAGAATGGATCGTTTGAATGTCACGTGATAAGAAACATCACCTTCACTCCTGGGCGGCCACTGCAGAGAGTATTCCCCCCCCCCCCAGCAGTATTCAGAAATGCAGTACCTTTCAGAATACTAGCAAGCAGCTATTCGCAGGCAGCACAATGAAGCATGTGGCTCATTTCCCCCTAGGGCTCTTGAAGGTTGAATCTTTCTTTTCCTGTTCTCCTAGGGCGAACCTGGTGCCGCTGGTGCTGCTGGTACCCCAGGCCCAGCTGGTCCCAGTGGAATGCCTGGCGAGAGAGGTGTTGCTGGCGTCCCAGGAGGCAAAGGCGAAAAGGTAAGGCCAATAAGAGGCAATCTGATTCCTGACCAATAATTCATCACATCTGCAAAGTCGCCCCTGGTGTATTTTAATTGCAAGGTCTTCCTTGGTGGGGAAAGGCTGTGGCTGCTCAGTGGTACTGCCCATGCTCTGTAAGCTGATGACCCCAGGTTCGGCCCCTGAGTAGCTATAGTAATCAAGAGACCCCATTTTAAGCACTTGTGCTGGAGTAGGAAGTCTTAGGCTCAGTTTTCCTGGCTTAGAATCATATGCGGCAAGTCACTTGGAAACCTTCTGTGTAATAAGTGGTCCGCAAGTTTAATTCTGTCAGTTAATTTATTATTATTCTGGTTTATCAAGACCCAAAGCTGAGTACATATGTGAGTGAGACACTGGTTTATCAAGACATTGGTTTATCAATATGTGAGTGAGACACTGTTTTCCAGGGACGCTACATTATAGGCATCTGCAAGAAATTGGCTTAGTGGGGAATATAGTAATGGCAAAATGCTAAACACTTCCATTCCTGTCTACAAAAGCATGCCTTCTGCTGGCTACATTTAAAATTCATTTCATAATGTCATTCATGATTTTTAAAATAAAAAATATTAGATGATCTTGAGGGAGCTAGCAATAATTATTTGATGAACTGAGTTCACTGGGAGGTATTTTGGGTTGTGTTTGTAACATTCAACTCTCTTGTTAGTGTGGATCCAATTTCTTTTCCAGGCGTTGATATTAGAATTGTCTGGTTTATGGATTCAGTAAAAATGGAGAAAAATAGGGGTGTTTGTTTTTCCATCTGCAAAAGACACAACTAAGAGGATTTTTACCTCCACTGGCAACCCAGAGCATTGGTAGTTGCAAAGGGGGAGAAAATAAAGACGCAACAGACATGAAAAATGAAAATAAGGAAATAATAGAGGACTCCCAAAGAGAGGGGAGAGGGCTAAGGGAACACGCCACAACAGAGGGTGTTTGAAAAAGGGTGAGGAGCTGCCGGCTCTGCAGGCAAAGGGTGACATAACTGGGCTCCTGAGCCCCACAGGGGTGCCACAAAAAGAATGTCGTTGGTCAAAGGAGCCGTGGACTCAAAAAGGTTGAAAGCCTCTGAATTAGACAGTGAGACTCAGAATTCATGCTGTGTCCCGCTTCATTTCAGGGTCCAACAGGCTTCAGAGGAGAAGCTGGAACTTCAGGAAGAGATGGCTCACGGGTAAGTATACTTCTTAAATTGCTTTATTTCCTAGGAGCCAAGCCTTCAGTCCTTTTAGTAATCAAGAGGGGGAGAGAAAAATAATTGGATTTAGGTCCCAATACATAGCCCATTAATTCTGCACCCAGACCCTTAACCGTCCGTGATATTGGCCTGAAGTAAGTTTAGATCACTGAAGATCTTGAAAATACATCACTGGTATTATTAAGGAAGTTAATGCAATTTGTTTGGACAACTATTACATTGATTTCTGATGCTGGATTAAGAAAACTTAAAACAATACAAAACCTTTTAAAAAACAAAAACTAAATGTGTCGTTTTATCATTTGTGCAATTGTCCATAGCTTGGATAATTTTCTTCTGGTGTGGGTTTAACATGGGGAGAAAAAGCACCCTAGATTCAAACCTGTAATTCTGCTTGATTTTTTTCAGGGTATTCCTGGTGCAGTTGGTGCTCCTGGCCCTGCTGGAAGTACTGGAGAAAGAGTAAGTGGCAGACTTTTCAGATGCTTAGCAGGCTTGCATTTAGTATGGGAAGGAGCCATCGCCCAGTGGTATAGCATGTGTTTTGCATGTAAAAGTCCCAGGTTCAATGCGTCTCCAGGTAGGGCTAGAGAAAGACTCCTACCTGAAACCCTGGATCACAGAATCCCTGGATCAGAATCATATAATTGTAGAGTCGAAAGGGACCACGAGGGTCATCTAGTCCAACCCCCGGCAATGCAGGGATCTTTTGGCCCATGTGGGGCTTGAACCCACGGCCCTGAGATCCAGAATCTCATGCTCTGCCAACTGAACTATCTCCTGGCTGTCAATGTGGACAGTATTGAGCTAGATGGACCAATCTAGTGGTATAAGGCAGCTTCTCATGGGTGAGATTCACCCCTCCAATGTTACAGCATCCAAATAAAACACAATGGGGAAAATATCAAGATGTTTGTTTGTGTGAAAGCATTTATAATCCGCTTCATATTTTAAAATATCTTAGTGGTAGGTAAAAGTTACACACAACAGAGAAAGTTAAAACAATACCTACAATGCCGTCCTACGCATTGGGTCTTATCCTATTTTTTCCTTATTCCCTGTGCTTTTTTTTTTCCTTAAAAAAATGTTCAGGGGTACTCTCATTTTGACTCAAGGAAATCATCACTTTATAGTTCAAATCCGGAAAAATAAATACAGTAAATAGACAAAGGTACAAAGATTCATAAAATGTTTAGAGGTATGCATACCCCCCAGAAAAAACCGCTGCTTATTCCTATAGCATTTCTTCCTGTCCAAAGAGCCTCCTAGTAATTATCTTATTCAGCATCTGTGGTTATTAATAGTCCCATTTTACAGATGGAGAAATGAACATAAATGGCATGCCCATAAGAACACAGTCAGCCAAAGGTTGAGTGAAGATTTGAATCCAGTTTTGCCAAATATGCTATCTGCTAAGCCAGGCGTGGAGAACCTGTGGCCCTACAGATGTTCTTGGACTCCAACTCCCATAACCCTGAACCATCATGGTCAGGGATGATGGGATCTGTAGTCCAAAAATATCTGGAGGGCCACAGGTTCCCCATTCTTGCACTAGGCTCAGTTGACTCTAACCCTGCAATCCTGCACATGTCTACACAGAGTTCAGTGGGTCTTGCTCCCAGATAAGTGGGTATAGGATTGCAGCCTAAATCATTGATTAGGGATGGGGAACCTGTCACCCCCCAGATATTGCTGAACTACAGCTCTATCCCTGGCTGTGCTGGCTGAGGCTGATGGGAGTTGCAGTACTGCAACATCTTGAAGGCAACAGGGTCAACACCCTGGCTTAGATTAATCCATATTTATGCTCTCAGACTTTTCTATAGAAATTAGACTGGCTCCCTCCTTGTTGTCATTCCACCAGCAGGTGAATACTTTCCTATTCCAACAGGCTTTTAGGAACTGACTGTTTTTAAGGAAGGTGCTGTTGCTGTGCTGTTTTTATTGTTGTTGTTATCTGTATTTTTCATAGATCTGCCCATCTAGTTTTAATTCTGTTAGTGTTTAATTGCTTTTTAATGATTATCTTTTCTATGTTTTGAGCTTTTTCTATTTTATCCGTAAGCTGCCTTGAGTCCAAGTTTGGGGAAAAGGCAGGATATAACTAAATAATAATAATAATGTTTCAGAAAACTCCCTAAAGATGTAAATATTCCCCAGGAAATGAAATGGTTGAGGGAACATCCCTACATCCCTAGTAAAATATATGCATCAACTGCCCTGGAAAAAACAGGACATCCTGTTTCCCCCCTCCCCCACCAGTGGCATAGCGTGGGTTGTCAGCACCCGGGGCAAGGCAAGTAATTTGCACCCCCTAACCCATGGATTTGCGCCCCCTAACCCATGGATTTGTGCCCCCTAACCCCCAGATGTTGCGCCCGGTGCGCCCGGCCCCCCCTGCACCCCCCATGCTACGCCACTGCCCCCCACATGAGCACAATGGCCATTTGGGGCTCCTTGCTCTCATGCGATTTCAGGCAGAGGCTTATAAGGACAATTGCTTGAACACACTTCAAATTGAAAGCTTGAACTGTACTTTTCATGATTTTATTTTATTTCCCCCCCTTCTTGGGTGATAAGCGTAGGCTGCATGGCTACCTGCCTTTTTACCTGTGTCTGTATGGTTTTATATCTGTTAAGATCTGTGGTCAAGACCAATGACTGGAAATCCAATGAATGGTGTAACTGGTTCCATACGGTGCACCCAGAGAGATGTTATTTGGCTTACATTTTTCAAACAGCAGCTTCCCCCGACACCAAGATCACAAGGCAAACAACTACCATTTTGTCATGGCATAGGAGCCTTCAGTGCAAAGAACGCTTGCACATCCTTAACATGGCACTTTGAATTCATGGCCATTCTTTGATTGAAAAGAAGTTAAGCATGGTTAAAAAAATGTTGGAGGGAAAGGATTACATTTTAAAAGATGGCATTGCGCCTACTCTGTTGTTGCTATTTACACACCCTTCTCACTAGCTTTGTCTTAGAGGCAATGAGGAGTCTGGGCTCTACTTTAAGGGGACAGAACACATTTTTACAGGGCCTAAATAGAACACCAATGAGTTCAACTTACCTTTCTTCCTCATATCCATTTAGAAAATGCAGTGAATGTGTTTTGTTCAGGATCTGGCAGGTGAAATATGGCAAACTAGCCAAAAGTGCCTTGGGATTGATTGATTGATTGATTGATTGATTGATTGATTGAACCCTTGTTTGTGGCTCAGCTCTCATTCCCAAGCCATTGGGATCAATTTGTTCTGAAGGCACCCTGCTGCAATGCACCTGCTCTCTTGCCTGTGGCACCTGATGGTTTGAGTTGCATCAGTGGATCACCAAGAGGCTGATGGGTAGACGCTTATGTCTTCAGCCATGGACTTGCAGTAGAGGACGGCCTGGTGCGTATCCTAGCAACATGAATCCTTTGTGTGTTTGTTTTAGGGCGAAGCCGGTTCCGCTGGCCCCGCTGGCCCTGCTGGTCCTCGTGGAAGTTCTGTAAGTAGTGGAATAATTTCTTTTAAAAGTGTGACATGAACGGGTTCTAGGAACCTTTGATATGAAATGGTGATTAATTTTTCTCACTGGGATGTGTGTTGGTTCTCCTCCCCTACCATAGGGTGAACGTGGTGAGGTTGGCCCTGCTGGTCCTCCTGGATTTGCCGGCCCTCCTGTAAGTATGAAGGGAAATATTGGCTTTCACGTGGTTTTTAATAGTTTGGGGCTATAATGTGTTTTGAGTAACATTTCTCCCCTCTCGACTTTTTAAGGGTGCAGCTGGTCAGACTGGAGCTAAAGGTGAAAGAGGCCAGAGAGGACCTAAAGGAGAACAAGGCCCACAAGGTGCTGTCGGGTCTGTTGGCAACTCTGGCCCCTCTGTAAGTCAAATGAATTTTATATTAAACTCTCCTCACCTTCTGATCAAACTGTGTAGTCTCTTTGGATTTCATAGTGCTACATCCATAAACTTATTACATAGCTGTGAAGCAGAATGCTTGCATGGTTCAAATCTAGAATTACTGTTAGGCTGATTTGTGAAGTGCCTAGGATCTTTCCCAAAGAGCAGGAACAAAGCATGCCATTCCCAAAAGGATGAAATTCTGGATTGCCTTTGGCACTACATTTGGAGGAATCCAGAGTTAGGTAAACTTTGCAGGGGTGTGGTATCTGTGGCCTTCCAGATGTTGATGAATTCCAGCTCCAATCAACTCCTGCCAGCATGGCCAGTGGTCGGGAATGATGGGACTTGTATTCCAGCAGCAACTACGTCGTGGTCCTTACTCCTTCCTTATAAGCTATTTTCAAAGAGTTAATATATAAATGCTATAGATTGGTGGTAAAGAACCAATACCAGTGGCCATCTTTCTTGGGTAGATTGTGTGTGTACAGTATTTCCAGAGGAGTTTTGACATACAGTAGCACCCCTGGTATATCACTGATAATCCAATTATCATAAGCATTATCAATTCATTGAATGAAGAGTAGTACTTTGAAGCGTATATGAGTACTGACTGGACTGAAATGACTGCTGGGAGGAGTGCAGAGAGAAGAAATGCCATGGTGCAGCGGAACCAGCCGCCTTCATCTGTCCCAGCTGTGACAAAACATGTCTCTCCCATATTGGTTTCTACAGCCACAGCAGGTGCTGTAACTTCCCAACATTTTGACTTTACCCCCGATGGCGCACTCCTCTATTGTCTCTTGAGACAGATGGGTGCCAACAACAACTGAGTGAACACTGTAACTCGTATGTTAATTTTTCTGCCTGTGGTTGGTAGTATATGAACCACCACTGTTCTTAGAAAAATTATCTCATGTATGAGGTAGTGGTAATGGCAACACACTTCAAAACCAAGTTAGCAACTTTGGGATGGCGTCTTGTCCATATTATGACTACTGTTACAAAGTAGTGGTGTGTTGCTGGACTACAAATCCCATCATCATCCCATCACATTGGCCATTGGAGTCCCAACACCAACATCACTGGGAGGGCCACAGGGTTCCCCATGCCTGCATTAGAGTATGAAATAGTGTCTGATCCTGCTTTCAATAAGTCAGTAGCATAGCTTTCATTAATTTTTAACTCCAATCATGATCAAGCCAATATTTGACAGCTGGAACTTTGCAGTACTCTACTTATCTTAATTTTTCCTACTCTTTCTTCTTGTACATAGGGTCCCGTTGGCCCTGCTGGTCCCACTGGAGGTCGTGGTGATTCTGGTCCACCTGTAAGTGTAGAAACTTATTATGTTGATGCTCCTACATCTACCCTCCTGCTGGTCCTTCTAAGTCCTGATCTCTTCATTGATCTTTTCCCCCCCAACAGGGTGTCACTGGTTTCCCTGGTGCTGCTGGAAGATCTGGACCCCCTGGCCCTGCTGTAAGTAGCCATTGAAAACATTCCATCTGTAAATTTAAACAAGGTAGAAAACATAAAGGGTCTGGTGCTTCTAATTCCTCTTTGCAAAGAACAATCCTGGATAACCGGGGTTCTTGGAACCTTGTCAACAGTTGTTTGAAAAGAAGATCTGAAATAGTGGACAAGCTTCTCTGAAAGTTATCCATCACTACCAACCTTCTTCAGCAAATATGCAGCCATTGAATACATGGCACAGTGACAATTGGGCTCAACAGCCCTTCCCAAAACCCTGGATTAGCAGAAGGCTTATCTATACAGTGCATATGAATGAATGAATGAATGAATGAATGAATGAATGAATGAATGTGGCTAAGAAAACTCCTCTCTCCTTTACTCAAAGCAGCACTGGAAGAAGGGAATTTGGGTAGGAGGCTGCTTGACCCTTCCCCAACAGCCTCTTTTCATCTGAAATCCCCCTCCCTGAAATTGCTTTTCCACCCACAAATTTCCATACTACTTTTCCCTCACAAAAATATTGTCTAAACGTTTGTCTGGAGAGAGGGAGATGGCAGGGAGGCTGGATTAACCAGCTTCCTGTAAGGTTTTGGGGGTGGGGGATGTAAGCATCCCTCCTCACTCTCTACTCCATATTGTCATGTCATGTCCTCCCTAACACTTGCTCTCAATTGAAGTGTGCTCCTGGAGTTCTCTTGTACACATTTGCATGTCATATGCCACTGATCCTTGGCTAGAACATGCTCCAGAATCCTGCGCCATGTGTAAAATTTCTATGGCAGAGCTCCTGGAATTCCTCAACTGGACAAGTCGGTGTGGAAAGTGTTCCCTGTATATAGGAAACCTGAAAAATGCTGCTGTAGAAACCTCAATGAAAGGAGTCCATTGATTCCATGTGATCCTCAGGAGCAAGCTTGTTGTAATCCTGCATGGTTAAAATCACCACCACCAAGATTAGTTGTTGTGATGTTGTTGTTGTCGTTTTGTTTATCACCAAGAATTTTTGTCAGTTCTTTGCTATGTGGTTTAATATTTTGCTCTCTGTGAACTGGTTACACCAGCAATGTAACCATGGGCATTTATTTACCTGTCTACTTTATCCCTAGGGTATCACTGGTCCCCCTGGCCCTCCTGGCCCAGCTGGCAAAGAAGGTATCAGAGGCCAACGTGGTGACACTGGTCCAGTTGGCCGTGCTGGTGAACCTGGTATTGTTGGGCCACCTGGATTCAGTGGAGAGAAAGGTCCAAGTGGAGAAAGTGGTGCTGCTGTAAGTTATTACAAATAATTCATTTTCCTTCCTTTTCCTCATTTTCATTATCATTATTATTACCCATTGTTCAGCAAGGTAAAATTCAGGATTAAAAACGGTTCAGATCAGTCATGCCTGAATACCATTTCTTAGGCCTGCCTTCACCAACCTAGTGCCCTCCAGAACTACAACTCCCATCAGTCCCCAGCCAGCACAGCGATGCTGCCTGGGGCTTATGGAAGTTCAGTCCATAACAGCTGGAGAGAGGCACCAGGTTGGCCAAGGCTGTGTTAGTCATTCTTGCCGTATTTCTCAGAAATACAGACATCAGCCAACACAGCCCATGAGTGTGTGTTCTTCAAAGCATATAGGAATCTCCCTTTTAAGTACATGCAGACATAAACCGATGCATCTATTGATTCAGGTCTTCTGCTGGATTGGAGTGACATGGCTTCTCTGAGTCCAGTTCTGCTTCATTTTTTTACTCCAGGGGAATATGTCACTTTCTTCATGAGCTTTGCTGCTCTCAGTAGGACTGCTTTCAGCAAGGTCCTATTCAACCTTTATTTATTTGAAGTTGTTTTATTTATATGAGCCCATCCCTAAATAGCAGGATGAAGTCAAGGATATATATAATCTTGATTTTCAATATTTAGGGCTCCAGAATTCTGTGTATTGTGTGGACTTTCAACCTTCCATGGTAGTCAGGGCAAGAATTCCACAAAATGTTTGGACACAATGGATTGCCCATTGCACCGGATTATGATGTGGCTCACACCCCCAAATCTCTTGTGAATAGCCTAAAAAAAGAAAAAATGCATTTAAGTGAAGACTTTGAAAATATATGTTCTTGCATCAAATAGTACAAAAGTATTGATGTGCATATAAATTGGTCTCAGAAAATTCTAAGCTAAATCTTTGTAGCCACTGGCTGAATTCACAACCATAAGGTCAATAACCTTATTTGGACAATTTAAGGAAGGAATCAGTGCCTGTTAGCAAAGGGCATCACTTGATAGATGTGGGGGGGGGGGCTGCATGGTTCTAGGTGTTGCCCCTGGAGAATGGCTAGCATAATCCACCATGGATCAATGATGTCATTGGCCTACACCACCACTGAGAATTGCTAGTCGTTCTCCAGGTGTGGCAACTGCAGCATGAAGTCCCACTTTCTGCTGGTTTCATTGGCCCTGCAAGTGGCAAATAATGAATATGTTTTAATTTGATTTGCTCTTGAGGTCATTAGGCTTATTCTGGCATTGCCATGCGGTCCCATTCCCAAACTTAAACAGAATAAGGATTTCAAAGCAAGGGTACAGGTTGCTTGATTTGTCTTTAAGAAGGCTGGATAACCTTAATCTGAGTACATCAGAAGAGATCCATGCACATCTGAGATCAATTTAAGTTGCCAAAGGAGATGGGAAGAACCAGTTTCATTTATGTTACAAATTGGAAGTTTGCTAGTCTGCAAATAGGATCTGAAAATTTTATTCTGCTCTTTTCTTTGTGTAGGGTGCCCCTGGTTCCCCTGGTCCTCAAGGTCTTCTTGGAGCTCCTGGTATCCTTGGTATTCCTGGCAGCAGAGGAGAACGTGGTCTCCCAGGCATTGCTGGATCACTTGTGAGTACCATATTCGCCAAGTCTTCAGCTAGGTAGCGGATATGCTTTGTCTGGAATTAGGATGGTGCATGCTAAATTCAATGCTGAACTCTTGGTTTTTTTAACCTGGAGGAGAAACACAGTGTAAAGTTGCTCCTTTGGAGTTGTGCGCTTCTGTCTCATGGCTTACTCCTACAAGTGTGTTGTGGCACTGTTTCATAAGATGTGCCATTGGGTACCAATGCTGGTGTGGGAGTTCAGCTGATGCCCTCAAGCTAGCTGCCTCCTGAGGCTGACTCTACCATTCTGGCAGGACATGTACCAGAAATTCCCTGAAGGAAGGTCCGGGATTGACTGTTGCTTGGCAAGTGGGAACCGGTTATATGGTCCTGCCCTGTCAGCTGTTCAACCAATCACGTTTTTGCCTTGGCAGTGGAAACTCCTGCTTGCACCGCCATAGCTGGAACAGACTCAGAAGTTTAGTCTGCACATGTATCATGAGCAAGAGCTGCTTTCTGTTGAGCTGTGGTATAGAATATCCTATAGGATGTCTGGTGTTAGGCAGGTAAAAACCTGGCTCAGGTGAAAAGGGAGTCTGCAGGCACTGCTGACTGGTAGTACCTGCAAAGCCCATTTCAAAGTACTGTGCTAAATAGCACTTTGAAAGGGGCTTTTGGAGACCCCTACAGGCAAAAAACCTCCTCACCTAACATCATTGTGACATCAAACTTGGCCTACCAGTGGCTGGTGGGTAAGGAGATAACATTCTGGGCTAAAATAAGGTTACCAGATTTTCCCCAAGGAATCTAGGGCTCTGGCTTGCTTCAGGAGCTGCTCGCTGCTGTGGCGCCCACCATTTTACATCGCCAGAAGTCCTCATATGATGTGTCTTGTGCTGTTGAACTAATCACGCAACATTCATTCCCTACTAATAAATCTACAATGCTTAAAATATAAATCCGGGGACATTAAATGAAATCTGGGGACATTCCAGGGACAGATTTTGTCCGGGGACAGATTTGTAAATCTGGGGACTGAACCCGGGAAACGGGGACACCTAGTAACCATAGGCTAAAAAGATTCTTCCACCCTTGCTGTAGAGCATCAAGCATGGTCTACTGGCATCAGCTGAAAGTTATATAGTAGTCAAATAATGAAAGGGCAAATAGGATGTATTGAATATTTTGCTAGTTAAGTGTACGAACAGCAATGAAATGTATCCCTGCTATTGTTTTTAGGGTGAGCCTGGACCCCTTG
Organism: Podarcis gaigeae; assembly: GCF_964106915.1. Classification (NCBI taxonomy): domain Eukaryota; kingdom Metazoa; phylum Chordata; class Lepidosauria; order Squamata; family Lacertidae; genus Podarcis; species Podarcis gaigeae. Next base: position 28,422,248 of record NC_139688.1, read on the forward strand.
GTATTGCTGGTCCCCCAGGTGCCCGTGGCCCATCTGGTCCCGTGGGTTCCCCTGGTGTGAATGGTGCCCAGGGCGAAGCTGGACGTGATGTAAGTATACCTTTTTGGTTATAACAGTGGGGAAAATAGAGGTGGGGAAGGTGGAATCCTAAATGTTCAGCAGCATTTAAAATCACATTTGAAGGCTATTTAACACAGCTGTTTTTCATTCACATGAAGGTTTTTGTTTGTTCATTTGTGGGGGGTTTTTTAATTCAGTGAAATGGAAGTGGGATCCACGAATAGGATAGCAGTTGTAATGTACTTTGCATGTTGAAGTGTGCTTTGGAATTCGTTGACAGCAATGCACTTGATCCTATAAAGTGATCCATCTCCATGCTCCACTAGCTGCCATTGTAGGAAAACTCACAGTGACCATATTCAGATAATCATGTCTCAGCTTAATAAACGGAGGTCTGAACTGTACACTTGGCCATTTTGTTCCTCCCTTTGTGTGAGTGAGAAAACAAACCAGGAAATCTTCCATTGACTATTTCCCATTTCATGTAGGCTTGAAAAATACAGTTTGCAGCTTTAGAGCAAGATAGTATATTCAGCCATGGTTTGAAGTTGGCTTAATATGATGTCTTGTTCCTTAGATGTTAGCCATATTTTCCTGATCTGTACAATTAGGAATTAAGTTTTCTAGGTGATATATAATCATCTTTTTCCCCCTCTCACCATTAAGGGAAAACTGAATGGGCTTCATGTGTGGCCAAAAGGCTCGCTCATAATGTAGTTTATTAAGCCAATATATGATTATCCAAACTCGCCCATTGAAAATGTGGCTCCCTCAGCCTGAAAAGCAAGGTGAGCGCTGCACCCCATAGTCTCCTTTTGATGGGACTTAACCGTCCAGGTGTCCTTTACCTTTTGTTTTTTGTTTTTACCTTCATGTACACAGTGAGGAAGAAATGATAACATGAAAAGATAAGAAGGGGGGGAATAATATTTCCATTAAAATCACACAGTTCTCAGAACATTCCATTACTTTTGGACTGGTGAAATAAAGCTGTAATAAAATGAAATGCATAAATAGAGTGCAAAAAAATGGATCAATGTGTTTCTATAATATCTAAATTACTTAGGAAATCAGTACAATCTAGAAATAAACTGAATCCATCCCTCTGAAACTAGTAATTTGGGGGGGAAACAATCACAATGGAAGAATAAAGTGTGACAGATTATTCCACTTGGAACTGTTCTGTGATTTGGAGCTGGGGGGCAGGAGGGAGGTACAGAACATGCTGTCATTCCCCTGTCAGTAAAGTAAAGCTTTTTTTCCATGTCGTGTGTGATGTTAAGACTATATTTTTCTTCACAGGGAAATCCAGGTAACGATGGTCCTCCAGGCCGTGATGGTACTCCTGGTTACAAGGTAATCGCGTTTTCCCCTTCTCTAGGCAGAAGTGAGCCTGTGCTTGCTACAAGCTCATGCCTTTGGACTTCTAAAGGTTTTCCATTTAGGGAAGTCTCCAGGTATTTAGTTGTATGTCGAGATTGGTACGAAAGTTGTACAACTGGGGGGGTGGACGGAAGGGGGTGTGGGATGTGTTGTTTTTCTTTTCTGTCTCTGTATTAAAAATGCAAATAAAAAAAATTAAATGTCTTCCATTTGTCCTTTGCCTTCATCTTTTCAGGGTGAACGTGGTGCTCCTGGCAACCCCGGTCCCGCTGGTGCTCTCGGTGCCCCTGGACCCCATGGCTCTGTTGGCCCTGCTGGCAAACCTGGAAATCGTGGCGAACCTGTATGTGACTTCTAAGCTTTTCATAAAATCAAAAGTCAGATGTAATCTATCAGGGCTGCATTCGAAAGGCTTGGGCCCCAAGCCATGTTTCTTGATTGCACCTTTTTCCTCCAAGGTGCTCAAGGGTGGTATGCATGATTTTCCCTTTTCCTTGTTTAATGCCGACAGCAACCCTGTGAGGTAGACCGTAAGGCTGAGAGGCAGTGACTGGCCCAAGGTCACCCAGTGAGCTTCGTTTCCTAGTGGGGATTTGAACCCTGGTCTCACAGGTCCTAGTCTGGCACTGTAACCACTACACCACCAATGGGTGCCTCCCACACTGAGAAGCCCTACAGGCAGTCTACCTGGTGGCATTGAGAAGCTTAGCCAAAACCTTTAGGAAGGGGTGGGGTGGGATTCTATGAATTTAGTTGACCTGTTGTAGTTTTGTACTAGACTTAACTGCTTATTGAATGGGGCTGGGTGTTAGATACCAGGCAAGTGGGATTTACTGCAGAACTTCACAGTGTGGACTGCTCCTGTCCAATGTTGGCCAGCCATGCTGTCTTCTAGGGTACTCCATTGCACCTGATTCCAGTGGGCACTTAGAATTGTGTGGCCACTGAGCATGCTCAGTCCTTATTAAGCCGGGTTTTTATAGAGAGGGTGCATCTTAAATATTTTTGTACAAACCAGCACCTTCCTTTTTTCAGTGGCCCCATTTGGATTGCTGTGCTGTTGTCCATCACCAGCCAAGTTTGCTATTAGATGGAGGGGTAATTTTGTTACTGCTGAAGGCTTTCCAAAGCATGAGAAACGTTATCGTTGATGATGATGATATTTTGGTCTACATTCAGTGTCTGGTCCCTAAAGCACACCTTCTCATCAGTCTACACATGCACAATTCCCCTAACTACCATTCATTCCATCTAGTATTCCCCCCTTATATCCTGTCCAATAAGAAGAGTATTCTGTTCCTTGTATCAATAAGACTTCCATCTGCCAGCTTTTCTCAGACCTAAAATCTGGCCCTTGCACTTCTGTGTTATGATGGGGAAGGGAATTACAGGTGTTAACCCTGAAGCTTAGTGAATAGTAGGATGGTGCTGTTCTTCCATCCCTGTTTTCTGCATGGTGGGTGCCCACTATTTGCCTGGGAGCTCTACGCTACTCAAAACTTGGCATAATGGCTAGTACCATCCTGTAAACTATGGCCAAGCCCTCCACTGTGTCACTGAACATTCCACTTCCAGTTCATTGTAAAAGAAAGCAGTGGGGATCACAGTATTCCTTCTTGATTCTCATTGAAGTGGTCCTAGTGCGCTTCCCATTTCGCCTCCAATGAATGAAGACAACCTGTTGTCAAGTGGCACATCACTCCCCGCTGTGGCATTAGTTCTCTGTACGGTTACACTTTTTGGCTCCCTTGAAACAGAAGTCCCTTTGCAACCAGACCTCCCAAAACAGGGCCTTCTGAAAATGCCACGCATGCTCTTTCATTCCAGCAGCCATTTGCTATGACTGGCTTTGGGTGTTCTCTTCACATCTGGTGAACAGGAAGTGCAAGTGACTTGAACTTACAGTTCAGTGCATTTGATAATGGACTGAACCATCCCAGCTCTTCCCTTAGCATGTGCTTCCAATGAAGGAAGGGACAAAAACTACCTACAGTCACACTTTGGGCATTGTGGCCAAAAGAAACGCAGAGGGCATGAAGTGTGAACCACTTGTGCTTCCTGTTCTTGTCCATATTACGAATGTATTGAGCCACCCTTGGGTCATTCCTTTGTTGGTCAAGGAAAGGGAGCTTTGCCATCACAACCTACAGTGAGCAGTTTCTCTAACTGTGCTTTGTCACCATTTCAGGGTCCCGTTGGAATTGCTGGTCCTGCTGGTCCTGCTGGTGCAAGAGGTCTTGCTGTAAGTTCGGATTTTGTTTCGCTTCTGTAATTATGTCCTTTTGGTAAGAAGGCCCATGATGAGGACAGGAATGGAGATCTGGGTTCTGGAAGTCAGTCAGAGAGTTGTATAGATCATGGGGAAATTTTGGCATGGGTAGGAGGTTTAGAATATGGAGGTGGTCTTTCCCTTTGGTTGAAAGGTTTTAAGATTGCAATGGTGGGGTACCTAGCCGAACTCCCATTCCTTAGGCGATTGACTTGTGAGCCCTTTGAGGACAAAGAGAAAGCAAGTGTCGAGTGTAGTAATTTTGAGATACAGGCTCATCAAAATGGACACAACCTGCTATATGTCTTAAGGCTGGATATAAGCAAAAACCAATGCCTAGGAAACTTTCTAGTCCCAAGCAGGGCTTTTCTTCAGCTGGAACTCACCAGAACTCAGTTCCAGCACCTCTCATGTGGGCACCATTGCCATTCTAAGAGAACAAGGGAGGCATTCATGATGAGTTCCAGTACCTCTTTTTCTAGAAAAATAGCACTGGTCCCAAGCGAGGCTGTCCCTACTTAGACCAGATCAGTGGTAGAGTAACAAAGGAGAGGGACCCTGAGACATTTTGAGCCGCAGTCCTTGCTCAGCAGAATTGTTTTTAAACAGAGGTAAATCTGCTTTCTAGACGTGAAAATGTTCCGAAAGCAAACGTACTTGTGTGTGTCTAAACAAACTCTGCAGGTGGAAAGTTCTCTGAAAAGATTCTGTTTTTCACCTTTCCCTTTTTCTGCCCTCCACAGGGCCCAGCAGGTCCACGTGGTGAGAAAGGTGGTCCTGGTGACAAGGGACCCAGAGGCGCACCTGGCTTCAAGGGACACAATGGACTTCAGGGTCTGCCTGGCATTGCTGTAAGTGTGTTGCCCGAACAATGGGACGAAACAGCAACAGAAATAATATAGCTTCCCTGATAATCAGCACATTCACAGGCCCTGCATCATTGGTTGCACGCTCTAAGGTCCTTCGGGATTAGTCTGTGTGAAGGAGCTATCGCTGTGGTGTTGCCTTTTCACACTAGGAGTGAGACTTGGCCCACATAGCTCAATATCGACAACTCTGACTGGCAACAGCTCTCTGTAGAGTCGTCGGCATTTCCTTTCCATTAGGCCAGCAATTAATGTTCAGAAGCAGAGATGTTGTGTATGACTGAAGCCCATCTAGAAATCCTGCCCCAGTGCCCAGATACATGGGGGCAGGCGGTGGTTATTCAGTGAGGGGGGCGAGAGACCATATATGCTCAATGGCATGTTTGTTGTCATTATCACTTCCTGTTTCTCAGGGATGGGACTGGACATCCTGTTATAAGGACAGCGAACCAGTCGTCCTTCAGATGTCCTCAGCCTCCAACTTCCATCACCCCTGACCACTACCTGGACTGGCTGGGACTGATGGGAGTTGAGGTTCAATAACATCTGGAGGTTTCCTTACCTTCTGCACCCCCTGTCCTATTTGTTTAAAAGAAAAACAGATTTTGAGAATCAAAATAAGCCCTCCATTATATTCCCTTCCCACCATGAATTTGCCATTTGCGCAAGGATGAATATTCTGCGTGAAAGTCAATACAGGAGTAAGTCATGTTTTAAAAAACCTCTCTCCTTTCAACAGGGTCATCATGGAGACCAAGGTTCACCTGGTGCTACTGGACCTGCTGGCCCAAGGGTATGTGAACACTCTCCCTTTGTGTGGGGTATTGAACAGTCTTGTTGTTGTTGTTTGAAAGAAGCGATTATATATTTCTACATTTCATTGCTTTGGTGGTGTACTAATCTGTGGGTGTTTCTTTGCTTGCTTCCTTCAGGGCCCTGCAGGTCCTTCTGGTCCTCCTGGCAAAGATGGCCGCAACGGTCTTCCTGGGCCTGTTGGACCTGCTGGTGTGCGTGGCTCTCAGGGTAGCCAAGGACCTTCTGTAAGTATGAAACTGGATGCTGAGGGTATGGGGCTGAAACCATCAATTTTAACACAAGCAGCACCCGGCTGTCCGTGTTTGCTCAGAAGGAAGTCCCACCACATTCAGTGGGGATAACTCCCAGGTAAGCGTGTATAGCAGGAGTAGCCAATGTGGGGCCCTCCGGATAATGTTGGACTACAGCTTGCTCCCCCCCCCCCCTGATTATTGCCACATGGGCTGAGGCTGATGCGAGCTGGAGTCCCACATCACCTGAATAGGGACACAGGATTACAGGCTTGAGTTGCAACCTTATGCAGTTTTCCTGGGAGGAAGCCCCAAAGAATGCAGTGAAACTTACATCTGACCAAACTTGCATAGGACAGTCCTTCTATATTCTATTTCATAAAATGTATATGCCACTATTGGTTTTTTTTAAAAAAAAACACCAAAGCAAAACCTCCAAGCAAATGTGTTATTAGTGCATTTAGTTTGAGAAACTTGTATTGGGTTTTTATTTTTAATTTATTGGGGTTTTTTTTGTTTTGTTACCGTGCTATTTGTTTTTATTATTATTGCAAACTGCCCTGTGATCCTCGGATAAAAATTTAAGCAATAATAAAAAAGAAAATATTATTTTCTTAAGTTCTTCAATTCCAGATGCATGCTACATGAGAGTGAGCCGCACTGAACACAGTGGGACTTGCTCCTGAGTAAACAGACGTAAGATTGCCCTGTGAATGTTTGAAATAAAATGGCTCCCCTTTTGTTTGACTTTCTAGCCCTGATTGGGCATTCTACAGTTACCAGACATGTGAGGAAGAGCAGGGGTGAGCATGGCATCGTCACTCCCTCCGTCATGTCCCTTGGCCAATCCCTGCCACCCTCCACATATTAGAGGGCACATGTCTGCAGCAGGGGACCCTGATGTCCTCACATAGGCCCCTTGCACAAGTTAGAACCCTGATCAGAATTTTAGTTATGATTTTTGTTTGGGGGTGGGGAGCAGCAGCAAAGCTCTTCTCCACTATGTGCTGCATTCCCAGTTAAAATTGCCCCCCTGGTGCCTGTTATTAAATTTTCAAAATGCAACATAGGTAGAAGAAATTTTCAAAATGCAACATAAGTAGAAGAAACCCAATTCATGTGGAACATTGTTTGGCCATCGTCTGATGTTCATATTACATTTGACCTTACTCTTGCAAGACAGTGGTCATGTTGAACCAGGCAAAGAGTTCTCCACGTTCTTTGCTTAGTGAGTGCTTCATTAAGACTACATGTTTGGTGTCCAGCATCCACTGCCTCATCACTAGGGTTAATGAACATGGGCCACTTCTGTAATAGGCCCCAGAGGAACCATTTGATGCACCTTGCTGTTTAGGCTCTTCGTGGGGAGCAGGGGTTGGGCTTTCTGCACAATCAAGTGAATTTGATTTCAACAAAGGCATGCTCATTTCTGAACCTTTTTAGGGTCCACCAGGCCCACCTGGTCACCCTGGCCCACCTGGTCCCAATGGTGGTGGATACGAAATTGGCTATGATGCAGAATACTACCGGGCAGATCAGCCATCTCTTAGACCCAAGGACTATGAAGTTGATGCCACCCTGAAAACATTGAACAACCAAATCGAGACCCTCCTGACCCCAGAAGGCTCCAGGAAGAACCCAGCCCGCACCTGCCGTGACCTAAGACTCAGCCACCCAGAATGGACCAGTGGTATGTTAGTGCTAGATGCTTGACCCAGTGGCTTGCTGACCATGTAATGCACTCGTGGGTGGGTGGCCAATGGAAATCTGTGTGTGCCATTTGTCCATGCAGCTGCCATTCTTCCTTTTGTCTGGGAAACCTTTTGGTAGTAGCAGGGAGAGGCAGGTGGGCAAACTACTAGACCAGGAACAGCCAAGTTTGTGCCCTCCAGATGTTGATGGACAACAATTCCCATCATCCCTAGCTATTTACTGTGCTGGCTGAGGCTGATGGGAGTTGTAGGCTGACAGCATCTACAGAGCATCATGTTGGTTACCCTGCATTGGACTGTCTTTGTTGCTCTCACATAACTCTATTGGGGTAAGAACAGATGGAGGATCAATTTTTTCCATCTACATAATAAAATCTCTCCTTGTAGACTGCAGGAATTGTATTTATCAACACAGCCAGCCCCAGCCCCCAAATAAGCCCATATCAGGGGTTATGGCTTTTTTATTTAAAACTTTTGGATCTCCCCCTCCCTTCTGTTCCAACCCCACACCTAATTCCTCTCCACTTTTAGCCATTCACATCAACAAGTTAATAAATGGTACAACTAGACTTAAACAATAACTATTAGTTCCATGTAAGTGATTTTTAAAAAGGGGGATTTGAGGTTTCTGTATTGTCCATACAGTGGTACCTCGCAAGACGAACTTAATTCGTTCTGCGAGTTTTTTCGTCTTGCAAATTTTTCGTCTTGCGAAGCACGGATTCCCATAGGAATGCATTGAAAATCATTCCCATAGGAATGCATTGAACGTTTTCGTCTTGCAAAGCAAGCCCATAGGGAAATTCGTCTTGCGAAGCAACTCAAAAAACGAAAAACTCTTTCGTCTTGCGAGTTTTTCGTCTTATGAGGCATTTGTCTTGCGAGGTGCCACTGTACTTGTACTGTTCCTATGGCTGCAGCAGTGTGAGTATTTAACATGAAGATGGGCTTACTGTTGCTTTTTAAAACGATAGGCTTCTACTGGATCGATCCTAACCAAGGCTGCACCATGGATGCCATTAGAGTTTATTGTGACTTCTCCACTGGTGAGACTTGCATCCATGCCAATCCAGAAAGCTTCCCAGCTAAGAACTGGTACAGCAGCAAGAACACTGCTGAAAAGAAACACGTTTGGTTTGGAGAAATGATGAATGGCGGTACTCAGGTGAGTTTCCATACTGTATCCATTATGAAAAATGTGTTCTCTAAGGCCAAAAACATTCTAGTAAGGAAGGCAAAAACCCCGCTGATTATTTTTTAATCCACACAACAGATACATTAACCCTGTTCATAAGAAGGGCTCCCCGGCTGGATCAGACCAGCAAACCATCTATTCCCACATTTTGCTTCCAACAGAGGGTGCATTTTGATCCAGGGAGTTTGTGACCCTCCAGACCCACTGGACTCCAATCCTTCATTGTCCCCAGCCATAGCGACTATCTGGAGATTATGGAAGTTTCAGTCCAATGACATCTGGAGTTGCACAGGTTTCCCACCCCAAGTCTACCACCTCTGAATCTCAAACTTCCATTTAGCATCATGAATTATCGCCATGGATAGGGATTGAGTGGGGTGAGGAAACAAACTCCCTGCTGCTGCTGCTGCTGCTGCTCCTTTTTTGACCAGTGAGTGGGGCCCCTTGCCATGATGCTTTGCCTGGAGCTTCCCAGTGGCCTTGGACAAAACTTAAGTTCTGACGATTTCTTCTCAAATGCTGGTGGTACTCTGCCCCACCCCCCAATTTCCTTGCCCTTCAGAGGCCACGGTGTTGACTTATGTGCAAAATGTATTTCATAATATGCGTGTGATTTTTTACTGAAGCTATCCCCTTCCGTTTTTAGTTTGAGTACAACGAGGAAGGTGTAACCACCAAGGACATGGCCACCCAACTTGCCTTCATGCGACTACTGGCTAACCATGCTTCCCAGAACATCACTTACCACTGCAAGAACAGCATCGCTTACATGGATGCAGAAACAGGCAGCCTGAAGAGCGCTCTGTTAGTGCAGGGATCCAACGATGTCGAACTCCGAGCTGAAGGCAACGGCAGGTTCATGTACAATGTTCTTGAAGACGGCTGCTCTGTAAGTACCAGTTTCTTCCTGCTTATCACTATCTTTGAGGGTTACTGCCGTCCTACAGAGCCAGGTCACTTAATGTACTTGTTAGAATAGGGAGTCATTAAGGGTTATTTTGTTTATCCAAGGTAAGTCTTCAGCTTTTCCAAGCACCTGTGAAAGGCACTACTAAAATCTCTCCCTATTGTAACACCAAGGGACAAGGGTGGTGCTGTGGGTTAAGCCACAGAGCCTAGGGCTTGCCTATCAGAAGGTCGGCGGTTTGAATCCCCACAACGGGGTGAGCTCCCGTTGCTCAGTCCCTGCTCCTGCCAACCTAGCACTTCGAAAGCACATCCAAGTGCAAGTAAATAAATAGGTACCGCTCCAGTGGGAAGGTAAACGGCGTTTCCATGCGCTGCTCTGGTTCGCCAGAAGCAGCTTAGTCATGCTCGCCACATGACCCGGAAAAACTGTCTGTGGACAAATGCCGGCTCCCTCGGCCTGTAAAGCAAGATGAGCTCCGCAAGCCATGTCAACCCTGACGGTGGGCCATGCTGGCTGTGCCATTGGCTAGTGACAGAGGAGTCAAATATCTGGAGTGCCACAAGGTCCATGCAGACTGCCATTGGTGCTTCACACCCTACCTGTGTATTCACAGTAGTCAGAGACATAATTTATAAGAAAAGCTTGACTCAGAGCCACCATATTATCAGTTACATGGGCCTTGGAAAATTAGCACTCCTGGAGAGCGAAGACTATAAATTAGTTGACTTGTGGAATCATTCTGTTTAACTGGTACAGTGCTACCCATCTCATCCCTCCCCTGCCTTTTCTACAATAAAACCCCCCATTAGATGAAGGCCCAGACTGTAGTGCTTGCTGAACACACAGAGGCAATTTTTCACAAAATGCGAACAAGAAATATGTCTTTTGCAAATCTCTGAACACAAGGTGGGCACTCATAGAAAAGCTGAAAGTGCCTGTTTGGAGTGCATCTTTCCTGTACAAAATGCTGTTACTAAAGCACCAGTGTACAGGCATCAGATTGAAAAGGAAATGTCATGAGAGTATGAGTGGTGTTAGTTCAAGAAATGGGCAGTGGTGCTGCAAAGGAGAAGGGGAAATAGAAGTGATGGGGATGGAGATAGGAGGCCCCCGGCATGTTAGCTGATGTGAAATGTGCCGGAGGGTTGGACTGGTGGGTGTTTGTAGCAGGGAAGTGAATTAGAACTCCTATTGATACCTGGTAAACAGTGATCAATCGGTGCCTGAATAACTGTTCTGACTACTATTTGCTATTGCTATCTTGCAGAGAAAGACGAACAAATGGGGCTCAACAATTATTGAATACAGAACAAACAAGCCATCTCGCTTGCCCATCCTTGACATTGCACCTTTGGACATTGGTGGCCCTGATCAAGAATTCAGTATCGACATTGGCCCAGTCTGTTTCAAATGAATGAACTAAAACTAACTTAAAACAAAACCAAAAAAAAAAAAAGTATTCTCTCTTTGCCATTTCTTCTTTTATACTGAAAGCTGACTCCTTCCATTTCTTCAGTTCATCTACTAGCTTAAAATCTGGGCGAAAGAGGAGAAGGATTTGTTGGAACGTTGTGCAATGCAATTTAATACAGCCCCAAAAAGGAATCAGGAGGTGTTTTTTTTCCAAGATTTTGTCACCTTGTTGTGGAAAATGTCAGCCTTTGTGTAAAAAAACAAAACCAAAAAAACAAAAACCAAATAAAAAAATCCTGAAAGTCTGCACCACTTGTGGCCTTTGACTATCTTCCACAGAGGAAGTTTAAAACCACAACTTCCAAAGGTTTGAACTACCTCATACACTTCTAAGCCAAGTGTGATCCACATTCTTATACATACGATCTGAGGTGCTTTTGATCCCGTGCATAAGTGAAAGGTGCTGATTCAGTCTTACGGAATATATAACCAATACTTGAACTTTAATGGTGCTAGAGTCATTTGGATAAGAAAAAAAAGAAAAAACACACCACTTTTCTGTATTAAGTTGTATTGTTTCTTTGGAATCTGTCTCGGAATAAAGTCAGACTATCCCATCTCACCCCCAGACTAAGCATGTGGATCATTTCTCTCCCACCCCATCCTCATTCTCTTCTCCCACATCAGGTGTCCGTTCTTTTAAATCTCATTTTCATCCTCTACAATGGGCAGAAAAGGAATCATCATTTCTCAAAAACAAATTGTACCTATTTTGTATATGTGAGATGTTTAAATAAATTGTGAAAAAAATTGAAATAAAGCATGTCCACTGTTCCAAAAGAAACCACTGAATGAGTAAAGTTCCTTGCTTAAATGCCTCAAGAGATATTTTCACATCTAATGTTTCCTTTCCAACTCGTGATTCTTCCCTATTAAAATGTAGAAAGTTAGCAAGATTCAGATGTGCTTCTGATGTATTTTGACTACACCCAACCCCCTGTGTTTTGGTTTTTCTGGTTCATCTGATGGTTGAATATGCTAAAGACTATTAACTTCATTGCAATGAATAGGCCACTGCTTGCTATATACTAAACACCAATTAATACCCTTTCCAACAAACTATGCATAATAAGCCAGTGTCTGTCTTGTTTTTATATATCTTTGATATGCTCCAATTCTGTAAAACAAAGCATTTCCCAATCAAGTACGTCAATCTATTTTAGAAAGAGACACAATAAAATTTCCACTCCAGAGTTCGTACCCTGTGAGACTTCAAATTCTACTCGCAATTGTATCAACATTCCCTCTTTTTACCAGGTGTATTCTCTACTTTTGTTTTCCATACAAACAAATCCATAAAGGCCACACAACCCTCAAAGAAGCCACAGTCCTCATCACACAACGTGACACAAATTAAGTGCACTACAAAGCACATACCATTGATTTCAAAGGTATTTATTTCCAACAAGAAAAGTTTAACAAAGTTGTTTCTGCTCTGGGCAGGCTGTTTTTGGAGTACAGAGCCCAGTTTCAGGTGCCACATTTTAAGGATGATGATTGATCGGGAAGCCAACTTTGAAAAAGCTGGGTATGTTTATTCTTGAGAAACGAAGGTTAGCTGTCTTCAAAGATCGAAGAACTGCCATACAGTTAGAGCAGGCTTGTTTCCTGTTCCTCCAGAAGGCAGGACGAGAACCAAGGTATGGAAATGGAAGGCAATTAGATTTCAGCAAAGGATCAGAAGCATCCTTGTGGTAACAGCTGTTTAGCCATGGATCAGGCTGTCTTGGGAGTTGGGGGGCTGCCCTTCACTAGAGGTATTGAAGTAAAGGTTGTTTGCTGTCTATCAGGGATGCTATAATCGCATCCTATATTGTAGATGCTGCATCTCATGGGGGTTGACTAAGGACCTTCCAGCTCCATGAGCCTGTGATCTAAGAGCAAATCTACACATTCAGGAAAAGCCAGTGGTACACTTATTTACTGAAGCACCATAGGAAATAAACAGATGTTTGCTCCTAATGTCAAAAGCGCTTTGCTCTTGGAAAGCTAGCAATGAAGGTTTTCTAACCTCCCCCACATTCTAATTTTCTTTATGCAGGTAGGGTTTTTGTTTTGTTGTTGTTGTTAGCTAAGAAGCACACAGACATGAAACAGTCCAAAAGGGCTGATCACCTGCTTTTTCTGACCACAACAATGGATTCACTTAGTGATATGAATGGAATTGTTTCAGAGTACAGTGGATTTATGCTATTGTTTTTTTTTATCAGTCCCATCATCTCATGATGAGGTTTAACTGGAAGATCATCTTGTGAATGAGTCCCCCAATATGTTTCAGGGTGTTGCATTACTTCTCACTCTGCAAGCCAAATTCTAGGATTACCAGATGATGATGAATTCTGCTGGATCTGTTTGTAAGTTCATCCTCCATTTGGCTTTCATGTAAATTTAATTAGAGGAATGACAAATCCTCCCAAAATCATTTTAGAAATGCATTGCAAACTTCATTCTTCTGACTTTGCTTTCCTGGATCTTTATAAAGAGACCATGTGCCTGATGCTATTCAGAGGCCCAGTAAATTCTGCTACAAGGGCACAGTTGTTGAGCAATTTTTAAGAATTCAGTGGTGCCTGACTTCAAGAAGATATTTCTGAACTACCGGAAAAATAATTTCATTCATTTAGTAAAAATCTGTTCAGCAAGATAATTTTTTTGTCTAGTTCTTTAAAAGCACAAGATGATCACAGTACTGAGAGGTGCCATCATTTGACTAAAATCAGGCAACAACAACAATAGCTTTTATTGTTTATATGGTACCCATCTGACTGGGCTGTCCCAGCCACTCTGGGCAGCTCCCAACAAAATGTTAAAGACACAATAAAACATCAACCATTAAAAACTTCCTTGAACAGACCTACCTGCAGATGTCTTCAAAAAGTTGTTTATCTGTTTGATATCTGGAGTAAAAGGACTGATACAAAAAGCATCCCACCCCAGCAAGTTTTTGCATCTGGTCCTTGCAGAATATTATATTATAAATATTAAATATTACATTTGTAGCCCACATTTCCTCCAGGAGATCTAGGTGGCATACGTGGGTCTTCTTCCTCCTTGTCCCGTTTTATCCTCACAACAGCTCTGAGAAGTAGATTAGGTGATGTACTGGGCCGAGGTCACCCAATGAGCATCAGGGCTGAGGGGAGATTTGAATCCTGGTCTCCCAGAACTTACCTTGACATTCTAACCACTGCACCACACTGACTCTAGATTATTATTTTTTATTATTAAGAAGAAGAAATGCATAGTAGAATACAGATTATCATAAAATACAGATTCTCAACAGAGGCAGCATAAAAAGTAAGGGAAGAGAAAATCAGCAGCGGGTTCTCTAAAATACAAAGAATAGTGTACAAATGAAGAATCTTCTCTCTACCCAAAGTACCGTAGATTCCGGCGTATTAGGCGTCTGGGCGTATAAGACGACCCCCAACTTTTGCTGTTCAGTTTTAGAGCTATAGCGTTTGAATGCCGCCAGGGGCAGAGCGCGCACCCCTCCACTACTTCTTCCATCGCAGCAGCAGCAGCCCGAGGTGAGGCGTTTGGTGGGCAGGCAGGCAAGCGAGCGCCACGCTCAGAAGGACTTTCCGCTTCCCCTTCTGTAGGGAGGGAGGGAGAGCGACAGCAGAAGGGGCGCCTGTGATGGCTTGGGAATCGGATTCAGAGGCTGAACCTGAGGAATCCCAGCCTGCACAGGAGTCCCCGCCTCCAGGGCTGGCTGAGCCGGGGCAGGGGCTCTGAAGTGTCCTCATGCTGGATCCTCAAGAACAGACAACAGCTGAATCCACTCTGGCTTCGGAGGTGATCGAAGACCCATTGCCTGCAGGTGCACCTCTCTCAGCCCTGTCAGGGGAAGGTGAGGTTGCCAGTCACCCTCCAGCCTCTCCGGAGCTGTAGAGGCTCAGGGCAGAGAGGTGGAGGGAACTAAGTTCTCGCAGGAGGAGTGCTCACCTTCAGACCAGGGGAGGCGAGTCATCTGTGGACCGGGGCCACCCTATGCCTCAGAGGAGATAAAGGCCAGCCAGCCCAGTCCCAGGTTGCGGAAGCAACATTGTTGGTAACCTATTCCTGCCAGCACCCTGACCTGCTCTCCTGCCAGAGTTCCTGACCACGCCCGACTCCTCGCTTTGGACCTCGCTTCGCCCCTGACGGACAGCCTCCATACCCTCGACTTAGGACCGGACTTAGACCACGCTGCACGGTAAACCCCCCCCCCCCCGGACCAGCACAGCGCCTCTGCTCACCAGCTCCCTCTCTTCCTTCCCAACGCGTATACCTGGCATATAAGACGACCCCCGATTTTGGGGGTGACTTTCCAGGGATAAAAAGTCGTCTTGTACGCCGGAACATACGGTAACTATTAATCCAGCCACCCACAGTAAATGACAGACCCTCCCAGCTCTCACCTGGGAGCTTTCCTTTCCCAGCCTCTCACCCTGGGGGATCTTCAGTTTCCTGCATCTCACGAGGGTGCATCCACCATCTATCTGTCACTTTCATGGCCCCTAATAGCATCCCAGAAGAGGGGACACCTCTACCCCCTGAGGTGAGTCCCATAGGCATTGGCCCATCACTGGCTGTGGCACATCTGTCCATATCTGAGGCTATCTCTGAGGCAGATAGGGATCCCTGTCCCAATCTGGAGCAGTTCTCTGTACACACAAGCAGACCGATCTAGAGCAAAGTTATCCACAATGGAACATGGTTTTTAAAGGCCACTTCATAAAGAAAAATGAGGTGCCTTTCTGGACGCATCCTTTATTAATGGAAAATGCAGCATAGCCTATCACCTGAAGGATTGGAAAATACAAAGTGTGCTCAAAATATTTTTGCGTTGATTGAAAGTTCACAGTGCTAGTTTAAAATCGCTGCACTTTCTTGGGCAAGTGTCTCCCATTCTGAAAAATTCAAAAGCCACTTGCAGCCATCGAAGGGTAGCAGTTTTGTGTCATTAATCGAAATAGAAGCCATCATCCACTGAATAGGTGCCTATCACAAAACTAGTTAAAGGCACAGAAGCCCAGCAAGGGATGGGGAGACAATTTTGTCTTGGGGGGGGGCAGCAACTGAAAGAATCCCTACCACCTAGCAATTCTGTACAAATATCAGTTAATTTTAACACTTACACCCTATCCTCAAAAAACTATGTTTAATTTAATTGCTTTGTTCCAATATGTGGGAATTATTTTTTCTTTGAACTCAAATTATTAATTACAAAGAAAGAAACCAAAGTTTATCAGCACTTGTCTAGGCAGAAATAAGGCCAACTTCAGTGGGGTTCTATCCCAGCTAGGGGTGTGGGAGAGATTTTATTCAGTTCGCATTTAAAGCTGAATTGATCAAATTTGCACTTTCTGAAACAAAATGAGAACCAAAGCAGAACCTTTCGAAATTTGCAGTTATCCATAATTTGCGATGAAGTTATCCAAGCAATGTTTGCAAAAAAACAAATGCATATATTAGGGGGAAATGAGCTTAAAAATGAATACATTTGTGAAAACAACACGCAGAAATTAATTATGAGAAACTGCTTGTAAAAAGTGTATGTGAGTCAAAATGTGCACATGAAACTGCTGAAGAATTTTCATGAGGTTTTTCGGGAGGGGTTGCAAACTGTTTCAGAAATCTGGAGAACCGAATTTAAAATGGGAAACTGAGAGAGCTGAAATTGACAGATTCTCCCACCAGCTAAGTGCTTATAGGATTGCAGCCTAAATCAGTCTTGTTTTCAGTGCAACGGCCATAGACTGCCACCTGTTGTCTTGAAAAGGAAGTGTTGGAATACATGGGATCTGTCTTTTTGGCACCATCAGCTTTTACAGGAACTTGAAGGGGGTACACTCCAGGGGGTGGGGCAGGGTGCTCAGAGGGCCACCCTCCTCTCTGTTGTCACAACTACCCATTCTTAAACTTCTTTAGACCACTTAAAGTTGCGATACTGGAATTTACACTAGGGTGCTGCTAGTTCCACTGAACCCTGTGGGATTGCAGGGCAAGCTTCTTCAGTCACATTTTTCTCTCAGCAATACAATTTAGCTAATACCACATCCTAGTTTTCAGCAACAACAAACATGCAAAAGATAAATTCAGCTATAGGTGCCACACTCTCCCTGATTTTTATGAAAATGTTTACCAAATGCAGACTGGGCATTCGAATCTTTGAAAACTTTTCCGTGGCTGCCCTAATGTAGCAGATTAAAATGTTCAAATTTTTTAAAAAAATAAATCCTTCTCTTGTCCAAGGGGTGGCAGCCTTAACACACATGTTGGATTAGAGAGCAGGATTCTTTAATTCACGGACATGCTGAGGTATGCACAAGTTATTCTATTTATTTATTGTAGATGTCATCAAGTAAACGTTAGTTGTAATAATGTATTTTGGCAGCATCCTAGACATTCTTATATGTTTTGGAAAATATTAGAGAGAGGCATGTCTTCCAGCAAGCATATGTAACCTCTGGCTCGGCTCCACCGGGTTTAGCTGAAATAAAACTTGCAAATATTTGAATGGGGGGGGGGGATTCAGAAGAGTCACAGTTGTATTGAACAATAACACATAGATCAAAAAGGATAAGTAATATATTTAAAACAAGAACAATGCACCCAATAGCCCCCAAGAAAATATATACAGTGGTACCTCGGGTTACATACGCTTCAGGTTACAGACTCCGCTAACCCAGAAATATTACCTTGGATTAAGAACTTTGCTTCAGGACGGGAACAGAAACCGTGCAGTGGTGGCGCAGTGGCAGCAGGAGGCCCCATTAGCTAAAGTGGTGCTTCAGGTTAAGTACAGTTTCAGGTTAAGAACAGACCTCCAGAACAAATTAAGTACTTAACCCGAGGTACCACTGTAATTCTTGCTTACAAACTTTGTAGCTAGCCAGTCCAAAGCTTCATGCAGCTCACTGAGGGCACTTCAGAGCTACTTCTATGTAGATAGGGTTTATCTCAAAGCTGCTGGGAAAACAGCAGCAGCAGCAGGCAAACATATAAGTTGCAGCTTGAAGGATATAATCTTGCAATATGCAAATAAAACTAAAACTACTATATAAACACTGCCTTGAGGCATATGCTGCAGACATGGTATCTTCTTTCCGGTCATAAATTATTACTCATGTTAAGCTTTGTTTTGGAGAAATCCTTGATAGTTTTGGATGTACGCACACTCTTAAGATTATATTTGGGGGGTGGGCCTAACAGATGGACAACAAACATGGATTCTGTGAGCATTTATACTTGCTTAAGAGACTAGAAGGCTAGAAGGACAGGCACACACACACCCCTTGTCCATGGTGATGATCTGACTGTCCTTTCCATTCTGAATGCATGGCTTGTAATCATCATACCTATTCAGACATATGGACTGCATGCTGTGTATTAATCTGTATGTCTACATTAAGTTTCCCTTTCTTTCTGTTATATTTTCAAATAAGCATTTTTTAAAAAACCAAATAGTACTGTAGGGAGAGAAAATGATCCGGCAACTACTTGCTAGTTAAATATGCCAATACATTCCATTTAGTTTTCTTTAACAAGACGATAACCACGGACTCCTCCCTGCCCTGTGCTCTTGTCTTCATACTGTAGTCTTCACTGGGGGACTCCTGACCACTTGTCAGGAATAAACTTAACCAGGCTGCTTTCAGATTGGCACCTGACACTTACCTTTCACCCGCTTTCAGTGCTTTGCTGATGATGCAATTGGAATGTACCGTCAACATCAAGGAGGGCATTTCCCCTTTTAAAAATCTGGAACATGCTGCAGTACGGGAGTTTCCTTGGCACTGACTTTTGACATCTTTTTGGCATCAGGTGTAGATGTTTTCATTCTCCTATAAATTTCAGGGAACACACTGGTTGTATCTGCAGCTATTTTAACTAGGAGTTTGGTGATCATCTTGTGTTTTGCAAGGGAGGCGGTATTTTAGTGTTCTATCCATGATGAGATGATCATGTGCTATTTTTAGATTGCCAGTATTGATTTTAATTCCGTATTTTTAAAATTGTGCTGTAGGAATTTTTCTACTGCGTGAGTCACTTGTGATACCTTAAAAAAAGTGATGGTAATAATCCATTGACACCAATGGGTATTCCTGATTTGGCTCTGATTTTGACCCTTCTCCTTGTCCTACCCACTCCCAGATTACTGCTGAACAGACAAATGGCTTTTGTGATGGTGCCAGGAAACAGCCCTGTCATTTTTGCTACTTGCCTTTCCCACTGTTCTTCCCGACCATAGTAAATATAAAATAAAAAAATGAGAACACCTAGCAAAATGACCCATGTGTGCTCTGCTGTGAGTCAACAGAGGTGGTACTGAAGATACCCCAGATATATGGCTCCTCCAAATGACCTGTTAGTTTAGCATTCATCCCAATGTGCTTGCACAAAAATTACACAGAGGTTAGGTGGATTGTGAGTGAACTGACCAGACCAGTTACATCATGCTGGGTTTTTTAAGGATGTTTTAGCTATGGTCAGCCTATTTTAAAATGTATTGCAGCATTGGTGCTGTTTCATTCGTCTGAAAACCACTTTGGAACTACAGTTAGGGTAAAAAGTTGTATATAAATACCACAACTATGCGTTGCCCAGAAGCAACAGTAATTTGTTTGTGGCAGAAGCAGGCTTTCAATGCACTTGGTTGGGCAGATAGGAAGACACTTCTTCACACATGATTTAACTTACAGAATTCAGGAACCACAAGAGAGCAGTGATGGCCACTAAATAGCTTTCTTAAAATACAGTGGTACCTCGGGTTACATACACTTCATGTTACATACGCTTCAGGTTACAGACTCCGTTAACCCAGAAAGAGTACCTCGGATTAAGAACTTTGCTTCAGGATAACAGAAATCGTGCGGCGGCAGCGGGAGGCCCCATTAGCTAAAGTGGTGCTTCAGGTTAAGAACAGTTACAGGTTAAGAACAGACCTTCAGAACGAATTCAGTTCTTAACCTGAGGTACCACTGCACTTGGGGAAAATGAAAGGCCTGCTGAAGGCTATTAGCCATGCTAGCTAATAGGTGGAATGTCGGTATGTTGTAGTGATTAGAGTGTCAGACTAGGCCCTGAAAGACCAGGATTCAAATCCCCACTCCACTATGAAATTCACTGGGTGACCAGTCAGTGTGTCTCTGTCCAATCTACCTCATAGAATTATTAAGGGGATTAAACGAGGATGGGGAGAGAACCGTGTATGCCACCTTGAGCTCTTTGGAGATAAAGGTGGCAAATAAAGGCAATAAGCAAGCAAGTAAATAAATGATAATTGAATG
The DNA here is from genome assembly GCF_964106915.1 of Podarcis gaigeae. Taxonomy (NCBI): domain Eukaryota; kingdom Metazoa; phylum Chordata; class Lepidosauria; order Squamata; family Lacertidae; genus Podarcis; species Podarcis gaigeae. The sequence goes on from NC_139688.1 coordinate 28,442,440, forward strand.
ATGTCTCCGTGTTCAGGGGCAATTCAGCTGATGCATGGCAAGGGAAAGCTGTTGCCTCAAAGCCAAGCTTGTAGCTTTCCCAAAGGTGCTTGGTTCCTTGTTGTTTAAAAAAGAAACACAGTTCTGAAGAACATGGACCCCTTTTACATGGTAGACCTCAGTTTAGTGGTAGAGCATGCAAAATAACTCCAAGCAAACCCTGGCCTCTCCAAACAGGGTTGGAAGTCTCCATGCCTTGCCCCAAAAGTGGAATGTTCAAGGTGCCCTGTAATAATTGATGTTAGCACAGCCTAATTATGATGTTTCAAAAGTTGGGTGAATTAGTGACTGTGTTTGAAGGCAAAACACAGCACACCTTCCACATTAGTAATACATTGAGGCCTTGACCCAGTAAGACAGACAAGGTCAAAAGGGTGTGATGTGGGCCAAGAGTTTTCGTACAACATATCTGCCTCCTCAGAAGAAACTAATGAAAACCAGTTGAACCTAACTGGAGAAGCAGTGACTTCAGGTGTCCCCATTAGAGAGCTGCCATGGCAGTTATTTCCAAACTGGATCAGATGTGAGTGATTTCATCAGAAAAATGCTTTTCAAACGGTTCACAAAAAGGCTTGCAAGAGCCTGTCCACTTCAGCAAACATTCTCATTGTATGGTTTACATCACTTGTTCAAGAAACACTTCTTTACCCTGGCTTTTAACATTTACAATTAATGTGATTCTGTTGGCAGTACATTCTTTAGTTTGTTTTACATTGTTTTATTGTATGTTAAGGTTAAATTTTGCAACCTTCCCTGAGACATTATGGGGAAGGGTGGATTAAAAGTCTCTTACAGTATATAAATAAAATAATGTCATCACTAGGGATGTGGAAGAAATTAAAATCAGTTCACATTTAAAGGCAAACTTACTTAAATTGCACTTTCCAAACCAACATGGGGATCAAAATGCAACAGTTCTTTCAACTTTGCACTTCTCTGAATTTTGCAATGCAGTTCAACCAAGTAATGTGTCAAAAATGCATTGTATTAAGGAAAAATGCTTTGTAGAAATGTGTATACAAAATAGCTCTGCCTGATTCCACCAGTTCAATGTAATGGCAGCTGGGAAGAAATTGCCCTGCCTGTTCTCATTTCCAGTCTTGCATGGCAGGAACTCTATGCCTGAACACATATAAGGAGCCAATTCTTTTTCTCTTTTTTTCCAAGCCCCAGCTCAAAATCATTTCTTTAAAGCATCTATCTTGGGACCCCTGCTAGACTGGCGTTCTGTTATGGCTGCATTCTGCAACATGTTCTTGCCACAATAATTGTGAATGAGTGGTGGATTTTTTTAGTGCTTCTTCCCTGATGTTAACATTATTGCTGTCTGGGCAAACTATTGTGCAACAGAAATAAACCAGAGCATTTGTGGTATTCAAATTTAGAAGAAAGCCACAGGATTAACACTGACTGGAAATGAAGCAATGTGGCTACCCTCCTGGAGTTGTAGCAAGGACAAGTATTACTGAAAGCAGGATCACATATGACGACTCTGAGAGCATCAAGAGCACAAAGCATCATGAACGCACAATAAAAAGGACATCTGGGGGTACATTCATTTTACACAGCCTGATCTCATTTTTGTTTAATCAGAGGTGAAAGAAGTCAGGCTTCCTCCTGAATATGAATGCATTGTTTTACAGCCTTAGCCCTCTTCACCCACAACTGAAACAAAGTCTAAGACTGCAATCTTACACACCAGGGAAATACATACCCCTCACCCCAGCATTTTTTCCTCCCTTCTAACATATCCCCCATTTTATTAGTTATTACGAAAATAAAGGAGGAAAATAGACATAGTGCTGTGTTGAACAAAAAATTGTAAACTTCTGTGACCTGGTTTGTCCTCCCTGATGAAGACACAAATCATCACTACCAAAGGGTGTAGCAATAATAACCACAGTATGCTGATGCATGCATATATAATTCTACCCCTTCCCCTTTAAGATGTTGCTTTCCTATTGAAACCTGCAATCTAAAAAAGCTACATGCAGACCAGAACTGCCAGCTTCAGATCTCACCTATATGGCTTGTTGAAGTATCCACATTCTATGAGAGTATAGTGCTCAGCAGAACTATAGTCTAGATATGCCATGCCTGAGTCGTCCATCAGCACATCAAGGCAACCAGTTTTCAGCTTTCTCCAGCAATCATAAATCAGCCATTCCTTTGTTTTAGCAAATACTAAGAGAACAAAAATTCCCATGGTTCTTTGTTTGTGTTGTTAAAAGAATTCAAAAGTCACATCAATAAACATCACATTCACAATTCTTACACTGTAAACATTTTTACATGGGATTCGTTAGGGCAGATTAAGCAAAAACAATGGGCAAAGGAAGTTCTCATGTCACCAGAGTATTTTTGAGAGCTATGAATTCTAGCTAAAAACAGCCTCCACAACGTCTAGGGAATTATTCCCCTGGGAACCTTTCAGCAAATACGGGAAATAAATTCAAATAATGTGTTGTGCTAATGTTTACATTTGTTAGTAGAGCATCGTCAAGGATTAAAGGACAGCTGCTATTCAGCAACCAAATGCAATGAAACCAGCAAGGCTTTTGCAAGTCTGTCCTACCTCATTAACCTTTTAGTTATTTGTGTGCCAATAAGCAAATAGAGATGATACAGTCAACTCTGTGCACTTAAATTTCAAAATGACTCCTGAGTAAGCAGTCAGAGGATGGAGACTGAGATCAAGTGAGAGCTCCTCTTATTGATCAGTAATTGGCAAAGGAGCATGAAAGAGAGAGTAGGAATGAATGGACTTTTTTTCTAGTGGAGGGTTGTGGACCTCTGCTTCTTAATTTGTTCATAAATGATCTAGAGGTAGGGGTTAGCAGTGAGGTAGCAAAGTTTGCTGATGATACCAAATTGTTTAGGATGGTTCAAACAAAAGGAGACTGTGAAGAGCTCCAAAAGGATCTCTCCAAACTGATTTCATGTATATGCTAATAGAGTCTGAACTGATGGCAAGAGGCTTTTAAGGCACAGTGCATAGCTCAACAAAGATGTCAACCCAGTGGGCAGCAGCCGTGAAGAAGACAAATCCCAAGTTAAGGATAATTAGCCAAGGGATGGAAGATAAAACTGCCAGTACCATAACGTCATTATGCAAAGGTATGGGGAGGTATCCTGTGTACAGGCTGTAGTCACCTCACCTCAAAAAAGATATTGCAACAGAGCTGGGGAAAGTTCGGAAAACAATCAAGTGTCTGGAGCAGCTCCCCTATGACAATAGGATTACAACATTTGGGGCTTTTTAGTTTAGAAAAAAGGAAAGAAGAGATATATTTGAGCTGCATCAATTATGCACCATGTGGAGCAAATGAATACAAGGAAGATATGCGAGCAGGTGGCAATTTCTGTTCCTAGCCCTGAAACAAAATAGAATAAAAAATACCAAGTTGTCAGTTTGTCCAGTGGTTCAGGAAATGTAACTAAGCACACAGGGTTGCCATTGATTCTTTCGACAGGTGAGTGGGGCTAAAACTGAGGCGGAACTTCAAAAGATGATGCAGCCATGACTATGGCAGAGAACTAAAGAAAAATGACATGTAGGGCAGGGTCACTAAAAGGAAATACTGTAACCACGCCAGAGTTCAAGTAAAGTCGCGGCACTGCCTCACCCCTCTGAAAACACTCGGGGATTTGCAACCCTAAGCAGTGGCGTAGCGTGGGTTGTCAGCACCCGTGGCAAGGCAAGTAATTTGCGCCCCCTAACCCTAACCTCCAGATGTTGCGCCCGGTGCGGCCGGCCGCCCCCCCCCCCCACGCTACGCCACTGACCCTAAGTAAGATGCGCTGACGGACAGCGGCCAACTTGGGTGACTTTTAAAGTCCAGTTCCTGGACGGTGGGCCGGGCTGGTTAGTCAACGTGGCTCTCGTTGCCTCCGGCACTACCTGTCCCGGGGCGGGGGGCAAGCGGGAAAGGGCTATCCTGCCCTGCCCCTGGGCTTCCCACCTCTGCCTGGGCCTGCCCCACAGAGTGACGGTGCCCGAAGAGACTTTGATCCCCACCCACGGGAGCGGCGTCCCCTTGCTTTTGCCAAGCCAGCAGAGCAGGTTAGGCAGGTGGAGGAGGAAGCGGCTGCTGCCCCCACGTCGAATGCGAACACCTGAGTCAAACCGGCTGAGGGAAAGAAGTTCGCTTCTTTCGCCAAGTTTCGCTTTCTCCCCTCTCCCCGCCGCCCTTGTTCGCGTGAGAGAGAGGTGCGAGGGTTCGCCCGCTCCCCTCCATGTCTGCGGCAGAGGAGGGGCCAGGCGCCGGGGCGCCGCCGCGAGGGGCGGTAGCGGACCAGCCGCCGCCGCAGCAGCAGCAGCGCGAAGGGGGCGCGGATGGCCGTTGGGGGCAACGGCAGCAGCTGCAGCAGCCTCTTCCCTGGCTTCAGGGACCGGACGGGAAAGCGGGCGCTCCCCTGGCTGCTGAGGTGAAGCGGCGGCGCCCGGACGAGGAGGAAGGGGAGGGGGCCGCGCTTCTGCCGCCGCCGCTGCTCTTGAGCGAAGCGGAGGACGAGGACGCCGACGACCCGCCCGCCTCCGCGGGGCTCTCCTCGCTGGGCTTCTCTCCCCTGCGCTGGTGGCGGCGGCAGAAGCGGCGGCTCTTCCTCTCCCCTCCGCCGTCCCCGCTGGGGACCCAGCGCAGCTGCCCGTGCGCCGCCGCCCGCTCCTTCGCGCACTGTTGTCATGGAGGAGCCAAGATGGCGGCCCTGGCCTACACCTTGGGCAAGCGCGAGATCAACCACTACTTCAGCGTGAGGAGCGCCAAGGCGCTGGCGCTGGGCGCCGTCCTGCTGCTCGCCGCCTGCCACGCCGCCTCGCGCCGGTACCGAGGTGAGGAAGGGGCGGCGGGGAGGAGGAGGAGGGCGTGTGTGGAGGGGCGAGATGAGATAGGGAGCGGAGAAGTTGGTCGTGGTTATTGGGGATCCGCTGGGAGCAGAAATGGGGTCCCTCGCTTCCTCCTCCTCCACCACCACCACAGTTCAGGGGGAGCCTTGGAAGGGGCTTCCTTTGGCATCGGGCGAAAGCCGCCACTTCAGGTGTCTCTGGGAGGCAGGTACGTCTCTCCCTCCTCCCCCCATTTCCTCCAAGCCGTTGCAAAGCAAGCGCTTAGCTGGCCGAGGAAGGGTGACTGACACCTGCCAAACTTCGCCCCGGCGTGAGCATCCTTTCTCCCCACGCCGCCACGCCACATCCGCCTGCCTTGGCAGCTCCAGCTTGCGTTTGCAGACAGACAAGAAAACCACAGCAAGCGCCTTAAGGGCAGAGGAGAAGCCGGTCCGTGCGGATTTCTGCAGGAAGCAGCTGTCCAAATTAAACAACCCAGGCTTGTTTGACTTTGGGCGCAACATTTTTTACTTTGTTTATTAAATGTGTGTGCTGCCCTTCATCCGAAGATCACAGGGCGGTCCACGACATAAAAATGTAAAATGAAGACAGAAAATGCCATTATAACCAGGGACAGGCTATTGGTCTGGCTGGCCGGGTGTTGCAAACTCTGACTGGCAGTAGCTCTCTAAGGTCTCAAGCAGATGCCTCTTTTCCCATCACCTGCTCTCTGCTTCTGGAGATGCCAGGACTTGAGTCTGGAGCTTTCTGCCAGGCAGAACATGTGCTCGCTCACTGAGCTGCGATCTCTCCCTTCAGAAGGGCTGGCTGCATTTTTCTTTTCATTTTTAAAAAGAAATTATTACCCACGCAGGAAGTTGTAGCGGTTTCGGGGTTGCTGTTTAACTAAATTCTTAGCCTGAGGCCTGTGCTAGCTAATTAGGAGTGTGCCGTATAAACAAAGAAAATGTGTGGGAGTGAGGAGTGTAAATCATGCAAACTGGCAGCTTTGCAAGAAGCTGCTGACATGCAAGGTAGGAGAAGGTGGTGTGCTTGAGATACGTTGAAAGAGTGTGGCTTCGAGATCCTAAATTAAAAGATTAAGACCTCTCCCTGCTATTCTTTTTTGTCCTGCCCTCTTTTGACACTGGAAATAGAAATGTATATGCTTGCTTTCAAGAACAGCAGTGGTGACAGAGGTGAACACCAGACAAAGCAGGGCTCCCTATAGAAGTGTTTGGGGAAGCAATGCTTCCCATGTCCTCTCCAGCATCTGAATTGAGTCTCCAATACACCTTTATTTTGTTAGCTACAAAGGAAATACGTTAGTTGAGTAGTGACTTGACCAAGGCCACCCAGTGAGCTTCTAACATTTGAGTGGGGTATTTGAATCTGGATTACTAACATCCAGAAACTAAACTCAAGCTGAAATCCTACCCACTGCCCTAAAAACTTTCAGATGTTTTTGTTCAGAGTGACTGGAAGTAAGAGTATTTTAAAATTCCTCAAGCCTTTTGCATGAGTGGGTAGTCATCACTTCACTCACTGTATGGTGTCATGTGGTTTGTGGGGATTGGTGCACCGTATGTTTATATTATTACTCAGTTTATTTATATACCATTTTTTGGCCCAAAGGTCTCCTCAAACAGTAAACATCATACTAAAATAAAATCTACAGTAGAGTAAAATGGCATAAATCAATAAGACGGCAAAATCTTAGCACATAAGGGCCAAAGAAAAGCCTTCCAAGCTGGAGGATTAAAAGAGTGCTCTTACAATACCCAAACATTGAAATAAAGTTCCATATAGAAGCACTTGCGGCTGCATAATTTTAAATAATTCTTCCTTATATGGGGTCCTTGTAGCTTCCCACAAGTTGTTTTGCTCTTCAGCACGAAGTCGAGTATTCTATACTGGGAATTCTCCCAGGGTCTGTGAGAGGGAAATACTACTCTCTAGGATTGCTGAAGATCATTGATGTGGGTGTTATAGGTGACAACAAGTGAAATTTGCCACTTGTAAGTCTCACCTGTACAGCATTATTTCTGGGTACCAGTTTGGCCTTGTGGGTCTGATTTTTATTTTATCAGTTACCTTTAACACCGGAAACTACATTTTCTGAAAATAAAAATTAACTTCTTGGTAATCTAAAAAATCTATTTAGCCTCACATTTTTTTTCCTTGTGAGACAATTAATTAACTTTCAATTTAAGAAAAATCCTTTATCTCCAGAGTACCTTGATATAAAGCATCATTTGAAAACATAAACCGACAAGAGCTGGGATAGCTCAGTCAGCAGAGTGCGAGGCTCTTAATCTCAGGGTTATGGGTTCAAGCTAGGCACAAGATTCCTGCATTGCAGGGGGTTGGACTAGATGGCCCTCATGGTCCCTTCCAACTCTACAGTTCTCTGATTCTATGCTTCTATAAACTTTTCTGAAAGTGCAACCTTTTGCAACTTTATCCAAAAGGGATAAGGAAGCTTGTTATTGTTGCCATCTATCTGTCTCAAGAGACAATGGAAGAGTGTGCCATTGGGGGTAAAGTTACACCATTGGGGAGTTAACAGCTCCTGGTGTAGCTGTAGAGACCAATACAGGAGAAACATGCTTTATTGCAGCTGGGGCAGATGAAGACTTTTGGTTTCGCTGGTGCAGATGCACTATGGTGTTTTTTCTCTCCCTGCTTCTCCCAGCGGTCATTCCTGATCTGGTCATTTTTTTTTTGATACACAACCTGTCTGTCTGTCTCCAGGTACTGCAGTTGTTTGCAGGGCATTCCCACATGGCAGGGTTAATATTGTCAGCCTTCATGTCACATTTGCAAACAACTTTATAACACAGAGTTGGTTTGTCAACAGGCCTGCTGCCTGATGCCAGCTCCCTGTGGAGCACATCCTTGGGGATCCTGCCATCTTCCATCCTATGTACATTACCAAGCCAGTATAGACATCACTGAGACAGAACTTGGAAGAGCACGTATTTGTTTGAGGCTCTGTCCTGCCATGTGGTAGACCTTCATCTTGGTATTGGTCGTTAGCATCACATTCTCCCATACCCTTTTGGAGAGGTGCACCATTGCTGTGGCTGCCTTACCAATATGCTTGTCCAACATCAGTGGAAAGGTTGCGGGTTATGGTGGAGACCAGGTAGACAAAATCGTCTTAACACCTGAAGCGTGTGATCACCAGTGCTGATGCATGGAGTGCTGGCAATGTCCTGACCCAAGATGTTGGTCTTTGTAAGGCTGAAGGTGAGGCCACACTCCACTTAGGCAAAACAATTTATGAGTCTCTGTAGAGCTTCCTCTGAGTGCACTGTCAAGGGTCCATCATCTGCAAACAACATCCAAACACCAATTCTTTTTCCAGTAGAAGCCCTATGTATTTTATTGAGGTTCATTCTGTTGCAAGACTGAGAATCAGACTGATAACCAGATAAAAAGTGCCGTTTGAAAACTCGCAGCAGCTGCAGAAGTATACTTCTGAGTGAGTGATACTTCCTTGTGTGAGTATGCAGAATTCGTAGAATGCAGAGTCCCAGATATTTTTTTTCTGATGAGAAGTAGCTCCAGAAGAAGTCCTAGCCTCTTAATTTTGATAAGCTCCCTAAAGTTTTTATTTCTATTTTAAAATAAATTGGTAATTTAGAATATACCTGTAGTTGTTTGCTCTAGGAATACTAGCACATTATGCACTGAAATTTAAGGAATGATAACATTATTCAATGGCCACATGACATGCATCTTGAAGGACACTCCAAGGAATTATGCTTTGTATCTGGGTAATTAAAAAATATTTAGTTTAAATTAGTACTGCGAAAAGAATGATAAGATATGCAGCGTTCTTGTAGTCCTCTCATAGGCTTCAGTTGGCCACTGAAAAGAGGACGTTGGACTAGATCAGCCTTTGGTCTAATCCAGCAGTGCTCTTCTTACATTATTACTTTTTTTTACACAACTCTATTTTCTTTCTGAACACTATAAACTGAAACTACACAATTTAAGAATTTGAGGTAACATGAACAAGGAGGGAGAGATGGGAGTACTTGGAGGAAGGTGTAAATGTCTGTAATTCTAAAAACCAAATATAGCCTTGTGTAAGCAGAAGCTGTCTTCTTCAGTGTTGGAGGATGTTTCACATAGGTAGATGCAGATGCTGTTCATGTGATCCCATATTCTTCTGGACCAGAACCTAGCAGGCCATCTTTTGGTCCTTGCTGTACAAGTCAGGTCATAATCAAGCCTCTTTACTAGATAACAGCTGTTACCTAAGTTAATCCTGCACCAGACGTATTCTCTTACCCACACTATTAATTTTCAGTTTGGTTAGAAGCTGGCCAAGTGCAGGGCAAACAACAAAATTGTTGTGAGTGATTGTGTTTCACACAGTTGCCAGGCAAATGTCCTTTGTTAATTTTGTATAGATAGCTTTTCTTCAAACCTCATGCCACTGGGCAAAGTAGGAGTGATACAGCTTTCTCCTTCTGTTAAGATTTTCTCAACGTTTCCTTCCTGGCTTTGTTGCACCTACATTAAAGTGTAATACTTTTCTGTCATTACAATTTTGTTGTCAGAGCAGTGCAATCCAGTAATCAAACTGTAAAACCGATGTCTTTATAGAGTGTAATGATCATGTGTTTAATTTTTTTTAATGCACAATTTTGATCACACAAGTGACAAAGCTACACATACTGCACTGATTTGGAAGTGAGCATAGAGTTCCTTGGCTTCATTCCTCATTAATCCTACATGGATCTTAAATGACTTAATTTTTAATCCTGGCCTTCGGGGGTTAATTATGATGGTTAAATTGAACATAGTTTTTTTAAAGCTGCCAGTTGTAACTGGATTGTGCATGTGTGTGAACTAAGCAGAACAAATGAAACTAGGATCCTTCATTTTAAAGTACATATTGGCAAAAACATTTGATGTCACTACTATATAGTAGTAGTATGTTATTGAAGGAATGATAATGGAGGTGTTGGGCTCATACTCAATTTAGCCTTTTTAAAATGAAGCCCAGAAGTTTGTAACTTTTCTGACTGGCAATAAAATGCCTATCTTTACTATGTGGGTTGTGAACACAGCTGCTGATCAAATGATAATACAGAGTGTTTTATTTTTTTAAGGTGATGATAGTTGTGAGCACCTTCTCTCTAGTGGAAGATTTATTGGGGAGAAAGTATGGCAGCCTCACGGCTGTATGATGCACAAATATAAGCAGAGGTAAGGTATTCTACTTTTAAATTTCCCCTTAAAGAAGAAAATATTGAAAGGGTGCACTTAAATGTAAAGTGTTAGTTTCTGGGATTACTACATTTATAGACCTACACTGTGAATGTCATATGGCACATAATGTGTGCTGCTCATGTGAGTTTCCCCTATCCCTATAAGTGGTTTCACTTTATTAGCAGAAATGAAATAAATAGTAATGATTGTTAGTCTGTATCTTCCTTACTATGAAGAAATTTCTCACATAACCATATCAGTTTACCTACAATTGCAAACTGGTACTTAAAGCAGCCATTTAGGCAAATCCCACCCACCTCATTCAGCCTTCTGAGCCCAGTGCCCTCCAAAGATCTTGAACTACATCTCCCATCAGCTGCAGCCAGCTGGAGCTGTTGGAAACTGTAGTCCAAAATACCTGGAGGGCACCAAATTGGGGAAGGATGCATCTAATAATTCCTCCATCAGCCTTGGTGCATAAAGTATTGCACCATTAAGGTGCCTGTCAGTGAGCAAGTTTGTGTACCTTGATTGCTTTAAGGCTATAAACGAAAATGTGAAGCAAATAAAACCCCTATTTCCCTACCTCCACCAGAGTTGATCTCAAACCGTTTTAGCAGCAGCTAGATATTATGTAAAGAGGAGTTCTCACATTATCTAAAGCCTTTTGCAGTCACCCCAGGGAATGACTATACCAGAGAGAAGGGTGCATCGGTGGGTCCTGCCCTCTTCAGAGCAACCTTACTTTTTGAATTTGATTTCTTAAAAAATGTGCTTACTTGAGAGCATAAGATGAGTATGTTGGATGGGGCTAATGGCCCATCTAGTCCAGCATCCTGTTCTGGCAGTGGCTGACCAGATGCCTGTGGGAAGCCTGCAAGCTGGACATAAGCGCAGCAGCCCTCTGACCACTTGCAATTCCCAGTAACTGATTGAGTTGAAGGCCCAGCACAGTCTTACAGTGTTGCAATTCTCTTTTCTTACTTAATAGAATGTAAAAATGGCAGGACAGTATAACATAACAATTTATGAAATATATAACAATATTTGTAGTGTTTTATAAGAGAAAGGGAAATTTGTTCCCACAAATTGGAATTATCAAGGATATGGAATATAAGTTGGTGCTCAGAATATTCTACAGTGCAGGTTTTTGGGGGTGAATTACTTTTGTTGTGTCATACTTGAAGAAAATCAATATTAATGTTTGTTTTTACAGTGAAGCAAAAACCTGCCTCGTAGACAAACATATTGCATTTATAGGTGATTCTAGGATCCGTCAGCTGTTCTACTCATTTGTGAAACTCCTGAACCCTCACATTAAGGAGGATGGAGTCAAGGTATGGTTTTTATATTTTACTTTTATCACAGTTATTGCTAGAAAACTACAGTCATTGTAATACCTTAGTTGTAAAGGTATTTCTGTTGAAAATGTATTGATCCAGTTTAGACACCACATTCCTGGTCCACCAAATTGGGTTTGGTTGGGTTAGGAAAACACAGTATGCCCATGTGTTCCTCCACCATATTCTCCCTCCCCTTACATGCCTAGCTTTACAATACTTTTTTATTTTTTGCATTTGTACAGTGCCTTCTTGCCAAGGTGGTTTATGATTTAAAATGTTAATACAAATAAATATTGCAAAATATTTTTAGGCTGCCTATAGGAGCTGGTGGCAGTAGCTCCTTGACCTAGGCTTTTCTTGTTTTCTACTCTGCCTTCCCTCAAGGCAGGCCTTTGCACACAGGGCTTAAGGAGTCCCAGGGAAAGTGTGGGTTAGGTTGCCCCAGCAGTTCTCTCAGGACATTGATAGTCTCTTCAGGAGCAGGTGATTATACATAGGATGTCAATACCAGGAAATTCAGGTTTGAGCACTGGGTACACACCAGGATTGTAAATTACACTTTGTTTCTGGATTCCAGTTCTGATTTGTGAAGAATGTTCAAGCCAGTTTCTCAATATGGGCATCCTGTCTTGTTGTGCTGAAGTTTACCTCAAAGTATTGTATCAAGCTGGATGAACGAGAGGAGTCTGAATGGGAGGAAGCAGCAGATGATGGGGACACCCTAGTTTTCAGATCAGGAATGTGATGTCTGAACCAGGCTAATGAATGTAGGAACTTCAGAAAGAGAGCTAATCAAGCAGTTTCAGAGAAAAGAACCAATTGCTGAAAAGACAGGTGGTTAATAGTGGAAACCTGAAGAATGCAGTTGGGAACTTTGTACTTGGTGGCATGAATACATTTCAACCATTGGCTTCTCTGTGCCTTAACCATGTGCAAGTTTGATGCCTATTTTACTTAGCTGTAGCCTGCAGCATCCTGAATTGGCACTGTGCTACCTTGGGGGAACCCAGAAGTAGAGAGGGAAAGAAGGGGAGAGGGTTGAGCTTTTGGTCAGTGCTGCACTTCAGATATTGATAAAGATAAAGGAGGAGGACTATCTTAGAAGAATTTAAGTCAGGAACCCAAGGAGAGAGAGAGAGGAGGCAGTCTGAGATATCATTTTAGTCTGAACTCCAGGCAAAGAGAAAGTCCTAATGGTGTGCTCCACGGCTGTTAGTAGAGGGCGACTTGGAAAGATTGGGGGGGGAGACCTAGTCTCACTAAGGACTAGCCCTTGAAAATAAGAGCATGTCAGTGTTTGCAGCTATTTTACCTAAAGGGCACTGAATAATTGAATTGTGCCTGAAAATCCCCCAAATTATAGCAGTTGCAGAGCTTGTAATCAGGTTTTGGACCATTAGAAATATAGGCCTACTCTGGAGTCCTGGATGAAAATCTCTTGTCTTCCGCTGGTCCTCAAAGCTGCTGTTCTTGTCAAGAGGGAAGCTTCCAATGGCACCCTCTTTCCTGATGCAACTTTGAAGCAGGGTGGGGGTGAGGGAGGTTTTTTGGGACTTTGTGGTGAGAGGATAGGATTAAGAACTTCTCTTGCTGCATCATAGTCCCAAACCTGTTTCCTGCTCCCTCTCTCCCTTATCTCCTCCTTTTCAGGCAACTGCTATTTATAGTTAAAAAGCAAAACAAACCAGGCAACATCAAATTAAGAATTTAGCATAACATGAATACAGTCATGGATTTATGGAAACTGGCGTAATTTCTTTGCCTGTTTCTTACTTTGACAGCATGGAAACATTCCTTTTGAAGACAAATCATCTTCACTTAAAGTGGTAAGCATACCCAGTTGCTTCTAAACTAGAATGAAGAAAAGAAGTTGGCATGTGTATTTATTTTATTTATATTTATTTATAATATTTATATACCACCCTTTCACAAAACACCAGGGTGAAGTATAGCAACATAAAAAGCCTTTAGAAATAAATATTTACTAAAGTAGTACTTTCGTATTTTGTTTATTGTAAAATTTATATCCCACCTTTCCTCCTAAAAGAGCCCTAGGCAACAATCAAGTGATAAAACAAAACAAAACAAAAAAATTCAATGCAGATGCAGACTTAGAAATATCTCCACTTGAAAGGCTTGTTGAAAGAGCCTTCAGTAGGTGCCGAAATGGCAACAGAGATGGCTCCTGTCTGATACTAATTGGGAAATAATTCAGATGGTAGGTACCAAAACACTAAAAGCAATTCCTACATTGTGCAGAACAGACCTCCTGACAAGATGGTATTTGCAAGAGGCCCTCCTTTGGACAGTTGAATCATAGATTTGAAAGGGACCTCAGGGTTTTTGTCCCATGCTCTATTGAGCTTTATATGCCAAAACATGAACTAACCCTGTACCTAATTGGCAGCCAATGCAATTCTTTCAACACGGGGGTAATCTATAAGTGACATCCTACCTCAGTAGTTGAGCTACCGCAGTTTGCACTGACTGCAACACACACAACCACAGGAAGATTTTGCTTTGGGCTGGTTTTCCTTAGCTTCCTTAGGAGGATTCTGAGGACAAATACTTAAATATCTTAAGGAATTAAGTGCTGCAGAATATAACAAAAATCATTTCAAAAATACTCCTACTGCTGAAAACAATGCAGTTTCCTCTTTGAGCAGTTAGTCAAGTCTCCTTCTCACTGCGTCCTCTTAAGTAACAGCAGCAGTGTTTTCTACAAAAAGTGCATAAATTATTAAAAGAAGATATGTGTATGCATGTGTCCAAAAAACCTGATTGGCCCAGGACCAAACATCAGCATAAGATCTTAGTGTACATGCATATTTTTACTTATAGGTGTTATACCTTTGCGGTAGAAAATGCAGATGGAACGCTGCTGATTCTGTCAATAGTTGCCACATTTAATGCTGACATAAGATGACTGTTTCAGGAGAGTAAACCACTTGCTAATAAACTCATCCATTTCCCCTCAGGAATTTCTGTGGTATCCGGAAGTCAATGGATCTATGAAACAGCTTATCAAATCTTGGACTGAAGTGAGTTGCATTATTGAACTTCCTTTATGACAGTGGTTTTCAACTAGTGTGCTGTGGCACCCTGGGGTGCCTTGAATGATGCTCAGGGGTGCCGCGGGCATCCCTGGCCTCTGTCCTTCTTTCCTTCCCTCCCTCCTCTGATGCCTTTGCCTCCCCAAGCCTTATGTGGCTGTTTGTTGCAGCAGCCCTGGCTACAAGCTGCCCAGGTTAATGATGTCTCTGGAGCTGGCCAGGGGGTGCTGATTGCCAGGAGCTGAGGCAGCCTCGGAGTAAGCAAGCAAGTGGGTGAGAGAGCCCAGCCAGCCAATCCACTATCCCTTGCTGCTGGGAATGAACAAGCAAGTCCCAGACTCCTGTGGGGCAGTATGAGGAAGCACCTCTCTTTGGGGCAGGGGGACAGCTCAGAGATCGGGGCAGCAGCAGCTGCTGCCCGGAAGAGTCCCAAGGAGAGGGGAGAGGATGCTGAGGGAAGACTCCACAAGGCAGGCTGTTCGAAAAGGGGTGAGAGCCTGCCAGCTCTGCAGGCAAGGGGTGACATAACTGGGCTAGCCCCACAGAGGTGCCACAGAAAGAATGTAGTTTGTCAAGGGAGCTGTGGACTCAAAATGGTTGAAAACCTCTGCTTTATGGCAATATATTTCAACAATCCCAGGGGTGGGGGTACATTAGGCAGTTCTGGTCCTGAAATTTTTTTCAATATAGTATAAATTAAACTGCTAGTTATCCCTCAGGTTTTTTCAATATGCACTGGCACTCTGAAGTGTGCCTTTATTTATTTAAAATGTGAAAATTGCAGAGGTTTAGGATGTTACATTTTTAAAACAAAACAATTACAAAGTACTGTACAGTGTAGTTAAGTGGATATTTAATTTAAGTGACGTTCTAGATTTTGCTAAGTAGAAAACAGTTCCACAATTCCCTTCATCAGTAGTGCTTCTATAATGTCATAACTTAATTGCTTCCAAATCAACTGCAACATATTTTATACATTGATTAAAGCTTGTGGAGGTTTTTACTTTTTAAAATGAGGTTTAAATGTGGACTAATGTGATTAATTTTTGCAGTACTGTACATTTGATTATTCATATCCTTTATGAAGACACTGAAAAAACTAATCTCCCTTTTACTGTTCCATAGGGTTCTTCTCCAAAGCCTCACATAGTTGTAGCAGGAGCTGCTGTGGTAAGCTGTTCATCTAATATGTCACTGTAATGGCCATTGAAAATTAAAACAGTAGTCTTCTAATTCAGACCTTTAAAATCCCAAATTATGTTCTTTCTGTGTATTGTTTTCATTAACTAACCTTTCATACTTCTGTCTTGTAACTCACAGCCTAAGCTTCTTTGTGCATCGCATCCCCATCTCCCTCTCTCTCTCTCCCTGTCTTTCTGGTTCTAGGGCAATATTATTTAATTTTATGGACAGATACTTCTGGCACGGAACACCTTCTTCTTTGGTCTTACGGGATAAAAATTTATAGGGGGACTGATGTGTGTTGTGGGTATCATTTAATATTTGAAACTGCTGAAGGAGCAATAGATAATTTTTGAATGTTTTATTAGTATGTTTTGTCAATTTTATGTAGTTATCTTTTAAAATTTAAATTTGCATCAAAGCCCTTTAGCAACAGCAGTTCACAATATCCTATGCTTCTTACCCAAGAGTACAGAGTTCAGAATTTTCTTGTGTTTGTCTACTTCAGCTATCCTGTTTTTGAAACATCAGCGAAGATTTGTGAATATTGAACTATTTTGATTATATCGTCCACAAATACATATTCTAACTGATTCACTTTTAATACTCTTTTAGTGGTCTATCAGTATTCACAATGGCAGCAATGAAGCCCTCACACAGTATAAAATCAATATCACATCAGTTGCCCCTTTTCTGGAAAAACTGGCAAAGAGCAGTGATGTCTACTGGGTCTTACAAGGTAAAATAATGACATAGCTGTTGTGTCTCGTGGTGAAACAAATTCATTAGCTAAGCATTTTTGTATATAATGCTTGCAATTCCAGTCTGCAATTCCACACCAGATTTATTCTATGATGTATTCCAAGAACAGCTGCTGCTGTTTGTCCCACATTGTGAATGGCTTAACTGGTAAATCCATTTCTCAGTTTGCGGGAAAACACATTTCTTATTATCTGCACGGTATCTGCACAGAGCATTGGCCACTTTTGGCGGGAAATGGTTGGTTAGGCTGCAACAGGTCAACTGACTGGAAAGACTAGAAGCTAAAATTTTGAGTGGCAGCCCAGACAGTGGATTTGCTCATGAGTAGATACATTTTAATGCCACTGGAATAAATAGGAATAGGATGCTTGTTTCATTATTAGATCAGCAAATTGAGACCAGATAGCTTGTTTGTCCTCCTTGCAGGAAATACTGTGTTACCATCATGCCCTAACTCAGGGACGGAGAACCTTCATTTTGCTCAGCAGCCCATTTTGGCCAAGCCACATCCACCTGCCCCACACCTGACATAAGGTGTGGGGAAGTAATGGCAGGCCTAGTCCAAAAGGGGCTTTGCAGGCCATGCCAATTGACAGTGCCTGCCATGCCCCTTGCACAGTGCCTCCCAAATGCCTGACCACCAGGTTGTTGGGCATTTTTAAAGCACAGCACAAACTCTTCTGCAAGAACTGGACTCAGCATTTCCCAAGCAACAAGCACAAAATTTCCAAAGCTCCTTGTGCAGCATTTCCCAACTGCTCACCAAGGAGCTTCAAATGCCTTTGTTTTTAAAAGGAGCATTTTTTTTCTTTCCAAAGGAAGCAATATTCAAAGTGCTTCCCTTAGTAACTTAAATGCAAACTGCTTTCTTTGCAGAATGAAAAGTGCTCCAATTTTAGGAGCGTATTTCCCTCTGCACAGACTTGAAAAGGGCTCCCTCTAACTGGAGAGACATGCGAAGCTTATTTTAGTGGATCATTTTAGCGGGTGAGAATAGTATATCTAGAGCTTGAGTATTTATTTATTTATTTATTGCATTGCTTCTTTTTTTTAAAATCCCCATTTTCTTTTGACATCAGATCCAGTTTATGAAGATATGTTGAGTGAAAGCAGGAAAATGATCACTAATGAGAAAATAGATGCCTACAATGAAGCAGCAATCAGTATCCTGAACAGCAGCTCAAAAAACTCAAAAGCTAAAGTAAAAATTTTCAGTGTATCTAGGCTGATAGCTGAAGAAACTATAAGTCAGTCCTCAGATGGTATACACCTTTCTGAATCAAGCAGAGAAATAGTAAGTTTGGCCTAGATGATTCTCATGCTCCCTTCCAGCTCTACACTTGTTTGATTCTATTATTATTTATAGAAAACAGCCTTTAAGATTTAGAATGCCAAAAGACTGACAATTGTAGGAAATTGTCTTAATTTTTATTAGATTTATTAGACACTACTTTGTTGCTACTGCATTTTTAGCAGTTGTAAGTTTTTAATGGGTTTTTTAATATTGTATTGTAAATTATTGTAACACTCCCTGGGACCTTAGGGGGAAGGGTGGGTAATAAATTAAAATAATAATGAGGCTTCTCTTCAAGTATTGTTTACAGAATTATTTTCAAACTACCGTATTTTTCGCCCTATAGGACGCACCGTCCCATAAGGCGCACCTAGTTTTTTTGGGGGAAAACAAAGGGGGAAAAATTATTTTCCCCCCCAGGCGCGGGGCTGGGGCGGGGGAGGCCCGCCCGAGCTTCCTCCGACCCCAGCCCCCAAACAGGCAGTTCTCTGCAAGCCGTGGGAGCCCAGTGCTGGCTCCCGCTGCTTGCTGAGAGGTCCGCGAAGTCTGGACGCGCTGATTTCAGCGCGCGCAGGCTTCAGCATGCAGGCCAATCTCGGAAAGACTGGATGTGCTGAGCTCAGTGCGCGCAGGCTTCAGTATGCAGGCCACTCTCCGAAAGCAGCAGGAGCGCTCCCGCTGCTTGCAGAGAGGTCCGCGAAGCCTGGAGAGCGAGAGGGGTTGGTGTGCACCGACCCCTCTCGCTCTCCAGGCTTCACCGAAAGCCTGTATTCACCCCATAGGACGCACACACATTTCCTGTTCATTTTTGGAGGGGAAAAAGTGCGTCCTATAGGGCGAAAAATACGGTATTTAATATAAATATTTTACACAGTGTAGATCATTGTATACTGCTTTGTATTAAGGATGTGATGCTTAGAGAAATCAGAATTGCTGATTGCCTACAGGGCTGTTGTATACATAACTCCTAACCATAGTTTAGCACTGTTTGTTTCTGTTTTTTCTCCCCTCATATGTGGCTAGGAGAAGGATTTGATTTACTTCTGGTTTCATAAAGTCCTGGGTAGTGCTTTAAAACAAACTTGGGGGAGTTTCAGAACAACCCTACATCAACCACGGATTACAAAGTTGGCCAGAATTCTATAAAGCTGAAAATAGCAAAGTTCTCCAACCACACAGAAGTATGAGTGTGGATGTAGTGCTAATCCATGGTTTAATGTTGTATGTGAACACAACAGATATATGGAAAGTTTTTTGAATGCTGAAGGGGGAGTACTATATTAATACTAAGTTCTGTACTATTAAAAAACAAAAATAAAGCATCTTTATTTAAAACAGGAAGTATAATTTCAGAATCAGCACACTGCATTCCTCTGAAAGGAATTTGGGGGTGGAAGTAGGTCCAACACAGATTAGAAAAATATACGGTGATCCTAGCAGTGTTGTCACCCTGAATACGAAGGGTCAAAAAAACCCAAAGGTTTGTGAGGTTGAGGATGGGATCTTCCACTTTTTTTGTTTTGTTTTAGGTTAAACTATGGGAGATCCAATCATGGATCTCCCAACACCTCATTTAATTTGGCCCTTGGATGATAGAAAAAGTTTGTCTCTTGATGCCCATAGTTTGGACTTGTCCAGTGAAACAAATTTAAAACAATATTTTGTTGTGTTTTTTTAAAAAAAGAAAACAACATCCTGCCATTCATTTAGACCATGTGAGTAATACGACATTTTCAATTCCATATCCTAATGGCTGGAATTATGTTTTTTTTCCTGGACAGAATGCAATGATTCTGATAAACATCCACTGCAACAAGGTTATAAAGCCCATTGATGGTTCGTGCTGCCAGCCTCAGCCTCCTGTCACTTTGATACAAAAACTAGGCTTTGGGTTTTTTGCTTCCTCCATAATTGGATATTTAATTCTTGTTCTCATACGTCGTAATAATCACCAGAAGAATAAGCCATGTGCAGATATGGAGAGTGGAGAAGAGAAGAAACCTGCCGCCAACACTCCAGCCGTTTCTACTCTAGAGACAGCCTTGCAGTGTTTATGCAGACTTGGTTTGATAATGGGTTACTTCTACCTGTGCGACAGAGCAAATCTGTTCATGAAAGAAAACAAGTTTTACACTCACTCATCCTTCTTCATACCAATCATCTATATCCTAGTGTTAGGGGTGTTTTACACGGAAAATACTAAAGAGGTAAGCCTGCTTTATTTTTGTTTTTATTTCTGAAAGATCACAGGCTCTTTGTCTGACTGGGATGTTTTCCTTGAACTGGCAATGTTGCTGCCTTTTCTTTTTGTAAAAAGTGTTTTTCTTGAGTTTACAATTTTAAACAGGTTACAATAACAATGAAGACAATGCAAAAAAGGGGTTAATCTTTCTTGTTTGCCTGGATGGCAGACAGTGAGAGGTGCATGTAGAAACTAGTCTACTGTACAAAGGTAACATTTTCCTTCAGTTGTCTGCCCACTTCTGGCCTGTCCAGCGCTGGCATGCGGCTCTTGGAAGATTGCCCACAAAGAAATGTGGTCCTCGGGCAGAAGAAGGATCCCCAACCCTGTTGTAGATAGATTCAAAGAAAACTGTCACTTCCAGAAAAACGCCGTGCATAAACAACAGATGAGCAGTTGTGGATGTTTTGACAACATTTACCCGAGTCCATGACCCTGAGCCAGAGTGGCCAAATGTAAATTCAGCGAGGCTTCTCTATCCCTGCTCCCAACAGGGACCTCTGTCCCTTGAATTTCAAAACCGTCTATCAGGCAGAGTACAATGTTAGCGTTAGATGGGGAGCCAAAGCACTCAGCCATTGTCGTACTGTTTACACAGAGTTCTGTATCAGTCATGTGGATTGTAGCCCACTCCTAGTGGTGCAAAATACATAAAACATAATTGGAGAATAACAGTTATTGCACTTCCCTTTATATAGTAGTTTTAGACACATCCACCCCATTATAGTGTTTCTTTGTTTTGTAGTTCTCTGCTTGCCCTTGCTGGAATCACAATGCTCTCTTTTTATTTTGCACAGACTAAAGTGTTAAATAGGGAACAAACCGATGAATGGAAAGGCTGGATGCAGCTTGTCATCTTGATCTATCATATCTCTGGAGCAAGCACTGTAAGTTTGTTTTGCAGTTTTAACAATTTTTGCATGAGGAATAGTCTTGCATGATTTACTACTGAAGCAAAAGTTGAGTAGTTAACTGAAGTCTTTCTTCTCTGTTTTAATTCCATATTGGGGTGATTAAGGTCTGTTTTGAAAGATGTACTTTTTCAAAAAAAGGTGACAATTAAATTTCCTCGTTTCACCTGTGGTGCAAAGTGCTGTACTGTGCATGAAAGTGTTTTAATTGGTGAGGATGCCACTGATATATAATGCTGTCTTTAGTAGGCTTACTAATTTTTAACCCAGCAGTTCTGAAAAGTGACCTTGGGCATGGTACCCATTTTCAGGCAGGTGGATATTTCCTCTCAGAACTATCCACAATGGATTTGAATTATCCTAGCAGAAGGACCTTATTGGTGTGTGTGTGTGTGTGTATGGAGGGGTGACTTCACCCCCTCCCTATTGTCTGATCATCCCAACCTGATCTGGAAATGGTTGCTGTTTTGTTTTAATGATGCTTCTCGGTGATTTTAGGAAAAGTCAGGTGTCTTATTCTGTTCTAATTTCACTTTTGGATTATTGCTCCAACCCTAGCAGAGATGGCTAGCCCTTGGGACACATGAAACCCCCTCCCCACCAAATTATTTCTTACTGCTCCTATGGGTCCCCCACTGTAATACTATGATGGCAGAAGGCTTTCCATGGCTGCTAAGGCCCCACAAAATGTCTACATTAAAATAATAATAATAATAAATAATAATAATAATAATAATAATAATAATAATAATAATAATAATAAATTCACTAATTACCACTGTAGGTCATCTGCTGTGATTTGGTTATGCCAAAAGATTTTTGTGACTTCCAGCCCCTTTCCTCACCATGTGTCCTTTTCATTTTCACCCACTTTTACTCAGGACACATCCAGCTTTGACATGTGTTCCTCACCACCACCACCTGTACACAAGCATCTTTGCATAGTGAGGCCTGCTTGTTCAGCTGTGGAACAGATATTTGGTTAGTGCTGAGTTGAGGAAGTCCAGAATGTGGAATAAGTTTAGAAGGCGGTGAGACATAGTGAGCTTTAAAGTTCTGTAAATGAGATTATATTCAAAAGCAGAAATAAAGTGAGGGGGGAAACTTACTCATTTTGCACACTTTAATGTGGGATTTAATCTTTGAAAGTTACCTAGCTTTAAAAAAATACAATTTACGTTTTTATTAATAGTTTCTGCCAGTGTACATGCACATCCGTGTATTGGTTGCTGCATATCTATTCCAAACGGGCTACGGGCATTTCTCATACTTCTGGATTAAAGGAGATTTTGGCATTTATAGAGTGTGTCAGGTAAGATGTGAATTAAGCTTTTATGTGTATAAAAATAATTTTGAGTGACTGCTACAAATGTAACCCAGTACTTTGCCCACTGCCATTTCCCAATGTTGGATTGTTCCCTATTTAGTAGGAGGCAAGACTTCACAAAAGTCATTGAGGCTGACAAAAGCTCACCGCTTCCTCTCTGGATCCCAATTGCCTTAGCTCAGGGTTTCCCAAACATGGATCTCCAGCTGTTTTTGGACTACAGTTTCCCTGATCACTGGTCCTTCTAGCTAGGAATGATGGGAGTTGCAGTCCAAAAACAGCTGGAGATCCAAGTTTGGGAAACCCTGCCTTAGCTGAAGCCTAAATCTCCCGAAGTGTGCCACCAGAGTATGATTTTGTTTTCTTTCAGCACTAATTGCCTAAGAGTTCCCCTCCTTAGCAACTGCAGCCCTCTTTGCACTTAGAAATCGGGTGTGGGCGTTAACCCAGGAGAGGGCCTTCTCTGTGGTTGCCCCTAAGCTGTAAAACTCCCTCCCCACAGAGGTACATCTGGCACCTTCATTATATAGCTTCCGGAGAACGCTAAATGTGTACCTTTTAATCCTGGCTTTTGACATTTGAAGTGTATGTTTTTAGGACCCACCTTTTTTTGGAATTGTACGTTGTTTTAAACTGTTTTTAATGCTATGTTTTAATGTTGTGACCCGCCCTGGGACTTTAGGATGAAGGGCAGATAATTAAAAAATAATAATCTGTAACCAAGGCTTCTGTCAGCACTTAAAGCACCATACATTGTAGCTTTTACAGAGGTCTGAGGCCTAATGCCTCATGTAACCTGAGATATATAACCATGCAACCAAACTTATAGCCATCCATAACTCTAAATAGCTATCCTTTAATATTAAATAAGAAGAAATGGTTACTTCACAGATTGATACCCAGTAACAATAGTTATATAGGCAAGAATTTATTTTGTGTTGTGTTAGTTTTTTAATTTCACGCTATTCTGTGCATACAGAGCAGCTGGATAGAGCAAGTCTGTAGAAGGCTGGCTGTTTTCATTTTATGTTTTGAAAAGTCTGATCAGCAAAATGGTTACGTAAGCTTACTGTAGTAAAAATAATTCAAGATATGAATGCTTTGTGATACTGTGTCACTTGAGATGCCAATGTTACCTTGTTGAAATTTTTTGCACTAAAATATACATGAAAAATCTCTTGCCATTCCTTACATTTAATAAAGAAATACTTCCCCTTTTCTCCAATATTTAACAGGTTTTATTTCGACTGAATTTCTTGGTTGTGGTGTTGTGCATAGTGATGGATCGGTCTTACCAGTTCTATTACTTTGTTCCTCTAGTCACTGTCTGGTTTATGATCATATATGTTACATTAGCTCTATGGCCTCAAATAGTCCAGAAGAAGGCCAATGGTAAATATGATTCTCTTTTGTATTAAAATAACTTAAGCACTTTATTTTGCATTCAGTTATATTCAACTTTAAATAGCATTGTGATTTTTTAATACATGGCATTCTCAATACAGTAGTAAAATCAAACTACACTTTTGTAAAGCAAAAATATTCTATCTGCCTCAATTGCTGACCCAAATAACATAACGGAAGATAGTCACAAATTATCATTGTTAATGTGGCCATTTGTGGGAAGGGAGGGTCGAAGATGGGGGAATGCTCAGCAAAAGGAGGCAGGCCTAGGCAATCTTGGGATCCCAATATTTAACCTTTTACTTGTATTGGGTTAACAGAAAACAGTAAAACAATTTAAGAGAAAATTCTAGAACTATTTAGAAAATTAACTTGCACTTTTAAAATAGTTAATCAAAAGATGGATATAAAATACATGTGTTTGGACACACCATTATATAGTTTGTAGTAGGCTCCTGAATACCTCTGTGTTGTTGTTTTTTATTGTATGCTTGGTTCACCTCTTGGCCTGAGAGCTTAATGCTGAATGATGGCCTGCAAAGAGCCATAATTCAAGGTAATGTGTGGCCTACCTTCTTATTGAGTAGAGAGAATTCTCTGCCGGAAGGGTCCATGGAGGGAAATAACACTACCTTTCACATACTTTTCTCAGCCATAGTTTCCCTGATCTGGTGCTTCTCTTTTCTCTTCCTAACTCAAAAGGGCTTGTTTCTTACCGGTCAGGGTTCACTTAGTGAAAATGTCACCACCTTGACACCATATAGCCAATTGGAGTTGGCTGTGTAATGTCACTGGGGGCAAATGAAACCCTCGTCCTGGCTGTGGGGAGGGCTGTGAAGCTGCCCCTGCTGCCATGACTATCTGGCTAGTGCCGCACTGGCTGTTTCATTGCCCTCCGGTGCTGCCCAGTCAGACATTTGCTGCAGTCTGCTTTAACAATACATGACTAGCTGGGGTGGAATGTGGGTTAGGAAGGGCATCCTATTGAAGTAATGTACTGTGGGTGGGTGTCATGTTTCCGTATTGCAGCACTTTCAGAAGAATTTCTATCTGAATGTTCATTCCCACCTACACGCAGCTGTCCCTCTTGCGTATAATGTAAAAGCAGCAACAGTAAAAAAAAAATGCAATAAAAAAGCTTACTGCCTAACATTAGTCTTGTTTTTGCTCTTGTCTACAGGCAGTTGCTTCTGGCATTTTGGTTTACTGCTGAAACTAGTTTCCCTGTTCATCTGTATATATTTTCTAGCGTATTCTCAGGTTTGTATGATTTGTATATTTTGGTACAAGTTAAATATTTGGATTCTAAGGCATGTTAGAAAGCAAACATTTAAGCTGTGTTCAAAAGCAAAGCACTTGCAGCTATGGGACAGTCATGGCAATCAGCCTGTTGCTTCCATAAGGAACAGGTTGTGGTATCTGAGAGCGAAGGACATGCTTTTAGCTCTTTTGTAAATCCATTAAGTGTTTCCACAGAAATTGGTGTTGGAATGCTTGGGTTCATTCAGAGGTCTGAGGGTGGCGCATCTGTTGTCACAAAGCACATCAGCCTGTGCTTGCATCCAAAACTGGCTGTTTTGTTTTGAGGAGAGAGAATTACACACACACACCCTTTTGCTGAAACCTTGGTAGACTTGGTTGCTAAAACCCAGGTCCCAACATTTTTCTAGTGAGGTAGAGGAGAGGCATGTCAAAAATTTTGGGCATTAAATGTTTGCGTATTTCTAACATTAAGAAAAGGAGCAGTTAGAACAACAAGATTCTTTCTGCGGCATTTTGTTGACATTAAAATATGAATATATTATAAATGAAAACCAGATCATGTTTGCTTTCTGGTATTTGACCATAAAAATAATTGAAAACATCTAGCTGCAGAATGATTGGATTTAATATTCAGGAGAACTGTATTCCTGTCTCTGTCTAGTGGACCACTCTGAAGCTTTTAGAATAGGAAATTCTGCAGCCCAGATGAGCAGCAGCCTGATAAAAGACATTGGAATAGCACCTGTCAGCTGGTTTGAAGTTTCTGTTATTAATCTCCCAACCCCACTCCCCTGATTGATGGGATTCCAGCTTTGCTTACCAGGCTGTGCTCAGGCTGAGGAACTGCATGAGAAGCATGTGCTTCCACATTCAGCTGTGCATTAAAAAAACACCTCATAGCTGAATGGGAGAATATATTTTGTATATATTTTTGGATATGTAATGCTTTCATTTTGCCAATGCTGCCTGCTCTTCAGGGCTAAAATGCAACTCAGCTGTGACTTCAGCATAAGATTTATGGCGTATGTGGCCTTATTCTGAGCATTTGAATGGCACTTGACTAAGAGAGAATACTGTTCACAACCATCTCTACAAAGCACTTGCAACTCTTCAATTCCTAGTTCCTTTGGAAAGAATTATTCACGCCCTCACAATTAGGCATGGATTTCAAAACATCTGTGTGTGTGTGTGTGTGTGCACGCGCGTGCATGTGTAAGAGAGAGAGAGTTTAAATGTATTTTCTTTTCAGAAACTTAAAGGACATGTTTGTTTGTTTTTTTCCATTTGAAGACTTGCAGGGCATCCAGCCATTTTTTATAATAGGAGAGTTAAAAGCTTTACTTTGATGAAAGCTGATTAAAACAGATGTTTAACTTTAAGAAAAGTTTATTAAACATTGCAGAATCATTTACTGTTTTTATTCAGGGAACATGGATGCATCCTTTTTGTTTCTTTTTAAAATAAGGATATTCTTCAGCAATTTTACTGTCACAAAAAATGAAAAGAAAATGTTGGTTGTGAGTGTCTCTTCAGCAGCAAAATACTAAACTAAATTATACATCTGGCCAGCTTTCAGCTCTCCTGGAGGAATTGCTTGATAGGTTCCTGACTGTCCTCTTTCTTGCCTATTAGTAGTGTTTTCCTCATTTTTGTTGTTTTCTCAGCCTGAACACAGAAAGCATTTAATAAGTAATCCACACTAATGGATATCATGAATATATGTCTGATTACAGCCAAGAAACAGAATGCTTCTTTTTCCAAATTGTTGAGTGTAGATTGTGTCTGCAATTATACATTACATCATTGCAAGCTGTGGCTCTGATCCATAGATCCTTGTACACAACACCAGAATGCACAAGGCAGTCTCTTTCTTTGCCAGTCTTGAGATGCAGAACATTATAATGTGAAATAATGGGTATTTTCACATGCCTTGATAGGGGGACAAATCCTAATAGGCTGTCTGTGATTTTAGGATGCTGGACTTAAATGTACAGTGAAATGATCAAGTATTTTATTCTAATCTTATGAAAGTCCCTGAGCATCTCCATTTAACTGCTGTTAGAAATGGAATGTTTGTCTTATATGGCCCATTGATGTGACTGAACAGTTATATTCTTTTCATGTCTGTTTATTACAGGGTGCATTTGAGAAGATTTTTTCTATTTGGCCATTGTCCAAGGGTTTTGAACTAAATGGGAGCATCTATGAATGGTGGTTTAGGTGGAAATTAGATAGATACGTATGTACAGTTTATTTTTATTTTTTAATGTTGATTTTGTGCTTTGCCTTTGTCAATTATGGCTGCCAGTCTTAGGCGAGTGAAAGCAAATTATGATCTCACTCTGCAAATCATAGCATTGTAGAGCTGGAATGGAACCCGAGGGTCATCTTGTCCAACCCCCTGCAATGCAGGAATCTGAAATAATTGAAAAATGAAATTAAAGAAGAAAAAAGTTTAGTAAATTGCTCTGGTTATTTTACTAGCTGCCTCTGTTTGTGAAAATGTATGCAGCAAACCTCAGAAAACGCAAATTAGTGGCTGTAAGCAAGTGGCAGGGGACGTGTGGCCTCCAGATGTTGCCAGACTACAACTCCCACAAACCCTGATTGTTGTCCATGCTGGCTGAGGCTGATAGCAGTTGGAACCAGATAATCTCAGGAGGCTCTACACATGTTCCCCAGAGCTGTTGTAAATGCTTGGTCTGTAGTTTTGTATACAGTGGTACCTTGGGTTAAGAACTTAATTCATTCTGGAGGTCCGTTCTTAACCTGAAACTGTTCTTAACCTGAAGCACAACTTTAGCTGATGGGGCCTCCCGCGGCCGCCGCGCGATTTCTGTTCTCATCCTGAAGCAAAGTTCTTAACCCGAGGTACTATTTCTGGGTTAGCAGAATCTGTAACCTGAAGCATCTGTAACCCAAGGTACCACTGTATTATACAGTTGCTCAGTAATACATGATTAGACTGAGCACATTGGGCACTTTTGCCTGACCCAGAGAGACTAACTTCATCTCGTTGCGCCTTAAGAGACTGGCACTGGTTCTTTAAATTCAGGCATTGTTGGTGAATGTGCCCATTACATGTAGGTACCTGAACTGAACTGTCTTCTTAACTGCGCCTTTGCTAAATCCTTCAACTGAGCAGTTCTTCCTTTCTCTTGCAGGTCGTTTTTCATGGGATGTTGTTTGCTTTTATTTATCTAACATTTCAAAAACAGCAAGTCCTCTCAGAAGGAAAGGGGGAGCCACTCTTTCCAAGCAAAGTTTCTAATGTTTTATTATTTATTTCAGTTGTTTCTTTTTTGGTAAGTTTCTGAGATACCTTACTCAGCTATTGTCTTTCTTAATTCCTGAATAGTTACTCAGAGTGGGGATAGTCTTCATGAAAATTAGTAGCAAGCCTTAGGCATGCCATAAGAAGCCAAGGTTATTGGTCTGCTGACATTGTTTTTAAGAGTTTTGCCCAACTACACTGAATAAAGTAAAGAACTTCGGGGGGGGGGGAGGCATCGGGTATTTCAACACAGAGGCTCCAAATCTATGCAGGTTTATTCAGGATTAAACAACATTTTATTTGCCTTACTTCCTGGTATGCTTGCAAAGGATTGCAGTCCAAGTGTAATTTGTAGGGCCAACACTGCTGTTCCACTCTATAAACTAATTTCATTTCTAGCACTGCAAAATAATTGTGTTCTTTGATGTATCCTCCATATATGTAGTTTTTAATTTTATCAGTGTTTAATTTAACTATTCCCCCCTATGTTTTTAGCTATTCTTATTTTTATCTGTAAGCCACCTTGAGTCCTAGTCAGGGGGAAAGGTGGGGTATAAATAAATAAATGTATAATAATATATATGTTTATATTTTAGACGTACTCTATATGGGCCAGCAGT
Source organism: Podarcis gaigeae (assembly GCF_964106915.1). Taxonomy (NCBI): domain Eukaryota; kingdom Metazoa; phylum Chordata; class Lepidosauria; order Squamata; family Lacertidae; genus Podarcis; species Podarcis gaigeae. The sequence goes on from NC_139688.1 coordinate 28,471,208, forward strand.
TGTAAAAATAAAACTGAGTGCAATGAAATGCATCCTTCGGTTTCAGTTGTGCAGGTAATTGTGTTCCCTTTGTTGCTTGTAATTGCAGTCTTTGATTATAAACACTCACCCAGGATGTAAAGTGCTAAGGCTTACAAAACTACTGAGAAATCTGGCCTTCACAAGTAATGACAGAGCAGAGTCAAACAATGTGCAGGAATCTAAGGTGTTTTGTGCACCTTAGATTGCTGCACATAGTTCAATTGCCTGGGGTAGTTCTCTCTTGCCCACCTGTGTGGTTGATCATAAACATGTTCAGACAAAACAAAGTAAGAGTATGTGAGCATAATAGCACTACTGTGATAGCAATAGGTCTGCAATTTATTTATTTTAGAGCATTTTATTCCACTCTTCAACCAAAGAGCAGCATACATGCCATTAATGAAAATAAGTCCCTTTTTTGCAGACTGACAATCTCAAAATACATGATAAAATGATTAGAGTTCGGCTGAAGACTGCAGGTCCCTATGCACAGGGTTCGGGCAATATGGCAGTCAGGTGCCAAAACCCACACATCTAGCCTTCTCTCTCTTTCCGGAGGCCGGCATTCCCCTGTCAAATGACCAGACTGTTCCCTCATTACAGAAGAGCCTCAGGGACATAACTTTATCCCGCCCCCTTCCCCAAAGTGTGTTGCATCCAGTTACTTAGACTGAAGAAATCTGGCCTGAAATTCTTTGTCCCAGAGCTTACAATAGGAAACATTGACAAAAGGACTGGTGTCCACTTGAGCTCCGGCTAAGCTCCCTTCACTGGCCTTCTCCCACCTTGTGCTCAGTTTCCTAGCCAAGCTAGTGTGTGATACCGTAGTGCAGAGATGGGGAGCCTTTGGCCTTCCAGACATTGTTGACTACAACAATGGCCATTGGCCATGTCGTCTGGGGCTGATGGGGCACAGTATTTATTAGTTTTCTCATATATATGCCGGGGTGCTCAATGAGGCTTGATTCATATGTAATGCTAAAAATATAGGTTAGAATTGCATAAACTGGCTTTTTGAGACAGGTTTTGCTTCCCAGCTTGTGTTGATGAACCATAGTTTGAACAAATCACAGTTTGGCTCTGTTGGGATGCAAAACAAACTGTGGTTAGTTTAAACCAGGAAGTAGCTGCTTCCAGTTTCCTCACAACTTTGCTGGATGGAGAGCAGGAGGTGCATGAGTCCGAGCCTCACACAGGCTCATTCTCATATGCTCAGCTACTGCTTAGACTTTTATTGGGACGATAGCTGTTTGATATCTAATACATTTCTTTGCAAAGGCCACACTGGCTGTTTTTCAGTGGAAGCAATTGTACAAGGCTAGGATCTTCATTCCACCCCCCACCCCCCAATCTTCACATTGCAGAATTCTGATTACTACTCACAGAACGCAACGTTCTGCACCACAGTTTGAAAACCAGTAGGTTTTGCATTTTATGAAATGTATGAAATACTTTCAATAGATGTGCTATTAATCCAATCTTAGCTTGTCTGTTCAGAACCATTGAGTTTAGATGGATTTATTTCCAACTAAGTGAACAGGATTGCAGCCTAAAACATCTTTTCACGCAGCTTCTTTTGTCTTTCAGATTTTAGCTTTTATCCTTATCAGGAATATACCTGGCTATGCACGTTCTGTATATAGTTCATTTTTCGCTTGGTTTGGCAGAATTTCCCTTGAGGCAAGTAGTATAATTTTATTGTAATTTAAAGGATCAAACACTTAAGTCTGTTTACAATCAAACTTTAGTCGATTTCTTATCCGGCATTATGTACAGTCGAGAATTGGGTGGCTTTACTATAGTTATTACGTGGTATAGATATAGAGGCACAAAAATGTTCCTCTAATATACCGCTTCATTTTTTAACAAAGCAATTTTGAATTTGTCCAGCTATGGGCATCTGGAATTTGGTGCTGACAATCTTAAATCCATCTCAGCTACCACCTGAAATACCAGCAATGTAACCAACCTCATACAAAGTGATGAAAGACCTGCACAGCAACACAGCTTACAACTCATGAAGCTTGAGTTCTGTGCATGGTTTCTGGTTGACACTGAGGCAGAGGACTCTTGTGTCTTTAACAGTTGTGTGTCAAACAAAAATTCAACAGGTTAAACGTTTTCTAGTATGGATGTAGAATTACAAGTGGGGGTGGGGCAAACTTTGCCTGTTGACCTTCTGGGTGGTAGATATTATTACCTGTTTTTGGCCCCTAATTCATTTTGAGGCCATACCTGCCAGAGAGGACACAAATTTGCCTAGGACACAAAGTATATGCAAGCTTTTGGGACCTTGTGCCCTCTTTGTGTTTCATTTTGGTCCACAGTGTGAGAGCCAGCGTGGTGTAGTGGTTAAAAGCGGTGGACTCATAATCTGGTGAACCGGGTTCGATTCCCCACTCCTCCACATGCAGCTGCTGGGTGACCTTGGGCCAGTCACACTTCTTTGAAGTCTCTCAGCCCCACTCACCTCACAGAGTGTTTGTTGTGGGGGAGGAAGGGAAAGGAGAATGTTAGCCGCTTTGAGACTCCTTCGGGTAGTGATAAAGCAAGATATCAAATCCAAACTCTTCTTTTGCAAGTGCGGCAGAGCGCATGGTCCACGTACCAGACCCAGGAAATCCTGTTGGTATTTCTGCATAAGACTTTAGCCTGTATTAAAGTCTTTGTTGCTCTTGTGACACAAACATGTCAGATATCATACGATTTATAGCATATTTGCCCAATGTTCCAAACCAGCTTCGGGGTTAAAGCTTATTTTCATGATAAATGCAATTCTAACTTCATTTTTTCTCCCTTTCCAGCTCTTCATCTGTCAGTACCATATCTGGCTGGCAGCAGATACCAAGGGGATCTTGGTTCTGATTCCTGGCAACCCCATGCTCAACATTATTGTCAGCACTTTTATATTTGTGTGTGTGGCGCATGAAATTTCCCTGATCACAAATGATCTTGCACAGATGGTTGTTCCGAAAGATAATGCAATTCTGCTGAAAAGGTTGCTCTGTGTGGGTGGATTTTTTTCTGGACTTCTCTTTCTATCGGCATTTCAAGAACAATCAAGGCATTAGTGTTCAATAAATCCGAAAAGCTTCACTTCAAGCTTACATTGTGTTTGCTTGAGCCCAAAACTAAAGAAATAAAAATCAACTGGAATTACACAAACCAACCACAACTTCTCTGTGTCTGGGCAACGAAGGAAAGCTATCAAAATGAAGGCAACTGAACATATACGGTACATGGTGGAAATGTCACTCCTTTGCATGGGGATATCCACCCACTAAAGGAAGAAGAAACAGAAACACACTGTATACTACTGCGTGTGAAAAAAGACATATTTTCTACTTGAGCGTTTTTCCAGTTTACATCTCTCTTGAGAATTAAAGAATGGAGTGCGATTTGCTCAAGAGGCATTTAGAGACTATTGCGTCAATTTTACGTTGAGACATTATTACATTGTTAATAATTACTAGCATATCATATTTGTATTTGTATGTTTCAAAGAACTGCTTTTATTGCAAGAAGTAAAATAGACCCTGATCCTGGAGCCTTAAAGGCAGTTAAATTCCTGTCAGTTTACTTAAGGAAGCCAGTTTATTATATATTATCTGTGGGCAGCACCGTGTTAAATGGGTTAACAGCTGTAGCCTTTTCTTTAAAAGAATTCAGCATCAATGTGTGGTCAGGTTTTTCTTACTACTTTTGGAGAGTTTCTGAAAGTAAGAGGTTAGTATCTTTTTTCTGATTAATGCAGTGGTAGCCAATTTGACACCCACCCCCCTCCATTTTGTGAGCAGCTCACATTATCTGTGACCACTGCCCATGCTGGCTGGGGCTGATGGGAAATTATAGTCTGTAACATTGGCTATCCCTGGATTACTAGTTTTCTATGGCTACTACATATCTAGGAAAGCCTTCAAGCACTGGAGGAAGATCACATTAATTTATAATCTTATCCATGTTTACAAAGTGTATAGCATAGCATTTCAATGATCCATTTTCATTCATTTTCCTAAGTTTTCATAATTAACATTAATTTTGAATGTTTGAGTGGTCTCATGTTGATTTTTCTAAAATCATTGCTTTTTCATCACTGTTTTTAGTTTACATAATCAGTGCTTTGTATCTTACAATATTGGTTTCCAAAGTTCACTGAAAATGAAAAGTCCCCTGCCTGCCCCTCTCCTATCACATTTTCCTTTTGTCTCCTGTCATAGGATTGTACTCACACCCTGTACAAAAAATGAGGCAGCTAGGATATTATTCAACTGTGCCCCTTCTCCAGCTGCAAGTAACTGCATAGGAATTGGAAATGTTTATATCACACACACTTCAGTGAAGAGGTCAGGTACCTAGCTATGAGTATTATGATCCTGGTGTTTTTGTGTGTTTTTTTCATTTTGGTAGGAAGAGGTTATTATCTTGCATTAGAGTACATGAGAAGAGTATTTTACTAGGGACTATTTTTAAAGGGCTGCAGCCAGACAGTGTGTTGAAATCAGCATAGTTCTTCTATGCTTAATGGATAGATTAAACTAGCTTTATATTCTGAAATGTTAGTTTTCTGTTCTGACCTTTAGGATCACATCATTTCTAATGTTCTCAATTCAGCCTAGTTACAATCTTAAGTGTGCTGTGCAGATGTGGAAACTCCAGCAGTTCAGGTTGAAGGAACAGATTGCAGCATAATGGAGCTGAATTATTTTTATCCTTTTGAATTCATGATTCTAGCCGTATTTTGGGCAGCCTCGAGGTACATTAAAGTAGTAATAGGACAAGTACAAATCCTAGACACCATCCTAATATCTGTATATCATGTAGGGGTTGTGATTCAAATTTCGTGCTGAGCTTCCTTTTCAGAAGCTGTCCCTGGAGTATCTCAAATTGCTGCTTGAGCAGTGCCAATTTCAACAGGCAGTTTGGGGATTCTTGTAGGGAAATAGTGAGCATCTACCAGTGATATCTGCCCCCTTTATAAAGTTCTTGTGCCCAGGCCCCATTGATGGGAGTTTTAAATAGCATTTTTTGATTGCTGGGGCAAGGTAACTTTTGCAGAGAGACTTTGGCTAAAAGAAATATAGGTGCACACCCGGGAGTGGGGTGCTTGATCCTTTTGAGTCTTGGCCTCAGTGGTTGTCTCTGCTATGCTTGTATGCTGCATATGATTTTAGAGCTTGAAAGAATGAAGTCAGTATTGTTTTCGATGCATACACACAATTCTAGGTAATGATGAAACTGTGTGGCTTTTCATTTATGGGCTGTGTTTCTGATGTATACTTTTGACAGGGGCAACTTTGGAATCCTGTCACAGAAAGTCAAATTGAAATATAATTATGGGGGCAGGGGGGAGGATCCCACTAAATAAATGATGGATCTCAAATGAATTTCATTTAATGCTCAAGTTGAACTGAATTCCTTGCACTGTTAACAAACTACAGTGTGCAAGCTCCATACACAGTTGGCAGTTTATTCACAATCATGTAAAACTGTTCTTCGCCACTGATTGTTGCATTTGATTTTTTCACTTCAGTTTAGCTAAGCCCTATAGTGAAGGTTGGCAAGCCCATGGGATGCATGTACAATTGACTTGTAACATTTAAGGAGTGAGATGACTTTACTTAGGGGTGGGAACTTTGTAATGTTTATAAACCAAGTATTGTAGATATTTTATTTATCTGTTGTACAGATTTGGTTAAAGATTATTTTTTAGGTTTGAAATATTGCACTTGTTTGCTATTACTGTATGTGGATAAAATATATTTTCTTTTAAAGTTATGTGAAAAATATGAAGTAATTTAAACATTAAATAAGTGTGCTGTGGGTGCCTATTTTTGTACTGGAAGGAGCATCAATTAAGCAGAAGTGTGTATGTGTGGTATTTTTTTCTAAGGAGTCTAATATTTGATTTGAATTCTGTATTCTAATTTGTGAGAATACTGAAATAATACAAATGTTGGGGTTATGCAGAAAACTGCAGATGAGCTGTTAGGGGACGATCTTTAAGGATTGCAGTAACCAAAGCTTTCTGCCAGTAATTCACTTTTTGCCTGCCAACTTCTGAATGGCAGTGTAGCTACAGATACAGATTCCAAAATTCCTTACTCAGCAGACTATATTCTGATAGCACTTGAGTGCTCATTTTTCCCAGTTATTACCATAGGTTGAAATAAGTAAACCAACCACATAAGCATATAAAGGACTATTTTAGCATTATGTCAAGGTCACATTGTCTATTAATTCAAAGTCTATTTAGCATGCTTCTGCCATGATTTAAAATAAATATAACTACCTAACCCAGCAGTTCTTGACACAATAATAGCATGTATTGCACCAAGATTATTCTTTTTCCGAAGAATTATTCAAAAATTACTCATGAGACTAACTAGCGATGTGAAGATCCAGAAGAAGAAAAAAATTGAGGAAATCTCCCACCCCCCCAAAAAATTTTTTCCCTGTAGCCTTCATATCTCTTAAGTCCTAACATTTCTCTCCTTTGCATAGTATATACTACTTTATAATCTATGTAAGAAAGAGCCAATAGTTTAATATTTGTTTATTTTAAATATAACAAATATAAAAGTTACCATTTTATAAATTTGTTGAAAGTGTCCAAAGTACAAAAAAATACAGTAAATTTAGTAATATGGAAATGATTACCATCTGACACTGGAATATTTAACACGAGGCATGCATACGCCATCAGAAAAACTCAAGCATCACTGAAGCAGATAAGGAAATAAAAGATGATATTGGCTGTTTTATTTAATTACAAATTAATCGCCTCTGTAAGTTTTCTTTCCTCAGGTATACCATTTACCTGTGAATGACAATTCACAAAAAGGTGTTAGAAAGATCAATAGTCAACATGGTTTTAATTTTACAGTTAGAAAATTGCAAGTCAGCTTCATTCACCTTTAAATAAGAATCCTTACACAATAACGTCCTAGATCACTTTCATCTGCTATGCAAATCTTAGGGTGCCTAATCTTTTGGGAGAGTGACCACCCAAATCAAATCTAGAATCAACATGTACAGTTCATAGTTGTCAGGACTGCCGCTAGGTCCCAGCTCACAGAGGACCAACGCCCAGTGGATGTTATATACAAAAGTCTTTATTAAAGTTTAGTTTCCATTTCCAAGCTCTGGGCGCGCAGACCCACGTCTTGACGCTAGACCGGCTAAGTCCCCTCTGACTCACTGCTCCACCCACACCAGTTTAAGATTCTAGCCCGGCTCCACCTCTTACGCTGTTCTTTCCTTCGCTGGGTCCTTCTGCCCTCTGGGGTTCCCTCCTTCCTGGACTCCTCTGACGCTGAGCCTCCTGAGTCTTGTCCCTCCCTCCGGCGGGCTTTAGGACCTGGCTCCCTTCCCGGGCTCCCCGCTGTGCCGCGCTCCTGTACATTTGAACTTGGCGCGCGCGCCCAGCCGGTGACTTTCCTTCTGACCGTTTCCCCGCTTCCTGATGTGGGCGTTGCCAAACCTGACTCCTCTCCTCCCTCTGGTGGTGAGGACACTGGTCCCGACTCCTGGGACTCCCCCTCCCCACTGCGCTCTGGTGGAGAAGCTGGTCCTGATTTCCAACTGCTGCTCAGGGACTCCCCGCTAGCCCCTTCCTCCTGGGGCTTCCCCCCTGGAGCCCCCCTCGCTTTGGCCACCGGCGCTCCCTTCTGTGAGTCCTCCGATTCGCTAGAGAGGCTTGTGGAATAACTCTGGCCACTGTCACTGCCTGCGCCCCCCTCGTACTCCTCCTCCTCACTCTCCATTTGCTCCCCCTCCTGTGTCTCTCCTTCTGAACCCCTGACAATAGTAAAATGTGCTTCATTGTAGCATTTGGTTTTCAAACAGCGAGAAAGCAGAATACTGTATGTAATACTTGCCTCTAATCTTTGGAAGGTTGTCATACGAAATTCTCCTTTAGTCCCCGAAAGCAGTAATAAAAAACAAAACTTTTGAAAACAAGCCCCCTCAAAGTAGATTCCTGTACAGGTCACCCAACACCTTGAGAAGTGTGCTCATATTTTCCCCATTGCAGCAAAAACAACAAGGGGCCTTGTGGTACTTGAAAGACTAACAAATACTATGCAGCATAAGGCGCTGAGGCCAAGAGGCCATCAGATGCATGAATGGATAGCTCAAGTTGTTAGCTAGATTGCCTTTGATGCATTGACTCAAGTCTACAAAAACTTATGCCAAGTTTCCCCAAAACTCACTGCCGACTTTGTTCTATTTGAATGATTCTCTGATTAACCTTGATTTTGCTGTTTTATTTTATGGTTATGCAAACCACCAAGAATTCTATAAATTTCGGCATAACACAGCTTGATACACTAATAACTAAAACCCTGTTCAGTCATTCAGAGAACCCATGAGAGCGAAAAGGGGTTGGGAGTATGTATGCTATCCCAAACTTTAATTGTTTTTATTTTATATGTGGCAGAAGAAACACTCATCTTCATCCCATGCAGCTCACTTGAGTTGAGGGACTTGGGAGCAACTAAGAAATAATTGGGCTGCGCAAGGAATAATTAGACCCATTCATAGCACATTTCCCAAGGGAAAAAATGAGAAAAGGGGGGTTTCAGGCAGGACAGGATTGTTTTAACGAACTCTGGCTTGGGGAGCGCAAAACAGCATGTTGGGGGGGGGGGGAAGCAAGGCAAGGCAAGGGGGGTTGTTCTGTCTGGCAAGCTGATACCCATTAATACGTTTGCCATTCATTTCCATGGAAGTGATATTGATTGGAGATTTCAGTTCACTCTTTTCCGTTTCAACTATTGCATCTCACAGATGCCATCTAAATTTTGTTAATTCTTACTCTTATGGCCTATGCAATACAAAGCTTTCTCACCCAATGCTCACCCCTCTGCTATTAACTTTGGGAAACCAGGCCCCCGCAAAATGCGGAAGGGAACAAGAACGCTGAGATGAGTTTGTGAGCACTTGTTGATAACTAGGTCATATTCTGCCTTTTCAAGAAATAATTTAAAAAGTCACCTTCCGTTTGCTGCTGCGGAATCTGAGTCTGATGTGGCAGGTTCCTACAAATAATAATAATAACAATAATAAAGCCTCTTTAAAACGATTATATGCTATTTTGAACTCTAAACAGTAAAAGCCTCCAAGGCTTCTGCTTAGGGAAAGGGTTGTTAGTGGAATGTGTAACCAGAGCTTTGCTATTTAAATGCAAGAGCCAAATCATCCTATAGAATGAGATGGCAGCAGCACCACCACCTTGGAAGAAATCAGCGGAAGCACCACAAAACTCAAATTCACAGTGTTAGGCACCAAGAGTGATACTTACTGCTGTGTTTGCATCAGTGGCATGCTAGTGTTGTCATAGCTGTCGGGGTGAACCGGTGGCACAATCTCCCCAGTGACTGGGTGAAACACAGGCAGCGTTGAGAGAGGCCAGGCTATCTCTCTGTTTTTGGACATCTCCCGTAGTTCTTTGGTGGATTTCTGAATGGCACTGTGGTGGACCAGCTGGATGCTAGATCAAAAGGAAACAACATTTCCCCCCCATATTTAATAGAATTGCTAGCATTGTGGAAATAAAGAGTACAAACATATACAGACATTTAAAGCCACTTGATAGATTACCAAAATATTGGTGTAAACGACAAGGTTTATAAATAGAATATACTGGATTTTTAAAAAATTGGAAATTACTTTTAGAGGGATTAGGTCACAGAGCACTGGCAGGTTATATCCAGTCTACCCAAGTTTTCCCTGTGCTTTCAGCAGGAATATCTGGGCACAAGCTGGATGCATAACTGCAATTAATGTGCCTAATTTCTTCTGAGTAACAGCTGGGGGAGGGGGAGACCAGAACCAGGCCTGTGATCCAAAGACATTGTTAGCCCATTTTTCCACCATCATGGTCCCAATAACAGCGCTCTCTCTCTCTCTCTCTCTCTCTCTCTCTCTCTCTCTCTCACACACACACACACACACACACACACATGCTTTAAGAATGTAAGAGCCTCCTGCATCAAGCCAGTGGTCTTTTTAGATGCCAGCAAGAAACCCTCAAGAAAAGCAGCCTCCACTCCTGTGGTTTCTAGAAAATGCTTTGCCCTTCAGGAGGGAAGCCTCCATTGGTATCTATGCCAGCTTCTCTCCTGGGAAGAACAGCACCTTCAAGGAGGGGGCGCCAATTTTCATTGGGACCATGGAGAAAGCAACTGACTGTTATTTAGAAGCCAATAAGGTACAAGGTGTATTTGATTCATTCAGGCATTCAACATTATGTCTTCTTTGACCTTGGCTGCACTGGGATAAGTCTTGGCCGCCTCTAGGTTGCCCACTGGCCTTGCATTGACCTATGCCCTCAACCAGAGGGTTCTCAACCCACTACTGTTAGGCCCTTTTGATTAGGGCTGGATTTAATGAGTAGAGTAACAAGGGTTTGGCCTAGGGCCTGTGATCTTCACAAGGTGTCACTGGCTTTGATTATGATGCTGGTGCTGAAGGTTGGGTGGATCTATGAAGTGGTTCACTGAGAGTCCAGCCCACAGGCCTCATTAGGCCCAGCATGGGTCCCACAAATCACGCCCCTGACAGCTGATCAGCACCAGGCCCAGTGGGGTGGGCGAAGGGCAGGAGGCCGATTTGGCCTCAAGCTCAGATTCTTGCCCTGTGTATTTTTGGTACCTTATTTTGGTTTTGGGTGTTGTCATTTTAATTTTTATTAGAGCTAGGGATTTCAAAAGCGGGAAGCGGCCTGGGACTCTGGACCTCTGAGAGGGCCTATTCAGCACCAAGAGGGCACCTCCTTAGGATCACGGTTGCAGTAGTGGAGCTCGCCTTCTCTGTTTTCAAAAAGGTTTCAGGGAGCTGCCAATCAGCTGCTGGTTGGTTCCAGCAAGTACATCTTCAAAGGTTGCTACAACCTCTGATCAGCTGTTAGGTGATTGACAAGTGGGTGGTCCCGCCCACCTGTCAACATTGGACCGCTCCTGTTCTAAAGTATGATGAGCTTTTCAGCATTCTGTTCCGTGTAACCAAGTGCAGATGTTAATGCTTTTTATTTGGTATGTTTTAGAGCTTGGCTTCTTGTGGTTAGCTAACAATTATTAATAGAAGCCTCACTTTAAAAAGCAGTTTTATGGAGTATAATTTTTTTGTTACCTTATAGAAGTTGACAGTAATATCACAAACCACAAACCTCAAAACTGAATAATAATATTCTGATTCTGGCCTCTTTTATTATGAGCTTTTAAACCCTTTTTATTTTGACCTACTCAGTTTCTCAGGATTCTACATTTTTCAAAGCAGCCACCACAAAGATGAAGAACAAGTTAAGGAGAATGAGGATGGTATACATGTATGAAGCATGAGAAGCTACTGGGAAATGAAAATTAAGTGATGGGAGAAAATAACAGGAAAGAAGACACTTACTCTGGTGTTTGCATGTTTCTCTTTTCCCTAAAAATAAAACAAAAGTTATGAATTAAATAATAGCATTGATATTTGGAACATTAAATCTAACTGCCGATGGAAATAAGTCATGGTATGGAAATGCTGGTCCTGTTGCAATGGATCATGATCTCAAGAAGATGCAGGTGTGTGCAGATGGGAGCTATACATGCAACCGGAGTTGCCTTTGGAGATTTGTTTCTGCAGCTCTAATAGCCAAAGAGGCAAGCTGCATTTTGGAGGGTTGCCTCTTCAGCAGTGAGAGGAGCAATGGCAAACGTTCAAAGAAAGAGTTGGCTGCACATCAAGTTCCTGTTTCTGCACATTCGTTTGGATCATGACCATTTGGTGCAACTTGGAAGCATTTGCCACAGGGTTTATGAGGAGGCATGGATGAAGAAAGCACATAAAGAGATGGGATAGATGAAAGACATGTACACAGAGAAGTGAATATGCACGTTAAAAGGACAGGTGCGGGACTAAAATGTTCCCAGAACAGGTGCATGTAAAATGGAAGAAATTGTGTTGCTTGCTGCTTTTTATTTTTTCAAAAAATGCTTTTGGCTTTTATAATCCTAAATTCAGTTCACAATTTTAATAAGGTTTATTTTAATTGTTAGACACTATGTTTACCTTTAATTAGCTTCAAATTACTGTCAGGTTAAATAGTTTTGTGAACGGGTTGCTCAGTTTTTGAATTTTTAAAAATAAATAAAATTTCTCATTCCAAAGTTAACAAGTAGCTGTAATTTGATTTTATTGCATGTTTTAGAAAAGGCTAAAAACGGACTGTGTTTTTTATGAACTGAATCAAGTTCATCTACTGTTTTTTTGTCATGTACCTTATAAACTCACACAATTATAAAATACTTATTAATGTTTCAAAGTACTCACACGCCTTCCCTTCGGCAGCACATAATATAAGCAAGGATTAGAAAAAGCACCAGGGCTATTGCGGAGGGCACTGCCAATGTAATGAGGAAGTCTGAATAATAGTCTCTGCTTTTCAGGCTTTCAGAAGGTGGCTTATACTCGCCACCATCTGGTAAGATCCCTTCTCCACGGACCACTTCTTGATAGGTGGAAACGTGCTGTGTTTTGTCAACCTGATACCAAACAGACAAAATATATTTTAGACAGTAAAACCTTGGGAGAAAAAATGGGGATCATAAACCATCAAGCAGTACCACTGAGCATTCATTACAGCAGAGTTTAAGCAACAGCCCTCCAGAATCATAATTTCTTTTTTAAGGAAAATTTGTACCACACATTGTCTGTATAGAAATATGGTTGTGAAAATCAAGACACTTTCTTCACTTTCTGTTCAAAGTACATCATGCATTAGCTAGAGAACCCTGCCTGAGAACTGAGACCTTCCACAGAGACCCTTCTTGCTGGACCTTCAGGAATTCATAAGAGGACAAGTCATTAGAGGGCCTTCTCTGTGTTGGCTCCCTCTCCACTTCTGGAATTTCCTCCCACAGGAGATTTGTAGGGTTGTGTTTAAGACACCAGTTAAAAATAACAATAATCAGGCCATTGAGCCCTTCTTGGCGTTTCGGCAGCAATGAGTCATGTGTTGTTGTTTTTTACTGTACTCCGTTCTGATCTCCTTAGGTAGAAAAGCCAGAATATACTGTATATAGTTTTAAGTAAACAATCAAGCAGTCATTGATCGACAGAAGATGAGATGACACAAAACCACTGCTAGAGGTTTACTTAGCATTGAATGGTTGCTTTACTGCTGGGATGGGGAACTCCTAAGAATATCTGGAGGGTCGCAACTCTGCTAGTCCATGACCATTAGCCCTGTAGTCCCAACAATATGTGAAATATTTGCATATTTACTGGGAAATAAATCCAATTGAAATCAATTGGACTGTGAATACTTAGGATTCTGTGCTTTGAGGAAAGTATCTCCTTGAGCAAGGCTTACAGAGCAAGTGCTATAGTCTGAAGAGTTACTAACTAGTTATACCTTAACTCTAATTCTTCAGCAATGACAAGTAGCATAATTCTTTCATAGTATAAGGCATCTTTCTATCATAAAATCATAGAGCTGGAAGGAACCCTGAGGATCATCTAGTCCAACCCCCTGCAATGCAAGAATATGCTTTTGTCCCATATGAGGATTGAACCTGCAATCTTGGCATTATCAGCACCAACCATGCTCTAACCAAATGAGCTATGTTCCTAAGTCAGACAGTTGGTCCATTTAGTTCACTGTACTAACAGATGAACGGGACGCGGGTGGCGCTGTGGGTTAAACAGAGAGCCTAGGACTTGCCGATCAGAAGGTCAGCGGTTCAAATCCCCTGCTCCTGCCAACCTAGCAGTTCGAAAGCGCGTCAAAGTGCAGGTAGATAAACAGGTACCGCTCCGGTGGGAAGGTAAACGGCGTTTCCGTGCGCTGCTCTGGTTCACCAGAAGCGGCTTAGTCATGCTGGCCACATGACCCGGAAGCTGTACGCCGGCTCCCTCGGCCAATAAAGCGAGATGAGCGCCGCACCCCAGAGTCGGTCACGACTGGACCTAATGGTCGGGGTTCCTTTACCTTACTGACAGATGATAGTTCATATTCCTCAATGGGTACTCTTAAACAGGGATGGCTAGGTTGTGACCCTCTAAAAGTTGTTGGACTACAACTTTCATTATCCTGATCCACTGCCCATCCTGGCTGGGGCTGATGGGAGTTGGACTCCCACAACATCTTGAGGGTACCTGGTTCCCCATCTCTGGTTTAACAAACTAGGTTTTCTTCAGGTGCTGGACAGCATTTAGTGACAGGGGCAAATGGGCTTCTCTAGGGAGGGCATTCCAGAGCATCAGCTCATGTCCATCCCATGAACCTCGGAAGGTTAAAAAGAAATCTACATAATCTGCCCTCCAGAAGATTATTTTAAAGACTCATTGGCTATGTGTGTTCTGCAATACTGCCAGCCAGCAACTCACCAAGGAGATTTTACACCAGTCTATTTGAAATTGGGTACGGAACTTTTTATCACAGGTTATTACAGGCTCCATTTCTTGACTGCATCTCAGCTGATTTTGTGGGTTTTCCACTTCCCGTAAGCAGGAGGAGAATGTAGCATCTGCACCAACCATAACATAGACACTGCAAAGAAATGTTGACAGTTTTAGGATGGTCACAGATAAATTTTCAATCAATGGGTTGGATCCAAATGTCCGTGAATGGAAAGAGCTCCTCACTGTTTCCACTTGGCTCTCTATTGCACAGTTCATTTGCAGATTATGCACAGTTCAAAAGCAGACAACATGAAAGCTGGCAGCAAACCACAGCATGTGCTTTATGATTCTCTGAATGCGTCACCAAAGAACTGGATCCAGGACAGTACCAAAATTCAGTTTATCCAGGATAATCTGGGGTTCTACATCACTGCCCTCTCAAAACACCTTGTCCACAAATGAAATATGGGAAATAAATCTGTATATATTTAGATTCAGTGAACCCAAACAGGACTTCAAAATCAGACATAGCACGGGCTCCTTCAATACAGAGACATTACACCTTGTAAAAGAGAGCCTTTTGAAAAGGCAATAAGCAATGGCCAAAACCCTTATTAAGCTTAACCGGGCAAGATCAACAAGCGACCCCTTGCTTAGCAAAATGTCCAAAGAATCCTGTTTATATCTTCATGGTTGAATAAAACTTGACCACCAGAGGGCACTGAGTCCGCCCCCCTTCTGAGAAACCACAGAACTAGCAGAGTCTCAGTCAGATTGCCTGCAGAGCGCCCCAAGCAAAGCAACACTGGACAACTGCAGCGATCCTCAACCCAGGGAAGGAGACAAGGCTGAAAAGGTATCTTTGTTACTCGGGAAAGCTCTCTGGATGGCACTGAGAGGATGCAATGGTAGCAAATTCCCCACTGCCATGGCAGAGTCTATCAAACAACCACTAAGCTGTGCCTCGTTGGAGTCTGTCTGAAGCACTTCTAGTGCACTGACCATTTCCTAGCCAGTTTCATCAACCTCAACTGCATTAAGCCACAGTGTGGTATAGCTGCACCCTTCACAAACCATGCACTTGGGAGCAATGGCAGGCTGAGATATTGGACCCAACCCCACAGGTTAAAATTTGACCAAGATACGTATGTAGTTCTGTATTTAGGTACAACCCCCCCCCCCCAAAAAATCCCAAAGCTCCAAGTAAAGGCTGGGACTGGGTGGCGGCAAGCAGAACCTGGCTTTGCAGCAGCATGAGTAGAAAGGATCTTGTTTGATCACAAGCTGAACATGAGCCAGCAGCACTATGCAGCTGCTTTAAAATCTAACTCAACCTTCAGCTACCTTACCAGAAGCATCGTCTCTAAATTATGAGACATAATAATCCCACTTCATTAGGGTGGCGCTGAGGTCTAAACCACTGAGCCTCTTGGGCTTGCCGAAAGGAAGGTCAGCAGTTCAAATCCCCACAACAGTTTGAGCTCCAGTTGCTCTGTCCCAGCTCCTGCCAACCTAGCAGTTCAAAAGCACACCAGTGCAAGTTGATAAATAGGTACCACTGTGGTGGGAAGGTAAGTGGTGTTTCTGTGTGCTCTGGCTTCCATCACGGTGTCCCATTGCACCAGAAGCAGTGTAGTCCTTCTGGCCACATGACCCAGAAAGCTGTCTGTGGATAAACGCCAGCTCCCTCAGCCTGAAGCAAGATGAGCGCTGTAACCCATAGTTGCTTTTGGCTGGACTTAACCATCCAGGGGTCTTTTACCTTTTACCTTTACTGGGTCTGGAAACTAAGCCCTATGAGCAATGGCTCATAGGACTAGAATCAATGAGTGGAAATTGCAAGGAAGCAGATATTATCTTGGCTGAATTCAGGAAGCACTCTGTTCAGTTTTCCTGGCATTTTCTTACCTGATAAAAGCCTGTTCTGGAAAACCAGCAGAACCTAGCAGAAGTGTAGTGTAATTTCTATTATTTGCTTTCCAAAAAAAAAATTTGTGTGCAAGCCCATTAACCCAGATGTGATGCCCCCCCATAGCCGCCATTTTGTGTTATGCCACAAACCCACACAGCAGCCATTTTGTGACTTGAATGAATGGCACTTGCTCAAAATTCCAAATACGTTCACTAGCCCAGAAAGACCGGCAACCCCTGCTTTAAGATTCTTTACTGCTTTTATTGCAAGCTACATTCTAAAATATCTGGAATGCTAGAAGAAATATAATGAAAACTTGCTTACCCTTCTTTCATGTCATTAATAGGAAGTGGGACTCTGCCTCCCCTATCAAGAGCTGAGGTGATGTTTATGGCATTCAGTTTCTCCGGCTGCCAAACGTTTTTCACCGCTCCAAGGAAGTCTCCAAGAACCTCACTTGCCAACATTTCCTCTACATTCATATTTTTAATGAAGAACTCTGCTTGATATGGTAAAGGAAAATCTAATTGCAAAGAGAACATTAATTATGCCTTAGGTTTGTCTTTTTACAAAATTACAAAGAAGGCAGAATAATAAATCAGAAATACAGCACTGTCATTTTCTAAATATAACCGAGTGTGAAGCAATCCAAGATCCTTTATAAATCTAAGGCTTGCAAAGCAACTTCCACAAATGCTCAAGAGACATCCAGTCTCTTAACCACAGTTACAAGACGGCTGGTTGCACGATCTCTGTACTGAACCACTGGCTTGAATTTGGTTGCTTGAAGGATGGGGGAGAAGCTCAACTCAGTCCACATTTAAAGGAGCACCTACTTAATCACACTTTCTGAAACAACACTGTCAGGGAACTGCCATCGGTTCAGGAGGGAGAGAGGAAAAGCTGAATGGAGTACAGAGAGCCTCCAAGGATCGTGGGAAGCAGCTCCTCCTCAACGGAGGAGAGTAACCACGCCTCCAGTGGAGAGGAGCTGCAGGGCTCGGAGGAGGTGAGGCAGTGCCAGGACACCTTGCCTGGGCAAAGCGGGGAGGAGAGGGGTCCTCCGTTACCCACGCCCTCCTTGTGCAGTAGGCTTCCGCGCAGAGAGGGGAAGCGCAGACTGGGCGTCAAGAAACTACTTTGCTGGGGCAAGTTTATGAGCAGTGAATGAGCCAGCCACAGGAGAGTGGTGCTCTGGACAGACAACGTTTATTTTTGCAGCTAAAGCAAGGCTTTACAGCCGAGCAGGCAGGTATTTGCCTGCTTGCTCTCGAGCAACCACTTGGAACCTTTACAAACACATACACAAGTATCCTTTGAAATTCACATTTCTCCAAATTTTGCAATGCAGTTATCCAGACAAGGGAAGTGTACACAACTGCACATACTAGGGTAAAGTGTGCATGAAAATAGCATACAAAATTGCACTATATTAGGGGAAACTGTTTTTCAAAAATGGGTACCGGTATATGGGGCGGGGGGGGGGAATGCCCTAATACACTGGTGAATTTTCCTAAGCTCTTTTTAAAATAAATAGATCACAAACTGATGTGGGAAAGTGGAGAACAGAACTTAAGAATGAAAAAATGAGAAATGGAAATTGGAGGATTTGCCCATCCCGAGGCTGATCATGTCAGCACCTAAGACTCATGTAGTTTCTTGTTCCCCTGCCTTATGCACTCCAGTTCTCTCCCTCGCTTGCTGGTTTGCACAAACCACAGTTTGCCTACAAACTGAGATCAGAAATTCGCATCATTCACACTATGGTTTCTCGTTCTGACTTGAGGCAAACCATGGTGATGATCACTCTAAGAAAAGTAAGGGATTGAAAAGTAAGGGAATGAGCACTTAAGTCTTGGCATAAATGGCTCACAATGTGTGAACTGAGCTACTATGTCATTCCGATATTTAAAATTTCCTAGAAGCTGGGTGAGGCTCCTAAGCCACCGCTTGGCTCGTCCTGTAATCCACAGTAACAGACCAGATGCACTTTTCAAGTACACACTCTTTTTAAAAATATAAATGCAAATATTTCAAAATATTTATAACAGAATGAAGGAGAGTTCTCTAACAGAGGTGGTTTGGAAATAACAAAATTAAATACAATTAACTAAATACAGCAAAGCTTAGCATACCTCTTTCCTATCCTTTTATTCTATAATAATCTCCTAATGGTGTAATACTATGTATCAATGCAATCTAAAATGCTTACCTTCTGCTGCCATTATATTAATAATCAAATTATGCCTGGCCGTCTCAAAAGTGCGCCTGTTATAAGCAGTGATCTAATAAAGAAGAAACATAGACCAGAAACTTGTTACTATATTTCCAAAAACTATTATCAGTTGAGCACGGAAAACTTGCATCTAGCTCGGCAATTCTATATATGGTTATTCAACAATGCTGTGAAAAGCCAGCGTTAGATGGGGAGAAACCTGGGCAGTGGTTGGGCCCCTCAAGCTTTTTGTGGAAGGACAAAAGGGGAGAAGGGAAAACACATTATACCCCCCCCAAAAAAGCGGGGGAGCATACATTATGTGAGAGCTAGCCAAATAACAGCAAATGGACAAAAACCAGTGAGAAGGCTCATAGGCCCACCCGTAAAATTAAGCAGATGAGCAGCTATGAGAAACAGGGCCTTCCAAGTGAAAGCCCCTTGGTTATGTTACCCCCCCCCCAAGTGATTTGCATAAGGCCTCATCAGAACAAGCTTTAAAATGGGCTCCAAAAACCCCCACTTGTTTTTGGCAACTTCTTAATGAATTTCTATTGTTGATAACTTGAATGTTTTTAATTGCTTTTAGTTACATTTATAACACTGTATTGCTGGCCTGTGGATTGTTTTAGGGTGCTACGTTACAATATTCCTTTTACTGAAACATGGACACTGTGTTCTGGGATCCCAAGTGTGGTGCCCATGGGGACCACAGGACCCTCAAACACTTCTGCCACTGACTAAGGCTCCCTGCCCTTCCCAATTTTGTTTTGCTTTTTAAAAATTAGTCAATAGATTTTTATTGTTTGTAGCCAATGGCCGTCACAATACAATACATAAGCACAAATCATGCAACTACAGAATGAAAGACATTACATGCACCAGACTGAGACAAATCTACAATGTCCAGAATTTAAAACATTTCTTCTGGAGTGTTTATTATTAGTTTTGTTTTTTGGTGGTTTGGTTCAGGGTGTGCCTGCTTTTTTTGTCTATACATTGTCGTTGTCTATATGTTGTTTTTGGAGGGTGCATATATTTTGCATGGACTTTTTTTGGGGGGGGAGGAGTGTTCTGAGCATTGCTGGGTTTTCTTCTGAGAAATGACTATTTTGTGATACCCGCATCAGTTTCTTAGTCTTCCAAATGTGCCCCCAGAGCCAAAAAGGTTAGGGACCTCTGCTGAATTATACAGTTGTTTTCACGTTAAGGCACCTAGAAAAGGCTTTGCCCGAAAAAGTGGCCTAGAAATATACAAAACAAACCAACATGCCCAACCTGATTCTGAGCCAGTCAGTCAAGTTTTGTCAGTAAACTGGGACAGAATTAGAAGACTTCCAAGATTCCATTTCACCACCAAAGATTTTAAGGAGCACATCCATGTCAATAAAGGCTAAATGAGTTGCACTCCAGATGCACCCAGCAGACCACTGCCGTAAATAGATGCTCTGAACTTACAGGGTACCTTACGTGTCACAAAGGTGCAGAGAATACATGCAACAGCCTTAAGTGCCCAGTATTGTTGGACTACAACTCCTATCATCCTTGACCACTGACCATGCTGACTAGGGATGCGGGAGTAGGTGGCCGTTGTAGTCTAACAACATCTTTGGACCCAAGGTAGGAGACAACTGATCTAGAAGGTGGATGATTGTCCCTAGGAATGGGTGACATTTGTCGTTTCATTTCCATGGAGCTTTCTAAGTTTTTCACTTGGTCTCAGAAATCCATAGAAACATCACTAAAGATGTAATCCTATCCCCACTTCCCTGGGCGTAAGCCCCACCTAACTCTATAGGACTTCACTTCTAGGATGGGACATATCTAGGTTCATGCTGTAAATTTCCAGCTACCCTTGTTTTTACAAACTGCTAGCATAAATCAGATGTACAGTACACTTACACATAGATCCTCTCCATTGCTTTCAACTTGATATGCATACAGGTACAGATGCTGTTCATTCTTTTCAATGGGTTACACGTACAATTGCATATCCGAATGCAGCTGCTGTTCCCTTGTTCTTAATATGAGAACATATTTTACATACACGGCCACATTTCTATAGCTCTGCCTACCTTGTGCAAAAATTTGCAATTCCAGGGTGCCAAGCACACTCTCTCCAATAAAAAGTGAACTCTGCAGCCTTATCTGGGCATTCTTAGCACAGAATGTGCAAGGACACACGAAGGAGCTCCACCCTGGCATCATGGGCTCTTCTCCAAAGTCCTCGTGTACAGAGCAAATATTCCACAGGGAGATGGCTTTCACATGCACAGTTGTTCCAGAGGAGCCTTTTTGTGTACAATTATATGCAGTGCTTTTTTTCGGGGTGGGTGGGTACGCAGGGGTACGCATACCCCTAAACATTTTGTGAATCTAAGTATGGCCTCATTGAGGGGCAGTATTTGGTTATGAGTAAGGAAATGAGAGTACTCCTAAACCTTTTTCTGGGGGAAAAAGCACTGATTACCGTATTGGCCTAAATATAAGCCGCACCTGAATATAAGCTGCACCTTTAAAATTCAAGGGGGGGGGGGAAGGACAATACCCAAATGTAAGCTGCTCCCTTAAAGTTACGCAGGCACTCACACCCATTCCGTTTCACCATATGTCCGCTTCTGCAGCGATATCACAAAAGCCATCTTTGCTAAGGTTGCAAATTTAAGCCGCACTTTAACTTTTCAGTTGGAATTTGGGGGGGAAAGTGAGGCTTATATTCAGGCCAATACGGCATATGCATGAAAGTTTCCTTACAACAACTGCTTGTGCTGTGTGTGCAGATATCAGAGGAGGAATGCAATGTCAGAGTGTGGCTACTCAGCGGGTCCCACTCCTTGACCCTGTGCTGTTGAACACTCAAAAAAGGGATGGGATTAACGACTGGTACAAGGTCACGGCCAGGTCATAAAATCCTGGGATCTCTTTCAGGCTGCCTAAAGGCCAAGTGCTGTGACGCTTTGAAATCATTGGTTTATTGTGGCATTAGATTTCATAAGCAGCTTAATTCACCAAATATATGAAGCTGGCAGAAGGAAGACATGAAAACAATGAAATTGGATGTTTGATTTTTTTATATATAAAAAATTATTTGGCGATCAGGGCATGTTTTTTTAATTATCATCAAGGGACGTTATCATACAACACATAGTTATCCATGACATGTCTAGATAAAATATTTTGCAGCAATCCTACCTCAATGACAGATGGTCTTCCCACATTGTCTATTGTTGGTGACCCATACAACACTCCATCGCTGTAGGGTGTTCTCTGGATGTATCGTAGCCAACCAGGTCTGTCAGGGTAACCCATTAGGTTTGTGTTAAAAGTTATAGGATCATTGTTCATCTCGCCTGGATAAACAGGACATCCAATTTAAAATACAGTGTCACCAAGTGAACAGCACAGTATTTTCATGCAATGCAAATGACAAAGCAGGAAACTGCAAGCTGTCAATAATTCTTGTTCTTGGTAGTCCGCTATGATCATGAAAGAATCATAATTCTGCATTTACACTCTGTAAGTCAAACTGACAGGTTTTGCATTTTAGTTCAAAAACACCCAGAAAGATGCACTAACCCAAACCAGCCATGATGGAAATCCTGGCTCCTGAGACTGCAAACATCTGCATAAATTTCAGTGTGATGTGCAGTGCAGTCCTCTGCCTATTTACTCAGACGTAAATATCTACGTATCAACTCTATACTATTTGCAGAGGGCTCTAGACTTAGCCTATTATCTCCCATCCACTTCTCCTAGGTAAGTGCAGATTGCAGCTTAGCTAAAGGGAGTTGTACAGTAAAGAGTTTGTTCTGCTGCTGGCTTGAGAGCTATATGACATACCAAGCAAAAGTAAAACAAGTATAATTAATCACATACTTTCTTTGTTTACAGAACTGCCAAAATATATTTAAAGTATTTTGTTAAACTGAACTAAAATTGTCCCAGTTTTATTTCATGGAAGCCAGATGACTGTCTACAGATGCAGATTGTGCCCTACATTGTTGTTGTTCTTTTATTTAAAAAATGCAGAAAAACACCACTGAACTCAAGAAATGGGTTTCTTTAGTTGCTATATTAAAGAAACTGTAATTTCAGACCAAAATAGAGGCAATGCGAAACACAACAGTTGCAATCACCTCTGTTTGTTTAATAAACACAAAAAACCCAAACAAAAAACAGTAAGCGTGGAGGATTTCTGCTGGGACTGCAGCACAAATGGGGTAAAGATTTGACCCAGGCACCCCCAAACTCGGCCCTCCAGATGTTTTGGGACTACAATTCCCATCATCCCTGACCACTGGTCCTGTTAGCTAGGGATGATGGGAGTTGTAGTCCCAAAACATCTGGAGGGCCGAGTTTGGGGGGGTGCCTGATTTAACCCTTTCCTCCCTTGTAATGCTGCTGATGAAAATTGATACATGCATGGCCCAAATGCTCCTACAAGGTCTGGGAGGGAAGTCTCCACTGGTGCCAATGGAAGCTGCTTTCTTGGGACTAAAAATAGCAGCTCCAGTAGCACGGGGGCGGTGTTTGTGTGCCACAGTGAAAAGGAGAGGCTGTTGCAAGGTGGCATTTGGTCCCAGGCGTGGGACTCCCCACCCCTGATGTACAGGATTGCCTTGTACACCCGCCTGCTCCACCACTGCGTGTTCGTTCTCTCTCTCTCTCTCTCTCTCTCTCTCTCTCTCTCTCTCTCTGCAAATGCGAACTAATTAGGGTTATTTAATGACTCTGAAACATATTTATAAAACTGTAAGCATTTCTTACCAGGCTTTGGATAAGGAGGAAACTCCCCTTTAAAATACTCCCTCTCCAAGACGTGGACAAACAGAACTCCAGCGGAAGGGTACACCGTATGATCGGAGTGCACCTTCGAGAGGATTGTGTACACTGGGAAAGGAGGAGCAGAGAGAAGAGACAGGGTATGAAAAAGTAGGACACATTCAAAATGCCACCACGTTCAAAGCCGCGGCAAGTCATTTTTGGGAAAAGGGAAGCAGAAAAGGATATCCCTATTAATGACAAGTTAAGAAGTGGACAAGGACGACAGAAGACACGCAAAGCAATGCTTCTTCTTTCTTATGTATGCTAACAACTCCTATGCATGCGTAGGCAGCAATCAAAATTCAACCATTTAGCATGTCGCTGACAAAGGAGCAATTATTCTGCTTTGTCCTTTTGAGTATTGTAAGGAATTATGATTTGTATCAGTTAACTATGCATTGTAGAAGGTGGTGGGTTTTGTTTTTATTTTTGCATATTTTGATAAAAAAGAAGTTGAACAACAGGTATCGCCTTACAGTCTACTTGGAAGAAAATCCTATCGATTCCAATAGGAATTACTTCCATGCTTAGGAAAGCAGCATTAAGAAGTTAAAATTAAATAACAAACAAAAGCGTGACAGAAGGCGTTTCAGTATTATAATGAATGGCTATAAATAATCTATTTACTCTATTAGGGTCCCCATTGTTGCTATCTTCTCCATCCATAGAGGAATATTTTCTCAATGACCTAGTTCACACATCACATTAAACAATATTTAACAACCAATTGTTTAATGTAATTGCACCATGATTTCTTGCTCCCCTGCTCCTGTTGCATGGCTAGGAAACAAGCAAAAGGTCCAGTGCCAAGGGCCTTCTAGTGGTTCCCTCACTGTGAGAAGTGAGGTTACATGGAACCAGGAAGAGGGCCTTCTCAGTAGTGGCACCCGCCCTGTGGAACGCCCTCCCATCAGATGTCAAGGAAATAAACAACTATCCGACTTTTAGAAGACATCTGAAGGCAGCCCTGTTTAGGGAAGTTTTTAATGTTTGAAGTTTTATTCTGTTTTAAATGTTCTGTTGAAAGCTGCCCAGAGTAGCTGGGAAAACCCAGCCAGATGGGCGGGGTAGAAATAATAAATTATTATATAAATTATTATAAAGTCTCATTTGTCATGATGTCCAAACACAGGGTCATGGTTTCTTTCTCTCCAAATGAGCCATGAACAAGTAACTAAGGTTTGTTCTTGGCTTACTGCCCATGGTTTGTTTGGGGAAAACAAATGCTAAGTGTGGGTTTGCACATCACAACAATGTCAGACTTTGGCTTATATTCTGGCAACACAGCAGCTGTAGGTACAGAGCAGGAATTTTTCAGCAAGGTGCACCAGCATGCTGTGTGTTTACATTGAACCATAGTTTAACTATGGTTTAAATGTGACATGCAGACTTTGCATGTTTAGGCACAGTTCCTGCCGCTGGCATATTGGCCAGCAGCAGTCATCTGTCGGCACTGGCAGATGGAGTCCACATCCTACTCTCACAATTAAAACGGTGACTGGCAGGTGGGCAAACACAGCGAATTATATGCACCAAGCTGACTTGAATGCCTAGTTCTGAATCAGGACCAGTATGAATAACCTCCAAGCACACCTTTACATGGGCATAGCCAGGATTTTTGTTGGGGGGGGAGGCCTTTTGTTGGGGAAGGCAGAACCTCAGTTTGCTATTAATTTTATTGATTTTTATGATGGGGGGCAGCTGCCCCCCTGCCCTACCCTTGTCTACACCCATGCACCTTAATAGTCCAAATGGGATGGTCTCTTTAGTTAAGAGGTCCATTACTGCTATTTCCATTACATCCTTAACTGTGTCATACCATCATTTAGCTATATACATCTAAAATATTATTAACTAGAATCCTTTTAATAATATTTTAGGCATTTATCGGAAGAGGAGAAGAGGGAGCAAGATATGGGATCTCTTTTCATATGGGCATCAATCAGGCAGCAGAAAACACACATACAGCTGTGTCTGTGTAGTTTTACATAAATGAATCTGTAAATGCAAAATGAGATGCTTGGTTGTTTTTTTTTTAAAAAAGGAACATCCTTCTCTTTAAGCTGGTTAGTGCCAACTTTTGTTTAACTTTTGGCGCCAACTAAAAACATACCCCTTCGCTCAGGCCTTCTGCAGCAGTTTGATGTTTACTGTTAAATGATGGGACTGCCTGGAAGAGTTTTAAGACACCTTCAAATTTTGCATATGCTGGTTTTAATTGTGATGTTTCATCTGAGTTTGCGATTTTAGTCTCCTGAGACTCTATAGTTTTTATCATTTCATACTGTAACACACCTTGGGAATCTTAATCTTAATGTATTTACATGTACCTCAAGGAAAAAAGGGCCCAGGGTGTAAAAAAAAAATACAATCACAGATGATTAAAAAACTAATTCAGATACAAATATTAATACATTACATTTGAGTGGGTACTTTATTCAGGTCACAGTAATGACTTGGAATGCCTACGATCTGTGCCTATATCAATACTCAACACACTTGACTTCAATGTTTTGTTTGTCTTTGTATAAATAAGGATGATATATCTCATATTTTAGAGCTACTGATTTTCTCATAATAATGGAGGAGGGCAAGGGCTTCCAAAAATTCATCACTGAAAGCTGCTGTCAAGTGGCACAAGTAGCATTCACAACTACTATTACAATTAGGTTATCACTTTCAACAAGTCTTTCCTATCTGGAAAATACATATTTCCTATTCTTTGTGTCCTTAGGACACACACAACTGAACTTCTCCAGTTATCCTTTCACTGAATAAATGCATACACTGATTGGGCTCACAAGAGAATGTGTGATGTCTAAATTCAGTAATGTTCATTATTCATTGAATATGAAACTCAGATTTTTTTTCCAGGGGGAATGCGGGTTCCTAGTTAATATTCCATACCCATTGTAACACAGAATTCCTTGCTGTTTGGTGTATCAACAAAAGTGGCACCAATAGTTAGGGAGATTTCTAATCATCTAGGTCATGTTGATCATTCAGGAAACCTTAGGCTACCCTCATCAAAATTAAAATTCAGTTTAAACACAAAAGTGAAAAAGACAGTCGGGCCTTTCTGTGATCATGTCAAGCGATTAAATTGCAGAATGTTTTAAATGACTCATATGATGCAATTTGGGCATGCTGGAGACTGTTCAGCCCTTTGACATGCTGATAAATTGAATGTGAACATTTTACCAGCATTTGTGCGCACCTATCAAGAAGCATCACTGAATTGTCCCACATCACTTGATAGAATAGATTGGCCCCAATACTCCCTTCATAAAACTGTAGCAAGGAGACCTTAGCTAGCACTGGGAAATGAAGGCCTCACTACAACTGTGGCATTTCTCACTTCTAGCAAGCAAACTCTTTGAATCAGCTGTTTCTCCTCCTGCTGGAGCAGAGCTCTGGAAGTTCGCAATGCCTTCTAGCTTCCAGCTGGAGTAACCCTTCACTTCTGCAATCAGAGCAGCAGAAACCTCTCCAGAACAGGATGGCCACAAGGTCTGAAACAGAACAGCAAACAGACATGGGCAATCTGCAGGCTTATCAGACCATCTTGCAGTGTAGACCCTTCTCTGATCAAACATCCACTGGTGCATATGCAAGGGAATAAAAAAATAAAAATAAAACCCAAATATATCCCAAAAAGGGGCTCATGCCCTACAGTTAACAATTATAATTCTAGAGCCCAAGGTTATCCAATGAAGCTGAATTTTGGAAGATTTAGAGCAGATAAAAGGAAGTACTTCTCCACACTGCACAGAGTTACACAGTGGTACTTTGGTTCTCAAACGTACTGTTCTGGGAGTCCATTCTGACTCCAGAAACTGTTCGAAAACCAAGCGTGGCTTCTGATTGGCTGCAGGAGCTTCCTGTTTGGTGTATCAACCGAAAAACATTCGCAAACAGGAACACTTACTTCCAGGTTTGGGGCGTTCGGGAGCCAATTTGTTTGGGAGCCAAGCCGTTCGAGAACCAAGGTGCCACTGTACTGTGAAAATCACTACTACGGTATGTAGCAAGGGCCACCAACTTAGATGTCTGGTGGGGAGGGGGAGGATTTGGCGGACCCAAGGCTATCAATGGCTACTTAACACGTTGGGTATGTACAACCACCAGGATCAGAGGCAACATGCCTTTGAATACCAGTCACTGGATAACAACAGCTGGAAAGAACTACTGTCTTCCTCATGCCCTGCTTGTAGGCTATTCATGGTCATCTGGATGACAACTGTGAGAACAGGATGCTGGACTAGATGGACCTTCGTGAGATCTAGCAGGGCTCTTCCTATGGTGACAAACCAACGTTTTCCCCTGCTTCTCCACTTGGGAATCTATCTATCTATCTATCTATCTATCTATCTATCTATCTATCTATCAGTGCAAATATACCCTCTTCCCAATTCTTTGAGGACACTCACTGTCCTTCACAGTACCTGTTCACAAATACAATATTGCCACATTTATCTATGGACTTTTGCTGGTGTGATACTTCCCAAGCTGTTATTGGCCAGATGTTGCATCTCCTACTGTGCCATATATTTCAATGCTGCTCCACTTCAACAGCCCGCAGTCTAATATGCTACTAAGTGGGCACAGGTGCAAGAGGAAACCCATGACGGATTCAGTCACATGCTATATTCAGACTTCCACTAAAAGCCGAGAGACAAGAGGCCTGTTAAAAGAGTTTTGACTGGCAAAACCACCAGAACCGATTCTCATCCCACTCGTAACAAAATTAAAAAAAGAAATACAATGCCAAATTGGCATGAATCATTTGATATACCGGTAACTACTACAAAGATGTCAAAAGTCACTAACTCTCATGGTGCTTTTCTTGTAACATTTGTGTAGCAAATGCTTACTTGTTCTTTGCCTTGGCCACAAGTCATGCAACTTACATGTGCTTAACTTGTGAGATTTTGACTTTATGAGGTTGAAATCTGGCTGGTTGAGCTTGGTTTTAAGCTCTTTTTGCACAGGGTTTTTCCAGCCTAGAAAGAGCTTTAAGCGCTCTGCCTTGTTTAGTGGGTTCTGGGAGTCAGTGGTTTATCATGTACTGCTGGTGCCTGGGACAGGTGTACATGCACCCTGGGGTGGTGTGCGCACCCCGGAGAAAGAGGCTTGGAGGGTGAGCAGAGCCTGCACCCAGCTTTTGCCACCAATGCCCCTGGAGTGACTGCACAGCACCCCTGCCTACCCATGGCCCTCGGTGGGCGCAACAACTAATTGATGCACCATCGCATAACCACCCTAAAACAAAGCAAATGAATGCTAAACCATCAATGGATGTCTTATAATCTCGCTGAAAACACTCTGCAAACAAATCAGGATGAATTCCTGCTACTGGTTCTGTAATCCTTGGGTTATTTTTTTTTAAATGGATTGTTTTCATAGATATATATTTGGTATTGTTTTATCTTGGTTTGCTGCTGCCTTGAATATGAAAAAGAAAGCTTGAGTTTTCACATTATTGTATTTAATGTTTCAAATAAATAAAATTAAAAATACTCTTAGGCACCTAAAAAAGCAAAACAAAAAAACCTCCAAAACCCTGATGTGACAATTTTGCATTAAATGGAAGTATTTAGCTACCTCTTTTCTCCAAGCGTCCTGACATTTTAAAAACCGTGCCCAATAAATGATGCCAATTGCTACAAACAAGTAATAAAAACGACACATTTATTATGATAAAGAGATTATTATTGCACTCAGCAGATTGCAGATGTGTTTTAAGTAGACACCAACAACAAGAAATTCACAATATTTTATCCAGATCCATTATTTTGGGAAAAGGAATCCACATAGTATAACTGAAAATTTAGTTGAAAACGAAAGATTAGAAGGAGGAATTCTTAAAGCTTAGAAGATTAGAGCATTATATAATTGCCATTTATTTCCACATCATGTTATTAGTGAAATACACACCACTAATACATCAAATCTAATATACCAAGGGGAGGTTGATTAATCCCAAATATTTTTCAACCTAAACTCACCATTCTTCTCAGCAGCCTTTATGCTGCTGCTAACATAACTGATGACGTGTTTGGTCTTCCATTTAACTGTTCCATTTATGCCACCAGCAGAGTGCATGAAAAAAGCTTTCCAAAATAAAACAGATGCAAGGCAAACTGGATTAATATCATGTCAACAGTTTCTCAGAAATCAAAAGCCACCAGTTAGAATATAATTTGCTTTGAAATACCGTACTCTGCACGTACTAATCAGGAAGGAATGGACTGAGGGAAGTTATTTTTTATGGACAATTCTGCATTTGTACCCACCCTAATTAGGAATGTACTTCTCCAGAAGTACAATCTGGGTGAAAGCAGCAGATCAAACACAACAAGTTTAATGAATATATTTTTTCCTTTAAAAAATGTTTTTTGTACTTTCATTTTCCTACTCATATTGAAATACTGCCCCTCAATGAAGCCAAACTTATCGATTCACAAAATGTTTAGGGGTCCCCCTGCATCCCCCCAAAAAAGCACTGCATATATTGATAAATGACACATAACATAAAATCTTGACCTGAAGAATGGCTGTTGATAAGTCTTCTGTAGCAAAAACCACAAAGAGTCATGTGGAACTCTAAAGACTAACAACAACTTCATAGCCTTATATAAGTAGTGTAAAACACTACAGGCCACTACAGACAACAGGCCACTTCACCAGATGCAGGTAATTTACAGGAAAGTACTTTTCCGAGTTTCTGCTGTGTACCCATTACTGACTTAAAACACAATTTTCCTTTCCCCCGTTGCGTTTCAAATCACATTTGTACATTGTTGTACGCATCAGTACACTTGGATGTGTTTCCAAGTTGTTTGCTGTCTGTCCACACACAACAGTAGGGGTATGGATGTCTTCACATGTCATAAGTTTTCAAATCTAATCAAAGGGGGTTTAGGGGGAAACACCTCAAAACGAAGCATTTCCTCAGAAAACTAAAGAGTAGATGTGGATTGTGTATAATGTTGTGCTTCACAAACCAGCAGTGGGAGTGCACTGGATGCAAAACAAACGCGAAGGTGTGTACACAGCAGTCATTTCCCTCTAAAGTCTTCCTTCTGGTTTCAATTTTACAATCTTCCCCAAACCATGTGTGTAGGTTTATACCCAGTGCTTTTTTTTCTAAAAAAATGTTTAGGGGTACTCTCATTTTGAGTCAAGAAAATCACCATTTTATAGTTCAAATTGGGGGATATAAATACAGTAAATGGACAAAAGTATAAAGATTCACAAAACGTTTAGGGGTATGTGTAACCCTGCATCCCCCCAGAAAAAGCACTGTTTATACCTTATAACTCAGGTTAATATTTCATGCATCTAATGAAGTGGACTGTAGTCTGTGAAAGCTTATGCCATAATAATTATGTTATTCTTTAAGGGGGTCAGAATACTTTCTTTTATTTATATCTAAATATATACAGGCATCACATAATATGATAATCTCACATTCAAGTGCTGCAGAATACAGTATCATATACAACTTGCCCCACACAGTTTATGAACTTAAATGACAAGAGTGCTTTCCAAATCTTGTCTTCCACATGTATTTAACTAACCACATATTTCTCCCTATAATCCAGTTAACCTTACAGTTCATAACTTCTTGAACATTCCACTCCAACTATCATTTACCCCTTGTCTCCAGGAATCCAGACCTTTCATATGCAGTGTGATTTGAAATTATGCAAGAAGCTCATGATACTAAACACTACATCAGTTACATTTCTTTAGACATTATTGGATTTTAGTGCAAATGCACTGAATCCTCAATATAGTCCTGTGATTTAGAGCAGGCATTTTTACAGTGCTTTATTTTTCTGCAGAAAGAAATTATATTTCATATGTTTATTAGCAGTAATGCCCAGATGTCAATTGTAAATTCAATATATGGCAAACTTCATTTTACTAAATACAGTCTAAGAAAAATAAACATCCTAAATTAGCTTCTGTATTGGGCATCAGAAAATTATCTGATAAAAATTATCCTAATCCATTAGAAAAAAATCCAGATCAAAATTTTGCAGGAAAAAAACACATCACTGGAATATGCTAGGTTGATACTGAAAGGGGGAAGTCCTATACTAAGCAGATTCCTTGTTCAATTGACATTTCTGTTTATATGAACGCATGGACAAAAGATCAAAGCCATTGACTCCTACATCAACTTCGAAATATTCAGCCTGTGTTCAGCCTAAGATCTGAACACAGCCTGATGACATACAATCACAGTGTCCTTGCCAGGGCACTGGACTTTGGAAGCACCAACAATCAGTTGATTATTGGTGCTTGCAAAAGGGCTCTGCCTTTTCCCACAGTGGTTTGATTTCAAATTGTGCAAGCAAAGGAAACTGGGTCACCTGATGTCACTGTTATATCAAGTGACTGTCAGGTGGGCATTCGCACCCAACTGTCAAAGTTGGCCTGCAGTGGTTGGGGAAAACCATACCATCCAGATCCAGTTCCCCCACCCTTGAAGTAGGCTCTCACCATACAAAGAGGGATCCAGTACAAATGATCTTCTGTGGTTCCAGAGATGGGGAAGGAGCCATAGTTATATAGTTCTGGTTCCCACCAAGCCTTAGTGCAACCTGACACCTACATGGCACCTAAGCAGCCTACTTTGAATGCTTGTCACCTCCTCTCCCATTCTATCTCAAAGGGCTGTAACCAGATGCAGCCATCACTCCTTTAGTATCAGCAAACTTTTCTTCCTCCATCCCACCTACTTTGTTTACTACCTAACCCAATTAAGAGTTCTGGAGAACTTGAGAGTTTGCACACTATTTTGAGATTGTTTAGTTGGCCCAGCAAAGGTACTACTTCAATAGGGAATTTGTATGTGAAGACAATATAATATGTTTAGGTTGCAATTATCTGTGCCTTCTTATTCACCACAGACAAGTGGAAACATTAAGCTCAGTGGCAGACACATGTCATGTACGTAAAAGGACCCAGGTTCTATCCCTGATATTTCCAGGCACAGCTGGCAAATGCTTCTATCTAAAATTCTGGAGAGCTGTAATGTAGACAATACTGTCTGAGACATGGTGGACCTATGCTCTGACTTCAAATAAGGCAGCCTTCTATGTTTTTCTAATCTGAAGAAATAGAAAATCAGTTGCAAAGTACAGGTTTCCCCACTTTTTTTCCCTATCCTTGGAGTATTTGATCCCGTGTGCCCTTAACATTCTCCTCATAATTCTGAAGGCAAGCCCTTTCTCAGCAACAAATATTCACGATGCAACATGGAGTACAAGTACCTGCAAACATCACTAGTCAAGCAAAAAGGCAAATACTGAAATATGTTTCCAACCTACTGTTAAAACACCAGCTACCCAGTGAGATACTTTGCTTTATGGTATACAGCATGTTTCTTCTTGTGCATTAATATACCTCATCATGCCTTCATTTGCTCTGAAGATTATTTCCTATGCCCTAGTTTGCCCAGGCAAGCATTTAAGTATGTTCTCCTCTCCTGGTAAATAGGATTCTCACTCTTTAATTTGCCCAAGCTTCCCCAGCTGGTGTAATCCTAAGGGTGAAATAAATGGCTGTGATTCCAAGCCCTGGGCCAACACACACACAAACAAGCACACAGCTGGTGGGTGGTCTGCAGTAGAGGAATGTGTCTTACATTAACCATCATCTACAGTCCTTCAATATGATCTAAATCTAAGCCGGCACACAACGTACTAATGTTCTACTACATGTTATCTCCTCATTCTAAATACTTGCCTCTGAAATGGAACAGAGGGGTGTTTGGGGGGGGGGGGATTACTTCTGTCCATATATTTATAAATGGATCCTTCTAAACTGGATGCTCAGGTCAAAATATTCTACATGCACCCATCAGGATCACAGTGTCACTTAATTTACATCCCCGCATCCCATCCCACCCAAATTTTCGACCCATTTCATTTATCCTTCGAAATTCCACTTGTGCCTGTGTGGAAATCCAAAAATTTATCCGGGGGGAGTTGGGTTGGGATGTGTGTGTTTTTTTTTGGGGGGGGGGAACACACACGCTGCGTCCAGCCATGGAAGCAATAATGAACATGCCCTTGTTTTTCAGATCCTATGCCTCCAGCCCTGCCGGCCCTTTTCCTCTCTGCAGAAGGTTCAGAAATTTCCACCATTGCCTCGGCGGCCAGGAATGGGGCGAGAACCCGGGACTGAGGCCGCCGGGAGAGGAGCCGGGGAGCCGCCGCCGCCGCTTGGCCCCGGGGCGGAGTCGCGGGCTCCGGAGCAGGCCGTAGCCAGGGAACGCGCAGCCCGGGCGGGAAGGGCGCCGCTTGCCGCTCAGGGAAGGGGGCTCTCGCAGAGACCGACCTGTCAGCAGGAGGGTGGTGAGGGCGGCTCCGCTGCGCCTGCTGTGGGACCACGACCCCGCTCCGTAGCGCGCCATGGCTCGCTCCGTCGGCGCCTGCTGCTGCTGCTGTTACTGCTGCGGCCGCCAAACAGGACCATCGCCGCCACCAGCATCCCTCCCTCCTCCTCCTCCCCTTCTTCCATAGAGACGGTCTCTATGGCAGCGCGGAGGGCGGGGCCTAAGGCCGGCTCGTGGCGGGCCTGGCTTCGCCTCGCCTCAAGTGAGGCCTTCGGGTTGTTTTCCTCTCCTCTGGAGTCGGGCATTGCCGCCCGCAGAGAAGGAGCCTCTGGAGCTCAACGTAGTCATTAAGGGGATATGCGTTGGTCTTCTCCACACCCACCCACCTAGTGCAGGATTTATGCATAAGCTAAACAAGCCATAGCTTAGGGCCCCACTCTCTTGGGGGTCCCAACAAAAATTAAAGGGGGCGGGGACTGGATGCACAAGATCCAGTCTTGTGTTGTGTAGGCACCTATGATGTAAGTCATGGGCCCCGCCTGCTCCCTAAAATATCCCTGGTTTGCTCATTTCTATATATAGGGTGCCTACATTCTGCATGGACTGGTTGCATGGTAACTTGTGCAAATGGCTTTAGATTCCTATTAGGTCCATAAATATAGCATATATTCAACACAAAAAACAGTGGCAATTAGTTGTTGATAAAGGACAGCTGGACATATAAAGGGCCCCATTACCTTCAGTAGCTTAGGGCCTCATCAAACCTAAATCCGGCACCGGTTGGTCTTTTCCACACTCCCACACACTTTTAAGAAAATGTAAAATGCTGCCTAACATGCTGTTTGTCTGCCTCGCCCCAATATTGTCTGTGCAGGCTGGCAGCAGCAGCAGCTCCCTGGAGTTTTGGGTCGGAGTCTCTCCCAGCCCCACCAGGAGATGGGGGGGGATTGAACCTAGGACCTTCTGCATGCAAAGCAGGATCTATCCCTGGGATGCAGACCCTCCCTAGAGACAAGTAAAGAGATGCCTTTCACCGGACCAGCAGATTTGGGAGCAGGCTTGCCTAGGAAGCTGCCTTATATTGAGTTGGACCATTGTTTCATCAAGGTCCGTATATATTGCCTATACATTGATTGGCAATGGCTCTCTCTGGTTTTGTGCAGAGATGATTATTGTTATTTATTAGCGACTTGTAAAAATAACTCAGAGCAACTTACGAACACATTAGGAATACTCAGTGCTTCTTTCTTAAAAAAATGTTTAGGGGTACTCTCGTTTTGACTCAAGAAAATCACCATTTTATAGTTCAAATTGGGAAAAATAAATACAGTAAATGGACAATAGAACAAAGATTCACCAAATGTTTAGGGCTATGTGTACCCCCCAGAAAAAAGCTCTGGGAATACTAAAAACCAATTCCAACAAACGCCATTAAAAACCTAGCAAGTACATCTGTCAGAAATGAAAAGGCAAGTCAAGCAGGACCTCCCCCCCAACCAAAAGTGGCTACAAATACTTTAAAAACCTTCTTAAAAAGGGGCCAAAAGCCTGGGTAAAAAAAGGAAAGTTTTTGCCTGGTGCCTAAAACTAGGCAAAGAGGGTGCCAGGCGAGCCTCCCTGCGGAGAGTCTTCCACAAGCGTTGAGCCACCACTGAAAAGGTCTGTTCTCCTGTTGCCATCCTCTTGATCTACCACAGAGAAGGAAGATCCAAGGATCAAACTTGTGACCTTCTGCATGCAAAGCAGAAGCACTTCCACTGAACCACGTCCCTTTGTTCGGTCTTAATTCTTGCCCTGTTAGAATTCATCTATCCTTTCTCCCTGGTCGCAAGCTTACATACAAAGTGTGAAAGGGAGAGGCGGGCAAGGCAAGGAGCCCAGAGGAGGGCATGGTAGCATTGCAGCTGCTGTTATTTACTAAATTATTTGTACAACTCTGAAAACAGTTGAAAGGTATGGGATACAAAATTTATCTCTCACACACACAAGCACACTGTAGATTATATATGAAGAGAGAGAGTATGTGTGTGTCTGTGTGTGAGTGAGAGAGAGAGAGAGAGTGTAAAATACACACATATTATATTAATGTTGCTATGATATGCTGTTTTGGGATGAAAATTGTTATTTATATCAGTAGTAATAATAATATGTTGTGTTATTTGATGTGTATCCTGGAAGACTTAGAGTGTGCAAGGAAAATATTAGAACCAGCAACTGAATTTCAGTCCCAGACAGCTGGAGGACACTAGGTTGGTGAATAATATAATATGATATAATATACATAGAACTTCAAGAAAAGAAACTTAGTAGCTGTAAGTGTAGGGTAGATAACAGCAATATTAAAAATAAAAATCATTGCCTTGCAAGCATCAGGTGATTTAAAATGTGTATAGCACATCAATATACTTAAGAGTTGTAGAATAAATGACAGTGCCTCTTATAGATCAGTAACTGGTGAATGATGAAGCAGTAACTGGTTCAAAACAAGACTTGGACTTGGTGCTTGAATTACAAGAGGATGCAGAAAGGTTTTACAACCAGCCTTTTATTGCCTTTTTTGAAGACCCAGGGGAAATCATTTGACTGAATTGGGGTGAGAATTGGGGTGGGTTGTGGATTTTGTTGAGAAGTCCTTTGAGCCCCATAATTCAAGCATTCTTAAGAGTAAACAGACTGTTCTCACAATGGAGAGATGTACTGGGACTGGGGCTATTTAATTTATTCATAAATTATCTGGAGTTGGGGATAAGCAGTGAGGCAACCGTAGCCAAGTTTGCAGATAGCGGCAAATTAAAAACCTAAGCTGATTGCAGAACACTCCAAAGGAATTCTCCAAACTGAGTAAATGAGAAATAAAATGACAAAAGACAGCTAAGGAAGGATGTGAACATAGAGGTTTATTTAAAACTATGTATGGTTTGGAAATAGCAGGTGGAAAATGCTTTGCCTCTCTCACACACAGTAGTAGAACTTTTGTCAACTTTTGAAACTGATTGGCAGTAGATTCATGGCAAAGTACTTCTGCATGAACTTAACGGAATTTGCTGCCACAGGATGCAGTGGTCATTAACCTCAATGGCTAGATTAGACAAAGTCATGCAAAATAGGTCTATAAGCAGCTATTAATTGTAATTGCTAGATTGAGCCTCCAGATTCAGAGGTACTATGTCTTAAATATCAATTCCTGATTGTTAGGTACAGTTCTGTAAAAGGAATCAGTCCTGTTTTTTATCTTGGCAACGTAGAAAACCAGTGACCGACTCTGGGGTTGCGGCGCTCATCATCTCACTTTATTGGCCGAGGGAGCCAGCGTACAGCTTCCGGGTCATGTGGCCAGCATGACTAAGCTGCTTCTGGCGAACCAGAGCAGCACACGGAAACGCCATTTACCTTCCCGCCGGAGTGGTACCTATTTATCTACTTGCACTTTCACGTGCTTTCGAACTGCTAGGTGGGCAGGAGCTGGGACCGAGCAATGGGAGCTGACCCTGTCACGGGGATTCGAACCGCCGACCTTTTGATCGGCAAGTCCTAGGCTCTGTGGTTTAACCCACAGCGCCACCCGCGTCCCACTTGCTAGAGGGCAACAAAAGGACAGGGCTACAGCATTCATGCCCGACTTGTGGGCTTCTCAGAAGCATCTGATTGCCACTGTGGGTAACGAAATGCTAAATTAGATGGACCTTTGATCTGATCCTTCCAGGAAAAAAAGTATGACTTGACCTGGTTGATGATCTCCGGCGGGCTAGGGACAAAGGTGAGAGCTGTTTCCTAGTTCTGCTGGATCTCTCAGCGATGTTTGATACCATCGACCATAACATCCTTCTGGACCTTCTTGAGGGGCTGGGAGCTGGGGGCACTGTCCTACAGTGGTTCCGCTCCTCCCTCCTGGGCCGTGTTCAGAAAGTGGTGGGGGGGGATGAGTGTTCAGACCCCTGGGCTCTCACTTGTGGGGTGCCTCAGGGTTCTGTCCTCTCCACCATGCTTTTCAACATTTACATGCAGCCGCTGGGAGAGATCATCAGGAGGTTTGGGCTGGGTGTTCATCAGTATGCAGATGATACCCAGCTCTACCTCTCTTTTAAATCAGAACCAGTGAGGGCAGTAAAGGTCCTGTGTGAGTGTCTGGAGGCGGTTGGAGGATGGATGGCGGCTAACAGATTGAGGTTTAATCCTGACAAGACAGATGTACTGTTTCTGGGGGACAGGAGGCGGGCAGGTGTGGAGGATTCCCTGGTCCTGAATGGGGTAACTGTGCCCCTGAAGGACCAAGTGCGCAGCCTGGGAGTCATTTTGGACTCACAGCTGTCCATGGAGGCACAGGTCAAATCTGTGTCCAGGGCAGCTGTTTACTAGCTTCATCTGGTATGTAGGCTGAGACCCTATCTGCCTGCGGACTGTCTCGCCAGAGTGGTGCATGCTCTGGTTATCTCCCGCTTGGACTACTGCAATGCACTCTACGTGGGGCTACCTTTGAAGGTGACTCGGAAACTACAACTAATCCAGAAAGCGGCAGCTAGACTGGTGACTGGGAGCGGCCGCCGAGACCATATAACACCGGTCTTGAAAGACCTACATTGGCTCCCAGTATGTTTCCGAGCACAATTCAAAGTGTTGGTGCTGACCTTTAAAGCCCTAAACAGCCTCGGTCCAGTATACCTGAAGGAGCGTCTCCACCCCCATCATTCTGCCCGGACGCTGAGGTCCAGCGCCGAGGGCCTTCTGCCGGTTCCCTCATTGCGAGAAGCAAAGCTACAGGGAACCAGGCAGAGGGCCTTCTCGGTAGTGGCGCCCACCCTGTGGAACGCCCTTCCAGTAGATGTCAAAGCAATAAACAACTACCTGACATTCAGAAGACATCTTAAGGCAGCCCTGTTCAGGGAAGTTTTTAACGTGTGATATTTTGCTGTATTTTTGGTTTTTATGGAAGCCGCCCAGAGTGGCTGGGGAGGCCCAGCCAGATGGGTGGGGTATAAATAAATTATTATTATTATTATTATTATTATTATTATTATTATTACTATGAATAAGAAAGGACATGGTATGTTCCAGCACACGTTTGTACTCTATTAAAAAATGAAGCATGGCTTTGAGAGGTCCTAAATCAGGGGTGCCCAAACTTTTTTCAAAGAGGCCAGATTTGATGAAGTGAACATGCGTGAGGGCCGGTCAAAGTTGTTGAACTTTTTTTAGGATTGAAGTTGTTAGCTTTTTTTTTTTTTAAGGATTTGACCCCGGACATTCCTGCCTGAAAAGTGTTCTGTTTAGATCGAAATCTTGTACTATACTTGTATTATACATTTCTGACTCCACATGTTCCACAAAAACATTGGCACCCATGTGTGGCAATGTAGTCAGAGGGTGAATGTAACAATTAACCAGTTAACCAACAATTAACCCTGGTAATTCAGTCTTCTGCCAAGCAACAAGAAGACTTTTCACTATACAGTACTTCTTGATTTGGCTGGAAGGTTAAGACAACTGGCCAACCAGTGAAAAGTATCACTGGGTCAATGATTGCTGAGTGTAAGGCTTAAATGTGGGAAATCCCATGCTCAGATCCCTGCTTACTCAAGCAGCTCACTGGATGGCCTTTTGCTTTCTAGCAAATATAACTGAATAACAACCACCACCCTCTCATTACACTCCGCTGTTCTGAATAAACAAGTCATATGCACAATGCAGCTTTCATAACATTCTTAAGACTTCTCCTCTTTTGTGCTGTCCAGTGCCAACTACTGACCTTTAAAACCTTCCAGCAGATCGAAATAATGAATCATAAAGGCAGTTCTTTTAATGCTATTTATGGCCGTAGCTCCACAAGTAACATGTGCTGTTCTTTGATCTGTGCACTTTTAGATTAGCCCACACAAAATAAAATTCCAAGTTCTGCAGAAATTGCTTTCATCAGCTTTTTGCTACCTTACTTGGGAACTGTGACAAAAGCAAGGAGTAGCTTCTTGGCTGACAGATTGATCACACTGAAAGGAAGAGACAGGGTTAGCATCTGCCAAAGTTTGATTTTAGGCAAAAACAAAAAGCCCTGCTATTTTGTTTAGCTGTGCTTCGTGCCACATACCTTTGCTTTTCTGTAACCCTTGCTTTTGTGCAGTGCAAAGATTTGAATTCTGGGAAGACACATTATTAGCCTTGGCTTGGCACCCGTCTTGGAAAATGAGTCACGTGTTTCAGAGAGGGAGCCCAGTACATATCCAAAAATGGAAGCAAATAAAAACGCTCTTTAAAATTATTGAAAAAAACACACACAACCAACTTTGCAGGCAAATTGAAGTTGCTGAGCCAGCAATAATTACTCATTTGTAGCCAAACCACCATACATCTTTGTGACACTGGCAACATTACAGTGGTCATATAGCTGGAGCTGGCTCAAATATTTATGAAAAGTTTCTGTTATGTTTCATAAACAAAAATTTGGCACAGATTATACTGGTAATGGAAAAAGAATCCTTGTTAAAGAAAAGGATGGGATTGGGGAATATTTTTGAGCCTGAGATCTACATTCCCTTCTGGGCAACCTTATGAGGACCACATGCCAGCAGTTGGCAGAACCAGAAAGAAAAACAGGGAGAGCAACAAATGCAGATTTTACCTTTGCATACCCTGCCACATTTCTCTGATGGAACTATTCCATATTCCTATATAATTCCTATTTAATAATAATAATAATAATAATAATAATAATAATAATACACCACCCATCTGACTGGGTTGTCCCAGCCATTCTAGGGGGGGGGGCTTCCAACATATATCAAAACAAAATAAATATTAAACATTAAAAACACTTCCCTATACAGGGCTGCCTTCAGATGGCTTGGGGATCAGATAACTCCATACCTTCCAATATTCCTCTGATGAAAATAGGGATGTCCTAAGGAAAAGCGGGACATTTCGGAATCAAATTAGAAACCAGGATGGCTTCTGTAAATCTGGGTCTGTCCCTAGAAAATAGGGACACTTGGAGGGCATACCATTGTGCAGCAGGAATGTTCCTGCACACACTCATACACCCTTCTTGATGCGCCCTCCATAGAAGCAAGGGGCCTTATCAGAGTTCAAGAACACATTCCAGCCAGGAGAAAACACTCAGGTTATGAAGCAGGGCCAGTGAGAGAGGGCTGCAGCCTGGAGGAGAGTTCTCATGCATGTAGGTACTAATTACCTGGTGTGTCAAGGGTCCCATCGTTAACGAAGAGAACTGCCTTCTACTAGGAGGAGTACACAATTATCCTTCAAAAAGAATTGCTAAAGTCTAACAACTTCTCTTGGCTGCTGTGCTTAGATCTCTTGACTCCTAAGGTATGTAACCAGCCCTTACAAGGTCTCCTCAAAAATGGATATTGGAGGGTTGGAAAAGTTTAAGAAATGATAAGGCATATATAGAGCAACTCCCCTATGATGAAAGAAGCATCTGGATTTTTTTAGTTTAGAAAAAAAAGTTGAGTAAGAGGTGACATGATAGAGGTTTATAAAATGATGCACGGCATGGAGAAAGTGGATAGAGGGGGGGGGGGGAATTCCCCATAGCACTGGAACTTGCAGGCATACAGTGAAGCTGGATGCTGGAAGATTCAGAATAAAAGTACCATACTTCTTCTTGCAGAGTGTAGTTAAGCTTTGAAACACAGGGGGCGATGATGGCCACCAGTTTGGGTGGCTTTAGAAGAGGACTGGGCAAATTCACAGAGGACAGGGCTATCAACAGCTACTTTGCAAACCAACTTCCACTAATAGAATGCATTTTTGCTTGACTGTTTTCACTACTAAGTGCAGTAGTACCTTGGGTTAAGAACTTAATTCGTTCTGGAGGTCCGTTCTTAACCTGAGACTGTTCTTAATGTGAAGCACCACTTTAGCTAATGGGGCCTCCTGCTGCTGCTGCCACGCCGCTGCTGCGCGATTACTGTTCTCATCCTGAAGCAAAGTTCTTAACCCGAGGTACTATTTCTGGGTTAGCAGAGTCTGTGACCTGAAGCGTCTGTAACCCAAGGTATCACTGTATTCTCCTCATTCATGCATTTTTGTGCACATCTCTTGGCTGGAGAGCTGCACAGCAAAATATAGAGAAGTACAAGTTCCAAATGATAGCTGTTACAGTTCGCATGTTGTTTTAGAATATGTGATGAGTTAGGACTGCCTTTAAATGTGAACTGAATAGAATTTCTCCTCCATCTTCCCCGTTGTGGGAAGGGGGTTCTCTCACAGCATTCATATTATTTATCG
The DNA here is from genome assembly GCF_964106915.1 of Podarcis gaigeae. Taxonomy (NCBI): domain Eukaryota; kingdom Metazoa; phylum Chordata; class Lepidosauria; order Squamata; family Lacertidae; genus Podarcis; species Podarcis gaigeae. Next base: position 28,513,160 of record NC_139688.1, read on the forward strand.
CTATCTCTCACACAGAGCACATAATTGATTATCGCAAAAGCTATTCCTCTATCATTATTTCTATGTTTCTGCCTTTCTCTTTTTTTTAACTCAGTTATGTACAGTGATTTACCTCAGCAACTGCTGCTCTGGAGCCCTCTGTAGGCCAACTGTAATAACTGAAACATCAATGGTGGTTTACATCCTGGTACAAAAATCCAGCTGTCAAAATAATAAACAGGATTAATAGATTTAAGACTACGAGGAATACATAAAATGGCATGCACTTTATAAGATACCCTTCATCCAGAGGAGCTTGCATTTTAATTTGAGAACAATATGGGTCATAAATGTACAGAAAAAAGGTAAGAGAGGAAAATATTAGCTTTATACAGCTAAAAGCAGTAACAACAACAAAAAATGCTGTGCAGTTAATGCTGAGCGCCACTCATCTTCTGCTACGGGCTTGCTACTGTTCCCTCCTCTGCTTTGTTTTGCAACATCATTGCATTCTATTAAAAAGAAATAACTGGCTTGTAATTACAATGGTTAGCGATTAGAGTTCTAACCACATTATGTAGAGTTGTGCTGATGACAGTGTTATATTAATTGTGCAAATAAAAAACGAGCCTTTGTTAGCAAAAGTGCAAGCCTTGGTGGTGGTAAAGGAGGTATGAAGTCTAAGTGTTAGTATGTTTGTTGTGGATGAAATAAATCAAGTCTTGACTCTCCTAGAAAGCAATCCTAATTACTAGGGAGGATAACGGCCAACCTCACTCTCCATGCACGGAGAGCAAGTTTCATGGGCTGAGGTCTCCTCTGTGCAGTGACAGAAAACGCCACCATTGTTCCTTTACCTCCAGAATCTTCCTTCTCAATCTCGTGGCCTGGATGGAGCCGTAAGGCATATACTGAAGAGCCGCCTGCCATGTCTCTCATCTTTTCCATTTCTAGTGAGGTGCCTGAGCATCACTGTGTGACTCTTGACTAAAACCATGTCTATGAGCAAAGACTAATTGAAAAGCAGAAGGCAATAGGTTTGGAAATGTGGCACTCCCAGGAGCTTGTTGTGTGGATCCTGGGGATTGCATATTTGCAGAATCCAAAGCCCCCTCATTCCCCTGAACACCCAACTACAGAAAGTGGGGAGTCAGGAACACCAGCCCTGGAGCTGGCACACTTATTTTCCCTAGTGTAACTGGGAAAGGAACTATTTAAAAGCAGAACCAGGAAGGGCACAGAATATTTCCCTCCATACGTCTGCCATGGCCAGTATGAACTGTCTTAGGGAAGTGGCAATATCTCTGCCACAGAATCTCACCATTCCCACCATCATAGGATTGTGCTTCCAGCAGTTTAAAGATTTGTGCCAATGTGAAACATAGAAGGGTGCTAGAAATCTAAATTATTGTACATTCTTCTTGCCATAGGAATCGCCAAAATGTTGAAGAATTTAACTAATGAATATATACTGTTGGATTGTTATATAGCTTTATTAAGTGTTCTTCTCAAACAGTAATATAATTTTGAGAAGTAAAATGTTGTTAAGTCATCCTTTAATGGCATCAGAACTAACGACTGCCCATTTTTGAAAGAATTTGGAAGGAGCCACGAAAGGATATTGGTATAAAAAATGTGTGGGATATAACTTTGTTTGGAAAGTTGACAAATAAAATTGGCTAGGGGGACTAAAAAGAGCAGCAGCTTTAGATCAGAACGGTTTGATTTTTTCAGTGAATAACTAATGATGTAATATGCCAACCTCTCAGTATGCTATTTTCTGTAACTCATAGTTATTTGCTTTTACATTAAAGATAACAGCAACATTTGTTATCTTTCGACTGTACTCTGTAGAGAGTAATTCTTGTGTGACTTTTGATGCACATATTTGTCTTTGGAGCTAAGTTTTATTTATGTTCAAAATGTTATTTATATTTTAAGTTACATTTTTGATATAATTCCCTGCACAAATTTTCTATTGGTCAATACACGCACAAGCTGCCTGTGATACTTAAATAAAATGTGATACTTAAATAAAAAAAATCAACTAGCAGCTTCTAAATTAAATCTGTATGACAGCTATAGCCAAATGACTATTTATAAATACTTGTATATTCACACAGCTCTTACAGTTGTGCAGTTCTGAGTCAGAAAAGAAGTGGTACTGTATGCTGAGCACTAGAACTGCAACCTTGGGGTTCCACTCTTATGATTTCCTGTCACCTGCATTCATGAGCTATCATGAAGAATCTCCACCTAAGTGATGGATGTGAAGGGAGTGCTATTGTTTGCTTGAAGGCTTGCTTCCTCCTGACTTGGTGTGCTAAGGCAGCCCTTGTGTTCCATTTGGTATCGCTGATAATTATTAGCACTGTCACAGTGCATCGCCGACTCCCGGAGCACATTTGCTTGGGAGAGCCACACAAATGAAAACAGTTGGGTAGGCAAGCTTGAGACTCTCTTTGTCCATAATGAGGCAACGTTCCTGAAGTGACAGGTTTCATTTTAAGCGTTTCGGATTTCAAAATCTCTCGGATTCATGATGCATTTTCCACTGAGATGCCCCACCTCCTAGCAAAATTCTACTGTAAGATGTTTGCTGCATTGCAAAGTACTTCAAAGACCCCCAGTATTTATTATAATTATTAAGACTTTTATTTCTAACAATGTTCTCTGTGGTAACGTCATAAGAAGAGTCTGCAGCCCATCTATTCCAGCACCCGCCCTGTGGAACGCCCTCCCACCAGATGTCAAAGAGAAAAATAACTACCAAACTTTTAGAAGACATCTGAAGGCAGCCTTGTTTAGGGAAGCTTTTAATGTTTAATAGGTTATTGTATTTTAGTGTTTTGTTGGAAGCCGCCCAGAGTGGCTGGGGAAACCCAGCCAGATGGTTATTATATTATTATTATCCTGTTCTCACAGTGGCCAACCAGATGCCTGCAGAAAATCTGAGTACAAGAGCATTGTCTCCTAAGGTCATCAGCAACAGGTATTCAGAAGCATACAAACTCATGTCCATGAGTGAGTTCTAGTGTTATCAGATCCATGGATTCACTAATCGTTGTTCAGTCATTCTTTAATCTAGTGATTGTAACCTGGGGATTTACCGTGCAATCTGATGAATGCTCAGAAGCAAGCGCCATTGAATTTGGGGGATTTACTCCATGTATAGAAGGTGTAGGGGATGTTTTTGATCTGGCAGGCACGATCCTAGTCTCCCCACACCACCTCAGGCCAGCTCTGACAGCTGGGCAGGGCAACCCACCAATCTACCATCTCATGTCCTAATGACGTCAGATGATTGACTCCTGCCAAAGCCTTTTCTGCAGTGCTTCAGAAGCCATGGGGGCAGGGGAGTGAGGCCAAAATTTGACACATCCTCCAGCCCTCATGCTGCCTTGCCAAAACCAGATAAGCAAGGCACCAGGCTTTGGGAAACAGGTGTGAGCCTCTGGCAGGGTCCTAGAGCCCTCCTACCTCCTTCCCAAAGCTGAGAAACCTAACTAGGCTTTAGGAAGGAGGAATCTAGGACTGTGTCAGAGCCCTCCTGCCTTCTTCCCAAAACCCAGTGCCCCCTTACCTGACTGTGGGAAGGCATCGCAAGGGCTGGGGAGTCTCAAACGTTGCCAAGGACTGAAGAAAAAGGCCTCTCGGGCTGCATGCATTAGACTTGTTTACATTGTGTAGCAGAGGTGGTCTCGCATTTCAGGCAGCAGTTTCCCTCAGCTCTACCCGGGGACACCAAGGGTTGAACCTGGGACCTTTATGTATACTGGACATGTGTTCTACCACTGAGCCACAGCCCTTTCACCTTGCTTCGCAAGTGGATTTTCTGTGCCTTCCTAACAGCCAAGAAACAGGTCTGGCAACACTGGAAGGAAAAACTGTCTTGGTGCTAATACATCTGTGGATAGAGAACTGACTTTGCTGCCTCTGGATGAGCCAGCAGTCAATTGGTGACAGCACTGTGGGGCGTACAACACTATTTGGACTGCCTTCACTCTGACACCAATACTCGCTGAAGGGCTTACTTTCACTGTTCTGTATCCTAGTTGCTCCCAAGGCTCTGCCCAGTCTTCCCCCTTCCAAAATCCCCAGCTTATCCCCCCTCTGTCAGTATAAGGGGTGAGGTTTATAGGGCCCAAGATACTTACGGCTTGATACTTGCAATGAAATCCTGTATGTGTATACTCAGAAATAAGCCCCAAAGGATTTGTTCCCAGTTTAGGATAGCTGCTTAAATCTAGGCTGATCTAGCAAAGGGGTTGGGGAGAAAAGAAGTCTTAAAGATAGGAAAATGTGCAAGAGGATCAGTTAGTAATTAAATCCCAATGTTTTACACCACAGTAAATTAGTCATTAATCTGCATCTTTAATTTGATTTGCTATGTTTGTAAATAATCAATGTTTAAGCTTTGTTAATAGCACTACAGTGCCTTGAGCAGGTAAAAAACCCCTGAGAGGTCTCTCCTTCAGCCTCGCAACAACTTCATTCTCACCACGACTGTTGACATTTTAGTTCCACAAATGACATTGGAGATGGTTTCCATGGAAACTAAAGATTCAGCCACACACATTCTTGAAACAGACAAATGAGAATATCTGTTTCCTACTACTGACCAAATATTTAATGTCACCAGTGTTTACTAGAAAGCTCCAGGGCATAAGAAGGCTTCAGAAAAAGGACTTAAAGGGAACCATCCCTTCCATATCCTATCTATCTATCTATCTATCTATCTATCTATCTATCTATCTATCCTAACAGCAAGGTCATTCTCAGAGAGCTGATCCTTATATAGCCAAGCCAGACCAAAACTCAGCAGTAGAAAACAACATGTAGGAGAAACTCTAAGGGAGGGGAAAACAACAATTTCTGAGGATGTTCAGTGACCATAGAGCTCTGGGGAGGGGTGTGGAATATTGCTGGAAAGGAATGAAATGGAGTATCCAGGAAATGGGCATTGTTAGCTGCCTGGAGTAACAAACAGGAGTACTCCACACTGCAAAACAGGTCTTACTTGTTGTACCTGATGATGCATAGAAAGGAGGCAAAGAGCTGCCCTAGCACAGGAGTTCTGTTAGGGCAGGTGTAGAGAATAATAATAATAATAATAATAATAATAATAATTTATTATTTATACCCCGCCCATCTGGCTGAGTTTCCCCAGCCACTCTGGGCGGCTCCCAATCAGTGTTAAAAACAGTACAGCATTACATATTAAAAACTTCCCTGAACAACTCCCATCATCCTTGGTTTTTTGTCATGAGTGTTGGGGTGGAGGAGAACTGTAGCTCAGCAACATCTGGAGGGCTACAGGCTCCCTTCCTTTGCTCTATGGCACCAGAATATGCCATTCTTGTGCACAAAGTCTACCCAGCTCATGTCAACGAAACAGAAACTCTACATGTGCAAGGGGCATTTGCAAAGCTGTGACTGCTATGGAAAGGAGAAGAGGACCCCATGTGGACACTGGAGGGCACGTGGAGGTCTGGACCACCGCTTACGTATGATAATGGCCATATCCCAGGGATATAGGTAGGTCTGGGTTTGGTCAGAGCTTGGATGGATGACCACCTGTGAACTTTGAGCAGTCCAAAGAGAAAAGAAACCAATAATACTTTGCTGGGTAAACTGAGCAGAAACAGTATATGATATGAGGGGGTCTACAAATCTTTACAAGTTTTGTTTAGAGGAGGGAGATATGCAACTACACAGGATAAAAAGTTATATACACCAATCAAAATTTGAATTGCCTCAGCAAGGAACATGGCATACTGCCTGGTTGCTAGGCAACACCTCCCACCCACCCCCAGTTGGCTTGACTAACTCTAAGCAGAATTAACCCTTAGGTTATTAAATGAATGATCCCTGCAGTTGTACTTCCAGCAGGAACCACATATATAGCTTGTTAGGTTGCATGAAGGAAGAAGAGTGGGATTCTTATGGAAACATAGGGAAATAAATACACAAAGAAATAATCTTTCCGGATGGGTATAAAATAATGTTTTGAAGTGACTAATAATTATGCTAAGTCAGAGTTAAGCAGAAGCACACCATCTTCTAAGCCCTGCTACCCTACCATCCCTCTTGGTTTGAGTGGCGCTTCTTCAAAGCCATAGAGAAGGGAATGAGGAATGGGTAAAAGGACAGAAACTGTGACAAAGGAAAAAAGTGTTAGGTTTGTGAAGATTGTTGGCAGAGTCAGTGACCCACTGCTTATTAAAGTTTCCCAGCTGAAAAAATTTCAAAGCTTGCCCTGCCCGTGAACAATGGTAAAGATTGAACTACACGCCATACAAAATGTAGTTACAAGTGAGGCTATATATCTTAACGTTTCATTCAAGTAAGAGTAGGATTACTGCACACAGTTGTCCCCGTGGCAACATCTGGCCTATATTTCCCCACAAATATAGAAAACAACGTAAGAAGTGGAAAACCTCACACATTCTTTCTTGTTTCCATTCCAAAGTGTGAAGGAAGAGTAAGACATTCCTACCACAGTGTTCTTACTTTATCTCCATGAAAGCCTTCATTCCACTTGCATGAAAAAGAAAACACTGATTTAGTCACAAACATTTCCTTAAAGAATTCTGATTCTGAGGCAAGTGCTGATGTCATAATAAGAGTTCAGAGAGCTTTTCTTCCTCCTTTTTGCTTTTCTCCATAGTAAGCAATGACATCAACTTTCACAGAGGGAGAAAACCCACCTTGACTTTGGATCTTCAGAGGTAAGCATTAACAAGAACTTGCTTTTAGTTTTGCACTTAGATTGCACTTAGTTAACTCATTTTGAGTGCTGTTCTTGTCACCTCTGTCCTTTCCCTTTTTGAGGTGGGGTCTTTTATCTCATTGACTTTACAACAGCTCATTCCCGACAGTAATGGAAAACTTATATTGGTTAGCCTAAGAGAAAGCCGTAGATACCAAAACAACTTCATGTATTCAGCCTTTCGGGCATAAATATATAAATAAATTTCTTTCATCTGAAGGTCGGGATATACACATTTGTAAATAATAATAATGGTCGAATCTGATCCACACTGAAACAACTTGTTCAAACTGATTCCCATAGAACCGAAGCGGCAGCTAAACTGGCAATCCTGGGCGTGTTTACTCAGAAGTGAGTGCCCCTGGGTTCAACAAGAGTAACTCCTGGGACTTAATGCTGCCAGAATTTTTTTTAATAGACCAGATGTTTGCTGGGGATTAACTATGTATTGGGTGTGGTTGCTGGGCGTGCTTGGAAGTAATGTCTGGATATGAAAGAGTGCTAAGGAAGTATTTGCAATGGGTCAGTGCATCTGGCTGTTAACCAGAAGGTTGGTGGTTTGAGCCCACCCAGGGCAGGATTCCTGCACTGCAGGGAATTGGACTAGATGATCCTCAGGTTCCCGTCCAACACTACAATTCTATGATTCTATTTGGGGGATGTTATTGTATGGAGGAAGTGTGAGTGCAGCTTCTGCCTCAGGGCCCTTCTTTCAGCTTCCACCCAAGATCACAAACTGCAGACGATTGATGGTGGAGTTGCTGTTTGACATGAATTAACTGCAGAAACCAGCCCACGGGAGAAATGTTTGTACTATATGTTTTGAACCGGTCACTCTGCTGTTGCAACTTGTGGTGATTTCACTGGTTTCTCTTACATTTCACAGTAAGGATTGTGGTTTTATGGCTCTGTCTCTAAGCCATTACAGCCAAGCTCTATTCTTCTCTAGTTCTGTGAATTTCATACCTTATCTCTAAGCGCAGATCAGTACAAGATGACTTCATCAGAAGGAAGCCAGAGGCTGTTATCACCTGGAATGATAACATTCACACAGTCTCTACTTCTTCTCTCCCTCCCTCACTTGGAGGCAATTGCCGGGGGGGGGGGGGGAGCTGTCAATTTTGGTTTCTCTCATTTTCCCAGTTTTACGATCACTTCTTCACATTTCCACATCAGTCTCCACTTTTTTTAAAAAAAGGTTCTCATGAAAATTTATCCTAATACACACATTTGTAAGCAATTTTCCCCTATACTATGCATGTTGATGTTATTTTCTTTGACATATGCCTTTTTGCGCTGTGGGTTAAACCACAGAGCCTAGGGCTTGCCGATCAGAAGGCCAGTGGTTCGAATCCCCCCGATGGGGTGAGCTCCCGTTGCTCAGTCCCTGCTCCTGCCAACCTAGTAGTTCGAAAGCATGTCAAAGTGCAAGTAGATAAATAGGTACTGCTCTGGCGGGAAGGTAAACGGCGTTTCCATGCACTGATTTGGTTCACCAGAAGCGGCTTAGTCATGCTGGCCACATGACCCAGAAGATATACGCCGGCTCCCTCGGCCAGTAAAGCGAGATGAGTGCCACAACCCCAGAGTCGGCCACGACTGGTCCTGACAGTCAGGGGTCCTTTTACCTTTACCCCAATATACAGAATTTTGTACACATTGCTTGGCAGGAGTACTACATTGCCAAATTCAGAGGAGTGTGAATTTCAAAGGATGGCTGTGTCTTGGTTTATGTATTGTTTTGGAAAGTGTGAATTGGGTAAATTCACATTTAAATGCAAACTGAATCAAACTTCTACACTACAGCCCTTTCAGGTGGGAGATGATTTGGGCCAGGGAACCCTGGCATGGTGTTGAAGGACGGAGTTGTGACAGTCACGTGACCTACCTTGGACTTCCTAAGCCAGTCTACCACCCATGGGTGTCCTGGAGGATACTATCCTTTCACATGCAACTGCCAGGCTGTGTATGAAAGTCTGTAGCTGCCTTCTGTGTATGAAATCAAGGTGTGTGTGCTATTTTGCTCTTTGCCTCAGGCAGCAAAGTGTTTTGGGCTGGCCCTGACCCCTCTGCTATTTGCAGTGAAATCAAACTGTGCCCTCCAGCTTGTGCCTATGGTAAAATAAGTAGATGAGCCTTCCTTATGAATGCAGTAAGCACCAGGAACAACAACTCACATTATAGCAAACCAGAACATCAGTATGAATTGAGCCTGAATGATGCATGAAAATATCCTTAAATGTTTCTGGTCAGCAAACCAGATCCTCCTGGGGCTAAGGAGGATCTCTTTTACCAAGAATGCAAATATTTGTGGGGTGTTGTTGTTGTTTTGTTCCTTTTGCTTTTGCTCTGCCCTCAACAACGCATAATGCGAAAGAGCCACTAATTTGGAAGCTGAAATTATTGTTGCCACTCAATCTTTACTAAGAGCATTTTGTGAAATGTGAGGTCTGTAGAAAACAATTATGTGGTGTGCATACATGACTGCAAAAGAGGAAGCCAACCGTTTTCCTGGAAACAGAGAAAAGGACACTTGTTGACTACTTTAACCCTGTTAGATTCAAGGAGAGTTATTGTAGTGTTTAACAATTCACGTTCAGAAGTACCACATTCTGCATTCAAATATACAACTTGCCCTAAAACGTTTGGCTTCTTTTGGCCTCTGTAATTTATTCTAAGTATTGGCCTACTCGACACATGCCAAATGTGTAGGATATGTTTCAGAAGTGTACATGGGGAAAGTGCAGTGTCTATTGGTAGAGTTAAGGGTAACATTAAGAAATTTCAAATAAGAAGAAGAACCTGCTGTAATGGTTCTAGGGGTTGCTCGTGCGTAAATCGACACCACACCTGGCTAGGTTACCTGGGTGAACCCTTTCTGTCCGGACAGCCTCTCACCCGTGGCTGTCTCAATCGCTGGCAGAATCCGTCAGTGGGCGTTTCTTGAACTTCTTCCAGCAAAGAAGCTCTTTGACACCTAGTCGCCGCCTACTCTCCCTGCGCGGAAGCCTTCTGCGCAGGGAGGGTGTGGGCAGCGGAGGACCTGTGCTCTCCCCGCTGGTCTCCGGCGAGGAGTCATGGAGCCACCTCGCCGATTCCCCCATCTGCCCCCCTTCTCCACTGGTGCTACGCTGAATTCCTTCCCCAGCACATGGGCTGCTTCTCTCCCTCCCGGGACGCTCTCCTGAACCCCTCTGGAGCCCTCCCTCTCCCTCTGGCTCCGATGGCAGTTCCCTGACACCTGCCCTATCCCATAGGTCTTTAATTGTTACAGCTCAAGCTAGACCTCCATAACTGCTGGCTTTGACTGCTGTGGGGTACAAGTTCTACAGAGCAGCTAGACATCATTGAGAGAGGGAAGCAATGCCCATCATTGACATCATTGAGAGAGGGAAGTATATGCCCCAAATTTTGTCGATGCAAAATGCCTACAATTTTTGAGTTAACAGGGTTGAAACTGGTTGTTGTTTTTTAAAAAAATGGAAGTAACATGAATTAAACATTTGCTAGATTCCACTAGATTTTACATCATGTGAAACATCACATCACATGTGAAAATAAACAGGTAAGGAAACACTTTAAAGATTAAATAAAATGCTGTCTGAATGCAGCCCATGGTATTAAACGTTTGAGCAATGGTGCAACTCCCTCATCACAGAGGTGCATCTGGCCCCCTCAATGTGCAATTTTCATTGTATGTTGAAAATGTACCTATTTACCCTGGCCTATGATTCTTGTGGTGTATATTTTTTAGAGCCCATTCTATTCGTATTATTGTAATTTGCTTTAAACCGTTCTAGTGTTGTATTTTTAATTGTTGTGTGACCTGTCCTGGGTAATAAATAATCTACTACTTTTACTACTACTAGGCTCAGGTATTAAGTGATGCATAAATTGTTCATAAGATGTTAAGTGATACATAAACCCACAACTTACTTGAGGGTTTGGTTCCTGGGAATCACGCAATCACATAAGAAAAGCGAGCGTAAATTGTGGGCTTACTGTATGATAAAGAAATCATTATGTAGCTGTCTGGACCAGCCTTAAATATTTTGTTGCCTCAAGTTAAGGACAAGATGGTGCCACCCCATTTGAGGCACAAAAGCTGGCCAGACTGGCAGCTGAGACTTACTTCATCACCGGTGATAAAATAACATCATTCACCACAGGTGAGAGAAATAGGTTTGCTTAGGAGGCCCAGGGTAGGCCTTGTGGTATGCACATTTCTATTTTTTCCACAGCTTAAGGCTGATCCCTGCCCCACAACTTCTACCTGGGGAGCTGCCTCACTCTGTGTAGTGGTAGGGCCCAATCTGAGCAGCTGTCAAGTCATCTAACTAGATCACATGATAGGAGACTGTTTGCTTTTGGGACCATCACCTGGTAGAAAAATGAAGTCGAATCTCTTAGGCTGTGTACACAGCATACATCTGAAGCACGTTAAAAGTGCATGGCTTTCCCCCAAAGAATCCTGGGAACCTCACAGAGCTAGTAGCCTGAACAAGCTATAGTTCCCATGATTCTTTGGAGGAAGCTTTAAATATACGGGGTGTGTGCAGCCTCAGTTTGCAAGGGGGTGAAAAGAATGTTGTGCCAGAAAGTTCCGGGGCAGTTAGCAGGACAGTTGGGCCACAGACAAGGCGCAAGGAACAGAATGGAGAACTGGTGAGTTTCAGAAACACAAATATGGCAGTTCTGTAGTACTTTGACAGAAAACAAGGTTTGGCATTAAAATGCCGGTTAATTTGTCATGTAAGTCAGTGGCCTAGCGTGGGGGGTGCAGGGGGGCCCGGCCGCACCGGGTGCAACATCTGGGGGTTAGCGTTAGGGGGCGCAAATCCACGGGTTAGGGGGCGCAAATTACTTGCCTTGCCCCGGGTGCTGACAACCCACGCTACGCCACTGGTGTAAGTTGGTGTAAAGAGGCAACAGTGGCCGGTGGTTTAATATGCTTGTTTATATCATTTGAAAGTTTGGGCTAAGGCAGACTTTTAGAAAGTGTTCTAACACTGACTCGCATATTCATAACTACCACATACAGTTCTTACTTGGGTCATGAGCTTTTCACAGGAGAGGAGCTAAGATATAAAATTGCTTGAGTTTTCTGTGCATTTCATGAAATTTACAGGTGGGATCCATTATGTGTCTCAAAACCACACCAACTGTCCAGAAGGAATACAGTGGGGAGGAAATGACCCATTTCAGATGGCACTATGAGATGGGCAGGTGATGGATGGAGGCAGGAATCAGTGTCTGAATGGTGCTTACCTTACCTACGCAGGGAGGAAAGTTTGATTTTTGCTTCAGGCAGCAAAATGTATTGAGCCAGCATTAAAAAAGTCTGCCTACCAATAAAAAATAATATGGGGTGATATATAATGATTAGGGATAAGAGAAATGCACTCTGCAGATGTTCAGAGGCACTATTAACCCTTCACATATTTCAAGTATGGAGTACTGGCATCTGTAAACTGGTTCCGGGATTAAACTCTGGTGAAACGTATCTTAAATTCCAATCAACCCTAATGTCCCATCTTGTACAGCTGTGAAAAATCACAGCCCTTTTTCTTAGGAAAGCATAAGGCAAGCTTCCTTCCTTTGACTCTGCAGAAACAGAAGAACTCAAGAGAGAGAGGGAGAGGGAAAGAAGACATTGTCAGCACTCTGCTGTATTCCATTCTTGGTGGGGTCAGCTGTCAAGCAGCTAGCTCATGAGTTTTCCTTGAAACGTACACCACTTTGTCAGCCTTCCTTCCATGGACATTTCTGCTTGGAGCTAAATGGTTCCAAAATGCCACCTACCACAAACATATGCCTCGTCTTTCAATATATAGCCAGCATTGGCAGCTACACTCTACACAGCTATCTCCCAACTTCAGGCTCTGTTCCAAAACTGACAAGCTTTATCAGGGACCCAAGTGTGAGGGTGTATTAACTTTCCAGGTCCAGGTCCACCCCCCCCCTTTCTTCACAAACTAGGAGATAAGCAGAACAAAATGACCCTGACACTTTTGCACTCTCGGGGCAAGATCCCAACACCTTTGGTTTAAGGGCTCTAATGGGCTGTTTCAGCAAATCCAGTTCTTAATGTTGCACTCTGAGCGGTGCAGGATTCCGGGTGCTTACCCAGGGTTCGTGTTTCCTTTGGAAATGAGGCACAGAGAAGACTGTGGTGTCTTTATGCTATATGGTTTATTTACACATATATTCAATCTGTTCACAGCATTGGCACTCCAAAAGGGTATTGTTTCTCCCATTGCCGCAGCCTTGAATTCAAACATTGTTCTGTCTCTCTGGCTTCTCACAGCTTGCTGGTTTACTTTTGGCTCACATCACTACAACAATTTAACTCAAAACTCTGGCTTTTTCTGTTAAGGAAGGGGGCTCCACCCACCTGCCATCTTGCACCAAACTCCTTAATCCCTCATCACGTCACCAGGAAGCTATCTTGGGTATTCCAAGAATTAGAAGGTTTGAGTTGCTTTTAACACTTGCTAGATCCAGGGATTAGAGAGGTCTGGCATGCAGCTTAACGCCACCAAACTATTAACATTACTATATAGCTCAGATTCAGCCACACAAGTCAGAAAGGTCACCATAGATTTTTCTATATGCATGTCTGGCTTCTGACAGTGAACACTGAGTGCTAAACAGAGGAAATTATTACCCAGGAATGCTTTTCCTGCTCTTTTACTATAATGCAAAATGGACTGACATCAATGCAGCTTACCTTCCACTTAGCAGAGTATGGGGTCAAAGTGATGGTTTGTTTGCAGTGGTATAAGTAAGACTAATTTAAAAACTGAGTGGGCTTTGGGGCTGCAGTCGTTTTTGGAATTTCCCGGCTGAATACCCTGATCTCCACATTGTTGTAAAATCCTTCCTCCCATTTAAATGACTGTGTGGTGTATTGGCCCTTCAGACTTGCCATATCAGGAAGTTGCTGAGTCAGCTGTCAGGCACTATGCTTTCAGTTTCAGTTCCGTATTCCCAAGCAGTGCTTTGCTGTATCTTCTGTCTCCCTAATCTTCTTGTTACTGAAGTCCTTGTTAGTTGCATAGTCTCTGTGTGGCCTCCTCTTACTGGCATGTTTTAGACCTTCTGGACTTCTATTACTAGTAAAAAATGTTTACATTTCCCAGGGCAAATAGCTATACCTCATCCTATCCCGATAATTATTAAGCATTTTGTTTTATCCTGGCCTTCAGCCAAAGAAGACTCCAAAGTGGCTTACAAATATTGGTGAGAAGAAAAACCTTGCCCTCAGGCTCACAATGCTCAGATATGACACAAAAGGAAAAGGACTAGAAGTGTGAGAAGGAAAAAAGCAAGCTCAGGCACTAATTCTTAATTACAGAGGTCTGTGGTGAACATTGCAGGAACGCAATAAATTTTGAGAGGCACTAAAAGTGGCTGGTCTTTCAACAGAATTAAGAGAGAGGCTGTACAATCACTCTCCATATGACTACTGAAAACGCTACTGTGAATGACAGATGATGGTGGTGGTCCATAAAACAAAATTCACCTCAGAGCATTGTCACTGGGGTAGCTATCTCCAATAATGCTGTGAGGATGTGTGTTCCTGATATCCTGTTCCTAAGTCAGCTGTTACCTTTCTACTTAGCTATATAACAGTAACCTATATACATCTGGAATATGATCAAAGTCCAGGTGACATTCATATTGTGAAAAAGTTTAATTTATACCTATAACTATTACCAGCAATGCAATGATGGAGTTTGAGGTCTGATCTGTACAAGGTAACAAAGATCTGACTTCCACTACCCAAAGCACCAAGAATTCTAGGTCACTATTGCTGAGCAGGGCAAAAATTTGTGGGAAATGTGGCCATTTTGCCATCTTTCTCACTGTTGGAAACAGACAAGCCTTATAAACCTGTTTTTCTTTTTCTTTTTTTAAATAATATTTATTAAAAGTTTCCAATTACAACAAAATAAAAAAAAACAAAACATCCAAATTTAAAATCTTGTTTTCCATAACATCTTTCCAGGGCTTCCCCTCCCCTCCCCCTCTTGTATTCCAATTCTTACTTATAAATTCAGCAATTTCTTATCCCAAATTTTGAACTTATTGTCATTGACCCAATTTAAAAATATTTTCCCATTTCCTAAAATCGACCTGTTCCCTTCCACGCGTTCCCCCCTTTAACATACATTACAAATTAAAAAATAATGAAATAAAATGTAGTTTAACACCCTTTGGATTCCAAATTTCCCTCCCCCTTTTCCCGGTTGCGTTCCCAAAATTTATCAACATCTGATGTCTTCCTGGAGCTCCCACAATTATTTAAGCCATAGCCCTTTACCAGTCATCTTTAATTTCAAATGTCCAATCTTGGAAGGAGTCTGTCTCAAAAAGGCCCATTTTTTCCATCCAGATTTTTATACATTAGGAGTAAAAACTCCAATTTTATTTCTTTAAACCTTTCAAATCTGGATGTCCCAAATGTTCCCTCTTCCAACTTTATCCAATTCTTGTTATTCTTGTTATTCTTGTTGTTCTTGTTGATCTCTCTCCTTTTCTTTTTTTTTTCCTTTCCTGTTTTCCTGCACAAATGTTCTAATTCCAAAAGCTTCAAATTCAGCTGCCGAGGCTCTGTTATTCAGGAACGAAACATAATGCCAAGTCCCTTCCATTTTTCAATAGATAAGTCTATTGTCTTCTTTAGTATATCAGCCTCTGTAGTCAAAATAGTGTTCCATTTCTGCAGTTTCCCAGGAGATAGAAAGTTCTATTCAAATTCCATGTCAACAACTTGTAATATCCCTCGGCTCCTCTCGGTGGGTTGCAATAACTCAGTTCCCTTCCAGATCATCCCAATCAGTCCAAATAACTTATTATTCCTTGTTTTAAACAATTTGTATCCAATTTATAACAAATGTAACCGGCAAAGTCCTTGTAACAAAGTTCTCATTTTTGTTCTTCTGCTTTGACAGCTCTTTGACAGCTGTCAAAACCTCTCTTTGTCTTCTCCCGGCGCTCTCGCAAAACGCTCCCAGGGTTCCGGGCGGGGGGGTTACTTTTTTAATCAATTCCACTTTTCTCCTCCAGCTCAGTCTTATAGTTTTCCGTCGCGAAATTAATAACTTTGTAAAAATAGGGTTGCACTCGATCTTAGATGTCAAATCCTTTGCTTTAACTCCTCTACAACGGGGGGGGGGGCTGACTTCCTTTTTGCGCCTCCCCCGCTCGCTCCGAATTTTTTAAAAAATTTATCCCCCTTTTTAGTCCAGGTTCCAATTACTCACGGGTTATTCTTTTAGGTCCAGATTTTCAATAGAAGAAGTCAGCGCTCTCTGTCGAATGGCATGTGGCTTCGCTCGGCAGGGGAAGCGGAGGACTCAAAGCACCACCCCCCCGTCACCCGTTCCGTAGCCTTTAAAAAGGCTCCTTCGCGGGCCGGGGGGGAGCGCAAAAGGTGCCAGCCGAGTCACCATGTCCATGGGTTTCAGCGCCCATGGTTTTTGAGGGTCCCCGCATCGCCGGCGCGGTAGGACCCAGCCCCTGCCGAGCAGGCTCCCTCCGGAGCTCGGAGGGAGTCCGCCATTCGGCGATGGCGCCAACCCAGAAGTCTATAAACCTGTTTTTCTTTCCTTATCTACTTGAAACCCAGCAAGACATCACAGGCCAAAGCTGCTCAACTTGAGTTGCTCTTATGTTTGCAATGACAGCCTTAAATTTAATTGTCTGGTTGAATTTCTGTAAGATATTTGTACATTTTTTATATGAAAGTAAAAAAGTGGAATGTGTAAATCAACCCGAGCTGAAAATCGTAATGCCTTATGTGTCATTGTGAAAGGAAAATAAAGCTTCAGTAAATAAAAAACAACAATGAAACAGTTACCATCAATTAGAACCGAAAAGGCAGACACAATTCAGAAGAAAATTAGAACATCAAACTCATCCTTAACAAGGTTAATTAAGCTGCCTGAACAAAAATGTGTGTTTATGTTTTTAAAACTGTTGTAAATCTCTTGGAGACCTTTAGGTAATAAGCAACTTAGAAGTCTAATAACTAAATAAAAAGATGATCCGAAATACAATATAACAAAAACAAGAATAGCATCTAAAGCAATACATAAAGAGCAGAACAAAAACCAAACACACACTTCAAGCTCAGTTTAAATGCCTGGGAGAATAAAAAGGAATGTTTTTGGCTGGCACACCAAAGATAAGCTTCCTTGTGGAGAGAATTTCACAATTGGAGCACCACCACTGAGAAGTCCCTTTCCCTAATTGCCATCCACCATATCTAGACCAAGAACTAGATTTGTTCCTTTCTTTTCTTTTTGCATTTTGAGGCACAACGTTCTCGAATGTGCAGGAGCTGGTCTTCTATTACATTATTTTTGTGTCCAGTAAACAGAGCAATCTCTCTTTAGATGAGTACCCATAGTTCCTGGATCTATTACAGATTAATCCTGAAATGCGGATGCACCCAAATGCCACGGTGAAAGCAGCTCTAAGACTAAAATAATATTTGTAACTTTGCAATTATTTCCCCCTTCGCCGTTTCTGCCCCATTTTCCAGTGTATTTGGGCTTAATGTTATCTTCAGTTCTGCAGCTGCTTGTGAAATGGAACCCTACAGGTGCACTATCAAAATTATTACAAAACAGTAAACCAACTCCATTTATTAACTTCACAAGCACTGTTATGTGGAATGTGTGGATAAGCCGTACCAAATTCCATGTAGGCATTTGACAAGAAGAGCTTTGGACAGTAACCTGTACCTGTACAGAATTTGTAGACTGCTGTGTGAGGAAACCAACAAGACATAACATTTATGGAGTATTTTACTGATCTACCTGGTCACACCTTACATGGAAGGCTAGCAAGGAAGCAAGACTGGTTAGTAATATAAAGACTTTCAGGCTCCAACTGTCTATCCACTTCCCTGGGAGTAAGTCCCCACTGAACATCATAGAATTTATTTCTGAGTAGATGTGTGCAAGATTGTACATTGTCTTACATGTACTTTCCTTCTAAAGGTGGCTTCCCACATTTCTACTGATGTGGGAAGGGGGGGGGAGACACATTGTTAGGTAACTCTTCCCAAGGGGCTCTTTTAGACTAGCAGACAGCTGGGAAGGCCTCTGAGTGCTGGAGAAATGTTTAACGGAAAGAAAAATGCACTCACCACCCATGGCTAGCTCACAGGAATAAAGTAAACTCAACCTTGCACCTAGCAAAATTCTGAAGAAATCTGAATGTGTCCTGAGAATGAAGACGAAAAAGAGAAGCTGCTCCCCCCCCCCCCAAAAAAAGAAGAAATCATTTGAGAAACTGAATAGCAGGTTTTGGCACAACATTGCTTAAAATCCCCCAGAATGCCCTGGATAGCTTGAGACACCATTTCCTGTGGGAAACAGACATAAATTGAAATGATGGCCCTCTGTGCTGGGCAGGGCTGATGAGAGTTGCAGTCCTAAACATCTGGAGAGGACCAGTGTGGGGGTGCCAATCTTAGACTAATAGAACTGAGTTTGGTAAAATATATGCATTTCCAGTGCTTTTTTTCTAAAAAAAAAAAATGTTTAGGGGAACTTTCATCTTCCTACTCATATTGAAATACTGCCCCTCAGTGAGGCCAAACTTAGATTCACAAAACGTTTAGGGGGAGGCGTCCCCCCCAGAAAAAAGCACTGTCTATTTCTAGCTTTTCAATATGCTGAAGACGTAAGTGGCTGGATGGCTGTTCATAGAAGGCTGTTGCAATGTGACGGTGGAGGCTGGTCCATTAGGGACTCTGACTGTCATTGGCTCTGGCCTCACCTGCACCGGATCGCTCTGTCTTCTAACCTACCAGTCCCAAAGGACACCAGTCACTGCTGGACAATGGGCAGTGCACTTTCTGACTGAGAGCTATGCTACCTTGTATGTTGTTCCCAGGTTGATTGCTGGCGAGGCCTGCAGCTGTTGTGGAAGCTTTGAAAGGCTGTAAAGGAAGAGCAAGCAAGCAAGCAAAAGGTGGAGATGCAGAACTCTTCCTCCAGCATTGTACAAATCTCTCTGGAGGCATGTGGCTGAGACCTGACAGCTCTGCAGATGTGTAGAGCTACGTGAAAAATGATGCTAATTAAAAACAGAAGGCAGAGCGAAGGGTCAGTGGCACCGTGAAGGCATTAGTAATCAAGAAGGGAGCGCATTTGCCTTCAGTGGTGTTCAAAGCCCCTTACAGGTGGCGTTGCAGAAGAGCAGTTCGCTGTTTTAGCCGTAAAAGTTCCTATCTCTTGATTTTTTGGGAGGCCATTTTAAAAGCATCATGCCTTATCTTCCGCACCATCGCTTCAGCTTATACATAGAATATTCTGGTTGCCGCTTTCATAGATGCAGCATAAAGTTTACAGCAATGAGGCCAGATGTTATAATTTCCCTGTGCAGAAAAGCACTTTCCTTAGCACCTGGGAACATCATGAATGAATTGTCAGATGTAACAGTCATAGTTTCAGGGTGCGTCTTTTATCAGGGTGCATACATGCAGGTTTTATGTGGTAGATGAAGTTGTGGGTTAGGGGGGAGCCCATTGTGTTCATGCATCTTCCATCATGAAGGTGCTAGCAGTTTTTTATGTAGGAAAATAGCAGTGTCCATTACTAATAAAGGTAAAGGTAAAGGGACCCCTGACCATTAGGTCCAGTCGTGGCCGACTCTGGGGTTGCGGCGCTCATCTCGCTTTATTGGCCGAGGAAGCCAGCGTACAGCTTCCAGGTCATGTGGCCACCATGACTAAGCCGCTTCTGGCGAACCAGAGCAGCGCACGGAAACGCCGTTTACCTTCCCGCTTGAGCGGTACCTATTTATCTACTTGCACTTTGACGTGCTTTCAAACTGTTAGGTTGGCAGGAGCAGGAGCCGAGCAATGGGAGCTCACCCCGTCGTGGGGATTCAAACCGCTGACCTTCTGATTGGCAAGCCCTAGGCTCTGTGGTTTAACCCACAGTGCCACCCGCATCCCGTCCATTACTAATACAGTACTGTAGTGATATTATTTCTGTGTAATGTAGCACAGCAGCAAACAGACAAAAAGACCAGCACAACTTCTTGCCAGATTGTAAAGACTCTGCGTATTATAAACAATGATGCACAAGCTTTATAAAGTAAAAATACAGTGGTACCTCGGGTTAAGAACTTAATTTGTTCTGGAGGTCCGTTCTTAAGCTGAGGTACCACTTCAGCTAATGGGCCCTCCCGCTGCTGCCGCCACACGATTTCTGTTCTCATCCTGAAGCAAAGTTCTTAACCCGAGGTACTATTTATGGGTTAGTGGAGTCTGTAACCTAAGGCGTCTGTAACCCGAAGTGCCTGTAACCTGAGGTACCACTGTAGTGTTACCTGACACCCATGACATAGACTACTGGATAGCATTATAAAACTTGTATTGTCACATCTGACGCAATGGGAAGTGTTCTGATTGAACAGATTGGCTGTGGCAGGTCTTCTATGGGTGTGGCGTGGGGAAATTGGGTAGTACTTTGACCCTGCTTGCTTTTTTTTGGGTGGGTAAGGGGGCAAGAAGCAGAAGGAAATGGCACTGGCTCAAGTAATTTTGCTGCCTGAGGCAAAGGGCACCAGCTGTTGCACCAAGCTGATCAGACCAGCAGATGATAATTTCAGGTATTTATATACCACACACTATTCAGAATATCTAAGTGGCGTACATAAAATGTTAAAAGCAATGCAAAGAATAAGAACAACTAAAATTTATCATGGAAACAGAAAACTACCTTAAAATGCCTGCTGGAATAAGAAATTATTTGTTAATACTTCGGCAATGGGACTGTATCCGAGTGCAACAGGCTGGCTAAGTGATTGCAGGGAAGGTTTCATGGAACACACAACTTTGTCCTTTGATAGATGGAAACATTCACTGCCCATTGCCATGCACAGCGGCACCTGCCACCTAACTACCAAATGATAGGGCCAGCCCTGGGGAAACATCCACAGAAAATGGATATATTTTTGAAATTTACCCAGCATGTTTTGAGTGTATTGTTCTTCATCAGGCTTATTTTACTTCTGTTACTCTTTTAATGAAATTCGCAGTTCTGTGAAGTTTATAATGGAGTTCTACTGCATAGAAATGTTTACAAAATGCACGTACTTGGTGGAATGTGTGCCCAAAACAGCATATACTGGTGAAAATAACATATTATTAATAGACATTCCTTGCAAAAAAAATTGTGTACATTAGTAAAAACAGCATACCAAAAAAAGTGTTTATCAGGAGAAATTTGAACTAAAATGCTGACAAATTTTCTTGAAGGTTCTTTTTTTTCTTGACCAGAAATTGCTGCAGCCATGTAGAGAACTAAATTTAATATGGGAAAATTAGAAACGGGGAGAACATGAAACTGGCAGAATCGACCCCCTGTATGTGTGACTTGGGTTTTCAGTTATGTCAGTGATGAAGAACCCCATCTTCACACAAAATTGGCCATGCTGATGGGAGTTGGAGTCCGACTGTATCTGGAGGACCATAAGTTCCCCCATCCCTGAGCTATGTGAAGATTTAATGAGCTCAGGCACTCTTGCTATCACAATTCACATATTTTCTGATTCGCTCTGGAAATTCCCTTTACCAACTCCCAACACTGCTGTTCCATTATTAATGAAAAGAAATGTTTATGAATGAATGTAACGAGAACTCCATTGTTCAATTACTGCCCTCAGTAACCAGCCAAATATGTGACCCCTTTTTTTTTAAATTGTTAATTATATAGTTTTGTTAGCATTATCGGTGGTTCTTTTCTGGGCAAAGAGCTCTCTGAAGCAGTCTCCAAGCTGTCAAGCTGGTTACTATTTCTTAAGTAAATCTAGAACCAATTCTGAAATACTAATAAGCCTTTTTAATGAAGTCTCGATGTTCAGAATATGTAGATTATATAGCAGGCTCACCAAATTGGCTGGGGAGCAAAATGGATAATTAATTTAGTGTTCTTCTTGGGTACAGCCCATTGAACTTAATAGGACTTCTGAAGACATCTGATGTGGATTGTGCTTTATTTTCTACAAGAAAACAAGAGCATAAATCCATCAGATTAAAAAAAACATTAAACACATCCTTGTTTACAGTAATGTGTCAAATTGTTTTGTATTCATTTATATTTATTTATTTTATTAGATTTAATATCCGTTTTCTATTATAAGGTCCCAGGTTGGGTTGCAACAGTAAATATACAATCATAAAACAAATAAAACAGTTACATAGTACATTAACAGTGCAATCCTATTCATGTTTACTCAAAGATAGCAGTCCCACTGTGTTCAGTGAGGCTTTCTGATAAGTGTGTTTAGAAATTCAACCAATGCCAACTATCATTTCAGAAAAGGGGCAATCAAGATTGGTTTGTTAAGTTGCAACATATTTTTAACTTGGGGAAACTTGAAGGTCTATGTTACAAGCTATATTTCTCAACCAATATTTTTCGTTCCGGAGGTCCGTTCTTAACCTGAAACTGTTCTTAACCTGAAGCACCACTTTAGCTAATGGGGCCTCCTGCTGCCGCCGTGGCGCCAGAGCACAATTTCTGTTCTCATCCTGAAGCAAAGTTCTTAACCCGAGGTACTATTTCTGGGTTAGCGGAGTCTGTAACCTGAAGTGTATGTAACCTGAAGCATATGTAACCCAAGGTACCACTGTAATGTATTTGCTGTTTCTTTTAGAAACATTTGTGGGTCATACCTACGGGACCGCTTCTCCTGGTATGTCCCATGAAGGACCGTACGTTTTTCAAATAAAAACATCTTGGAGATCCCGGGCCACAGGGAGGTTAGGCTGGCCTCAACCAGAGCCAGGGCTTTTTCGGCCGTGGCCCCGATCTGGTGGAATGCTCTGTCACAAGAGACTAGGGCCCTGCGAGACTTGACATCTTTCCGCAGGGCCTGCAAGACAGAGCTGTTCCACCAGGCCTTTGGCCAAGGCACAGTCTGACCCCCTCTCTCCTTCTGTAATCTTCATAGAACTCTAGCCCAATGGTTGCCATTAATTTGATTCTGAACGGATTTTAGAATGTATTTCAATTAATTGACTGTGATTTTATGTAAACTGTGCTATTTTTATTGTTGTTTGCCGCTCTAAGCCCGGCTTTGGCTGGGGAGAGCAGGATATAAATAACATATTATTATTATTATTATTATTATTATTATTATTATTATTATTACTATTACTATTTACACCGTACATGTAAATCTCTGTGATGCCACTTTAAACAGCTGTGGCTTCCCCCAAAGAATTCTGGGAGCTGTAGTTTCTTAAGGGTGCTGAGAGTTGTTATGAGAACCCTGTTGCCCTTCCAGAGCTATAGTTTCCAGAATGCTTTAACAGGAAACTCTAGGAATTGTAGCTCTCTAAGGGGAACAGGGGTCTCTTAACCACTGTCAAACCCCTTAATAAACTACAGCTCCATAATTCTTTGGGGGAAGCCACAGCTGTTTAAAGTGGCATCACAGAGATTTACATGCATGGTGTAAATTTGGCCTTGCTCTCTGTTACTTCAGAGAGCAGGATTATAACCAACGGGCAGAAAGTGCAGGGAAGCAGGTTTTGGCTAAGGATAAAAGAAACTTATTAATGGCAAGAGCAGTTCAGCTGCCTTGGGAAGTCATGGTCTCTTGTTCACAGGAGGTTTTTAAGCAGAGGCTGGGTGCCCTTTCAGGGGTCACTTTAGTTGCAAGACTCCTGCACTGAGTAGGGTATTGGGCTAGACTGCGTCTGTGGATCTCTTCCACATATAAATTTCTGTGAGTCTTAATGCCATGTGTGTGTGATCGCATCAAAAATGAAACAAAAGGACTTGTACAGTAGTACCTTGGGTTAAGAATTTAATTCATTCTAGAGGTCCATTCTTAGCCTGAAACTGTTCTTAACCTGAGGTACCACTTTAGCCACTGCGCCACCAGAGCACAATTTCTGTTCTCATCCTGAAGCAAAGTTCTTAACCCAAGGTACTATTTCTTGGTTAGCGGAGTCTGTAACCTGAAGCATCTGCAACCCGAGGTACAACTGTAGATAAATCTGGAAATAAAAAATGAACAAGATAGAATTCGTAATGCATTGGCCTTGTAATGGGCCCTAGATCCAGAAATACAAGTCAGATTAAAAGAATTCAGATGAAAGACCTTTCTCAGGGAACATCTCCCTGCAGAAGAAGTTGCATGCTCTCTCCCTGTGCTCTTCTGGAAAAGCAAGGCTGCGCGGATTCCACTATGAATACATTAAACTTAGCAGAAACACTTGGAGCAATGTCGACTGTTAGTAATAATGAATGAACAATGAGATGGAGGGAGAATAAATTGAAATCAACCCACTGGAATGTTTTGTTTAGCCATGCACAAAAATGATACTGAAACTGCACACAGAGTAGCTTTTCACACTCCACGCTAAGGGGAGAGATGGCCTCAGCAAGCTCAGGACCAGGTGACCCGGGAGGCTGTCCCTGTAGGTCATTGTGATGTGTGGGAGAGTTTCTCCTAAAGGTCCCCAAGACAGCAGAGTTACTGTGATCAGGTAACTCAGATCAGGGCTTTTAGTGTGGCTGTCCCTGTTCTGTGGAACAGCGTTGCTGTCAACATACAACAGGCGCCCACTATCTGAACTTTATGGAAACAATCGAAGACAATTGTGCTGCGACAAGCTTTCCCAGCTGAATGAATAGGTCACTGTTGTGGTTGTCTCCTTTAAAAAAATTTCAATTGCTTTTACTTGCTCTTTTCTGCACCACTTTAAACTAGGATCCTTTAGCTGTTTTTATTATATTATGTCCTTCACCTTGAGATGAGGATGGTGAGAGTTCCTGGGATAGCTCAGTCGGTACTCTTAATCTCAGGGTTGTGGGTTTGAGCCCCACATCGGGCAAAAGATTCCTACATTGCAGAGGGCTGGACTAGATGAACATTGTAGTCCCTTCCAAATCTGCAGTTTTGTGATTATATAACCAAAATGGTTGCTTAATAGGAGCAGTCCTGCTGGATTAGACCAAGGACTCATCTAGTCCAAGAACCTGCTCCCCACAGAGGCCAACCATATGCCCCATGGGAAACTAACGAACAGGGCTTGAAGGCAATTTACTGACTTTTCCTGTTGTTGTTCCTCATACAGGCTGGGGCTGATTGGAGCTGCAGTCCAAATCATTTGGGGGGCACCTGGTTGGCAAAGGCTGTTTAGAGCATTTAACATCTATTCTTGGAGGTTCCATGTAGCCATCATAGCTACTGATGGGCATATCCTTTGTGAATTAGTCTCCCTTCAGTGCCATCTAAGCTAGTGGCCCTCAGCACCTCAACTTTTAGCAGCAGATTGTGCATCTTGCAAATTTCTTTTAAACATTTTGTCTTACCTGAATCTGCTAGCCAATTTTGAGTACTATGCATCATTTTATAAACCTCTTACTATATATCCCTCTATCCTGTTCCCAGAGCTGTCTTTTTTTTCTTTTTCTTTTGTAAACTAAAATGTTACAAATGTTTCAGCCATTCTTGGTTTGGAACAGTGTCCCAATCTGAACTGACTATTCATTTCCGTAGTTTTTTTCTGCACCTTTCCCAAAGCTATGTTTTTGGAATGGGATAAGCAGAAATGTACACAGTACTTACAAATGTCGCTGCACTATGTATTTATATAAGCACGTTGTAATAGAAGTATTGCTATTTTCTGTCCCTTTCCTAATAGTCCCCAGCATTCCTTTCGTATATCACATTAGAATTTGTATTTTTGATGGATTCATATGCTGTAGGTTGTAATGTGTATTTGTAATTGAAGTTACAGAACAAGGCCCCCAGTGATTTTTCTGCTGTATTTCAAGGGCATAGCTGGACATTCACACAAGACACCTGCTTTGCTGTGCTCTTTGGACGAGCCCAGGTAGTTAGTTATCCAAGTCCCCAAAGCCACTGTTTCCCTTTGGTCATTGTCAGATACCCATCCAACCCCCAAATGCCAGTCCTTCCAATTGGCTGTAATTTACCGCAAAGTTACAAAAAAGGTGACAAGTTAGCTTGAGTCCCTTTCTGTAGATGCTCTTCCTTGGATCCACCATTTTGTTCCTCCTCTTGACTGACCACTTTCATTGTACTCCCTTGGCGTGGCCATTTTGTATGTAGGGCCTGATGGAAAAGTGAGGTATAAATGCTGCTCCCCCTTGCACCTTGGTTGTTTTCTTTGATGCTGTTTACACTTTATAGTGCATATTCTATGGTCGTGTATATTTTATTAAAAACAGCCCTGATGATTTCTACTGAAGAACAGAACTTTGTTAGTTCTGGATCAAACTTCTTTAAATATAAACTGCAAAAATTCTCAAGGAAATGGTGCGTTTGTAGATTCATTTCGAAATATTCTAGAGTTCTGTGTGTCTGAAATGTAGTTTCATGGGCAGCATGTCACTGAATGCTAGTAGTTGTGTGTTAAGAATGAAGTAGGACAGCATCTCCAGAAACGGCTGGGTATGTCTGAAACCTGGAGATCCCCTGCCAGTCAGTGTAGACAATATTGAACTAGGTGGACCAGTGTTTTACCACTGCCAGCCATTGCGGACAATAAATACCGAGCTAGATGAGCCAACTCGGTTAAAAGGCAGCTTCTTATGAGGAATATTGCATTTAGCTGGGGACTGTGTTTTTGACCACTACGCTTACTACATGACCCCGTAGGTTTCTTTTGTTGTTTGGGGCAAGGAACCCACAGCCCTCCAGATATTGTTGGTTCTCCAATTCCCATCAGCCCGAGCAGCGCTGCCAATGGTCAGGACTGCTGGGAGCTGTAGTCCAACTGCATCAGGTAGCCCGTAGGTTCACCGCCCTTAAAGTGCAAGTGTGGCGACTTCAGACGTGCAACCAGTAATGGGGAGGGCGCGTGGCCATTATTCCGTTAATTTCCACGCGGCCGGGCAGGTTAGCTGAGCTCGGTCCCGAGCTTCGAGGGGCAAATCTGTGTTCCCACTCCTCCAGCGCCAGTTCCAAACGCAGTTTCTGTTCAAAAACCGAAGTACAGTACCCCCGACGGTTGCTTGAACGTGGGGTGTCTTGAAAAAAACACCCCACGCGCAACCCAGGACAGTGGAGAATTTCACCCCTGAGGCGCAGACGGAGTCAGAGGCGTGTAAGAGTCTCTCGCCAGGGGACTCAACCCGCTTCCCTCTTGGGAACCGCTGCGAAAGAAAGCGGGAGCCTCAAGCAGCCTAGGACGCCCGGCGAGAGGCGGGCTGCACGCGGGCCAGCGGGGAGCGCCTGAGAGGCCAAGCGGCGCGGGTCGCCTCTTGTCGTCCTTTCCCGCTCCGGCCAGGCGCGTTGTCGCCGCCGAGCTGCTGCTGCTGCGTGGCTTTGGCGCCTTCTTCCCACCCACCTCCCCAGCCTCCCTCTCCCAGCGGGGCAAACCATTGCAGCGCGCCGAGGAGGTGAGGCACCTGTCAGGCGCTCTTGGCCCGGAGAGGCCGAGGGCCGCCCGAGCTGGCCGGCGTGCTCCCTCCCTAGGGCCGCCCGGGACCCGCCTGCCTGCCTGGGCGTCCCCTGGAGGCCGAGCGGGCGGCGGGAAGCCCGGCTGGTGGTGGAGCCGAGCGCGGGAACCTTCCTCCCCCCGCCCACCCCGCGCAGAGTCTCAGGCGCCACCGCCGCCTGCAATGGCGTGCAAAAGCCGAGTCGGAGGAGCTTGCTGCTGCCGGGCAAGCTGCGGGCGGCGGCGGCGGCAGCAGCGGTGCCGGGAGGTGGCGGGCCGGTGGACAGCACGGCGGCAGTAGTAGCCGGAGCAGCAGGAAGAGAAGCGGAGGGGGATCGAGAGGCGGCGAGGCTTTTGCAACTCCGACTCTCCCGGGTAAGGTGCCGCGGTGAGCCCCCCCCCTTTGCAAAACAAAACCTGCCTGTGTGGGGCTCGCTGTGGCTTGACTCCTGCGGCCGGGAGCAGCTTTTGTTTCGCGAGCACCGAAAGTGGGCAGGCTGGCTGGTTCTCTTGCAAAGCTCGTGAGCGCCGTCTTGCTCCCTGCATTCTTACACAGCCGCCGCTCCTGTTGCAAGGTGCTTCCCGGCTCCCGCGTTTCCTGCTGGGCAGCTTAGCAGCGGGGTTTTTTTTTTCTTCTTCTTCTTCCCCGGCGGGGACAGAGTTGTGCCTTTTGCGCCACTTTCCTATAGGGAGCGTGAAGGACGTCGCGCTGGGCTGGAGAGAGAAAGGAAACGAAGGAAAGAAGGGGATTTATCGCCACACTTACTAGCTGGCAATATACCACCCCTCCCCGGGTTGGTTTCTTGCACGAGCGACGCCGAAACAGCGAAGCGTGGAGGTTGGGGGAAGGTTCTGCGCCTTGAGATTGATTAGACTCTCACCTTCGCTATTATTTGCAAATGACCCTTCCACGCCCCCCCCCTCAATTAATTGCATGCTTGGGGACCAGAGAGAGAGAGAGAGAGAGTGGCAGGCGATTTGGAGGCAGGGATGTGGTTCTCTTCCGAGGAAGGGATTGGGGGGCATTAACGGCCACATTGCAACGTTGCTTAGGAGCAAATAACCGCTTAGTTGTCAGGGCTGGAGAACAGACGCAATATGGGCGCGAGTCTTGTAATCTGTCTCTCAGCCCCGGCAGCGCGTTGACTCGGGCAGGCGGGAGGATGCGGGGGGCGGGAGGCGGAGGCCGGTCGGGGCCGGAGCGAGCCGAGCCAGGTCCACATGTGTGCGTTGCCCGGGTCGGTCGCTTCGGGAGGCTTGCAGCTGCGGTGAAGTTGTAGCGGCGGAGGAGGCGGAAACAGAAGGGCGCTAATGAGAGATTTTGCTCTATTATTAGTCATGTGCTGCTCTTCTGTATTTCTTTAGGGCTGCTTGCTCAGGCTGGAAGCAAAATCCATTTCCTCCTCCTCTATTAAACGACGCCAAGGGACTCTGCCAGCCCCCGTATTCCTCCTTGCCGGGAGGGCAGGACGCTCGGGATTCATATAAAATGCCACTTGCCGTACAGATTTTACCGAGATCCAGACTGGGAAATGGACAGATTTAGCCTGCATTGAGGTTTCCTCTTCTCCCTTTCACTGCACCTTTCATGGTTCTTTGTCATGCTGAATATACCCCAAGGGGAACAGGCAAGTCTTTACCATACCAAATTATTTGCTTCCTGCAAGTTCTAAATTTCTGTGCATGTGATTTCTCTGTCCCTCGTTTCTATCTCTTCCCCCCACCCCTACAATCTCAGAGCGAGTTTATTAATTTGTTCATTTGGTGGTGTTTTGAAAATGAAGGCAGCAAAGTGTTGCTGTTTCAGAGGAATGTGTCACTCATGGCTGCATCACACCATTTCACAGTGGTAGAGATATGTGTACCTGACTCTTCATCATCATTTGAAGGAAACTTTAATGATAAAATACATTGGTATAATGCAGAACTGTTGTACAGTTGAATAGCGTGTATATGCATGCACATACATTGACTGTTGGGAAAGAGAGGGATTAAGTCTTGGTCCTACACAGTCCCCAGTCTCAGTCATGTGATAGCAGAATAATGATTTGTTTATGATAGGAATTTACTTCACTTACTGTTGTCTTCTGCTGTTACTCCATATAATGATCCAGAGTTCTGAGTAATGAAATCCAAAATGGGTTCTAAAAGATGGAGTCCTGATGGAGCCCTCACTTAAATGAAGTTCTGAAGATACTATAACATTCCATCATGATGTTGTTAAAGCATGAAACAGTTTATTTATTCAATTTATGTTTCTCTTCATTTAAGGAGCTTAGGGTATGTGTCAGTGGGGCTTCCCAGGCAAGTCTCCCATCCATATAACTTCCAAATTCAAATGTGATTCCTTTGAAAGATGGAATTGCATCTGGTGGCTTCATATCATAACCTTCCCCTTTTATAGCCAGCCATATTCTAAAACCGATGTAAATATTGAATAGGTATGAAGATCTACAAACCCACTGATACGAATCAAAATCCTCCTTTGTGTTGCAGGTTTCATCAACATTCTTTTGAAAGACACCCAGTTTCCCACTTGTTTTTGCTGGTACCCATATCTGGAGGATTGTCATCTGCCTATAAGTATGGCCTTGGCAGAATCTAATGTCCTTTAAGCCCCTCATCCACAATCTCAACTGGAGGGTACAGCAGCCACTATGTATGTTGGTTTAACATCCCAAAAATAAACATGATGAAGACAGAGTGTTCAGGGGAAAGATCAAATCTCCGAAGTGCCTCTCCTCACAGGAACGCTTATAGGACTGAGTTCCAAGCATTGAAAAGCACCTTTGACAAGCCTAAGTCAGATGGAGAACAAAAGACTAAAGAAGAAGGAGAGGCTTCTCAGCAAACCAGGGGGAGGAAATATGGATCTAACGTCAACAGGATTAAAAATTTATTCATGCAAATGGGCATGGAGCCCAATGAGAGTGCTGGAGGCATGGCAAAGACCAGAAGTAAAGGTGGACCCCTATCTCCCCAAAGAAGAATTAGGCCAAAAGAGCTTGTGGAGAAGGGAGATGGATCAGTTGTGAAGTTAGAATCTTCCGTTTCAGAAAGGATTAGTAGGTTTGATGCTATGCACGATGGTCCTTCTTACTCCAAGTTTACTGAAACACGGAAGTTGTTTGAAAGAAATACTCATGAAACAGGGCATTCAAATCGCTACTCCCCAAAGAAAGAGAGATCCGTTTCTAACAGTGATCTTCAAGATGACTGGTGCAGCTCTAAGTCTAACAGGGGAAGTACAGATTCGCTGGATAGTCTTAGTTCAAGGACAGAGGCTGTTTCTCCAACAGTGAGCCAACTTAGTGCAGTGTTTGAAAATACTGACTCACAACAAAATGTTCTAGAAAAGACGGGAAACAATGAAGAGTATTCTGTAACTGGCCACTATCCACTAAACCTGTCTTCTGTGGACACAAATCTGTCTTCCAGTGTTGCAAACCTCGACGATTTCAGCCCCATAAAAGACGCCAATGCTTGGCCTCCATCAGCTAAACAAAATACCAGCTCAGCACCTGTTGAAAACTCTGAGCAGAACAGTAGTAGATCTCCATCAGACAATGAAACTCCCCAAAGCACTTTGCCTTTGTCAAAAACAGGTGGAATACAAAACAAGGATGTGTGCTACGATTCTGTTGATGCCTGTGAAGCGACTAAACAAGAGTCAGTAGATGGACTTGATAAACAAAGTTTTGGTGAGAACTGTACGAGCAATAAGGCAAAAATAGAGCCTGTAGTACCACCTTTGCAGCAAAAAAAGATCTCTGCTGGAGCTGAGACTGCAGAAATATCAGGAAACTTAATAGCTAGTGATGACATCACAGTCAGTGAAGCTTCGCATTCTGTTGGCTCCCACTGTGAAGATACAAATGGAAAGGAAGAACAGGAAGACTTGAATAACTTTCAGAGTTCTCATGTGTATATGCACTCTGATTACAATGTCTACAGGGTACGATCAAGATATAATTCTGACTGGGGGGAGACAGGAACAGAACAGGATGATCAAGAAGACAGTGATGACAACTGTTATTACGAACCTGACATGGAATGTTCTGAAATTATTGGATTGCCAGAAGAAGATGAAATCCCAGCAAGTCGAAAAATTAAGTTTAGTTGTGCTCCAATTAAGGTAAGTTTCACTGGTCTGTTATTCTTTACATTGTTTTTGAGTGGTTGTTTTTGTTCTTTTGTTTTAACTCGACACT
This sequence comes from Podarcis gaigeae, assembly GCF_964106915.1. Taxonomy (NCBI): domain Eukaryota; kingdom Metazoa; phylum Chordata; class Lepidosauria; order Squamata; family Lacertidae; genus Podarcis; species Podarcis gaigeae. The sequence continues at coordinate 28,544,574 of NC_139688.1, forward strand.
GTCTCTGGCGAATTCTTTTGCTAGTTTCTTCCGGTATTGAATTTGTTTCGTGGCGTTAGGATTCATATTTGGTCCTGACTGGAAAATAAGGATTGATTCAAATTGTTAAGAATCATTCTAAGCTCTAATAACTCTTGTTTGCCCCTTGTATAGTTGTGGCTAACCTGTGTATCAAACATATTTATTGTCACAATATTTAGGCATACTTTCACTCAGAAGAGTTTTATGTGGCTACAGTAGGTTTGAAATGGTTCTAATCAGCCTGTGTCTGTGATAACTTCTTGTTTTCCCCACAGTAGGGGATGTTTGGTTCTGCAAACATTGTATAATGGCGGCCCCTTCCAACAAGTGTGTTTGTGTGTAATCCTTGACTGCAGGATTGATGGTGAGAACATGTGATAGGGGATTAGATGAATTGCCTATAAAGTCCTAAGTTTTAGATAACGGCTATGGGGTGGGGAGGGGGAGCTCTTTATAACATCATAGCTCAGGTACCCATTGAGATGATAGGCACTGCATACAAGGGCTGAGGAAGTATTTTTCAACATTAATCATCACCATTTTGTCTGTTAACGTGACTTTAAATCACATTTCCCCCCATGGCACTTCCATCCTGCATTGTAGGATAACTGAGACTTGCAACACCATATTTCCTAAGCCTAGCTTAGGTACAAATTGTTACTGGCATTTCATTATGGAGGCTTACAATCGGTTTCAGAAATGCTTTCTATAAGAGGGCTGTTGAGATGGTTGTATCAGGCCACAAAGATTCCAACATCTGATTCACATTCATTGGGCAAGTTTAAGGCCCAGTTGATTGTAATCAGGGGCTTGTGTCTTTCCTGGGAATAACTAACATTGTGAACATAGTCAGAGTTATATAGCAGCTGACCCCAGGCAGCAGTGTGAAGCCAAATGGGCCAGCTTTCTTGCTGAAATATCCCAGATTAACTAACTCTAAAGCAGTATCGGCTAATCAGAGGCACTGCAGCAGGGAGGTACTTGGTCCCTTCTGCTTTCTATATTCCACCATTTGGATAATTGCAAACTGAGTTAGTCTAGCCTAGTGGTGTTGGTGTTGGTATGGGGCAGGAAGAGTCAGTTCCCCTCGAAACAGTTTCTTTCTTTCTTTCTTTCTTTCTTTCTTTCTTTCTTTCTTTCTTTCTTTTCGCCATCCTTTGGATAACCACAAACTGAGCTAGTGAAGTGGATCAGAGACTGAACTGTGAACTAAGAAGACCTCCCAATCAGACTTTTGTCTCTGCTATGAACTCAGTGGGTATCTTTGGAAGCCATTCTCTCTGGGTGCTACAGTTTTGTTTCTCTCCCCCAGGTTGATCTTACCCTCCCTTTGCACCCATTTGTCAAGCATGCCGATTAGGGAACTGGACGTTGTTTTAGTAGGCTCCCCTGCCCCCACCCCCAGCTGTCTCATTTCTTAATTTTAAGAATTTTATGTATTCCATAAATTTAGTCTCCTCAAGGGGTAGTTGCCCAGCACCTCCTAACAAAGTGCTGGAATGGTATTCATTATGTCCTGGAATACAGTATTTTTTTTGAAAGTCATGTTTCTGAGAGCCCTGTTACTGAGAAAACCCCACCCACCTTCCTGATTTTTAGGAAGCAACTCCTTCCTTCCTTTTGCAGTGTCTTTCCTTGCAAGTTGAAGCTCGGGGTAAACATTGCGTTAGAGGACCTTGATATATAAATGTGATTGTGTTGTATTTTCTTATGGGAGAAATCTCTCATTGGGTTCTATCTAGTAGCTTGACAATTCCACGGGCAATGTTTTAAACCCAGGTAATCGATCCTGTTTCACACATCACACGTGTTTAGATATGTGCCTTCTACCTGAATAATCAAACAGGAATAGCAACTATCTGTGATGTAAGAATGGTATTTATGTTATATTAGTTGAATCATTGAAAACCAGTAAATATTACTTTAAAAAAAATGAAAGCATTAAGCAGAGAAAAACCTAATTTGAAATTGAGGTAGTGTCAGTCTTTGTGCTAGATTGGAAATTATATAGGTATCTCTGATCATGAACTACTTTTTTTAATGAAATTGACTGACTGCTACCGTTTAGCAACAGTTGACAAAGGCACTCATGAGTGTTGTCACTGGCATATGTGTGTGTTTTAAAAAACCTGGTACAGTACTGAGGCTGAGAAGGCAAGGCATCCCACTGCTTTACAAGAGTCTCTGAAGCTCATCACAACAGGGGTGAGCCCCTGCCCTCCGTCCCCCCCTCCCTTCCTGTACTGGAGCTGGGGAGGAAAAGTGGCACTTTCCTCCCACGGTTGTGCTGGGGTTCAGAGAAATGGTGTGATGTCACAAATAAGACTTTTCCCACTTGATGAATTCAGTTACCAAGGCTTGCTCAAATGCGTGGCATATAGTGAAAGTTACTTTGCAACCCATTTGTGATGGCATAGCTGGCTTTTGTTAAAACTGTGCAAAATCTGCAAATGAAATGTTAGGTTTGTACAGAACTGTACAGAACAAAATGTGTAAATAGCAGGGGCGCCGACTTATAAAAAATATTGGGGGGGCCCATACCGGGGTCCTGCCCCGGGAAGTTTTCTAAGAGCCGCTCCCGGCCCGTTGCTGCTGCTGCCGCCCGCCTCGTGGCCCCCTCGCCAGCTGAGGGAGGGAGAGAGACCGAGAAGGAGAGAGATGCGTGGTGGGCAAGGCAAGTGCCTGCCGCGCCGCGCCTCCCACCGCCCCTCGTGCCGGCCGCCCCCTCCCCTCCCTTCTCCGCGCGCTCTCGCTCGGCCTCTTTTACTACCGTAATAATTATTTGTTTTAACTCATTACTGAATGTATTTTAAAAGGTAACTATCGTCAAACAAGGAAAATAAAAAATACCAACATAATTTTGTGATTTTACAAAGCATAATATAACTAATAATTTTCTTAAATTATTGGGGGGGCAGAGCCCCCCCAAACGAATTTTTGAGGGGGCTCGGGCCCCCTCAGGCCCCATGGAGTCGGTGCCTATGGTAAATAGGTTCACTTGTTCAGATTTTAATTTAAAAATCAGTTCCCCCCAATATTCTTGACATTTTACTAAATGCTGTGTAAGTGCTGTAACAGTTTTTCATTTGCTCCCACCACAAATATTTATGGACACACCACTAAAATATTTAAAAGTTGGGGGCAGGTGTGGTGGTAGTATCTTGTTGATGCTGTGACCAGGGAATAGACGGGGCGGGGGGATGCCAGTGACAATGTCAGATTGCCTTGCATAAGTAAATTGGCCTGGAAACCAGAAGTTCTCAAGCAAAGCTGAAAATTATAGAGTAAGAGGTAACCCATATGCCAGGTTTGGGTTTTTTTTAAGGTGTTAGAGACTGTTCTGCATGCCAGATTGGGCTGAGAGATAACGAGGTCGTTGTAATGGCTGCTGGCCATGATGACTGTGTTCTGCCTCCACTATCAGTTGCTGGGAATCACTGGTGGGCAGTGCGCTCATGTCCTGGTTGCAGGCTTCCCATAGGCATCCGGGCAGCTACTATGAGAAAAGGATGCTGGACTAGATGGGCCATTGGCCTAGTTCAGTAGGCTTAGCCCATGTTCCTATGTATTAAAATGAGGGCTATGAGACAGAGTGGTCACATTACCTGGAAGCTGTACGCCGGCTCCCTCGGCCAATAAAGCGAGATGAGTGCTGCAACCCCAGAGTCAGCCACAACTGGACCTAATGGTCAGGGGTCCCTTTACCTTTTACCTTTACTGAGACAGAGTATGTTGCTTTGAGCCTCTTGGAGAAAAGGTGTGGGATATGCATGTAATAAATAAACATAGAGAAGAAAAGGTCCTCGAGAGGGTCTCTTACTCAGCTCCTAGTATTCATGGTCTGTTTCTCAACTTTTGTAAATCAGAATAGCTAACAAAGAAATAAGATCCAAAGTAGTCTGGCAACCCATGTGGCATTCTTTGTAGGTTTAAACTGGTGAATCCTGCACGGATGAATTTATAACCAGGTCTGCTATAACTTAGTCCATCTTTTCCTGACACACGTTTTATTGGTATAACCATTACTTCAGTTAGGAAAACCACAATTCCTAACTATAGAAAACCGTATCTGGTAATATCAGTTACAGCTGCAAAAATCGTTTATCCAGCTGCAGTAATCATTTATCCACTAAGTAATTGAGGAACAATTGGCAAACTGTAATCTAAAGAGTCAGGTGACAGAGTTGATGAAGGGAGTCGCTGGAAAGAAATTAAGCTAGACAAACAAACCCTCTCAAACAATTGCTGTTTTATTCAACAATACCAATTTGCATATTATTGAAAATAACTTGATCAGCAGATGAGAAATTATCATTCCTATGTTAAATTGTGTGCATCTGTCACAGCCAGAAGTGAGAGCCACAGATTTAATGTGTTGGTAGCGATTATCACATAAAATCCACAAAAGGCATATATGAAGTACAACACTTCAGGAATGACTAACACTTTTGGGGTAAGATAAAAACAAAACACTTGACCATCAAGCATTTGAATGTGGAGAAGCTAGTATTGCTTGATTTTCACCTTGACTGCAAAAATACATACGTGTTGTGAGTGTGCATTTCTTTAATCAATGTAATGGTAAATTTTGCACCGATATACACAATGAGTCTCTAACTGCAGTTTGCTAGAACCAGGAGGGAAAGAACCCCCCACCCTCCTTTGCCTTTGATGGGAAATGAGTCAGTCTATTGTCCTTTTAAACTTTTGTTCCGTCTTTTTTTTAAACTCCTGCAGCTAATGCAGCAGTCACCAGTGGAAAATTCTGTGCTAAGCTGCTTTTACTTGAGAGAGAGTTGTGGCCTTAACTATTTTGGTCTTGCAGCTTCCTCTACTACTGTGCAGTGCTGTGGCAAGAGTTGTACTGGGGAAGGGGACCAAATAACTTGCGACTCCTCTCTAGCCCAACTATCTGTCTTGTTTTGTTTTGTTATTGTTTTAACAATATAAAAGAAGATACAAGAAGAAAGGGAGGAACCACGTGAAGGAAAAAGATGAAGAATAACAATGCTGGTTGTTATTTTTTCCCTGACTTTCCTAGTACCTGCAGCACATCCTGTGATTAGCCTGGCCCTGGGAGTACAATTTCCCAGCTCATTTTGGAATGGCCAGTGTGTACTTTGATTAAAACAAATAAATAAATGCAAATCTTAGCACTCGGGCATTCCCCAAGAAAAGCAGAATTTCAAGTGCTGTATCAAATTATGCAAATTTGCACAGTATCTCTTAATTTGTCTGGCTATTTTGTATAATTTAATCTCGCTTTACCAGCCATGGGGGAAAGGTAAAAAACTATGCGTGACACTTACGTTTTTGCTCTCCATCTCTGGAAGCCTTATTCGGGCACTGCTGACTCTGAATTTGGGATCTGTAAGCCTCTCAGAATGCTGACTTTTGCTCTGTAGATGTGATGTGGGACTTTGCCAGTTTTGACCAGTTTAAGCTATGCCTCCACCTCTGCTCAACCTGAATATTCATCATTGTGCATACTAAAAACAAACAAACAAACAAACAAACAAACAAACAAACAAAAAACACTGCCCCATCAGTACAATATGGATGATGGAGGTACTGTAGTGTGTGTGTATGTGCATAAACCCCCAGCTTTTATGTGAATGGGCTGTAGGCTACTGTTCTAAGGCAAGAGTCACATCTGTTGCTGCACCAACTTTTGCCTCTGACCCCACTTACCACTGGTATATGGGCCCCAGAAGGTATTCCACATGAGAATGCAGCCCTCAGATTCCTACAGCCCCACTACACACACGGCCAGTGTTCTCTTGATTGTCTTTTACAAAGAACATAAAAACTGTGATTTCCACACATGTATGTTTCTCTGTGAAATAAAACAGACCAAGCAACCTTGACAAGAGTTCCTGGAATGTCAGCTGTGCCAAGTTGCTTTTTCCTATTGTTGTTTTAAACAAATGCCTATTTTTAAAGAGAACAACAACAACAACAACAACAACAACAAAGCATTTCAGTGTATATTTAACGTAACATAAGATCACATCATATTTTTATACAGTATATTCCCCCTTTTAATCTAGTATAAATATATCACAAGATGTTAATAATAGGCCAACAGCACAAGTATCTGTGTTGTTGATGGACTACAACAATCATCCCTGACCATCGGGTTCCTCGTTCATGGATTTTATGCAGTTTATTTAACTACATACATGTGATGGAGTTCAATAACACTTGGATGGCCAGGTGTGTGTAGCTGAATAAACTGCATAAAATCCACCAGAGCAAGTGAAGACCAAATTCAATATAATGGGAAATGTGTGAATATATCTCCCAATATCTTCTCATCCCAAGTTTTGCTAATTGCAGGATTTGGTTTGGGTTTGAGGAGGTCTGTAGTTGTGAGGTTCTAACCCTCGTCCCATTGCGACCTCTATCAAAATTGCCTTCACTAGAGGTGCTATTGGCTGTAGAGGAGAGATCATACAAGCATAATAACTTGTATATTGCCCCCTCTACAGCTAATATTGTGGGTGTGTAGGTGTGGATTGGAGTGGTGGCATAAAAAAGAAAAAAAGCGTATGTTTTTAAAGTATGATTTGACATGTGATATGTTTTTTTGTCCACGTCTACATTAACCTTTTCCTTAATGTTGGGAAAAATGTGGACAGGCACACATCTTTATCCTGTGCTACTACCGAGCTCCTGTTGCTCGGTCCCTGCACCTGCCAACCTAGCAGTTCGAAAGCACGTCAAAAGTGCAAGTAGATAAATAGGTACCGCTCCGGCAGGAAGGTAAACGGCGTTTCCGTGTGCTGCTCTGGTTCGCCAGAAGCGGCTTAGTCATGCTAGCCACATGACCCGGAAACTGTACGCCGGCTCCCTCGGCCAATAAAGCGAGATGAGCACCGCAACCCAAGAGTCGATCATGACTGGACCTAATGGTCAGGGGTCCCTTTACCTTTACCTTATTCTTTCAATATCCCCCCCCCCGCTAGCATTTTCATTCCCCACCCCCAATAAACTCCTATAATGATAGAGAACATTAATGCAGTTAATTGCACACAACTTAAAGAATAGCTGAAGGCAGAGCCAATTTAAATTTCTAAAAGTGTCTAATAGCAATTCATGATTTGCTTGAGATTATATGAAGAAGTTGCAAGATTTTTTTTACTAGCTCTGTGCTTAAAAGGATTAAGATGGATGATTAGGGATGTAAACTGAGGGGGAGAGAAGATGCTCTTCAAAGGCTTATAAGCTTGAAACATGCTGAGGTAGAAAATAGACCTATTGTGCCTATTCTTAAAACAGTAGGTTCAGGAGTAGATTGTTCTTCTGCAACCCCCTGTTACTAAGTGCCACATTAGAATGCCACTTACCATGTGAATACTTCCAAGTGAGGTACGTAAACCTAGGGGTTCTTCACTGTACTTAACTATCTCATTACGTGGTCATACGGGTCCTTGCATTTTGTCATCTAGCACCAAGAGTCTGTTCATATAGTAACCAGAATGCCAGTGTAGAATCTATCAATGCCATACCAAATGTGGCATCCAAAACTAATTTCCAGCTGTGCTATCATGGCCCCTTCATTCCCCCCCCCCACCAAATACAGTACAGCTCTTTGTTTTACTGGGGACCCATGAGTTCTAATTACTGCTAGGTAAAAAGGTAAAGGTACCCCTGATCGTTAGGTCTAGTGGTGGACGAATCTGGAGTTGCGGCGCTCATCTCGCTCTATAGGCCGAGGGAGCTGGGATTTGTCCGCAGACAGTTTTTACGGGTCATGTGGCCAGCATGACTAAGTCGCTTCTGATGAAACAGAGCAGCGCACGGAAATGCCGTTTACCTTCCCGCCGGAGCAGTACCTATTTATCTACTTGCACTTTGACGTGCTTTCAAACTGCTAGGTTGGCAGGAGCTGGGAGCGAGCAACGAGAGCTCACCCTGTGGCGGGGATTCAAACCGCTGACCTTCTGGTTGGCAAGCCCTAGGCTCAGTGGTTTAGACCACAGTGCCACCAGCGTCCCTTGTAAGTTGTTTTAGGTCACAAGTAAATTGAAACTATATTATTACTAGTAGTAATAATAGTACAAGAGAGCTTAGGTAGAGTTAATGAGTATACATCCTACCACTACTAGGCAGTAGATCCAGTGCCCCACATCAGTTTCCTAGAGAGGGGCACCCCCCAAACTACTTTTAGCCTAATAGCAATGTCTCAGCTCTGTTGCTTATTGTTGAGTCTGGGTCCCTGTGTCTTCTTTCTAGAAGGCATGTGGAGCAGAAAACAGTATCATGCTTGAAAGTCTTTACTCCAATACATGATTTCTGTACTTTAGTGTTGTGTTTTTAGCATTCTGGAAGTGTAAGGGCTATTTTTAAAGCCCTGTAGGAGGGTTTTGTGGTTTTTTTACACCAGAAAAACGGCAGTGAGTGTCACTGAAGATCTTTACACTTATGTTGTGACTCTTGTATATAGGCTTTGTGTACTATGGCTTTTTTTTTTTTAAGGTGATTATCTCCCTGCCACAGTTTCCAGTTATAACACCCATTTTTTCTTTCTGTTTGTACTTTTACTATCTCTTCCATCAAATCTATATCACATGCTATATATTGTGTATTGAAAAAAGCACAATTCTGTAGATTTACTGTATTACGTTAGTGGGGTATGCCATATCCAGAGTTCTAAAATACGCCTCTCAGAGTTCCAAACTATGCACATGATCACTTATTTCTCTTTGCTTCTAAGTAGCTCTCATGTTTTCAAATCAGGGTAGGATAATGCACAAGCGTAAATCTATATGGAGAGTAAACGACATCAGAGCAGCCTTACATATTTCATCCAAATGCTCTGCAGATCTTTGTTGTGTGGGTTTTTTTTTAACAGATAGAAGAGCAGAGAATTTAGTCCTGTTGTTAGCACTGTTCTACCAAATTGTTTTTAATTATGTGAGAAATTGGTACTGAGGAGATTAGTACTGCAGTGGCTATTGCTCTGCTTTCCACAGCAATCTTTCTGAATACCAGTTGCTGGAAACTGTAGGAGGGGATTCTGTCCTTGTGCTCTGGTATTGTCTGAAGGTTTCCCATTGGCATCTCGTTGGCCACTGTGAGAACAGGATGCTGGACTAAATGGGCCGCTGGTCTGATCCAGCAGGCTTTTCTTACGTTCTTAATGTTAGGAGGGGTGGCACAAAGTTGCTCACTGAACCTGTTCTTACAGAGAATAGAAGGTTAGGCCACTGTTTTAGGAGACAACCCTTGAAGGATTTTGTAGCGAAAACAAGAAGAAGTCTTGTTGCATATTACAAGATGAAAACATTTATATGGCATAAGGTTCCGTGGACTGGAGTCCATTTAACTCTCATTTAAAGCATTTAAAGAAGTGGATGCTGTTGCCAAAATAAATTTATTTGTCTTTAAGGTGTCCTAAGGGTCTTTGCTCTTTCAAGAGAGCTGAAGTTCTTCAGCCAATGATTAACCAACTTTCCTCTCAACATGGTTGCAGCTGTATTGAACTCAGTGGGAGAGACATCATCTTGATGTTTGCAATTTACAGACTCAAATACAATTAATTTGTCCTGTGACATAAAAGAGGGTCAGTTAACCAAGATGTCAGTTAGTGTAAAGCAATCTTATAATCTCATATTTCATAATAATAAAACTTAATAAATTGCTTTTCCTTAATCTGACAGCATTATTTGTATTTTAGGGCTAAACAGCATGCAGTTGTGGGAGACTGAAATTGGGGAGGATGTGGTGGGGGTGGAGCAGTGGCGTAGCGTGGGGGGTGCAGGGGGGGCCGGCTGCACCGGGCGCAATATCTGGGGGTTAGGGAAATCCACGGGTTAGGGGGCGCAAATCAACGGGTTAGGGGGCGCAAATCCATGGGTTAGGGGGCGCAAATTACTTGCCTTGCCCCGGGTGCTGATAACCCACGCTACGCCACTGGGGTGGAGAGCTTATTGACTCAAACTTGCCTCCCTCAGCAGCTCTCCTGGGGGGAAGGGGGAGGGAAATTATTATCCTCAGGTGGAGAAAAGCTGCTAGAGCAAAATTTGAATTAACAAACTGCAGAAAGGGAAAGGGTTAAGCAGCTCCACTGGTCCACTGTTCTGAACTTCATATGTTTTCTTTTTTTAAAAAAAGTCAAGGCAACAAATAATACAGTTGCCTATCATTTGTTGCTTGACCCAGAGACAAAATATATTGGATAGAGCTTTGAGTATAGGAAATGATTGGATGTTTAATTGTGAAATGAGGTGCTTATACTGAGTTCAAATGGTTAGTAGCAATGTAATGCAGCCTTTGCTTTTCACTTTTTACGTTTTATCTCCACCCTTCCTCTGTAGGTCTTAAGTGGGGGAAGCAACTAGGCAGAGATGCCCTGTTGTATTATCACTGAAATATTGTCTAATAGTAATTATGCACAGGTGCAAATTAACAATACATAAGAATTTAGGAAAACAAGGAAATCTGGTGAGCACTGGGTACTTTCCAAAGGACAGTGGTGAAAACGTGTGTGTGTGTGTGTGTGTGTGTGTGTATAGATAGAGAGAAAAATAGATAGATATAGATATATAGATATAGGTTCAAATTAGGAACATCACTTAAAATCAAGATCACTTGATAATAATGATAATTTGCAAAGTAAACTTATTTCTGAATTAAATAGTTTTTCATTACTTAGATAATTGATATCTAAGTGGGTTTTTTGGTCATACGATGCAAAGCTTTCAAAAGAGAAATATTGGACAGTTGGTTTCTATTCAAAGAAGATCAGAGAGATGCTCTTTATGTGTTAAGGCCTCTCTGGTAGCTAGTAAGTTGATTGGTTTTACAACTCTAGGTTGCTATAGGCCACAACATCTGCTTGGCCTTGCAAGTCTATTCATGCCCTACTTAGGTTAATCTTCAGTCATTTCTTGTCAGGAGTTGCAACAGACCTAAGACTTTTTGTTGCTGCTGTTATTTATTAAATTTGTATACCGCCCTTCGTCTGAAGGTCACATGGCAGCTTACCACATAAAAACACAAAAGGCATAAGATAGTAGCAATACCTTCTCCCACTATTTTTGTACAATTTGACTGTTATGCACCTGTTGCAAGTTTAAAAATATTTACAATCATTGACTTTAAAAATCTCAAACATGTGGTCAGTTTAGGTGACCACCAGGCCAACTGATTGAAAGGCTATGGGATTCATTGTCTCCCCAAACAGTGCTGGAATTAGAGGTGGACAGCAGGGGCCCCTGACCCTCTTGCTTTTGGGGACAACCCCAATAGCAACTGTCCGTAGAAAGCCAGAGAGGCATCAGGATGTGGCTGAAACTGAATGCAGAGAGTCAGGGCCTTTCGGGCTTGTAGATTTTATTAAGGTCTTTACTTACTCCCTTGCCCTAATATTATTGATTAACCTGTATAAATGCTTTAAATAAATAAGGACTCACCTGCAGCCTTGCAATCTAAAAATATTTGACATGCTAACTAAAAGGATGAGGGGGCAATTAGGAAGTAAGTGTTGAGTGCTGTCCTCTGACAGTGCTATTCACACCTTATCCTGTGCAAGGACTTGATGGAAGCAGCAAAGTGTACAACTGCTTCTCACATTTCCTGAGGTCAGGGCCTTGACCTTGTGATAAGCCATCCAAATTGCAATGCTTTTGTCTAGAACTACCAGCAGCAAGCCAACTTAATGGTGCTCAAGGGGGGAAAAACCAGTGTGTGGATTTAGGAAATCTCCAGTCTGGTGGAAATAGTTTCACGGCACAGTGCAAAGTGTGATTAAATAAAGTGTAAATATAATTGTAAATAACATGCTTCATATTTCCCTTTATGTTTAGGGAATGAATCTTGCTTGCCTGTTTAAAAATATTGTTCAACTTATTCTAGTGGTAGTTGAAAACGCTTCAAAGTCACTGTGTTTATGTGTGTTTTCTGAAAGCGTGGGGCATCTGCTTCTCTTTCTCAGGGACACACTGAGGCTATTGAAAATGTTGCCTCGGGTGGTCCAGAGCTTTCAGATAATGTTAGAACTATGTATTCCAAATCTCTGGCAGAGAAGTGTCAGGATCAGAAGATTACCTGGAGGGAGAATATTCCCCTCACTCTGTTTATCAGCAAAATGGGGAAAGGCTTTGAATCAAATAAAGCAGTAGGGGAATGTTTATTCTAGAGCAATGTTTTATTTTGGGCAGGGTAGGAAATAATTGTAGTTGCCTCTGCCCACATTTCTATCTCCTTTCACTGCTGTTTCTGGCATTATCCGTTTCAGATTCAAAGATCCTTTAGTTTAGAGGCTTGCTACAGCCTTTCCCAATCAACATGGGCAATTGTGTGTGGGGCGGGGGTGTGTGACATGGAAGTGGACTTTTAAGCACATTTGGCTGAACACTCTTAAAAGCCTCCCTGTGATCAGAAAACCTAAGGAGCTGGGTCGCTGGTTACGGAGAGGCTTCTAAATGCATTCTGTGAAACTTACCTAAAAGTCCCCTTCGACCTTCCTGCTCTTTATGGGAAGGTCAAGGATGAAGTTGTTGGTGATGGAGACAATGGGGGCAAGGCCAGCTTGTGTGCTGTTGTACCTCCTATGCAGTTCATGCCTTCAGGCATGGAAAAGCTGTTTCCACCACCCCCAGCCATGTCCACCTGCCATATACCTCATGTCATATTGCATCAGACATGGGACGAGTAAGATGGTGGCTGCAAAGTCCTCTTTAGACCTCCTTTCTCAGTGCTCCTTACAGGGTGCCCCTGGTTGCTCATTGCAAGTGTTCTTTGGTGCTCTTTAAATTGGTTGACTGCATTGCTGGAATTGGATCCACTTGGGAGCTCTTGGTTGATTTCCAGTTAGATCTGAGTTGGACATTAGAGAACTTGGATTTACCAAATTTTTGCACAGTAGGAAACGTGCAGCACTCCTGTGTTCCTCCATTTGCTTTTCAATGAAGCTAACTTGAAAATGATTCATGTGGTTCCATATGTGCTTTCATGTGCTTTAAAAAATGTTTCAGAAGTGGCATACATGTATTCCTAGCCTATTGTCTATTTCTGAAAGATAGTAAGGTATAGAAAATGGTTTTAAAGGTTTACATGATTTACCTTCTAAGATAAAAATAAATAATGCATGCTCTGAATGTTTAAATTGAATCTAGCAATAGATACCTAGAGCCGGCTTCATGTTTGAAGTGACCCATAGCATGCCCTATGGTGGGCCCCCGGATGTGGGCTTGCAGCACTGGTGGTTTGCTGTGAGCTTCCATTTTAAATTTCTCATGGTACCTCTGGGTATTGTCGGGAATTCAAAATGGTGGCTTGTCAACCAAGCTGCCCAGCACAAGTGCCCCAGGGAAAACATTGGTAGGGCCTGCTAGGGCACTGGAGTCCTGGCAGCTGCCCAAGGGTACCAAGGAGCTGACTTGAGGCCTATAGAGCCCCCAGGTTAGTCCCTGCCTCCCTGTACTGGGGATTAGATACTGCTTTCAACAACCAACAGACCTTTCTAAGAGGAAGAATGTAACAGTTATAGGCTGATATTCTTCCACCTCAGTTTGACAAGTGCACTGTTATTATTTTTTTCGCGTATGTTGGAAACAGGAGTGACAAATATGTGTACCAGCTGTGACATGTCACAAGTTAAATGTAAAGCAATCTGATGCAGAGTCTAGGCTGTCATTGGTACAGCAAACCAGTAAGTTTGTGTGAAAGTTAATAGTTTAAATTCCTGCTCTGTCACACGTGTTTATCTAAGCAGAGTGCATCACAGAAAGAAGCACTGCGTGGGAGAATCATTGAATAGACCCAAGTGCACAGAATAAATCACTTAAAACAAAAATGGGAAAAAAATTCCTTCTTCCTGCATGGTTGTAATTTTGTAGGCTAATGTTACTTAAAAATTGAGTGTCTGAGAACAGTTTGTTTACAACTCTGCTAAGGTTTCGGCTAAGGCTGGGTAGATACCTAAACGGGACAGGTAAGCCACATAACAAAGGGCACACATAGCAAAGAAAAATACCTTGCACATTTTTTAAAAAGGGAGGGTGCTGTGTTGTATGCAGACACAGTGAATCAATTGCACACTGTTCCCTTCAATGTAACTCAGCCTACATGCACACCATACATTTAAAGTAGATTTAAGGCCCATGAAAACTAGTTTACACTTCTTACAGCTACAATCCCCAGCACCCATAACAAACTACGGTTCCCAGGGTTCTTTGGCATAAGTAATATGCTTTAAAGATATGGTGTGTATGCAGCTTCAAGCTACAATACTCAGCCTTCAGACACTTCTCCGTTGAGCCAGTGAAAAACCTTGCTGCTAGCCTGTGTTAAAAGCTCAGCCATTAATAAACCAGTTAAGTTACCAACACCTGCGTAGAGCATGAACTCAGCAGCCACAGTTGAACCGGCAGCAGACAGTGTTGTTTACCTGTGCACCCATGGTAGAAGAAGTTGAATCTGTAAGAATGGGCTGCTTCCTCATGCCAGGAAATACCTGTATAATAAATTCCAGTAATGTTTGGATATTGGTCATAAATTCAAGTACAGTGGTACCTTGGGTTACATATGCTTCAGGTTACAGACTCTGCTAATCCAGAAATAGTACCTCAGGTTAAGAACTTTGCTTTAGGATGAGAACAGAAATCATGGTCTGGCTGCGCAGCAGCAGCGGGAGGCCCCATTAGCTAAAGTGGTGCCTCAGGTTAAGAACAGTTTCAGGTTATGAACGGACCCCCGGAACGAATTAAGTACTTAACCCAAAGTACCACTGTAAAACATTATAATGAAGATGATTGTAACTTGCTTGAGGTTACCCTCAAGGGGTGGAGCAACTGCCATATGAGGAAAAGTTACAACACTTAGGGCTTTTTAGAATTGTAGAGTTGGAAGGGACCTTAAGGGTCATCTAGTCCAGACCCCTGCAATGCAGGAATGTCAACTAAGGCATCCATGACATATGAACATCCAACCTCTGCATAGAAACCTCCAATGAAGGAGAGAGTCCATCACCTTCCCAGGGAGTCCGTTCCACTGTCGTTTAGAGAAAAGACAAATATAGGAGGCAAGAATATGGTGTATAAAATAAATGTAGTTTATTCTTACAGCAAATACTGAGGTGGAAGGGAGTCATTGAAAGATGATGTTTCTTCAGGATTTCCACAAAACTGAATGCATGCCCTCTCTCTGCTTCCACGTGGTGAAACGTCAAGTCACGATTTCCAGTTAAACAGATTTTAGGTATTGTTTTACATAACATGGCAACTTGTTCCTATCTGAGATAACTTCCACAGTATTACTTTACCATTGGATATTAAAGAGGAGTGTGCAGTGGGGGGAAAGGACTGCATGGAGGTTAGTCGTTTGTCACACCCATTCACCCTGCATATTCTTAACAGCATGTTCATGTGCCTCTCCAGAAATGTTGAGCTTGAGGTACATCGTTGCATTGTTCAGTTAGCAAGCTTTGCCAGAGGGCCACCTAATTTGGCCTCTTCTCTCTTTCTCCCCACTTTTTGTTTGAATTCTGCATCTGGAAAATGTAAGAGGAATATTCCAAAGACGTGTTCGTGACCGAGAAGCCTTTCCGATTCACGGTGTGGGCTGCCATGAAAAAGCTGCTGAGGAAATGAATTCACATTCAGCGAGGGGCTTGGATAGGATGCAGTTATTAAGGCATGTGGCCACACACTGCATGGTGAAGATAAAGAGGAAAATTTAACAGATGTCTCATTTTCCAATCCCCATCAACCATGTGCGCTGGTTGGCTGTTATGATTAAGAGTCTTTTTTGTTTTTTCAAACAAAAAGCATTTTTGTCTAGTTAGCGAGGTTTTTGTAACAGGTTTCACTAATTCTACTACAGCAAGAGACTTGTTTTTAAATATTGCCTTAGTTTTTGTTAATGACGTTTACAAATGCCGTAGCAAGAGAAGCTCTTTTGAAGAATTATCTTTTTCCCAATTTTATTACTGCAGCATCGATTTGCATTTGGAAGACCCCTGCTTGAAATTTCTCTCCCCCTCCCCCCTCCTCTTATTTCTAATGGAAATGCTCTGAGTACTGAATTATGGATAGAGAGAAATGCATAGGGTTTTCATTAAAAACATTTAGTACTTGAAGGCAAAGAGAATTATTAGCATGCATAAGAAAATATAGTGAGGAATTTTTTTTTTGCAGGCCTGCTTTTCTGAGATTTAAGAGGTTTGAAATTCTATCTGTTAAAGGGTAAATCAAAGCACAGAACTATCCTAAAGAAAGGATAGCTTTTGTGGTTCTTGTCGTCATCCCCCCACCACAAATGTATTGATGTGACAGATCTTGAGGCAATTTGGAAACTGCTGCTAAAATTTTGTGAATTTTGTTAACAACTGGATCGTATTGCTGTGTCTTCAGTTTGCCATCCACACCAGCATCCTTCTTGCACTATTGGAATGAAATGGTTAACATGACACAGTAAGCTAAAGCTTGGCTTCCTGAGACCATGGAAATGTTTGGTTCCTAGAGAGGAGCTCACAGCTTTGCTTCTCCCTGGTACTTTTTACTGCCACACCAGGCGATCCGTGGGTTGGCATTTGTTCCGATTCAGTAGGAAACGGTGGGTTTTTATTGGGGGAAGTAGCAGAATGCAGGATCACCCCTAACTTCTGGGACATTAAACCGTCCTTTAAAGAGGGATTAATGTTTAGGGCCAGGAAAGATTCATCATTTTGAATAAAGGCAAGTTTTCCTGCTTTGGTTGTTGTACATTAGCAATGCAGGATCCTGTCTTTATACCCGGACATGGATTCATCTCGCTTAGTATTTTTTTTCCATCACTGACTGCAGTGACTTTACAGAGTTTCAAGCAGCTCTGCGTGGAGATGGCAGGGATCGTTTGCTTCTCTCTGTGGTGAAAGAGCGGGGGGGGGGCAGGGCGGGGAAACTGTTCAAGCTTGATATCTATTCCTGAGGAACAATGATGAGGGCAGAGGGATAATATCTGAGGAGCCCCCCCCCCCCCCGCAGAACAGTTATATCCATTGCTCAGATCACTTGGCAGATGCATGGAATTTGTCCAAGTAATTTGGTTTTTCCGTGACGCCCTGCTGGCTGTTTAATAATACTCTTCAGTTCCATTTCTCGCTTTATGATGGAAAGATGTTCTTTTCATTGTTCACTACTGTGTGTCATCTTTTGCATCTTGACACTTGGTAGTTTTCTATGATACCTGATTTTCTTCGTGCAAGTACAAGCGAGTGCATGTCTTTCTTTCAGCTCCCCTTGGCTTCATTCAGGAAGGCAAGAGTGTTGGTCAATTCCTTCAGAAAGTGCTGCCCTTTTTATCCTGCAGAAAAGACCAACAGTTCCATGTAATCAGTTTTTCCTTGTATGTGCTGCAACAATATAAAATTGGCTTACTAGAATAAGTAAACATTTTCCACATGGTAGATTCTAATGGGATTGCCAGTTTACCATTGTATTCTCAAAATGGAGCACAGCATTAATGAAAGCAATCATTTTTGAATGCACATTTGTCTCCTTTGCAGTTCTCTGAAAAGAGCACTTGTATTTTCAGAGTATAACTATCCAAACCTCAATTCCCAATTTTGAAAATTTAAGCCTTTGTTTTTAGTAATGGATTTTTAAGTGAGCAGCTGCTCTTTGTTCATAGTGATTGGGCTGTTCCATTCAGCTTTAGATCCACACAGGGGACCTTTAGTATCAGGTTAAGTGGCTGGGATTACTCCATATGGGACTTGCTGTTGGTTAGTATAGGATGGGGGTGGGATCCTGTGGGGCTCATGACTCTCGTTGGCTCCAGCCAGCATGGTCAGAGATGACATAGTCCAGCAACCTCTGGAGGGCCACAGATTCTGCACCCCTAGCATAGGCATTTTGGGGGCTCACTGTCAGGGTTGGGTTTTTGTTTTGCCTTTAGATGTGTGGTTAGTGTCACTGGAATGGGAAGTGGGAGTGGTACTCTGGTATGCCTTCTATTAGGGCTGAAGTTAGATGTCCTCTCCAAGCACAATCCTCAAGCTGTAGCCAAGGTTCGTTCTTGGATTACTGCTTATGGTATGTTTAAGAGAAACAGACCATCAAGCTTGTATTCGATGTGAAGCCCAAACCACAGCTTAGCTCCTGGCAGTAGCAGGACAGAGGGAGGAATGAAATGCCCACAGTTTTTGCTCTGTGGTACTCGCATGCTTGCTCATTAATGTTCAGCCATGGTTTGGCTTAGCATAACATGCAAACTGGGCTGTATCAGACCTGCTTCATCTGCAGCATTAAACCTTTGCTGCAGCTGTTGATCTGATGTACTAAACTCTGTGCAAACCAGTTGCAATTGAATGGAAACAATTGGCTGCCATATAAAACTGAGCTAGCAATGTTGGGTTATCTGGTGGCTGAAAGAGCTTTTGGGGGTTACTTAAGTGGGTTTTACTCATAATATCAGTAAGTTCCATTTTTAAAAATTGTTTGATTTTGTGGTCAAGGTCCAGTTAAAAGTTCTCCAGCCACCCTTCTGCTGAAGAGCATCTGGCAAGGTGTGACAGATGCAATCTAATAAAAATATCTGAAGTTGTTTATAATGTGATGTCCACTGCATTTCTTAGTCTCTGCCTCTCGCTAGTAGTGTCATGACGTAAATCACAGTTGCTTTACAGATTATCTCACAAACATTACAAATTGCTTTAAAGATTATCTTGGAAAACATTACTGTAATTAGATAGTAGATTAAACTTTATTGCTTTCCTTATATTTGGAAATCTATGCTTTGGGGCACAGAAGTGCTGACCAATGAACGAGGAAAAGCACAGTTAAATAAACGTAGATTTTTCAGGTCTTAAATGCGTCTGTTAAAAAGAGAGAGTTTATATTGCACTTCTTCCTGTGTTTTCCTTAGAGAATTGCAATTACGGTATACACTTCAAGTGGTGGAAGGAAATGCCTGCTTGCTTTATAAGGAGCACACAGCATCAGGCAGCTGTCTCAAACTCTTTAATTATGTTTCTGTCAGGACTCAAGAATTCTGTCCTAGCACTTCTTCTGATGACACAGTAATGAATTTTACTCATTTTTGGGGGGAGCTTAGGAAGGGCTTGTGCTTCTGCCTGCATGGTTTTCTGATTCTCTAGTCCTTTCTGCCTTGATCCTGGGGCGCTTCCCACTCATGACCCTTTTTGCTCTGCACTTCTTTCGCGCACACTCTTCCTCTTAAGTGCATTTTTATACCATCCCATGGGATTCCTCTGTTTGGGGAGTCAGTGGTGGAGCACATTTTTTTTTTGCATGCAGAAGGTTCCAGGTTCTGTTCCCGGCGTCTCCAGTTAAAATGGATGGGCAGCAGATGAGGAGAACGAGTTCTGCTGGGAGCCCTAGAGAAGTTGCTGCCAGTCAGAAGTAGTAGACAGTGCCACTAGCCTTGTCTAAATCTTCCCTCTTTTCATCTAGGCATCCAAGTGCTCTGGATAGCACACAGTGCCCCTTTGCCCCTGGTGGGAAAGGGTAAGAATTTATGAGTTATAGCAATGAATTAAAAATAATGGAACACGGCATTGTGTAAGCAAATGCAGGGTTCAAAAACTTGGGTCTTCAGCTGTTTTTGGACTACAACTCCCATCACCCCTAGCTAGCAGGACCAGTGGTCAGGGATGATGGTAATTGTAATCCTAAAACAGCTGGGGACCCAAGTTTGGGAAACCCTGATTTATCATTTAAACATCTCTTCAGTAAAATAGTTGGTCAACACTCTCAAGTTTCTAGAATATTTTATTGACAGAAAACATTTTTAATTCCTCACTTGAGCAAGTGACAGGATTGTGTGTGTGTGTGTGTGTGTGTGTGTGTGTAGAGTACTGTATTTAGATTTTTGTGTTTTGGAAAGAGCAGCTCGGTTAAGCCAAACACAAATGAAAATGGGCTCTTACATGGTGAGTCTGACAGCCTGGATATGAGTACTCTGAATGCTGCTCCTGACCTTGATTTAGATGCCAGTTCAAGTCACATCAAGTCAACATTTATTGACTTGCCCCAAACTTACTGGCTGAAAACATTACCCTGGGCAGCTTACATAGCTCTATATACAGAAATAGGAGCCAACACTTCACTGCACTAATGTAACTGACAAAAAATATCCAGTTTCAATATATCACTGACTAAATTTGGAAACGTATTAGATGTAAGCTATAAATTAAAAATGAAGCAAATATTTGTGCATTGCCAAAGCTAAAGTAATTGACTGAAATCCTAGCAGATGGAACCTGTCTCCCTACCACCTTTCTTTCTTTCTTTCTTTCTTTCTTTCTTTCTTTCTTTCTTTCTTTCATCATGGAGTTTATGCCATAAACTGGGTTTAATACCAGTCTTTTCTTGTGAAAAATGTGGAAAGATTAGGTATTCTACTATTTTCTGTAATTATGCTTAGCTTAAATAGAATGAAGATCTCAAAAAAGAACAAGTAAGAGTGCTGATATGATAAAGTTAATGGAGGGAGGATGAAAAATATGGAAGATATAAATTGTGGAAAATAAGAGCATTTTTGTATGTGGCAAGAGTATAATTAATGTGATGTATAATTTAGTTGTCAGGGAGAAGTCTGTGAACAAGAAGTCTCTCAAGTTTCCAACACTGTGGATTCATCTGCTCTAAAAATGCATATTAGTGCATTGGTTTTATTCCACTTTAACTGTCATGCCTTCCCCAGTGAATCCTGGGAATTGAAATTTGGTGACAAGCTGAGAATTCTCTGTGTAAGATTGACCCCCTGCCCCAACCTGCAAAAAAGCCTGCAATTCTTCCTGGAAAGAGTGTTTGTCTATTAAACCAGTGTAAATCTATGGTGCAGAAGTGTCCCTGTACCAGAGTCTGTTCCCAATCTCTAGTTCTTGCCAAGGAAAGGAATAGCAAAGCAAAGGATATTACTCCCTCTCAGCTGACATGGAGTGGCCATGCCATTTTGCTAGCTGGTGTTTGCACCAAGATCCTTCTGAGCACTCCTAGCTTGCGCTGCTCTGCTTGAATGTCCCCACCTCTCAATATATTATTATGTACTACTACTGATACTAATTCATTTATACCCATTTATATTTCGCCTTGCCTGCAAAGAACTGCAGGCGCAGCATACATGGTCCCTTCTCTTTCATTTTAACCTCACAAACAGCCCTGTGACGTCAGTTATGCTGAGAGACAGTGACTGGCTCAAGATAGTCCAGCGAACGTCATGACCAAGTGGAGATTTGTACCTGGGTCTCATAGTGCATTGCTTCCTCCCTTGTCTGGAATGATTTGACAGGCTTTGTGGCCTCCCTTTGGCTATGCTTAATATTTAGAAACATAGGAAGCTGCCTTAAGGCAAGTGAAACCTTGACCCACCCACCCCAGCACCTCCTTCCCCCCTGTGGAAATATGCCCTGATGGAAATGGATTAAGCCATTCTTCCCCACCCAGTTGCCTCCTGAAACTGCTATTGGTTTTAAACACACCCACCCACACACAGGGGAAGCAAAACTGCGCCAGACTGTAATTTAGGGTTCCCCAAAAGATGAAATGAGTACCCTCCAAACGAGGGCACAAATTTGCATAAAATGTGCATATGAATAGATGCAAATGTAGAAATAATCACTATCATTTAGACAGAAATACAGTACAGTGATACCTTGGGTTGCAGACGCTTCAGGTTACAGACGCCTCTAACCCGGAAGTAGTACCTTGGGTTAAGAACTTTGCTTCAGAATTAGAACAGAAATCGTGCTCTGGCGGCGTGGTAGCAGCGGAAGGCCCCATTAGCTAAAGTGGTACTTCAGGTTAAGAACAGTTTCAGGTTAATAATGGGCCTCCAGAATGAATTAAGTTCTTAACCCAAGGTACCACTATATAACATAGTGGGGAAGACTGAGACCAGGTTACCTGTGTGCCTCCTGAGTCTGCTACCCAGGTACTTGTTGCTGGGCAAGTTCAAGACCCATGCTGCTCCCACAGTCTGTAAAACTCTGTTAACAAAGGAACAACTAAAATAATAATAATCTCAACATAACAATCAAAGCAAAAGTCACATTATATGTTTAACAAATCCACACAACATTTTATAATCTTTAAAACAATATTAACAGCATTAACAAAATAGCAAGCGAAAAATAAACTTGGCACTGAAGAGATGCCTTTATTTAAAAAGCTTCTTGTATAGCTCATTCTAAATGTTTAAATTTGAAGGAAAAAAATGTTGTTGTTTTTTTAAAAAGCAATAGCACTATGTTCAATAATGTAAAATATTACTTCTCTTAACAGAAAATAGTATTGCATTGCCTGATTGCATATTCACAATATAAACTGACCACCCCACAATCACTTAGGCATATCACTTAATTCATTACAGGACCAACCTTGTCTGAGATATATTTGTGAAACATGAAATCATTTGCCCCTCTGGAAACATAAGGAAATGACAAAATTGCTTGTGGGTGGCAATATGCAATTACTGTTGCCTCAAATTTACCAAGAACCTGGTCTTTCAAATGTTAAAATTGATCCAAGTAACCCATGTACTGGATTGATTTTGCGATGTAAAAACGTATGCTTTTGTTCTGCATACACTTTAAATTTAGAGTGCCGTTAAAAGCAAGGTAATATTGCCTTGATTGTAGAAGACTTGGAGTGATACACAAAGCCCATTGAGCAGAGCACAAAAGGAGTAGCTGTATTTCTGTGGATTCAAGCTGATGTATTAACATAGCTCTCTTTGACTTCTCAGTGTCAGTGGGATTTAATGTGGGTGGAATACTTCCCACAAAGTGATAATAGGATTGTACCCAGTATTTCTAAAATATGTCCCCCACCCCACCCCAGATTTGCAGCCTACGCAGTGAATTTATGTGCTTGCGTATATCAAAATGACACAGTCAAATAATATTTCAGCGTGTTTCTTGAAATGAAAGAATTGATTTATTATGATGCATTGTTCCTTTTTTTTTTATTACTTGGACATGTTCTATTGAACATTTCTGTATGCATACAGCAGGGGCAGTGTTCCAAGGCGCCAGCTCACGAGGGCGATAAGCTGGTGGCTCCTCCTTGGTCTCCTTCTGGCACCGCCACTGGTGGGGGGCTGCTTCAGCCCCCCTTTCCCTTTGCAGCAGGTGTAGGAGGGGGCGAAGGAGCCAGCCACGGAAGCCATGCTGCGCTTGGCTCTGCGCTTTGGGGATATGGACATAGCTGTCAAGCGTCCTTTATTTGGCGGGACAGTCCCTTATCCCAGTGCCATGTCCCGCTGCTGTCCCTTATTGATGAGGCTTCGTTTGGCTGCTGGCTGGGCTTTCTGCCTTTGGCTCGGAGGGGCTCAGAAGTTGAACATACCTGTGCCCGGAAAATCCCTTATTTTGGCTGCTGATCCCTTATTTTCGATGCTGCTGGTCCTTTATTTTCAAATCTGTAAGTTGACATCTATGGATATGGAGTCCCTGAGCCCAACCCCAACCCGAAAATATTGAGGGGCCCCAAAAAGGCTCAACCCCTAGGAACTGGCAATCCAGCAGTATTATAACTTGCTGCGTAGTACCCCAAATACAGCGATGACCAAGATTATGCATGGCAAGAAACTGTATGAGCCATGTTTAAAAACAACATCCTGTAGAGATTTCTGAAGAGGGTCTAAGGGGCAAAGAAGAGAATGAGCAGAAAGAAGCAAAAGCAAAGTGGAATAAATTAAAGGCTAATTATTAACTCGAGGCCATTTTCAATGGAGGGAGAATCTCATTTAGTTTAGAGACGAGAGAAGAAACGATGCAGCAGAACATTGCTCTCTTAATTAAGTATAATAAACCTAGTCACTGCATATATTGTATTCTACCAAGGCAAATGTTGGTCTGCTGGAGAAACTGATCCTTTTTAGACCTCCTCTTTATGAAGCATGACTCCAGAAGGTTGGAAAGCACATACTGTATCTTCCCCCTTACACACACAGTTCCGCCCCCCAATAAGCTCTTGAATCCAGTACAGTATTGCAATGAAAAAACTGGCTAGTTGCAAACAGGAAGCAGAAGTTGGAATTGCTGTATGTGACAGGAAAGGAGGAACCTGAGGGTTCTCATGGCTTGATCGTGCAAATGGTCTGGTCTTAATGGTGTGTCTGTAAGTGACTGTGGAGGCCAGTTCTGGATCCACATGTCGTTCCACAGTGAGGACCATAGCTGCCAATGTTTCCCTTTTTTAAAGGGGAATTCCCTTATTCGGAATAGGATTCCTTGCAAGAAAAGGGAAAAGTTGACAGCTATGGTGGGGACATAGGTTTCTGGGCGGGAGTTGATCACAGTGAGGATTTGCCAAACTTGCCTTTCTCTTAGCTCGTTTCCCTCTTTTGTCCTGAGTTCTTGCTTCTTCAAAGTCCATGACGACTTTGGTAGAGGCTATTCTCCAACTGGAGCGCTCGTAGGCCTGTGTTTCCCAATTATCTGTGTTTATACTGCATTTTTCAAAAAAATACTTGCCTTGAGAGCGTCTTCAAACCTCTTTTGTTCTCCACTGGCATTACACTTTCCATTCTTAAGTTGGGAATAGAGTAGTTGCTTTGGAAGACGATAATCAGGCATCCAAACAACATGACCGGTCGTGTAAATGCTTGACATTGCAGCAGTCTTAATGGGTAGCGTGCAGAGTGATATGTATATATATATCATAACTTGTGTACACTGGAAACATCTCATGTTTGCTCACATATTTACAATTACTTAAAAAAACCACAACTTTGTTCCTATGTTATTGGAAAATAATGTTAAACATATGTATAATACAATGTAACGAAATAAAATAGAATGAAATAAAATTAAGTAAAAGTGATACGAAGTACAAGTTTGACCTGATTACCTTGTCACTTCAGGATTAATAATAATAATAATAATAATAATAATAATTTTGTACCCCACCCATTTGACCGGGTTTATTATTCATTTTAATAGTTTTCCCATTTCCACAGTAACTTAATTTCTTTCCAAGTATTGAGAAAGTCTTATTTATTAACAATGTTGAAAAGGAGTAAAAGTAGGTGTTTTGAAATGTAGACAATTTTAATCCTCTGTACCTTTGGTTTTCTATGAAAATGTGTGCATGCTTTTCCGTTCACAATATTCAGTGCATGCCTGTAAATGGGTCAGAAGTTTATTACTCTAGACACCCTGAGGATAGAGTCACAAAACATTCTGTAGAGGTGTTTAAAGATTTGCAGACACTCAGGGTTGAAAGTTGAATGCAGTGATGATTTTTTTTGAGATAGTGCTTGAGGTACTGCTAAAGCACTGTTTGTGGTCCTATAAAATTCTACCATTTGCATACTCACATCTTTGGTTTCACCTTAAAAATCCTTTTGCAAACATTGTTTGCCTTCAGGGACTGTGAAAAAAACCTTCACATTAGAAGGGAGCTGAGGAAGAGTGCAAGTAAAAGTATGCCTAAAAAATGCAGGTGTAATGTGTTTTACATATCTGTATCCCAAGGGGAGCAAGTGCATCTGTTTCTGTAGCCAAGTAATATTATTATTATTATTATTGCTTGCTCTTTGCTAAAGGCTTAGAGGTACTTCAGTTGGTAAATATCTCTGCTTCAGATTCCAGTAAATGTGAAACATATGTGAATATAAATACAGATAGCTAGGCTGTGAAACAATAGTGTTAGGTCTAGCCAGACGTGGGCAGGATTAGGTTGCTATAGCTTCCCTCAGTTTTCTTTCTTCATAAAACATAATAGGGAGAACAAAATGATCAGGCAGAAAGTGTGGTGAATTTGTTCATTCATTCAGACATTAATTATTCGTTTTTATATGCTGTCTTCCGATCAAGAGCACAGGATAGCTAATAGTGTGATTTAAACACAACAGAATATATAATAAAAAAGCATACTCAAAAACATATCATATGCTCATGTAACACATTCTTACATATGTCTACTCTGAAAAAAGCCCTAAGTGAATTCAGTGAACTTTACTGCTAGATAGGTTGGTATCGAATTGCAGCCTAAGTCATTGAATTCTTGTAGCTTTCTTTATTAAAAGCACTAATTTCAAATTACGATTTAATTGTTTCTGATGAGCTGAAATTATGTCCTTCCTCCCACAAATTTAGGGCTAAAACCATAGCTGGCATGCTGACTTTCACTCCATCTTTTATCACAATACATAAAATAATATTTAGAAAGCTTCCATTGCTTATTTACCACAAAATTTTTTTTGTAGAAAGGTATACCAGTAATATTGTTGCATATATCTTAGTGATTCATGACCATCATAAAACTGGTACAAGAAAGCAAAGGGAAGAATTTCCTTTCAGAAAGTGCAGTCCTTGTAATAATATTCACACTGAAACCAAATCATAACCCTTGTGGAGAAAACTAGTTAAGAGGGTTTCTTGCTGGCAGTAAATATGTTTTCAGATTTTACATTTTTATATCAACTTGCATACAGATAATCATGTCTGCCATTGATCAGTAACAGGAAAAAGGCAATCAAATTTTCATATATGTAAAGAAAAATCCTGGGAGTAATATATTTTGAAACATGAGTTGATCAAAGGATTTTACAATGTGTTTTCATTTCAAAACTATTTATTTGTCATCCACCTCTTAATTTAGGGGTACATTCGAAGGTAAAATCTCAAACCAGGTTCATATGAGTATTGTTTTCTCATTTTTGAGCAATTCTGTTGTCAGAAGACACTAATTCCATTAGATAAAAGTTTTATTTCATTAATTTAATATGCTTACATATTACCTCCTTTCTCTGAAGTTGGCATTCAGGGTGGCTTACAATATTTAAAAACACCATAATAAATACAAAGTAATAAAAATGAACTAGTTATAAACAATACCACAAAACACATTTAAAACTAGTTTGCCCTGAAAGCAGCCCAGGAAACAGCATTGTCTACACCTTAATTATCAAACTCCTATCTGAATAAGGAGATGTTATCCTGTGGGCAGCCAGCCTAACCTCTTTTGGGCAGGGTATTCCATAATATGGGAGCAGCCACAAAAAAGGCTCTCTCGAGTCACCACCAATTCTGCCTCTGATATTTATGGGACCAAGAGAAGGTGCTCACCTGAGAATCTTGTCACCTGGGCAGGTTTGTATAGGAGATACTATCTTTCTTTTGTTGCAAAGTCAGAACATCACTCGATCATTGCCCTCATGGACTTCCCAGAGGCTCTTGGTTGGCCACCATGGGAAACAAGATACTGGACTAGGAATAGGTCTTTGATCAGATCTAATAGAACTCTTATGTTCTTAAGTGTCATGTCCTGCTTCTAACCTGCCTCACAGATTCGTTGTGGAGCTAGATTTGGGGTGGGGTAGAGTTTTGTCATCCTCAGATCCTTGGAGGTAGTGTGATATCTAAAAGTTCAACTAATGTGCAAGTATGCATGGTGTTCTTCAGCCCCTTCCGTTCTGGGCATGTGGTGAGGGCAACCTGAAAAACCAATGTTGTGCTTACTTTAACATTTAAAATAATTTAACAAACCATTATTAAATGTATCCATTTTCAATTGTGCAATGAA
Source organism: Podarcis gaigeae (assembly GCF_964106915.1). Lineage (NCBI taxonomy): Eukaryota > Metazoa > Chordata > Lepidosauria > Squamata > Lacertidae > Podarcis > Podarcis gaigeae. The sequence continues at coordinate 28,572,080 of NC_139688.1, forward strand.
GTGCAGCTCCAAAATCAAGAATCTCTGCTGAGTATTGCCAATAAATCAAAACTGTACTTTCCAGAAGATTATTACATTATTTGCAAGCCTCTGAAGGCCTCTGTTTCCTTTCTACAAAAGGCTACTGTAAATTGTCACATGGTAATCGGATCTGTTGTTCACGGGAACGAGCTTCTTTTCAAAATATTATGCTGCTTACAAAGCTCCTTATTCATTAGGCAGATTAGCAACTGTTCTTTGAATATTCTCGCCTCTCTCTATACAATGTACACAGATCCATAGTTATCCATAAAATAAAAGCAGAAAGAATACAGAATTATTGTCCTGTTCCTGTTTACATGTGAATGAATATTTCTTTTTAAAAAATATTTAGAGAGCCTTAAGGAAAAAGTGCCATACAAGATTTCCTTCAGTGTAAATACAACTGTGCACATGACATCAAAGCACAACAAGACTTACAAATTCTAATGGAGATTACATTTTTCAAAGTGACACAGGAGAAATTTGAATCCATTCTGTCTGTACACTGCTTTATTCACTATACAGGTCACAGATCTTATTTATAGAATGTAAGCTGCTGTTATTGTTATTGTTAAGATTATTAAACATTGCTGGCTCTCTTTACTCAGACAAGGAGAAGAGAAATAGAGAATCACGTTTACCATCTGCCTACTGCAACATAATTTATAATCAAAATAGTGAAAATATAACATGGGTAGACCCAGTTTGCCATGTTAGCTGATTATTTTCCAAAAGGGAGAGTTGGTCTTATTTATTTAGGTGCGAGACAAAAACTTTCCCCCATAACCAGGTCTTTGACCTGGCAGTATCTGTGGCCTTTTAGAAGTGGGTGGGATGTTTTTAATATATTTCTCCCCCCCCCCCCCTTGGTTTTAATGTATCTATGTGGGTTTTAATTATCTGGTTGGTTGGTTGGTTGGTTGAAATTGGCTTTGGGTTGCCCTGGGCAAGATAGATAGATAGATAGATAGATAGATAGATAGATAGATAGATAGATAGATTCTTTATTGTCATTACACAAGTGCAACATTGCACAAGTGCAACGAAATTGGATGCCATCCCTTAAAAACAACAAAAGCAACACAACAACAACAACCGAACAAACCACATTCCACCCACACCCACACCCATCAAACTCCCAGGTCACACTATCGAGTTACTGCATTTAAGAAGGCCACAGCTCTTGGATAGAAACTATTTTTCAGTCTATTTGTCCTTGACTTGATGTTTCTGTATCTCCTGCCAGAAGGCAGTAGTACAAACAGACTGTGTCCCGGGTGAGATGCATCCTGCAGGATATTGTTTGCTTTCCTAAGACAACGGGAACCGTACAGTTCTTCCAAAGATGGGAGGGGATGACCAATAATCCTTTGGGCTGTGGTTATGACCTTCTGGAGCACCTTCCTCTTCTTAGCTGTACAGCTGGAGAACCAGGCACAAATACAGTATGTGAGAATGCTCTCTATGGAGCCTCGGTAGAAGGACACCAGCAGTCTCTCACTCAGATTGTTCTTCTTTAAAAGTCTGAGGAAATAAATTCTCTGCTGGGCCTTCTTCACCAGAGCAGTGGTATTTGCGCTCCAAGTCATGCCCTGATCGATAGTCACTCCCAAAAACCTGAATTCCGCCACCCTCTCCACCCGTTCCCCGTTGATATACAAGGGCTGAATGTCCGCCTTTTTTTTCCTGTAATCCACCACCAATTCCTTGGTCTTAGTCGTATTAAGAGCCAGATTGTTCTCTGCACACCAAGCACAAAGCCGCTCCACCTCGTCCCGATAGGCGGACTCATCCCCTCCTGAAATGAGCCCCACCACCGTAGTGTCATCAGCAAACTTGATGATTTTGTTGCTGGAATAAATGGCTGTACAATCATACGTATAGAGAGTATAGAGCAGGGGACTCAACACACAACCCTGTGGTGAGCCGGTGTTAAGGCTAAGGGCTGTGGACATATGTGACCCTACTCTAACCCTCTGAGAACGTTCTGACAAAAAGTCCAAAACCCAGAGACAGGTGGAGTTGGAGAGTCCAATCGCCTCTAGCTTGGACACCAGTCTATGGGGGAGGATAGTGTTAAAAGCAGAGCTAAAATCCACAAACAGCAGCCTCACATAACTCCCCGGCTGCTCCAGATGGAACAGAGCAGCATGGAGAGTGGTAGTGATAGCGTCTTCCGTGGATCTATTTGCCCTGTATGCAAACTGGTAGTTGTCAAAAGTTGATGGAAGACAGGAAATAATGTGACGGCGCACCAGTTTCTCAAAACACTTCATGATGATTGGAGTCAGTGCAACTGGTCTGTAGTCGTTCAGACTACTGATTGTGGATTTTTTAGGCCACTAACGAATTTAATTAATTAATTAATTATAATAGTTTTTAAATCATTAAACTTAAAAAGGCATAAAATTATTCTTATTCATTGTATTAACTGTTTTGACTCCAGCTTACATTGCATGGCCACAGACAGATCAAGCCAACTGGAGTTATGTAACATTTCATGATATTTTTCAGGAAGTACCACTTGCCCCTTAAAAGTTAAATTGATACTTCTGAGTTAATTGATTCTTAACTAGGTAAATGACTTCACCTGTCTTTCACCAATGAGCACTTAGCTACCCTAAATTTAAACCAGTCACATATTTGCTGCATACTTAGGTGAAATTAAAGAGCATTATTACTCTGGGGTATGAACCATTTTTGTAAGGCATTCAACCATTCAGCTTGTTACCATTGCCGCCAACATTTGCAACATTTTCCTGTATATTGATGTACTTAATATGAAACTAAGAACACGTAGCATTGGCAATTACAGAAGAGTAGCAATGATGATTGCAACTAATCCACAGAAAATCTTGTGGAATCTTAAAACTAGCAGAGCAATCGCTTGTGGCTGGGTGGGGTGAAGGTTCCTGCCGATCTATTTCAGGGTGGGTGGGTCACCTTCTGACAGTATCCCTGATGTTGGGGATATGTAAAAAGCCTTTTTTCCCAAGATAGGGGCAGGGCTGAGTTGGCCTCTGTTAAAAAAAACACACAAAAAAACTTGTATACAAATTAAAAGTTGGTGTTTTCTATGCAAAGTTTGGAATCTTTTAAAATTCTGTTTCCAATAACAACATGTCATTCTTGCTAGGGTACTGAAGAAGAGTAAACTATAGTGTCAGAATAGTGTGATATCAGCTTATCCGAATACCTGGAAGAAAGAGGAAAGGCTATATGGCTTTTACCTCATCTGAAGAGCCAATTACTAGTTAGTTCAGAAATGGCTGCTTCACAATTATGTAGAAAATGGGCTCAGAACAAACTGCTGTGGTGTGGAGTGCTGTTGTTCAGGTTTCCAGCCAACCATTCGTTTTTATAGGATGCTCCATTCTATTTATCGCCCCTCCTCTGGCTTTCTGTTCTCCCCTCCCCCCCCCAAACCCCCAGATATGCAGCATTTTCTGGCTCCCGGTCGTACTCTACCATTTTATGATTCTATGATCATGTTCAATCCTCACTGAGCTATTTGGTAGGGGGAAGGCTTTTGGTCGCTTAGCTTTTTTCCAAGTACATTTATATATTTCTGCAAGCTTTGGGGTTCCAAACTTTAGGGTTCCACCAAGCAAGCTAGTACTTCCTTCTTATTTCTCAGTGACCCCATTTTCGCTATAGTCATGCTGGCACTCACCAGCTGAGTTTGTGAGTGATTGCTCCTGTGTCTTTTGTCTGTCTTTTCAGATTAGCCTACAGAGCTGTATTGTAGCGAATATTTCTAATGATAAAAAGTGTTTTGTACATGTTACACCTAATAGAAATAAATTATGATGAGAATAATAGAAGGATGATGGGGAACAGGGTAGGTACTCTCCACAATGTGCCAGGGCTTGTGGGTGGGTGGTAGTCCTGAGAGCAGATATCTTATTGATTTACCTACAGCACATATTAAGGGGTTCCTCCTCCCTGATCTCTCACTTTAAAGTTTCAGCCAGAAACACAGAGGTGTCCTGTTTGCATTACGCCTATCATCATATCTCACAACTGCATCTGTAACAAAATTGCTTTGTTTCCGTTCAGTGTTTAGGCACCTTAGAGGGTTTTATAGAGAACTGATATGCCGACTGTGCAATATGATTTGGAGCAGTGCTGGATTTACGTATAAGCTAAACAAGCTATAGCTTAGGGCCCCACTCTCTTGGGGCCCCCCAAAAAATTAAAGGGAAAAAAAACTGGATGTAGATTTCCAAAATATAAGATAAAAAACAATTACTTTGATAAAATACATATTTTGTTATGTGTGGGACACGGGTGGCGCTGTGGTCTAAATCACTGAGCTTGCTGATAGAAGTTTGAATCCCTGTGATGGGGTGAGCTCCCGTTGCTTGGTCCCAGCTCCTGCCAACTTAGCAGTTCAAAAGCATGTCAAAGTGCAAGTAGAGAAATAGGTACCGCTTCGGTGGGAAGGTAAACGGCGTTTCTGTGCACTGCTCTGGTTTCACCAGAAGCTGCTTAGTCATGCTGGCCACATGACCCGGAAAAACTGCCTCCATGTATCGACTGGGAAATGTGCAGTGGTGGACTGTATATGTACAGCATGTAGATGGGAAATGAACAAGATTTGCACCTATATGCTGAGACCTTGGTGGAAAACCTCCAGCCCATGGGCCTAATTAGGCTTGGCAAGTCCTGGAAGTTGGGCTGGCAGGCTGCTTTGGGCAAACCACACCCATATTTCCCAGACCCAATGTCAAATACGATATCATTGGGGGGGGGGGAGTTCAAGCCATGGCTTGAAACCTCAAACTGTGGCTAAAGGAAGTAGGGGGGTGCATACCAAGTTCCTATTTTTCAGGCTAAAAGCAGCATTTTTGGATTGGGCACCCTTTCTTGCCACCCTGCATGGCAACAGAAAAAAGGCACCAGATTTGAAAAGCATCAAATTTTGGCTTCAAAGGAATAACAGGGAGGGCACAAGTCCACGCCTGATTCTTTCTTTGCAGCTGTGGCTTGAGATCAAACTGCAGATGCAAAGGAAGACCTGGGGCTGCCGAGGAACAACTTGCGCAGCTGCAGTGGCCACCCAGTACCCTTAACAAACTACAGTTCCCAGGATTCTTGGGGGGGGGGGATAATCAGCTTTAAATATGCATAGGGTGTGCTTTAAATGCATAGTTTGGATCTGCCCTTTTTTTGTACAGCAAACCCAGTACATACTTGAAATACTATGAGGTACTAATGCAAATGCTCCTGGCAATCAGTGGGCATTTAATTATGAATGCCAGCTGGGGAGTGTGTGTGTGTGTGTGTGTGTGTGTGTGTAAAAGAAGACCAGTGTCAGTTTCTGAACCCCCCCGCCCCCGCAGTTGTGTCTTTAAAAGCCACTGTATCAACAGCAGTGAGCAAGTGGAAATGTTTTATCTGTGTGTAGCATCTCAATCTGTTGTCTGCGGAATGAGCTGCAGTTAAAGACCTAGACAGGCAAGGACAGTTTTCCTTTCTGATAATTTTAAAAATCTTACATCCCAAGCATGAAAAGATGCAATCTACCATTTAGCTGGTACATTTTGTAACAGAACACCAATTCTGATACATTACAGGTGAACACAATCAAACGGCAAAGCTGCACAGAAACAAATGCCGGTTGTGCCACCATCAGTACAGCTGGTAGTTTTAAACTGACGGCACAATTACACCTTGATAGTTCAATAGTTCATTAGCAGCTACATTGTGCACCTGTATATTTTCTTTCAACGATGCCAGATAGAGTTGGGTCAGGCTGTCTCTTAAAAGCAGTACAGAAAATGCCATGTAGATGCCTTCTTCATTGAGCTTTCTGTCTCTCTTGCTCTTGCAGTCTAGCCATCTGTTAACCTTCCTCAGAGTACCTCACAAAGAGATTATCCACTTCCTCTTTATTTGTATTTTGTGGCTGGATTAGCAAATCTTTCTGTGTTTTCGATGTTCTGTAGATTGCGACACTCTGTAATTACGATATGTAACGAAGAGTGGCTATAGATATCAGAGATGCACTTATCTGCAATATTACACTTACCAACTTTACTAAACTGTGCAGCTAAACCAGTTAAAAGCTTTATAGCTTGGGGGAGGGGAGGTTAATCTTTTCATGATAAATTGTATTTTCTGGCCAGTAGTCAGGAAAAGCACATTGTTTCATGGTGCATCATGAAACAACTACAGGAAGTCCATAAACACTGTAGTAGCAAGCCTTCCATATTAGCTATGCTGGTAACGCTGCAATGCAATGTGTTCAATGTGGCCTTGTCATTTATTCTGAGAATGATTTTAACAACTTGTGGTAAACAGAAGTTGGTAGCTAGTTAATTATGGTATTGACTTTTGGATGTTTTTCTTTTGCAATACAGAGTATTTAACAGCAAAAGCAGAGTGTATTGCTTATGTGTTCAATGGATTTTACTACCATGTAAGTGCACATAGGATTGCATTGTTTATAGATGGCGATATTACTATTAATAATAGTGTGCATTTGTAAATCTTACCTTTTAATAGTCTTTTCTGGTATCCTCATTTGATTAGATCTTGAGGACTTGCATTTGACTTTGCATGATAAGTCAATATTGATATTTTGAAATATTAGTCCTGCTTAATATCTAAAATGTAGTCTTAAAATTGAATGTAAAATATCTCATATATTTAATCTTTTTCTGGCCAAAGATGGGTTTCATGTAATCTAGGAGCTTCTTTTCTCCTGAATTACTTTATTTGGTCAACCAAATAACTTTTCCAGTAAAGTACTTTCCATGTGGATTTTTGTCAGTCCAGGTGTTGGGGGTTTTTTTTTTTGGTGATAGGAATTTACATCTGCCCTGTGTTGCTTGTAGACTATTCATTTCCACATTCTAGTGGGAGAGAAGTCTGCAAGTTTTTATGTGCCTTTAAGTTTATATACACATTTTTACATGATCTATCTACCCAATTTGCTTATAATGACAATAACATTAAACAAAACAACAGCAGCAATATAGAAGTTACATATTATTTACAATTTAGACATTCTGATAAGTTCCATTATGATATACACAGCCGATATTGTGCCATTTGAGCAATCTAGTCTTGCTCAATGTGTTGTCATATGATGATGGGGGACTCCAGTTGTTTTCCTTCTGTGCTATATATTCAGTAAAGCAATATCATTGTTTCTGGAAAGTATGCTTGTTTTTCATGGAAGTTGCCTGTGTTCTCACTTGTTTTATTATTTTTTCCATCAGTGCAGCTGGCTATATTTGTCTATACCAGTCCTCCATTAGAGTGTTGACCATTAGTTTCCCATTGTTTAGTGATGGTTATTCTGGCTGACACAAAAAAAGTTAGGAAATCCTTGTGCAAAGCATCAGTCTCTTACTTACCACGAATGGATAACAATGCCATGAGCAGGTCAGGTGCAAGCCCTAGACTTGTGATCAGGCCTCTCTCATGCCCAAAATCTTCCAAGCACTGCACAGATCCTACTCATATGAAATTTCTACCCATTTTGCACTCTACTTACGTTCTTTGTTGAAAGGAATACGTTTACTGATCACAACTGGTTGGCATAAGCAGTTTTGCTGAAGCTCGTAATTCCTATGCTTAGATTATGAACCTCAGAGAGTTTTTAATACTACCTCAAAACTATAAAGGTTTCCAGTTCAGGCTGAGACTTTGCCTTGGCATCAGCATTGTTGGTTGCTGTCACTGGGTACAGTCTGCAAAATCACTTCCTCTAACCCTCATTTCTTCTGTCACTTCTACTGTCTAGCTGACTGGATCCTAATCTGGAAAAACTTGTAGTCAAGCAACAATGATTGATTTATATTTAGTGTGCTTCTTACACTTCAAATTATAATACATAAAAAGGAGAATGAGAGCACTACGCGAGGTTGATGTCAGGTAGAATAGTTTAAATAAAATAATAGTCATTCATAGTCTAGACACTGGCAGCAATTGTGAAGCAGGAGATCTCTTGAGACTAGAAGTGTTATTCTTTCTTTTGCTAATAGAGACTTGGTGGCATTTTTAACATACCAAGTGAATTAATCAGTACACTAGAGGATAATAAGATAAACCAATATAGATGCCCTAGATATTCACACACGTTATCGTTTCATGTTGGTGCCATGTTTTAATCTTGCAGGAAGCTTTTAACTTTTCCATTTCATGCTCCAGTTTAGCAAAGTATGTCATAAGGAGGAAGAAACCTCTCTGCTTCTTTTTTTGGTTTTTGTTGATCTAGAAAAGACTTCTGTCCTTAACAGAAAAACCAGAATGCACTTTCTCCTTACAATACCAATAGTGTTTATTTTTAAGTAGACTTCTCTTTGAAACCATATTTTCTAGACAAATGGATGAGTTCATAGGAACTTTGCCATGGAGCTGATATATTTCAATTAAATTGAATTCTTTAGTCACAGTTGAACACAGTGTCAGGTGTGTTCTGAAGTCTCTGTTGCAGTCTTGGCTACTTCTTACCTATTTAAAAGCAAGGCTCTTTGTGAGAAGTTCTGGACCCAGGGAAAGTCAACACTTAGGACCCTTCTCAATGAAAAGTATACAAAAGTTTACTTTTCACCTGATATGGTAGTAGTTAGTTCCAAAAGTCAGCTCTTACAAAGCAGCTAAGGAAACTAAGTGGGTCATGTTCTTAACACAAGCTTTTATATTTTTTTTATGAAACTACTTTGAATATTATGGTTTTAAAGACAATTTCTTGAGCAGTTATCCTTTGAAGAAATAATAATGATGGCTCTTATTCAACTGCTTTTTTCCAGCATTCATATGAATATTTTGTCTGTAATTGGTGTTCTTATAAAAACTTGAAGGAGTAGTGTATTAGTGATATAAAGCTGTCTGCAATTTTTTTTTAAAAAATGTTTTGATAATTTAAAAGAAACATTCGGCTAACCAAATATGACCATACAGTCGTACCTTGGAAGTCGAACGGAATCCATTCTGGAAGTCCATTTGGCTTCCAAAATGTTCGAAAACCAAATTGCGGCTTCTGATTGGCTGCAGGAAGCTCCTGCATCGTGAAAATTAGGGTGCGCTTTAGATTTGATGGTGCAATAGATTTGATTGCAAGCTTGAAAAACACCACTGACAACAAATGCTTTTCTGGTTCCAAGGTTTTGAAAATTGAGGTGTGCATTAGATTCGGTGGTGCATTAGGGGGAGTTAATAGGCAGAGGCACACCTGGCAATGTCTCCCAGGGAGAGGTGGCACATCAAGAGAAGTGAGGAGGAGGAGGAGCACTTATTCTCACAAGTAGCTGAGTCTTCTCTGCTTAAAAACTTGGCAGGCAGGCAGGGAAACTTGTTGGAACAACTTTTTCAACTCTTGTGTACTCTTGCTACTAATCTTCAGCTCTTGAACCTTGCCCTTGCTCTCTGACTGGATAACTTGGGGTAGATTCTGCTCTTTCTTTGCCACTGAGTTTGGACCATTAGACTGCTATTATAAAAGTTGTCTGGTCTTGGGCAGAAGCCAGGGCATTCTTATCGAAATATTTTGCTTTTCATTCCAGATAAAATGTTTGGAAACTGTGTATGCATCTGTTGCAGACAGGCTAGTCTCATTTTCCCTTGCATGATAGAACCGTAGAAATATGCCCTTTGTATTTTTTACACACAGTTGGCAGAACCACCACCCGCTTTTTAATATCTTGGTTTGAACATGTGGAGAAATCAAACTTGTGATATGATAAAGAGGAAAGAGATGGAGCTGAGCCAGGTCTTCTTCTAGGAATGAATTCAATAGTGTTGGGGAGAACAGCAGTGTGGATACAATCCTCCAAGTAAAGCTTCAATGCTCAGCTCCAGATTTCTAATTTATTAAAGTTATGGGAGTTAAGCAAGACAGAAGCAGACTTGAGGAGAGTGTGGGACATGCTCAGAAAGCGGAGGCAGAAGTTTTGTTGTGCAAAGGGAAATCCTTGCACTAACAAAGCAAGTGCATTAGATCCTGACCCATGTTGATGGTATATTGGACACATTCAGTGGAGGGTTTGTCTGGTTTGTTCCTACCACTCCCTCCCCCCCCCCCACATTGAGAAGGAAGAATAATCCATACTTGAGGAACCTGAGAGACATCCTGTATCCCATTAGCCCCTATCAGATGACCCATCAAGACGAGTCAAAAGATGTCTATTGGAGTACTGTTTCCTGGTTTTCCTGCTAGATAGGCAGAAACCTCTCTTTGTATATTCCAAAGAGAGCAAGAGAGAAACACAAGATGATGGTTAGTATTGACTTGTTTAGGGGATTATGACTCAGAAGGTTGTTGGGGCAGAGAAAAGGCTCCTTTGTGACTTTTATGGTATAAAGGTAAAGGGACCCCTGACAGTTAAGTTCAAGAACCAAGGTACCACTGTATTAGAAAACAACAAAGTTGACTTATAGCACCCTTAAGGTAAAGGTACCCCTGCCCATCAGGGCCAGTCATGACCAACTCTAGGGTTGCGCGCTCATCTCGCCCAAGAGGCCGGGAGCCAGCGCTGTCCGAAGACACTTCCAGGTCATGTGGCCAGCGTGACTAAGCTGCATCTGGCGAGCCAGCACCAGCGCCGTACATGGAAACACCGTTTACCTTCCCGCTACAAAGCGGTCCCTGTTTATCTACTTGCACTTAGGGGTGCTTTCAAACTGCTAGGTAGGCAGGAGCTGGGACCGAATGACGGGAGCTCACCCTGCCGCGGGGATTCGAACCGCCGACCTTTCGATCGGCAGGTCCTAGGCTCTGTGGTTTAACCCACAGCGCCACCCGTGTCCCCATAGCACCCTTAAAGACTACCAAATGTATAGTAGCACACACTTTTGTGGATTTGTTAGTCTTTAAGGTCCAATAAAACTGGTTGCTGCCTTTATATCAGCAGACTATCACAGCAACCTTCCTGGAAGTTGGTATTATAAAGACTCATTATTAATACATTTTTGTATTTTTACATTAAATAGAAGCCACTGACAAATACATTTCATTTTTTAAAAAAGGCCACTCAATTCCATATGTGTCTACTCAGAAGTAAGCACTATTGAGTTTAACTCATGGGGAAGTGTGTTTAGGATCACAGCCTTAAAACTAATACAGTCTGGCTATATTTGACCCTGGTATCTGATGAGTAAAGTGCTTTTTACAAGCGTAGGAGGGTTAGGAGTGATTGAGTTTTCACTCTTGATTACAGCCAAGAATTATAATCATGCTGTACCTGTTTCTATGGTGCATGTAATGATCATGCTGTTTCATATAATAGAGCAAGAGGCAGCTTGCTATTCTGAGAAGTGTATGATCCAAAGTCAGCGGGGGGGGGGGGGGGGAGTAGGTTAGCCTGCTTACTTTTTCAGAAGCATGTTGGTTTCAGTATGTTGTCCTTTTTTGCTCACAAAATCCAGATCGGCCAATATATGTGTTCACGTGCAATCTCTTTGTTTATTTATTTAAGGGTTTTTGTTGTTTAAAAAACAACCCAGCACTTTGGCCAAAAAAGGGCTCCCAGGTCAGTTTACAGATCAAAAAGGACGGTCCTTGCCCTGAGACTTGTAGCTGAAAAAGATCTAACATGAAAGGGAAATAGACTGGGAGGTAGGAAGAAATAAGCAAACTCTGGTACAAGTTTTTAGTTAGAAGTTCAAGGAAAGGAGGCACGAAAGTTGCTAGTCTCTCTTTGTTGTGCTGATAAATGAAGTTTCTTCTCTTCTCTCCTCTGATTTTAGCCTGATGGAATGGCTGCTTCCAGGTGACAGTTGATGGAGAGAAGAGTTTGGCTTTTCAACAAAACTGGGAGGAGCCCTGCATCTCTGTTCATATTAAATGGTGTACAGGCCAATCACTTTGGATTTAACTCCTCATTCAAGGAGTGCAAATTAACACAACACTAAACGCGGGTGGCGCTGTGGGTAAAACCTCAGCGCCTAGGGCTTGCCGATCGCATGGTCGACGGTTCGAATCCCCGTGGCGGGGTGTGCTCCCGTCGTTTGGTCCCAGTGCCTGCCAACCCAGCAGTTCGAAAGCACCCCCGGGTGCAAGTAGATAATTAGGGACCGCTTACCAGCGGGAAGGTAAACGGCGTTCCGTGTGCTGCGCTGGCTCGCCAGATGCAGCTTGTCACGCTGGCCACGTGACCCGGAAGTGTCTGCGGACAGCGCTGGCTCCCGGCCTATAGAGTGAGATGAGCACACAACCCTAGAGTCTGGCAAGACTGACTCGTACGGGCAGGGGTACCTTTACCTTTACCTTTAAAACCCCACTCCATTTTCCTAGAACAAGGCCCCACCAGCCCACAGCACAATACTTACCCCACCAACCTGCTATTTTAAATCCTTATCACTCTGGATATTTTAAATATTAAATGCCAACAGGGAAGTCACTGTCCAAAGTCTCAGGATGCATTCAAATGTGGAAATTATTGCATGAGTTTTCCTGATTATAATGCTAGCACTTGTATTCCAGATTCTAATGTTCCTTCTACACTGCAGTATGTGTTATGGAACGGTGGCTTTTTGTCAATATACTGCCACATTGTGCTAAATATTAAATTTTATTCTGGAATTCCAATCCAGATTTTGTCATGTGACATTTCAATGCAAAACTCCTGTGATTTCCTGGGTCAAGGGTGTTGCAAATAGTTGCTGTTGTTTTGCTGGAAGCAAATAACATGGAACTGAGTGCTAAACTTCCTCAAGATTCCACTAGTTTTCCAGAAATAGCTTTTATGTTGTGTTGAAAGATCACCTAAAATGTGGAAACTATCAGGTCAGGAAATACCAGGAAAATGCTATCTGAAGGTAGTCTAGATCAAAACTGATAGGAACACATTTTCCTCCTCCTGAAAGCATGCTCTTTATTTATCCTCTACCACCAAGGTCAAAAGAATGAAAGGGAACTTATAAAACATTAACCCCCAGATGTGTTTTAAAGTACAGGGTGTCACTCCTGTATCCATTAGGATGAAATTTTTGATTATCATCACCAAAGCAACTCCATAGTGGCCTTTAAACTGAAGGTGAAGAAACGCAGAGAAATGCCCAATTAGCTTATTTTTCCAAATTATGTTGTGACTTCAGCCGCAGATTCGTAAATTTGCCATATGATTAGTTGGCATAATTAAATGAAGTAAAATTTCTTCTTAGCATCTTTGTGTAGCAGCCTCATATATTAAGAGGCTCTCTTACTGCGTGCCACAGGATCAAATTTTTGTTTCTTCTAATAATTGGAGCATTCTTAAAATGTCATATATATATTTATATATGCCTTTGCAGATATACCTGAATATTGGCCTGAATATAAGCCTCACTTTTCCACCAAATTCCGACTGTGAAAAGTTTAAGTGTAGCTCAAATTTGTAACCTTACAAAAATTGGCTTTTACAATATCGCTGCTGAAACAGACACACGGTAAAACGGAACAGGTGTGAGTGCCTGCGCAATTTTAAAAGTGTGGCTTATATTTGGGTGTGGATTATATTTGGGCCAATACGGTAATTATTAACCATATTTTTGAGACTGAGCACTCCCCTCTCTAGATACTCCTCTGCCTTCATTCACCACATCCCCATGTTTCGGGGTTGCATCTGCCAACTCTGCCTGATGGCACAGTAACTAATGGTTAAGTGCTTCTAGAACACAACTCAGAACCAAATCTGGGGAGGTGTGAGGGAAGTCATATGCAACAGCAGGCAGGGGCACAGTCCAATGGTCGAGTCCTTAACAAATGTTAGCCATTATATCTGCACTGGCTAGATTCCTCCAGTAATATATTTGGAAATTACTTTCACCCCAGAGAGTGACTGATCATCTGGCTATTGCATCCAGCATGTGGTTATTGAACCGCAAGTGTAAAGATTATTAATTTAAGTAAATGAACTGTTTAATAAAAAAGCTAAGCACTGCTGAGTCATTTATAACTGCCTTCCAGAGGAACTGTGTTCTGCTTGCTCAGGCATTCATGTTTACTGGATTTCTCTGATGCACCTATTATTTATTATATATTGAATTTACATCCTGCCTTTTGCGTGGCAAACACATCCACAATTAATATTTTTTTTAAAAAAAATAAAATCTAAAATAGTTTAAACATTCTAAAAACAGTTTCAGTTAAAAGCACTACTCCATCCAGTGATTTCTGTGTTGCCAGTAACAGTATCTTTCAGCCATCAAATGCCTGGGTAAGCAGGAATGTTTTCAAATTCCTCCTAAAAGTTTTTAATAATGGAGACAGGTGGCATTCCACAAGGAGGTAACTGTCACTGAAAGGGCCCTGTCACAGGGCAATGCTAACCAGGTGCTGGTACCACCACCAAGTCCTCGCCTGCAGATCATAGGGTCTGAGGTGACTGATATTGTGGAAGGTGTTATTTTAAGTACTTAAGCCATTTAGAGCTCTATATGCTTGTACTAACACCTTGAATTGGGTCTGGTAGCTCACTGGCAATCAGCATAGCACTTTCAGGACTGGTGACACACGGTCTCACTGGGCTGCCCCACGTAAAAACTCAGCAGCTGCATTCTGCACCGGCTGCAGCCCCCAGACTCTCTTCAAGGGCAGCCCCATGTAGAGCGCAGGTCCCAAGAGTGCATCTTCACCCTAATTAAAAAGATAGGCTGATTTGTGCTTGGCTTTGTGACGTTGCTTGTAGAAGAGGGAGTTTTGCTTAGCAATACCATCATTGTTGTAACCAAGAAACTTCTACAGTCAAAATTAACTTCTGCAGCTGTTCTTCCCATTGGTTCCGCAAGCTGTGCAGTCATGCAAGTTTTATATAGTTCTGGAGGAAGAATTACAATGCTGCTTATGTTTTAGTTAATGCTGGCACAGGTACAGAACCCTATGAGGTTGTAAGCTATCACAACACTATGAAACCGATACTGGCAGTTTCACAGATTGCAGGTTAACGCTGCAAACAGGGGTTCTCACCATCTTCTGTTGTATCTGGCCATTACTGGTAGCAGATACTTGAATCAGATAATGGCTACTGAATTAAAGTGGGACCCGTGACAAAAAGTTGCCTAGTATCCTGACACCTAAAAGCAGTGCTCTTGTTCAGTGCTCCAGCTAGCCTTGAACAGAGGAGATTTTTTGCACCATTCAGGCCTCTTGGGGAAGGGAGTTTCAGGAAAAGCGGAGGGGGAAAGGACACTTTCTCCCTTTCCTCCCACCCCAAGTCTTTCCAGTGTTATATATAACCACTGAAATCTTGCTCAGGTGCCTACTGGTGGTAAGATCTATCAGGTGGGCATTCACAAGGGTCAGGATCTTTTCTTTGGTGGTCCCCTCCTTGTAATAAGTCCTTCTGAGTGAAATATTCATTAGGATCCCAGTGAGGCAAATCCCTTGGGCAAGAGACCAAAAGATTGGGGTTTTAAAGTGGCATTATTTTAACAGAATTTACATGCCATGTTTATGTTACACCAGTGCAGGTGCACAACTTCACCAGCATGGAACCCGTTGAAAGAAAGACTCCCAACACGAAGCCACTGTGTTGGAATTCATTGGTAAATTTCATTCTTTAGAATTTGATCCTAGCTCACTGCAGAAAGTAACTGTCCCCCTTTAGGTGTTAGTTTCCACTATTGATCTTGCTGTGCTGTTCAGTTCTAGTTGCTGCTAGTCTCAGGAGTGGGTCCTGCTGATTGGATCTTATTCATTTGATTGGTTTCTGTATTGATTTGTGCACCACATGCTAGTACTGCGATGTACTTGCTTTCTCTTATATGGCTTGGTGGTTGGTCTCACAACCAAACATGTCCTAGTGTGAGATCTTTCTCTCCCCCCCCCCTTTTCCCTTTCTGTACTAACGGGGTTGAATCCAGCTAAATTTTAAAGTACACCCGTTGAAATTAATGGACCTATGTAAATCATGTTCATTAATTCCAACAGATCTACTCTGATTATGACTTAGTTGGATTCATTCCTGAGTGCACAGTCTGCCAATTTACGTTTAAACTATAAGTTATGCTAAAGATGTGCGATCATATGTGTCTGGTTTTCTATAATTAATTATCTATAGCACTGGTTCCCAATTAGTTTAGTACCAAGGACCCTCTGTGTTTCAAAAGCCAAGGCATGGACCCCCTACTTTTGATTTTTTTTGATATCTCTATGGTAGTTTTTGTTATGTGAATGGTGACACAGACCCCCTGGGTGGGTTATGCAGACCCCCTAGGGTCTGCAGACCACCAGTTAGGAACCACTGATCTATAGGGCTCCTCAGCTTTGTAGGGACTTGCTGCTTACCTTTTGCTCCTCCTCAGGGAGGCAACTTTTGTCAGGATTATAGATTCATAGAATTGTAGAGTTGGAAGGGACTCTGAGGGCCATCTAGTCCAACCCCCTGCAATGCTAAAATCTCAACTAAAGCATAAATAACAGGTGGCCATCCAACCTCCACTTTAAAACCTCAAATGAAGAAGAGTCCACCACCTCTCATGGGAGTCTGTTCCACAGGTCTTACCACCAGAAAGTTCTTCCTGATGTTTAATTGGAATCTCATTTCTTGTAACTTGAATCCTACCCTCTGGAGCAGGAGAAAACAAGCTTGCTCCATCTTCCATGTGACAGCCCCTTGGATTTTTGAAGATGGCTACCATATCTCCTCTCAGTCTCCTTCTTCCCAGACTAAACATACTCAACTCCCTCAACCCTTCCCCATAAGGCTCAGTTTCCAGACCCTTGATCACCATCGCCATAACTTTATTATTTATACCCCATCCATCCGGCTTGGTCTCCCTCCTCTGCACACGTTCAAGTTTGTCAGTATTCTTCTTAAATTATGTTGTGGCGAGAAGTCATAACTCCCCTTCTAACAACCACGGTTTCAATCCTAATAGTGCCTGCTATTTAAAGAACTGCAACAACTCCAGATATGTTCAGTGCAGTTACACATCTTAATGCAGTGTGTTGCTTGGCCATGCATCAGCTCATGCATCTTATGAAGTGGCTCTGGCCCACAAAAGCTTATGCCGTCATAAAGTTGTTAAATGTATAAAGCTTCACAAGGGTCTTGGTTTCTGTTACAGCAAAAGCAAAGTTGGCTGCCACTCTGGGATTTATCAAAGAAGAAGAAAAATGGTGTCTTCAGACCCATTAGTAGCATGATGTGCATCAGTTCCTCTTTTAAAAAGTACATGGGGTTGTATCCCACTAAGTTCTTTTCAGAGTAGACTCACTGAAATTAATGAATCCAAGTTAATTATCTGCAGTAATTTCAGTGGGTCTTCTCTGATTTTGGATGCAATCAAAAATTTGCAAACGTACTAATTGCCTCGCTTCATTTGGTGCAGGTTTGTGTATAGTTTGCAGGTGCTTATTTTAGAAATACAGCTCTTTTGTGAAGTGAAACAAAAATACAGAAATCCTATGAACTTCCACCCAGTTTAAAAAAAACCACACATTTTTTGCAAGGCAAGTCCTAAAGTGAAAGTTTTTTTTGTTGTTAGTGCAACGCGAGTGTAACACCAGCTCCTTAATATTTTATTTTCCTTTTGTCCTGAGTTATTTTTAGAGCACTTAGCGTGTGTGTGTGTGTGTGTGGGGGGAAATAAATTAAAAGAAGATAAATAGCAATGTGTCTCCTTTTGGAAGCCAGAATGTGAAACACATTTTGACAGCTCTTTCTTTTGGAGAGATGGTCAAGCATGCAAATTATCATGAAGCAAATGAAGGTACTCCAATGCAAGGCCTGTATAATTTATGATTCCTACACATTCTAATAATATGGTGGGGCAGAATTATGACTTGAGAGTACCTTTGGGTGAGAAAAAGCAATGAAATAAAAAACATTCATGGGGTTTCAAAACACTAACACCAATTAATGATTAATAATTAGTAAATCATCAAGCACTGATACATTCTTAATGCGTTCTTCCAAAATGAAGCTCCACCTTTGGACCTCGCTTTTCTACATGCTTGTTTTGCCAAGCAGGTGGGAGAATTCAATGGTGTAAGGAGCCGCTATGATGTCTGAAATAAAATACTGTTTTCATAAAATTGGGACCATGAGATCATGGCTGACATAATGTCTATTTCTCTGAGTTCTCTATAATTACACGTGTCTCTCTCCTTCTCCCTTTGCTCTGCATTTATTCATCCTGACTTTTTTTTATAAAAAAACACTTGTTGAGAGCTGTTTTTCTCACAGCACAATCCTATGCATGTTTACTCAGAAGTAAGTCCCATCACATTCAGTGGGACTTACTCCCAGGTAAGTCTGCATAAGAGTGCTGCTTTAATGGCCCTGATCTAACAAGTTGCTGTATATGCAGCAACGTACTCACTCCCAGACTCTTTCTTTCTTTCTTTCTTTCTTTCTTTCTTTCTTTCACAGTGGGCATGTGGATCTGGGAGGAGTATGTGTTGCTAAATCGATTCCCTGGGTTCGAACCACTGCCTTCATTTAGCTATGTGCAGTGATGCCTTTGGTTATCTTTTGCCAAATACAGTACCAGCTGTCTTGGACACCACTGCAAGCTCCTTTTTAAACTGTTCACACAGCAGCTTGTAATATGGCATGTTTGTGTCAGCATGCAGGGGGTCACAAGGCCAGCTGGTTAGCCCCAGCTGGGTCGTATCCTTCCAGCCGTCCCGCTGTGAAGACCCATCGGTCTCTGGTCCGACGTAAACCAGCAACTCGGGCTTCAAAGCCAGGGCACACTATTTCAGCAGAGTGAACTGCGCACACAGAATAGGTGTGAGGCTTGTGGAAGCATACTACAACTACGGATTTCTTAATCATAAATAAGGACAAAGAAACATGTTGTCTCTCTCTTTGTCTTCCCAGAGAGACAGAGAAAAGCAAAAGCTATATACACAACGGAAGTTCCCAGCATACTGTGCTGGTATATAAACAGACATGTGACACGCAACAGTTCCATGTCTGCTCCTTAAGGTGGAATGGAAATCTCAACAGTTTGACCAAGGGTAAACACAATTACTGTCATGTAGGAGATAGTCGTTTCCCTACTTTTCTGGATCAAGTTCATATTTTCTCCTCATTGGGGTGTTTTATTTTGTTGTAGGTGATGCATCTAATTTTTTTATTATATAGAAAGAGATTATTCTCGATCTGCATGACCTATAACTGAAACATGATAAACTTTCAAAACCTATTGGGATTTGGCAAAAGGAGGATTAGTGTTCAAAGAAAAAAGTCAACAATTCCACTGGGTAGAATTAAACTCTTGGGCATCTCTCCGTAGCATTCTCACAAGCTTTAAATATGAATTTTAAATTTGCATTTTAGCATTCAACATTCTAAACATGTGCTGTGGTCTAAACCACAGAGCCTAGGGCTTGCCGATCAGAAGGTCGGCAGTTCGAATCCCCGCAATGGGGTGAGCTCCCGTTGATTGGTCCCAGCACCTGCCAACCTAGCAGTTCGAAAGCACGTCAAAGTGCAAGTCGATAAATAGGTACCACTCCGGCGGGAACGTAAACAGTGTTTCCGTGCGCTTCTCTAGTTTTGCCAGAAGCGGCTTAGTCATACTGGCCACGTGACCCGGAAAAACTATCTGTGGACAAACATCGGATCCCTTGGCCAGTAAAGCGAGATGAGTGTCGCAACCCCAGAGTCGTTCATGACTGGACTTAACTGTCAAGGGTCCTTTACCTTTTTTTTGTCGACACCTAGTTGGTTTAATTGTGAAACCTACCATTGTAAACATGGTGAGTTATTTAGACATCTCCTTTCATGTGTTTTGTTTTTGTTGAGATGCGAAATAAACCAATGCAAATATTAATTGTAATCCCACACCCTCACCCCCACCTCCAATTCATCCTCCATTGTGTGATAAACGAAAGCATACAAATGGCATTTCTTTTAAAACAAAAGCTAATCAGCTTTTGAGCCCAATGTTGTTGGCTGCATTCCACTGAGATCTCTTCACTGAGAAATAGTAACATATTAAATTTGAATGCTAATTTGTGGAAGCCTGGTCTTCTTTTATATAAACAGCCCTTATCCACTTCTCATGCTGCTGCCAGTATGTAACCTCCATTACCTGCCAACAGTGTGCTTACGAACTTCCATTCCTCCGTGCAAGGAGCTTGTAGGACTGGATTATACTCTGATCCTTTGAAGCCCTACGGTTCACAAAGCCCTATTTCCTATTTCAGGCCATAAATTTTTAACAGATCCAAGTTCTAGGTTAATGTTTATCCATTTGCTGCAAGCTTGGCTTTCCACCGAGTTTAATTTTCCCATATCAAGTTTCCTCATTGTATCAGAGCCACTTCACAGATTAGGGAGGAAGAGAATTTAGGGAGTACTGAGTGCACTTGTGGTGCGTGCTGTCATGTTTGAAGTAGGTACACAAAACTTCTGCAGCAAGAACACAGGGCAGGCGTTGTGTATGGCCGATTTGTATATATACCTGTTGAAAGAGACCCATAACTGCTTCAGTTTTGACAGCGTGTGTTCATTTGTACACACAGCGATGCTCTTAATCTGTCATGTGAGAAGTGACCCTCAGATTGGTGTGATGCATTTATTCAGAGCAACCTACACAGTTTCCAAGAGCAGAGCTATAATTACTGGTGTCCTTGTTGCCTCTGGGACTGGAACATGGTGGCGTATTGCAGTTTCTCTGTAGCTGCCTTGCTGATCAATCTGATGCATGTTTCCTTAGAACTCAGTCCTGCTAAAGTCTGGTCTCCTGGAACAATGGAAAGGGCTCCACTACTTCAACTCTGTGCTTATCTCTTTGAAAATTCATTGAAAGCATGAAAACGCCAGGCCAGTTCTTCTTTCTCTGCTGTGTTTAGTTTTCTATTTATACGGGGGATTTTTTCTTTCCATAAGGAAATATTTAGAAATGCAATTTACCCACCTGCAGTCGTATACGCCATTCTAACACTTTAAAACAGTGTTTCTCAAACTTGGGTCTGCGGCTGTTGTTGGATTACAACTCCCATCATCCCTAGCTAGCAGGACCAGTGGTCAGGGGTGATGGGAATTATAGTCCAAAAACAACTGGAGACCCAAGTTTGGGAAAGCCTTTTTTAGAACTCTTAAAGTGCAGGACAGTGCAGGACCTTGTTGACCCAGGTCTTGGGAGGACCAGGTTTGAATTCCTTACAATGGTCCCAGGCTGTGTGGGGGCTTGAGAAGGTATGAAAACTCACATTGGTTGGTTCTCAAACAGCAGCCTGAGTCCTAGGCTTGGGAGGTAAGGTTTAAAAGCAACTCAGTGGTTCTGATCTCACACGGTCCCTCTGACTTGTGGTAAAAAAGAGGTTCCAGTGCCCTTTTAGTTGATTCAGTGTTGCAACAGTCCCAGGAGATGGAAACTCATTGCAAATGGAACTGGTTTCCCCCCAGTGCAGCCTATGCTTTTCATGACCAGTTTGGGTTGTTGAAACTTAAGCCAGAAGCACTCATAGAAATTTTGGATCTTGCCTGAGCCCTCCATGCCAGTTTTATTCCAGAGGGTCTCCCAACCCTCAGTGGCAGTTTTTCATGGAGGAGAAAGGGGGCTAAAGTGGGTTTGGGAAAATGGACAGAAAATGGATGATGGGACTTATGCAAGCACTTTCCGCTAAGGCAAACCTCCCACTGGATGTGACCCATTGTTTTCTCCCTAATCTGTTGTTCACAAAAGGCTTTTTATCTGTGCCTGCACACCCCTCCCTGCCCTGACAAAGAACAGGAGGATGCCCAGCATAAGCAAAAGGTGTAAGCCATTTATTTCATTTTTTTATGTTTATAATAGATGATTTACCTTTATTTGGGTGGAGACCAGTTCTCCGCTAAGCATGTATATACTGAAAGTTATGAAGTATAGCAATATATTTTGACCTTTATTCTTAATTTTAAGATCATTTATTTTGAATACATGGAAAGCATGGATGGACGGGGTATAAATAATTAAATTATTATTATTATTATTGTTATTATTATTAATGTGAAAGGGTAAGTTCTGAAATGAATGGACCATTGTTCTAGGCTGCAAATCCTGGACTGGCTTATGAAGATAGGTAGAATTGAGTTTTAGTGGCAGAGATTTAAAAACATGTTGAAATCAATGGGATTTAAACGTGTTTGCTTAGAACATGACTATAATTTTTAGTTTCATTGTGTTGTTACCCCTTCAGAACCTGGAGGCGAACTTAAACATTGATTTAACCTTATCATATGAACACAACAGTTCTTTGGCATTTTGCTGTTTACTTTGGTTGTAGGCAGAAGCATGACAAATACACATATCTTTCCCCTGAAAATAATGGGATTGTACAATATGCTCAACAACAAAAAAACCAACAAAAAGTAAACACAAATCCATTCAGTGATTTACAACTATGGGTGCTTATTTTCCTCACACTGCCGCGCAATCTCTTTGAAGCATGATTTTAAAAACAGCGTTCTGAGCCCGATAAAAATATTTTGCTTATACAGCTGATGTTCCCATGTGCATCTGTGACCTTCTGTTTGCTGCCTAATCATCATCATTTTTTTCTGAATTATATTTACAGCTGGTGCTGCCATACCAGTTAGGCAGATATCCCAGATAAACCCCTACTTTTGGCTTGTATCACATCCTCTTTTGCCTTGACTACCATATTTGGAGGCATTAGGAAGCTAAACTACTAGGAATAGAAAGCTGTCTGATTTTTGAGACACTGATGTGATTAAATGTAATGCAATACATTCGGTATGAGCTTTTAGAGGATAAACATTCCTTTGCTTACTGTAGGTAGCTTTACATCTTGCCTGGATGCAGTTCATTGTGCTCCCAGGAAGGAGAGCAAGAATACGGAACAGTCATGGGGGGGGGGAGGAAGTGGGGGTGGAAACCCAAGTCAGCCAAAACTGAATTCTGCCTGCAGGTGCTGTTGAGTTAAATCTACACTATAAAAATAAGAAAGCACTACTCTAGCACTTGGGGATCTGTAGCATATATTCTTTTTGAAATATTTCTTTTAAAAAAAACAACAACAACAACCTGGCAGCTTTCACTACAGTACAAAAGCTTTTTCAATAATCCTCTTTGCTGCCGTCTAATTGTTCGTTTATGTGCAAGTGACGTGATACCAATATGCTGAAGATAGGTTTCGTTACTGGCGCTGCCAGTAGACACAATCCGCTGAGACATTGATCTGTGTTGACCCTCTTCAGAGCTAGGAGGAACACATATGCGTTTTTGCAAAGGTCCTTTGGAGGATTTCCTGGGGGGCTGCACCAGTGTTAGAAACTGAGATATTAAAGTTAGGAACTAAATGGCACCTTAAACCTAGGTTATGGGCACAAAAGGTAAAGGTAAAGGACCACTGGATGTTTAAGTCCAGTCAAAGGCGACTATGGGGTTGCAGCGCTCATCTTGCTTTCAGGCCTAGGGAGCCGGCATTTGTCCACAGACAGCTTTCCAGGTCATGTGGCCAGCATGACTAAACTGCTACTGGCGCAACAGAACACCGTGACAGAAACCAGAGCATATGGAAACACCATTTACCTTCCCACCACAGCGGTACCTATTTATCTACTTGCACTGGTGTGCTTTCGAACTGCTAGGTTGACAGGAGCTGGGACCGAGCAATGGGAGCTCACTCCATCACAGGGATTTGAGCAACCGACCTTCCTATCGGCAAGCCCAAGAGGCTCAGTGGTTTAGACCACAGTGCCACCTGCGTCCCTTATAGGCAGAACAACGGAATGTCTAGGCGCACTTTTTTTATATAACAAGAATACAAAGCTGAAAATGAATGAACTTCAGCTAAAAACTTATATTAATTTTTCATGTGATCTGAAGACTGCAAAAAACAAAGCCATGCTTCGCCTACCCACCCACCCCCATAGTCCAAAACAATGGGAGTTGTTTTGGACTACAACTCCCATTAGTCCTGGCCAGCAAGGTGTTAGGGGATTAAAAAAGCATATGAGTCCAGATCACAAAGTAAATGTCATTTCTAAAAAACAGAATAACTTAGGAGAAAAGGATTTGCAGTGAGATGTTTATGATCCATATTTCCCATAGCTTGTTTCTTCTGTTCTTTGCAGTATTCAGACAAACCAGCTTTATTACTGCAAACTCAGACTGGAAAAAAATAATGCTTCAGGGTAATCAGAATTGAAACCGTGAGTCTGTGAATGCCAAGCTTCTAACAATGCACCAATCTAAACTGATGCCACCTGCAATTTGTATTAAAAGTCCGCTTCAATTCAGATCTCCATATGCTTCTCATTATTTTTTTAATTTTTTTTTTTTGCACTCTAGATCAGTAGTCTTTAATATTTTCATTTGTAGTCTTCAACTTGATTCCCAGACTTTAACCTGCAGCATGAGGTCTATGTTCAATTTTTGTCTCTGTGTGTCTGTGTTCTCACTCGCATCTCTGTCTCTCTTTGTATCTAATTTTCCTGATTTTCCTCACTTTTTGTTTCCCTCGCTTCAATGGTTTCAAAAAGAAAATGGTGGCAGTATCTCTGGAGTGAATCCTGACCCACTAGTTGAAGATAATTAGTATACTCAATACCCTGTTTGCATATTCTGTATAGTTGGTGGGTTTTTTTTACATTGAAATGGACACAGACAGCATTGAGGAAAATGTGTTTCATTGGCTAAGAGTATCAGTTTAGCATGAGCAAAAGCAAAAGTTGGATCAGTTTTTGATGCGGGTCTGTCTTACTCGTTTGGAGTTTTTATTTGACTATTGGAATTCCAGATGATGAATGGAGACAAAGGTGCATTCCTGCTTTCCAGTTTAAATGGTTTTAATTTTATGTGGGAAAAGATTGGTGGACAACTACCCCAGAGTTTTTTGATCTACTGCCATAAAGTGAATCCCTTTTGTAAGGCGAATATGGCATATATGATCTGTTTTGTTGGATTATTAAGAAATTTGTTGGATTTTTGAGAACTGATTATGCATCTGGGAAAGTATATGCATTTTTCTTCTGTGCTATCACTAGGGCAAAATGGGGTTAAAAATGGGTGTGGATAATAAATACTACATATCCCAGGTTAAGTGATAGCCTGCTGAAGGAGCATGCACATTTTCTGCTTGTATATGTATATGTCTATACATACATGCTGTTCTAGTGACTTAAGGCTTCAAAATGTGTTGCTTGAAAGTATCCATGGGAGGCAACCCAGCGAAAACACTGCTTCTGTGCAATCACCACTTATTTACTTCAAATAAATGCAGCTCATGTGAGGGTAGTGCTTTGAGGGCTGATCCCCCAGTCAATTTAATTAGAACAGTTCTCCTTTAATACAAGATTCCCTTTCCTTATCCTGATGACTTTGATGCTCTTTTAGGTTTGAGATAACCATAAAATGGAACAGCATACTCATCTGTTACCTTGACAACAGCAAGGCTTGCTGCAGGCAGTGATGGAGAGGCTTCAATTGCACATGCACATCGTGTTAATTTTTCCTTGTGGCATTATTGCTGATTATCTCTGTCTACAGTTACTTATTTCATTTTTTTGAAAAATTGTAGTTTTGAGCTCTGAATGAATCACGATATTTCCAGAACAAGTCCTTTCCCCTAACCAAATATCTAAACTTAAGGAACCAGGAAGTGTGTAAAAAGCAGCATGGAACAATCCTGGAATCTGCCAATTTTTTAATGTATTGAAATATGACACACACCATATACGGTGTTATCTGGGATACAACAACTGCCTTGTACTGTAATTCCTAGCATTGCTTAATAAGACCTTAAACTGAGTTCAGAGGGCTTTTCTGTCTGAAGCTTTGCAAACTGAAGCTGCTTAATTTCAGTATTTATTTTAAATAACTTGTTTGTGTTCAATGCCAATTGTGAAATTAATTATTAATTCATAATTGTAGTCTTTGTTTATACAGCATAATTTCCATAAATATCTGCTATGTAGCAAATATTGCCAGGATTTAGGCAATATTTGAACACCGGTTGTGTAGCTACAAAGAAAAAAATCTGAAGTCTTTAAAAAAATGGTAGGTTTTTTAAGGTAATCAGTGGGTTGGATCCAGACTAAATTAGCTGATCTTAGGTAATATTGAAACCAATGGGATAAGTTAGTCATGGCTTAATTTAAGTATCATTTATTTCACTGTGAACTAAGTTCAGCTAATTTAGTCCGAGTCCAACTCTGAATAGTACATTTTTCATTTATATGTTGTATAGTGTTGCATTTTTGTATCAGTTGTATAGGTATTTCAGTCAATTGGGTATTTGAAATACCCGAACCATTCAGTAAAATAATATTACAATTTTTTCTTGCTGTTTTACAGGAGCAAATAAAAGCATGTTCTTTACTTAGAACGTTCTTTAATTTCCCCTCAGAGAAATATGGACTGAGCAATGCTAGCTTCTGGTGTGAAATCTTGAAATGAATTCATAGCCAGAAGCAACAGCCCAACAAATACCAATAACAGCTGCCCTGTTAGAGTAAAATTAGCAATGATCTTAACACCAAGTACTTTGCTAAAATAAATTCACTTTCCGTTTTGAGGCCATTGCTAGCTACTTAACAGCAGCACCCTATTTTATTACCTTGGGTTGCCTCCTGAGTGACGGCTGCTTTCTTTATTCTCCCAGCAATATTGTAAGGTTTCCTTGACAGTCTTGTCAGTATGAAGGGGATGGTGGAGTTTGCCAAGAAATACAGGATAGCTTTAGCACCTCAAGGAAGGCATGTGGAGTCCAGGCTCAAATCCAGAGGGGTTGTTTGCTTTGCCAACCTGAAGCCCATATTTGATGCAACGAGAAGAGCTTTGTTCCTTAAATAAAGCATTTCAACCCACACAGTATATTATGATAGCTCAGTTTTGTTGTTAATTTTTTTCATTCATTTTGGGGTTGTTGTTTTTTGCAGGTTAGTAAGGAAATAATTTATTTAAGGTGTTATAAGAGAAATGTATGAAGGGAAAATGGAGTTCTCTCTTCCACCATGCCTAGCAGCCTGGGGTTTTTTTTTTTGGGGGGGGGATTAGTTTTGCACAAAACATGTGAAAAGCCAGCTTAATGTTTTACACACAAAAAATAATGTGATCCTCATTATAGATACCATTGCAAATTCTCATGTTTGAAGAAGCTGTAATTTCTCCTTTTAAAAAAATCAAGTAACCCATTACAGTGGTACCTCAGGTTAAGTACTTAATTCGTTCCGGAGGTCCGTACTTAACCTGAAACTGTTCTTAACCTGAAGCACCACTTTAGCTAATGGGGCCTCCTGCTGCCGCTGCACCACCGGAGCCCGATTTCTGTTTTCATCCTGAAGCAAAGTTCTTAACCTGAAGCACTATTTCTGGGTTAGCGGAGTCTGTAACCTGAAGCGTATGTAACCTGAGGTACCACTGTATTTTTTTACAGAACTGGTGATTTTGAAGAGGGAGTGGCAAGGGGAGTATGTTGGATGGCAACACCACATTCTAACACCAACCCAGTGGAGTAGCCTACTAGCAATGGGTTTACTGCTCTGTTTGTTTCTTCTTGCCATCACCATCCTCTTTGTCCTCTAGGTCACTTTGGGATTCCTGCTGCCTTACAGTGGTCTACTTGGGAATAAAAGGACTGCCACCTTAGCTCAAGTCTTCAGCTTTAGACTTAAATCCCTATGGGTTGTATCCATTGTTAGTCGGAGTCAGAGTAGACCCATTGAGTTGTATCCAGTGCTAATCATCGCAGAGCAGACCCATTGAAATTAATGGAGATGACTTACTTAGGTCCATTAATTTCAGTGTGTCTGCTCTGAGTATCATTCACTTGGGTGCAACCCTTTGATTTTAATGGAAACTGATTCTTCACTACTCGTTACATGGATTTCAGTGAGAGAAAAGGTTTAACCGGCATAGTCTGGATCTAATCCCTTATTGACTTTGGAAGTCTTTTAAGGAAGAATGTGGTAGCACACACTATCTGTGGTACTAAAGAGGTAGCAATGCCCATGGTGTTTTTCATGTCAGCTGAGTGAGCCAATAGGCCTCCCCTCTTGCTACATTATTGTATGGAGTCACCCCAGTAGCTTTAGGAGGAAAAATGGTGACAGCCAACTAGTTGCTCCAGAGAATCTTGACTACCCCAATTTTTGTTGTTGTGCTTTGGCTTTTGAATGTCACTGAGTTTTATAGAACTGAGTGTCTGATAAGGTTTAACCAATATTTAACATCTTATTCAAAATGCCTTATGTACAAGAAGTTTTAATTTATGCGACACCTAAGGTTTCAGTTTACTGTAGTGTATACTGTAGTATTCATTTATCCACAGCTTTTATTTAATACAGTGTGAGTAAATCACAGCTTTGTTATTTGTTAAAAGATGAAACTAGTGATAGTTCAGATTCCACCATCATATTGTATCTTATGCACTTCTTAAAAATTGCTGTGAATCTTTCAAGTAAAGATAGTGCTCTTTTAAAAAAAGGTTTGAACTGCCCTTTGTTTTACATTATTAAAAAGAACAGAGTGGTGCTCTTTCTGGAACACGTATTGAATTTGTTGCTATATGGGTTAGAAAAAAAATCTGCTTAATGCAGTAATAAGATCCTGAATCCTAAAGAGGTGCTGTGGACAAAAGGTAGATTTGGCTCTACTAGTAGATCTCTCAGTATGTTACAGTAGATCAACAAGGGTTCAGATTCTAAATTATTAAATAATTATTAAATCATACGGACAACAGAAAAGCTTCCCTTCCACCTTGCCAAAACAAAACAAAAAAGCTGTAGCATTTTGTGGATTTTTGTGTTACAGGATTGTGACCTCAGTTCTGGAACCGAAAGCAAATTATTGAGTTGAGAATGTGTTCAGAGGCACAGTGACCCAAGAATATGGTCACCCTCCTGACCCACCATTTTGCATCTGGCTCCAAAGACAAGCAACCTCATTATTACTGATGTCCACAGTTATATGTGCACAACAGTTATTTCCTTTAAGAGAGGGATGGCTAACATCTGACCCTCTGGATGATGTTGGATCACAGCTCCCATTATCCCTAAGCACTGACCATAGTGGAAGCTTGGGCTGATGGGAACTGAAGTCACACAACATTTAGAAGGTCACGGGTTCTCCATCCTTGCTTTAAGAACCTATGAAACCCCCTTTTCAATTAAATCAATGTTCTATCTAGCCAGCCAGATACTCTAGAAAGCTCGGAAGCAGGGTATGAAAGCAGTAGCTTAACTCTGGAGTAGTAGTAGATTTTAGAAGTGAGCTTTTGGATGGTTTAGTTGACTTATTACCATTATCTCTCTCTCCAGGTTTTCCACACATATTCTAATGAAGATTATGACAGGAGAAATGATGAAGTAGACCCGGTGGCTGCATCAGCAGAATACGAACTAGAAAAACGTGTGGAGAAGCTGGAGCTTTTCCCAGCAGAGCTTGAAAAAGGTATGCATTCTACAAATGCTATGCTGCCGAGCATTTTTTTTAATGTATAAAGTGTCATACAGATATGTAGTAGAATTGCAAGACTTTGCCAGAAAGGGATCATGAAAAACCTGCCATAGCTTAATATCTGGGGATTTCATAAATAATCAGCAGTGTGCAATTTGTATAAATAATTCCTGGATATTAAATAGTAATATTATATATTATTATAATAATATAATATATTATATTATATATTATATATATTATATAGTAATCCAGTTGAGGTAACATGTTAATTCACATCAGTGGCCCCTGGTGTATGCAGCAGAACATTGGCTTCAAACCTTGTCATCCTCAAATAGTCTCCTGAGGGGTTGATCCCCTCATATCCGCAGTCACAAAACTGTTTTCAGAAACCCCCTTTTAGGGCTCATTCAGACTTCCTTTTGTGCTACATTTCCAGGCACAAGTCCGGGCTTTAAAGTTCCATATCTGAGCAGTTTTTGGTTTTTTTGCTTTATCCCGGTGCTTCTCCAGATTGCCATTTGCTTCAATTCAGTGGTAAAAACAGGTTTTCCCTGGAACAAAAGCAAAAACACTTAGACACAGAGCTTGAAAGCCCAGAAGTGTGCCTGGCTAGCACAGGGTGAAGGGAAGCCTGGACGAGCCCTCGGTGTCAAAATAGATTTGCCAAGTGTCTCTTTGAGATATGTGTGAGTAGGGTTTTTGGTATCCAGATCTTATTGTTTATTGCATTGGTCCCCCACCCCCATTTCTGTTATGGAAAACTGCTTTTTAGTTGTATCCTGAACTCAGCATGTATTAGTGGGCCATAATTCCTTTGAACACAGGATTTCTTGATTGGCAGCCATGGCAGAAGGAGCAATATAGGCTTCTTTCTCCTTCCATTGCAAAAAACGATTGGGGCTACTTGACTTCCATGATGGGAAATAAGAAATACTGTAAGTCTATTGAAATGTTATGGCTTTATGAGTTAGGGAGGATGACCTCTAGAATGACAATGTGTGTTTTACTCTTTGTGCATGCAGTTATAAAGTCATAAACAAAAAAATCATGGAAGGTTTTACTTGTCCTAATCCAAGTGTGAAAAATGCTTAACAAATGTATGGATCTGCTTTGATTTATCTGCTTCTCAGATGAAGATGGACTTGGCATCAGCATTATTGGAATGGGAGTTGGAGCAGATGCAGGCCTTGAGAAACTGGGCATTTTCGTCAAAACAGTAACAGAAGGTGGAGCGGCAGAAAGAGATGGCAGGTGAATAAAAATACAGTATGCTGTTGTGAATATAGATTGGGATTGCTTTAAAATACAGCTCCTGTCTGATTTTGTTCACAGGCTTCATCCAAAACCTTGTAGCTAAAGGTTTTCTTGAGGCCCCTATTCCCAGTATGGCCTTCTAAAAGGCTGAAAACCTACTTGTGCCTATGAACGTTCACCACCAGTTCTCACAAACATTTCTGTTCATTGAAAAGTTGCTTTGTTCTGCAAATAGCGTTGTCAGGTGGACTGTTTCATGGGTGAGAAGGGAATTAAAGCACCCTCTCGTTTGGGAATGATCCTTCTAACCTCACAGCAAGCCTGGATTTCAGTGCAGACCGAGATCTGTACAGAATCTGCTCCATCCCAGAACTAATATTGTTTGTTTCATATTTCTAGCCACAACTTTATCTTTTCACAGTACATAACATCCCCCCCCCCCCCGAGGTTTACTTGCTGTATACATTCATTGATTTATTGGTATGTAAAATTAAGTTTTGTATGTCTCCATAGCAAGCTGCTACATATTTGTTGAATGTATCAGGACCCTTTTTTCCGATGGGAAAACTTGCTATCTATTCTCCCCCTACTTGCTGTATCTTCAGTGCACAAGCAGTATTTTGCTTGTTTTGGAGGCTCATGGTGTGCAGATCCTCTACTTTTGAGACAAAATAATCTTGTATTCCTTCAAAATAACTGTGATTATCTATGTATGGTTGACCTTGCACCATTGCCTTATCTTCAGAATGTGGAGTGCTTGGGGGAAAATTGTTTACTTTTCCAGGTCACTCGCCGCAAAAATACCCTTTCATGGGTCAAAAGTGAAATTTAAAGTAAAATACAGCATGATTTATATAGGTCATCTCCTTGCTCTATAAAAGTGGAGTGATGTTATATTGCAAAAGGAAACTGAAGCTCTTATAGAATGAAATCTAAAAGTAAAGTCAAATCAATAATTTAAAAAAGTCCCAGGCTGTGTTGCAAAGGAAAACTTCTGCTTTTGCCAATATTCTAGAATAGAAAAGCAGAAATCAGTATATAATTCTATGGATCTTGATGGTTCCTTGAAAAATGTGCCAATGTGCCTAAATATGAACAATCATATATACCAAGGATTGCCAATATGGGACCCTGCAAATACTGTTGAACTGCGACTCCCATCATCCTTCATTTTTGGCCAAGCTGGCTGAGGTTGATTAGAGTTGATATGGAGAGCACTACATTGACTACCTCGGTTGATATGCTGTGATATAATATGATATATTGTAGTGCACTACACTATATAGTATTATATACTAACTGACTCCACTACAATGATATTAAAATTGTTAGGCTAGCTGGTTTCTGGTCCTGCCTGCTTCAATGGAGGCAGCCCCCACAACAGCAGGGGATCGCCGGCAAACGAAAAACAAGGGTGACTGAGGGTAAATCATCCTTGCAAATTCCCCCCAGGGACGGCAGGAATAGGCTTCACTCGCAGTTCATCTTGGTACCTGGCTCTCGCTCTAGCATGGAATGTTGGAGGCAGGGAAGCGCTGAGTGCAAAAGCACTTCACCTGGCGAAAACCCTCCTACGCCGCCATTAAGAAGCAGAGTTCTCCGTTTAATTGCATCTTTAATTCTTTAAAGTACTGGTGTGTGATGGAAAAGGGTTGCAACAACATACTGCTGAATATACCAGCTACATCAGGCATAGGCAAACTCCGGCCCTCCAGATGTTTGGGACTACAATTCCCATCATCCCTAGCTAACAGGACCAGTGGTCAGGGATGGTGGGAATTGTAGTCTCAAACATCTGGAGGGCCAGAGTTTGCCTATGCCTGAGCTACATGGATCAAAGGTTTGAATTAAGGTAAGTTTTTCTTTGGTGTGAGAGTTGGTTGGGGAGAGGGAAACCCATGGTTTGTTTATTCTAAGCTTGTTTTATATATTTATGATTCAGCAACCCTCTCTGGAAAAAAGATAAAAAGATATTTACAAGTGAGGAAGGGACATTGGAGTAATATTGATATTAACGAGCAAAATAGAAATGCACCCAACCGACCATGCGGGGAGCCACTTTAACTGAAATGTATTAATTGGAAGTTGATTGACATTTTTATAATTGTATAATTTGGGAATTAATTGTTATTGTTATAATTCGGCTATTATTGGGGGTATATTGGAAAAATAATTTATTTTTTTAGAAAAAAAAATTGTTAGGCTATTTTGACTAAATGTGCAGCAAACAGATTTCATCAGTGAGACAATTACTGGGTTCCAAGCATTGATATCTAGATCAAGATAAACTAGATTGTATGGCTGCTCATCAGATGCATCCAGAGTTGATGGAGGACCTTTTTGGCTCCACAGGCCAGATCCTTATCAGGATCAGCCTTGCGGACCAAATTTGACAGGTGAGCAAGGCTGCCTACCTATCAATCACATGATGCCACAATGACATCATGTGCAAAGTGCTTTAAAGCCCCCAATTAATCTTGCAACTGGAGGTTCCCCACCCTGTCCACCGTTTTTTTTTGTGAAATCTCATGCAGGTGGATGCAGTGGACTGGATCATGCCCAGAGTATGATTTTATACAGGATGGGGTAGATGTTATGAGCAAGATTTGTTTTTAAACATTGTTTTCTATAATAAGAGAAATTAGCTACACCCACATGCTGACTAATGTACTTCAACTGGAAATTAAATTTCTTATGTTAAGGACCTGATTCTGTAACTTATATCTCAAGTACAGCCATTGAATACATTTTGTCCACTCCTGAATAAATGATACTCTGATTCTGTAAGGGTTGCAAAAAATTATGGTAAGTGCCAGCTATTCAGCTGAAGATAAAATGCCAGATTTTTTTCTTTTCTTAAGCTCTGACTCTCTTGAAACCCCCCTTCCCCATTTAACAGTCGCAATATATAATTAGATTTTAGCTGCTTAGGCGTACTTGGGTATGAAAATACCTCCCTTATTTGGAGCCTATGAAAAAAGAATGTGTTATGCAGAGATTATGCCAAACCACCTGACGTCTTTCCAAAAATGAGTCATAAATAAGAAGGAGGCATAAGCAAGTAGGGAAGCAGGGTCAAAAATAACTCCATGAAGTTTAATTCTGAATTAATAGTTTTTGGGCAATTTGTTTCTTTGTTTAAAAAGCCCTTATATCTCACCTTATTTTCAGAAGAAACTTGCGGCAGATAACAAATCAAAACGCCACTCAATATTTAAAACATATTTCAGTTCCCATTCCTAGCCAAACACTGGGAAACCAAAATATTAGCACAATATTTTTCTTCTTCTGGTTCCTCTTTTAAGAATTCTGCTGTTTTAGAGGACTGTTTAGAAGTAAGTTTGATGAATAAGTGGGACTTTCAGGGGAGACCTTCCTGGTGGATTGTGCCTAATTGCCTTTACCCGTTTGCCACAAAAAAGCATAACACTGTCTTATTTTTAATACACAGTAGTTCAGAACAAAATGTGGCAGAAAAAGAATTTAATTAAGTCTGAAGTATTCACACTCACTCCATACAACTCCTAGCACCCATAACAAACTATACTTCTCTCCAGGGAATGGACTGTCCAATGGGCTGCAGATCCATGCCCAGTCCTGCTCTTCCACTGCAACACCCCATTTTGGAGCCCAACACCAGTTACTGCCAATGGAGCACCATCACCACCAGCAGAGGCCAGCAGACAGAGACATCTGATAATCTTAACCCCCACCCCACCCCTTCAGCAGCATGGAGTGGGGTTAGGAGTGCAGCCTTTGGTGCTTTTTTCAAGCCACAAAATTATCTCATTTTAGAATTTATTTTTATTTATTTTTTAAAAAACCTGTCTGCATATTGGAAGAAATGAATTTCAAAATATTGAATGAAAATGAACCATAAATGATTGTTTTAAGTTTGCTCATTAATCTACATATGCTGTAAGCTGTAAGCTAGTAATGTATTGCCACTTGTTAAGTAGCTGCACTTTCAACCAACTAACTAGCTAATCAGCCAGTTGCCTGTTTTATGAGCAAGAAATATATTTGACATTGTAGAATGAAAATGTACTATGATTAGGAGTACATAAGGGGACATCAGTTTTGAAAATTAATGTCTAAATCTATAAATCAACATAAAAAACAATACAACTATTGTTCCCAGAAAGGCGCTTTTCTGGCCCCATCCATTACATGCATTACTTATTTTTTAAAAAATAAAACATGTATGACATTGAACAGGACTGTCCAACACCCTATAGAGCACATAGCCTCAGAATATGAAGATAAAACAGGAATTCTGGACTGCGAAGTGAAGAAACAAGCAAGTTAAAAATATTTTAAAAGGATGCTGATTAAAGTTACTTCTTTGTCCTCTGATTTCTACTGCACAAAATTAGAGAGCTCAAAGGCACATGAAAGTCATGGAGCCCAGCTCTCTGCCCTAAGGCAAGACTGTGTACAAATTAGCCCCCTTAAAGATGAACCTACACTATCCAGTTATAAAGTACCAGATGCAACAATGGGAGTGGATAAGGATTTTTATTTTTATTTACTGATAAACAGTTCCCAAATGAAGGATGGTAATATGGCTGTTGCAGTTATGTCATTTAAAAATGGTTGCATTCTTCAGATTTTTTTGTTTTGTTTTTGCTTTGATATTTGTTATCAATTAATATACGAGGGGTCACAAACCAAGCACCATCCATGGAGGCTTTCATTGGTTCCCCTTGGGCAGGTTCCCCAGACTCTGGCCTTTCATTAAAAAAGAAGTAACTCTCTAACCCTCCCAGAGAGGAAGTTATGGAGCAAAATGTGCAAGTACCTTCTAATCAGTTTCTGGGAAGCAAGAGCGGCCAGTGTGTGTGTTTCAGGGGTGGTTGTCTCTGATTTTGTGTTATATCACACCCCCATGACAGTCATTTTGTGACGCACTCCCAGCCTTTCCCAAAATCCAAAATGTGGCCACTGTTCCAAAACGTTTGGTGTCCCCTTCAACAAATAGTGCCTTGGATCCTAATATAGCTTAAGATAGCCCAGGGAAGGAAAGTTTCCTACTCCATTCCCTGCACCCCTTCAGTCTGAGACTTCTGAAAAGCCTCTGTGGGGGATTGGGCAACCTGAACAGTGGAGGATGGGGCCAGGAGAGCTCATGGTGGGGAGGAGGACGGGTTGGGAAACTTTCCTTCTGTGAACCTTCTTAAGCTAACATATCTTAGGATCCGAGGATTTGGGGTGATTCTCCCCTCCACAAGCACCATCCCCTCACCTGATTCCACATTGTTCAGAAGGGCCTCCTGACACACCAGAGAGCTCCTTTCATGGGAGTGCAGGTAGTTTCACTGGGGGAGGAGGGGATGGGGAAACTTTTCTTTTTGTCAACTTCCCTAACTTAACAATGGTCGCACGGTTTTTCTGTTTAGCAAAACCCATGGCACATGAAGTATGTTGGCTCATTTGTTGGTGCTGTTAAACATAACCTTTCAGGCTGCCAAAACAGTCCTCGGAAACCTTTTCATACATGCCAGGGGACATTATTAAGGGTTGGAAGATTATTTTCCCCAAAAATACAATTAGTAACGTGAGCTGATATGCTAGGTTGCAGAGTGAAGTCAGTTATTTCGTACAAAATTTACTTTGCATTGCATATATTTGCTGAATGTATTATTCTGTAGCCCTGGCGGCATACTTGAGCTAGATGCTAAGGTTAAGGGAAAACTGCCCATTTTAAATACCTTGGCTTGAAAGGGAAGGTAGCTGATGTAGCATAGTGACTGAAAGGGAGCTACGCACTCATCTCTTCTTTGAGCTCATTAGGTGGCCTTAGGCAAGCTACAGTCTGCAGTTTCCTTCCCTCTAACAGGAAACTCAGGTAGTTTAATGCCCATCAGTTTTGAAGCAAAGCAGAGCCACTCAACAATAAGGTAGCAGTTTCTATATACTTGGAGGGCTCCAAAGGTATGCAGAAGTATGTTTTTAAATGATCTGACAAGCACCTGTGAGCTTTCAAGTTGAGATGGAAGCTGTCCGAAGGAGAGAGAACTGGCCTACTCCAGCCTCTTAGTAGTTTATACTTACTTACTTTGCCAAACCTTTATTAGGTATTACAAGTATAGCCCATCATAAAACATTCATATATATATAAAATTTTAAAATATATACAAATAAACAGCCACGCGAAATATATAATGACGAAGATTTCCATTGGGATTTCTTCATGCTAAATAATGCCATTCACCACTCTAAGAGATACTATTGACAAAAACTCAGCCACCCTTTCAGTTAATGTTAGACAGATAGAATCTGATGTTAGACTACCAAAAAAAGGGGATAGCACATTTGTGTGACTGATTGTTTAATGGACAGTAGAAAAGGATATGTTCTACAGTGTCTGGCACATTCAAAGAACATCCACAATGTCTATCATTTCTGGGGATGTTTAAATATATCCCCTTGGCAAAAACTGAGGGGAAAACATTCAGTCGGGCTAACATAAAGGCCCTGTATTGGGCTGGAATTATTAATATTGAGATATAAGTGACCCTGTTATCTGTTGTATTTAAACCAAAGAACTTGGCAGAGCAAATTTTATTTACAGCTGACTTGATGTTTTGTTATTCAGTGTCCCTTAACCTGGTTTGAATTTTGCAATACATATATTGCTCACTTGAATTATACAAGGGTTCCAAGTCAATACTAATAGATCTAATTTTACTATGTAAGAGTTGGAACCATCTGGATTTATAAGAATCCTAAAGCAAGTTAGAGAACAGATTTGAAGTTTGGCAATGTAAATGGCAACACAGCCAGTATTTTATAGTGCTAGCTCACACCCAATATTCTGTTGTGTGTATACCTAATTCTGCACACTTGATTGAACTTGGGAGCCTCAGGATACGTCTCAAGAAACTTGAGTGTATCTTATCTAAATCACTATTATATGCTTGTATCCATATTGGGATCCGCAAAAGT
Source organism: Podarcis gaigeae (assembly GCF_964106915.1). Taxonomy (NCBI): domain Eukaryota; kingdom Metazoa; phylum Chordata; class Lepidosauria; order Squamata; family Lacertidae; genus Podarcis; species Podarcis gaigeae. Next base: position 28,609,601 of record NC_139688.1, read on the forward strand.
AGCTAGGACGACAAATCTGAATAGCAGCTGGTATAAATTGATTACCTTTCTGAAAATAAAAGCGAGCTACTGCTGAGGAGGTACACTTTGCCTGTTTTATAGCACTTGTACGATGGTTTGACCAACCTGAGTTGCTCTGGAATAAAATTATGAGATACGTGTGCATCTGTACTTGCTTAATTTCCTGTCCTCTTATTTTCCATTTCTCTAATTTTCGGGAGGTTTTAGCAAGTATCCTGAATGATAATGTCTGCTGTAAGGTTAAATCCCCCTGCTTGCATTATACAAGGCTGTTTCAAGAAGAAAGAAAGGAAAAGTGACCCCTTTCCAACCCAACAGAACCACCCCCTTTCCCGACTACACACTATATGGCTATTAAATAGACCACATAGCTTTGAAATGCTCACATTAGCCTTGTACCGGAACATGCAAAGCTAATGTCAAACTATTTGTCAATCTAGTCCAGCATTGTGTAGTCAAGTTGGCAGGAGCTCCCCAGGTCCCAGGCGTGGTATTTCATATCAGCTGCTACCTGATCTCTTTAACACAGCAGGGGAATGCTTGACGGAGAGTGATATCCTTTCTCCCTCCCTCCCCTCCTGCAACTCTCCCATCCTTCAGAGGCCTAGGCTCATCTTCCACGCTGGGTGGGAACCTTAGACAGAATAACTCTTCGTGAGATACCCAGCAAGGCTTGCAAAGATGTTTACTTCTTGTCGCTTCATATTAGCTGCTTTATTGAATATATGTTTACATGCCTGGAATGTCTCCCCCTTAGTTACTGTAATATCAGTTTAATTTGGGGCGCTGCACTCTTGCTGGAAGGCAGCACTGAATTTTATTTGGTCCAGCGGCTTGAATTGGCTGGCTACCTTTTTGCATTGTCAGAGCCGTTACGCGAGGAAATGTTCAAAGGAGGGGCTGACTTTGTAAAGAGCTCGTTTTTTAAAAAATTGTGGCCACCATCCCTAATGGTAGATGCTCAGATCTGCTTTGATTATGTTCCCCTGGGCTACGTCACTTCTGCCGGTGCATTACTGGTACGTCTATGACATAATTTGTACTTATTGGTTGATAAACCATGTGCCATTCTTAATCATAGAATAATAAGCGAAGTACTCATGCCCATGAGATTGCTTCACAAAGTTGGTACCAAGTGCTAAGTACAGAATCTAACTTCCAGAGAGTTCCACCTTTAATTTAAAACACAAGCAGGTTCGTCACTGTGCAGCTCATTCTACCTTCCATGCTCATCGGTATCATGGTTCTCTTTAACTTTTCTTTGCGCTGGCTTACCTTCCTTTCATCATCTTCATTTTAAAACCTCACTTCTTGTTTTTGAACACTTTCACTGCATTGCTCCTGTCTATTTTTCCTCTTTAATTCCTCTTAACACTCTTCCTAAAGACATCTAACGTCTCACACCCCTGCCTGTTTTCTTAGACTGGAGCAACCTGGCCTGTTATTATTAGGCAGCATCTTATCTTTGGAACTCATTGCCACCAGCTGTTTGTATAATGCAGGCCCACCAGCTCTTTAAAGTACCTCCAGATATATTTAGTTTCCATCCAGTTACCCAATTAACTGAGTTTATAAATAAACAAGCAAGCAAACAAACATTTTGAGTGTACTACCGATAATACAGTCATGATATAACAAAGATAGGTAAGTCTCAAGACAATAAAATGAAGGAAACCAGAGAGAGAGAGAGGAAAAGAGAGAGGAAGGAAGGAGGACCACAGTTCAGTTTCACAGTTGACAGATAATCTAAATTGAGGTTGCAGAAAAATGAGGGAAGGGAGATTAGGAGGAGGCTAATGCAACAGTTCGAGTTTATCGCTGAGTACAGTATTTCCAGACACTTACCTGATATATTTATTTATTCATTCTGAGCATGCCCCAAAACTCCTGTTTGAAAATTGTTTTGCCATGTGACATGGAGTGTTGCTTGGCCACATGGAACTAGTTGCCTTGTTCATTAAACCCTGGCCATGGGCAGACCCTGGCAAAACCTTAGAAACCAATGGGAAACTGAGCAGGGTTTGCATTGAGGATTTGCATTGCTGAGTCTTCAGTGCCCTGCCCTGCCCTGTGCACCTTTTGATATGTGGCATGAACAGCACAGCATTTGTGAGTAATAGTAATGATTATCACTAGCACATCACAATTTAAAATTTGGTACTAAAAATATTTTTAAAAGATTGCAGTCACAGGAATAGGGTGTGTCTTGCACAACACAAAATATGGGTTTTTGTACAGCCATGTGTACATTTCTTGCCACTATATCTGATGCTGTATACTGGTAATTGTAATTTGTCCTGTTTGTTCATTTACCTCCATGGAAGTGGAGATCTGGTTCAAAAAAAATCTTGATTTCAAATGGCATTTTCTTCTAAAACAACATTGTCAGTAGGAATTGACAATATTATGTATAATGCAAGATGTCATGTATGTGTTGTTGACTTAATTATGTATTGCTTCCAAATGCAATTTAAAAAGACATTATATTTTGTTTCATATTCATTACTTACTGTTTCTCCATTCTTTTTATTTCCTCTGAAAGGATCCAAGTAAATGACCAAATTGTAGAAGTAGATGGGATCAGTCTGGTTGGTGTCACACAAAATTTTGCTGCAACAGTCCTCAGAAACACCAAAGGAAAAGTCAGGTAACTTTGAGAAATCCTTACAAAGTACGATTTAAATTGGTGGCACCTGTGATACTGTCTGGTCATGCAACTGCTCGATCGTAAGTAAGCATATATATGTTAAGAAAACCTATGCTACAATGGATTGTTTGTATCAGCCTTGGACAACCTGGTAGCACCAACCCCAGACAGCATGGCCTCCACATTTAGCCTTTAAGGCCTTGCCATTTTGTCAGATTTGGCTCACAGAGGGTGGGGCAGATAAAACCCAGTCCCCCATCCTGACTGAAGAGAAGGAAGATGGATAGGAGGAACCCCACCTTTCCAGAGATCTTTTGTCTCACCATTTGTGGCATAATTACATATTAACTGCATAGTGTGTGGTGCCATTTCTTTTTAAATTTAATGTTATGTTCAGGATTCCACTTTTCATTAGGACCACAGCACACAGGGAGGGAAGGATTGAAAGTAAAGCCAGGGGAATCAAACCATTTTAACCAGGCATTGTTGGCACTGTTTGAGAGAAGTATTCCACAAGCAGGATGCCACCATGGAGAAGGCCCCATCACCATCTACCCAATCTTATAATCTGGAACCAACTTCAGGAGATTCCTCAGAGAAGGAGCTGGTTCATATTGGAGCAGGCGATTCTTAAGTATGCTGGTCCATAGTCGTTCAAGCATTATAGGTCAAAACCAACACTTACATGGTATTTTAAAATTGAAATATAAATATAATGAGAACAAACTGAATGCAGGGCCAGCCCTGCCACTAGGAAGAGTGAGAGGAGTGCTTCCTCAGGTAGCAAATGCCAAGTGATTAGGGAACAACAGTGAGGTGCTGAGGACAGAGCTGTGTGTGTCACATGGCCTCTGCACAACCTAAGATAGCCAGTCACCTGCAGATTTGGCTGCCGGTCCCATTGGCTTTTGTCCCAGGAATAGGAAAGGTGCCACCATCTTGTCCGTTGCCTTAGGCAGCAGAATTTCTCAGGCCAGACCTGACTGGACGCTGGTGAAGATTTGCTGAACACTGGCAAAATGTGTTCTGTTTGGCAAGTTAATAGCCTGGCTGCTGTTTTCAAGGCCAGACTAAGTTTCTAAATAGTCTTCAAATGCAAATGCAATTGCAGTAGTCTAGCATGGATGCTATCAAAGCACGGATAACTGAGGCAAGGTTATCTGTGTTCAGGAGGGTCTACAGCTCTATTCAAAGTATCACCTAATAAAGGGCTCAAACTTGAAATTTAATACTGCTTTTCTCTTCAGCTGTTACACTTCATTAGATGTTTGTAAAAAGTAAAAGCCTTCTGTGAGTGCATTTCAATTTGGGAGGTCAATTTTCTCCCTTGGTAATATTTTTATTCCCAGAGTTTGTAGTTCTTAAATAAGTCTAAATGTTTAGGGCTCTTTCAGACGTCTCTGTATGCAGGGCTTGAAATGCAGGAATTGATGGTTGTCAGTAAAACAATTAAAATAAAATGGAAAGGAAAAAAGTATTAGAAAGAAAACATCAAGTATAATAATGTTGCTATATAAATCAATGGTGTGCCCATATTTTGCATGCTGTGTGCAGGTCTAGTTACCAAGCACATAGCAGGAGAAAAGGGTTTTTTTAAATGTTTATTGGCGAGGAGAGTGAAAATTTGAAGTTTCCTTCTAGTCCTGCCCCCTCCCTCTCCGTTCCCCACACTTAGAACTGGAGTTATGAAATGGAATTGTTTGACATGAGATTTAGGGTGAATAAAAGGAAGTGCGGAGTTATAGATTGCATTAAGATACGGAGAGGGCTACCAGCTAAGGCAGACTTTAGAAAGAATTAGACAGAATTATTATATTTAAAATAGTTTAGGATATCCTTTAGGGTGTAACACCCACAAGTTGGCTTACGTAACAGAATTTAGAAAATACATTGTCAGGGGTTCAGAAGGAGAGACACAGGAGGGGGAGCAAATGGAGAGTGAGGAGGAGGAGTACGAGGGGGGCGCAGGCAGTGACAGTGGCCAGAGTTATTCCACAAGCCTCTCTAGCGAATCGGAGGACTCACAGAAGGGAGCGCCGGTGGCCAGAGCGAGGGGGGTTCCAGGGGGGAAGCCCCAGGAGGAAGGGGCCAGCGGGGAGTCCCTGAGCAGCAGTTGGAAATCAGGACCAGCTTCTCCACCAGAGCGCAGTGGGGAGGGGGAGTCCCAGGAGTCGGGACCAGTGTCCTCACCACCAGAGGGAGGAGAGGAGTCAGGTTTGGCAACGCCCACATCAGGAAGCGGGGAAACAGTCAGAAGGAAAGTCACCGGCTTGGCGCGCGCGCCAAGTTCAAATGTACAGGAGCGCGGCACAGCGGGGAGCCCGGGAAGGGAGCCAGGTCCTAAAGCCCGCCGGAGGGAGGGACAAGACTCAGGGGGCTCAGCGTCAGAGGAGTCCAGGAAGGAGGAAACCCCAGAGGACAGAAGGACCCAGCGAAGGAAAGAACAGCGTAAGAGGTGGAGCCGGGCTAGAATCTTAAACTGGTGTGGGTGGAGCAGTGAGTCAGAGGGGACTTAGCCGGTCTAGCGTCAAGACGTGGGTCTGCGCGCCCAGAGCTTTGAAATGGAAACTAAACTTAAATAAAGACTTTTGTACATTATATCCACCGGGCGTTGGTCCTCTGTGAGCTGGGATCTAGAGGCAGACCTGACATACATGAAATACGCCACAAACAGCTTAAAAAGGTATAAAGCAGTAGTTCAAGAAATATAGGCGCAAACGTTCCATAAAAAATAGTATAACCCAGTTTAAACCAGCTCAGTGGTTTCATAAACTAGCAGTAGTAAAATAAAGGTAAACCAGAACAAATGAGTTGTTAAGGCCCCTTTGTGCGTATGCACTGTGGGAACTTTACGTAATTCACTTGTAAGGGAGTGTCATCACTGCAAAGCCATCACCAAGAAGACCCTACCTTTCATGCTGCCGACATGATTGTCTGAAAAGAGAGCGTACAGAGTCTTCCCAGTGTTTGCTTACAGGCAGCCAGAATCATCTTCTCCACACTGCGTGGGTTACAAGATTCACCCCGACGAATTCAGCTGTGCTCCCTTTGAAGGATGCCTGTTTCCATAACACTGCTGTAAATCAAGGACCTTAGGATAGACTTATGCAAACCATCTAGAACAGGGTTACTTTCTTCCCCCATAGCTGCCGTAGTTGTAGGGGAGAGGTTATTGTGCTCCTTAACAGCTGCCCTTAATGACTTCAGTATAAATAATAAATTATTATAAATTATTATTCAAGCCACAGGGAGAGAAAGGTATGCATGTATGTATATATGTATGTATGTATGTATTTATTTATTTATTTGGTTGGTTGGTTAGTTAGTTCACCACCCTTCACCTGAAGATCACAGGGCAGTTCACAACATAAAAATACAAAATGAAAAGACAAAATACATAACGAAACAAAAACAAACCAGTAGCTCCCTGCCACAGACACGTTTAGAAAGCCATAGAACAGGCATAGACAAACACAACCCTCAAGATGTTTTGGGACTATAACTCCCATCATCCCTAACTAACAGGGATAACTAACTATCAGGGATGATGGGAATTGTAGTCCCAAAACATCTGGAGGGCCGAGTTTGCCGATGCCTGCCATAGAATGTTAATCAGTCAAATGCCTGGTTGGAGAGGAACATTTTTGCTGGGCTCCTAGGGACATGTAATGAAGGCGCCAGGCAAGCCTCCCTGGGGAGAGTGGCTGTTGCCTGATTGCCACTTGTCCAGGGGTCCTTTACCTTTATCTCTCTACTTGCAAGCTCCCATGGTGCATAAGAACATTCTATCAGAGGAAGTGCCACACTTACCTCTACAATTGGCAGCTGCTGGTAATGAAGATTAGTAGGCAACAGTCCTCACTATTTAATTTGACAGGCAGAATTGGCAAAGTATTGCTATAGTTGCATTTCCATTTTCACATTACTGTGCAAGCTGCAACATCAAATGAATTTTAAGTAGTTTGTTTAAGTAAATTCTTCCATAATTAGCATTGTTTGCAATTGTTATTTTAAATGTGTGTGTCGTTACTGGGCATACATATTTACCAGTGTCACTGGTAATTGTCCCCTAAAGCATTCCTTCTTATCCCCCATCCCCAACATAAACGATCAAAGACATATTAGCTTAAATATGAGAAATTGTATTTGATAAATTGTGCAGAAGGAGGTTTAGAAAGAAGTTAAACTACAGCTTTGTATTTCATTTTTCTGCTTTAATTCGGTCAATACTGCTCTAGAAAGCTTACAGGGTACTACTGTTTAGTGACTTTGCTTCCTGTCAAGCTTCATGAACATTTTCTGAATGGTCATGACAATGGAAGTCACTGACCTAGAATAGATTGTTCATTGTAGCTTCCGGATATAATGTAGCTCAACTGTCTTTAGCTGACACAGTGAAGAAACTGTTAACACAAAAATGTGCTTTTTACCTTCTGAACTCCTCTTGCTTTGGCACAGCAAAATTAGGTAAATTTATCCGCATGAAATCTTTCATCCTTTTTTTATATTAGCTGGAGTTAGTAGGTTCTAAAATGTTTTTACTGTCTAATGGAAATGTTTCTTTTACAATGGCGTTTGATACATTTGAGAAAGATAAAAATAATTGCAAACTTCCTAGGATTAAAATAGACTATTATAGTAACAAATGAAAGTTCTGCTTGTGTAAACAAGGACATCCTGCTGAAATGTTTTGAGACTATGTTTCCGAATATGTAATATGTTTCTATTTATTGTAATAGGTTTTGGAAGTTGTCTCCAAGTTCAGCCTTCTTAGAAGTGCTCTGAGGACACAATAATAATAATAATAATAATAATAATAATAATAATAATAATAATAATAATAATAATTTTAATATTTGTACCCTGCCCATCTGACTAGGTTGCCCCAGCCACTCTGGGCGGCTTCCAACATATATAAAAATTTAATAAAACATTGCACATGATGCAGTAGTCTTGTTGGTACGTAATGCTACGCCATAGTTAATCACTTATTGGACTTCAGCAGTGCTCCTGCTATGCTTCTCCCTTAGTTCAACCAGGAACAACAAATATTTCACCAAATGTTTGGGAGAAAATTGTTTCTCCCAAACAAACCATAATCATGAAGCTAAGATATGTTCTTAGCTTGCTAGGAGAAACAGTCCCTGTTTTGACACACTGATACAGCTTATTGTATCTGCTTGCGTCAGGTGAGGAACAAAGTCAAGAGATTGGACAGTGTGCTGATTCCTGAAGCCTGTGTCCCAATAAGCAGATTCTTCTCTGTCCCATCTTCCCACACTTCCACCATACTTTTGTGGTTCACCTCTGCCTAATGGCATAAACTAGAATCCTGATCTTTGCCTTCATCCAGACTTTGATCTTGCCTGTGATGAGTTATCAGTTGCTGTAAATAGAGGTTACTGAAACCTGTAAAAGGGTTGGGAGATTGTTGTAAGGTTCCTATTACAGCTGGAAGGAGACCATAACCAGTAGTTAAGGCAATGCTGTTACTCTGAGATTTAGGACTGTAAGGCTATAATATGAAGAATGCTAGTGCTTGTTACCTAGCTTGGAGGTATACATGTATTTGTATAAGCATAATGGAATTCACTCTTAATTGAAGTCACTCTTGAAAGTGCAAAATGTATCCAGATTTTATGTTTTCCATCCTGTATCTTTAATGGCTTCAGGTTTTCTCAGATGACAGTATTTAGATGGCTATAAGTCATTAGCAGACACCCTTCCAAAGCCCTTCATATAAAACAAGCCATTCTGCACCAGTATTTTACATTGATATTATTTTAAGATAATCCAACTTGTCGTAGTTTATCCTGAGGTTGTTGTTTAATTATATTCCTCTGGAGTGGCTTAAATCTCCTTCCCCTTCTAACTAACTTCTGCTGCTTGCTTATAATCATTGTGGAATTCTGCCTCTATCTCATATCGGAGATTTTACTGCTGCTTTCTGAAGCAGCCCTATTTTTTTTTTACAGAGGAATGCTCATTTAATCTGTTTCTTGCTGCTTGGCCAGCTATCGAGTTTATTTGTGTGTTAGATTCCTTATCTCTCCTTTACCATAAGGCCCCAGGGCAGATTACAAGAATAAAATCACAACCCTAAAGCAAGAGAAGTGTAAAAGCAATTAAAAGTAGTTCCATATGTAAAAAAAAATTCAGTGCATCCAAAAACAATTTCATATATAAAAGCAGCTAAAAATAGTTTCAATACAAATGCAGATTGGAATAAAGCTCCACTTAAAAGACTTGTTGGAAGAGGAACATCTTCACTGAATGCTGGAAATATAGTAGAGATGGTGTTTGTCTGATATGTAACAGGAGGAGGTTGCAAAGGGTAGGGGCCACCACATTATGGGGCTGATTCCTATATTATAAGAAATAGAAGTCCTGCTAAAATGGACCTCCAGTGACAGATTAGGTATTTAAGTGATGAGATGAGTTGTTGGATTACCGGGTCCCAAAGCTGTATAGGGCTTTGTACACCAGTCCCAGCATCAGTAACTTAGCATGGTAGCTGATCGGCAGCCAATGCTAGTCTTCAGCAGTAATTGGGCAGCAATAGTCTTTCACAGAGAGCAGTCTAGCTGCCGCAATTTGCAGTAGCTGTACTTGTAGTAGTGCCATTTGGATCCTTCTCGTTGATTTCCATGTGTCTGTGCATGTTTCCATTGGTGGTGAAGGACTGGTCATACACCGAACATTTAGGGCCTTTTGCCAGAATGGACCAGCATGTGGCGGTCGAGGGAGCTTGCGGAGCTCAGAGACTTTCCACAGATGCTTCAGGAATAGTCTGTCCCTCCAGTATCCGTGTTATACTGACGAATATGCATTGTCAACTGATGCTGAGTAGTGCAAATCTTTTCACAAAGAGGGCAGGTATAGGAAGACTTGTCATCTTTTGTTTCCTGGTTTCTCTTGCCGGTCCAATGGAGAGCAAGAGGTTTTGGTGGGGACTTGCTGTTCTGAGATGGTGCAGTGCCATTTTCAATGATCTTCCCCAAGCTCATAAAAGCTGCCATTATGATGCCGACACGTGGCAAATCTTAGAAGCAAGAGTAAACCCAAAACTTCAAAGGTGCTGCTGAGGAAAGGCTCTCTGGATTTAGGTGGTCTGGTCTTCAGCTTATTAGACAAATACCGAAAAGCAGCACACAAGGAAAGAAAGCTTCACTAGACAGTGTCAAGAAAGGAAAAGGAAGTTCCAGAGAATAAACTCGGAGGCTTAAAGCAGTTGCACAGCAGCAGCGGCACCACAGTTCTCAAACTGTTTTGAAGGTGCAGATTTGCTGCGTGTCGGCATCATAATTGCAGCTATTAGGAGCTTGGGGAAGGTCGCTGAAAATTTTGCCATCCACTAGACCGCTTTCTCACCCTATTATACAGAGCAGCGTGCCCTTTGGAGTTGAAAATACATTCCATTTAAATTTGACATTTTCCCCATTATTCTGGAAGTCATTAAGGAGGCACACCTTCCATCAGAGATAAAGGGCCAAAAAATGGGACTGTGAAGTATCTCCCAATGGTCTCTACTGTGGAATTTGTTTTCTCCATTGTGCTGAATTTTTTTGTTTGCTTTTTAACTGCTTCTGGGGTTTGGGAGAGAATATTTTGTTTGTGTCTGTGTTCATTTATTTAGTTCGTTTGCATCCCACCTTTATTTCCTTGTGGAACTCAAGGTGCCATATTTCTGAGTTCTTCCACCCAGGCTCTGACCATGTCTAGACCTGCTTTTCTTCAACAAGGTGCCCTAGTACTAGCCTCAGAATAATTGAACAGTCACTTCCTGAGCAGAGTTTTCTCCTGTTAGACGTTATCTGGGATTTGAGGCATCACTGGTGTCAAAGGGCACAACCCCCAGGAAGCACTCTTGCACAGCTCACCTTCGTTTCAGTAGGGGTTGCATCAGAAAACTGGACTTTGGTGGACTTTGCCTATAATCTGTTGGTTCCTGCTGTGTGACTTCACACAGTTCATTATACTTCCTGTTGTCTCTAATCATATTGTATGTCTCTCAATACAGTCTTGCCAGTACTAAAGTACATGTCTACTTCTAGTGAACCAGTAATAGGAAGTACATAATTAGCAGGGTTATTGAAGTCCTTTTGCTTTGGTGGCTAATCTTTTAGGCAGTGATTCAGAACATTATGCCTCTTTTATGCTGGTTTCTGGATGCATAATCAGAAATGGAATACATTTCAATATTTAATTAAACATCTTGCACTTTAGAAAATCCACATACACCCCCGTCTGTAAACTGCTTTAAAGTATGTACTTTTTATGGAATGCTGGGAAATGGGGTCTTTATACGGCCTCCCCACAAAGTAGCCCACCCCCAAATATTCATGAGAAAGAGACTGCTGGAAGGGCAGAAGTCTCCAGCAATTCACTTTGTGCATTCAGATGGGCCTGGTGCAGACATCCTTGGCCTTGGTGGGGTCCATAAGATCCAATTCATGTGAGCAAACTTATAAAAATGGCAGTTTCAGCTATACTATATTGTTGTTTTCCGGAAAGAAAATGAAATGCTATGTCTATCAATATTCACAAGCTTATGACATGACAAGTTTGATTAACCAGTGTTTCAGCTGACTTGGTGAAATGGGCCTTGACTGTCCTGGCTTCAGATATTCTCAAGCCTGGCTTTTATCATGGCCTTCTCCACATCCTTTTGAGACGGTTTTGCTGCCTGAGATTAAGGACAAGATGGCACCCCCCCCCCATTCCACATACAGAAGCCAGTCAGGCTGACAGCCGAATTTTAGTTCAACCCTCTTGAAGTATTAGCAGCATCCCTCACCAACACCCATGGGCAGCAAACTAAACTAGAGGGCATAGGGCAGGCTACAACAGGCCTGCCCTCTAACACCTTGCTACCGTTTCTGGCCCCCAGTCTCTCTCACCTGAGGGGGACACCTCACAGTAAGACCAGCCATGTTTTGTGGGACAAGCGTAATATAGGTTAATATGCATTTTAGGCATGCTCTCTCTTCCTAGCTGCTTTGTATGGCAATGTGCCCCTCATTGCATCACGTCAGATAAGATCATTTTAGATACCATTCTTCCTCCATTGTTGGCAACTTGGTACATGCCAAATTGCATTCCTGTCTGCTTCTCCCTATAACTTCATGTCTGACCAGTGACTAAGCAGAAGTGATGCTCTTGAGAACTTGTGTTACAGATTGACACAGATTCTTAAATTCCACTGGAGAATTTGTAGCCTCTGCACCTCAGATCAGACAATGTATATCACATGGCCCAAGAACCTTTCTGCAATCAAGATGGCCTGGATCTTTCTCCTTGAGTTCTATGGAGTAAAGTCAGGACATAAATGGAATATATAACTCAGATAATCTTTCAGCAAAATGAAAAAGAAAAAAACAACCCCAAACAATGCATCCTATATAACACACTGTGGTATGGAAGTGAATTAATTGACTATGGAGTACAGCTATAGAAAATGCTTTTGTCTGTAAATCTCTACAGCCTTTTTATAGCCTCTAAGTAAAGTACACTTTCCTGCTTTTGAGTTGTTTTTAAATCCTCCTTTGCTTTTGCGATTTAGCAGGCCATTGATTGAATTACATGATGTGCCAGTGTCCACAAGGCTTGCGGCCTGTATAAATTTAAAAGCAATAAAAATAGCAATTAGCATGAAGGCATAGGGAAATGGAAGGAACAGTAGGAACTATTCCCTCTATAATCAGGGAACAATGGAACATTTCTTAAGAAAATGTGGAGATGAAGGGGAAGTGGTTGTGCCTATAATGTATGGCCCAAGACTGTTAATTTATACAGTTAAATAAAGAACTAAACATCTGCGTATGCACTGCATGCCAAGGAAAGGAGTGCATAATATGCCAGGAATCATTTATATTTGCACAGTGTGATTAGGCTGCCACAGGTTTGCAGTGGCATGCTTATTTTAAAGTAGTTCCCTGATTTTGAGGAGAATGCATGGAATGTAGGCAGCAGGACTTAAGATTATTTGATGGAATCCACAGGCCCTTGAGGTGTGTGTTGTTGTCTCCAGACATGTACCAGGGTTTGTCGTCACCATCCCTCCATGCGTCCATCCACTGCATTGGAGGCTTTTCAGGGTCAGGGTCAGGCAGCAGAGGAGACCCTGTTTGGAAGGGGGTCTCCAGCAGCTCTACTGTGTGTGTGGAGCTGTTTGCAGGGCTGGTTTGATCCAAACCATAGTCAGCATTTTACCATTTACTCTGTCATTTCGTTTCTCTCCCCCCCCTCCTCCCATTGATTAGTTGCATCCAGCCACAGCTTTCTCAGCTCAGGGGCTTTATGGACACCAATCATGCACACCATCTTCTTTCATAATACATATTGAAGTAGCTGCAAACCATTGAGGGAAGACATGCATTTATGAATACAACCCAGTGTGTGCCCGTTGTCAGACAGGATCTGGCTGGTGACTGAGCTGCAGAAGGGGGGCAGGCACACACTTCCCTCTTCCATGTGTACTTTGCTGTTGGTAAACCATGGCTGTTGCCTTCTCATATCAGGAAATTCTTGATTAGGAAACCAGAATATACCAGCAAGGACAGGATCCCTCCTCTCATTGATGCACTCAGGTCACCATCTCTCCCTCTATTCATAGAAAGTGTTTTGTAACTGCAGTATAAACATTTGTGATTTTAGGTCATGGAGAAACTCCCATAATTACAACGGCATGTTTTTATTATCATTGTGACTTCCATTTTGAACTTGTGTCTAGCACAATACAGATCTAAAACGATTGTGCATTGGTAATAGATGAACATGTATTTATTTGTTTTTAAACAAGACATTTGGGCATGTATTACACAGCTTTCATGTAGTGGACCCCAGTCTACAAAACCTTATGCTGTAATCAAGTTGTTCGCCTTTAGCATGCAACAATACTCTTTTTGCTGCATTTGGCCATCATTTCATATATCATACGGAGAAGACAGCAAATGATTTGTGTTCCCTGGTGTTCTCCTCAGGTTTATAATTGGCAGAGAAAGGCCAGGACAAGTAAGTGAAGTGGCTCAGCTGATTAGCCAGACCCTAGAGCAGGAACGTCGCCAAAGAGAGCTTTTGGAACAGCATTATGCACAATATGACGCAGATGACGATGAGGTAATATGTTTGTTCTTTCTCTTGTAACTTCGTGAAGTTCCCTTTCCTGCATTTCATTCTCTCTCAAATGCTTTTCTAATCACAGTAGGAAACGACTCCTTTTGCAAATGAACATCCCCACCCCGTTTCACAAGACCACAATCATAGATAGTCATGTTAGGCACAATAAATTTCTCTATAAATATGTAAGAGTGTTGTTGCTGAAAGCACTCTCTGGGTTGCAGCAGAAAAATTGCACTTCTGAATGCTAAGTAGGGCTCCATATTGTCCCTGGTGTTTCTGGTCCTCAATACATATCGTGTCGCTTTCAGATTCTTCTTTTTTAAAACAAAAAACTTGACAACCCTACTTTGACTTTTTTAAAATACAAGTTTCCAGTCCTCACCTCTTGACCCAAAATTGGGGGTGGTGGTGACAAACAAACAGAGGAGGAAAGAGACATATTTTTATGCCTTCCGAGGACCAATTCATATCCACTCATGTGATGAAATAACCACAAAATGATTTTACTGTGTCAGTTTTACATGGTGAATATTCCTTATGAATGCACATCAGTGTGGTGACAGTTGGTATTTACCATGTCAGTGAGTTTCTTAGTTATCAGGCTTCAGTAAATACCAGCTGTCACCTCGCATGGCACATCCACATCTTTTCCCCTTGTCAATTAAATTACTTGCCATGATAATCAAGAAATAGCTTTCCTGTATCAATAATAATAATAATTCTATATTTATTTTAAGTATGTCTATATTGCCTTTTTTTAACAAAATTGGTCTTCAAAGTGGCTTACCAAGTTAATGTTAAATAACATGAAAACAACACACCTAAAAACAAAGTAACCAAATATCCAAAATAAACTAGACAACAGTGAAGCAGTTCTAGATTATTAGCTTTTAAGAGATGAAGAGAACAGGATACTTTTAGTCTGGTGGTATAATAAGGGACGCAGGTGGCGCTGTGGGTTAAAGCCTCAGCGCCTAGGACTTGCCGATCGAAAGGTCGGCGGTTCGAATCCCTGCGGCGGGGTGCGCTCCCGCTGCTCGGTCCCAGCGCCTGCCAACCTAGCAGTTCGAAAGCACCTCCGGGTGCAAGTAGATAAATAGGGACCGCTTACCAGCGGGAAGGTAAACGGCGTTTCCGTGTGCGGCTCTGGCTCGCCAGAGCAGCGATGTCACGCTGGCCACGTGACCCGGAAGTGTCTCCGGACAGCGCTGGCCCCTGGCCTCTTGAGTGAGATGGGCGCACAACCCCAGAGTCTGTCAAGACTGGCCCATACGGGCAGGGGTACCTTTACCTTTTATAAAGGTAACATTGCTGCTGCCAAGCACATATGTCTATAGAGTGAGTATTTATGGGGAGTACTTTTCGATAGTAGTCCTTTCGATAACTTGCTCCCAAACTGATTAACTCTTTATAGGTTAAAGCACTGCGAATTGAGTCTGGAAACAAACTGGGTAGTACTGGTCAAATATGTTCACCACATTGAATGCCAGTTAGCAATCTAGTCGTCATATTCTAGACCAGCTGAAGTTTCTAAACACTTCAGCTGGTCTATATATACAGGGGCACCTCCATGTATATAACACATTGCGTTAATCAAGGCTAGACACAACCAAAGGAACAACTGTTGTGAGATCATCTGTTGCTGGAGGGGATGCAATTCTACCTGGCAATATGTAACTTGGTCTTGAGTTCATATACCAAGATTTCTCAAGGCCTGACCAAGCTTTTCATATTGGAGAGTAAGAACTGTGCAGTTCAGGCAGTACTTCACCCCTGAGAGTTCTGCCCAGGGTGATATGCATACCAGGCCTTGATCTTGCTTGCTTGCTTTCTCCTCTGATGCCTTCATCACAAGTAGAATGTAAAGAGAAACCCAGAATAACTTACGGTTTATTCATTACCTTCCCACTGTGGTGGAGGAAGCCTAGGAGTAGCGAGAGACGGAGTGCACAAAATTTATGTACAAAATTTACATTCTATTTTTCTACTGTAGTTATAGTGCTCAGAGCAGCTAACAACAATGTAAAATTTACTACATCAGCTGCAAATAATAATAATAACAACAACAATAATAATATCATTGATTATACATACAGCTGGCAAAAGCATCTTTAAAAACAAGTGGTGGGTTCTAAAAACTCTCAACCAACAGACGCCAGTATAATCCTATTGATGAAATATTCTCTCAGAACAGTAAAATTTTTTTAGAATGAATGCCAACATTTTCAAGAATTGTAGTTTCTTGTTTTCCATGTTTATGGATTTTTTTTTGCAAATTATGTTGTTTCTGTGCAACTTAAATAGGAACATTTTCTGCAGCCTTCCAACTCTAAAAAGACTTCACATTTAGACATCAGTGCTAAAGAAATCATTCCGCTGTTATCAAGAGAAGAAAGCAGTATATCTCTTTCTTTGATGGAAAAAAAGAACATGGCTACTAACTTTTATAGGATGGAGTTATAGATGTAGATGTAGATATAAAATTTAAGCCTGAGTTTAAAGTAATTCTTTTATTTGAGTTTAAAAAAGACTAGCTCTGATGCCTAATACTCGTCTGAATTTTGTTTTTCTCATGGAAGATTTGGCTGGCTCTTTATTAAGAGCAAGGTTTGTTAATACACAGAAGCACTGTTATCTGTCCAGGCAGGAGATTATTTTTATCTCACTGTAATTAGTTTTGAAGGTGGTGTTGTGTAAGGAGATGCTTCAAGTATAACCCTCCCCAACCCCTCCCCAAAGCCTACTATATATACATGTTACTTTACAAGTTTTTCCCAGTTTTATTTTTTCCTTGTTATTGGAGATGGGTAGAACAATGACATTTTGCAGATAGCTGAAAGTCAATTAGCATGCAATCATGCAGCCCTTAACTCAAAGTATGAAGCAAAATTGCATAGCCAGAAAGGACATGGTGTTGCTCCACATTTGATATACCAACAACAAACTCAGATCTTCAAGTGACAGCCTTTATGAAGCCAAAATGCCACCATCCATGGCACTGAGTGGGCCAATGCTGCTGCACTACCTTCCTGGCAGATGGGTCGCTGTGGTGTAATGGGATGGCTGAGGCAATGGGGAGGCCAGCACAGTACAAACACACCAGTGGAGCCAATCAGGTCCACCTGCCAGTATGTTTACACCAAGCCAACTTCTTCACCCCTCTCCTTACCAGTAAGCAACACCCACTGGGTTGCACCCCATTCGGTGAGCAATTTCTGATTCATGCCTAATACAGAGGTGTATCAGCAGGCTTAGTGGAGCACAAAACTTTGTGGAAGTGCAAAACATTTGCAGGCGGGTGAACTCAATGAGAGGAAACCTAAAACAGTTCCACAAAAACTAAACATGCTCAGTGGGCACAGAGGAGAGGGGAAACTGGGTGGAGTGCCCTGAACAGGAACACTGCAAAATTTTGCTGCGGGTACCATTTATTCCCATTGCCCTCTGATTCAGCATAGTGTTAACTTGTCATCTGAACTCCATTAGTGAGAAACCAAGGCAGATATGGTACTTGCTTTCAGAGTTCCTTGCTTCTGCTTCATGGGTGATCGTAGAAACTATACAGAAGACAAAGAGTTTGTTGACCATCGTATTAATGTGTAGAAGAGTTCTTATTTAATGTTTGTTATCAACTGTTTTAGAATACTGACAGAGAATGTCATGGAACCTCAGGCAACTACAATAAAAATAACAACTGTTACCTTAAAAAGGTTTGTGAAGAAAGTAACTTGCCTCTGATTCGTTGCTTCATGTGGCATACTAATCATATTTTGAGATGTGGCTTATTAATTCAACATAATTTCTAAACAGCTAATGTTGCTACAGTCCCTCCTTCATTTATTCAGCTGCAGGCCGAAATATGACTACCCACAGGTATAGCAGTTGGGACTTTGACTGGGGAATCCCCTTTTGATCCAAACACAGCTATGGAGTTTAGTAGGCGGCACTGGAATGATCCTTGGTCAGTTCCCACGCAGCCCTCGTATAAAAGAGAGAACATGTACAAAAGCCTCCTTGTATCTGTAGTAGCTGCAGGTTCTTAGAAGCTGGAAAACACCTGTCTAGTCTTCACTTGGATGTGCTTCTGACAAGAAGAGATGCTTCACTGCCTATTTGGTTCCTTTATTTTTTTGAGACAGAAACGTGGTTTCCCCAGCTGCCTTCCTTCCTTGTTTTTTCTGGCAATAACTTTTTTTTAAGATTCCCTCTCCTAACTTCTGCCTAGAGCAGTCAGTGCCTGAGAGAACCAGGAAAGCAGACAAAGCTGTAATTTCCTTCTTCCCTTTGGCAAGAGAAGGTGAGGTAGATGCTTCTGGCAAGAAGAAGAGTGATCTTTCTTAGCAGGAGTCTGGAGCAAAACGAAGGTGGACAGAAGGCTTTCCAGACATGGCCACTTCCCATGGTCACCCCTCAAGAATCTGTTCAAGTTGTGTGCCACTGCAGGTACAGGGGATGTTTCTGTACACATGTCATTGAGAGGGGATTGTGCATCTTCTGGTAGTCTGTTTAACAGGGTGCTTGTGAGGCAGAATCAGTTAACTCTGCATATTCCCCTGCACTCCTAATAAAGGAAGGATGGGACCTGTGCAAAAGGAAAGAAAGAAAGATATGCAATTCCTGTGATCTTAGCCATTAGAATTCTGCTGTACTTTTAGAATTTAGAACTTTCCGAAAGATTCTACCCTGTGCTTTTTGTTACTAGTGCTCTTTCAAGCTTGCTCGCCTTATTTCCCCATTATTATTTTTTAAAGTTTGTTTATTATAATTTATTTAACAACACGTATATACCGCTTACTGGAAGAAAATACTTCTAAGCGGTTTACAATGAAGAGTAAAAGAAAAGTTGAAAATGCCAATAAAGCAAACATTAAACAAACAAGTTACATAAACAATTACAATATAAACTAAAACTAGCAATTATGAAACACATATTAAAATCGCAAATCAAGATTACATGTTAAAGTGAAATGCCTGGGTAGGCTTTCTTAATCAAGCAAGCTTACCCAGTTTTTGTTTTGAGAACTGCGTTCAGTGAGGTCCTATATTTCATTAAGGAGAGAGGATTTCAGAAATGTTTTAATTCTGTGCTTCTAAGACAGGAGAATATGCCACAGATGAAGATGAGGACGACATGGGGCCTGTCCTTCCAGGAGGTGATATGGCCATTGAAGTGTTTGAGCTTCCTGAAAACGATGACATGTTTTCCCCGACAGAAGTGGACACCAGCAAACTGGCTCACAAATTCAAAGAGGTAAGGTGGGGAGAGCACAGAGTTTGGTTTTCAGACAATATTGATTCATACAATTGCATTCTTTGTGGATGGGGATTCCTCTCTGTAAATGATTTAATTGATTTCCTACTGACGTTCAAAATCAATATATGCAAATGGCTGGAGCTACACTGCTCTTGTTAAATGAGACAAATTTTGTCAGTTCTTTTTAACATGTGTTGCTGTAATGGTCATGCTGTTGTTTTTGTCAGAGGTCTGTAAACAAGCTGGGACAAATGATCAGAATGAAAGCTACATTCCTAAAAAATTCACTGAATAGGGCATACTGATTCAGGACCAAGTTGCCTGGGGATTGCAGCCATATAATTAGTTATAAATCTGATGCTCTCACTTTTCACTTAAACAAATCATTACTGGTCATTTGATTATCCTGGTCTAATGTGCCTACCACAATCCACCAGACTTCAGTATTGCATTTAAAATACTTGCTTGTGCAATCCCCAGTTTAAAATTCAGTTTATGGCTGCAGACCTATGAACACCTACCTGGCAATAAGTCCAGCTGAATGCAGCAAGATGTTCCCACCTAAACATGTCTTCCCTGCATGCCCTTGCCTTCTGTTTGCCAGAGTGAAGGTGTCGAAAGCTGTTGGGCTCTAAGTGAGTCCCTTCCTTTTGTCCTGGAAGAACAAAGCAAGTTCATTCTGAACTATTTTATCCTAGTGTAACTAGGGTTGGAGGACGCAGGTGGCGCTGTGGGTTAAAGCCTCAGCGCCTAGGACTTGCCGATCGAAAGGTCGGCGGTTCGAATCCCTGCGGCGGGGTGCGCTCCCGCTGCTCGGTCCCAGCGCCTGCCAACCTAGCAGTTCGAAAGCACCTCCGGGTGCAAGTAGATAAATAGGGACCGCTTACCAGCGGGAAGGTAAACGGCGTTTCCGTGTGCGGCTCTGGCTCGCCAGATGCAGCTTTGTCACGCTGGCCACGTGACCCGGAAGTGTCTCCGGACAGCGCTGGCCCCTGGCCTCTTAAGTGAGATGGGCGCACAACCCCCGAGTCTGTCAAGACTGGCCCGTACGGGCAGGGGTACCTTTACCTTTACCTAACTAGGGTTGGAGTGATAGTAGGAGTATGACCAGGGTGGAAGGGTGGATATCCGAAGGACTTTTGTAGCCTTACATTGTGATGCTGTGCATGGTGTACTAGGGATGTTTGAGGATTTGGTTTGGCCCTCATTTTTAAGTAAACCGATCTGATTCATGCTTTCCTGGACTAATACACAGATTGGAGCACAGTTACCCTTTTGATTTCTGTGCTGCTTTGAATTTTGCAGTGCAGCTCTAAAAACATACAAAAATATGTGTTAAATGTGTATGATGGGGGTAAAATGTGTACTGAGATAATGCGAATGCTTTTGCTGTTTTATTTAAAAAAAGCAATGATTGGAGATTCACATTGAAACAGGGCAGAACAGATTTAGGAATGAGCATACTGCAGAGCTGTCGAGGACCAGAAATAGAACTGATCTGTCCATTCCTAATGTTTACCACCCAGTTTGGTGGGGCTTACCCCCAGTAGATGTGTTTAGAATTGTAGCCTGGAGATGGTTTTCTTTATTCTTTGGGTGCTATGTTTTGACTTCAGATATAAGTACACTCACATGCTTTATGTTGCACAACTTTCTCTTGCTGAAACATATCCTTCCTAAAAACCGCAGGATGCTCTTTGGTTTGTCATTAAGGCAGGCTTGTTTTCTTCAGCTGCAAGCTCTGTGGGACCTACTGCGCTATGTTCCGACAGTTATCTGACTATGCAGTCAGCGTTCGTTATTTATTTTTTATAAGAGGGAGGTTCTGTTTTAGTAGCGCAGGAAAGAGAAAAATGATAAAGCCATCTGCACCTGAGCAGATTGTATTTTACAAAACTGTTTGAGGGTCTGTTTGTTTTGCATTATTTACTGAACAGCCTAAATATAGTTCACTTGCTTGTGTAAGTGTTTTCAAAAAAGCAAGTAAGAGGGGGCTAGAAGCTACGTGATGAACTGTAATTTTCAATTAAGCTGTGAAAGTGCTGGATTCATGCGCTGAACACATGAGTGGATTGCTGGACTGTACAGTCTCAGGATTTGGAGATACAGGTTTTTCTCAGTTTAAAAGGATGGATTAAACAGTAAGAGTTGCAGGAGAAATAATTTAAGACTTTTGATTGGCTTTAAGGCTAGGTGTTCTGTGCTTCTCTGTCGCCAAATTTATTTAGGGAATTGCTTTTTACGTGGAATTTATAAAAAAAGAGGGTGTTTTAGCATATTGTAATCAGATTACCGGGACGCAGGTGGCGCTGTGGGTTAAAGCCTCAGCGCCTAGGACTTGCCGATCGAAAGGTCGGCGGTTCGAATCCCTGCGGCGGGGTGCGCTCCCGCTGCTCGGTCCCAGCGCCTGCCAACCTAGCAGTTCGAAAGCACCTCCGGGTGCAAGTAGATAAATAGGGACCGCTTACCAGCGGGAAGGTAAACGGCGTTTCCGTGTGCGGCTCTGGCTCGCCAGAGCAGCGATGTCACACTGGCCACGTGACCCGGAAGTGTCTCCGGACAGCGCTGGCCCCCGGCCTCTTGAGTGAGATGGGCGCACAACCCCAGAGTCTGTCAAGACTGGCCCGTACGGGCAGGGGTACCTTTACCTTTACCTTTAATCAGATTACCGGAAGAGCCACATTTTTAAAGATGAATCTGCCTGGGGCCTGAGATCTGCAGGAGAGGCCCTCTTTTGCTTCCTGACAATATCAGAGCAAGGGCAAGTGTGGCGGATGCACAAAGCCACCCTTCTGATAGTAGTGTCTCTGCCGCCCAATGGAGTGGAGGTTGGGCAAGGTGGTGGCAAGAATGGAACAGTGCAAGCACACTGGCAGAGCCAATCTGGTGTTCCTGCTGGTGCACCCACACAGCCCCAGCCTCACTGCTTCCCTTTCCCACACCGTCTGGTAAAAGTAAGCTCTGCATGCCCCACCATGATGGCCACACCTGGGTCAGTGGGAACAAGGCCTTTTTGGTTGCTGCTTCCGGACTCTGAAATTCCCTTCCTTCCCAGGGAAGCCCATCTTGCCACCTCCTTAATGGTATTCTGCCGGCAGACCTTGTTCTAACTGACCTTTGGCTGATTGTGGTTGCCTGGTGCTGAATGCTTTTTTTACTTCAGCCGGCTGTTGCTTTCACTTGTTCCTGTTTTCATTTTGCTCCTTTCTGTGTCTTGATAGTCGTTTTCATTGGCTTTTTAAATTGAAACTGTACCTTTTGTCGGGTGTTAGCTGCCTTGGACTTACTGGGATGGAAAGGTGGAGGCATATATTTAGATGATAAATAAATAGCCACAACTTGTTGCACTTCACCTGTGACATTTAGAAAAGAGAGTGCGGTTGAGGTCACTTTGATCATGCTGAAAGGCCATAAGTGGGCATAGCTTGTAGCACCTTTCTCCGTGACCAAAGGGAGCCCAACCGCAATGTCATGTCTGTGTGTAACAGGTGAAATGCAGTGCTTTACATGCCACACACAGCTATTGTGTTCCTTAGCAGAAAAAAGGACGAGGGTGCATTCTTTTGCATGCATCTCCCCACAGCCCTTTGTAGCGGGGAAAGGAGAAGAACATGAGCTCGAGTAAATGCTGTGGGTAAATGGTGACCAGTTTGTTATGGAGGGAAGGACTGCGCTCTGCATATATACATAATGCAAGTCTGTGTCTGTGTATGTAAAAACAAATGTGGCCATGGGAGAGAATGTATGTGCCTAGTGCAGGATGGGCTGTGACCGTTGCAATACAAGGAGTGAGTACATGCACAGTACATCGGTGTGTGTGCATGTGTGTGTAAGTGTGTGTGCACATGTTTATGGAAAAGGGGGTCTACTGGAGAAATATGTGCATTCTACTCTGATAAAATCCAGTTTTGTTTTTGCTCTGGCATATTACACCCCCCCCCCCAAAAAAAATATCTTGGAAAAAATGTTCAAACACCCACCCTGAATAGTACCTTGTCCAAGTCTGGAGATTCTTCTCCTGCAGTTCATGTCACAAGGGGGTCACTAGGGTAGACCAGCCATAAATACCTTCAGTGATTCATCCTGCTGAGATTGAGTTTGACACAGCAGTAGGTTGAAGGTCACAACAGCTTCCTTCCTTGGTTGTAGCCTATATGTGTTGTGTCCTCCATAATGCTTGAGCCTTTTAATAGCCTTTTAGCTGCCCACTGTGACATGCTGGCTTAATCCGTGTTAGTGAGGCTTTCTAAGAATATTCATGTGCACATCAAATCTGGGCTGGCTAACAAGCTGAATACAACAATCAGTATTTTCTTCTCTTTCAAAACATTTGACTTGTCCTGGCAGATTCGATGTCCTAATCTGATATTCCGAGAGGCTAGCCAGCAACACTTTTTCTTTAATTAACTTGCATAGACTGAGTCATTTTCCAAGCTAGATATTTTAATTTACAGTCTACTGCACTGCAGCAGTCTTGTGGGCCTTCTGCTGTGTGTACTACAGTATTCAGGTGGCAGCATAGAAGTCTTTTTTAAAAAAAATTGGAGCTCTGGCATTTTCAGCTCACTTGTTCGCTTTGTGGTTTTCCATTTTCAGTTGCAAATCAAACATGCAGTTACAGAAGCAGAGATTCAGAAGCTGAAGACAAAGGTAAGAATGATTACTGGCTACTAGAAAGAGCAATGTTCTTATTTTCAGCTGCTGTAAGTTTGTGTCCAAAGGGAAGCAAAGAAAAGTAAGTTCTCATTGAGAAAATGCAGCAAAAAAAGAGAGGTCTGTATGCAGTGGCTCCAGAGAGCTTGTTTTGGTAGAAATAGTTTATTCGAGTCTCAGGAGGATCATGATGACTGTTATTGCAAGGAAAATAGTTCCAATCGCATATTAAATTTTTACTCCTTTCCCCACATCATTAGAGCACTAACAGGCTTGAAAGGGGAATGGTAAAGAATTTGCTTTTAATATATGTAGCAGAAATTGCTTCTGGAAAGGCAAAGTATTGTTTTTTTTTCTTATATAGAGAGAAGTATGAGGAAGTTAACTCAGATACTACTTCCTTCTTTAATAAAACAGGATTTATGTTATATTAATTAGCCGGCCTTGTTCATAAGCCTGCATGAGACATTCATTTAAATGTTTTATTTCAAAATAAAATCCTTTCAGTTTATGTACCTTGCTGAATTCAGAGGATGCCATGTCCCAATTAAGTTAAAGTACAAGTTTCTTTTAAACTCAGCGTGGACACATAAATGTTTATTTCAAACTGATGTTAGTGAGCCTGTCTGCAAGGAGAAAACATACAAGGGAAATTCCTACATAATTTTTTATAATCTTCCTTTTTTGATTTTTTTTTTCTCTGCTTCATTTGAAAAAAATCAGAAATCTTCTTGCCAGATTACAGTCTTACTTATCACTAGAAATCCTTGTGTGGCTAATTTTGTTGCCTGCTGAAAATCTTACTGCCTTCAGAGGCTGTTGCACTTGGCTAACATCCATTCATCTGCGATTTGTAAAAATAGAAGTCTTTGCTGTATTTTTTGCATGTTTCATTCTCTACCCCCACAACAAACCCTAAATAAAACAAGTTGTTTTACATGCTTAAGATCCATTTAAATGGAAGTTAAATCCACAATTATAGGCTTAGGTGACAGCCCTTTGATTTTAATGAGCCAAAGGTATACCCACTTTTCCCTGGATTTCCTAGTGATTTCTCAAGGCCAGGAGTTGTGAACCTTTAAAGCTAGAACCATATTTGGCATGAATGCATTTAGACTGAGGTGTTTAAATACATAACCTACTATAAAGGGGTGTATGGAGTGTTAGGGAAGGGGTGGGGGGCACGTTGGGCTCCTTCTTTGTTTGTCCACCTTTGGTGTGTCCCGTCCCCCCCCCCCCTCACATTCAGCTCTTTCATATGGCTCCTAGAAGCTGACAGCACCCCAGGAACGGCTTCAACTTGCCGACTAAACCAGGTGAGGGTAGCCAAGGGGCCTTGACAGACTCTGGCAGATTGAGTGGCTGAGAGCAAGAGTGGGTCCAATGGTCAAGAAGGCAATTTCTGCACCTGCTGTAGAGGGAAGTGAGGGGCAGATGGGGCTCTTCAACTTGGCAACATAGCCCATTTAGGAGAAGGAAAACTCTGATCCTAAACCTCCACTGCTTTGCGGGATATCTTGGGGAGAAGAAAGGGCTAAGGAGTAAATTCTACACTAATCCGGAGTGGGATCCCTAAGGCGGTTGGATGGCACCTTGTATTCTGCCTTCTGGCAGCCAAGCAGGTGCCCAGCATCTTGCTCTGCTTTCCTTTGGACCACACCAGCGAGGCCGAGAGGTGGGGTCCTCTCGTCTGGGCAGCTCAGGACCGCCATACTCACTGCCCAGGGTTGCATCTCAGGGAAGTCACTTTGGTGCTGCTAATGCAGCAGTTTGGCTTCACTCCCCCCCCCCCCCGAGGCACCCCCTATTGTCTCTCGACACAGACAGATGCCAGCAACAACTATAAAAGGCAGATGATTAGTTATTACACACCACTTTATAGCTATGAAAGCTGTTAATAGAGAAGCTTCTTCCAACAACTGTAAATACTCTTCAAGTAGGAAGCAAGTGTTCTGCCTATGGTAATGTTGCACAATAAATTTGTCAAAATATGCTTCATTTTATCTCTGTATGACTAATTTCCAGTTTGCCTTGTTTAGACACATGGCAAACTTTTGGGGAAAATAATAATAATACAAGCAGTAGTGTGTTCATTTTAAAACTGCAGAAACCTAGGTGGATGCAAGGTGGATGATTATTCATTTAGCCTTAATGTAGTCTAGAAAGTTCTTTAGTGCTCTGAAATTATTACTGTTCTGAACATTATTGTATGCAAGGATAGCCAACATGGTGGGCTGCAGATGTTGTTGGACCCCAACTCCCACCAGCCCTGTTGCCAGTGATAATGGAAGCAGGAGTTCGGCAGCATCTGGAGGGGGCATCTCATTGGTTATACCTGCCATATAACAATAGCACTAGGCTGTTGTTCCTCATGCATGTTACTTTGAACCAACTGTACCTGAATGTAAAAGCATCTGCCTTCCTCTTTCAAAGCTGCAGACAGCTGAGAATGAGAAAGTAAGGTGGGAGCTGGAGAAGAATCAGCTTCAGCAGAACATTGAGGAGAATAAGGACAGGATGATGAAGCTTGAGAGCTACTGGATTGAGGCACAGACCCTATGTCACACCGTCAATGAACATCTGAAGGAAACGCAGAGCCAGTATCAGGCACTGGAGAAGAAATACAATAAAGCCAAGAAACTGATTAAGGACTTTCAGCAAAAGTAAGCATGAACTGAGACGCAGGTTCAGGCAAAATTTCTCAATCTGTGTAGCATAGGCATGCAGAGAGCCAGAGAAATAAACCACAGTCCCTGACTTACAACATTTGGCTACAGACCATGGTTTGCTTGGGCTGAAACAAGCCACAATCTCCATATGATCTAGGAAGCTGCCTTAGACTGAGTCAGACCATTGCTGCACCTTGCTCAGTGTGGTCTAACCCTGACTTGTACTGGCTCTCCAGTGTTTCAGACAGACGTCTCACCTAGTCCTGCCTGGAGAAGCCAGGAATTCAACCTAAGGCCTTCTACATGCAAAGCAGATGCTCTACCACTGAGCTAGAGTCCTTCCCCTGCTGGCCTACAGTCTTTAATTCTCAGCCAGGAATTGTGACTTATTTCTCCATTGTGTTAGCAGGAAGTAGCAAAGAAGGCAAGATCAGCCCTCTTTGGATGTGCAAAGTGGGCCAGAGCTTAAACCTTCTAAACATATATTACCACTCTGGGTTAAATCTCTAAATGTGTAAAAAATGTATACTTCCTAATAGGTTTATTCATAGCTTTCCAGATCTTTGTATCTGTACCTTTAAAGAGATAAAACAAGAGTGGTAAAATGAAAGAGGATTTAATTCCAAGGACACACGCACGCACACACACACACGCCAACCCACCACTATATTATCTGTGCACGTGCATAATAAATTTATAAGCCTGATTTTAATAACGTGTATTTATTTAGTTTTGCCACTTTCACTGTGGTGATTAACAACTATTCATAAAGCAAACAAGAGATAATTCAGGTTAATCTCCTACGATGTAGCTTCAGCTTATTCATTTTAATATAAAGGTATTTGCTCCGCACATCCTCCCTCTTGCTGCTGCATTCTCATTATTATCAGGTCTTATCAAGACAATACATACTGAAGTGTAGCAGTCCATCAATTTTTTTCAATACCTATCGCAACTGACTCTTGTTCTAACCAGCAAATATATTTTTCCCTAAGAGAACTTGAGTTCATCAAGCGACAAGAGGCTGAAAGGAAAAAAATAGAAGATCTGGAGAAAGCCCACTTTGCAGAAGTTCAAGGTTTACAAGCTCGTGTAAGTAATTTTCAGTATTTTAGTTTATTTCATGACTTTATTTTGGAAGTGTTGTTGCCTTTTAGGAGTAGGTGTGGCTATAGGGATGTTCACATGCTGCATTCAGTGAGTGCACACCTCTGTACACAAATAGTTGACAGCTGTATCTTTGTATAGTTATTCACATGTAAGGTTAAAGTAGTGTACAGCCTGTCTGCCTATGCGAACAGTAGGTGAGCTGTTCAGATGAACATGTGTCCACCAGATCAACAAGCCTGTTACAAATGTTTTAAATAAGCAGACAAAAGTACTATACTGCATGGGGATTATCATTGCATTGCAACAGGGTAGCACAAAGCAACCCATGATATATAGTTTACCAATACACAGGTCGAGTATAGGCATAGGCAAACTCGGTCCTCCAGATGTTTTGGGACTACAACTCCCATCATCCCTGACCACTGGTCCTGTTAGCTAGGGATGATGGGAGTTGTAGTCCCAAAACATCTGGAGAGCCGTATTTGCCTATGCCTGGTATATTAACAGTACAAAATGTCTGTGTGGTACTAAATACATGCATGGTAGTGGTTCTGTTCATCTGATGAAGTGAAAGGGTTTTTTAATCGTATTTTTCCAAGCATAAGTTGACCCCTATTGTTTTAAACCCAAAATTAAGAAAATGAAACCCTAAAACAAAGGTGAAAATCGAGCAAACTGAGCTGAGGAAGGTGGTGAGCGGGCTGGGGGCAGGATGGGAGTTTGAGAGGGGAAGAGGAAAAAAAGGAAAGAAGGGCAAGGAGAGGTAGCTGAGGCAGCTCTCAGTGGTGGTGGCAGCAGCTGCTCTCGATTCAGTGGTCGAGCCAGCAGGGGCTTCAGGAGACGGGGGGGGGGGGGAGAAAGGGGAACGGCAGCAGGAGGTACCGCCTTAGCCCGCCCAAGCCAAAATCCCGGACATATGCTTAAATATTTAAAAAAATTCCGCTGGTTGCTATGTTCCATGTACAAGACAGCCCCCAATTTTCTACTTTTTTTAAAAAAGCAAAAAACCTCAACTTATACACGGTATTTTATTTATTTTGCTAATCGTTAACTTCATTTGTCCTAGATCAGAGAACTGGAAACAGAGGTTTTCAGGTTACTGAAGCAAAATGGGAGCCAAGTTAACAATAACAACAACATTTTTGAAAGGCAAACATCCCTTGCAGAAGTCTCAAGAGGCGATGCCATGGAAAACCTTGATGCAAAGCAAGTGTCTTGCCTGGATGCCTTAAGTCAAGGTTTGTTTGAACCAGATGATAAGCTTGAAGATTGCGTTGTTTCTGTGTGACGTAGTTGTAATGACTTAAATGTTTTCGGACGTGGTAAGCCGTATACCATGCTTTACTGTGTACAAGTCAGTTGTGCACCCTTTGTTCCTTCTCAGTTGTACTTGGGAGAAATAGGTCATGATCCCTTACATAGTGTTAGTTCTGAACCAGGGACCATTGATTGTTTCACTCAAATCAACTATGGCCGGTAAGCCAAGGACAAACCTTTGCTTATCGTCATCCACTGGAGCCAACTCCAGGGGGCTGTGGGTTCTTTGGCACCCACAATAAAGTATTTGTGGGGCTGGGCCCCCACAAAGTCAGTGGGCAAAGCTGAAACCCATCATTGCAGGCATCCACAATCTTTGGCGTGAGATAGCACCTATGTCATCACCATTTGTTTGGAGTGAAACAAAGCACAATCCCTGCTTCAGACATAATGCATTCAGGCATGACACTAAGCCAGGGATTGTGGTTGGTATGACTGGGGCGAAGTGAAGCAGTCACCAGTGACGTGAATATGGTGATGGTTGATGGCTCTCTGTGACATAAAAATGTGGCCAGTGTAATGTACGATGTGGTGACCCATCTGTAATACTATCATACATAATTTCATAATGCCTGTAAAAGCACATGTATTCCGTTCAGTTATATTTTTATCCCCGTTCATTGTTGACATTGCTAATAAAAAGGTTAAGAATATAAATCTATATCTCCTCTTCTATATCCCATATCTGGGGTTTTTTATGTTGTATAAAAGGTAAAGGTAAAGGTACCCCTGCCCGTACGGGCCAGTCTTGACAGAACAAAACATCACAATTTTCAAAAGGGGTCTTTTATGTGCAAAAATAAACAAATTGAATGTGTAAATGTATGAACGTGTCTCTCTCTCTGTGTTGATAGATAAATATGTACAGTTTACATGTACAAACAAATGTATTTGGGCCAAAATAGATCAGTGTGCAGTCATCCAAGTGCCAAAAGTACATGAGGACTGCCATTCTCTCCCCTAACATGTCACCACTAGCTTTCCTTTAGTCCTTTTATCACACTACTTTTCTCTGATCTGTCCTGAATATGGAACATGACTGAGGAAAAAACTCCTGCAGGAAGTAAGTCTCAGTGTGTGATTTTGGCAGATCCACACTTCAACACACATCTGCCATCTTCATATGTGGACACAAATCCCCATATGTGTATGAGAACCTCCATCATAGGAGCAGCGTATCTGCTTGTACGGCCCTTTGCTGGTTATGCATAGGCTTTCGACTGTGGCTGTACCTTAATAGATTCTTTATAATGTTCTTTTAGCGAATGCCCTTGGCATGTAGGTTTTTAAAGAGAGGAAATAAGAACAGAATGTTGTGATGTTGAGGGTGTACACAAGTCTCTAGAACTGAGTGCTCTGATGTTCATTGCAAATAAGTCCATCATGACAACTGGAGTAGTAAATCTCGCTGCTCTGCTAACAGAACTGCAAGTGTGTAATGGGACTCTTCATTAAAGGCCCTGGTTTTGAGGTCACTTCATGGCACATAAGCACTTTCTACAAAGGAAACAATGTGAAACTTTTGTGCAGTGGTAGGCCCATCACATTTCATTGTCCATATACATTCTGGGAAAGCTTAATTTGCTA
The DNA here is from genome assembly GCF_964106915.1 of Podarcis gaigeae. NCBI lineage: Eukaryota > Metazoa > Chordata > Lepidosauria > Squamata > Lacertidae > Podarcis > Podarcis gaigeae. The sequence goes on from NC_139688.1 coordinate 28,639,980, forward strand.
TAGCACGCTATGGCATTTCCCCATCTACATGCTGTTTCCTACACAAAAAAAGTGTTTTCCATGTCAAGAATGCATATTGTGTGAAGTGAAGGTATTGCCCACAACCCTTAGTTAAAATTCCATCATATCTGTGTGATTGAAGTGTCCTATGGATATCTGTGAGCAAATGCAGTATAGCTAGGGCCAAGCTTTTACTTAAACTTTTGATAGATGAAAAATAGGAATAGGGAGACAGAGGCCAGAGGCCTTCCAAAGATTGGTGGACTCCAAGTCCCATCAGCCCCAGCCCAGGAATTGTAGTTCAAGAATAGCTAGATGGCCACAGGTTCCCCTTTTCCGTATAATGCAAAATGTTCAAAAAATAGCTGTTGGAGACCATCTATCAGGCTGATTTTTTAAATTTTTTTTTTTTGAGAAATAGGGAGTATTTTCTTAGCCTATGGCAACTCCGTAGGGCGTTCTGAGCCATGAGACCATTGTGCAATTCAGGCAAGAAGCAGCTGTTGCAAGAAATGTTAAGCATTTGACTAGGAGCAGGAAGTATCTCGTTCCTCCTCTGCTCCTTAAGAAATATACACTTTATTTAGATGTGTGTTAGAAACTGCTAGTTGGTCTCTCGACTCCTCCCCTTCCAAGGAAATGATAATAGATATCCTCCTCTGATGTTTCAGAGTGTGGTAATGCAAGATGGTGGGAATCCTCATGGACAGTATTGTGCTCTAAATGCATGATTTAATCCTATTTCAAAGATGGAATGAATTGCTTGATAGTGAAGTCTTACAGCCTGTGTGTGTGTGTGTGTGTGTGTGTGTGTGTGTGTGTAGTGAAGAGAGAATCCTAGATTCCTGTAAAATCGCAAAAGCTTGCAACAGTTATACCAATAACTGAATGTGGCCTCTGCCCAATGTGATGACAAGTTATGCAATGGAGGCAGATTTTGATTCTAATCTGAATAGCTCATTTTGGAACCTGGGTCTTGTTGCTGCCCCATGCCACTTCCCTGGGGCCACTGCCATTTTCTATTCTATAACACCATTTTGGAAGAGGCGGCATACATGCTATGATTAATGCTATAATCCTCTGTCCATAACCTGCTGGCTTGAAAGCCTTGCCGTGTTTGTTTTCTTAAAGCAACTTTTAAAAAAAGAAAGTACCATGCACATAAATGTGGTGCTTTTAAAATGTCAGTAGCAATGCAGTTAATTCTGTAGTTTCAAATTTCTTAGGAAAGCTTTTGAGTGAATGCCACAATGTATCATGTTACTATTTACTTAGCGGGTTAGTTATAAAACTTCCTCCTTTGTCACCCTTCTGTTTGGCACATTACTCTGAGCGTATTTCATGGAAAATAGACTTCATAGATGCGTAACCCTGAAGAAAGAAGGTAGGAGCAAAGAATTAGTTTAGGCTGCAATCCAAAAGGGTTCACGTATAACCAACATTTTTAGGTAACAACAACCCTGAATTACTGTTTGTTTTGATGCTGCTTCTTAGAGCAGCCAGACTTCTGCCTGAACTCCTGTACATTCACAAAGTATTTTTCGGAGTCAGGGTGAAAAACACTATGTGTGCAGTGTTGGAGAAGAGACCACAACTCAGTGGCAGAACATCTGCTTTGATTGCATGTCCAGGGCAGCATGGCACCTGGACACGCAATGCACCCTTTCTGGAATCCTGGGGAACCACTACTGAGCTGGGTAGCTTCCTGTGACTGCCCTAATTGCAAAGTCCCCAAACTGCTCTTTGCACCTGAGATGGTTTATTAAAGCACAATTGAAGCAGCAAGAGGGACAATTTTTGTAGAGGAGAATTGAGTGTGTGAACACACCCCAATATGTATTGCTGATTTTCACCTGACTTCTTCCCTCTGCCCCATTGGGTTGTTGCTGTTCTCTTTATATTAATCACGCTGAAATATTCACTTGGCAAAATAAGTTAGGGTAATTCCTGTTAACCTATTGCGTTTGTTCCTGAATCTTCTTGACTATAAATAATTGCTTCAGCATAATTGCCTTCAGGAGTTAATTCTCTCCTGCCCCTCCTTTTAAATTGAAATCCTCTCTAAGTACTCTTTGTGAGGCATTAAGGCTATTATTGTTTCAAACACCTTATGAAGATCTTTTGGACTTAGGTAACCATAGTGACACAAAAGGGTACATGCTGATTCCATTTGCGCAATCAGCGGCAAAAGTCTCAGCTGACTCTGTCAAAACCATGTTTATGCCGATCGGGTCCCATCTTGCCTGTGTACTTACTTTGAATACTTTGGCTTCACCTAATGGATCAGGTGTTTTTTTAATATGGAGGGGTACCAGTATTGGTTATATAAGCCTATTTGCAGCTGCTTCCCATAGGATATAATTACATATGTACTTCTATTACAAACTGAGGGGCAAGCTAGACATGATATCAGTTGCAAGATCACAATTAACATGCTTGATTTTTAACATTTAAATCGCAACGAAAGGGTGCATGTGATCAGGACTCCAATTTGTGAGGAGATAAACCCTCTCCCTGCACACACATGTGAACTGTGATCCATTTGAAAACCACACCCTCCTCCTAAAGCAGCTATTTGCACTTAGAGGGCTACAGAGTATGGCAAAGGATTAACAGACATCCCTACACACTGTTGAACAAATCTTGATCTCCTGCCCACTATTTTTTTTTTAACAACTAGGTACAAATTTATATGAATGAAGTTGTTGTGACTTCTCTCATGGAATGCTGGGAAGTGTGTTTTGTTGATGATTCTGCAAATTCTGTGAAAATATCCTAATACAGTGTACTTTGATCTCCAGGTGTCATCTCCAGGCATAATTCCAGGCGAGGGATTATGGGAGCTATGATCCAATAAAACCTAGGGACCAAAGTTTGAGAAACACTGTATTCCCTCACTGATCTACAGCTCCCAGGGTTCTTTATCTTTCCGTGGGTCATCATTGAGAAGGTGGCTTGAGGTGTTTTGGCACCTGGGGCAAAATACCCCACTGCTGCCCCTGTGATGGGAGTGGGGCATGAGGCTCTGCAAGGACTTCCTCTCAAGAAGCCCTTGCAAAGCCTTGCCACCCTGCCGAGTTGGGGCAGGGAGATTCAGCAAATGGTTCTTAAGGAGAAGCTTTCACCGAATCTCCTCCTTCACACCCAGAGACTTGCCTCTGCAAGGCCTTCTGCACAGTTTTAGAATACACAAAAATTGGTAGCTCCCAAGTTAACAAAGAAAGTGACCATGGCAATCCCCAAAGGAAATAAACAATCAAATTAACTTAATAACCATGACAAGGAAAAGGTCTAAAATCACTAGACAATATAAACAATTAGTGGATATTTTTTTCAATTATCAAAACAGGTGCCTGATTTAAGGTAAAACAATTTTTGTCTTCATGTGGCCAGGACCAAAGCAGAACAGAACATCATTTGCCAGTTCCAAATCAGCAGCTGCATTTTTTAAATCTGTCTGGTTCTATGTCCGAATGTAGGTCAGTGTAGAGGTGCACTCTGTGTGTCATATCCTCACCTCTTTAGCTATTACATCATATGCAGGTGTGTGAGCATAGATGGGATGGTACTGTGGCTCTTGAGTGCTTATAATTTTAAGAACCAAGGGTTGCTTACAGTTCTTCTTTAAGCATGAATCTTCTTAGCTCTGACTTCTGTTTTCATATATACTATCTTAAGAAGTGTCATACTGGCAAGGTAGCTGTCTTAAACCACCACACTGAACTAAACTGCCCATCAACTAGCTGTACTTTATAATACAATGGTTTTCTATTTCGCTTTCCATGGGTCCTCCTGAGGCTTCAGCATCTTCTGGTGCTCGTATTTCCATGCAGCAGCTCCAAGGTTGTACACAATCTGATGACAACAAAGGGACAATGGTTTCCACTGAAATAAGGGCATGACATTTTGATCAACGTGTATGAAAATACGGCTTGATTTGTATAGAATTGCAGACTGTATCTCTCCAGATAGTGGCATGTTTAAATGCAGGTCGTGATTTTCTATTCTCTCTCTCTCTCTCGAAAGATTTTAATGAAGCAGTTCCCGAGACAGAAAGGCTGGACTCAAAAGCACTGAAGACTCGAGTTCAGCTTTCAGTGAAGAACAAAAGGTCAAGACCAACTAGAACAAGACTGTATGACAGTATCAGCTCCACAGATGGAGAGGACAGTCTTGAAAGAAAGGTGATTCTTCTCTTCCCCCCCCCCCAACCTTCTCATCAGTTGTTTCCTTTCACCATGCTCCCTCCCTGGCAGTGTTTACTAATTTGTGATGAAAATGTACAATGAAAGAAAGTATTTCTTCTCCCAATTTGAAGGTAAAACACCTGTGTTTTTTAGCAGTTTCAAGACTTCTGATTTAATTTTACACACATTCTGATGTGCTGTCTTTCATTATTTCCTCTTCGCCCCCTCAATATGTTATTAATTCTTTTTATTCAAACCCAACCGAGTTGATGCTTAGCAGGTAATTTTATTTAGATTCAGAGAGCTTGAAATGCTAATCCTTGCGAAGGAAATGGTTACAAATGGAAAGCAGATAAGGTAAAAGCTTAACGGTGCAAAATTATTGGAATAGTTCTCCAAAAGGAGATACGGGATGGAAAGCAGGTGCCGAAGAGGTGAACTTGCGCTTTCGAAGTAACTCGCTGTGTGGTTGGTTCCTGAAATGCCATAATCTGCTTCACAATCTCTTATATCAACAGCCTTCGCGCAGTTACGGTAGTCCCATGCACATTACCAAACCACCTCTGCCTATGTGTATGAGAGCCTCCTCACCAGCATCAGATTCTGGTGCTTCCTCCCTTTCCCCCGTGGCTAGCAGTGCAACGTTTGCATTTGACAACGTAACTGGAAACCAGGACGAAGTGCGGCCGTACACGAGTGGTGTATGTTCCCATGGAGATACTCCACTCTCCTCACCTTCAAAATCCTGTCTGAGCTACGAAGCTTCACCTGTGCATCATCCAACCAGCAGGAGTATCTTCCATGATGAAGGTATAGCTGTGATTTTGCATGCTGCTGCGTCACTTTTCTCGCTATATGCAATGAGTTCAGTTGTTGGTGGTTGTGTCCTTCTGTCGCCTCCCAGAGAGGGTCACCTGGCTCCCAACACTACGGTACCAGGCGAATACATTAGATACCAGGCGAATACATTTTTGTTTTCACAGGCCTTTTAAATTTAATGATACATGTCGGTGTTCATAGATATTTGCTAGATGTTTTATGTTGATTTTAAGTTGCTGTCTTCGTGTTGGTTTTACTTGTCTTTTATTTATATGTGATTGGTTTAAGGGGTCAAATATTGTACTGTAGTTTGCATTTTTAGTTATGTGCAAACCACCCAGAGAACTCAGTTATATGGCTGGTAGATAAATGTAATTTTAAAAAAGTGGTCATAAATTAAGGTTCCAACAAAACATTTTACGCACTTCCCTAATTAGAAAGTCTGGTTTTCTCCTCTTTGTCATTCTGAGCTTTTAAACCGTTTAGTTAAAACCATTGCTTTTTTTCTAAGGCTGATTTTGGAATGAGTGAGTTGGGAGATACAATTAGAATATGTCTCAGTTATTTTAAACATTTGCAAATTTCTGTGAAATACAGTCTTTGCCTTAAATCAAGGGCACACAATTTAGTTTGGGGAGAACTTATTTTAGATTTGTTCTGAAACCTTGCAAAGTACAGGAATTCACATTCTGTGAGAGAAGGTCCAGTGCTTTTGTATCTAATTGTGGTTGATGTTTCAGAGAGGGATTGAATCGATGTATTGCACTTCAGAAGTGAAGGTGGTACAAAAGCTTGTGTTTTAGTTTGTCTGCCATGTTCATGGAAAAATACATAGCTCAAGGAAATTCTTGCACATATACAGCTCTCAAAGTATGATCCAGAACATAGGGAATCGTCTTATGCCAGGCTGACAAAAACTAGTGGATTGTGACACCCCCCACACTCTGAATTGTGTGAATTGGTGCCTCAGTGTGTGTGGGGGGGGGGGTTGTAGTATAAATATAGAGTCTTGAACTCAATTATTGTTCTTCCTTTGTATTCATCATCTCCTTTGTTCCTAATAACTCACATACACAATCAGAATTGCTCTCAATGACCCCACTCAAGCAAGAATCGCTTAATAATGATTATTCCTCAATAATGTTTAATCACTGGAGAATCCCATGTTTTTCCCGCCAGGAGTGTTATACAAGCAGCATTAAGTGTAAAAGCATATTTTAATGAATATGTTAGAATCAAAGTGAAACCATTTGCTTCAGCATAGAAATATTTGAATGGATTAAGACCTCTTTTGCAAGTGTTTCTAATTGGGGCACAGCAATTCTGTGCTCCAGTAGGAACCATTTGATAATTAGAAAGTTTCCCCCTCCTTTTCTTTTACAATACAATGCAAGAGATTGGGGGGGTCATTTTCAGCCTGGGGGGCCTCATTTCCCCTTAGGCAGTCTTCCAGGGACCATGGGCAACAGGTGTGACTTGCCTTCATGCAGAAGGCTGCAGGGCAGCCACGCACCAGCCCACGGTTTCTAGACAGGCAACTCCCCATTTATGTAGCAATGTGTGTTTAAGTGAAATCGCATATATTTGAAACACCATTGAAAAAGCCGGCAAACTACTAAACCTCTGGAAACCCTTTAAAAACCTTTGAAAAAACCAAAAATCCATCGAACTCCACCACAATTGTTCTCTCCAAACCTCCTTGCTCAAACTCCCAACTCTCTGTAGGCCTCAAAGGTTGGTGCAAAGGCTCCTGCAATTGCACTTTCAAAGGTTTGTGGGATTGCTGGGTGCTGTTTTGTGCCATTTTTGTGCTCTTTTAGGGGCGTTTTTGCTCCTTTTCCGTGCCACTTCTGTGTTCACGGTGATGCACAGCCGTTCATACCTTGAATGCGCCTAAGTGGGGACTTGCCTGTACTTGCATCTCTCCAACCAGGCAAGCGAAAGTACTGTTCTTGGGCATGTTCCACTGTTCAAGGACACATTCAGCCGGGCAGAGAACAGAAGGCTGTGGCTAGGGACAGGGGGGCACAACTGAGGAGAGTCCTGTGAGTCAGCTAGAGAGGCCTGGAGGGCTCCTTTTGGCACCCGGGCCTGCTAGCAGAGGAATACATTATACTTTTGATGTCAATCTCCTACTCAGTAAATTCAGCACAAGCACAAGACTGTTTCAACTCCAAGCCCTTTCCTAGCAGTCTAATGTAACCCCAAGGCCCCCTGACAGTCACAGAGCCGTCAGATGTATTAACCCCATTAGGCGTGTGGCATCTTGCCAGAAGGGGACATTTGCAGTCCACACGGGCGCATGTGTGCACATAGCAGATTCTCTGCATCCCCTCTGTTGTTTTAAAATACCTTTTTGTTACGTTCCCCTAGATTTATATAGTTTGCTTGCTCTTGTTAACACGGGAAGTTTGCCCTTCGTGATTTAAAAGCCTTTCTGCATTTCTCACCCCGGGGGAGGTTTCAAAGTGCACTATAAAAATAGCAGTACATTTGTAACAGCGCAAAGACACCTTCTGACCAGGAGGCTTTTCACCTCTTTGTTTCTGGAAAGCAGCTGCTTGCTGTGCATCAAAGGGTGTTTTTGAGGCTTCCACAGCATTCAGGGCTGGCTTGTTGGGTGGCAGGTTTGCTGTTGGGGAGGAAGGGACTTTGAAGCCCATGTGTTGCTGTGGAGTATTGCACCTCTTTGGGTCCTGGCTTGCATGTCTGTATGCAGACATGCTCATTTCCTCGCATCTCTTCCTGAAAAAATTACCAGTAACATCTATCGCAACTGGGTTATTTGCTTAGAGCTGCGAATAGCTGGTATACAGAAACGGAGCTTCTCTCTACATTAAAAAAAGAAAGAAAGAAACATGGGCCCTGAATTTTACATTAGCAGCATCAATACTAATTAGCCATTGCAGTAGATAGCACTGAAATGTGTCTTAATCTTTCTGTCTTTTCTTGTATTTTTCAATGTTATGCAGGCACACATTATCACTGCACATTGTATTTCCTTTTACTCCAGTTTTCTTTGGACTTTTAATTACTTACGAACTGTAAGCTTTTGTATGTATGTATGTATGTATGTACATGTACAGTGGTGCCTTGCAAGACGAAATTAATCCGTTTCGCGAGTCTCTTTGTCTTGCGGTTTTTTCGTCTAGCGAAGCACAGCTATTAGCGGCTTAGCGGCTATTAACGGCTTAGCGGTTTAGCGGCTATTAGCGGCTTTAAGAAAAAGGAAACAAACTCGCAAGAACTCGCAAGATGTTTCGTCTTGCGAAGCAAGCCCATAGGGAAATTCGTCTTGCGGAACGACTCAAAAAAGGGAAAACTCTTTCGTCTTGCGCATTTTTCGTCTTGCAAGGCATTTGTCTTGCGAGGTACCACTGTATGTATATATATACATGATAAATTAGCAAGTCATCCACAGCCCTTTTGTTGGGATTGAATGGTGTCAAATAGGCAAGTAAGCTACATGAAGAATTTGAGACGTAGTTGAGATTTTTCTAGTGATTGTGCAAAAACAAGAACTGATTGTTGCCCAGGGTTATGATCTAAAGAATCTACTACTAGCACAGAGGGAAGATTCTCATGCGACCTTCTTAAAAATGTTTTCACTACAGCAGTTCCCACTGCCTAAGAAGCAAGCCACAGTTCAGTTTAACAAGCTGCTTGTCTCTTCAGCTGTTAAACGTCAACAAAGGTTTTGACCGAACCTGATGACCCTCTCTGTATGCAAATACAGATTTTTAGATTACAGCAAAGGTCTTTCCTAACAGACATATGGTCCATACATTTGCGGTCAACGTTTTGTCTTGTTTGAATAATAAATGTTCAACTTGTTATGATTTTGGGGGGTTGTGTGTGTGTGTGTGTACGTGAATTTTTCTGGATGCAAAAACAAAGTGCTGTTTTAATGGTAAAACACAAATGGCTATAATGAACTGTGTTTTTTTAATGTACAAATATGTCCTAGATGGTGCCACAGGTATACAATCCCCAAGAACATCCAGCCCTTCTACGGGGCATATAAGGACAATAAAACAAAAGTTTGTGGACTTGGGGTAAGCATTGATTTCTCATTAACTAAAATTAAAACCTTTTTAAAAAAATTAAAAAATAAATGGTGTACTACCTTTTGGACACTCTTTTGACTCTTTTAACGTTGTAGGGCTCCCTTGAGAAGGAGTTCTAACAAAGGCAAGAAGAGGAGGGAGAAGGAAGCAATTAGGGTCTCTACTGGCTGCAGGTATGAGTGAATAGCATGGGTATAACCAATTTCAGGCCCAAATAAGTCCTACTGTGTTGGGTGGAACTTTCTTGCTCATAAGTGTGCGTTGGATTGCAGTCTTACTGTCTTCCAGCCTTCAAGCTGTGTAATTTACACAAGCCCCATATAGAGAGCACTGCAAAAGTCCAGACTAGTTGTAACCAAGGCACCAACAATAAAGGCTAGAGCTGCCCCCCCCCCCCCGGCTACAGTTGCAGCCAGCAAACTATCTGTGGCTGGTAAAAAAAGAAAGTGCTGCATCTCTTGCAACATCTTACTTCATAGTAGCTTTAGTTAATATGTTTAGGACTACCAAAATAGCCTGTACAGTGGTACCTCGGGTTAAATACTTAATTTATTCCGGAGGTCTGTACTTAACCTGAAACTGTTCTTAACCTGAAGCACCACTTTAGCTAATGGGGCCTCCTGCTGCTGCCGCGCCGCCAGAGCACGATTTCTGTTCTCAACCTGAAGCAAAGTTCTTAACCTGAAGCACTATTTCTGGGTTAACAGAGTCTGTAACCTGAAGCGTATGTAACCCAAGGTACCACTGTACAGTGAAGAACAGTTAATATTTCAGGCAATAGCTGAATAGCATGAAATTATTATTCTTTGCTGTATAGTTGATGGTAGGTTTTTACTACTTTGTGCTGCCTCATAAGATGTACTGTATGCGTTCCAGTTACAGGTAGGTAGCCGTGTTGGTCTGCCGTAGTCGAAACAAAACAAAACAAAATAAATCCTTCCAGTAGCACCTTAGAGACCAACTAAGTTAGTTATTAGTATGAGCTTTCGTGTGCATGCACACTTCTTCCTTTACTTTTTTTTTGTCTGCGGTGACATTATAGTTTTTAAAAGTCTAATCTATGTGCATTACTACCTTGTGTTAAACAGGACAACTAAGGAGCTGCTGGAGTGCTCAGCAAGTAGAGTGTCTTTAATCAAGCGGTCCTCCTCTCTCCCACATAGTCCCATTCCATTTGCATGCTATGGAGAGAGCAGCAGGAGATCCAATTCTTCCAGCAATCTGCCTTCACCTACCAGCTCAACTGATCCTTCCTCTGAAAATCTAAGTCCAGCTAAAAAGGGGTCCAAGGTAGAAAATGCAAAGTACCTCCTCCCCAGTGCATGGAGTGGCTTAAGCGAGGTTGCTATTACTGGCTTAACGCAAAGGATCTGTGTTATAGTAACTGCAAGCAACGTGTTCATTGTTCAGCAAAAATGTGATATGAGCATTCCAGGTTGTCTTCTGTGTCTCTTCAATGAATGTTATCAGAGTAATTTATATGCTAGTGTCAAACTGCCAAGTTCAATGTGGGCTTGATGCCAGCATATATAGCTGGACAGTCTTTGTTCGGACTTTTTAATGAACTTGCTTAATTTGTAGATGTGTAGGGGGGAGGGAACCATGGCAGGTAACTGCTGCAGCTCTTTGGCCTTCTTGGATGAAAATGAACCCATGGGAACCATAAGCATGAAAGAAAGGAAAGAGGGAATGTGCAACATGTAATGTTCGAAGTTGCTAAGGGGGGCAAGAGGGAACAGGAGGACCCACTGCCCTGTTAAAAGCCAATCAATGGATTTGCAAACCCAAATTGTAGGGGATACCCTCTTCTTTCCCAAAGCTTTTGTTCCATAAAATTACATTGAAGCTTTTTCATAATACAATACAATAAAAAAACCAAACTATTCTAAATGAAAACAAAAAGGAAAGAGAGAGACTTCCATGTTCCAGATCATGGTTTGAAGGCACATAATGCTGCAATCTTGCAGAAATTAAGCTTGTGCAAAGAACCCTCTCCTCCTGTAATATCCAGAAATTGTTGATTGGCATGGCCTCATTGCTCCAACATCCATTTTGCTTTAAAAAAAAAAAATCCTGCAATTTTTATTTTGTTTTATTTTTGCAAGTTCTCACCTAAAGTGCAAGTAAGTATTTTGAGCCACACTGAAATATGTTGCTTTGACTACCGCATTGATTGTAGGGTCAGCTTTAACACATCCCACTGGCACATTTTAAACAAAATGTTGCTGTTCCATCTCTTCATTTCTCTGTCATTCCTGCTCCTTTCACCAGACAAGATGTTCCTGTCAAGCATCTTGGGTATTACGTTTAATTCCATTTTGAAGTTCTTCTGAACTAAGAAAAATTGAATTGTTTAAAATGAATGTTGGTCCTTTTTTTCTTTTTAACGTGCTTGCATGTTGCTATTAGCATGGTAGCTTGCAAATAATATTTTGTACGGCAGTGTTACATGCTCCACATATTAGTCGTTTTCATCTCTGCAGCATTCCTTGAGAATCCTTTTGACCAATACGAGGGTGAAAATGAAATTCAGATAGTTTGTGTGATTGTTGTGCTCTGAAAACATGCCTTGGTCGGTGTGTAGCCAAGCTGAGACTGTCTCCACTGCAAGATGCTGTCTGCCAGTCAGTGTGAGAAATACTGAGCTGGGTTCTGCTCAATATAAGGCAGCTTCCTATGTTCTCCAGTGAAACAAAACCATATTACACATCTTCCATTCGTATTAATAAGGTCTGCATAGGCCACAGGTTTCACAGGTCTTTTATTGTTCTTTCCTGCACACTGCTTCTGTCCTTTGTAGAATGTGTGAACTGGACTTTTGTGTGTATGAACTGAACTTTTATGGGAGCAGCCAGAGAGAATTGTCAAGTTGTAATTGCAACCAAGGAGTTCAGAACCATAGCAAAACCATTGCATATTTGGTCATCTGTGTCCAGTGGGGATGAGTGCAAAAAGAACCTCATTTGAATAAAGCAGCATTTAAATGCATTTTAAAAAGGCAAATAAGTATAAATAGCAGGTAAATGAAGTCACCGTCTTTTACAAAGCAAAAGGGGGAAAGCTTAGTGCTGTAACTTGGCTTTTTTCATCTCTTTGTGAAAAGCATTTTCAGATCTTGGTTTCACCGATTCAGGGCATCACGTTTTACACGGTGACACACTTCTCTGTTATACACCATACAGCCCTTTTCAATTGAAACTGGTTAAATTACATGTTTGCTACAGCTCAGTGCTTAAATCAAATCATGGTCAGCATCCCTACTTCTGCTGTGTAGCTTTAAAGAAGCGGAGGCCCTGCAGAAAATATAAAATCCTGCTCAGACACCATATTTACTGTACGTTGCCTTGTGCTTTCTGTCTGCTCTTGCCTTTTCCTTGCTTCCTGTTTCAGTGTTTCTCGACAAAGGTTATGCTTGAAAACCAAGAAGAGATCCTCATTGAACTATCATGGTGCCAGCCTTTGCTTTTAACTCACTAGCTGTCAAGTAGGTGGTTACATAGCAAGTCCTCATGTTTCTGAAGCTACAGCTGTGTTCACCAGACCTGCGTAAAGCAGCACTGTAGACAAGCCCCCGCAACTGATTGTGGTCTGTGCAGCGAGTGCATAGCCACACTCTTGACCAGGGGTGCCAACTTGTCCCCCGCATTGAGGGTGTGTGGCCAAGTGACGTGTCATGTGACACTGCCCAGCATGTGCCAGGAGGGGGCAGGACGTGCAGAGGGCAATCTTTGCTGCCGCCTGGCTCCTGGGCTGCCAGGCCGGAGCTGGGGCACACAGGGGTTGGCGGCCCCCTGCCCCATAATATGGGGGGAGTTGGTGCCCCCTCTGCCCCCTATTCCCGGCGCACCTACTCCTGACAGCAGTATAGTTGTTGCTTACCTAGATGGGCCTGGGGTGGGAATAAGGCTAATGAAAGTGAGACCCTCCATCTGACACTCCCGCCAGTGCATCCACATGCACCCACCACTTCAGCCCCATCCAGGTAAGCAGCAGACATGCCAGTGTCAAGAGGACAGCTCCTTCCCAGCACAAAACCTCTCCATTCTTAAAAGTCTCCATGGAGAAAGACAAACGTTGGACAAATGGCTCAAGAGCAGTGACAGTGACAGAGATATTTAGGAAAGGAATTACTGCTAAGGTCAGACTACGTTTGATATTATCGTCTACCCCCCCGTCCACCCCCACCCCCACTTTTACTCAAATTCAGCAGCAGGCAGAATCACCAGGTTTCATGGGAAATAATAGAGTCAGAGTGCTTAGTCACCCAAGCCATATTTCATGTAAATCTCTCCCTAGGAGCTGTTGCTAGGCCAGCAAGCCCAACAGATGTGCCCGTCACGCTCAGAAAACACACCTGGGGTGATGTAAGGCAGTGGCGAGAGCAGGCACAGCATCTGAACCTTCCACCATCCCACTCCTTTGTAGGTCTGAAAACAGTGTGTGCGATAGAAAGGGGGCAGGGGGAGAGATTTTGGATCAGGAAAGCTGTTCAGGGGAAATCAGTTGAGCACCACAGCCACGATTGGGTGAGCAAATAGGCCGCCGCCCCTCCCATTCTGCACAGCTGCATTATTTGACTAATGAAAAAGTGTCGGGAGATCTTCATCGCCTCTAGTTCAGCCCAAAGCCTGACATTGGAGGCTTCCGGGGCTACGAAATGAACAACTAAATTTCAGGGCATGCACAGGAGGTTGTCTCCAAAGGAGCCTCCTGGAAAAACAAAAGTGTTGTGACTCAGTGTTCTTCGTGTTTTACAAACATCACAAAATAAAGAAACTTGCCATAATGTGCAGCACTTACTGATGTAAACTAATGCTTAAAATTCTCATTTGCATTTTAGCCAGAAATATTATTCTTTATGTTTTTGGATTATGCTACAGCCAAAAGCTAAGTTTAATATATGAATGCTTTTCTGTTTCAGTTCCCCTTTTAAGTTTCACCTTCAAAACAGATTTGGGTTTATGTATGGTTGACATAGCCCATTGCTGGTTTTTAAGAGTATGTGGCTTGTTTGTTTTTAATAAACCTCAAAAGCTTCATGAGTATCTTGATTTTGGGGGTTTATCTGTCTGTCTCTCTGTTTGCTAGTTTTAACTGCATTGTTGCTGTTGTTTTTAGCCTGGCGTATGCCATTGCAGGATTCCTCTAATGGCAATTTGGATGAATTTTACCAAACGTACATATCACAAAGTGCTCTGTTGGGAATCGCTCCTCGTTACTCGTCTTTGCTATAAAATGTGATGTGTTGTTCATTGCATTGATAAGGGGCAAAATGTCTGTTTTGTGTTCATTTTGATTGTTGAGCTATGCCTATCTTTCAGATAATCAGTGCGGTTGTCGCACAAAACATGGGGAACAGATTAAATTGTTTGATAATATACAAAGTTACCATCAGAAGGAAAGGAGCAATGACTCCATTAATCTCTTTGATGCTGATCACAAGGTTGGGGGGGGGGGGACGACTTCCTTTCTGGTTAGGGACACACACACCCCTTACAAAAAGTTAATTGTATGTTGTGGTCAAATAACAGCCTATCCTAATGGGAAATTTCTGTATATCATGGAGATCAAGAATTTCTGAGGATTAGCATTTCCAGGCCTAGGGATGCTTCAGTGAATCCTGTGTTTCTGCTGGGTCAGATTATTATTCCAAACCCATTTTACACCTCATTCCGTTTCATTTATTCTCAGGGCGAAATTGCAGTCCCCACTGGTAGACATCATTTTTCAGTTGCAGCTATTTTATTCCCTAGGAATGCCCTGGAATGGCACAACTAAGGTGTTGGGGGTGGAGATGGCAGGCAGCAATGGGACTCCCTTGCAATCATTTACATTAAAAAGAGAGAATTCTCCCTGCTACTCCTGGCGGCTAACCTGCTTCCAGCAACCCCCTTTAAAAAAAAATCATCCACTCCCCCCCCCACACACACCCCGTGCGCTAAGAAATCAATCTTTCGGCAGCCCATTTTCATGCACACACAAACCCAAATTCTAGCCAACAACTGTTCTCCGTCAAGAGCTGTCAGCTCAGCATTATCTACAACTGTAAGCCAGGTGTGCAGAAAGCTCTGTCTTCATCACTTGCAGATAATGACAATACATTTCATTTTTCAAGACATTGTAAAGAAGAGCACTTTGAGTTTGCTTTCCTACTCCGTGGTATGTGAATTATCACAATCATTCCTGAGCTGTGCCTGCTCAGCAGGGTGAAGCCAGTTCATTTGGACATTAGGCCTATTCGCCGCCATTTGACTGATGGGTTTGGTTTTCTTCTTTGTCTCCTTACAGAATTTCGCTTTCAATGACGACTTCAGTCCCAGCAGCACCAGTTCAGCTGATCTGAGCGGCTTAGGGACAGAACCGAAAACCCCAGGATTTTCACACTCCATAGCACTGTCATCTGATGAGGTATCCATAGTAGGAAATAACTCCTGTGCTCCCTGTGGATTAGTTAATAGGCTAACAGCTCTTGGCTGAATTTAACTTTGCGGGGAAAATACTTTTTATGACTGCAGCTCACAATCAGAAAATCCACAGGATGTGTCTGTTGGTGGACTTGGAACAAAAAGTTCAGTGCACTCTTCAGAAATGTACAGGAAACAATGCCGTTTGTTACGGCCTAATGCATTTTGAGTCAAAGACTAAATGTGAAAAGTGCTTAGGACATCATATATCCTATAAAATCAAAGCCCTGTACATAAATTCAAGGCACAATACATAGTGTTGGTGCTGCCCTTTAAAGCCCCAAACAGCCTTGACCCTGTATACCTGAAGGAGCGTCTCCACCCCCATCATTCAGCCATCACTGAGGTCCAGCTGCGAGGGCCTTCCGGCAGTTCCCTCACTGCATGAAATGAAGCTACAGGGAACAAGGCAGAGGGCCTTCTCAGCAATGTGCCTTCCCTGTGGAATGCCCTCCCATCAGATGTCATAACTATGCTACTGAAGGCAGCCCTGTATAGGGAAGTTTTTAAAGACTGATGTTTTATTATGTTTTTATATCTGTTGGAAGCCACCCAGAATGGCTGAGGCAACCTAGTCACATGGGCGGGGTACTACTACTACTACTACTACTACTACTAATAATAATATATTAATAAGGGTTAGGGTGCAACTACATATATGTAATCACATAGTGTTGTATGAAATACAAGATCCATTGGAAATTTTTTTAAAAAGCATGGCTAATTTGGGTCCATTAATTTCAGTGGATCTACTGTAAATAAAATTTAGTTGGATTTATATATACAGTCGTACCTTGGATCCCAAACGCCTTGCGAGTCAAACGTTTTGGCTCCCGAACGCCACAAACCTGGAAGTGAGTGAGCTGCTGTTAGAGCATCAGCTGCTGCAAGCCAAGTACAATGGAGCCTTTTAGTGGGAAGCATGTTTAGCTGGGTGTTAAAAGGCAATCACTTTTCCTGCCTCTTCCATGCCCCATACATATCCTAAATCATATGGCTATTGGGCTAACCTATGGGTGGCTTCCTGAGGGACGCAGGTGGCGCTGTGGGTTAAAGCCTCAGCGCCTAGGACTTGCCAATCGAAAGGTCGGCGGTTCGAATCCCTGCGGCGGGGTGCGCTCCCGCTGCTTGGTCCCAGCGCCTGCCAACCTAGCAGTTCGAAAGCACCTCCGGGTGCAAGTAGATAAATAGGGACCGCTTACCAGCGGGAAGGTAAATGGCGTTTCCGTGTGCGGCTCTGGCTTGCCAGAGCAGCGATGTCACGCTGGCCACGTGACCCGGAAGTGTCTCCGGACAGCGCTGGCCCCTGGCCTCTTGAGTGAGATGGGCGCACAACCCCAGAGTCTGGCAAGACTGGCCCGTACGGGCAGGGGTACCTTTACCTTTACCTTTTATGGGTGGCTTCCTACTCCCAAGGATGGTTCAGGTTAGGCGTTATAGCCAGGCGCAATCGAGACCTCCAAGGTTAAATAGCACTGACCTCCGATGGTAACTTGTAACTTCTTGACCTATTAACTCACAGGTTGGGGGAAATTCCAGATCTGTTGATCTCAGCAAAGGTATATAACTATAGGTCAGTTGAAGATTTCAGCCACTAGAACCATCATGGCATCTCTCTCCTATGCTAAACAAATGTTCAGGCAAATCCTGCTTATTTGAGTGCATGGGTAACTAATACTAGCTCAATTATATCTTAGAAAAAGACATATTTCTGTTAAATAGGGATTGTTGCCACATTGTTGTCCTCAGCCGGTTCCCAGTGATCCCCTATTTATTTGAACAGTTGTACACATTCTGTATATCATAATGTGTTCTTTCCCATTTTCTTTATTGCTGACTCAGAGCTTGGATATGATTGATGACGAGGTGAGAATAATAATGAGATATTTTTTGCAGAGGGTTGTACTAAGAGGTATTGTCAGGTCTGCCTCTAGATCCCAGCTCACAGAGGACCAACGCCCGGTGGATATAATGTACAAAAGTCTTTATTTAAGTTTAGTTTCCATTTCTAAGCTCTGGTCGCGCAGATCCACGTCTTGACGCTAGACCGGCTAAGTCCCCTCTGACTCACTGCTCCACCCACACCAGTTTAAGATTCTAGCCCGGCTCCACCTCTTACGCTGTTCTTTCCTTCACTGGGTCCTTCTGCCCTCTGGGGTTTCCTCTTTCCTGGACTCCTCTGACGCTGAGCCCCCTGAGTCTTGTCCCTCCCTCCGGCGGGCTTTAGGACCTGGCTCCCTTCCCGGGCTCCCCGCTGTGCCGCGCTCCTGTACATTTGAACTTGGCGCGCGCGCCCAGCCGGTGACTTTCCTTCTGACCATTTCCCCGCTTCCTGATGTGGGCGTTGCCAAAGCTGACTCCTCTCCTCCCTCTGGTGGTGAGGACACTGGTCCCGACTCCTGGGACTCCCCCTCCCCACTGCGCTCTGGTGGAGAAGCTGGTCCTGATTTCCAACTGCTGCTCAGGGACTCCCCGCTGGCCCCTTCCTCCTGGGGCTTCCCCCCTGGAACCCCCCTCGCTCTGGCCACCGGCGCTCCCTTCTGTGAGTCCTCCGATTCGCTAGAGAGGCTTGTGGAATAACTCTGGCCACTGTCACTGCCTGCGCCCCCCTCGTACTCCTCCTCCTCACTCTCCATTTGCTCCCCCTCCTGTGTCTCTCCTTCTGAACCCCTGACAGGTATATAGCCATTTCTTTTCTTTCCCATTGGCACATTTGCTTTTGTATAGCAGATTACGGGAACGAAGTGCATGCCTGCCTCTCTTCCCTCACCCTCAAACCCTCCCACCACAATGCTAATACTTTGAAAACTCACTCTATTGTGTCGGGGATTTTTAAAAGGCACAGTTAGATCCTGGGACATGAAGGCCTGATTTTCATGTCCGGATTGGCAGTAAGTATGGACCAGACAACAGGAAATTGCTTTTTCGCACAACCTAAAATTAATGCGTGGAATTGGCTGCCATGAGATGGAGGAGTGATGGCCACTAGAGGGAGGAAGAGGATTTTACCTTTATATTCCACCTTTCCTTCAGGAAACTCAAGCTGGCAGACATAGTTCTCTCCCTCCCCATTTTTATACTCACAGCAACCCTGTGAGGTAGGTTAGGCTGAGAGACGGTGACTGGCCCAGTGAGCGTCATGACTGAGTCGGGGTTTGAACCCTGGTCTCCCAGGTTGCAGTCCAACACTCTAACCTCTACAGCACGTTGGTTTATGCAAGGTTGTGGAGGGTAGAGTCTTATCTGTGGCTACAAGCAATGACAGCTGTATGCCACCTTCAGGTTCAAAGGCAGTTTGCCATGGAATACATCGGGTGATGAATATTACCTTCATGCCCTGCTTTTGCACTTCCCAGTTGCACCATGTTGGCCACTGTGGGAAACTGGATGCTAAACTAAATGAGTCCCCAGCATAATTGTTCTTGTTTTGTGATTCATATTTGCATGGTTCCCTGGTCACTGTCTCATCTGAAGGGAAGCTGCCATTCTCAGATGTGTGCAGTCCAACAGAGGATCTCTCACTACTGACCGGTGCTACTGACTTGTGCAATGTGGTGCTTTATTGAAATGTGCCCTCTCATGGCAACAGTTGGCATGTGCCACTTCTGGATGAGCTCCCTGATATGGTAAATACCATCTCCCACCATGAGGCGGCCACATTCAAATGAAATCTTTGCCCTGCCAAATTTACTTGTCTTAAATCAGCATGTATCAACTTTGAGATGAAAGTAAAACAATAGTTAGTCCTTCAGTTCTCAGTACCAAAGGGGGCTTTTCCAGATGCTTGGGCCGCTCTCCAGACAGTGTGACGTCATTGAAACATAGGCCAGGAGAGCCCACTCACTTTGTCAGACAACCCCATGTATTTCCACAGCCCCACTTCATTTTTTAATACTTTGTATCTGTCACACTAGATGGGCTTTTTGAAGTATGTGGACTCCCAACAAGCCAGTTTTGGTGGTCTTGCATATCGATAGGCACATCAGGTATTTGAGTACCATCAGAAAGTGTGCCACTATGATGCCTCTCTCATGAAACGATGATGCCACCCTCACACACCTGATCTTTGAAATATGCTTGTTACAGATCCTTGATGATGGACAGTCTCCCAAGCACAGCCAATCCCCAAATCGCGCCTTTCAGGAATGGAGCGTGCAACAGGTTACCAACTGGCTAATGAGCCTGAATCTAGAACAGTATGTCCCTGAGTTCACTGCCCAAAATATAAACGGAGAGCGTCTCGTTCAGCTGGATGGCAGTAAGCTTAAGGTAATTGCCTCTCACTGTGGCAAACAAGATTCAGAATTCTGTTTGTGCCCAAGGGATCTGTTAGCGGGAAATATTTGTCTTGGATGCCAAAAAATAAAATAAAAATATTCTTACTACTAACAAAGCCCACACTAGCAAGTAGCAAATAATGGAAGCGGTGCAAGTTGCTGGAGATTTTGATTATGCTGCTGATATAATAACAGTTGGAACCCTGAATACATCATTATCTCTGAAAATAAAGCCCTGGATGCACAGTACTCGGTGTTAAAAGTTAATGGGCAGTTTTCAGTATACCAAGCTTAATTTATTCTATATAGCAAAAGTGTTCTTTCTTTTTTAACTTGAAAAAGGACAGTGTTAGAGCACAAACAAAATGGCCTACGCGGCCAGGGGTAATTGCACCTTTGGCCAAATTATTAGAGACTTTAGTTGTATCACATTTCACTTTGTGCTATGCTGAATAGGTAACTGCCTCTGCTTGCAGTGTTAATTTTGTACCATTAATGTAGGGAAATTACCAAGGAGATAGTCACGGGTCACTTTGAATCTAGAAAATGCAGTTGTATTGTATGTATTATTGTTACTGTGTAAAACACACACACACACACACACACACACACACACACACACACACAGTGAGTTCTATTTTCCATAAAAATAAATAGGCAGACCCAGAAGGCAGCTTCCGGGGCCCAGCAGGGCTCACCAGTGCCGACACTTGCCCTGGGCCCTTCACATTGGGCAGTTGAATCGTGAGCCTCAACTTTAGTTTCCCACAATGCCCTGTAGTCAGGCACTCCCAAGGCACTGTGGGAAATGAAAAATGATGGCTCCAAGCTAACCCTTAGAATGCTGCCATCAACGCCACTCTCAGGCAAGCTCAAGGGGACGCATCAACGTAAAAGAGGGTCCTAACCTATTTTGGCTAGGGCTTTCTTAAGTCTGTGGCCACCCCTGAAGGTATAGATATGTGTACATACATATACACACATTCATTCGCTCCCCATGCAGCAGCATCAAAAGGCGCTTGTAGATGTCAGCTTACCCACTACAACTGGAACCATACCTGGAAGCAAATCAAGAAGTAGCTCATTAAACACGTTCTTGCTGGGCTTTGCAGCAGCTATTTGCCAGGGAGATGTCGTAGTTGTTATTCCCCCTCATGCTGATCCTGCTAGTATTTTTGGAATAGCAGTGATCAGCCTAAGGAATCACTTCTGGCAACATCTGGCTTTTAGGCACCTGGAACCCCCACTTGGCAGGCTGTCACTCCAGAACAGCACAGTCACAGTGGGAAAAGCAAGCGTTCAAAATGCACCTTTCATGGCCCGTAGTCACTAGGTGAGAGCAGCTCACACATGCGGGACTAATTTAAACCAGTATTGCTGATGAGTAATGACTGCGAGGTTTTGTATAGGGACTGGTGCTCAGTTCAGGATATGCAAGGCTATAAGCAAAGGCAATTGGGGCTGCATTTATGGATACCATTGCATTAATACTGTGGACTGAGGAAGCTTGCATGCAAACATTGCACTAGTCCTTTTTTGTACGAAAGGCAGAGGACACTGGTGTGAGTTGGCTATCCCTCTTTTTGTCGAATGAGGGTGTCAAGCTGTGAAAGAACACTGGGTTATTCTCCACCCAACTTAAATGTTTAGAAGGTGCTACAAATTAAACCGTTCCTCTCTTTCTTTCCTTGCTATTAGGCCCTTGGCATGACATCTTCCCAAGACAGAGCTGTCATTAAAAAGAAAATTAAAGAAATGAGAGTGTCTATAGAGAAAGCTCGCAAAGCTCAAGAGAAGATGGAGAAGCAAAGGGAAAAACTTAGGAAGAAAGAAAAAGAGCAGCTTCAGAGGAAGCCCCGAAAGCCGGAGAAGCGCTCACCAGATCCAACAGAGGGAGCTAATGACCAGTGATGAATAAGAGTTGATGATTATTCTATTAGGAACCGGGGAAGAGGCTTTCAGGGAAGCAACTCAAAAAGCGAGTCTTGTTTTCCTTCCCTACCTCCTTGTCTTCATTACACAGAGCTCTGTACTCATATCTGAGGCTTTAACTAGAATAAATAGGGGAAATGAACACTGTGTAGCTACACTTTCCTGCAGTTGGTGGACATGCTGGTACTTTTGGCCTACTCGGCCGGCCACAAGCCCTGACTGCACTTTGCATTTTCTCATAACCGGGCTGGCCAACCAAGTCTGGGCCAGCCTTCAGAGCCTTTCCCTTTCCCCATCCCCACTCCATCCTTTGCATTGTTCTGGTTGTGTCTGGCCCCTTCCGTAAATCAGCATAGGACACGGTAGGACGCAGCTTGCTGTACTGTAAACTTGAAGATTGCCTCCAGAAACGGGCAACGCTTGAGAAGCTTTCACTGGACCTGTGAAAGGGAGCAAACTGGAATCGGCTGCGTATCAGTTATCGTTTGTTTTCATGGGAACAGCCGCCCCGCTTTGACACCTCAGCCCCCCAATTCTCTGAAGCGGGGCTCTGTTTGCAGCGATGCTCAGAGGTGATGGTGGCTTCATCTCTGCAGCCATGGTTTCAAGACTTGAAACAACACAGTGGAGATGACAGGCAGCAGAGTCTGTCTCATCAGAGAGGGAGGCAATCCTTTATTTTATTTCCCCCCTTTCCCATGTGAACTACACAGCAGTTTAGCTCAAGAAGGAAGCAGGGCCTTAACTTGCTAATGTGAGAGCAGAGAGTAACATTTACCCTCTTTGCATGCGGGTGAGGCTAGGTTTCTAATATTAGGTTGGGGCTTGTGCTAGAACTTTGGAATACAGTTTTCCCTTTGTTTTCCTCGGGGTCAAGGGGGCGAGGTGTCCCTAGCTACTCTCTCCTGTAGCACGAGATTCCTTTTTTCAACTGATAGTGGACGGAAAACTCTTGTTTCTTTTCTAAGGAATACGCCCCACCCATTTTCAGCACAGAGCGTGGGGGCGGGGCTGATGAGGGGCAAGGGGTGGATGGGAGCGAGTATGAGACTGGCTGGTTGCAGACCTGGGATTTGACCAGCTGAAATTGAGTTGCAGAATGAACCCTACTTAAGGCTAAAATGTGTACTTAACGAGAGAGAGAGAGAGAGAGAGAGAGAGAGAGAGAGAGAGAGAGAGAGATGCCAGTTAAGACAATGTGAGTTTCAGAATTAAATACTGTCCCGTTAGTAGAATGATGCAGTGGAGTAGAAAGCGAAAAGGAATCCCAGTAAATGAGACTTTTCAGTAAACGTTGGACAATAGCCTCATTTCCCTTTTGGGGCATTGCACAAGTGCAGAGGATCTGATTCCAGCCACCTGTTCTGTGGTTAATTCATTTTTGGTTAGCTCTTGGTGCTGCCTTTCGCAGAACTAGGGACTAAGATTCAACAGGCAGAAAATTGGGCTCAAATGATGAATGCGATTAAAAGGATTCTGTTAATCACTTATACATTTTAGCAGCCAGATTTACTTTAAAGCCTACCTGGGCTTCTCACTGGAGTGCTGCTAGCAAGTTCCATTCAGTACAGGAGGTCACATTGTCGTTTCAGCCATGATAGTCTCTCCCCCCCTTCCCCCCCCCCTTTTGTACATGCGTCGCTGCATGTGGCTCATCTCTCTGATGGCTCTCTGCATCCCCACAAGCCCAGTGCAGTTTTTTTCGTGTTCCCGATACAACATTTGAACTGAAAATCTGCAGCTAGAATAACAAATCTCTGCAGTCAAGGACACTGTTTTAGATATATTGATGCTTTGGGGGGGACACCACACCCCGTATGACTCTGTAGAGAGGGCATATTTTCAGCACTGAAAAAGAATGCTTCTCAAGACGCAAATTCAACAGAAAACTCAGATGCAAATCTGTTCAGACTAGTGTTCTTTGGTTTATTTTAAGAGGTTAAAAGGTTTTGTTTAGATAAAAAAGATTATCTGGGAGAAACTGGAGATGTACTATTTTTAGCTATGAATGCATTAAGGTTAAATGCATTAGATGCTCATTTTCTCTTTTAAGTTATGTTTACATGCTTGTAATTTAAACTGGATGTATATACTAGTAACATCTATAAGCACATTCCTCTGCTTTACATTATTTATATCCTCTCTTTTGTTTTTCTAAGATCCCTGGGGGACGATATTGCGTTGTATATTGATTTTTTGCATCCCTGCTGTTTAGGACCATGTAAATTGGGTTTTATCGCCGCAGATAACTACTTTTGATTTATATCCTGTAATTGTTCTCTTTCTTCGTTTATTGCTTGGTGGCAATTTGGGAGTCGAGCACTGAATTTTAATCTGATTTTTTTTTTTAAGAAAAAAAGTGAAAGTGGTCAAAATGTAAAAGAAAAAAGACACTCCTAAAGAACTACAGTTAAGAAAGAAATGCATAAAATGCAAATGGGGGAGCATATTTGAAGAACAGACAAAGCAAGGACGCAAGACAGCTTTTGTTTGCTCCTCTTTCTGCTCCTCCTCTCCTAAACATTTTTGAAATGTTCCTAAAAGTGTTTCCAATCTTTTATTTAAAATGAGATCAGAGGGGTATTTCCGATGTCATAGGAGTAGCGGTCCTGGTGTGAGCGTTGCTGGGGCTTGTTTCTCAACAGTTGTCAGCGCGGCAACCGCAGCTTCTTCCCCTCCTTGCCTTTCAAATGGTAAGAGAAGATGCTCTGCGCAGACCTTGCCCTTTGCCACACGCCTACGGAAGACACAGCCAGCCAGCATGGCAAATACATGCTCAGCTGTCTGGGCTTCCCTTGTTTGCAGCCAAGTGAGATGTGCTCCTAGGAACTGTAAGCCGCCTTTAGTCTTCAGATGACAGTCAAGAGCGTTTGGTCTGTTCAGTATACTGGAACTGGAGAATGGAGCGCTTCTTCCTCCCCTCGTTATTAGCTCAGATTTTGCCAATCCTGAGCATCCCCCAGACCTGTAATAAAAGTACACTGATCTCTGGAGCATACCCCAGAGCTGGGTGGGGGTGTTGCACCGACATTTAGCCGTGTTTGCCCCCAAAGTGTGGGCTCCGCCTGAGTTCCTTCTCTTGCTTGTTCCGTTAGACAGGGCTCAGCCACAGCACAACGATTCAGCAGCTTCCCACCTGCTTCGTAACCACTAAGGCAGGCTGCTAAATATTTTGGTTATAAGCACTTCCACAATGCATTCTCCAATAGGGTGGTGGTGTTAGCAGTCGGCAAAGTTAGGTGCTTAACCAAGTTCCCTGCAAACTGAAGATTCCAACGCAGGAACGAGAGTTTGGGCAGTGCGGGGGGGGGGGAGAGGGGGTCTGTAGGGGCAGGACCCACTCAGTTCATGCAGACCAAACTAGATCAGAACCTGATCAAAAAAACTGCTCCGCAGAGTTCCCAACCACTGCCTGGCCCCCTCCTGTGTTGTTTGGGTTACCCGCTTGCAGTCTGGGAAGAGGAAAGGCCCTACAGGATACGTGGGAAATGCGGTAGCCTAAGGGCTTCATCCTGCCTGAGGTAGCTGGTGAAGCCATCGCCTGTCACATGGTTCCTGCACACCAGAGCCTTCATATCTGTGTGCATATATACCTCTGGGGCATTGCTGGCCTGCACACATGCAGAAGGATCCCCCTTGGTGCAAAGTCTGTGATGGTTGGGCATTAAGTCACTTAAGAGAGAAAAGGACCTTCCACTACTTTTCCTTTCATTGCACTAGTCTCGCATTTGGTTAAACAGGACTGTGAGACTAAAGACCCACCAAAGAGAGAAATGGAGGGTTGCTACATAGCTAGTGTGTCTAGTTGTATGACACTTTGCACAGTTTGTTGACCTACGCGTTAAGAGAGAAAGCTCTTAAAAACAGGGTATGTAAGTTTTAGAAGGTCTTTCCTGAGTATAGAAAAAGGGTCAGAGGTGACGATGGGTGATTATCGTTTGTTGGCATCGGGAGATTGCCCTTCCGTCTCTGCCTTCAGTGATAACATTCTTGTTTCTCTCTTAATTAATGCTTGGGATTCCTTTCTGCATTGCACTTGCAAGATGCTACCCAGCTCCTTGAAAGTCACTCCCCTGCAGAAACATGATTTGTATGAATGCTTAACACTGAATGACCACCAAGTCAGACACGTAAACCGAGAGCCGTTTCCAGAACTTGGTCAGATGTAATTTAGAATTAGTGCCATTTATTTAACATTCAGACCAATATGTTTTCTGATATAGGAATAAATCCTCTTGGTTTCTCTTATTTATAACCAGTACTTAAACTGTGCCTCAGCAGGAGAAAGTGTGGCTTTGTTTCTCCCTAAGTATAGAAAACAACAACCCGTCAGCAAACTTGTTTCTTTGTGAAGAATGCTGGAAAGAAGAAAAAGAGATTTTTCTCAAGACTGTGTTCATTTGCATAGTTTGGAAGTTTCTACTCATTTAAGAAAAATTGTATGTAAACAGAGGGTATAGAGTTGATTTTGGACTTATTTTTCGTTGAATCAAAATAATGAAAGATATTCAGCAAAACTGGAAGGTTTTCAGAGGTGAACTGTTTTGAAAACAGACTCGTGTGTGTGCCCATTTTTGCGCACAAATATATGTGGCTCCGGAAGTTGGGCATGGAGCCTGAAACATATAGACAGCCCACAAGAGGGTGCTAGTCAAGCAGACCCCAAGGAAAATGACTCTTCACCACAAAGCAGGAAAGAATTTGACTCTGGGCCCAACCTCTTGCATGTTAAGCAAGTGGAATGGTTGTCCATTAAAACATTTTATAGTTGAGGGACCACAAGATTTTAAACAGAACGTTTTCTTAAAACTTCTATTTCCCAGTGTTTTCTCTGGATGTCTTTATGCATGTTGTTCTTTTGGCAGAATCAATTTAGTAGAGATTTGCTATTAAGAAGAAATCACTTCTTTTGGATATTTTGTAAACTGTATGCTTGAATTCTATTGGAAAGGTTTGAGTAGTTTTTCGCCCAGCCGGATTGTGACTTCGCCAATCAACACTTGCAATTGTCGAGTCATTCGCATATTTCACAGTCCCTTTGGGTTGATGGTTTCTCCTCCTTCCCTTTTATTTTCATTGCATTCCTCTGACACTGGAAAGATGGTGATTTATGCCGCTATTGACCTGGGCACAAGTAGAGTCATTCTCATAACTGGAAAAAGAAAGTCGACCTTTGTAGGTTTTGAGTATAAGGTGCATGCATCTTATTTAGAATGTGAAGTTCTTCTGCAAATAGTGGTTGCTTCTTTCATCTGGATGTTTGTGATGCACCACACCTCTTCACTTATTTTAGTGCACTTCAAATAGCCCTTTTTCTTGGTATTCTCATAACACTGTGAAGGCAACATCAGAGGATGCAGAGTATGAGGTGGACACTGATGCTGGATCTCCCCCTCCTGGAAACTGGAGCAGTTTTCTCATGGAGGTACAGTATGGTCTCCAGCTGTTGATCTAGGCCATGGATGGGGAAGCCTTCCAGTTACTGAACTACAACTCCCATCATCCCTGACCACTGGATACACTGACTGGGGTTGATGGAAGCGGCATCTGGAGGGCCATAGGTTTTCCACCGCTGACTCAGACTTCTGATTTTATCTTCACAGTGCAGGAAGGAGCTCCCACACCCTACAGGGAAAAGTTCCCACACTCTTCCTTGCCCAACTACCAGTGAAACAAATGGCTTGAAGCAGCGGTGCTCAGTGAACGAGCTTCGGTTATCAAAAAGAAGTCATCTTTTATTTCAGAAGGCTGGGGTTAGCTTTAAATGGAAATTGATGGAGCCTTGAGCTTATTGTAAACACCCCTAGCTGCACAGGGCCACAGCTAGCTAGGAAAAGGATAACTCAGAACTACTGAAGTAGACCCCAGAAGAAGAGCAAGAAAGCCCATTTAAAATGCCAGCAAAACCTCTAAATGGCAATGACCCCAGGAAAAACTTGCCCAGCCAGAAATATTTTCCTTGTCAGTTTGTCACTTTAGCTCCTGCTTTTGTAAGGAGTTTTGCATTCATAACTGCAATACAAACCATTGTTGGCTTCGCTAGTGTTGCATCTGGCTAAAACAAGACAGCCCAAAGCCACCCTCGAGAAGTGCACTGTGTGACCCCATTGCTTTGAAACAGATTGTTGGCTTGTCAGTCAAAGGGGAGGGGGAGGGGGAACTGTGTGTTGGGCAGGTGTTAATGTATGAATTGCATGTTATCCTGGTGTTTTAGTTCATTTTTTAGTTTTGTACATCTAGGTGTCAAATCATCTGCATGGAAGATGCTGCTGCAATGCCCTGTCTGAGTTTATATGCTTGTGCTTTCTTAATTTGTCCTTCTTTTTCAAAAGATTTAACTTCCCAGGAAAAACAACATCTCTCTACGTTTAGTTACTTGGAGGCATTAAGATAAAAATGAGAACAAAAAAATAAAATCCAGTTGCCCTTCGTATTACAGATTCTTTTTTTTAAAGAAAAAACTGTGATTAATTTGTTAGTGTATATAAACTTATTGCCAATGAGTATTGTTGTTAGACAACGAATGCAATAAATGAAATACTGAAACCCCTCAGTGGAATTGTGTTTTGTCCTCACCAGCTCACTGTAGCTCTGGGGAAGGCTAGGCCCACAAGCATGGTGAAATTTGCATGCAGCAAAGGGGGAAAGGAAATGTGAGTTCTGTCTTGGAAAGCACCCTGGACTTCCTAGCATTAACCCTTAGCTGGAAGTAGAGCATGATATACTTAATCTCAGGGTTGTGGGTTCAAACCCCACATTGGGCAAAAGAATTTCTGCATTGGAGGGGGCTGGACCAGTTGACCCTCACGGTCAGCCTTCCAAACTACAATTCTATGCAATGAGTTCTACCTCTGAGCTTCTAACCTTATGCAGGATTACACCCATGGAGAGGAAGAGGCCTCTGCTTTCACCTCAGACTCTTTGGAGTACTCAGAAGTTGACAAGTACATTTTGCTGGGGTTGAAAATTCCCACAGCTGCGTAATAGTTTTCCTTCAAACGGGAAAGCTTTTCACAAGTTTGGAAAAAAGCACAAGGCTTAGGACTTCCTCAGTGGCATGAATGTTGTGCCTCTATGCGCTGTATCTGAGGCACTCGGCCAAATAAATACCTAGGAAGGGCACAAAGCTCTTGAGAACAAGCCTCCTTAAAACCAGATTCTTCAGCTGCCTTGACCAACCGACTCGAACCTGACTTTACAGTCCCTCACCCCAACTAAAAAATAACAGCCTTGGCTCTAAATTTAGAATTTAATATTGCACTTACTTACCGGGCAACTTTAGACCAATTTCAAAGTAGCTGGGCAACAAATGTTATTTCGGCCTGCCAAACAACCCCCATGCTTTATAAGCAAAAGTGCCTCAGGGAAGCTTGGCTGAAATCAGCCCTGCCCAGCTGACTTAAAAGCTTAGCATGAAAGTAAAAAAGCAAGGCTCCATCAAATGCCCTTCCAGCAAGACCAGAAGGTTTGAGGTAGGATTAAAGTGTTTGCATAGGCAGATCCCACACACTCGCTATCCTAAAATCTGCTTATATGCATGTAAAGAATCATGCCAAAACCTTGCTATATGCTCCACAGATCCAGACAGCCAAACAGCCAACTTCCTTTGTTTGCGCTTTGCTGGTCGGTGGCAGCCATTTTCTAGTGGAAACCATGGAGAGAGCGTGAGAGCAAGATCAGACAAATCAGTAAGCAGGACAGATCAGGCAAATCGTCCAACCCCCCTTGGCTGCAGCCATTTCACGAAGAAACCGTGAAGAGGGGCAGGGGGAAGAAATCAGACAAATCCCACATTAGAAGTATTTCTCTAGGAAGTAGTGGAGATCATGGATTCATTATCCAAATGCTGGCCTAACAAAGAGTTTCCACAGAACGCATTGTGTTTGGTAAGAAAGACCTGTGTGTACTTGCATTGTCTGCTAATCCTGCCAACACTTAAAAGTTTAAACTGGTTCTGTTGTCCTAGTTCCCTTAGAAATCCTGCTGGTTATAAGACTATGAAGGTGTTGACAAAGTGGCAAAGTTTCTTTTGGAAGTCAAAAGAAACAAAGATCATCAAACTCAAGACAAAACAAAATGACCGCCTCAGTTTCTCTCTCTCTTGTGGTTGGCTGTCTTAACTGTATTTTGTTCTGAAATTGTTCTATGGGTCTTTGGACCGCAATAAAGATTTTTTATTATTAGTTGGGGCAGTTGGACAGGCATTCCGTTTTGTTTCCAAATGCCTTGAAACTATCTCCCATCCTTAGAGCACTACAGACAAAGACACACTCAGGAACACATTTGAGTGTGTATTTTGATGCAATTGATCACATATAACTAGAACTAAATCGGAGTGAAGATACAGCACTGGTAGGCAGTAAAAACACCAGCATAAGGCAAGATGAAGAATATCAACTAGTTGCCTAGAGAGTGTGGGTGCATTCCCCCTTTCCTTTCCATTCTGACTAAGGGCACTCTGACAGCTTTCTTTGCTCTCCATACTATAATTATATGGCTAACTTTAATTGGCCGGTACATGATGCTATGACATCCTCATTTCTCTATGTGACCCCTAATCAGCCGGAATACCATAGGGAACAGGTATTCCAAAGTTTTCATTTAAAAATGGCACCGAAGCAGCAGCAAATCAAGCAAGCAACGACCGAGGAGAGGCAGGAAAAACTCACAAAAGGAACAGCAGGGAAGGAAGTTGTGAAGACCTTTTGCCCCCTCCCCACATTTTCAAATCTCTCAGCAAAGACTGAAGACCATCAAAATTCAGTACCACTAAGAAGAGGCAATTACAGCTGCAGTTCAGAATAGGTAACCACTTCATCAGTTCAGTTGAAAGCTGCCCAGATGACAAGGGAAGCCTCCATCAAAACTCATGAAAGGAGGCACTGTCTTAATATCTCCAAACGTTGCTCTCTGCAGTCAACCTTAACTCTTGATAGCTGTAGAAAATAGCCACAGTGACTTCAGATAGGCCAGCAATGAAGACAACTCACTAGTAGATGCAATCTAAATAAATAAATAAATAAATAAATATTTTTTAAAATTGTCCAGTAGCATCTTAGAGAACTGGGTTTGTTTGGGGTATCTTAGATCTCTCCAATTACTGCCCGGTTTCGAATCTTCCATTCCTGGGTAAGGTGATTGAGAGAGCGGTTGCTGAACAGCTTGGTAGGTTTCTGGATGAAACATCGGCTCTGGATCCATTCCAGTCCGGCTTCCGCGCTGGTCATGGGACCGAGACGACTCTGGTCGCCCTAACAGATGATCTCCGCAGGCAGCTGGATCGAGGCAGGTCGGGGCTGCTGATTCTTCTAGACCTGTCAGCAGCCTTCGACATGGTCGATCACGAACTCCTGGACCACCGCCTTGCCGACGTGGGGATCCAGGGCACAGTCCTTCAATGGCTGCGCTCGATTCTCTCTGGTTGGGGACAGAGGGTGGCGCTTGGGGGGGAATTGTCATCGCGCCACTCCTTGGTGCGATCCTCAGGGTGCGATTCTCTCCCCGATGCTTTTTAACATCTTTATGCGCCCCCTCGCCCAGCTTGTCCGGAGTTTTGGGCTGGGTTGCCATCAGTATGCTGATGACACCCAACTCTATCTGTTGATGGATGGCCATCCTGACTTGGCCCCAGACACACTGACCAGATGTCTGGAAGCTGTGGCTAGATGGTTACGTGGGAGCCGGTTGAAGTTAAATCCTTCGAAGACAGAGGTCCTCTGGCTGGGACGGGATGATATGGGATTGAGGGGGCAACTCCCATCTCTTGTGGGGGTGCAATTAGTGCCAGCATCGTCCGTTAAGAGTTTAGTTGTAATCTTCGATACCTCCCTCTCTATGGAGGCGCAGATTACAGCTGTAACAAAGGCGGCATTTTTTCATCTCCGCCAAGCTAAGCAGTTGGCTCCTTATCTCTCTCGCCCTGACCTAGCCACTGTGATCCACGCGATGGTCACCTCCAGACTGGATTATTGTAACTCGCTCTACGTGGGGCTGCCCTTGAGACTGACCCAGAAACTCCAGCGGGTGCAGAATGCCGCGGCGAGACTCCTTATGGGGTCTTCGCTGCGAGATCACATTCATCCGGTACTATACCAGCTGCACTGGCTCCCGGTGGAGTACAGGATCAGGTTTAAGATGCTGGTTTTAACCTTTAAAACCCTATACGGCCTAGGACCCTCGTACCTACGGGACCGCCTCTCCTGGTATGTCCCACAGAGGAACTTACGGTCTGCAAATAAAAACATCCTGAAGATCCCAGGCCACAGAGAGGTTAGGCTGGCCTCAACTAGAGCCAGGGCTTTCTCGGCCGCGGCTCCAATCTGGTGGAACACTCTGTCACAAGAGACTAGGGCTCTGCGGGACCTGACATCTTTCCGCAGGGCCTGCAAGACAGAGCTGTTAAACCAGGCCTTTGGTCAGGGCACAGCCTGACCCCCTCCTCTGGCAATCTGCACAGAATTTTGCTTAATGGTTGCCACCAATTTGATTTTAATTAATTTTTATAATGAAATGTTTTTAGAACGTTGGATTATTTTGATTGTTGTTAGCCGCCCTGAGCCCAGCTTCGGCTGGGGAGGGCGGGATATAAATAAAATTTATTTATTTATTTATTTTATTATAAGCTTTCATGTACGTGCACACTTCATCAGTATCTGAAGAATACTGCATGCACACGAAAGGTTATACCCCAAACAAACTTAGTTGGCCTCTAAGGTGCTACTGGACAATTTAAAAAAAATTAAAATTATTTTGATTGCATCAGACCAACATGGCTACCTACCTGAATAGTAGAAGCAGTAATTGGAAGACAACATTTTTAGCCTGTTATAGAATGTATTATCCTTCTAGCAATGAACTTGGAAACTGGGGAGAAATGCTATTTAAACAGAACAAGTTAGGATATGTTGATCATCATGCAAAAACCATACTAGGAGGATGGGAGGTTTGTTGTAGATATGGCCACATTTTCAGGGATAGTAGAGCAGGGCATTTTTTTAGCCCATGGGCAGCATTCCCTAATGAGCAACCTTCCAGTGGTTATATGCCAATGGTAAGCAAGGCCAGAAGCAAGAAAGTGGGTAGGGCCAGTGGCAAAAAGTGATCAGTGCAACCAATGTGCAATTCTACTGGTATAGTAGGTGACGTTCCAGCCATTCAAATGCTGGAGGTGTCTGCATGTGCTGAACCCACTTCTCCGTACAGGCACACAAGCAGCTGGACCACAGTTCAAGGACATATCACACATGGCAAAAGCACTTGAGGAGCCTGCCAAAGGGAGAAGCAGCAGGATCTGAAGGGCTGGGGGTGAAAGAGGCTTGGCTGGATGGACACATTTAGCCCATGGGTTTCAGGTTCCTGACCCCTGCCGTAGGGTGATGGGCAACCCAGTAGCTTTGAGATTGTCTTTCAGAGACTGCTGCGATTGCAATTTTCATAGGATGCATTTGGCTGAGATCAGCACAATCCAAAAACGTTTCAAAAGTTGTTTATTTACTTTATTAAGAAACCTAATTGACTTGATCTATACAGTTGAGCAATTCATTTGGCAGCCAACTTTTAAGTTAAAAATCAGCCTCTGCGATAAAGGAGTAGAACATACTGTAATATCCCTGCATTATACCTCTTGCATAAAGTTGATTGCATAGGTGACAGCTTGTTCTAGGCTCTCTGCCACGTTATTGCCAGGCTACTGCTAATAAGGTGAGGAAGAACTTTTCCTTCTCACCTGCAAAAGGAAAGGAGAAAACCCAACAGACTTCTACCCTTGGACAGACATTACCCAGCTTCTGCTGCTGCTGTTTGATGACACAGATAATATCCGATGAGCAAACTGCCAGTGGGACAAAAACTTTCTATACTTATGAACTGTGAAGTAAGCGCAAGCTGTGCTTTGGGACTGAAAAGGTGGTGCTTGGGCAAGAACCCAAGAACAGAGATACAGTCAGACCACTGGGCCCATGTAGCTCAGTAGAGTCTACACTGAATGGCAGCAGCTTGCCACTGTTTCAGAACTGGGAAATCTCCCATGCTTCCCTGGAGATGCCAGCAATCAAGTCTGGGTCATTTTGGGTGCAAAGCGTGTTCCTCTCTCTGAGCTCACCTGCTTCTTCTCTCCAAATATATAGAAGAGGTTTGGGGACATTATCCCACAGCACTGCAGGGCAGTGGCATGGTGCTCTTTTCAGAAAAAGAGAGGTTTGGTCATACCCTAACGCAGCTATGTGTCATCTGTGTAGGAATGCGGATTTCCACTTGCATATTCCTAGCCAGATGAGGAATAAATGCTGCTCTGCACATGGTTCCTCTCCTGGGTGCAGCTGTTGGGGAGGCACATGGAATTCTTGTTTTAAAATGCAGACAGTGCACCTATCAGGTGTTCAGAAAGAGGAGTGGGGAATGGATTTAGACCCATCTCCACTTCCTTTGGGGCAGCTGATAGGTGCAATTATAGCTCTTTTTAAAAGAGAGGGAAAGAGCGAGAGCTCTGAATCTATAGACGGAGTGGAATCAGATCCATCCCTCTTCAGGTCACGTTTGAAGCAGGCATTAAATGTGCCTCTTCCTAGGAATGACAGAAAGGCATAATTGCTAAGTATAAAGATTTCCTTAACAGTGGAAAAGGTGATACAGGAAGAGGAGCAACTCAGAATGCATGAGGTCTCAAATGTCCCTGCGAACCTTTTAGATGAAAGCCAAATCCTCCAGAAGCAGCAGGATCAATTAGTCATTAAGGATTACCTTTGATTCCCCCCATCCCACCAACAAATCACTCACTCCCACCAATAAAGTCATCAATGGTCATCCAGAAAAATCACAAATTAGCATCCATTTCTTTATGGATGCAGGCATTACTTGAGGTTCTCTGTTAAATTACACTGTCAAAAGAAGTCAACATAATCTTCCAGTGTTGCTGCTTTCCTTTTTAAAAAGGTATTTTTTCCTTGTGTTACCTCCTTCTTGAAGTGGGTGGTGGGTGAGGAAGGCCAGGAACATTCTTGTCAACTTTTATTGCAAAGTGTTTTGAAGTTAGCCATTTGAGAACTGCATCTGGTAGGAAGCTTGGCTCAGATTAAGGCTGACCTTTTCCGCTGTGACAAAGTCCAGGATGAGCAAACTACAGTTCACAGCGAAGAGCTCTGTGAAACACGGTGCCGATAATCAGCTGATTGTCGTATACGTTTGCAACTGAGCACCCCTGGATTATTGACCCGTCGTCGACATACACTTGGGTGACTACAGGCTTCTCAGAAAGGATGCCCTGGATACGTAGGACCTGAAAAATTGTGAAGAATAACATCAGCTAGTCTGACACATGCTATAAAATCTGTGCTAATGAGTCACGAGGCTGCCTTCTGTCACCACTTCAAAAATTCCACATTAACACAAGTTTGGTCTGAAAACTGTTCAAAATATGTTTAAAGAACTAAAAAGGTCCTCCTGTCAAATTTAAGGCAGAATCTTCTTGCTAAGGATGAATACCATCTCATTCCAGAGTGTTTTACTGCCCCCCACCCCCATTGATGTTGGACTTCATCTCCAAACCAGCACAGCCAATGGTCAGGGATGACTAGAGTAGCCTAACAACATCTGCAGGGACAAAGTCAATCACCATGCTCTCATTTATGCTGGCTGAAAAGCTTCCACACATTTTATCACACATCTTGCCAAAATAGTTCCTACTAACCTCTGAACCAGGAAGGTTTTCTGGATCATGGGAAATGAGTTTCATGCCATTGGGATGGCATCCCAGCCAAAGGTCTCCAGTGGAAGGATCGACCGATATGTTGTCAACTAGAGTGTCGACCGGCAATATCTGAAGCACCCAGAAAAAGCCACACAATGTGTAAGTAAAGCTTACAGCTGACATATGCAATGTTGAAAATACATTCTTTTACCCATAGCTAGCATTGTTTGCCTGACAACACACTTAAAAAATATATTTTTATTTATACATTTAAAAATGTACATCTCGCTTTTCACCACACTTGTCTCGAAGTGGCTTACAACAACAAGGTACGCAATATGCAAAATTTAAAACATAAATTAAATCTCCAAAATTTAAAACGGGAGGAGGAGGAGTATAACACATGAGAAGCATCCAGGTTGCAAAGGCTTCACTAAAGATAACAAACAGATGAGTATGCATGCACGCACATTCTAAACATAAAATAATATCAATGGGTGTGTGTGGAGAACAGCCTAAAATCCGTGGTTTCAGATATTCAGCATACCTGCATTAGTCTCATTTCTAAACTGGCCATGGCTTACCTTCAGAGGAGTTAAACTCAAATTCTCATGCTTTTCGAAGATGTGAATGCTTAGACCGAACAAGTCAGCAACATAGACATACCTTGAAATTAAATTAAACAGGTGAAAGTCTCTTTCATGAATGCCTTTTTAGCTACAGGTAAGAAAATAACTTTGGCTTGGAACACAATGAAATATTTCATGAATGCATTAATAAGAGGAGCTCAAAACAGACTGCCCTGGTGATATACAGTGCCAAGTTTTTTTTTAGGTGGGGGGATATACTAATTTGTGTAGTCCTCCTTCCTTCCTCTGGGAAATTCCTAAAATAGCAATAAGTTTACTTATGGCAGGGGTGGGAAATCTGTGGCCTTCCAGATGCTGATGAACTACTCCCAGCTTCTACCATCCCTGAACATTGTCCATGTTGGCTGGGCTGATGGAAGTCCAACAACATCTGGAAGGCCACAGATTCTCCACCCTTGCCTTGTGGTAACTGATCCTAGAGATTCATCCCTAGGATGAGGGAGGCAAGCACAGGCAACACCGCGGACTGCTCCAGTTGGACTGTCCCTTCCCTGATTCAATTTTACATGCTATATAATCTGTCTTAGTACTTTAAGGTTGCAAACCGCTTTGGGTGTCTTGGCAGAAAGGCGGTATATAAATGCAATGGATAACTAAATAAATGGGATGTTACCTATGTATTCCTCGAAACAGCAAGGAAACCAAAGATCCTGAAGAACCACCAGACAGTTCTCCCTATATTCATCCTTGCTAACCCATCTCAATTGGAGAGCATGCTCTCAAACAACGGTATTCTGGATTGGAACAGTATTGTGGGCTCATGCACTCTGCATGCCTCCTCTTTTTGGAGGGGAGAATGATGGTTTGCTGTTATATCCAAACTATGGTTTGCACAAACAAACCATTCAGATGCAACACCATTTGATTTGATGAGAGGGGGAAGGAGGAGGGGCTGTTCTGGTACAAGGCTAGTTCATGCAAACAGGGAAATGTGCACTTAGTACATTTGGGGGGGAGGGGATCCACTATCAATTATATAAGAAACAGTTATTTTATTTTTCTAACCTAAATAGAAGTATGTGAGTGGGGTGGGGAGAAGAGTCCTTATCATTCACACATTGCTCACACATTGATTTAGCACATTTAAAAGTTAATCCATCACTTCATTTTCACGGTAAGGTTGATGTCAAGTATGACATTAGCACTTTAGTTATTACATTTCAGGAAAACAAACACCACATTAGTTTAGCAAGCAGGGCTAGCAACTAAAAAACAGTTGTGTGCCCATCAGATTTCTTTTTTAAAAAGAAGCATCTGTTTGGAAAAGAAGCAGAAAGTGTTATTACTTTAATGTCAACAAGAACCAACCCACACTCTGCTGATTGACGCTGTTCTAAAAACAGCTCTGGAAAACGCAATGTGCTTGGACAAATGGAGGATGTTATGTAACCTTGGATCCTAGACCAATCAGGCTCCAGGAAGAAGTTAATCAGCCTATTAGGCTGGGAGGATCCTATAATGCAACAGCTGATTGGCCTGCAGGAAAGACCAATCAGGCTCCAGGGGGGAAGCAGAATCAGCCAATCAGACGGGACTCATTGTGTAAATAATGTATATAAAAGCCTGAGGATTGGGGGGCAATTCAATCACTGTTTTACAAGCTGCAATAAAGAGCATGAAATCACTACAGGACTCTGAGTATATTTCAGAGGACCACTGTAGGGACTGCCACCCACCCAACTCCGTGAGAATCACATAGGCATTTCTTGGATTTTCTGCTTGGAGCTCAAGTGAAAAAGCTTTCCATGCAGCAGTGGTGGGGAACTTTTGGCTCTCCAGATGTGCTGGGCTACATCTCTCATCCCTGACTGTTATCCATGCCAGTGGGGAGGACGGGGGGTGTAGTTCAACAATATCCAAAAGGCCAAAGGTTCGCCACACTTGCAAAAGATTATCAAGGGGTGTCCTGCCTTCCTCAAGCTTCTTCACTGGCCTGGGTTCCCACCAGCAGAAGCCCACACAAGGATTTCAGCTCTCCCCCCCCCCCTTTCCCACTGGCTCGGGCATGTGTGTCAGGAGGACAGCCTGTCAGCTGGGGCAGGAGAAGGCAGATCGCTCTGTCAGTGAAAAGCAGTGGAAAATTTGCTTAGCTCTATGTTGAATTCCTCCCTTAGTTGGTACAGTAGAAGATTTGTTTCCAGGGGGGAGAGGAGGAAAACCCTCCAAATAACTCATGTGAGTAAAGAAGGGTTACTATCCACTGGCTGGGACCCAAAGCTAGTACAAACATAGACCCAGATAAGTCAATTTAAATATTAACAGTGAAATGCTATCGTGCAATGTAGACACTCAGATGAATTACAGCTTAAACCAAGAGACAATGAGTTGTACCTTCTGTTTGTTCACTTTATTGCCAAGATAAAAGTTATCAGAAATATCAGGGCATGATGAGGACCCCATTGCTGCCGTTTACATTTATTACCCATTACTGCTCTTTCTTTAGTTGTTGTAATGTATGTGGGGGGTTTTAAAACTGTGCTTAAATCTGAACTCTCTTTCCTGTATTTATGTTAGCCTCTTTGAAGACTGCATTGACTAAAGGAGAGCAATATTTTATTTTATTTTAAAAAATACCTTTACGGCGTATAAGCCACGCCACCTGCAAGATACCTACTTCCCGTCAGGTGAAATGTTAATGCCATTGGCAGAGTAAAATCCTGACGCCACTTCTTTAACTTCTTTCGGACTGTAGTAGACAACATTTGTCCAGGTAAGGCCTATGAATGTTTCCAAGTAGATCAAGATGAGCTCTGTGAAATAGTGGTCATTGGTGGCATAGAAACTGTCAGGACCCAGAGCCACAATATCATTCACACTAGGACGAAAAAAGGAGAAGAGTAAATAAAAATACGGTTGTCACCTAAGCTGCTATGTAGAGACATAGCAAGTTGTATACCAGACATGGCAAGGTTTACAGGCAGGCAGGCTTATTCAGTTTTCCACTTGTCTTCCCTAACTTGTTGTCCTCCTGATGTTCTTGGAACAAAACTCCTATCATCCTTGCTGGCTGGGGCTGATGGGAGTCAGAATCCAGAACATCTGGAAGGCACAAGTCTGCGTATGAGCATTCACAATTGCATACCATACCATCAAGCAAGCCAAGAGTGATCTCAGTTCCCTTGAGTGCCAGACCTTATTCAGACAAAATGGTACCATCCACACACAGGAGGGAGGTATCAGCCAACAGAGGGTGCAGGAGGGCAGGCAGTGGGGAACCTGAAGCTTGCAGTATAAACAAAACTCTGCAGTAAAACCCTTAATCAGGGCTGAACATGCCCAGTGAGCGTGGAATGCTGACAACTGAAAACCAAGGGCAAAATGGAACCCTGGGCAGGGATCCTGCATGGCGCAACATTTC
Organism: Podarcis gaigeae; assembly: GCF_964106915.1. Taxonomy (NCBI): domain Eukaryota; kingdom Metazoa; phylum Chordata; class Lepidosauria; order Squamata; family Lacertidae; genus Podarcis; species Podarcis gaigeae. The sequence continues at coordinate 28,679,418 of NC_139688.1, forward strand.
ATTGCAGGTCCAACTTGCAAGTAATAAGTAGCTGTTCTGCATATTGTACAGAGTGCTTGGCATAAATTAAAACGGGCTCTTCAAAGGAGACAGAATTGTTTTAGATATTATATACCTTGGCAGAAGCTCGTGTTTGATCGTTTTCAAGTGCACCAGAGAATTGTCGTCCTCCACGAATTTAAATAGCTCTACCGTTGACTTCTGATGTGGGTGATTTACGACAAAGAGGTACACAGTGTCATCTAGGGAAAGGCAAAAACTGAATGAGTCTGACAAAACAAGCAATGAAGTATGAGTGAACCTATGGAGAACGTATACGGGGAAATGAAGCAGCTCTCAGCAGCTGCCCCGTCTAGGGAGAGGAAGGAATGGCTACAGATGTGAAACAATAAACAGAATAAATACTGTTTTATCAGCCTTCCTTATGGGCAAATCTACTTACCATCATCAATATATAAGCTGATCCCATGAGGGTTAAAGGATGCCAGATCAAACCCCCGGCTGATTCTCAGCTCAACAGGTCGAGGATTGTCTTCTTTTAGATCCATAAGAAGTATTTCTCCTCTTTTATTAGGGGCAAGCGATACTATTCCGGGGTATTTCAAACCCTTTGCAAACAAAGAAAGCAGGCCTTTTGTCACATGAAGGGTTAGGAAGATCTCAGAGAGATGTTTTCATAACTCATCTGTTTTCCTTGGATATTCACTGAAATGCTAAGCTGTGGTCCTCCAAATGTTGCTGAACCACAACTGTCATCATCCCTAACCATGGGCTGCACTGGCTGGCTGGGTTTGATAGGAGCTCCTGTCCGGCAACAGCCAGGCGGCCACAGTTTAGCCATTGCTGCTTTAAAATAGCTATGTAAAGGTAAAGGGACCCCTGACCATTAGGTCCAGTCGTGGCCGACTCTGGGGTTGCGGCACCCATCTCGCTTTATTGGCTGAGGGAGCTGGCGTACAGCTTCCGGGTCATGTGGCCAGCATGACTAAGCCACTTCTGACAAACCAGAGCAGCACACGGAAACGCAGTTTACCTTCCCGCCGGAGTGGTACCTATTTATCTACTTGCACTTTGACGTACTTTCGAACTGCTAGGTGTGCAGGAGCAGGGACCAAGCAATGGGATTTAGCATTGGCCATCACGGGGATTCGAACCGCCGACCTTCTGATCAGCAAGTCTTAGGCTCTGTGGTTTAACCCACAGTGCCACCCACGTCCCAAAATAGCTATGTAGTCCAGGTTTATTAGGGCTTCCCCTAAATTCCACCAATAGATGGATTACATTATCCCTCAATGCCTTACTGTGTGGTCAGTAGAGAAACCATGTAGGGGGGAACCCAGCCCTGCTGCACCAGTCCACTTGGGAGAAGGCTTTGTTTTATTTATTTATTTTACACTACTAAGTGGCTTTTAGCCTCTTAGCATGCTGGGGTGGTGGGGGAAGGCTAGTAATGGTGACCTAATCTTCAAGCCCACCCTTGCACCCTCTAACCATCAGTCTCTAATGAGTACCCCTGCATTCTGCCCAGTTACGTACAGCGTGAAAGGCATTCTGTTGAAAACAAGGGGTGTGTTTGTGTGGGAATAGAATAGATCTGGCCTGCAATTTTCAAGTATTCCTTCGGTGCATTGCAAACGCAAGCCCAGCCTTCCCTGAAAGACAAGGCTGCTGGGATAACTTACAGAACTAATGAAAGCCAGGCCATTAGGAAGTATGTCAATATCTTCGGAGCCAGTTTCTGCAAAGGAAAAAAAGAAGAAAGATCTTGCTCAGACACATCCATACAATGCAATAGAGTACAAGGTTGCTTCTTTTAAAGTACTGGGACATAGACTGCATTATTCTGAGTCACTGCACCTTACACGTGTGTAAGAAACATGCACCATGGAAGCAATGAGAGAACAGCCCCACCAAACTGTTACTCAGAACCCCACGCCAAGGAGAGACAGGAATTCAGAGGCAACAAGCTGGGCCAGTGCTAAATTCTCTTTTATCTGCGGCTGGAAGCTGCAAAAGGCTCTGGTTGCTATGGTGATCTTTGCCCATCCACAAAAAGCAAATGCAATGGAGAGGAATGGCTGAGAGGCTAGCTAACCTTCAGCTGGGAAATGTGCCAGGGGGAGGGTGTGTTGCATAGGCCAAGGCTCTTGTGAAGATCTTGGGGCTTGGCTCTATCTGCTGACATGTTTGCTCTGCATCGGCATTAGGAGCACACAAGTTGTCACAGCTCTTATCGTGCACAAGTTGAAACCTCTCCCGCTGGCACACAATGCCAGTGTGCTCAGAATATCACCCTCCAGCGATGCTGAGTCAGCACCCTCAGTAGGCTCCCTGAACTTAGCTGAGGCACACACTGATAAACCCCTTAGGCAACATCTGACTTTCTTGTCAAGAGTTGAAAGAACAGGCAGCAGACCCTCTGCTAATCTCAGGACCCTGGCAAACGCTCAGCCCTGCCACACCCTGCAAACAGCCTGCCTTCTGAAATAAGGGGTGTGGGAAGTCTGGTATTATTCAATACTGAAGGTATTATTATTGTGGTTTTGCCAGAAGAAAAAATAGTGAAACACCTAAATATCAGTCCATACAGAGCAAACCACAGTGCTAAAATAAAACAAAACAAATATTTCAGTGTTCTTTTACTGCCAAGAATGACTAGTTATATAAGAATTTGAACTTGTAAGGGACTCACGCTAGGTGTAGCTCACCTTGGTACCAGAACCTGTAATGATTGGAATGTCAAAACTAGGACTTGGAAGGCCCAGGCTAAACTCTCTGGGTTATCTTCAGCCAGTCACTGTCTGTCAGGCCAAACTACCTCACAGGGTTGTTGTAAAGATTTAAAAAAGGAAGGGGGAAGGAAGAGTGCATGCCATAATGATCTCCTTGGAGGAAAACATGGGTTAAAAAACATAACCAAAAAATTAATATTTTGTGGCAAACACAGCTGCTGTATGTAGATTGGTGTTTCCTCAGCAGACATGGAAAGTGGGGGAAACATGCATTCAGAAGTGGAGGAATCTCCAGAGACAGGGTCCTCGGGCATGTGCATAAGGGGGTGCATCTGTGGCAATACCAATGCACACACAAAAACTATGTTTGCTGCATAGAGTGTGCAGCTGGCCTCAGCCGCTAAGGAAGAATGCATTCCTCAATCCTTACCTTAGGTCAAGCTTGCAACAACTGCACCAAATGTTTGAGCCTCTGTACAAGAACTACAGCTTAGAGCAGGCTTCCCTAACATGGTGCCCTCCAGATGTTTTGAACTACCATTCTTATCCACCCCAGGCAGCATGGCTAATAGTTGGGGGTGACATGAGTTGTAATCCAAAACATCTGGAAGGCGTTGAGGGAATGACGATTTAGAGAGGAGTCCCATCCCCAATACAGTATACTTTTGGCATATGCCAACTCTCATCATTTGATTACATTATTGATGTGAGACAGGAACAACTTCAGCTGTCATTTCAACATCTCTTGAGTCAATCGTGTCCCCGACAGCTTCCAGAATCCGTCCCTGTCTAAGGCATGTTGCCAGCAGATCCAAGAGGATTACAGAGGGCCAATTCAAGAGTGTCGGTTCAAATTGGTACTCTGGTGGTTTTAAGAAAGGGTAAGCATTTATAGAGTACTAGTTCCCCCTGGATTTCAAGTGTGCGACCAAGTCAATAAAAACAAAATATCATAGGAAGTGGCCTAGTCAAGACTGTGTATCGTCTACACCAGAGGTGGCTGATTTGTGCCAAGGTTGCTGGATTACAACTACCATCAGCCTCAGCCAGCATCCCATTCAGGGATGCTTCTTCAGAGTCTCCTATAGAAGGGCTTAAACTGGAAATATCAGGTATCAGCCCTGGGCTGCTTGGCATGCCAGCTGAATGAATGGGTCTTTACCACAAATGCCCACCTGTAAGGGTTTTAAGTCTTGTTTTAAATGTGTCTTTTGCTTTGTGCCTTTAACGGCTTTTAATTATCGTAAATTGCCTTGAGACGGTGTTTTAGAAGGCAATTAATAAATCAACAATAATAGTAATAATGCAAAGAATGCCCTCCACTAATTGAGCTAAGGTCCCTGCATGGTCATTTACTTCACTGGTCTTCAGCTGATGGACTGCAGCCTGACCCAAGGTGGGATGCAACAGGAGCACGACTATCATGCATGCAAATATATGGTAAGAAAAATAGGAAATAGGTCCCCAAATGGATCTTGGAATTAAACGTGGCTCCTGAGTCTGAGAAGGCTGAAGATACCCAATTTAGTTTTCACAACCAGCCTGCAGACCCAATCTCTGTTCTTTTCTGCACAATTCCATATAAATACTATTTACGTAACAATAATACTAATGAAGCGCCTCTAAAAACAAAGCCAAGTACAAAAATTGAGACGATGTAAATCCCTCTGGAAAGAGGGTTATATAAATAGGCATAGAAAGGATGGAGAAAAGAGAATTCGGAGGGAATAAACGCAAACAAAAGCATGGAGGAGACCTACCAATTCCTTTTATAAGGTGACAGTTTGGGAGCCGCTTCGGTTTATATTCTCGCGAGGCACACAATCTATGTCTGGAGGAGAAAGCAAATATAAACGTAGACTTAAAATGGGAATTATGGAAGAGCAAAAGCAGAGCCCTACCAAATCTGCCCCATCTAGTCATAGTGAGCCATCAGATGCCTCCAGGAAGTCCACTCACAGGGCAAAGAGAACAGCCCTCTCTTGTGTTTGCTCCCCAGAACTGGTACCTTGGGCTCAGACTGGTCAACTATTCACATTTAAAGGCATTGTGCCCCTCTCCCCAAAGGGCTTTGGTGCATGCATTCCTCCCTATAGCCTTTCTGATGGGTTCATTACCAAATTCTACCTCCATTCAGATGACACTTATAACTCCTTTGGCTGGAATGGAATGCTCCCTACTTCCAGCGAGCTTCCCTCCCACCGGCCCAGTCAGTATAAGCTGGATATAAATGGCATGATTAATCCAGAAATGCCTTGAGTCTTGCAGAGCAGTCCTAAACATGTGTACTCAAAATTATGTCCCGTTGAGTTCAACAAGGTTTGTTCTCGGCTAAGTGGGTAGAGGACTGAAGGCTTAGATCAGGGGTCAGCAGCCTTTTTCAGCTGTGGGCCGGTCCAGCGTCCCTCAGACCATGTGGTGGGCCGGACTATATTGGGGAGGGGGGAATGAACAAATTCCTATGCCCCACAAATAACCCAGAGATGCATTTAAAATAAAAGGACACATTCTGCCCATGTAAAAAGACGCTGATTCCCGGAACATCTGCGGGCCAGACTGAGAAGGCAATTGGGCTGCATCTGGCCCCCGGGCCTTAGGTTGCCTACCCTTGGCTTAGATACTAAGCCATCACCAGGGTGTATGTGTGTGAGAGTGTGTGTGTGTGCAGTGCATCTCACAGAAGAGTGCTTCAGGGAAAGGACTGCTCTTTAATGAGGGCAGGACAGTCAGAACTGCAACTGACACTGGCTTTAACTTTAATAATTTGTTTCGGAGCTTGTTTTTCCCCTCCCTTCTCCCTCCCATTCCTTCTTTCTTCCATGTGTCAAGTCTTTTTAAGACCATGGGCCTGAGGGCAGGGACTGTCTTACCAAAAAAACAACAAACACCAAAAACAGTTCTAAGCCCCTGAGTGTCTTTTTCATCCAGTACTTCCGAAACCAAGAACTATTGTGCCCTTCGATTTCATGATTTTATGAGCTGCCATTGTTTTAAGGAGACCCAGATGTTTTCTGTTGCAGAGACTAGAACTGCCTTTTTGAAGCCAATGAGGAACCGTTGCAGGGGGGAATCATTTTAGGACATGTCAGTACACCACACACCCGTGTCTGCCTTTATCTTTCCCGAAGGTTTGTAGCATGGTGAGCAGAAGATTGCAAGATATGGTGCTAAGCTCAGCTCCCAGCAGCAGTAGCAAAGGAAACACCCCTGTTCCTATGGTGTCACAGTGTTCCCCAATGCCCACTGCTGAATAGGCAACACCATCAGTATTGACTTAATAGTGCCATTGAAAACATGATTTGGAAGCTAGGAAAACTTGGAAAAGGTAGGAGGAATCAGCCACACCCTGCTTAGCTTTATTGCATGTTGTGCCATCCAATGCATGTATTAAAGGACCTTTGAAAAGGCTTTCAACCAGACTTCCTCAACCTCGGCCCTCCAGATGTTTTGAGACTACAATTCCCATCAACCCTGACCACTGGGCCTGCTAGCAAGGGATCCTGGGAGTTGTAGGTCAAAAACATCTGGAGGGCTGAGGTTGTGGAAGCCTGCTTTAAACTAAAGGACCATCTCACTTGGTAGCAGTCATGTAGGGCAGAGTGTTTTCCATACCTCCCCACTCCCCGCTCCGAATATTTTCAGCTTCATAAGTTCATTTGTAGCAATGAATGGGTGTCAACTGCAAATTGTGAAAGTTTCCATACACAAAAATAGCTTTGTCTACTAAACAAACAAAAGTAAAACAAGAAAGCTAAATAGGCCAAGCTGATGCACACTGAAATTTTACTCTCTTCGAATTAACATAACTAAAAGATTGCCAGCAATGGCAGTGATTACCGTATATGACTTTCCTTCTATTGCAGAACAAATTTCCGCTTGGGTGGTGAATCACATTCAGGTTAGTCAGTTCATACAGATCACAGACTGCCTCAGGTGCACACCATACATTTAAAGCATATTAAAAGCACACACACACCCTGAAGATTCCTGGGAACTGTAGTTTATCCCTCACAAAGCTGCACTTCCCAGCACCCTTGCCAAACTACAGTTCCCAGGATACTTTGGGGCAGGGGGAAATGTGCTTTAAATGCATGTTGTGTACAAAATCTCATTGAAGATCTCTTGGGAAATGGAAAGCCACAGTTAATTGGCATTTTTATGCCAATGCACAAGAAAGAGCATTGGCACTTTGGACTGCATTCATTGCCTAGGTCCAACTGCAGCTTTTAGTCTCCACAATTTTAGATTCAGGTGGTAGCCGTGTTGGTCTGACACAGTCGAAATAAATTAAAAAATTATTTGTCCAGTAGCACCTTAGAGACCAACTTTGTTTGTTCTGCGTATAAGCTTTCTACCCAGAACAAACTTAGTTGGTCTCTAAGGTGCCTCTGGACAAATAATTTTTTAATTTAATTTATTTGGTCTCCACAGTTTGAGTGGTAGCAACCAGCAGAGATAATTCAGGTATGAGCAATGCAAATGGTGACAATCCAACCCATGATTGTTTCAGTGTAACCCTGTGGACACAGTAGAACGCTAAAGCACATTGGAAGCTCATTCTTTTCCTCAGACAATTCTGGGGATGGTAGTTTACCCATCACAAAGTTACAATTCCCAGGAACCCTTAACAAACTACAGTGCCCAGAATTCCTTGAAGGAAATAATGTGCTCCAAATGTGCTTTAAATGAAGAGATATCAACCCTGTGAGACATGTTAGACCGAGGTGGCTGATGCTAGTGAGCTTTGTGGCTCAAGCAGTTGGAACAAACTACATTGAAAGACTTGGGAAATGTTTGTTTTGGACAATCAATGGTTTAAAGGGAAAACTTCTCAAATATTTAAAGAGATTGCCCAAGGGCAGACTGGACAAGGCATTATAAGATCACCTAAAGGACAGGCAAAATACGGTGGGCTCAGGTTAGAACAATGATCGCTTAGGGTACAACCCAAGAGGAAAGATCTCCTACCTCACTGCAATGAATGGAAGCTACAGAAGGGTACTCCTGCACAGCTTGCTTTCAATTTAGTGGGGCTTGCATAAGAGATCTCCCCAGTCAACTGTGCTCTTACAATGGCTGTCGGGGGGGGGGGGACCTCCTGGTTCAGTTCAATTAGGCAATGGAGGACTCTGTGGAATTTCCCCCCTAGAAGTTTCAAGAAGGAATTGGATGGACAGCTGTCAGATATGGTTTAAATCAGCGGTGGCTGGCCATTTCTGGCCTGAGGTCTGCAGTTACCTACTGCCAGCTCCCCAAGGGGTCAGAACAGAAGCGGGCAGGTCCTCCCCACAATCTCTCTCTCTCTCACCCACCAAGCGACACAACCTGCTTCCATGCAGATTAGCTGAGGAGAGCTATGCTCCCTCACACAGGAGTCCCTGATGATGTCTCAATAAATATTTCACAGAAAATACTTCCAGGGATTCCTAACATTGCTATCTGCTGGAAGGACCACATTAATAGAATACAACAGACAAAACCATGGCTGCCCATGCTCTATTGCACAGCAGTCTCCAGACAATAGTTGCTATCCCTTTGCCTTGCCCCAATTCTTTTTTTTTTTTTTGTTACAACTTCAATATCTACCTCCACTTTACTGCTGTGTTAGCAAGATTGCAACATAGCAGGCTTGCACTGCAAAGGCCTCTTGTCACAGTGTAAATAACCTGAAATGAGTATACAGTACATTTCCATGGCACTTTAACCAAAGATTCAATGTACAGTGGTACCTCAGGTTACATACGCTTCAGCTTACATACGCTTCAGGTTACAGACTCTGCTAACCCAGAAATAGTGCTTCAGGTTAAGTACTTTGCTTCAGGATAAGAACAGAAATCGTGCTCTCGCGGTGCGGCAGCAGCAGGAGGCCCCATTAGCTAAAGTGGTGCTTCAGGTTAAGTACAGTTTCAGGTTACGTATGGACCTTTGGAACGAATTAAGTACTTAACCTGAGGTACCACTGTACATTTTTTGGGACGCAGGTGGCGCTGTGGGTTAAAGCCTCAGCGCCTAGGACTTGCCGATCAAAAGGTCGGCGGTTCGAATCCCTGCGGCGGGGTGCGCTCCCGCTGCTCGGTCCCAGCGCCTGCCAACCTTGCAGTTCGAAAGCACCTCCGGGTGCAAGTAGATAAATAGGGACCGCTTACCAGCGGGAAGGTAAACGGCGTTTCCGTGTGCGGCTCTGGCTCACCAGATGCAGCTTTGTCACGCTGGCCACGTGACCCGGAAGTGTCTCCGGACAGCGCTGGCCCCTGGCCTCTTAAGTGAGATGGGCGCACAACCCCAGAGTCTGGCAAGACTGGCCCGTACGGGCAGGGGTACCTTTACCTTTACCTTTTTACCACTGTACATTTACTTGGAAATAAACCTGGGTGTCATCTCTTCGTTCTTCACCCTAGTAAGGAATGTTTGCATCCTAACCTTTTTAAAAAATCTTTTGTATTGCAGCAACGCTTTTCAACTCCCCATGAACACCCCATTATATTTATTGTGTTTTGATACGGTTCATCCTCGCTAGGAAGGATTTTGCACAACTAGTTTTGTTTCCTCTGAACACGCACCGGGAGTTACTTCTTGCATAAATGCTCTCATCAGTAACACAAATATGCAGTCTTGGCTTAATATCTTCCCGCTGGAGTGGGAAGCCTATGTGATCCGTCTGCAGTTTGCAACAGAATAACGGGGCCTCAGTATCACTGATGTGCAGCTATTTGAATTATGCTGATTCCAGCTGTGACAACAGTACACTTACCCACCACTGCTGAGCAATGAAAAACTCCATATTCCTCATTCAAACCCAAATTGTGTAGCATATAAAACTGTTATCTGAAGGCGGGTAGCTGGTTGTATGAAAAAGAAAACTGCTTGTTGCTGTCCAGGTTTACAAAAGTAAAATACGATGCCATTGTTATTTCCTTAACTGCAGGTTTCCCTGGCTATGTTTGTTTATTATGCCCTCTTATAATTTTCCGCCATGTGTAATCCTGCGAGATAGCTAGTTAGCAACCCAAACATACATGCAAGTGTAATGAATGAACTAAAATGAATGGGACCCATTTTAAGGCAAATGTTTTAAGTTTGGGGATGTTTGGCTGCCTTATTCTACACATTTGCAACCAAGAGGTCTTAACAAATAATTCTCTACAGAGAACTATGGCAAGCATTATTGCAAATTATGCTCCCTGGTCAAACTGGAAATGAAGGTTGTCATTGGCTGTTGACAAGAGTGCATTAACACCGAGAGGTTAGTTTGCAAACCAAAGAGCATTCATGCCAGATCACTAGGGATATCACAGAGCAAAGTGTCTGCAGATCAAGAAACAGGGACAAAAATTAAAAACAAATAAATGGATATCCCTTTTCTTCCCCTCCAACCCCCCCCCCCCACCAAGCCCAGAGGACCGCAAACCTCTTCCTTCCAATTAACTGTCCAATTAGCAGAGTGCTTACTCATAAACCAAAATAGATGCTGGCTTCATAATTAGTTTATATTACATTTATGCACCATTCAGAAGGTTGACATTTAACAACCTTTGTCCCTCAGCCAGAACAGAGAGTCTTATTACTCCAAACACAAGACAAAGTACATAAGTAACTGCAACTCAGCCCTGCAAAGTAATATGAAATATGAAACTGGTGATTTTTTGCCCAGGCACTCCCACTTCCAGCGCAGGAATCCAGTTAAAGGAAAACTGCGTGAGAAAGCAACCCACAGGAACAAGGAAGGCCTGCCATTTCCTTCTGTATGCCCCCTTTGCTCTTAAAAACCAGACTTCCCTCCTATTAACCCACCCCCAGCTTTATGTACGACTGAGGCAGTCATATCCACACCATACATTTAAAGCACTCTTCCCAAATAATACTGGGAACAGTAGTTTGCTAAGGGTGCTGACTGCACAGAGCTATTTCCAACAACGAACTACAGTTTCCATGGTTCACCATGCCCGTAAAATTGTATAAGAACACTTTTTAATGCTTGGTGCAGTCTCAAGACTTACAGTGTGTGTGTTCTCATCCATTTAAAGCACTCTTAAAGCACACTCCATCTTGGCTGTGAGTCCTGAAGACCTGTTCCCTACCTTGCTGGCCATTTTCCAGCTGGCTTGACTGACTCCAGCTGCAAAAGCTGAACAAACTCTTGGGTTAGGGTGCTGTTGGGGGGTTGTTGCTGGTTTTATCCATGTCTTTATTTTAGATCTTGGGATTTATGTGGTGGAAATAGTTGTGCATTTTTTAATCTTTTGTTTATTGTTTATGACTACCTGTGTTATGTCATAGTTATGTATTTTTCAGGCTGTAAGCTGCCTTCGGCATGGTTTAAACTGCAGAAAGGCATCATACAAATAAAAGTAAGTATGCATATATACAGTGGCGTAGCGTGGGGGTGCAGGGGGGCCGGCCGCACCGGGCGCAACATCTGGGGGTTAGGGTTAGGGGGCGCAAATCCACGGGTTAGGGGGCGCAAATCCACGGGTTAGGGGGTGCAAATTACTTGCCTTGCCCCGGGTGCTGACAACCCATGCTACGCCACTGCATATATAAACTCAAGATTTGCTACGCTCATACATGCGTTGAGCAGAAGATGCAAACAAGTACATTTGCAACAGCCTTGGCTCATTGGGGGCCACAAATGGGTTTAGTTCTCTCGCTACCTCTACCTCAACTGTGTAATGAATTTTGCCAAGAGTAGCAGCAAAGCTTAGTCAGTGCAGAACTTGACATGGTTGCAGCAAAGACACTTCCCCAAACCTCATGAATGTAGAGTAGCTTCTTGTGTGCTGCAAGGGGTGTTGGGGGGAGGGAGTGCTTAACCCTTTCCCCAAACTGAATTTTAGGCGGATTGCTGTCAATTCTCTCCAGCAGATAGGAAGAGGCCATTTCCCTACCAGCTGGGCTTACTTTCAAATTCTGGAGCCCAAGGGGAGGAAGTGAGAAGAATAACCTGTTAAAATTGGGGAAACTGGCAGATAATGAGTTAAGCATCCCCTCCCCTTCCCCCACTTCCATTCTTTGGGAAACAAAGAGAGCCTCAGTGCCTTGTTCTGCCCACACCAGGGATGAAATGCAAGCAAGCAGCAGCCGACCCGCTATTTTAGGAGGGGCAGAAGACATTGAGATGACATTATATATCTTGCCCGGAGAATCTAGGCGCTAGGGCTAAACAAAGGGTCGAGGCTTCCAGCCGAACCCCCACCACGTTCTAACCTAATTTAGCGGAGGAAACTTTCCCAGGGCCCAACAAGGCAGTTGGTCCTGAATTCTTCTCTTTAAAACAAGAGGGCCAGAAGCCAGGAAAGCAGCGAGCTCCCTCAGTTTTGAATCACACGTCTTAGGAACCGTTTTCTTCTTTTCTTTTTTAACGCCTGGATCAGACGGCCCCAAAATTTACGCTTTTGCTGCTGCGTTTCCTTCTAAACGCGCAGAGGAGGCTGCAGAATCCCAGCCACTTGCAGCGCCGCGATCCTATGGCTCCTAACTCCGAGGAGAGCCCCGCGGAGTTCAGCGGGGCTCTGACGGCCAGGGACCAGCTTTCGGCTGCGATCCTGCTGCTGCTGCCCACGTTTTCCCTGGCGGTAAAGCGCGCCACTGAAATCGCAGGATGGCACCGTGAGCAAGCGAGCGAGGGGACGAAAGGGAACCGAACGGCAGATCCCCAAACCAAAGAGCACAGTCGGATCTAACGCCTGCCTGCGCCTCCTTTTGCGCCTCGCTTCCTCCCTCCAGCCCCGCAAGAGGGTTAAAGGCAACAGGGGCAGCCCGATCCTATGCGGAGTGAACCTCCATCTGAACGCGATGAACTCCCGGAGCGAGTCCCCCACCCGAGGATTACTTCGCCAGTAAACAAGCCGAGCGCGGCGCCGAGGGAGCAACTTACCGAAATCCCATCAGCCTTTCCCCGATCAGGGCGCCCAGGACCCCGACGACAGCGAGTGCCAGCAGCTTCCCCATGGCTCAGCCCCCGACGGTCCGCAGGCGACTGTCAGCCGGCAAGTTCAACAGGAAGTTTCCCCCCTCCCCGCCCGCCTCGGATTGAGCCGCGGAGTCGGCAGCGCCTCCCACCTGCGCGAAACCGCCCCGCCGAGCCAAGAGAGTGATCGCAGCCCCGACGAGACGCGTCTGGGGCTCCCCTGCTCTCCGCCCCGCCCTGGAGAAGAAGAGCGGGGCGAAGGAGGCGGAGGGAACGCGGCGCGTGGAAGCGAATTGTGGGCGAACTGAGAGAGCGAGACTGTACCATGGAAGAAGCGCCGCGCCGCCTTGTCGCCTGGAGGGGAGGAGGCCAAGAGCTCGACGGGGACGTGCTGGTTTCCCGCCCTTTCTGTGAGGCCGAGGTGGGTCTAAGGGCCTCCAGGTTTCGCGGGACTTCAGCTCCCTTCAGTCCCACCCAGCCTGGTTGCTGGTCAGAGATGATGAACTTACAGGCTCCCCATCCCTGATTTATGTCTTTTTATTCCACCCTTCCTCCAAGGCTGTGGTTCCCAAACTTAGGTTCATAAAAAGACAGCCTTATACAGTGGTACCTCGGGTTAAGAACTTAATTCGTTCTGGAGGCCCGTTCTTAACCTGAGATACCACTTTAGCTAATGGGGCCTCCCGCTGTGCCACTGCATGATTTCTGTTCTCATCCTGAAGCAAAGTTCTTAACCTGAGGTACTATTTCTGGGTTAGCAGAGTCTGTAACCTGAAGCATCTGTAACCCGAGGTACCACTGTAGTGAGTCAGACCATTGGTCCACATTAAGTTAAAAGGTAAAAGATCCCTGGACGGTGAAGTCCAGTCAAAGGCGACTATGGGGTTGTGGCACTCATGTCGCTTTCAGGCCGACGGAGCCGGCGTTTGTCCACAGACAGCTTTCTGGGTCATGTGGCCAGCATGACTAAACCACTTCTGGCACAACAGAACACCATGATGGAAGACAGAGCACACAGAAAGGCCGTTTACCTTCCCGCCCATTTATCTACTCATGCTGGTAGGCTTTCAAACTGCTAGGTTGGCAGAAGCTGGGACAGTGCAACAGGAGCTCACTCCATCACAGGGATTCGAACCACTGACCTTCCAATCGGCAAGCCCAAGAGGCTCAGTGGTTTAGACCACAGCGCCACCCGTGTCCCTGGTCCACATTGAGCTCAGTAGCATCTGCACAGATTCCAGGGTCTTAGGCAAAGAGTATCGGCCAGTCCTACCTGGAGCCATCTGTATGCTCCGTCACTGAGCTATGCACCTTAAACTCCGCACGCCATGGACCACTTGGTAAAATTGCCAAGGACTACATCATTGGTTGTAGCAATTGAAATGCAGTCCACGGCATTTCAGACTACAGTGCAATGCAATATAATGTGCTTCTCCACCCTGTTCAAGTCTCTTTCCTCCCACTTGTCATGTGTGCTCCATCCTGGAGTGGCCACATGCTCTTGCTTTTCACAGAGATGCGATCTGGGAACCATGCTGGCACATGGTGGCTTGCATCATCTCCTGCCACACTTACCCTTGCAATAACCTTGAAACAGGCAAACTTTTGCACCTGAGCCATGATTTAAATCCAGCTCTTCTGTAGTTAAACTATAAAACTCGCTCCCACAAGAGGCAGCGATGGCCACCAACTTGCATGGCTTTAAAAGAGATTGGACAAATTAATGATGGATAAAGCTTTTAGTGACCACTAGCCGCGTTGGCCATGCTCTGCTAATAATGTTTCTGAAGGCCAGTTGCTGGAAACTCCTGGAGGGGAGAGTGCTCTTGTGCTTAGGCTTGCAGGTTTCCCGCAGATATCCGTGTGGCCAGCATGAAGACAGGATTTTGGACTCAACAGGCCACTGATCCAGGAGGCACTTGTTATGTTCTTCCCAGAGCCGTCTTTCCCATTGGCCTTACTGGCGTGTTGCGCCAGTGCGCCGGCCTCTCAGGGGCACCCCAGTGAGTGGGGGAGCTGCGCAGCTTTGCCGGCGCTGGCGGCCTTCCCTTTCCCTGCATGCCCATCAGCTGCGCCCTGTCAACCATATGGCTGGCGGGCGTGCAGCTTGCCTCCCAAGCCTCCACCTTCCCAAGCCTACATCAGAGCGATCCCCATAGAAGCTTAGGATGGAAGCTGCACCCTGCCAACTATATGGCTGGCGGATGTGCAGCTTCCTTCCCAAGCCTCCGCAGGAGGAGAGCGATCACTGCAGAGGCTAGGGAAAAGGTTGACAACTCTGGGAAATGGGGCGGGGCGGGGCACCAGAGGGATCTTTGCACCACAGTGCTGGATATGCTTAAGACAGCCCTTGTTCTTCCTGTTCTAAATCCCACACTCTTACTCATTTCACTTTATTGGTTATTTCTTCAGGCTGCCATTGGCAGATTGTAGTGAAATAGGAGCACAGTGTTTCGCAACATAAATTCTCAGGAGTGGAAAGTTCATAAACGTTCGTGACACCAATTTGCTGCATACACGGTTTTGCCAAAGAATCTTGGGAACTGGAGTTTACCCTTTCACAGAGCTACAATTCCCAGGTGTCTTTGAGGGGAAATCATGGGCTTTATGTGTACAGTGGTACCTCAGGTTACATGCCCTTCAGGTTACATACGCTTCAGGTTACAGACTCCGCTAACCCAGAAATAGTGCTTCAGGTTAGGAACTTTGCTTCAGGATGAGAACAGAAATCATGCTCTGGCGGTGCAGCAGCAGCAGGAGGCCCTATTAGCTAAAGTGGTGCTTCAGGTTAAGAACAGTTTCAGGTTAAGTACAGACCTCCGGAACGAATTAAGTACTTAACCCGAGGTACCACTGTATGATATACTTTGCACTCACATCCTCAACATGTTAGGCAGTGTGTAGGGAGAAGTATTCAGTGATATTATGAACTTGCAGTCTAAATTGGTTTTCGCGTCACCTGCTGCTTTGTGAAATCAAGGCCTTGGTAATTTTATTTCTACAAGGAAAGATACCTGAACTTTCAGAAAGACATCATATATACCAGGCACCCCCAAACTCAGCCCTCCAGATGTTTTAGGACTACAATTCGCATCATTCCTGACTACTGGTCCTGTTAGCTAGGGATCATAGAATCATAGAATAGAATCATAGAATCATAGAGTTGGAAGAGACCACAAGGGCCATCGAGTCCAACCCCCTGCCAAGCAGGAAACACCATCAGAGCACTCCTGACATATGGTTGTCAAGCCTCTGCTTAAAGACCTCCAAAGAACGAGACTCCACCACACTCCTTGGCAGCAAATTCCACTGTCAAACAGCTCTTACTGTCAGGAAGTTCTTCCTAATGTTTAGGTGGAATCTTCTTTCTTGTAGTTTGGATCCATTGCTCCGTGTCCGCTTCTCTGGAGCAGCAGAAAACAACCTTTTCCCCTCCTCTATGTGACATCCTTTTATATATTTGAACATGGCTATCATATCACCCCTTAACCACCTCTTCTCCAGGCTAAACATGCCCAGCTCCCTTAGCCGTTCCTCATAAGGCATCGTTTCCAGGCCTTTGACCATTTTGGTTGCCCTCCTCTGGACACGTTCCAGTTTGTCAGTGTCCTTCTTGAACTGTGGTGCCCAGAACTGGACACAGTACTCCAGGTGAGGTCTGACCAGAGCAGAATACAGTGGCACTATTACTTCCCTTGATCTAGGTGCTATACTCCTATTGATGCAGCCCAGAATTGCATTGGCTTTTTTAGCTGCCGCGTCACACTGTTGGCTCATGTCAAGTTTGTGGTCAACCAAGACTTCTAGATCCTTTTCACATGTACTGCTCTCAAGCCAGGTGTCACCCATCTTGTATTTGTGCCTCTCATTTTTTTTTTGCCCAAGTGCAATACTTTACATTTCTCCCTGTTAAAATTCATCTTGTTTGTTTTGGCCCAGTTCTCTAATCTGTCAAGGTCGTTTTGAAGTGTGATCCTGTCCTCTGGGGTGTTAGCCACCCCTCCCAGTTTGGTGTCATCTGCAAATTTGATCAGGAAGCCCTTGAGTCCATCATCCAAGTCGTTGATAAAGATGTTGAATAAGACCGGGCCCAAGACACAACCCTGTGGCACCCCACTAGTCACTCTTCTCCAGGATGAAGAGGAACCATTGATGAGCACCCTTTGGGTTCGGTCAGTCAGCCAGTTACAAATCCACTGAGTGGTAGCATAGTCAAGACCGCATTTTACCAGCTTCTTTACAAGAATATCATGGGGCACCTTGTCAAATGCCTTGCTGAAATCAAGGTAGGCTACATCCACTGCGTTCCCTTCATCTACCAGGCTTGTAATTCTGTTAAAAAACGAGATCAGGTTCGTCTGACATGACTTATTTTTCAGAAATCCATGCTGACTATTGGTGATCACAGCATTCCTTTCTAGGTGCTCACAGACTGTTTGCTTAATGATCTGCTCCAGAATCTTCCCTGGTATTGATGTCAGACTGACTGGGCGGTAATTATTTGGGTCCTCTCTTTCCCCCTTTTTGAAAATAGGGACAACATTTGCCCTCCTCCAGTCTGCCAGGACTTCGCCTTTTCTCCAGGAATTCTCAAAGATGACTGCCAGTGGTTCTGAGATCACATCTGCCAGTTCTTTTAATACTCTTGGATGCAGTTCATCTGGCCCTGGAGACTTGAATACATCTAAACTAGCCAAGTATTCTTGCACTATCTCCTTAGTTATTCTGGGCTGTGTTTCCTCTGCTGAATCATTTGCTCCAAATTCTTCAGGTCGGGCATTGTTTTCTTTATCGGAGAAGACTGAGGCAAAGAAGGCATTGAGGAGTTCAGCCCTTTCTGTGTCCCCTGTTTGCATTTCACCATCTTCTCCTCTGAGTGACCCTACTGTTTCTTTGTTCTTCCTTTTGCTACAAACATACCCATAAAAGCCTTTTTTGTTGCTTTTAACCTCTCTAGCAAGCCTGAGTTCATTCTGTGCTTTAGCTTTTCTGACTTTGTGTCTACACGTGCTGGCTATTTGTTTGAATTCCTCTTTGGTGGTTTCCCCCCTTTTCCATTTTTTGTACACATCCTTTTTTAATCTTAACTCAGTTAAAAGTTCTTTAGATAGCCACCCTGGCTTCTTTAGGCACCTTCCATGTTTCCGTCTCATTGGTATTGCCTGAAGTTGTGCTTTTACTGTCTCCCTCTTAACAAACTCCCAGCCATCATGAACTCCCTTTCCTTTTAGTATTACTGTCAATGGGATCTCACCCAGCACTTCCCTAAGTTTTATGAAGTCGGCTTTCTTAAAGTCAAGAAATTGAGTCCTAGTATGCTTGGCTGCTCCTTTCCGCTGTATAGTAAACTTCAGAAGAGCATGATCACTTGCGCCTAACGATCCTTCCACTTCTACCCCACTAACCAGGTCATCAACATTGGTTAGGACCAGATCTAAAATGGCTGTTCCTCTTGTTGCTTCTCCCACTTTCTGGACAATGAAGTTGTCTGCAAGGCCAGTGAGGAATCTGTTTGACCTTATGCTCTTGGCTGAGTTTGACATCCAACAAATATCCGGGTAATTGAAGTCCCCCATTACTACTATCTCCCTTCCTTTTGCATGCTTGGCCATCTGTTCCAGGAAGGCATCATCTATGTCCTCCATTTGACTTGGGGATCATGGGAGTTGTAGTCCCAAAACATCTGGAGGGCTGAGTTTGGGAATGCCTGATATATACTAATAGTGAGCATATTCTACAAGTGCCTACCCTTAGTGTACCTAAAATGGTACTATCCATACACAAGGGAGAAGTGTCAGGAGGCTCGAGGTGGGGCGACCCATGATTTTCTGGTGTACAAAAAGATATTTCGTGAGGGGAATGAAGGGAGCTAAAAATCCCCAAACAGCTCAGTGAGCAATAAGCATGCTCAGTGGGCACAGAATACTGCTTGACTCTTCTGCAGGGAGTGAAGGAATGGAATGGAATAGCATAGCCCATGAAAGGGCATGGCTGGCTGACTAGAAGCAGTCCACACTGCAATATTTCGTTGCAGGTCCCCAAACTTGAACTAAACCTCACCCTTTATTCCAGAACTCTGTTGCAGCTCATGTTGTTAAGTGGTCCAGAAGCCTGGTCAGGTCTGCTTCTGTTTCCTTAACAGGATTTTGATTTGACAAAACCAGGAGATGGAGCTTTCTATGCCATTAGTCCTACCACGCACAAGTCAGAGGTTCTTACCCCTGCATCTCCCCAACCAGATAAGCAAGAGGCATTTGTACAGTTCAGGGACGCATTCCAGCCAGATTTGCATCTCCTGAGCAAGACTAATGCTCTGCATTAATATATATAGGAGATCAGATTTTTAAATGTTGTGAAGTTAAACAAATATTAAAGTACACCTGTTGTTTCTACTGCAATCTGGAAAATCTGGTGGTTTCATTTGGGGCGTTTTTTTGTGATGGGTTGTATTTTAATGCCTGTTTGAAATCTTTCTTTTCATTTAAACTGCAAGACTGATATATCACCTCGGATCAGTGATCACATTGTTGTCATTTCAGGTGGTGGCTCTAAGGTTTGGATGTGTGCCACCATAACCTTACCATGGCATTGTTGAGACGTTCAGCCCCACCCCTATGCTTTCTCCTGAGACCCCATCTCTACAGAAACAGCACTGCCCAGACTTAGTCATGAATTTCATTGGTATAGAATGCCATGATTTTCTATTTATATCACATGGCACTTCATTCTCTCCTCTGCCTTTTGATTTTTAAAGCCCACCCACCCTGCCAAACAAGGAAGTGCCAGGATCATGTTGTAAATTTCAGTGACAAATCTACAAGCCGTGTGACCATTTCTCTGGCTGTTCAGTCATGCTATGAACAGGCTATCCAGACTCTAGCAAAATGCTGGGCTAATAAATGCCTGGGTTTTTATGGTGCATATATAGTCTGCAGACATGGCTTTTGGTGCCACAGCTAAAGCAGCACCCCATTCTACCAAGGTAGAATACGCTCAGACTGTATTGTATGAATCAGACTGTACTTTGCATTTTATTACCATTTGACCCCACTGTTGACACACACCTTTTTGGGTCAGAGGGAGAAGACTGGGAAGAGGAGGGGTCGGAAGCTGAAGAGTATTTAGTGAGCTGCCAGAGTCCGTGGCAGAGAGAAGTGCAGAAGCTGAAGCTGGCAAGTGAGAGGAGTAGCCAAGAGGCACAGAAGAGTCTGGTGAAGAGTCACTGGCGTCTCTTCTGCTGTGTGAAAAGCTCCCCTCCCCCCATCTCCCAGAACCAGAAGAGGGCTGAAACAGGCAGAGCAGTGACAGACGTCATGGAAGCATAGCCTCAGATTGCTTGAAAACACCCCTGTGGAGAGGAAGGGACTTAGATGGTTGTGGGAAGGCAGGGACTTTCAGTCTTGGCAACTGATTCATGCGGTAAGACCTACCAGGGATGAGCTGCTGTGTTCATTTGGTCTGACACTAAGACAAGCTTATAAAGAATTAACTCCTACTTTCAACAGTGTGATTTACTGCTGGCTCACTCTTTGACATCCACCAAACCTACAATAACTTGTTTAGTCTTTAAGGAGCCCTAGACGTGGTTATCTTTTGCCACATACATAAAATATGTGTATTTTACAGAACCTTTTATCAATTTTTAGTCAAAACACTATTTCCCCCCAGCCCTCTTATATTTAGGATTGTGGTGCTCGCTGTGTTCTTTACATTGTTGTTGGTTTATTTTTAATGCGACACAAAATCCTGATTGTAAGGAGTTGTTGCAAAACTGTCAATGTCACCAACAGTTCAGGTAAACTTTCTTTATTCTTCTACTCAACCTAGAGACCAACTATTGGGTGGAAAGATGCTCAGTGACTACGAACAAAGGGAGGAAAATCTCTTCACAATGCAAAGCCAAGAGGGCAATGAGAAAATTACATCTGTATTTCCACAGAAGACCCTGAAAATGCAGTGACTCATCACTATGGCAACTGAGACTAAAACATCCCCCCCTGCCCCCCGGAAAGCTGTTTGAAGTATATGAGTGTGTGAAGGAACATCATCTTTATGGTGGCTTTTTGATATTCAAAGGGAAACTCAGGTAAGAATCAGAAGATGAGCCAGAGAAATGCAATTTCTTCAGGTAGCTGTGATTGGTCTTTAGAGGTTTTGTCATTATTTACAGTCCTTCACCTTACCTTGGTTGGATATCTTTTTTTAACGCGCTATATATCCATCATTTACAAGAGAGCAAACACAACCTCTGACCGCAATTCTAGTTTAACTACATGTTAAAATTCCTTTTACTGAGTATAAGATTTGCTCATGTGTTGGATCTGAGAACAGATAATCCTCTCATACAATATTGACTAAGAAATGTTTGTCCACATTTAAGTTGCTATTTTTTTAGCATGTGGTATTAAAAAAAATATCACCAGTGGGTGGCTTAAAATGAAGCTAGGCCACTTTCCCCCCTCAACTCGGATTGAAGCTGGGGTGGGGAACTCATAAAAATGAGGACTTTTTATTTTTCTTTAAAAAATGCAAACTGATGTGGAAATGTGGAGAATTGAATTTAAGATTGGAAAAAAGTAAGAAGCTCAGAAAAACTGAAATTGACTGATTCAGATTCCTGCTTTGCAGGAGATTTGACTAGATGACTGAAATATACTCGGAGTCGAGTGTGAATTTCATGCTCTTTATTCAGCTCACAGTAGCAATGAATGAAACTTTCCCTAAAACGTCTAGCTATATATACATTATTTACACAATTTACACAATTGGCTAATTCCGGGCTGCTCCTGTAGGCCAATCAGGTTGTGGATTCACCTCCTCCAGAAGCCTGATTGGCTGCTCCTGCAGGCCAATCAGGTCGCTGATTCACTTCCACTTGGAGCTGGATTGGGTGGCTCCTGCAGACCAATCAGACTGCTGCATTCTAGATCCTATTGTTCTAGGATTCAGCTCAGTACATAACAATGACCTTCACGGTCCCTTCCAACTCTCCGATTCTATGATTTCCATTCCCGCTGTTTAGTTAAGCCTTTAAGAAATACAACTCTGTACCAAACTGTGCTTCAAAAATGGAATTGCTGTAAACTCTGCATCACACACACCATTTCTACATAACCTCAGACCTTTAAAGCCCTAAACGGCCTCGGTCCTGTATACCTGAAGGAGCGTCTCCACCCCCATCGTTCAGCCCGGACACTGAGATCCAACGCCGAGGGCCTTCTGGTGGTTCCCTCATTGCGAGAAGTGAGGCTACAGGGAACCAGACAGAGGGCCTTCTCGGTAGTGGCGCCCGCCCTGTGGAACGCCCTCCCATCAGATGTCAAAGAGATAAAGAATTACCTGACGTTCAGAAGACATCTTAAGGCAGCCCTGTTCAGGGAAGTTTTTAATATGTAATGCTGTACTGTTTTTAACACTGATTGGGAGCCGCCCAGAGTGGCTGGGGAAACTCAGCCAGATGGGCGGGGTATAAATTTTTATTATTATTATTATTATTATTATTATCATCATCATCATCATCATCATCAAAAGCTACTGGCTTGATTTTTCAGAAATGCTGCATGGATGGGCCCAAGCAGTAGCATTAATACAGTGGTGCCTCGCTAGACGAAATTAATCCGTCCCGCGATTCTCTTCGTCTAGCGGTTTTTTCATCTTGCGAAGCAAGCCCATTGACAGCTTAGCGGATTAGTGCTAGAGCTGTCACGCGGCTTCCAGCGATCAGCTGTTAAGCGGCTTATCAGCGGAACAGCTGATAAGCGGCTTAGCAGCTTAGGAAAAGGGCGAAAAAAGCAAAAAAAACCTGCCAGGGGACGCAAGATTTTTTCGTCTTGTGAAGCAACCCCATAGGGAAATTCGTTTTGCGAAGCGCCTCCAAAACGGAAAAACCCTTTCGTCTAGCGGGTTTTTCGTCTTGCGAGGCGTTCGTCTTGCAGGGCACCACTGTAAGCCTAGACCAGTTGCTAGAAACCGCATAGCTTGGCACTTGGAGGGGGCTCCGTGAGGGTTAATAATAGTTTAGAGAACATTATTCCCATTGCTTTATTCTCATTGGGTGCCAGCCTGGTCAGGACAGAGTAAGTGGATCTACATCCATGACTTTAGCCTCCTGCTCACATTTTCATACGCAGTGAAGGTGCCTTCCTGTTCATAACATTCTGTGACCAGAATACCACAGGGCTAGGGATTTTGCACATGGGGCACCTGCGCTGCAATCTTATACACACTTACATGAGAGTAAGCACCACTCAATGGGATTTACTTCTGAGTAGACACACCTAGGATTGTGTTGCTGGTCCTCCAAATCATGATTTAGATAGGCAGCAGTAGAAAACGTCCCATTTTAAAGAGGAATTTAGGTGTTTGTGTACATATGGGTTTTTTAAAAACAAGTTGATACAATATGTAAGTTTTTGCTCATAGTGTATCATAACTCTCTTCTGTATGTCCCACGTGTAAATATCTGTGTGTGTGTATGGATAGATAAGTAGATAAATAGTACTACTTTGCCATTTATATACAGCTCCGCATATACAGTGGTACCTTGGTTCTCAAACTTAATCCGTTCCAGAAGTCCGTTCCAAAACCAAAGTGTTCCAAAACCAAGGTGCGCTTTCCCATAGAAAGTAATGCAAAATGGATTAATCTGTTCCAGACATGTAAAAGCAACTCCTAAAACAGCAATTTAGCATGAATTTTACTATCTAACAAGACCATTGATCCATAAAATGAAAGCAATAAACAAAGTACTGCAGTCACACAATCAATCTGTAGCTGAACGGGGTTCCACACAGTCACAAAAACAAAACAAAAAGCTGCAAAAACAAAAACACAAAGTAAACAGCAAAAACAGACAGACCTTAGTGTAACACTCACAACGGAGCACGTTCGGCTTCTAAAAAAAGTTTGCAGGCTGGAAAACTTACTTCCAGGTTTACAGTGTTTGGGTTCCAAGTTGTTTGAGAACCAAGGTACCACTGTATTACCTTGGTTAACCTTACCCCAACCCTGCAAGACAGGCTAATATTGCAGGCTAAAAAAACTGAGGCTCCAGTGCGGAGGAGTTGAGTGTCAATAATCCTCAGTGGCAAAGCAAGACTTGTCAGGTTTCTAAGAATGAACTGCTTTTGTTGAGAAATGGTGCCAGCTTTAAGAACCTTCTTACATATTTGCAAAGGATAAAGTTTTGATGAATGAGTCAATAGTATGGACTAATCCTTTGAGCAGATTTCTCTATACCAGCATCATAGATCTGCCTGAGTTCCCCTTGACAGAATTCAGCATGTAGTGAGCAGTTGATATTTCCTTTATATAAATAGAACAGGCAGGTCAGCATTACTTGGTGTTTAAAATTATCTTGGCTTTGCTACACCCTAGAGAAATTAGAACACCCTTTTATGCAGACTTATAAACATACGCATTTGGCCATTGAAAACAAACGGGAATATAATAACCCCCACGCAGAAAACATGACAGAAGCAATGACACGAGCCGAAATTGCTAAGCAACTGAAGAAAGATTTTTTGAAGGCTTTGCAGTCAAATGACTACAGAACTCTGGAGGAGGTTTTGAATCAGAAGCAGATAGATGTGGACACAGTGTTTGAAGTGGAAGATGAGAACCTGGTTCTGGCCTCCTACAAACAAGGTAAAAAGAAGAAGTGGTGACACCAGGATTTAAAGCTTGTGCAATTAAGGAAACAAATTGGCTATTTGTTGTTTAAGGGTGTTTGCACTTTGAAGGTATTGCTGCATTATCTAACCTTCTGGATCAGAGCTCACTTAACTGGTAAGATCGGTATAGAGTTCCCTTTTCAGGTTCAGGACTGCAGGCCAGTGCAGAGGAGGAAGACAGAAGAAACAGCGGGGGGCCAGAAATGTTATAAGGCAGGCCCCAAGTTATCGAGTGTACCAGTGTATTTGCAGCAGGTGGCGCTGTGGTCTAAACCACAGAGCCTAGGGCTTGCTGATCGGAAGGTCAGCGGTTTGAATCTCCGCGACGACGGTATCCCGTTGCTCGGTCCCTGCTACTGCCAACCTAGCAGTTCGAATGCATGTTATGCAAATGTCGGCTCCCTCGGCCAGTAAAGTGAGATGAGCGCCACAACCCCAGAGTCGTTTGCGTCTGGACTTAACTGTCAGGAGTCCTTTACCTTTACCTTTTTGCACCCAGAGGTTAGAGCTGAGTAAGTCTAGTGCTTTTTTTTCTGGCAGTACTTAATGGTACGCAGTACCAGCACCTCCCCCCCTCCATTCCCAATCTTGTGATTTACTTACTGTAGCAACTTCATGGTGTGTACTGGCACTTTTTTCCCTAGAAAAAAAGAAGAACTGAGTAAGGACCGTGTTTTCAACCAGCACCCAGATATTTAACCCTTGAATGTAAATCATTGTTTTAACTGCCCACATATCTTTGCAATAGATCTTAAATTAGAATTTAGATTAAATGCACTAGCTACATGCGAACAATCCAAGAGGCTGTTTCCTTGCCTCCCTTGTTTCTTTGCCCCCTGCATTAGTGGCTTGCTTTGATTTGACAGGGCCCAAATCATCAGCAGATACGCGTCATTTAGGATAGCTTAGTCACAGAGTAAATTCTGGCAGGAATAGAAGGTGACGCTTGCAGGTTGGTGCACCCTGTGTAGCAGTCAGCACAAAGAGAAGAGGGTGCACCCACACTCTGAGACCTTAAAAGTATCTGTACACCACATTTGTAGGTGTATCAAATTTGCTCAGCCTCCTGCCCCAGCTTGACCCTCCAGGCCACTTTTTAAGCTCCCAAGCTTTCTAAGCTTTTAAGTATAGCAAGACATACTTACTGCGTTTCTTTGCCAATAAAAAAGGGGAAAGAAGCAAAAGCAGTCCTGTCTACTGGTGAGAGAAAAAACAGGTTTCCAACAAGAACTGAACACTTGATAACAATCATTTTATTTACCATGTGGTAATCTGATTCAGCTATTGTTTGATTATCAGATCATGTGAAACCTTTCTTCAGTTGTGTAGCTGAAAGGGAAACCTGACAATTACGTAGTAGTTAAAGGGAAAAGCATGCAAGAAAGCAGTAGAATAATATCAGTCTTTAAAAATGTAACTTGGAGGCTGCAATCTTAACCGTATCTACCAAGAAGTGAGTCCTCTTAAATTCAGTGGTGTTTCCTCTCAGGTTACTGAGGTTCAAATAGCAGCCTAACACCCTCCCCTTGAAGACCATAAGTTGCTTTTGAATAAACGTGGATAGGAATTCGCTGCAAGTTGGACGTGCTGGAGGCTGGAGTCCATCCAAAAGCCACAGGTTACCTTTCCCAAATGTAAGACAACTGAAAACAAATCTTGATCTGCCTATACAAGTTTTGAATCTTCATTCTGCGTAAAATGTGTGTCTGTGAGTAGGGATTCAAAGAGTCCCTTGCACGAGCAATAAACACTTTCGCTAACAGATGGGGGGTCCATTTTCTCTGTCCAGCCCCCAGTTCCATATCCTTCCTGTTCCAGAGGGTCATTCGGCCCCCAGCTTTTCATGGGGTACAAGGGACTGCAGCTGGGAGGGAAGCTTCCCTGTGCTAGTGGAAATCAATTCAAAGTTCTCTGGACTGGTTGCTATGGACAAAGGGGAATGCCACACTGTGGGGTCATCAGGACAGGACCTTGAGGCAGAAGCCTGTGGTCCCGTTCATCAAACTGAGCAAGAGCCCTGCTCCCCAAATGCAGCAGGCCTGGATTACCACATTTTGCAGTGAAGTAATGCCCCATGCCACCTAAAGCAGGTGTGGCAAACTTGCAGCCCGGCAGATGTTGCTGAAGACAACCTGTGTTGTTATACCTGCATCAGCCCTGGGCCCTGGCTGTTGACCATGATCGCTAGGGCTGATGGGAATTCTACTTCAGCAACATTGAGAGGCCCAAAGGTTCATTTGAAAACATTTGCAGGATTGATTTAAAATATTTTGTTAGGTTATGATTTGATACCTGTTTATAAATATTAGAAGCAAGTCTTAAGTATAGAGATAATGTAAACAGGGTGGTTGAGAAATGCGAAGATAAAAGTGATTACATATGGAAGTCAGGGAGGGGATATGGGTGGAAGTCAAAATCTCAATTTGAGCAAAGATATATGTGATGAAGAAATATTATTTGGTTGTTATAAAGGAAAAAAGAAAATTTAATAAACATTATATTAAAAAATAAAAAGAGAGAGGCCCAAAGGTTCCCCACACTTGACCTAAAGGGAGGGCACAAGGCCATTTAGTTTGTCTCTAAAGTTTCCCGACGCTGCCAGACATTTTCAAATGAACTGGAACGTAAAGCAGCCATGATGTCAATCCACTCCTTGAATGCAAGGTGTGACGGTTGCAGTGTGGAATTCAGTTACATGGAAGTGTGAACCACACTGCCCCAGTCTGGATACAATTGGAAGGAGGAGGAAGTTCTGGAAATTGAAGATTAGCTTATTGGCAGGAGAGAATGATGTTGAACCTATGGTGCGTATTAACATTCTGGGATGAAGCCATGCAGCTCTACTGGGATGAGGCCCAAGAGATTCAGTGGAGGAAGGGCAGGGAGAGAATAGGTATTTTCTCAGGGCTGTTCGTGTAGTTTAACACTTTTTAGTCTGCAGTTCCTTCAGACAGGTGGATTGTGGACCCTTCAAAGCAGAGACTTCTACCCTCCTTTCTCAACATATAAATATGCAAAAAATCCAGAAATAAGGAATGGTAAAAATTCTTAAATGAATGAAGAACCTCAACATTCATTAAGTTCAGAAACCTCATTGGGGCAATGCTGCAATGAAGCAGGGTGAAGTGGCCTAACATGCACTGGGCTGAGTGGGGTGATAGATGAAGGTAGGAATTTGATGCAGAAGACTTCTTACAGCAGGGAATGGGGCAACTGTGGCCTTCCAGATATTGCTGGACTCCCATCACCCTAGGCAACAGGGCCACTGGTGAGGGATGATGGGAGTGGCAGTCCAGTGACATCATTCCTGGGCCTAGTAAGTGGGGAGGAGGAGACACAATTTGGATTTTGCTTCAGGTAGCAAAGTGTCTTGGGTCGGCAATGCATTTTGGTCAAGCAGTCTTTTGCACGCAGGAGTCCCGATGTGTGAATGAATCACATCTCTACACCGGGAATGTTTTACTCCATCCGAAAGAAGGAATCTGACAAAAGTGCACAATTATTTATGAATGTTTAGTTAAAATAAATGGGGAGTTCTGTATTCGCAGAAGATACGTGTGTGCAGCTGAGCATGCATGGTTCTCTGTGCAAGGGTAAAATTCTATATATTAGAGACACAGATTAATTTAGGTTCAGTATCCCCCTGCCTACAGAAAGATGACCAGCATAAGGTCACACATCTAACCTGGAATGCAGCTGGGTGGTTTGCATCCATCAGAGATCCTTGTTATAAAGACTTCCTCTCTTATCATGACATCATAGTGATCCAGGAAACATGGACTGTGGATGAAATGCTATTCAATGGATTTCATTCATTCTCAGTTAGGGCAGAACCAGGGGTAAAGCATGGAAGGGCAAAAGGGGCTTGGGGGTCCTAGTCTCCACTACTCTATGTGCCATTTCAAACCCTCCCCCCATTCAAGTCATATGTCTTGGCAATTTTAATCCTACCTACCAGAGGCCAATATTTCTGTTAACTGTTTACTGATTGGGAATGATGCTTTTGAAAGGGTCATCATGTACTTACCTGCTTGTGCTTTTTTTTTTTAACCAGGTTATTGGCTGCCTAGCTATAAACTGCAACATTCGTGGGCCACTGGGCTACACTTATCGGTTTTGTACGGCCACCTGGAGAGCCTGAGGGTCCTGCTGAAGCACAAAGCGACAATCAACTGCCGGCCCAATGGCAAAGCAGCAATCCACATAGCATGCGAAGTGGGCAACCTGGATTGCATCAAGATACTTTGCAGCCACGGAGCGAAAACCAACTGCTATTCGCTGAGCGGTCTCGCGCCACTGCATTTCTGTACGACAAAGCTGTCCATCCCTTGCGCACAGCAGTTAATCTGGAGAGGTAAGTCCAATTGCAGGCCATCAGCGCTGTAGCCCTTTGGAGTGCAGAGGAGAGAACAACATGGGTTAGCCCTCCACATGGTGGTGGTGGGGAAGTCATTGCTACTAGAAAGCTAGCATGCCAGGGATGGATTTTGCTTTTTTTCTCCCTGATAAGTTAGCTGTCAAAATATAGGAGATTTCTACATAGCAGCCTATTCAAATAAAGCTGGGAGCCCTGCATGGGCATCCAAAAATGGTATATTTCTTTGACATGGTTTTATGCACATTTTAATTCTTCCTAAAATATAGTGACACTTTGTCTTCAAATATCTAAAGACATACAGAAGAGAGGTAAGGCTTGAGCCTTATAAAACACTATCCTTATAAAACACTATCATGGCATTCTCCCCTCCAAAAAATAAATTTAAAAATCCTGGGAACTTTCACTTGCTAAGGGTGCTGAGAATTGTTAGGAGTCCCTTGTTCCCTAAGATGTCCATTATTACATTTAGTAAAAGGCTATATGAACAGTGTCATGTTTATCCCACATGATGCCAATAACGTCGACAGCAGGACTAAGATTGCTGCCATGAGGAATTGTGGGAAAGTCCAAGGGGCTCCTTAAAATGCGGCGTCAGCTGAAATGCTACATTCTGAGTGTGACCTACTTTCAGTACGGAAACTACTTTGTAGAGCAAGTAGTCATCCTAAAGCAATATGGAACTACCTTGAAAGGAGAAATAACAACAACACTGGACTCTTCAGCTGCAAATGAAATGGAAGGGAACGTTTAAGTAAACCTTTACATTAGTGTCACTAGATTTTTTTAAAAAAATCTTAGTCAATGAATCATATGTTTTTAGTTGCTTGATCGATATAAACTTGCAGTTTCACCAGTTCTGGTCTCCCTTCACTTCTTTGTTGTAGCCTTGTTGTGTTTTTAAGCATTGTTGCAAATGAAACTTCCAACTGCAAATGGAGAAAAACAATAGTTCTGAGACAAGAAACACACTTTTCTTTGTTCTTGAACTACTGGGATTTGCAACAAATTGTTGCAGTGTGGCTTGATTTTATTCAGCCGCTCCATTCCATTTCCCTGCAAAAGTCAGTCCACATCCCCTTGTCACTGAACAAGCTTAGTCTTCATTGGGCTATTTTGGGGTGCCCCCCCCACCTACGGATCCTTCCTTCTTCTGCATGGGTGCTACGTAAGCAACAACATGCCCCATCTGAACTTCAGAAATAGAGGACTGATGACTGCTGCCCAATTATGGGGGGACAGACACCTTTTAAGATGATTTAAAGTTTTTTTAACAGATTAAAACCAGCTATGCTTTAAATGCACAAATGGTGAAAAGCTGTTGTTTAGATTTTTAAAAAGCATTTGGAAACTTCTGCATGAAATCAGCAGGCGGCACATTTATAAGAAAGAGAAACACTTCATATCAGGGAGGGTCAGTTTCTGTATTCTTGAGAGTTGTCCTGTTCTCCAAGTAGAGCAGTGGTTGTAGGACCAGGAAGTATGTGCTAGTGATGATGATGATGATGATGATAACATCTATACCACCCTTTATATGAGAATCACAGGGCAGTTTACAACATAAAACAGCACAATTATACTATTACTGCTACTATGTAGTAGTAGCAATAGTTAGATTTAGATAGCTGCTCATCAGTAAATATTCCCATGGCAGCAAACCATTGTTAAAGGACTGTTAATAATGACTAAAATCAACAATGAAAGTTAACAAGCTGGGGATAGCTGAGTTGGTAGAGTATGAGACTCACAGGGCTGTGGGTTCAAGCCCCATGTTGGGCAAACGATTCCTGCATCGCAGGGGGTTGGACTAGATGACCCTCATGGTCCCTCCCAACTCTACAATTTCATAACTTTATGATTCTAAGACACTTACATACCTTCCACTGCACCAGAGACAACATAAAAAACTCACTGACACATGGGGTGCATATACTGATTGTCCACTAGATGGGGATGTTGTTTCAAGTGAAGTATATATATGTGGAGACTTAAGCAAGCCTCAGAAGGTCGCTTTGAGTTTGACAAGATTTCTAGACAATAACACGCAGTCCATGACTGTGTATGTGGCATCTAGCTGTGTATATTCAGCAAAAGATGTGCAGGTGTGATTGCAGCACATGAAAACTTATATCTGGGCCTGGCTACTTGATATTTACAGGTGCTTTTACATGTAAAAGACTTGAGCAGGGTGACCATGTGTCATTTATTGGAAAGGCTGCCCTGGTCCAAGTCAGGTTTAAAGATAATGAACCCCAAAGTAGGGGAGTGGGTGGGGCCCTGAAGTTGCCCATCAACAGGTAGCAGCGTCTGGACAACAGTCAGAGGAAAAAAAATCAGTCTTTCCCATTATGGTGAGATGCATTTCTGTCTAAATTACAGTAATCATTCCTAAATTTGCATCTATATGTATACATTAACATTGGCCTAGGGTAGAGTGTATGTATTAACATATAATGCTTAGCATATGTGGATATTCAATTGGCATCTGTATTGGATTTGAAACTGGTGTTTTTAAAAAGATAATTGTTTTTAACCAGGTTTTGGTTTTTTACACATGCAACTGCTTTACATACATTTTTATTGCATCGTAAAATTGCCTCAAGTTGTATCACTGAAGGAGATTGATAAATTAAATCAATAAATAATATGGAGATTTTATGCAAACAGGTGTCCTCTTTTTTTCCTGGAGAGTGGACAGGCAAGCAGGTAGATGCAGTCCCTCTTTTGGAGTGATACGTTATACGGCTCCAAACTAGACCAGAATCACAAATTTGGCAAACCCATCTTTCCAACTTCCTCCGTTAGTGATGGTGGGGGTGGGAAGGCATTCAAACACGCAATCTTCCTCATTTGTTTTGAGACAGACAATCCTAATAACACAACATAAAGGGGGGGTGGAGGATATTTCTAATTGTGTCTTTATGTAGGAATTGATTTCTCCATTTTAATCAACTAAAAAGGTTCCTGCAGTTAATTAGGTGCATAGTTAAACAAATAATAACAATCCATGCACGTACTCATAGAAAAACTGTAGATTGCAAGCCCCATCATAAAAGAGGTATATTTTAAATCTTTTCTGTCAGAAAGCAAGGAATGCCATGCCCAAGATTATCCCTGCTTGCAACACATGGCTGCATCATCTAAAATCAGGGGAAGTATGTTTCTTGCATTTCAACAAATGCAAATACATGCAAATGAAACTAGCTGATTAATTAATTGACTAAAACTCATGCAATTAATTAACATTTCTGTAGTCAGGTGGCAGTCGTGGGGGGAAAAACATTTGCCCCAGTAAAATTGCTGTTATTTATTTCATACAGCTCAGCAAGTATATACCTTATTTTTCTGTGTATAAGACTAGGTTTCCCCAAAAAAAATAATGTCCAAAATTTGGGGGCGTCTTATACATGGGGGCCATCTCCCTCCCATATTCTTAAATGGAGTCCCCTAAAATAGGGGCCATCTTAAACACGGGGGCGTCTTATAGATGGAAAAATATGGTATGTGTCTTTAACGTGGAAAAATAAAACCTCTTTCCAATGTTCTCTCTCTCTTTTCCTTCAAACAGGCGCAGACGTGAATATAAGGACTAACAACCAAGAGGCGGAAACTCCCCTCCACACTGTTGCTCGTTATGGTATCCCTGAAATGGTGGGCTTTTATGTAGAACAAGGAGCTGCGGTTGACTGTCGAAATGCCCACAGAGAAACGCCTCTGGCCTGTGCGGTCTATTGGGCCCTCAATGGCAAGGAACAGACATACAGCGCAGATCACCACCTGATCTGTAGGATGCTGATCGACTATAAAGCCGACGTCAATTCACGGGATGAGGATTTCCGAACGCCTCTCCACAAGGCTGCTTGGAACTGTGACCGCGTTCTGTTGGACATGCTGCTCGAGGCAGGAGCTGAGGCCAACTTCATGGACGACAACGGATGCGGCCCTTTGCAATATGTCCTGAAAGTGACAGGTGTGCGGCCGAGCGCCCAGCCAGAATTCTGCTTCCAGCTGCTTCTCAATTATGGAGCTGCCAGGATATATCCTCCACAATTCCATAAGGTGAAAGCTTGTGTCTGCATATTACATACATATGCATCTGTTTGGATCAGAGATGAGAAACTGCGTGAATGGAAGTTTGTGGTCTTCCGCCTCTCAGATAGATTGTAAACATGTCCTAATTCAGTTTGGGGCATTGGTTGGTTTCTCAACATCAGGCCTTGCAGGTGCCTTTAATGTTTTGCAAAAATGCTCTTGCATGTCTTTTGCAAGGCTTTCCGCCATCTGGGTCTAGTAAAGCCCAGATCACAGGTCAATGCTTTTCCTTTCTAAATTTGATTACAGGCTGTTCTTTCTTTCTTTCTTTCTTTCTTTCTTTCTTTCTTTCTTATTAATCTCCTTGCTAGAAAAAAGCAGAAGGAATTGCTTTTATATAGTTTTACCTTGAACGCAGGCACGGGGAAGCTGTGACAGATGGGGGTTAATATGAGAATTAAAAAAAAAAAATCATTCTTCATGAAATGCATGCAGGTAATTCTAGCATGATGAGATGAGCGCCTCTAAAACATCTGTTTAATACGGATAGAGTTAGGATGTCAAAGTTCCAACCACTGCATATACTTTAATGGCAGAAATAGTATGCCCCAGGTCACTTCTTCCAGCGCTGCTCTCCTAAACTACTCTGGAAAAGATGTCTTGAGGACTGTAGGCAGCAGTTATTTTCTTATGGAAAGTAATTATTCCTTGCACGTGGTGAAAAATTCTTTGGTGCTTCATGTTTTTCAACTGCTAGCTTGCTTTGCCACCCTGGATCTGGCTTCAAGTTAATAACCATCCATTCATCTGCGAAAGCATAGAATTGTAGCGTTGGAAGGGACGCACAGGATCATCTGGTCCAACCCGCTGCAATGCAGGAATCTCAGCATACAGTAGTAGTACAGAACCTCAAGCCTGGAAGCCAAATGCGAATCACTTATCTGGTCCATGGCACTCTTGCCAGAACATGCCCCCTTTCCTTTGCTTGTTCCCCACCCCTGCCATAAAACTCTTCTTTACAACCATGAAGACTAGAAGTTGCTTTAAAAAGCAAAAAAAGAAAGCTGAATTTTCTTAAGGTGCTGAATTTTCACACCAGGTACTGTAGTTACATGGCAATCTGTGGGTGGATGGAATTGGCGCAGCCTTAGAGTAACACCCACTGTATGCCTCTAGGTGTATTAGTTTGTTACAGCAAAACTAGGCAGAAGCAAACTATGATTGTTTCAAGCTATTGAGTATAGCTGGGACTGATTCTTATAGGAATTGCCTATTAACAGGGTGGTATTCAATGCTAATCCTACTCAGAGTGGACTCATTGAAGACAGCAGACATGACTAAGGATTGCAGTCAACAAAGCCCTGCACAGAATATACCTATGGAAATCAATGAACCTGCACTAGTAATAATTATTAACTCCAACAGGCCAATAACATTGAATGCCACCCCAGCTTGGGTTCATTAACTGAGCAAGTCTATTCTGAGTAGGACTTAGTTGACTATTCTTACTGCTCTGTACTGGAGAAGAGAAGGGAAGTGATATTGCTCAGTGAAGAAGAAGGGCAAAAGCTTTAAAGAAGAAGAAGAAGGGGGGGGGAACAGTTTGAGGAGATCAGCAAAATCCAAATAGGTGGTGTCTGTTTCTCTTAGCAGGTTTTGCAGGCCTGTTGCTCTTATCCCAGAGCAGTTGAGGTTATTGTGAATACATATGAACACATCAAGTCCACAGCAAAATGGAGAGCAGCTATACCTGATGATGTCTTTGAGGTAAACACAATGATTTCTTGAGTTGCTGATTAAAAAAACACACAGGTAACCTCTGTGTATTAGTACTTTAATCTGGTTCTATGTGAAAGAGAACGTTTAGTAGGAAATGAAAGTTGGAGAACTCTGGTTAGTCAGGGATCACCAGCAGCATCTGAAGGACACCCCCTTGGCTGCCTCTGGTTTAAACTGTAGTTATTGAACAAGCCTGGATCATAATATACAGTTGATCCTATTCAGTATCATGTCCAAAAAAGGCTATTTCATTGAGTGACAGCTTCAGAACATTGTTCTGACTTGGCCAGCTTTGTCCTGCTCAGTTAGGAGACATCAAATTGCATGGGAGGAATGTGATATCTAGAGCAATTTTCAATCGTTATTTTAGCTGAAGTTATGTGGGGGCCGTGCGGTGCATAGAAAGATATGGTCTCACTTATTAGGTTATTAGGCCGCTATTCAAATAGGTCGGAGCTGGCCCTACCACTGGACATAGTGAGCCACCTGCCTTAAGGTAGCAGATCCTGGGGAATGCTGGCAATGTGGATGTGCTGGAGACCAGAAATATTTGTGCCTGCTGCCCTTAAGTGTGGTGGAGGGTTCTGCCATGTCTCCAGTGCTGAAATAAAACTGAACTGCCAGTCCAAATGGAATGGGGAGGTGGGTGTGGGTGTCTTGACTCAGGCGGCAAAATGTCTTGTGCAAGCCCTAAGCAGAATAATGATTATTTATACATTATTTTGCTTTTGCAGATGTATAATGAATTCTACGAATCTCTGTTTGAGGTGTGTGATAACACACCAAGATCGCTCAAGCATCTAGCCAGATGTGCTATTCGAAGAATATTGTTCGATCGATGCCACAAAGGAATCCCTTTACTTTTCATTCCAGCGACACTGAAGAATTATTTGCTCTTAGAACCAGAAGGAATATTGTACTGAGTTTGTCCAGCAACCCAATTCTGTAAAACTGGGGTTCACTTGCATGGTAGAAGTTAAAATCCAAGGGTTCCGTGATATCACCCAGAACGAAAGGTCATGGTCAATTTGTATACAAAGACTCATTTTACATCTGTGGATTACACTAAGTTCTCGAATTTGCTGCAGCCTGAACACAAGCCTATTTCATAATCCATTTCACTCCAAGCTTGTGTTAAAAAGAATATACATGGAACTCTGGAAAAGAATTAGGTCAGCTTTTCCATCTGCTTTCAAATCTAAATAATGACTGAGCTATGCATATCAGTGCTTTGAAAAGACTAGCTTTCAGTGACCCATACAAAACAAATATCATAAAGACTTATGCGCTAAATTAAAAGACCATGTTTTTATTTGAACCTTTAGAATTCAATATACTAATAAACAGCCACATTCTCTGAGTGGATCCTGCTTTGGCCCCAAACAGCATCATTCATGTCAGGGATGATGGGAGATGTAGTCCAGCAAAAGCTGGGGACTCAAGTTTGAGAAACACTTGCCTTAGGAGATGGATGCTTACATGTTTATAAATGTGCACCAGCACTTTCTGGAAGAGATTATGTAATCCAATGACCATTCTAGCAGGAGGTTGGCATGTGCTTAACCGAAAGGCCGCTTCACATGTAACAGATTGGTGGAGTCATTTTGTCTGCAACAAGCAGAGGGAAAACTACTTTAAAAAAGAAAAAAACAAGGGTGTTTGTGTTAAACAGCCATATTGATGAGCGAGAAAACAAGGCCTGCCACAGTTCCCCCATGGCATGTACATGCAGTAAAGAGGGCCAGTCTTCCTATCATGGGGCTCCCTGCAAAAAAAACAACTGGTAAGTAGTGTGCAATGTCTTCAATTAGTCCATAATGGCTAAACCTGCTCTAAAACAAGGAGATTAAAGGAAAGGAGCCTGTCAGGGAGATGGGTCTCCTGCTGAGAACAGGACAAAGGTGGGGAGGAGTCATATTTAAAATCTGAATGTATAATTCTATACTTTGATATTGACAGACTGCATTTTGGAAACAGGAGAACAAAAAGGTGATTTGGATCTGTCACTGTAGCTGACACTTCCATGCTGTGAAGGAAGAAAAAAAACTTGTCACTGCTATCCCTAAATGCCCTCCCACTTTTGTCACCACCCTCCTCTCTCTCTGTTTTTTTTTTTTTTTAATTCTATGGGCATCTAGCCTTACTTCAAAGTTTTGTTCTAAGCAGGTGCTAGATTATACCCATTGTGGCTCCTGACAGGGAGCCCAGCAGGATCTCACTGATTATAGTGGTAAGAATTTGCAAGCTGTTCAATATCAGAGCAAAACTGGCTTGTGCCCTTTCATTGCCGCTCTTCATTTGTGGTGAAAGGCCAGGAGGAAATAAAACCCTCCGGCTTTTGTTGTGGTGGTTGTTGCTGCTGCTCCAGATGAGTTTCACTGGCCTGTCTTGATTTGTCAGCTCACACAAGCTCGAGAGAACTGACCAAAAACTTGGGACACACAAAACATGGATTAGTTGATGTGACAGTTGTGCATGCAGATGCATAGAAAGGCTTGCAGAAGTCTCTGCTCCCTGGCATTTTGCTATGGCACACTTGCAATTTTTGTCACACTCTTGCAGAATAATAATAATAAAAAAAATAGCTGTCTTGCCAAAGCCTACAGGACCGCCTCATAACCAGGAATAAATATATTGCCCTAGGGGAAATCCTATTGAGATTGAAAGTTTGCAGAAATGTTAAATCAACTGAAATCTTACACAGTTGGCGTAAGATTCAATTGGCAGTCCAGATTCAATCATCTTCATTCATAGAGTGGTAGGGGATGTTCTTTGCCTCGGGCGGTAAGAGATCTTGAGCCAGCCCAGAGTACCACTGTGGAAAATGATAATGTTGCTATTCAAAGAGATCATACATAACTGGTGCAAGAGAAAGCACTGTTGACCTTAGTTACACATCTAAAGTCCCTGACAAGTTTAAGAGCTGGAAAACTGATGTCAAATGGTTTAGTATCATGAAATAATGTAATACTCAGGTGGTATCTCTATTCACAGTGTTCTAAGTACTAATCTCTGGTTTAATTCATATAATGAAACTTTTTGTTTTTCACACCATACATTTAAAGCCATGGCTTCCCCTGAAGAATTATGGCAGCTGTAGCTCATTACAGGTGCTGAAAGTTGTTAAGACACCTCATATTTCCTTCACAGAGCAACAATTCTCAGAGCTCCCTATGAAGAGGGATGGGTTGTTAAACCACTCTGGGCTTACAGCCGAGTATAGACCACTTGAAATAGGTTTGCAGACTCTTATCTGAGGTAGCCATGGTGAGAGGTGAACCAGGGTGGCCTTTATTCCAGATTAGTTAACTGAGAAAACTTCAGTCTCTGACTCCATCCATCCTTGACTCTGGCTCTTCCAACTCCCACCACATGGCCCCTGACAGATTAACCCCAAGACAATGTAACCTTCAGGGGGGGGGGGAGAGGTTGCCTGCCCCTGGTTTAAGCCATTGCTCAACATTTGGGGACACACAAAGACAGCAATTATGAAGAGTTTCTTTTGTTCGTTTGAAGACTGTCTTTTCTTCACACTGACTAAACACAGTCAGCTGCATCACATCCAGGGTAACAGGTGTAGCTTTTAGGCTCCAGCACATCTCTCTTTTGTACTTGATTTAATTTTAGCAATTTCCTGAGCGTGTAAACATGTGGTGCTAATGACATCATAATGACATAATTGCAGGTGGGATAAGTGAATTGGGAGGCTGAAAATGGGCAAATACAGCTCTACTAGGTCTTTTTGTCTTAGCTGAGAGAATCTGTTTGCCATATTTTCCAGGGGACACATTTCGAAAAAAGTAATTTTGTTTAAAGATGATCTGAGGATGATTTTGCCGCCTGAAGGTTTTGTGTGTGTGTTTGTGTGTTTGTGTGTTTTGGTTGGCCAGCATTTGGCCAGCAGGGGGCAGCACATGACCATTAGACGAGCTAGAGGTCCACAGCCTTTCAAGTTACACTGACTACACAGTGAAAACAAAAATACATTTGGTTACTCTGAACAATTATATATATATATATATTTGGTAGTTTTTTTAATAAAGGAATGCACCAACCATACAAAATGGGTATCTACATAATACAAAAGCATTTGTTGTTCTACTTACACACACATAGGACATAGGATGCAGCCAATTTGCTGAATATAACTAGATCCGGGTCTAATCAATGTCTGTATGGGAGGCTGCCTGAAATCTACATATGCCACCTTAAGTGCCATGGCAGAAGAAAGGCAGGATATAAATGAATTTAAACAATAATACCCCAAAATATTATGCATAGGGCATAGGTGATAACTAACAACTGCAGAACAAATAACAAAATACCACACACCCAGTATTATATCCATTAAATTCCAGGCAGATATATAAAACAAGTGAGCTCCCTGCAAGTAACTGCTATTGCCGTCAAATATAACTAATGCAGGTTTCTTGCAGGTATGTGGAATGAGGCTACTATGTTTACCTTATGCATGATAAATTTGTTGTTTTCAGCAAGGAAGGGATTTTTTTCTCCCATTGGTCAGCCATCTCTCGTATGAAGAAAAACATCAACGGATATCTGCCATGTAGGAAACTTTGTGAAACGTAATGTGCAACGTCGCCCTCTTCACCCGAAACTCAAATGCACCAGTGGAGTCAAGTAGGCACACTCTTGTACTTTACTTACAGATATGCTGCTCTTTCAAATGAAAACTTTTAGCTCAAAAATTGGCGTAGGGGTGACTGGGGAGTAAAACTGGGGCTGAGGTCTGTTGTTCGTAGCGAAATTTCTTAGGGTGATATGTGGCCTTCCTGTCTTGTCCGTCTGTTCCTCAGGACTCTACCCAGGGTGTACCACACCCCTGGCCTTGCCCCTCACTGACCACACGCCACCCCACCCTCGTCCTTTTGCCTGATTGAAATGTGTCCTTGAACTGTGATGGTATCTCTTTTTTGTTCGTTTGCTTGCTTGGAGAGTTGTGACTGTGTCAGAACCCTCTGACTTATGTAGTTGTGAAGTCTTCTTTTTTTTCTTCTTTGGCGATCACTCGTAGTCACTTAAGATTGTCTTCCATGAACACGATCTTAACAGTAAGTGACTGTGGAGGCCAATTCTGGATCCACACGTCCTTCCACAGTGGGGACATAGGTTTCTGGGTGGGAGTTGATCACAGTGAGGGTTTGCCAAGCGTGCCTTCCTCTTAGCATGTTTCTCCCTTTAGTACTGAGTTCGAGTGTCTTCAAAGCCCATGACAACTTTGGTTAAAGGCTGTTCTCCAATTGGAGCGCTCACAGGTTTCCCAGTTGTCGGTGTCTATGCTGCATTTTGTTAGATTTGCCTTGAGAGAGTCTTTAAACCTCTTTTGTTGACCACCAGCATTACACTTTCCATTTTTAAGTTTGGAATAGAGTAGTTGCTTTGGAAGATGATATTCAGGCATCCTCACAACATGACAAGTCCAACGAAGTTAATGTTGAAGAATCATTGCTTTGACACTGGTGATTTTTGCTTCTTCCAGTACACTGGCATTAGTTTGCCCGTCTTCCCAAGTGAAGTGTAAGAATTTTCGTTGATGGAATCTTTCAAGGAGTTGGATCCTCTTATAGTCTTAAGGAGGTACCCCTCACAAACCTCTTAAGCAATTTCTCTACATACAAATGAAACCATTTTTTAGCAGAGTTTGCTTTCTGGCGGCTGGCATAGTGGGTCTGCTTTTAAATTAAATGTTAGAAATGACATTACTGAGGAACTGCTTAAGGTAGCTGCACACTGTTGAATCCCTTTGTTTTCTAATATGCCTCAGGTATAGTGTCATTCCTGGGCATTTGTGGGGCCGGGGAATGGTGGCTTCAAGCAAAGGCCACCATTATTTCCCCCTCAGAATGTCCTGAGATAATGCTCCAGGCTGAGGCATTATTGAGAGCCAGTGTGGCGTAATGGTAAACCTGGTAAAGCAAGGTTCGAATCCCCATTCCGACATGAAGTTCACTGGGTGACGTTGGGCCACCATCTCTTAGCCTGACCTACCTCAGAGATTATTGTGAGGCTGAACTGGGGAGGAAGAGAAACATGTACACCACTTTGAGCTCCTTGCGGAGGGGGGGGGGAGGCAGTATATAAATCTAATAAATAATTTTATTTTATTTTTTAAAAATGGCTGCCACCAGGTGGCAGCTTCCTTAAGAAGTGCTGTTGCTGCTACCGCCTCAGGGACAGCAGAAAACAAACAGCCCTGCTTTGACTACTCCATTTGCCCTGGTAAGCCCACCCACCCGCTTCCCAGCAACCAAACGGCCCCTCAAAAATTGCCAGCATTTTTACTTCTAAGTTCCACAGTAAAACTAATTGAAAAGCCCCCACCCCCCACCCCAAATGCACTAATGCCAGAACGAACATCGTTGTTTGAGTGAAGTTAACACAAATGCACTGCCCAACAGGCAGCAGTAGCATTTTCTATCTACAGTGGTACCTCGGGTTAATAACTTAATTCGTTCTGGAGGTCCGTTCTTAACCCAAAACTGTTCTTAACCTGAAGCACCACTTTAGCTAATGGGGCCTCCCGCTGCCACCATGTGATTTTTGTTCTCATCCTGAGGTAAAGTTCTTAACCCAAGATACTATTTCTGGATTAGTGGAGTCTGTAACCTGAAGCCTCTGTAACCTGAAACGTATGTAACCCGAGATACCACTGTATTGGCTTTCTTATTTATGTATTAATTTATTGCACTTACCGTATTTTTCGCACCATAGGACGCACTCTTCCCCTCCTAAAAAGCAAGGGAAAATGTGTGTGCGTCCTATGGAGCGAATGCAGGGGGGAGGCAGGCGGGAAAAGACCCCAAGAGCTGCACACAAGCTCCGTGCGCTCTTGCGGGCTTTTCCATAGGAGGGAGAAGGGACTGACTGGCCGCATCAGTCCCTTCTCCCACCTCCCAGAAAAGCCAGAAGAAGCAGCGATCTCTTTAAAGGGCTTGCGCGGTTCTGTGGGCTTTTGGGAGAGGTGAGGGAATCCCCCCACCTCCCAGTAAAGCCAGGAAAGGCCTGCGCAGCATCTCCCGGCAAGGAGAGGCTGCACGGGGCTAAAGGGGAAGCCAAAACAGCGAGCGGGATCCATCCCGCTTGCTGCTTTGGCTTGCTCCATAGCTGCGCGCAACCGCTCCGGCAGGGAGAGGTTGTGCGCAGCCTGTACGCTGCTCTTTGGGGCTGGGGGAATTTTTTTTTTCTTGATTTCCCCCCCTAAAAACTGGGTGCGCCCTATGGTCCGGTGCGCCCTATGGTGCGAAAAATACGGTATATGCCATTCCCCCCCCCCAGGACCTTCAGAGGGTGTGCCCATGGTTCTCTCTTTCCCTCTTTTATCCTCACAATAACCCTGTGAGGTAGGGAGCCAGCGACTAGCCCAAGGTCACGCAATGAATTTCAGGGCTGAATGGGGTTGACACCCTCCTAGTTGCACCTCACTAGTTTTCTGGGCAATGACGTCTCTTGCAGGGACATGGCAGGTCAGGCCCACAAGGAAACACAATCTGGACAGGTGTTGGAGTATTCGTGAGAGCAGCACGTATAATATTATACGGCTGCTTCACTGCGTAAAAGAGGGATTCTGTGAATCAGTCCTGCGTCAAGTGGCTCAAGTGATCATCCGCGTGTTTTCTTCTCCAGAAAATCCTCTTTACTACAGCCGTGCAATGAATGCAGCTGGTTCAGCTTGCTTTACACTTCAAGTGTCAGAGCCCAAAATAGCCCCAATTATACGCTAAGGGGAGTCAGTTGCTTAAACAGGGCCAAACTACATGTTTCTGCTAATTGCTTTTTTTTGAACATGTGCCCAACACCTGTCTGGAGCCCTTTTCAACAAAAAGCAGCCACAGGGGAGGGCGGGTGACGGGGTCCATGGCATAGGGAACATTGTGGGGTGGGTGGATTAACCCTGAAGGTGCTGAGGAAAATATCAGTTTGGGGAGGTGATGGGGGGGGCAAAACTGTGCTGCAGGAAATGTTTTTAAAGCTCTGTCTCTATGCTGTGGTCCTGATCCACATCACTCCCCCCTCTCCTGCTGCTTTTTGTTAATGAATACACATATGAAAGAGCATCAGAACATTGCATAATACCCAGGGCATTAGGATCAGCGGAACTAAAATCATATTCCTAGTTTCCAGGAAGTAAGTCTTGTGCTTATTTCTGACTGAATACTTTGCAAAACATGTTGGGCTTTAACAGAGCATCTTTGGCCAGTTGAAATGCAAACCTTCAGTTTTTAATTTGAAATGCAAACAATCTATCTTGCAAAGGAATGCTACCATTTAGATTGACGTAGGAACCCCGTCAAAGAAAAGAAAAGAAGTATCAAGCCTTTGCTTGATTATTTCCCATATTCTCCGACTTCCGTCTAGGATAACCTGTACCAAATAAACTTGGAAACCTCATTATTACCTCATTTACCTGCCAGAGCAAGGAGGCTCTGTGACTTGCCCTGATGATCTGGAAGATAAGCCCATCACTCCACCTCTGAAATCAAGTTCCTGAACTGTGCTCTCCTGCACGCCTCCACCATTTGGGTGTCATTTGGGTTGTCATGGACAGGCTGGATGCAGATGAGTGGTGGGAGGCACCAGTTGGGGAACTCCCAGGAGAAGAAGACCCCAGAACCAGGGGATTGGTGGTGGGATGACAATGAGTGGACAGAGGGAGAAGAAAAGGAAGACTGGGAGGAGGAGGTGTCGAAAGCTGGAGGGGTACAGGGTTTGGGGAACAGGAAGAGGCTGTTGCAGAGAGCAGTCCAGAAGTGGAGGCAGAAGAGAAGGTTGGGTGCACGGCAGGAGATAGAGAGGAAGGCTGCTGAAGAAGCCAGAGAGTCTCCCCCTCCTGCTGTGACCAGCTCCCCTCCCCTCTGGTCCCCAAGACCCCCAAGAGAAATGAAGAGGGAAGAGTAGAAGGGGTTTGTGTGCAGGCAGAGTTTGTGATTGCTTG
Source organism: Podarcis gaigeae (assembly GCF_964106915.1). Taxonomy (NCBI): domain Eukaryota; kingdom Metazoa; phylum Chordata; class Lepidosauria; order Squamata; family Lacertidae; genus Podarcis; species Podarcis gaigeae. The sequence goes on from NC_139688.1 coordinate 28,722,868, forward strand.
GGAAAGACCCTGGAGAGGAGGAGGCTTAGAAAGTCAGTTCTCACAATTGTCTCGTTGGAGCAAGACCTACTGAGTAGAGTTGCTGGGATCACCAGGCCTGCACTGTTTGGGTATCTTGAATGAATGAATGAATAATTAATACTTATAATGCACCCATCTGGCTGGGTTGCCCCAGCGCCTCTGGGTGGCTTCCAACATATATTAAAAACATAACAGAACGTCAAAGATTTAAAACTTCCCAATACAGGGCTGCCTTCAGATGTCTTCTAAAAGTTTTGTCGTTCTTTATCTCCTTGACATCTGATGGGAGGGCAGCCAGCATCTGCCAAGAATGCTGCTGCTGCCATAGTTAAGCCCATCCCTCCTACAAACTTTTTAATTATTTCGTCTCCTGAAAAATTGCCAATGTGCCCATTGGGGGGGGGGACAGTTTGCTCAGCTCTGGCGTTACCCACACTGCAGTTAAATTGCCACAAATCAAGGTTTACTCAGGAAACGCTGCTCAAATGCAATGGACCAGCAAGGACATTGTGTGCCACTCTGTAGAAAAGTGAGCAACATTCCAAAGGACGGTGATTCCACTGGAAAGGACCAAGATGAGAGCAACCCCGGGCAATGCTGCCATGGCAAGGAGACATTCTGTGGACTCTTCCTGTGTGACCTGGTGGAGTTTCAGACATAAGCTTCCTGATGCAGGAAGGAGCCATGCTAGTTTGTCCCCTGGATCACACACCTGGTGCACTTCCAAACTGTTGCTATTTTGGGGTCAGATTCAGTCACGCACTGGCAAAATCAGGTTGCGCAGTTGTAGTAGATTGAGAGCTCTTGCCCCAAACACCCACCTTCCCCAAAGAATGGTCTTCCTTTGCTGTAGGGAGGGTGATGGGGGAATACACCAGGGAGGCTTTCTTTGATGGAAATACCCCAAGATCTACGGATAAAGGGTAGTGTACAAATTTAATAAATAGTAAATAATAACACTCCCCCCACAAAGAGACCTGAAAAAAATGCATATTAAATTGTCGACGTTATCTATTCTTCCTGCAAACAAATCAGGATAAATACTCAATGAACAGAATCTGAAGGGCTCAGCATACCTTGTCACCTTTTATTGATTTATTTCACAAGGTTTTATATACCGCTTAAACAGGAAAAAAACCTGAAGTGGTTTATAGCAACAAAATAAAACATATGCAAGAAAGTACTTATAATGAATACTTAAAAAAACAAGTAGACGTATTGTAATTTATCAAAATATAGGTAAAAATCAACAGTTTTTCGAATCTCAGCCCCCTCAATTTGGGGAGGCCCTCAGCCCCCTGCCCACCAATACTGAGTGGGCTGAAGCTCCTTCCACCCCCTATAGTTGGGGCTCCTGTTGGCTAACATTTATAGGCACGGAATTCCAGAGATTAGGTGCTGCCCCACGAAAGAATGAATTCCTTGCAATTGCAGGGTTGTTTAGTTGTTTGTGGTCTTTTCTACACATTCAACACAATGCAGAGCAGTAATATGCTAGAGGTATAAGGGGGCATGCAGCTGGCTAGAGTGGACTGCATAACATTAGGCTGCAAGTGGGGGATCTCATTTTTGAATGCTCCCCCTTTGGTAAAAGAAAAGAAATTCACAAAAATAGAAAACCAGCACAACAGGAAAGGGCTAGAATACTTCTCTCTAATGTGATAGTCTTCTATTTGTAGTTTGTTTACATGGAGAAGTATTCAAAATCAGAATGCCACCCCTCCTCCTCCTGTCGTCTACAGTGGTACAGTTCAGCCTATTGCTTCAGCATTCTATCTCTCATTACTCTCCTATGGAAGAGGGACTATGGAATCTCCACAAACATTCACACACCATCAGAAAAGCAGCACTGGCACACACTGCCCCGCTTTTTAAAACCCAGTATGGCCACTTATTTTCCCATTGGCATGGTGTATCTGTGCTTGGAACTTCACCTGTCATATATTACATGTGTGCCAATGTTCAAGGTGCAGGAAAACAATAGACATGGAGGGGGGGTGCTAAAAAGTGAAAGTGCAAGCCCATTTTTCCAAGCACCTGATCTCAAAATGCACTCTTCAGAGATGCGTTGATCTTCTTCTCCTCCTTTTTAAAAAATGAACAAAATTATGAAAAGTCAGCAGTGTTAACAGATAAAGGAATAAATAGGTCAGAGGCACAAAATGTGCTAGAGGGCAGCCTGAGTTTTGATATGGCAGGCTTTTGACTTTCAAGGAGTTCCTCTGCCCGCCTGGGGAGGGCTAGGGGTGGGGCATGCCACTCAGTGACTAATCCTTTGGTCACTGGCTCACACAAACATGTTTTTAAGCTCTTTGTGCAATCGGCAGGGAAGGAACACGTTGTTCTCTTTGGCACCCGCCCAATATAACTTGTGAGAATGGAAGAACAATGCCAAGCAAGAAACGACAGCTTCTGCAATGGGCTCTGCAAAGCGGAGCAATGTATGTTTACCAAGCATTAGCATCTCAACCTTCCCACCCCCAAATAAGGGATGGAAAAAGAAATAGAAAGCGGAACAAGGCAGAAGCGGCAGCTTCTGGCAGAGAACTTGTTTCCTCCTCCTGAAGGTTATTTTCAGCAGTTTTGTAACTTGTATTTACAGCATTGTCTTCTGGATCGCTCCCTGTTCACCTGACAAAAGAGTCTGCCGCTGATTTAAACCACTCAATTAATTTCCATGCGTCTGGAGCTAAGAGATACCAATGGGAGGCAGGCTTAACTTTCCCTTTTTATGCTCGCAGCCTCAAAACAGCTGGAATAATCTTCCGGCTTTATTGAAACGGGCTCCCATATTGCCAAGCATTAGGACACCCTTAATCCTTCCGTTTTAAAAAGCCTGGCTGTGCCGCATAAACAGAAGCTGCATGGCTGTTAGGGACAGCTCTGAGGCCTTTTCCTCCTGTTTACACATGCAGGATTTCAGCTGCTACCAGGCATAGTTGGGATGAGACACTGAAAAGGGGGGGGGGCGGATTTAAGCAGGGCAAATTGGTTCTGGAACCCTGCATCCTCAGGATTTGCAGGCTGGGTTCCCTCCAACTGAAGTCAAGTCAAGGTTCTCCAAGGGGACAGTGTTGTTGTTTCTAAGAAGGGCAAATGATTCCTAGGGGAATATGAAACACTTTCCTGACTAAGTGGTGGTGTTGTTTAGTCCAACTCTTCGTGACCCCATGGACCAGAGCACGCCAGGCACTCCTGTCTTCCACTGCCTCCCACAGTTTGGTCAAACTCATGCTGGTAGCTTTGAGAACACTGTCCAACCATCTCATCCTCTGTCGTCCCCTTCTCCTTGTGCCCTCCATCTTTCCCAACATCAGAGTCTTTTCCAGGGAGTCTTCTCTTCTCATGAGGTGGCCAAAGTATTGGAGCCTCAACTTCACGATCTTCTTTCCAGTGAGCACTCAGGGCTGATTTCCTTAAGAATGGAGAGGTTTGATCTTCTTGCAGTCCATGGGACTCTCAAGAGTCTCCTCCAGCACCATAATTCAAAAGCATCAATTCTTCGGCGATCAGCCTTCTTTATGGTCCAGCTCTCACTTCCATACATCACTACTGGGAAAACCATAGCTTTGACTATACGGACCTTTGTTGGCAAGGTGATGTCTCTGCTTTTTAAGAAGCTGTCTAGGTTTGTCATTGCTTTTCTCCCAAGAAGCAGGCGTCTTTTAATTTCGTGACTGCTGTCACCATCTGGAGATGGATGGGACCGGAGGGAAAAGTGAGCGGAGTAACGAAGGTAAGTTTTTCTTTTGTACAGTAGTCTAGTTTCTACACACACACACACAGACACACTGCACACCCTTTTCTATCCTCCATCCAGCAAGAGGCACTAACACATGGCAACTGGGCAAAAGCACTGAAGGAGAGTACAGAGCAGAGCTGTTGAGGGGTGTGCCCTAGGGAGTCAAGGTGTGGCTGACAGGTGAAGCCCAGGGAGGGCAAGATAGGCAGGTCTGGAGGTCCACATTTGGCTCTGATGCCTGAGGTTGCCCTCCCCTGTATTAAATGGATGTGAACTTACAGTACCCAGGATGCTACATGACCACTTGGAGGAATGGTGTTAAGTTGTGGGTTGACATAGCCGACGACTTCACTACATAACAAAAGGTCTTGCCCATTTTGATTGCTGGTCCTGGAAATAGAGTGAGGGAAACATAAGAGGGCCCTGCTGGGTCAGATCAAAGGTCTATCTTGTCCAGTATTTTGTTGTCATATTGGGCGACAAGTTGCCTTTCTGCCAGCATACTTGAGGCTCATCTGGGGTTGCAAGTGCCATCCTGTGGCAGGCAGAACTCTCCGCCAGCAAAGCAGCATTCATGCCACTTCCAGTGGCCTCTCAGCTGAATTTTGGCCAACTTTGGGGTTTCCCTGTCCTTTTCAGAGTTTGTTGCAGAAACCAAATTGCTGGCTACAAAGGAGCATAAGAATCTGCCTTGTACCAGCTCAAAACATTAGTCTGTCTACACTGACTGGTAGCAGCTCATCAGGGTTTTAGGCAGGACACAACCTGAGTGCTACCTGGAAATCCCAGGGATTGGATTTGAGAGCTTCTCCTTGCAAAGTAGATGGTCTGGCACTAAGCTGCAGCTTTTCTGAATCAGGTCAGTGTTTTGTCTTCCTAGATACTCTTGCAGAAGCTGACAACTATTTGTTCTCTTCTTCAAGAGTTTTGGTCTGTCTCAGTTTGAGATCATCTGTCCTATATAATAGAAGGCATATTAATCATTATTGCCACTCTCTTCTGTCGGCTCTGGTACACAAGGAATGATAACAATACAACAAAAGTACTTATTTTAGCCTGAGGCTGCCAGGCATGTCAACTACTTAGCTAAATATATAGAGAGAACAAGCCTTCCTGCCAGGAGAAATCAGAACAGGGAGGAACTCCTTTGAAAATCTTTGCTTTCTACGAAGGGTAGACCCCTGCTTTTTTATGAAGAAGAAGAGGAGGAGGAGGAGGAGGAGGAGGAGGAGGAGGAGGAGGCCCTGTAATGCCTTGCTGACAGTAGTCTGTGGAAATGGTGATTTAAAAGCAAGACTCATTAGTACTTCTCCATGCCTGGGTGGAATATAGATTATCTGAGAATGAAGCAAGGAGAGAAAAATTATGAGGCACCCTTACCATTAAACACAGTGCAGCACACCAGTCTGAATTAGTGAATTAGGGCATTTTCAGACACCCGGCTTATTAAGCATCAATCCTGATTTGTTTACAAGGCATTTAGATGATGTTATCCCACACTTTCCCATGCATTTACTCGACATTTTCCTTGCTGCAAGACATCCAGTCTTTTGGGGAGGAAGGTTTGTTGTACTAGACCTCTCAGTCAACTTTAATTGCACAACCTGAATTTGCTGGTATGCTATCAAATCCCACCTGAAAATGTTCAGAAGTGGTCTTGGGTCCTTTTTAAGTTGCTAAATAATGTAAATGAACATGCTGTTTAAAAACCCTTTAACATTTCAGCTGGATTTGATGTTCTTCTTGTATGTTGGTCGCGACTCCTTAAGGATGCACATGCTCAGAAGCAAAAGATTCCTATTCTGAACTTTCCTAGCAGCAAAGTGTTTCCATATATTATCTTTCCTTTTCTGTGATTAATTTCAAAGAGTATTACTTCCCTTTTACCCAGTTAAATAAATCTTGGTATGTTGTTGTAGGGAAGAAAAAAAGAAAAACAAGAGCCTTGTGGCAGCTTAAAGAATAACAGATTTATTGCAGCATTGCCTTGTGTGGAATAGAGCCAGCTTTGTTACTGAACTGGAACAAAGAGAGACAAATAAAGGGTGACTAGAAAATGGACGGAAAGTTAGAACACATTAGGTGAACTGGGCCCCAAATCAACATATATATTGTCAGTGCTATTTTTCTAGAAAAAGAGGTGCCGGAACTCATCATGAAATGCCTCCCTTGTTCTCTTAGAACGCCAATGGTGCCCACCTGAGAGGTGCCGGAACTGAGTTCTGGAAAAAAAGCCCTATTGTTATGAGCTTTTTGGAAGTAGGCTGTATGCTGAGACCCTTCTAACCCTTGGATCCAGCGAGTGGTGAGGTGATTGCTTGGGTGATGGGCCATTAGGGGGAACAAAGGAATGGGGCTCTGTGTGAAATGGCAAATGGGTTGGTGGTGTCCTCCCCCAACTCACAGATAGTTAGAAAGACAGAGCCAGAGTTTAGAGTTGAAAATGGCAATGATGCGAGCTAGAGAAAAAGCAGCAAGCTGAAGAGAGAGTCAGAGTGATGTTTGATTTCTGTTTGAATTCAAGGCTTTGACTAAGGGAGAAACAAGACCCTTTTGGGGTGTTAAGACTGGGAACCCCTCCATCGCTGCCTCAGGTTGCATATATGTGTAAATAAACCATATGTCAAAATGACACCACAGCCTCTGCTGTGTCTCATCCCCAAAGGGAAACATGAACCCGGGGAAAGCACCTAGAAGCCTTGGAATCTCACACCACAATACACTTCTCAGGGTACTGGCAGTGGAGACTGGTGTATTGGGGCGAGTGGGGTTCTGCCTTACCAACTTCAGTCTACCCTCAGCTATCCAAGCATTCCTTTTAGAGGTGAGAGGATCTTTTGTTTTCTTTCTGCCCCATTGGAAGACATGGGGCTATAGCAGACAAGAAGGCAGAGTCCCACAATTTAAAATAAAAGCTCATAAGAGAGAGGTTTCTGTAAGCATATCTGCCCAGCCTGAAATACAACATCAAAATGCAGTTCAGCGTTGTTGTTTTTTCTTTTTTGAAGAGGAGCTTGAAAGCTTGTTCTGTTTCTATAACACATCTCCTCCTCATTTTGAATCTCGATTTCTGGGCACACTTGTATCAAGCAATGCAAAAGTCCTGCTAGCTTTGGCACAAGAAAGAGGCAGAAGGTTACCTGCCAACACCACATGGTAGCTCCATTTGTCACGTTCGATGGAGGCTGTGTGCAACTTCTGGGTTTGCCAAAAGCTTCAAGAGACACACACAGAGCTTCTGCTCAATCGATGAGTCATTGAACTACCCACTAGGTACTTTTGCGCTTCAAGCATGGTATTATTTTTCATAGCTAACTTCACTGCAGTGTGGCTGCCTCGCACTCCCTTATTGACTGAACCAAGAAAAAAAGAATATATTTTCACAGTACACCCTCGGTTATTTCCCAATGTGCAGCAACACTGATGACAAAAGAATGACTCTAAAGATAAACCTTTGAATTGCCATATATATATATATATATATATATATATATATATATATATATAAAACTGGCTATATCAAGTGCTTCATTCTCTAATTGTTGGTTTTGGGGCCCTGACTATCATATAGAATTATGGGGTCCTTGCATTGAGATGTTAGGCTTTCTTCCATCACTGTTGTGAAACTTACAGCAGCTGGTGATTATTTCTAGGTTATGGAGAATGGGGCCAAATGACAGATCCATGCAATGCAATATTATAGGAATGCACTCATTACAACAAGCTCAGAAGCCTCTGAGACTGCCGTTGAGGGATGAGTAGACTGTGGTCCTACAAAGGGTGGTGGACTATAACTCCCAAGATCCCTGGCTACTCCGGCTGGAGCTGATGGGAGGAGTTGGAACCCAACAACGTCTGGAGGGCCACAGATTCCCCTTCCATGGTGTAGTCAGACATTTGTAAAGTGGCAAAAATATATTCATTTCTAGATATTCAGTTTGGGAGGAGCAATATGGACTTGGTTCCATTGCTGTGCCTGGAAATGCAAATTTTAGGGGTAGGCTGAAGTGCTTTATATAAATGTTTTCTTGTGAGAAAGCTCCACCCCACGCTTTGAAAAAAAGTATTTGTTCTAACAAGGGTAATTGTCTGGAAATTGATGGAAGTCATTCAGTTGCCCCCTGAAGAAGGCTGCAACGTGACATTATGGTAAACCATGGTTTATTGTGATGGGAATGAGCCAACACTCTCTCCCCAGTCCACAGACTTATGGACTTCCCACTTTCATCTTCCTGGCATGGCTACCAGCAAAACTTTCCTGATTAATTACAGTTTAGCATTCTGCCTGAACCCCAAACTGTGGCTAATCTTAACTATGGTTTGTTTGAAACAAGCCAGCTCCATAAACTAGTTCAAAGATGGTTTGTTTCAAATAAAGTTTGATTAAAAAAAGGACTAAATAAAGTTTGTTGGGTTCAGATGACACAGCAAGCTGTGGTTAATCAAACATGCAAGTGGAAACTTCTGAACCTCTCCATGTGGATGGGAAACATTTACCCAGGAAGTGACTAGACTACCATAATTTCTGTCATGCTGAATAATGGTTTACAACAATCAGAGAGCCCTATGAGTTAAAGGACATTAGGTATATTGGCTGACTTCTTAACCTGCAGCTTTGAATGTGGCTGACTCCAAACGTTGTTCTGTTCTTTTGGGCAGGGAGTGGTGGTTATCGGCTCATTATCCAACAGGGAGCACATTGATGTAGGGTTATCACCTGCTGAATACAAGTCAAGGTACCAATTTGAATTCATTTAATAAGTAGTATGGGCAACATGGCTTTAGCCTGACAGCATGATTTAGCCCATGGGTAGGCAAACTAAGGCCTGGGGGCCAGATCCGGCCCAATCACCTTCTAAATCCGGCCAGCAGATGGTCTGGGAATCAGCGGGTTTTTACATGAGTAGAATGTGTGCTTTTACTTAAAATGCATCTCTGGGTTATTTGTGGTGCATAGGAATTCATTCATTCCCCCCCAATATAGTCCAGCCCCCCCCTCCACAAGGTCTGAGGGACAGTGGACTGGCCCACTGCTGAAAAAGTTTGCCAAATAGGAACAAGGTGGCCCCCAACTAAAGCTCAGGATTCTGTACCATGGATTCGCTGTCTGGCCTTGGGCATTTTTGTGGGGTGTGAAACACAGAGCAGTCAAATGCAACATTCCTAGAGTGGACGTAAAAAGGGGACCAGCCAGTCGGAACCCACAATTTTATATTTCTAGTCTGTTTCCCATCTGGGAAGCAGAAACAGCAGCAACCTAGGATGATGTTGCTGGTGTGTGTGTGTGTGTGTGTGTGTACACCTGTTGTCAGGATCCAAAAGAAACCCACATATTGAAAAAGAACTTTGCAATGAATTATTCCCGAATTTGCTGAATCAAGTGGCACACACTTGTATACTTTGAACTCCACTCATCCCTGCCCACTCTCCTTTAAGCTAGCTATTACAGCTGTTATCTGGAGACATTGCCCCAGGAAGGTGGTGTTCCTAAGCTGCCTTATCTGAAAGTTCCCCTGTATGTAACCTAGTTACATAAGGTGATGTAACAAGACCTTTTTTAAAAAAAATGAGTTCCTTGAAAGTTTGCAAAGCAAACAAGTGCACAGCAAAGGGCAAAGTACTTCTAATCAAAAGGTAGACAGGCACTATATAAAGCAGAGAGGGGCTGTGAACAGCTGTAGAATAAGCCTTAGAAACTAATTAAAGTTATGATTGTGCAATGTATACATAGATTGATGAACTGTCTGCACAGGGCTTTTGAAAAACTGGCAAGGACTTACATGGACCTTAAAGGGAGAAAGATTTTTATAGTTTAAAGTTTTTTTAGTAGTACATGAGAAGCATTCTTCTTTGTTTCTGTTGAGACCCAGTCCAAATTTGGCAAAACAAGTTCCATTTAAAAAAATAGATTGCTGAATTTTCTCCACCTAGAAAGCCACAGGTGTCACTGTTGAAAAGGTCACAAAACAAGCCTGGGAAGACTTTTCTGTCAGGCCTTAACGTTTATACTACTGCTTAACCAATACACTAATTCTTGATATTGTTTTCTGGCTCTCTTTTTTTCCTTTCAGCATTCTGAGAGGAGTGTTTACTTTCTAAAACAATGGGTGCTAGAGCTCAAGACTTTCTCCTCCCCATTCTAAACACCCACCTCTAAAAATAATGGCTCAATGTAGCTAAGTAGCAGACATTTTCCTCTACTTCAGATGGGGCCCCTGACATTCAAAACCAGCTCCAGGGCTGTCATGACATTCTGGTTATCTGCTCCCACCAGAGATTATGCCCCCAATATAATTGTGTGGGATGAGTAGGAACTGTCTCTAGCTTTGCATCGGCAAGGGCAGTTGTGGGATTTATGGCTCTCTTAAATGAGTCTGTACACCAAGACAAATTGGACTCTGAACAAAACGTTGCAGCACATCACAACCCCAAAAGAGGAATTCTCCAAACCCACAATAGGAATTCTCTAGTTCAGAACGAGGGAGCCGGGATTGACTTTTTCTTTTTGCACATCATGAGACTTTTCCGTGGTATGTTATAGTGCTACAAAGCTGGAGTTTACATGTTGCCTGTGAACAAAATGATCTTTATACTGTAGATAGTAAGCAGGTGAGGATGATGGCACATGGCAAATTGAAAGTGTATTGGCTTTAGCCTTGCCTTCCTTCAAGACATCCCTGTGTGGGGACAGGGTCGTTGTATGCTGTGAGTTTAAAAAAACATTTCCCTAATCCTCATTCCCTCCCTCCTGCAATTACTGTAAATTATTAGGGGGCTGAGTAAGTGGGTTGTGTCTTCCCCATTTATTTCCATACCAACATTCCATTATAAACAGAAGCCTCAAAAAAAATTTCAAGGTCTTTTGGGGTGCTTTTTCTCTTACACCTGCATATTGGAGGAACTGCCCAACCATGTAGATAGAAACCACTACCTTAATTTTGCTTCCAGACTGCTAAGCGCTCAGCTACTAGAGTTCACTGTTTGAAAGAAGTGACAGTGTTACTGTTTACAAGCTATAGAATAGCAGTAATAACTGAGCAACAACTAGAAATAAACTGTTGGACCAAAAATGGAAGCAATAATGTCCGACCCCCCCAATAACAAGGACATGTAATTTAAAAAAACGGATAGACTAAAAAATAAAATGCAGACTTAGAAATCAACCATGTAACAGGCAATTCATTGCTTGCATGATTTAAGAGGAGGGTGGAGAAGAAAAGAGTCAAGCAGTATTTTTTTAAAAAAACCACCACAATTTTATTAAAAATCTTATAATACATCTCGAGTACACCTGAACTCGAAGGCACACTGTGGAAGAAATAATTCAGTCTTCAAAAATTTAGGTTTTTTTACACTGCATTTTTCACTTTGTACTGAGCATAAAACAGCACCAAAAGCTTATTTTGCTCAAAGTCAATGGCATACTTAGGCTTGCCTTTACTGCAGCCATATACTTCAGCAAAAGGAATTCTAGTATCCATTTAGCGTGATAATATGGTCTGTGACAGAAAGATGGCACCTTTGGTTATTAAAACAGTAAAACAACTCATCTGTAGCAGATTGTATGCACTGTATGAAAGTCACAAATTCTGTCACAGTTATCCAAACATTATGGGTGAACATATGGGGATTATATATGAATGACATTCATCTTGTTATTTAATGCTGCCACTGTGATAACACCATAACACTAACTTAATGCACAGCATTAAGACCTCACCCCTTAGTTCTTCATCTCAAGTATGCAATAGCAAATTAGCATGTCACCTACACACTTGTTTCCTCATAATCAAGCATATACAAATAGGCACTGCAGCAGAACAAAAATCTTCAGCATTTCCCAAAACTGAACTACAATGACAACAGGAAGGAACAAAAACACCCAATACTCCAGCAATGTTAGCTGTTAAGCCTTTTGTTGGTACAGGGTACCAACTGCACATAATAGCCTCACATGGCTGGGATTACCAATTCAACTGAACCCAATGTCCACAGCAAAAATGGACATCAGCAAATGTGGGAGCTTCATTGCTGTCCACAACTGAGCAGACACTAAATCTCCACAGATAGCAATCATTTTAAACATAAAGTAGTTTTCGCTCTTTAGCACATTGCTTTTTTTAAAAAGAAAAAAGAAGACTGACCTGGATTGTCACTAGCTGGGCCCTGATCAAATTCTCTGCCTTTTAGCAGCACAATTTGGAATGGAATATTCTCCCAATGATCTCGTCACAAAAAGAGACACTCTGCCACCCTCGTTCTTTGCAGTTACACAAAGAAATAGTATTTCTCACAGCTGTTCATTATGCATTTTCGATACAGGAACAGTATCTTCCACAACCTGTTTTATCATCACATCCCTGCAAATGTCTCAAGAGTAATCTTAACATTTACAGCATTGAAAGTCACTTTTTTTTTCAAATTGAGCTGTGGCAGGTGGCCCCCAAATTAACATACATGATTCAAATTTACACCCTGAAAACATAGTGGGTGTGCACACACATACATAGTAACAGTACCATTTAGAGAACCCATCTCCCCTCTCACAAACAGCTTCATATCCTGCTCAATGACTTGCAATTTAAGTATCTTTAAAATACCCTATTTGTACTGCTGCTCCCTCACTGTACTGAGCTGCGAGCCATACACCAAGATACAGCTAATAAACTTTTATCTTCACAATATCTAACCGTCACTTCCTTGACATCACTTTAAGATTCTTCTCCAAGAAGAGCAAAATCTCAGCATTAGAAAAGCAATGAAAACGCTATACATAAATACAGCTATTTTACATTTAAAAATTCAAGTAATGTTCACCATTTGGAGCAAGTTTAGAAATATGCAACTTTCAGCATTGCACTCTTGATCAAGCCAAACAACTGCAGTCAAGGTAGCCTGTTGTCGGTGCTCTTTCAACTAGACTTTGTCGGCTGAGCATGTCAAATATACTTAAAGTCATAATTTTGTAATAGGATGAAATACCTACTGACTGGATATGGGGAAAATTGATGTGTACTGGAGTTCAACCACAACATAACGTTTTTTGAATATTATCAAGTCCCACCTCAGAAGTCTGAAAATATTAGTACTTGGGAGTGCTAATTTAAATTTCAAAAAGCTAAAAAGAAATGATGTGCACATCTTTCTATGCATTTTGATTCTCCTAACATATCCATTATCATTAGACATGCTGTAGTACAAATACAGTACATGCAGTCTATGCTGTAATCATGTCTTCCATATAATTTCTTCTCTTGCTAAATCCTGGTATAGAAGAGAAATGAATTCTAGTTATTCGTTTCATTAGTCCTATCTGAAACATTGGTTTGATCCACTTTCAGTGTTCTGGAGAAATGCAGATTTCATGCAGCTGCAGTCTGCCTTGACACATTCTTTGGTTCTTTACTTGGAACACACCAATCATCTGCTTCTATAGTGGTTTGATAATGCTTCGAAACAGACTTGTTGAAAACAGGAAGTTTCTCTACAGAGTCTGTGGAAAGGGCCTGGAAAGCAAGACCAAATATAGTTAGATTACACCATTACTATCAATGTAGTAAACTGATTTTTTTTTTACTGAGCCTCGTTATGAGCAAACATACAGCCTGGAACAAGTTTGATTCAAAGTTTGAGACTTGATTGTTCTGCCAATCTTTTGAGACTGAAATTTATGATGGACCACACTTATAACAATCTTAAAGACAGAACACTAACTGATAATACAGGAATGACAAGTAGTGAGAGAGACTAAACTCAGTATTTGTGGGAAAAGCAAAGTCAGATTATTTTTAATGTGAAGGTGGCCAATCTAATTTATTAAGAACTCTCATTTCGGCACATACTTTCAATTATTTTTTAATTTATCACATTGTAATACTTCTATATTTCTATAAAATAGCCAAGATGGCTTGTAATCCAAATAATAAAATAAGTTACAATGACCTACTTAGACAAAGGCAACAGCAGTCTTTTGAAGAGCATATTCTGCAAAGACTCGCTGATGACTAATGTACAATTGATACAAGTAATCATTATTACTTTAAAGTAATAAACCTCAAGTTACTAATAAATTAAAAACAAACCTGATTCAAATAAGCTGGTGATAGGCACAGTTGCAGCACTACAAAATTACTGGGATTGGGGACGGGCAGAACATACCTTTAAGTAGATGAGAGCATCTGTTCCATAACCAGAGATGGAACACAGATTGAGGTCCCCATGGAAGTATTTAGCATACAGGCGAGAAATGGGTAAGCCATAACCAAAACCAGCCTAGAAAGAAATGAAGCATTTTGTTAATTGGAACGATGGGGTCCTTCTTTCCTAGGCTAAGTACTGTACAAGTGTCACACTGTGCAGATCCTATTGGTATGGAGTCCCAACGAAAAATGATGTGCTCTACAATGATTCTTCACAGGAGAAATATGAGGAAAGCAAGTTCTCTCCTGTATAATGCAGTCGTAGTTTGCATTATAAACAAAGGCAATCTAAAATAATGCAACACTACTGACCTAGTTTTGGAGGCTCCTTAGTGGTTGCTTGTCTACATAATTAGTAATGCTGAACAGAAAGGGGAAGAGGTGGAAATACATGCCAAGTATTGGGTCACTATCAGGTCTGGGAGAGGTAAACCTGCGTACAAATTGTACACACCAAACTACAGGAGGGGGCTGAGACAATACTCCTCTCCTCCCAATACAGAAACCCTGATGTGCACCCCCATCCAGAGTCTGAATTTGTGCAACCAGAACAAGGCTGTTTCTATGAATTGGAAGTGATCAGCATGGTTGAGTCACTACAGATATCAGGCGTGCTTACGTGTACACCTGGAAGCATTGTTTTTGTCAATGAACTCAGAATCCAAGTCTTTGACAAGAACAAGGGCTGCTACAAAGACTCAGCTCTCATCTTACAGCTTAATTCTTATAGCTTCATCTCTTACCAGAGGAGTAGAATTCTTTTCCATCACAGGTTTTGGTGCTGTAGAATATGTGTAGCTGAAGAGGCTTTCTATTTTTCTCACTGGAACACCACCCCCTCTATCAGATATCTAGTTGAGAACACACACAAAAGGTATTAAATGCATGTTTCTAATCCTTGTTAAAGTATCACTAATGCCCGCACAAAGCCACTAAATCATTTCTGCTTTAAGGATCATCCTGTATCAAATTTGCTTATCTTTTCCTTAAAAATCAATACTGTCCAAAACAGTATTTGGCTAGCGACAGCTTATTGTAATTTTGCTGCAGTTGACTACCCATCTATTCCACACCAAATCTTTTTAAACCTATGAGACTCTGGATGCTTCCAGACGGTCACTATTTTGGGGTGGGATTCAGTCACATACTGGCAATACAGAAAGTGCTAGGGAAATGCATGGGAAAAGTGAGATAATGCTGGTGATACAACATGATTTAACCTCCTCAAAAACAAATCAGGAAAAATGCTCAATAAACAGGTTGTCTGGAAGTGCCCCACTTGCAAGTTTATGTTATATGTTGCATCTATTGTATTGGGGAAAAAGCCTTGTAAGATACCTTAATTGACAGGTCTTCCTTTCCAAGTACAACAGTCACCTCAACTGGATCAAGGGAAGGTTTGTTTTCCTGGTGTTCAACTGTTGCTCTCATTGCATTCTAGGAGAAACGAAGAATCAGGAGGACTTAATTCCATCTGAGTTGCTCTAATTTTTGCCATTTTTAATTCCAGTCAATATACTAAAGTATCATTAGATTTCTATTCCACTTCTTCCTTCCAAAGGAGTCCAAGGCATCAAGCAAAATAGTAAAAACAGTGCTGAACAAATGCTGCTGCTAACGCACACATAAATATGGAGGCAAAAAATGAATGTTTCATAATTGCAAACACAAACCTTGAAAAGTTCAAACAGCATGTGAAAGAGGTGGGATGGTACATATACTATGTGGATAGGCTGTCCAGCTGCCTTTCCTGCAGGAAGATGCACAAACAGTAATCAGCACACAGCTGCTATTCAATTTCAAACAATTGTTATTGTGTGTCCAGAATAAATGCTTTCAATTAAGATCTGTGCATTTAACACTGCATCCTGAAATTTGTTATCCTTTATTATTCTATAGTACTGTAGTTATGAATGTTCTTGTTTTGCAGAAGTTTGTATTGTATTGAAGAAGTACAAACTTCCTGCAATCCATCCTTCATGAGCAAAAACATTCTTGAACTATTATAATGGTGGATTTGCAGCTAAGCTAATTTCTTCTTTTGATTTCTTTTAAGGAAATGCGGATGCCAACCCTATCAGAATTACATGTCCATGTGCTCATTCAGGTCTGGCATATTCCATCATATGAATGAATGCAACCGTGCAAATTTAGCACTTTCTCAAGGGGGGAAAATAGTAAGCCTCCAATTCTAGACAAGTGGGTCAGCAGTAAGAGCAAAAAGCTTCTAAAGAGGAGAAACCAAAGAGCTACCCTGATACGGTGGAAAAGAGGAAAATGCGCTCACCATTCACTTGAGTAAGCTTTAAGTCTGGAGAAGCGAAATAGTATTGGTCACAAAGCATCTGGGCACTCTGGAAAGCATCTGGAATTCATTTTAATAAGAAAAAATGAAGCACGATTTAACACAAACTCTTATGCATCATTAGGCATATCCTAGATACCAGACTACTCCAGGCTGTGCTCTCTAGCATTGAAATAAGGCTTCTGTATATACAGAAAGCTGAATTATAACTGTCAGCATTAAGGCACGGAATGCCACTGAAATATCTGTTAAATATTACCCAAGACTTCTAACTGCACATGTCTGTCACGTGGAAATCAACAGATCTTGCATGCAGCAGGCTGAATAGGGCTGTACCCAACATAAATGCAATGCCACCTGACTGCATGAGAAAATTCTGATGACCCGTTAAAAACAGGCATTCCACCCTTCATTCACTCACTACTGAATGTAAAAGTGTGCAACTTGCCAAGATCCCTGTCTCATGACGGTCAAAATATGCAGGTAGGCATATAGATGAACATACGGAGTTGTCTTATACCATAGTGCAATTGACTCTTCCACCTTCCTAAGCACAATTGACTCTGACTGGCAGAGGCTCTCCAGGGTTTTAGGAAGAATCTTTTCCCAGCCCCACCTGAAGACACATGAGAAGGCACATGGGGCCTTCTGCACGCAAGGGAAATGCTACAGTCCTTCCCCAAAATATTCTGCACTTAGATGTGAAGCCAGGATACTCATGAAAGACTGACAATTCTTTCACTTTCTTAAACTGGTAATGCACCAGGGGATGCTGACAATTTCATATACGTACCATGCACCAAATCCACAACGTCACAGCAAGGGTCAATGCATCCAATGTGCTTTGGATTACCCACATTGTTATTGTTATCAAAAATAAGCGCTGTTGAATTAAAAGACAAAATGGTCAATTTTTTTCCAGGTTGCTCAACATTACAGCTATCTAAAGGATGATTTTTAGCAATAATAAAAAGGACAAAGTGCCACCTTTTGGAAATTCCTCCCGAATTTCAATTCCACCTTTTAAAACAATCCAGACGTATGGCAGCCCTGTCCTATCTCTCCTTCCCACAAGAGCTCATGGTGACATAGAAGGGACTATCCAACTTTATATTTATAACTGCTCTGTAAGGGATGATGGGCCAAGGGTCAGTGATTTGCTGAAGGCCATCTAGTGAGCTTCATTGCTGAACTAGGTTTTATCTGCTATTCTATCTACTACAGTGAAGCGCTTTGGCATTTACATTTTTCTAGTCTGGAGGCATCTGTATCACAATGCATTTCCCCTTGTGTGTACTACTTTACCAGGTTTTAGTACTGGAGTTGTTATGTACACACATTTCATTGCTTTTTAGCTATACTGTTTATTACCTAACTACTTTCTGCTTTTGACCCTTGTTCTCCCTCTCATAATAATTTATATAATTTACACTTGTCATTTTTCTTTTTACAACCAGCAAAGATAAATGATTAATAAAATCCACAGTTCATCAAATATTTCTAAGAATGTTTGACAAAAACATTAAAATCAACTTGTCAAAGGGATGGAAAAACAACTTACTGTGCTGGTTTATTAACATTCGAATAGATATCCGGTTCATGTAAAAGCGATCCAAGAAGTACTGGATGTTTTGATTGATGAATGGGTCCATCTTGGAATAATCTCTGTATTCTAGAACCCCTTGTGCCATTGTGGGCACTACATCATGGTGCCGATTTCGGACTTTGACAATGGCATCTATGAAACTGGGAAGGGGGGGATAAATTTAGACTTGGCCTATCTGACGAAGGCAGCAAAGCAAAACTGAATTAAGTTATTTTTTTCACCATTCATTCTGTCAAGATAATTGAAGCATCTTAATGTTATCTTGACAGTTTATAATTTATTGCTGACTTATTTTATTTCAATGTGCCATTTTTTGCAGTATCAGGTGTCAGTTAGCTATACTGTTAAAAGCTTTTGATCATTATCATATGATCAGTAGTCTCTGTATTCTGAACTGAATAATGTTCATGCTTGCTTAGTTGAGCAACCCATCAAGTCAGCTGTTACTGTGAAGCAAGTAAAGCTACTAACAACACAACTCATAAGAACTTACTTTGATAGAACTTTGTGGTCATCTGATTTTTTGTCACGGAACTCCACCAGCTCCATTAGGCTTTCAACATACCTGTTAATATACAAAGTAAACCATGAATTATTCATATAGGCCAGGGAAAATTGACTGGAGAGATATGATTGCTTTAGCAATTCAGTAACTCGGTGACCTCACGTAGAAGGCAAACTATGAGCAAACAGACTACTAGGACTTCAGTTAAGTTTAGGAGTAGAAAAATATATTTTAAATTCCTATGTGCCTGCCTCAATGTTTGTATGCATGCCTCTTAAGCTATCTCCAGCTCACTATTATATGTTTTTTTAAAAGGTGTGTGGTATCAGTTGGTATACAGCATTGCACATACCAAGGACGCAAACAATGCCACCAAATCTGTGCACAAACACAGCAGCTGTTAAAACGCAGTTCCTTTATCTTGATTGTGCAGAATGTCATCATTATGATAACACTACATGGGCAGAAGACAATTATGTGAGGCTTCACAGCATCTTAGTTCACATTTAACAAGCAGCCACGGCAGCTATAAAATGACTACAGAGGATGCCATAGTTGTGCGTCCAGCACGTGCTTTTCTATGCTATGGCCTTGATATAATGACCTGCATTTTACTAGCAACCTGTCAAGCTTCCAATACAGTGGTACCTCTAGTGACAAACTTAATTCGTTCCGGAGGTCCGTTCTTAACCTGAAATTGTTCCTAACTAGAGGCGTGCTTTCGCTAATGGGGACTCTTGCTGCCGCTGGAACACGATTTCCGTTCTCATTCTGGGGCACAGTTCTCAACTCGAGGTAACTCTTCCAGGTTAGCGGAGTTTGTAACCTAAAGTGTTTGTAACCTGAGGCATTTGTAACTCAAGGTACCACTGTAAAGGTTCTTGTTACTGTTGCAAGGTAAATATGAAGCTTTCTGAAATTTAAAATACAAAAGCAGGATTAAGTTGAACGTAGTAAAATGTGTTACGTAAGTTTTGCTACTTACCAACTTTTTACCAACTGTACTGAAGGAGTGCTTAACAGTCGGCTAGGGAGGAAGTCGATTTCTTTTAGGATATTTGCTAGCCTCACAGGAAGTTCATGCCGAAGAAAAGAAAAAGATGTTTTCTCGCATGCATTAGTTGACCCTGAAAAACAAAAGCCAGCTCGTTTAAGTTGTTTTCCATATAAGCACCATAAGGAATAGCTTCAAGATATCATATGTCAACTTTATGTTATACAATCAAGTAGCTCAGCTACCAGTGCAAGATCGTGTAGTGACTGCTAGTTATTAAAACTAAAGGATGTTTTGCACAATGGCAGCAGTAAATACAAAGTAATCTCTGAAAATCATCAGGTGTCTTCTGCTTGTCACACATTTCCCCAATACCAATGTGCTCTTAGGGAACAGAGCTATGATATGACTTACCCCAGATAAAATCAGCTATAAACTATTATTGATTTAAGCCATATTATATGTAGTTACAATTTCTTGGTAAGGATTAAGAAAAAGGTCTAAGCTGCAATCATATGTGCACTTCCTTGACAGTAAATTGCACTGAACTTGGTAGGACTTAGTTCTGAGTAAACATGCACAGGACCATACTTGGGAAGAGTGGACTAGGCCACATCCCAGCTGTGTTCCACCAAGTGTTCAGAAGAATGATGAACACTATCTGTCTCTTGAGATATTAACAAACAAACCCCCACAAATGCATATAAATTTCACAGTGCTTTACTCTATTTTAAGTTCAACAAGTACAGTACTACTTAACATTAAGAGTATGTAATTTTAAAATGCCTTTGGCTTTTCTACAAGTAAAAATTGTGGGCCCTCACAGAAAATAGAGACGAACAAAAGCCAATCATTGCTAACCAGCCACAACAGAGATCTGGTGAAACCACAAGCATGTATAGAAAGCTTTGGCAAAATTACTACTGCTTTAAATAATTCCTTTTAGCTGCAAGTAGCAGACCACACCTAACACACTGGCATGTGTATTTATATATCTAGCAGCTGAGTGATTAATATTTTTTTCTGCTTATAAGTTGTAAAGTTTTAAACTGTATCTACTAAATGAAAAACAGCTTTTTCTATCACACAACAGACTGACACTGATGGCTGAAGAATGACTGAATACAGTGTCAGCAATAATAAACTAACAAAGCCTACTATGGGTGGCCAGGCTAAAAGTAATAAACTGAGCAATGCTGAAAATTACTTATCCAATTAATCAGAACTAGAGGACAAAATCCTATTTTCATACTTTGTGACTTGAAGTTATTACCATTTTTTTTCTAGCATTTGTAATAGAACATGTGAAGCAACTTGAGCCAATGAGAATAGAGTAAACAACTATGAAGATTCCTAGAAAGCACCCTTGAAAAGCTGCCATTTAAAAAAAAAGGTAAAACTGCTTCTTTATAGTTTTTAAAAGCTAACATTAAAAAGTATAGAACCAATTTCAGTGACTAAGAAAAATATAGTTTAGAAACACAGGCATGTAGACAAATGTTTACTTAGGTGAACTATTTCCAAATGCTTCACATTTGATTGCATAATAGATTTAATAAGTACCATATGAAGGGAAAGAGCATACAATGTTATTTTTTTAACTTGAGAATTGAGAATTCCTGTAAACTATAGTAATTTCCTGCAAAACTCTCCCTGCACATTTGCTTTCTAATAGAACCAAAATTGTTGCATAACAAAATTGTTGCATACCAAAACCACAGAGAAAAAAAGATGAAAAAATCTATATGTTCAACAGGTTGACAGTTCCATGGAGCTCTGTGCAGTCCTAAAATATGCTAACAACAAATGAAAACTTCAGCTGGACTACAAGGGCAAAAGATGAATAAATCAAAGGCAGTTTTGGGGATCCTTAAAGATTTGTAGTGCAAGTTTATTCAGAAGCAAGGTTAATAGTCAGGGCTGGCACACCAAGGTGAGGAAACCACCTTGGGCAGCATAATCCAGAGGGACAACAGATCTCAATGTAGATCTTTATTCCCCCCCCCCTTTCACCTGATACAGATCTTCACTCACCCCTTCCTCCCTGGTGAGGAGAGAGGTCACCATTTTGTGGTTTGGCTCAGGTCCTAAAATGTCTTGGGCTGGCCCTGTCAACAGGGCTCACTCCCAGAGAAGTGTACATAAGGTTGCAGCCTAAGAGATCATGGCATAAACTCCTTTGGACTAGATCCCATAGCATCAAATGTGTGGATTGCATCAGATGAATTCACTTGATGAACCAGACTCCAGTCCACAGAAGCTGATGTAACAAAGAACTTGATTAAGCACTTTAAGGTAGCTGAGACTTGTTTGCTTTTGGTTTTGCTGTGATAGATGCACATAGCTACCCCACTGCAATTTGCTTGAATGCAAGCCAGTAAGAAAAGATGGAGATAACATTCCACACCCACCCCATCCCTCTTGGGAGCATTATCCAGGCACACCCACACCCCAAAGCAAAATCGTTTTCACCCTCCTTTCCCTCAGCTTACACTGCTTTGGACAGAGGACCAGGGGTACCCCCCACTTAACAGAATGAAACCCCTAATGCAACAGGACTGACTTCCCACAACTTGAAGTGAGTGCAGTCATAGACTTTGCTATCTGTAGCAACTTTTGCCAACCTGGCACCCCTCCAGATGTTGTCTGGCTGTGTTGTCTGGGGCTGGCAGTCCAACAGCATCTGGGGGGTACCAGGCTGATCTATGGGGGAGGGGGGTCCATAAGACCATTAAGCCTTATGGCCTCTCCACACTAAACTGCACCTCTTATACACACACACACACACACACACACAGAGTCATCTCAAGCAGGACCCTACTAGGCGGTGTCCCAGAAGGCCATCTCCCATCACCAGCGACCACCTCAACCCCCCCCCCCCTTTTGCTCTGGCATTGCCCCACAGCGGCCACCCCGTGCCGCCCCCACTCTCCCTCTCTCACACACGCGTCGATCGCACCGCAACTGCCCTCACCGAAATCCAGGAACTGCTTGATGGACAGCGGCGACGGAGAGTAGCGGGCAAAATGCTCCACCTCTCGGGGCGCCCGCTCCCCGCCCGCCAAGGGGGCCGCGCTGCGAATCGCGATGCGAGCGGCCTTCATGGCTCCGCGGCGCCAGCAGCAGCGAAACGATGACCGTGAGCAACGGGCTGGAGTGTATGTATGTCTGCGCGGTTCCCCCGCTCAAACCCTTTCGCCTCGCGCCCTGCACGTGCGGCCCCTTATTTACCACTTCGAACCCTCCCTCCGGGGGGCGTGTCCGGAGCGCGAGCGCCAAGCCACGCCCCCTCTCCGGAGGCTAACTGCCCCGAGCTGGCTCTTCCCACAGCCACCTCCCCCCCTTCCAGGTATCTCGCGTGCGTGTGTGGCGACCTTTAGCCCTTCGCTCCTTAGAAGCCTCGGCTGCTGTGGGAGGAAAGGGAGAGGGGCGTGGCGGAGGAGGCGGCACACGGAAAGTGGGTGTGTCTTTCTTTCGACCCACTTGCCCTTGTTTACGCAGTTGGGGGATGGAAGGACACGGTGTCATCCTCCCTCGTCCAAGTCCCGAGCCTTAGTTCTCTCCCCCCCCCGCTCCCCTCCTGCCGTTGAAGAAACCGTCAAATGACCGGCGCGAGACTGAGCCGTTGGAGTTGGGAGGCCGGGGGGGTGGGGAGAAGAGAGAATGGAGCGCGGCCAGACCCGCTCGTCATTGGCGGGTCGTTTTACCAGAAAGGGCCAATGGGAAGGCTGTATCCGTACTGTGGGCGCTTTGACTTCGGGCGGGCCTCGGGCGATAAACAGCTCGGCATATTCCTGAGGGAGGAGGCGGGATGTGCCGGTTTTTCCAAGAAGCAGGAGAACACCCGGCGCGGGGGCGCTTCAAGGGATGGGAAACGAGGCGGGGGGGGGGGGGCAGGGCCGGATTTAGGTTTGATGAGGCCTTAAGCTACTGAAGGTAATGGGGCCCTTTATATGTCCAGCTGTCCTTTCTCAACAATTTGTCGCTGTTTTTTGTGCTGAATACTGTATATGCTTTATGGTAATTGATGGACCTAACAGGTATCTAAAGCCATTTGCACATGCAGAATGCCGGCACCCTGTATATAGAAATGAGCAAACCAGTGATATTTTAGGGAGCAGGCTAGCAGGCGGGGCCCATTGCTTACATCCCAGAAGAGGTCAACACAAAATGCTGTTGCTGTATGTAGGTTTTATTTTACTTGTTTTTTATCTTATATTTGGAAATGTACACCCAGTTTTTCCCCCTTTAATTTTTTTTTGGGGGGGCCCGGGGCCCTAAGCTATAGCTTGTTTAGCTTATATGTAAATTGTGGGGGAACGTGTGGTGGCGGCTGCACATTGTGAGAGAAACGTGCTCGCTCCCTGAAAAGAGAAGAAGTGCCCTTCTGAAAAATTATCCTCCCCCACCCTAGCAAAACATCCTAAATATAAACCGTCCCATTTTAGCACACAAATCAAGATGTGCTCCTTCCAATGGTTTCACGGACTTGAGGCTGGAAGGGGGTTGTTTTCTGGCACTGCAATCGGTTAGTTGTCACGATAGCATGATTGCAATATCTTCACATTCTTTTGAGGGGAGTTGGTGTTCAAGAAGCACTGGGAAAGTGAGGCTTTTAAAAGAATGGTAAATGTGGAATTAGGCAGCGTTCGAACCATGGAGGTGGGGTTTTCCCCCCCCCAAAGGGTAGCATCATTCCCTTTTTATATACTTTTTTTACTTTTATATACCAGCATTTCTCCATGATGTGCAAGGAGAGGCCACACGTGGTTCCTCCCTTCCCTGTTTTATCCAACAACAACCCTGTGAGGTAGGTTAGGCTAAGAGACAGTGACTGGCTCAAGGTTGCCCAGTGAGCTTAATGAGTGAGTGGGGATTTGAACTCTCATTCCATAAGTGCCATAGGAGCCAACTTCTAGGGGCTGTGGGGGCTTCATAAAGGAGATGGGCATTTCCCTTCAAATGGTGTGGGTGCACTATGTTGATTATGCGGGGTGGTCACTCTTTTCTTCCCAACCCTATACAATACTGCATATAACACCAATGTCTAAACAAATGTAACTGAAGAACCTGAAGAGACAGTGCATGTGCTTTTGAAAATGAGGGGAAATTATTTTTTTAAAGAAGAAAAGGAGTGTGTGGCAGCCCCCAGTATTTAAAGAGCCCCCACCCCTATTACATATAAGAACCAGAACATAAACCTATGAAACTAGAAAAGAGCAAAAAATATCAATGTTTGGTCTAGATCCTAGGTACTGCACCCTCACTAAAGGAGACTGTATGGATGATTCACTAAATGATTGTAGGATGGTGTGTATACCTGAGCTTATGGCCTCAAATTCCCTTTATCTTATATGCTGCTTTATTACAAAAATGATGACTAGACTACTGATCCTAAAATGAATAGTTAGTTGCTCAACCACCCCTTCCAGAACCCACTGCTCTCAACTGACTCTCAACTGCCTCACATTCAAACTCCCTTACAAATCCTCATCTAATCCTCACTCACCACCAGAATTCCACACTCTCCCTTTCCCCCTCCCTCCTTGACATTCCCATAATAATTCTGATACAATTACCTTAATAACCCTATTACATTCAATATTTTATACATGATGCTCCCTATAATCACACTGTTAGAAGCACTTGAGCTTTCCATTCCTGGTTCCTAGGAAATGGGGGTGAGCAAACTGCAAGTTCTTTATCCCTGTTCTAAAAACCAAATGTCTTCCCCCAAATGATCCTGGGAATTGTAGTTTGTTAGGGGTTCTAGGGATTGTAGGTCTGTGAAAGGGAAGCCACAATGGCATGAATCATTTCGGGGGAAGTCATGTGCTTTAAAGGTGCATTGGATGCTCTTTAAAATATAGCATCATAGAATTGTAGAGTTGGAAGGGACCATGAGGGTCATCTAGTCCAACCCCTGCAATGCAGGAATCTCAACTAGATGATCCATGACCGATGGCCATCCAAGCGCTGCTTAAAAACCTCCAAGGAAGGAGAGTCACTGCTTCAGGCCCTAAGGGCTTCTAGAGCAGGAGAAAGCAAGCTTGCTCCATCCTCCATGTGACAGCCCTTCAGACTTTCGTTATTGAAAGGACTGCATGGTGTGGATCTCATATCAGTGTTATGAGAATGTAAGCAACACATTTCTCTCTCCCCTTTCTCCACACCATGCAGAATTACAATGGTAACCAGAAGCCTGGAGTTTGGAGCCCAGCCAGGGCTGGCTGTGGGCAGGATCCTTGCATTGCTGGGGGTTGGACTACATGACCCTTGGGATCCCTTCCAACTTTGCCATGCTCTGATTATATCAAGCAGCTAAAGGAACAAAAAGATGCTGAAACATTTGGGAATCACAGGAACACTCTCCCCACCAGTGGCTTCCAGCAAGAGCTTGCATTTTTCTTAGAAGAGAGGCAGGCCAGAACAAGGGGGGGAAGGCTCAGAGTTCAGGTAGGTAGAAATGCCAGTTGAGTGCCCTATACTATAGGAATGCTTCCTTCCCGTGTCCCCCACCCTCATGCGCCAGACTGGTGCTAGCATGGCTGGGAGCCAGGTGCCTGCTCATTCCTCCATTTTCTTTGCAGGGAGGGAGACTTTTCCCAACATATACTTTGTTCTGGCCAAATCCCTGGAGTGATGTAACGACCCTCAGGTACTGGGGCAGAGGGAAGGAAGGGGTCCTTGAGAAACACATTGGGGGAGTCTGTGGCTTCCAGCAAGTGCTTTTCAGAAGCATTGCTCCCTCCCAACAGGGGAGGCTGAGCATAGCCATCACAGCTAGTTGCCTTTGATAGGCCTCTCCATGCAATTGTCTAGCCCTCTTTGAAAGCCATCCCATCCAAGATGCTCTTGTGATGCATCTGGTTCTCCTATGCTTCCTTGCCCCCGCAAGGAGATGACTATTGTTAGATCCTTTGGTTAACATCTATCTGGGCTGGAAAATATTAAGAATCAGAGGACTGGTGAGCTTCCCTTGAAGCACAACTGATCAAAGGCAGATCTGTTAGCAATTCACAATTTCTCCTCTAAAGGACATCAGAAAACTTCATCAAAAATTGTTTATCTAAGTTTGTCACTTAAATGCTCAGTAAAGAATGCTCCTCTCTTAAGACATTGTGGCCCTTAATTCATTTTTAATTCTTTTGAGTCTTGAAAAACTCCTCTCTCTGAGCAGTTAGTGACCATAAAGCTAAGAAATATTGCTTCCACATTAGGAAATGCCATCTGAATTTTTTCCTTGTATATAATTTGATAAAGGTCTGTATGAGACAGAGAATGCTCTACTGTAAGCCTATGGCTTTTCTCACGCAAAAGTGAAAGTGCAAAGGTTCATCTTAGGATGCACTTGAAGGATAAAATAATTTTATCCTAAACCTATCTCTTGAAGAAAGTGCAACTAAGGCATCAGGTGCACTTCTGTCATTTTTTTTTTTCTGTTCCCTCACTCTTTGTCTCCTTGTTTTGTAGTTAACATTTGGCTTTTGCTTGTTTCTCAAGCTCATCAAAATCTTCTCTTTAAAAAATCCAGAAGTGAACTGTACAAACCTGCACAAGAACTCAATAACAGGTCTGATTTCTGAAGGGCTTTGCTGACCTTGTGAAAATGACCTAGCACACGGATTTATATCTCTTAAGATTCTGCAGATTTTGGCTGTGAACTAGGGCCCCACAAATTTTTTTCAAGTTGGGCCCTACAGTTTCAAATTGGGCCCCACTGGCTGGCCCTGAGTCTCATCGTTGCTGGGCCCGAGTTGCCCTGCTCTTGGATGAAGTCTTGGGTTTGCAATTTTGGGAGAGGGGAGACTGCCCGCTGGGGGGCTGGGGAGGCCTCCTCGATTTAGAGGCTTCAGTCTACTTAGACTATACATAAATCCGGCACTGGGGGCAGGGTTTACCAAGGCCCCCACAATATTTTATTCAAGTTGGCACCCCTGGTAGGTCCATCCGAGTCCTACAGTTTAATCTCTACACCATGTTGGCTCTCCAACACTTCACCAGATAGTGAGCAAGCTGAAGAGTTCCCCAGGAGTTTTATTCAGGCTGGATATTAAAGCAAACAAACAGAGGAGGGGCATGGATTAAAAAAAATACACCCTGAATATACACTCTGTTGTTTCTCTTCCACTGTTTTTACTGTAACACACGAATCCACTTGGAATATGCACATTATTTGAAAAAAACACCCATGTAGTCCTCAGGGATGCAGTGGCACCCTTGAAATCTTCATCTGACTTCTACAAAGCGTCTGAACACACACACAAACTCACATCCTGATCATGAGATGCCAAGGGTGATTTTCTCTCTTGAAAAGCACATGTCAAACAATCACTCTTTTCCACTTCCTCTTTCAGCTCTATGTCCTTTTCAGTATTAATTCTGCTGTTCTCTTGCAAAAGCAATATGTGTGTGCGCATTTGCTTTATCACTTCTTGTATCTTTGTGGGATAGTATGAGGGAGAGGGGTAAGAAGTGACCATTGAACTAGCACACAGCACTTCCTCAAAAATCCAAGTGTGCCAGTGGGCATAAAACTGGTCAGCAACCCCTGATTTATATCATGGAGTGAAGAGGTTTTGCAGACCTGCACCACAATCCTGTAAGCCAGGGGTTGCCAACCCAGCACCTGTGGGTGCAAAGGCTTAATGGATTGTATTCCAGGATAGGCTATGTATCCTGAATGGCATGCTGGAGAAGCTTTAGCTGGGAACTTTGGGTGGCAGCCAGTAGTTTGGTTTCTCTCTAGACATGTCCTTTAGTAGGTCAGTCATGGTTACCTACTTTGACTTCTTAATCTGTTTCTTCACTCTCCCAGGTGAACATTGCAGTTTTAAGTGGCTGGTGTAAATCCTATACGAGTTTGTCCTTGTCTGAAGGTCTGGAGTAAATGTGGCTACGTTTGATGTTTAGTTGACAATAGATCATGTGATACGCTCTTCATGGTAAATATAGTAGTTTGTTGGTATCTGGCATAATAAGACAGCGTTTATATGCCGATTGAATAGTTGCACAGTGGTGTTCAGAAAGTGAACCTGCTGTGTAGACTTGTGAAGAATCAGTTTGATGATGAGGTGGAAGTTGCTCCAATTCTAGCTGTATTTCTCAAGGTCCCACCCCTCATACTGGTTTCCCTATCCTTTCTTTATGTATCCAGCTAGTCTGAATGCTAATGCCTCTTCTCTGCAAGGCCATTGGGGTTGGGGTTTTTTGTTTTGCTCTGCTTCCTTGCAGAGGGCAACCCTCCCCTGCATGAGGTTCAAAATACTCCCATCCTGATGCCCAAAAGTCAGCAGAAAAACTGGAGTTTTTCCAGGCCCAAGTACCACCTGAGATATTTGTACATATAATATACTATCAAGCACTGAATTCCCTCTGAATAAAGGCAAAGAAAAACCATAGAACACACCAGTAAGCCAATTACTAAAGGAGCTGATCCTTTCAGCAAGGAATAATAATAATAATAATAATAATAATAATAATAATAATAATAATAATAATAATAATTATTATTATTATTATTTATACCCCACCCATCTGGCTGGGTTTTCCCGGCCACTCTGGGCGGCTTCCAACCGAATATTAAAAACAATAAAGCATCAAACATTAAAAACTTCCCTAAACAGGGCCACCTTCAGTTGCCTTTTAAAAGTAAAATAGTTGCTTATTGCCTTGACATCTGCTGGGAGGGCAGGCACCACTACCAAGAAGGACCTCTGCCTGAGCTCCTAATCAAATTAATTTGTGAAGAAAGGCCAAGTGTAATGCAAGTTTTGGTATTATAGCTGCAGTCCTAAGAACACTTGCTTGCTGATTTACATATATGCTCACCAAATATTACACAAGCTGCCCAAGATGGCAGCTTAATATTGTAAATGGGTCATTTAGATATGCAAAACAGGTTGGTGGCAACAGGTTCTTTTAACTTTCCAGATTTTTCTTTGAAATAGTAAATGGAATCAAATTGGGGGAAAATATGGACTGGCATTTTCATGCCAATGGTGTTGTGTGTATTTCCTGCACAATTAGCACACATCCCACAATAATCACCCATCTGTAAGCACCCACAGATAAAAATAAGGGCATACAGGTTAACTGTACTTTCCCATAGTAAGAATAATCAAGCAAGTCAGTTCCCTACCCCTGTTACATAAGGCTGCAGCCTCTTCTTGTGAGCTGTGTGCTGCATTCATTTACAATGCACAAGAAACAATATTTTATAGAGAGCTCGGAAAAGAAGATGAACACTGCAGAATGACAACCTGAGACATTCACACTCGCAGAATTTTTAACAAGGCATTCACAAAAAGGGAAAGAAGTGTCAGTGATTGATTAAAGTCAAGAAATGAGAAATGTTATTGGTAAATAAAAGGTACTGTAAAGGTAAATGACCCCTGGACAGTTAAGTCCAGGCAAAGGCGATTATAGGGACGTGGGTGGCTCAGTGGTCCTGGTAAATAGGGGCAGCTGGAAGAACATAAGGGCTTAAGTACCATTAAGCTGTGTTCTTAGAAAATAGGTGTAAGTTCCAAAGGCAAGTGGTTGAACTTAATAAAACTGCATGCTTATTAAACCCATGGGCAAGGGTTGCCATAATGGCATTTTTTCTCAGAGTTCTCTGCTGGCTTTATCACTAACCAGCCTTATCTTGCTAGACCTATTTGTTTCGCTGTGCTTGTTTTTCCACTGACTCCTAACATTTTCTAAATTTACTCTCCCCCTTTTGAATCCTCAGACAGCTGTGAAGCTCTGTCTCCCTAGCAGCAGTGTTGACAAAAACAAAAGTCACTAAGGCTGAAATCCTATACCCACCTGGCACTAAATCTCATTGAGCTTAATAGGTAAACATGCTGTAGCAGTGCAATCCTATACCTATCTGCTCAGAATCAAATCCCATTGAATTTACATGGGCAAAGGACTGCAGCTTCAAGAAATTTAATAAACTATTAAAATTTAAAAATAAGTTAACATTAGCTGCTTTTTTGGACATGATTATATTGGCAGAGAAAGCTGTTTGGATTAGCTTGGTTAAAGTTTATTCAATCTGCCTGCAGGGTATGGGCTGCTGTTCTACAAATGGGTATAAACATCGGGGTGGCAACAGGGTTGGAGTTGTTTTTCAGAAATGTCCTTCCTTGTAATGGTCAACCAAAACTTGGAAAGGAATCATAAAGAAAGAAAGAATCTGTAGATTTGCTAATCCTGTTTTGCTGACTTTGATCATAGCCATTTTGCCCTCAGAACATTCCAACAGGAGTTACATATTTAATTTTTCCAAGCCATGAAGCTGTTCAATAACCCTCACCTCCCTGCAAAATTTTCTATACAGACTTTAAAATACAGTGAAATGAAAAGAACAACTAGAGCTGTTGGCTGTTAATCCAGCTTTCCCCTATTGATAACCTATAATGCACAATTAAACAGCTTTGTCAGCTTGCTGGACGTGGAAGACATTTTATCTCAATGTGAAGTTTAGTAGGGGAAAGTTCACGGAGCTGTGAACAAAGATTTTCCATTTGGTGTGTGGCAGCACTGAGATACTCTGCATTGCCTCCACGGCTCAAGTTTAGTGGGGGAAAGGTCATTTCTAGCGGATGAGCCACTGAACAACATCCTCCCTGCTTCTCATATTTCGTAGAAGTCAGAGTACAGTATTTGGATCACTTCCCCACTACACTAAGCCTAGATGGTAGAAAATGTGTCTGCATCCAGAATAAACTTGCAGTAACAGACATTCATCTTCTGTAAACAGGAGGCAGTCTTCTGCATTTTTCTCTACTTGTGGAACAGTTTACTTGACCCATTTGGAACACCCACAAACCTCTTTTTTAATACCCAATGTACCTGCATTTTAAATTTAAATATTTTTACCAGAGGTTCAAATGGAGGGGAAAAGTTATTAAAATCATTTTCCATGCACAGCCTACATGGGTCCCTTGCCTGTCCATATGGCAAATGTCGGGTACAATGAGCTGTGTATGGGCTGAAGACTGATGCAAGCATGACCACCTTGTGAATTGTTCAGTCTGGTGAGAAGGCCTCACCTCCTCTGAGTTAGCCAGGCTGATGTGGCTTTGGAGTTTAGCAAGACTGGCACTAGTAGTGTGGCTGAGCTTTATTTTTATTTCTATTTTTGGCCCCTTAATTTTGATTTTGCCCTGTTGTGTATAGTCTGGATTATTTCACTGAAGTACTGACAAAGGGATATTTATTGTATTGTTTTTTTCTTATTTGACAGTATTGATAAAAAGGTAAAGGTAAAGGTACCCCTGCCCGTACGGGCCAGTCTTGACAGACTCTGGGGTTGTGCGCCCATCTCACTTAAGAGGCCAGGGGCCAGCGCTGTCCGGAGACACTTCCGGGTCACGTGGCCAGCGTGACATCGCTGCTCTGGCGAGCCAGAGCCGCACACGGAAACGCCGTTTACCTTCCCGCTGGTAAGCGGTCCCTATTTATCTACTTGCACCCGGAGGTGCTTTCGAACTGCTAGGTTGGCAGGCGCTGGGACCAAGCAGCGGGAGCGCACCCCGCCGCAGGGATTCGAACCGCCGACCTTTCGATTGGCAAGTCCTAGGCGCTGAGGCTTTAACCCACAGCGCCACCTGCGTCCCTTGACAGTATTGATAGGTTATGTTAATAAGCTTTTCATGCTTTTTCAAGCATTGTTTATTTGGGTAATAAGCTGGAGGTTTTTTTCCTTAAGTGATTCATAAATTTTACAAAACAAATAAATAAATTACCTTTCTAGAAGCTTCTAAGATTGTTGCTTGCTCTAGTAAAAAGTTTGGCCCAATGCAAGACATGATATTCTCTATCTTTCTCCCTCTCTATCATATTTTGATGGAGAGAGCATCACCTAGCAAAGGCTTCTAGCATGCTTGACTATACTTAAATAAGTATAATGCACCAAGAAAACTGGAACAGTCAGATAATGTCAGTCCTTCGCAGTCAGTTGACATTTCAAATGATGCACCTAAAGACCTTAAAGTAGAGGAGATTCTCAGAGAACACAACAAGATTATATAGGACAAGCACCAATTCACTCTTGCTGAGTAACAATTCATTTTGATTTCATAACCTGTGAAGTGGTATGTTAAAAATAATGAACTGTAAGGAAACCCATGAAGAGTGTGATTATCAACGCTTACTGCATCTGACCTTTGTTTGCTGACTTTTATTGTAAGGCAGTCAAGACAGATAATTTATATCATCCCTTTCCTGTACTTTTTAATGACCTTAGATTTAATTTTTTTTTAAATTGGATGCATGAAACAAAAAGTTAGGCAGCCAAACAAAATGAAGGCATCCTTATATATTAGAACTTCTCAAGGTTGTTATTTATAAACAGTGTCTTAAAAGCTAAGCACATTTCCTAGCAGGGAAACATGACTCCTTGCCCTTATCCAGACATGCGTCATACCTGTTTTTGTGCATCCATTATGTCTCACTCTTTTTAAATAAAACTTCCTCTTTAAGGCTGCTTTTCAGAAATATTGAGTGCAATGTTTACCAACTGGTGCTGAGCAATGCATTTTCATTTGGCTGGCTCTGGCTGCGTGGGAATCCTATTGAGAAGACTGGCGGCATATGTCTATCAGCAAGGACCAGTTGACTGCTCCTTGCTGATGCAAACATAAAGAACAAGGATAGCTTTTTTTCCAGGTCACAACCTGAAAAATGAATTATAGAATAAATCTCTATAATTTAAATATAGCAGGGAAGGCTGTAACCAGATGACCTGCACACTTGCTCACTGTGCTATCCATCTGGTAACAGTTGATGGGCAACTCCAAGGCCCCTCCTTCTCTTATTTCTTAGGGTTCTTTATGTTTAAATCAAACTTGGTTTGGACTTTCCTTCAAATAAAGAACTCATTTAAACAGAGGATACATGACCATCCTAAGTCAGGTGTGTGGGAGAGATCCAAATCAGGAGTCAGGGGCCCAATCTGGGTTGAATCCCATGTACCTACTATTTACAGTACAGTAGTACCTCGGTTTTTGAACGTCTCGGAAGTCGAACGTTTCAGTTTTTGAACGCTGAAAACCCAGAAGTAACTGCTTCAGTTTTCAAACGCTTTTCAGAAGTTGAACATGCCACGTGGCTTTCGTATTGAGTTTTCCGCATAATGCCTGTAGGAGTTGATAGTAGTCATTCACTTACATGGAAGAAAGTAAAAGGGAACACCTAAAGGCAACATTGTCTGGTAACTTGTCCATTCATGACCCTAATGTCTGGGGATGTGAACAGATCCTCTCCCCTTGTGTCTCACTGATTGAAACCCATTTCTTGTGCCCCATGTTTTACATGGGAAACTCTGAGAACCAAACCCATCTCTAGCTGCATTGCCTTCCCATAGGTTCCATTTTTTGGTGGAGTGGAATGCTGGGAGAGTGGGATGGAAAATTAGAATCTCGTGTAATATACTTGCAACCTGTCTACCTGGTGGGTGTGGTATTTCTAGGAGGAGGATTCATGTGCTCAATGGGATCCTGACCATGTCAACTCTGCACAAAGACACATTGCACTCCTTGCTGGATCCATGGCATTGTAGAGCAGGCCACTCAGT
Source organism: Podarcis gaigeae (assembly GCF_964106915.1). NCBI lineage: Eukaryota > Metazoa > Chordata > Lepidosauria > Squamata > Lacertidae > Podarcis > Podarcis gaigeae. The sequence goes on from NC_139688.1 coordinate 28,756,809, forward strand.
GTCATGGATGGAGATAAGCTTGTGGAGCCTAGCTTTTGCCCTTACCACAACAGTGTCCCCTTTACTTTTTCCTGTATGAGTGAATAGCAAATTTTGATCAGAGAATGGAAATGAGAGCACCTGAGGACATCACCAATGTGGGGGCTATGCCATGGAGGCTGTGTACATAGTAACTTCTACTCTGGCTCTAGTGTGTTATCATCACTGATTTTTGAATCCTTGTATGCACAACATCATACAACATCATATGCTGGTGGCAGGTGGCGCTGTGGGCAAAACCTCAGTGCCTAGGACTTGCCGATCGTACGGTCGGCGGTTCGAATCCCCGTGGCGGGGTGAGCTCCCGTCGTTCGGTCCCAGTTCCTGCCCACCTAGCAGTTTGAAAGCACTCTTAAGTGCAAGTAGATAAATAGGTACCGCTTTATAGCGGGAAGGTAAACGGCGTTTCCGTGTGCTGCGCTGGTGCTGGCTCGCCAGCTGCAGCTTCGTCATGCTGGCCACATGACCTGGAAGTGTCTTCGGATGGCGCTGGCTCCCGGCCTCTAGAGCGAGATGAGCACGCAACCCTAGAGTCGGACACAACTGGCCCGTACGGGCAGGGGTACCTTTACCTTTACCTTTTTATGCACAACATCAGCCATGATGCGTAGCTATTCTGTAGTTTATTGAGAAATACTTCTGCTTGATGTTTCAAACCAAAATAAAATCTTAAGCCACAGTCACTTCACAGTTGAGCTGTGGGTTTATGTTTGAGACAGCCACTGCACATGTACAGATAACAGTGCATGCATAGGTGAATGAGAGTTTTGGTGGGGTTGCAGGGGCAGGAAAACTGAACAGGGAATGTACTTTGGGTGATGAAGGCACCCCACTTCCTCTCTAGTGTGTACAACGCCCACGTGTGACTTGAAATGCAATTGGTGTGGGTGAGAACAACCTCGCTGCATTTTCAGCTAATGTGTACATAGCCAGAGTATCCCACTTGTTCCCATCTGCATAGAGCCACATGGGTTCTGTTTTTTTGTTTACACTGAAGTGTGATTGAATGCTGAGAAACTGAAAATACAATGTAGGTAGATTAAAAAATATCTAGCTATTCGGTCATATACCTTGTCATGGCTCCAATTAATTCCTGGTCCCAGCTCGACTAATTATGGAACAAATTAACTTTCCACTTTAAAACCTTTCACATTTATTCAGTTCTCATTTTAATCCCTTACTGTTCTAAGTGAGACTGTCCAGAATTTTCCATCTCTGATTATAACTCTTCTGTTAATCTCCACTTTACATTTATTAATGGAAGTTTAGACCCATTTGTTTTAGTACATTCTGAACCCATTAGATGTTCAAGTGTCCTTTCAACTAATCTGGGAAGAACCTTATGCTAGACCTAGTAGACGTCAGTGAGTTGATTATTATGGTGCTTACAGGCTAATATTAGACCACTTGCACTCAGCTGCTTGATTGGAGGTTTTAAAAAATAGTGAGGCATGCCATTTGACAGACCTTGTCTGCACATAGTACTTTTCCTGCATGAGGGAGCCATGTGGCAATAGGGTAAATCAAAAGGCCATGTTAAGAAAAGAAGAGTTTAGTATTAGGTAGGTGACTTTTTTAAAGGACACATATTATTTTAATCAAACAGGGAGTTATAAATTCCAACATGAAGGCAGGGCATGTGTCTTACAATCCAACATTTAGCAAACTACTTGTATGTGATGAGAAAGTTCATTTGAGAGGTAAAATGTAAGCATTTCCCCCTCCAGTTGATGCAAAATATTATAAAAATGACAAATCCACATTGCAGTAATACCAGGAAAAGGAAAAGGTATCTGATGAAACTGGTAGATGGGGTCAAGTCTGCTTGTTTGTGGAAATGGAAGCCGGGAGTAATTTAGCAAACGTAACAACCAGATTTTTTTAAAAAAATATGAAACCACAAGGTTCTTTCTGTTAATATCTCCAGGAGACAAATAACCTGAAATTATTGAAGCTTTTAGATTTTCCATTGTAAAGGAAGTATCACTGATATACATGGGCTTGTGTCTGTCAATACAGTGTTACTCAGATTGGCCAAAGGTTGCAAATTTTCCAGGATAGGCAGAAATTGCTGCCATAGTGTACTTTGCTTTTTAAAGCGTTAGCGACTTTCAAAGGACAGTTTAGTGCTGCTATATCTGCTGACGCCACCAGTCTGGACATGAAATGGTATTGGTTATGAAAATTATTGCTGCTGTGTAGGCGACAGTAGCAACTTTGCAAATACCAATGATTCCTGTATTTGAAAAGATTACACATTTGTAATCCACAGCAGTTTGAGCACCCATTAAATATGAGTCAGGAGACTCATTCGCTTTATCACTGGCTTAAAGAGAGAGGAAGTGACACCACAGCATGTAAGCCTTGAAATAACAATTTAACTCAGCTATTTCCAATTCCCTCTTTTATCTTTCCCCCCTTTTTGTTCATAGTGTGTGTTGAATATTAAAAATAACTCATTTATTTGCAGAAATTAATTTTGCAGCCAAATTATATCCGTTAAACATTAGTGACAGCAAAGGTTAATGCAGCAGCAATCAGAATGTGCAAATGGAAAATATAAGCTGCTTCCTGTGGCAGTAATGAGGATACACAAGAAAGCTGAGTGCACACCTCACTTTTGTTAACCCCTCTTGTGTGTTCTGCATGGATTGTTCCTCCTCTGCAGGATGCTGCATGCACAACTCCAGGGTTGCCAGACTTCCAGGTCCAACCTGAAGTCTCCAGGTTTGGTCCCCTCCAGGTGGCAGGTGGAAGGCTTGAAGCTCTAGGTGGTCAAGAGTGCCTTTAATAAAATATATATTATTAAGAAGACTGTGAGTGCAGCTTAAAATCTGGTTGTGAGCCGCTTTGAGACTCCTTAGGGTAGTGATAAAGTGGGATATCAAATCCAAATAAAGTGGGATATCAAATACAAGCTTCAGCCTGGTAGGAGCTGGCTACAAATTATAGCATAGACATGTCCTCTATTTGATATTTTAAGTAGTGGTCATCAGATCTGCTTGGGGTTCATTGCATGATTGGAGTCATAAATATTGAACGTATGTCCCTATAGTAATGATGAATGAATGAATCAATTTATTTCGGTCACTGACCAGAATGCAAACATATACAACAACAGAGAGCATATAAATATGAATAGATTAAAAGTAAGCTCTACGAGCTGATACACAATAAATAATTCGGATATAAAACAGCTAAAATATATAAAATAAAACCTTGACCGCAAATTTAAAATATATTAAGACATTTTATAGCAGCAGCAGCAGCACAGAATTTAGCCACTTTTAAGGTAATATCTGGTTCCCTGTCTTCAATTAAGTATTTTAAGTAGTAATCATCAGTTCTGCTTGGGATAATATCATGGCATTGTTCCAGAAGCTTGCTGTTGCATCATGATGGTGGCACAACACCTCTGTCAGTGTCACCTTGCATCTCTGTCTATTGTAATAAGCAGTTAATATAGGATTATTTTATTTTATTTTTTGCTGAAAGGAAGGATAGAAGTGTAGGTTTGCTCACTGGCTTTACACACAGTGCAGCTGTAGCTACATTTCATCAAGCTAATATCTATTCAGTTGCGACTATATACATATACAGGATCAGGTGCCTGTCTGATAGCACACAAAGCATTAGTAAATACTGTAAGTATCACGATGAGTTTCATTCTGTGTTCTATTTTTAACCTTTCACGACCATAGCAAAGGGAAACAGGTGTGAAAACAACTACCGCTTAGGCAGCTCATCTTCATTCAAGCAGGATAAGTGTAAACAGATATGCCTTCCATTAGGGGAAAACCTAATAAAGCCAAATGGCATGAAATCACAAGTATGAGCTCAAGCAGACCAAAATCTAACTCCTTGGGGAGCCTTGTCAGCAACATCCCGTTTCACCTCAAATTGGTATTATTAAGAATGTGCTTTGGGGAGCCACAGAAAAGCAGTATGTAGTGTTAAGTTATGGCAATGCTTCCTGAAGAAAGAGAGAACAGTGTAACAGATTGAAACAAACAGATGTTCCAGACCTGGAGGCAAAGGATAATGTCAGAATTTTATGCTCACAATTTGCAAAGATGCTGAGTGGAATGTACTGTTTCTGATCTATGAAGTTTCTTGTCAGGAAGGGTTCTTCCTAGGTCTGTGTGTGTGGCCCCAGTGCTGTGTTCCTGCCTCACAGCCCTATTCTGCCTAGGTCAGGGGTAACACATGTGGTGCCTCCAGATGTTGTTGGACTCCAACTTCCATCAGCCACAGGCAGCATGGCCAGTGGTTAGGGATGATGGGAATTGTAGTCCAACATCTGGAGAGCACCCCGTTGACTGCCCATGACCTACACACTGGTTCCGGTGCAGTGAATTAACATTTTTGTTACCCTTTCCATCTATCCACAAACTTCCAAGTTTGCTGAAATATTTACTGAGAACAATACATCTTCAGAACTTATACCTTTCCCCATTAGGCAATGACTTTGTCACAATTTGAGATTTTTCCTAAATCATTTTCATAAAGAAATTTCATAGAGGAATTAGGATTAGTCTGACACACTTGGCCACAATGTGCTGCTGCTGCTACTAGGCCAACAATTGTCAGGTGATACAAGGAGCCAATAGGATTCCACCTGGCCTATGGAGAACCTTTAAAATATTATAGGATCTGTGACAGAGTACTGCCATAGTTAACTTAATGGATAATTTGTGTCAAAGAAGTACAGGCAACTCCCAATTTACCCCGCCCCATTCTGCCCCTTTTTGTGATATTCCTGTGACTTCTTGGGTCACTTCTGGGTTTAGCGTGATATGTGTGTGTGTGTGGTTGCACTCATATCAGACTCACCTAAAATAGTCACTTCCTGTAGTCTTAAAAACCCCAGCAAACTTCAGTGTCTAAGCATTAAATATATCCCTGCAAGTATCAGACTGGGACAAGAGTTCCCCCAGGGTTGCCCTACTATTAGGGCCTTAAGTCGTAGCTGTAAGTTGTAGATAGCAGTGGCCGTCTCCCTGATGACTGGGCTTTCCCATTCTCCTGAGCCAGTGGCAATATTCATTGTGATACATGGTTGTTATTGGCCTGGACTGGTCTGACTTGCCTAACAATATATGTTAAATATGTGTACCAACTTAGATGTGGCAGCTTTGGTTCAGAATACAAGCTTTCCTCCAAAGAGTGATACCATTTTAACAAAAATGTATTCCAAATAATTTCCAGTGTGACAAACAAGCAGATCTTGGATTCATGTGGTCCTTTGTGGGTTTTTTTGGGGTGGGAATATCCAGTTGATTTTTGCAGACTCTCTGTTTTTCCTCTCAGCTGTTTCCTTTCAAACATGTTTAAAATAGCTGACTTGGGCAGTGTTTGGTTTGGGAAGAAAGGTTTCTGTAACACTAGAGCCTCTAGTGGCCACGTTTGCACAGTGCACCTTATTTTGTCTCGGCTTCTTGTCATACACTATATTTTAGAGTGAAGAAAATTAAAGAAAAGGATTAGTAGAGATTATGAGCAGGGTTGTCTGCCCAAGGGCCACATCAGCACCATACATTTAAAGCACTGTTATACCCCATTAAAAATCATGACTTCCCCCAAAGAATCCTGGGAACTGAAGTTTTTTAAGGCCGCTGAGAGCTGTTAGGGACCTATTATCCTCAGACAGCTACAATTCTCAGAAGTCCCTAGGAAGGGAGATTGATGGTTAAACCACTCTGGGAATTGCAGTTATGTTGAGAGAATATGGAGTCTTCTTACAACTCTCATCCCCCTTAACAAACTACAGTCCCCAGGATTCTTTGCAGGGAGCCATGACTGTTTATAGTTGTTTGCCACTGGTTTAAATGCATAGTGCAGATGGGGCCCAAGTCCAGCTTAAACAAAAGAAAAAGAACCCTGAGAAGGGAGGGCAAGAGAAGTCTTGAAGTTGCCCATCAACAGTACTTGGACAGCGCACTGTTCACAATTCTCCCCACTATGGGGAGGTATAATGTATTACTTTTAAATCATAGTCATCCTCTATCAATGTGCATTTCACATGGCAGAGTGTGGTTGAGTTCATGTCCAGCTTACTGGTTTCCCACAAGCTGGAAGGGCAAACAGAGGACTGCACACTGCAACATTTAGTGTGGGAACAGAACCCTAGACAAGGTGGGCCATTGGCCTGATCCATGCACCACCACCATCTCAGGTGGCTCAGGAAAGCCCTGGAAGGTGGCGGTGGGGAAAAAACGGAGTCTAGAGAGGAGCAGGCAGTGGCAGCAGCGGTCCTGTTCTTTCCAGGCAGCACGTGGGTGACAAGCACAGGAGTCAATGAGTGGCGCACTCTTCGCAGGTCCAGGTCTGTCACCTCTCTGCAACCCATCACCTGAGCTAATGAGCCTAATGGGTGGGCCAGCCCTGATGCTGAACCATTGCCAGTGCTGAAATCAGATTTGGCTGACTGGTCAGTTTTTTGTACATGGAATGAGAGGAGGCACCATCTTGTCATTCACCTGAGGTAGCGAAATGTCTTGGGATGGCCCTGAAATGAGCCTTGTTTCTCTCCTAAACTTTGGAGTGCTGTGAAGATGAAGCTCCTTATGGAAGGAAATATGAGAAGGAAGTAAGCAAAATGCCTTGCCATGATTCTCTCCCCCTTGTTATGGCTGGTGTGTGTGTGTGTGTGTGCATTTGTGATGCATTACTAAGAATTCATGGGAGGGAGGGAAAATTGTCCAATAGTCTCTTCTGATAAATTTCAGCTTGCTTAATGTTGAACAAAACACATTGGTTAGCTCAGGGGTCTGCAACCTTTAAGACAAAAAGAGCCACTTGGACCCGTTTCCGAAGAAAAAAAAACTGGGAGCCGCAAAACTCGTCATTATAAAAATAACTTTTTTGTCACATTTTTTTTATTATTTCTTTGTTTGACCCTTCAGAATTACTCCTCCTCATAGAAATAAACATTAAATTAACAAGTTACCTTTTTGTGTGTGTGTGTTCTTCACTCCCCTTCAAAACAGTGACCAGCGTACATGCCCCCTTTCAACGCAGTGACCAGCATACATGCCCCTTACAATGTAGCGGGCGGGAGGTGACATCGGGACGGTGCGTGACTAACGCACACACTGCCCCCATGCGACGTCACAGCCAGTACAGCGCTCGCCACAGTGGGGAGTGTCGGGGCGCACAATGCGCCTCCTCCCCTTGCTAGTATCCGCCCCGGAGCCGCGGCAAAGGTGTAAAAGCCACATGCGGCTCCGGAGCCGTGGGTTGCAGACCCCTGGGTTAGCTCATATTGGTGAACGAAGGAAACAGTAGGCCAAGGGAGGAAAACTGGCAGGAGCAAGGGCTAGATATTGTGATAGCTTGTTTGCATTTAATGCAGCTCAGACCCCCACTGACGTCAATGAGATCACACTATCAACCTGTGTTTTTAGCCTGCTTACGTCTGAGAGCTAGTGACTGACTTGAGTCCTCAGGTTTCAGAGCTGACAAGACTGACAACGTGCTTGATGTCCCCAGTGGTGAAAAGGTCATAGATCACACACCCCACTTTAAATGCTGCCCTTTTCCATATTCATATTATGTATAGTAATTGGTGCTTTTTCTCCTTCCTAACCTATCACAGTTTATATGTGAAAGGTCATAGACAGCATAGATGTTACAGATGAACTGCCAGAACATGATACTTGGCTAATGTAAGGGATGTCCTTCATGCTGCCTTCCAAATGTGTCAAGTGCTGTCTGTGCAAATAAAGACAGCATTTCAGTCTGGGATTAAATGATCAGGTACATGCAAGTTTCAAGGAACATGCCATGAATCTGAAAAACACTAACTTGGCAAGTAAAGAATTGGATGTCCGTGGCTGTTTGTAGAACCAACTTCACAAAGGTGTTGGTAGAGTAACAAGTTTAGATCTCCCTGGCAGGGGTCTCAAATCACAGGCCTGTAGCAGGGTATTTCAAGGGAAGAGAGGAAAGGGGGATTCTGGGCTGTACTTAAACGTGCAGTGTTAATTCACTGCAGCTATAAAATGGCCACTCATTCTTCAGGAATAATGCTGCCAGCTTATATTTGTGTAGAGCAATGTCTATGTTTTTTTTTTAATGGTAAATATGTTATTTTAGTTGTATTTTATGTTTTAATCCTGTATACGAGCTACATTGGGAGAGCATGCCCAGAAAAATAGCATAAAAATACTGGAGACTAATTAAATAGTGAATGATGGCTTTGATCGAAATGCTTCTCCCTTTGTGCCTGCTTATTGCCCCAAAAGGAAAGCTTCTGTTGGTGTTAGCAGAACCTTTTCTCCCAGAGCGAATAAGTGGCACAGTTTGTAACCCTGGAGTCAGATTCCTCGTCTTCAGGGGGTGAGGACAAAGACTCTGAAGCAGAAGGGGAAGGACATGCAGAACCACCCCCAGAAGCATATCTACTGGGTGAGTCATTAGCGCCTGTGCCACAGGCTGAGGATGTAATGTTGCTGTTCTCAGATTTGGTGGACTCTCATGGCAAAGACCCGGTCAGACCAGAGGGTCCCCTGATCAGTTACAGTAGAAGAATACTAGAGAAGGCTGGGCACTTTGAAGTGAAGCTGAATCTTGCAACACAGGTGGTGCTAGTAATCAGGCTGTCGCTGGTTTTGCTCCTATAGAAGGGTTCCGTTTCAGCTTGTTTCTTGTTGGAACAACCAGCCTTACCTTGCCCTTGCCTGAGATCGGTGCTCACTTCAGATTGCTGCACTTTAGATTGGGACTGCTATACAGCAAAAGGCTAAAGCCTTACCCCTTGCCATGGAACTGCTCCCCCCCCCCTGCACTGGCTGCTATTTAATTTTTAAAAATCACACAAGGGTTAACAAAATGATTAACACCATGTCTAGTTTGACCTTCAGTGACAACTGACCTCAATGAACCCTGAGTATAAGAGAATATCTTTCTGATCAGGATTCAGGTGGAGGTATCCATGGCCCACTCAGGGCTGGGCAAAGATATTTTGCTGCCTGAGGCAAACAAGCTGCCCATGTACAAAAGCACTTTGACACTGGCAACAGGTAGTTTACGCCCAGTGTAGCTGAGCACAGCAGGCTAGCCCACAGGGTGCAAGGCAGGGCATGCAGCACACAGTACTCTGCCCGTCAGCATCTGCCACCTGCCTAATGGTAGGGCTGGCCCTGGTCCAAGTCACTTCCCATCCCCATTATCAAAAGTCAGTCAAATCCATGCTATAACCCCCCCCCCCCACAAAAACATTTTATGCATGGCTGTGACTGGTTTCAGGAGGTAATTGATTCCCTCTGTAAATATCTCCCACACTACCATTAAACGCATTTAGATCCACCCATTGGCTTGTTGTTGTCGTAGAGGCCTGTGTGGTGCAGCGTTGGAGATAATGACATGGTGCATGGCTCATTGTCTTCTTTAGTTTCCAGCCAAGCAAGCTGTGGCCAGTTGGGTTATATATAGAAACAATTAAGATGCCGGATTCTTTCAACCACTGGATGTAAGAAAACAGATCCTCTCTCACACCACTGAAAAATACTTCAATGAAAAAATACTATTATTTTACTGTGTTAGTTTCATCCAGCAAACTTGCTTTTGAATGGGTCACTGCTGAGACTTTGCTTGCATGTTACCTGGTGTGCCTGCTCTATGGTTGCTCTAACAACCTGGTGGATAGCATGTCAATTTTTATTTAGCTAAGAACAAATGATAAATACTATAACTGAGATCCACATTTAGTTGCCACTGCTCAGGAATGATGTATAAACAAATCATGAGAGAGTGCTGTGTGAGAGCCTCATGGTGGTATATAGCTGTGAACTTGAATTCTACCATTTATTAACTTCTAGCAGCAGAAAAGTTGCTGGCTATTCCTAGTAGAAGCAAATTCCATATCCTGCATTATTAAGTAACCTCTACAGCACTAAAACACGTATTGAGCCTGCAAAAGCAAGGAAGGAGGCCTTTTACTGTAGTGTAGGGGTTAACATATATTTCCAGCAGATTGCATCCTATGTACCATGCTAGTAGCAACCTTCCTGTCCACACAGGGCAGGCATCGTCAGAGTGGTAAGCCACCCTAACCAAGTATGTTGAAGATATAGGCATGCTACCTCTGTCCATTGCCCATGGGATATCCACAGCACATCTCCTTGGGCAGCTTTCTCCTTTACTTGTTCTTCCTCTTCCTTGATCTTCATGGGTTTGTTCCTCCTTTACACACCACGTGAAAGGAAGAAGTAGACCATACCCACAATTAATCTCCCGTGGTTCTCTTTAGCAACCGCTCTGTTCGTACCGTTTGCATGGTATACTGTAAAAGTCCACACATGCCGTGCAAATTGTGTATGGGGATCTCAGCAGGAAGAACATTGACAAATGATAACACATGCACAGTCTCTTGACTTTGAGTCAGGAATAGACAGATGCACTCTCTTCCCTGTAGACTTGATGAACAGTGACAATATATATGTACCTGTGCTTTTGTGTGTTTAGGGCAAAGAATAATGAAGGGAAAATGAAAAGATATGCATAATGAAGCCAGAAGGTTTAAGTGGGTATTTACAAGACTAAGCAGAGATTTATGAAAAATAAGCATTTCCTTTTGAGTGACTGCTGGCTATGATTTTTTACAAGAAAGATGAATGATTTATGACAGAACAAGAACATGTACAATCACAGCATAATAATTGTGTGCATAGTCTATTTGCATTTACAGGACCACATTAAGTTAATGGGTTCTAAAGCTGATTCTTCAAATGAATAAGAATAAAGATTTGCTTTCTGCTTGATGCCAATGCTAGTATTAATTTCGCTGCAAAGCCAATGTATTGCATAGAAGTAGTTAAAGGGAATTGCATATTGTTATGACCTTGCTATTCTGTTGTACCAAGTGAAGGGAGAGAGCTTGTATAGCATACATTGATGCTGAACAACAGATGTATCCTTGGTGGCCACTGATGTTAATCTCTTTCACATTGTAGAAGGCACCTTGGTGCCATATATACTTTCAAGGTGAAGGCTGAAAGAATTGTATGTTGTGAATTTGGTTCCAGATTTAATCCCTGGCCAACTGATCCAAATGCCTGTGCTTATTTTGTGTCACAAATGCTGCCACCTACAAGGATTCACCAGACAGACCCAGGTGGGGGGGTCTTAAAACCCATTATTGTCTTCTTAATATTATTAATAGATAACATTATCTTCTAAATATCAGAAAGGACTCGGTCATTTACAGCTTTCAACTTGTTGCAATAGTGTAGTGAATTGTTACACTGCCATCTAGTGGCAGAAGATTCCAGGATGCCAGATGCCTACTATTTTATGCTCTACTACTGCTTGTTGAGAATAAGGGTTAGTAAGGTATGGCAATGCAAACAAAAACTGCATACCAGTGAGAGAGTAGATGTTATTGGACTACAGCTCCCATCATCCCTGACTATTGGTCATGCTGGTTGAGGCTGATAGGAGTCTAACAACCTTCTGGAGGACATTGTATTGCCTCCCCCTGCACTGGGCAAACTATCTCACAGCCTCAGCCCCACTCCCAAAAACCTTGGAGAGGAGTTGGACTTAGGCACCTTTGGGGAGTCAGGGACCTTCAGTCTTAGCAACTGCTTCATGGGGGAGATGAGTCGCTGTGCTCATGACACTCCTTTGCAGATCTTGTTTTTGTTAATAAACTCCAAATTACTGCTGGTTTGCTCCTGTCACCTATTATACGGAGTTATAATATACATCAATTACTCCTCCCAATTTTGTGGAAACAGAAGTATGGGTGTTTAGGGAATATACTTATTAGATCTCTGAGAGGCAAGAGTGAAATAATAATATTTATATAGTGCATTTCAAATGTTTGAAGCATTTCAAATATACTATGCGTGATGCCTACAGGAGTCCTCTCAGGTTTTCCCCAAGCTTTCTGAGACTGTGCCTCTTCCCCAGTTGGACTCTTTTCCCTCTAACCACTCATTGTCATCCTACCACCAACCCCCATGCTCTGAGCCTTCTTCCCTTGGGGTTCCTCAGCGGCTGTCTCCTACCACTCCTTTGGATCCAACCGGTCTGTGACATCAGGCTATTTCTAGGGTTGCCATAAATCTGGAATTTCCCAGACATAGCTGGAATACTGTAGTTGGAAGCAGTGTCTGGGCGGAAATCGCTGAAATATCAGGGACGTTTCTCTATCCTCCATTCATATAAGCCAGAGGCATCATGGGAGTTCAAGGGTACCTTCCAACCAGACACAAAGGGGTGTGGCCCAGGGAGAATTTTTAGGCCCAAATAAACAGGTCTGGAATGCCACATTTAGCTCCTGGCCTGAGTTTTGCCTCTCCTGATTTACATCACCTTAACAGAGTCTCACAGTTGCCTGACCCCTTTGTGTCTACCTGATTCATGGTCTGCATTGGTTAGGCAAATCAGTGACATGATGCTGATGGTTTAATTCACTCATCTGCCACAGGATGCTGAGTGCTTTAACCAGGGTAACCTGATGCATACCCGCCAACATTTCTCCAATGAAAATAGGGACGTCCCATTCAATAATGATAATTTTCCTATTTATACCCCACACATCTTACTGGGTTCTCCCAGCCACTCTGGGCAGCTTCCAACATATCTAAAAACATAATAAAGCATTAAACATTAAAAAACCTCTATACAGGATTGCCTTCAGATGGCTTGGTGGTCGGATAACTCCATACCCTCCAACATTTCTCCAATGAAAATAAAGACACCCTAAGGAAAAGTCATGCTGGCCACATGACCTGGAAGCTGTATGGCGGCTCCCTCAGCGAATAAAGCGAGATGAGCGCCGCAACCCCAGAGTCAGTCACGACTGGACCTAATGGTCAGGGGTCCCTTTACCTTTAAGGAAAAGTGGGACATTCTGGATCAAATCAGAAACCGGGATGGCTTCTCCAAATCAGGGATGTCCCTTGAAAATAGGGACACTTGAAGGGTCTGCAGATGAGTCAAATAGCTCAGGAGGGTGCACTTTGATTTGGTGGTAATAACTAAATGCAGTGCATTGCTATAAATAAAAATATTGTTCGGCAGCTTTTGTTTATCGTTAGGCGCCACACTCGTCGCTGCGGTGCGGGGCCTGCTGATAATTTGTTTTGCAGCTACTCCTAATTAACTATGGTGTCTCTACCTTTTGCCAGGCGCTTTTAAACAATTTCCCTCCTATGCCAGCAACTTGACAGGAAGTTAAGAAAGGAAGCTCGCAAGGCCCAGATTACACATAAAGCCTGCAGGCAGCTGACAGGCAATTATGTCTAATAAGGTGTTATGAAAACCACAGCACAGCAGGTGCAGCAAGGAGGAAGAGACAGCCCCCTGCTGGGTTTGCATAGAGATCAGAAGGAAAGTTAAGGGATAGGAACCGAAAAAGCACATAAAATATGAAGCGCCAAGGAAACAGGACACCCTTAAAGCGGCCGCAACCATTTGTAAAAGGAGAGGTCCCAGGATTCAAAAATACTAGGATGTTGCATTGGCCAACTCTTAATTCTAGATACGTTTTTTTTGTCGGGTCTCCCAATATTATTCAAGGCTCATTTATTTAGGGCTCCTAACCACAATAGTTACTAGTCTGCCTCCATGGTAGGGGACAGTAATATTTCTGAATACTCCTTTTGAAGAGGAGATAGGAGAGATATGATAACCAGCTTTCTTTCTCCTGTTCTGGAGGGTAGGACCTGAACCAATAGATTCAAGTTAAAAGAAATGAGATTTTGACTAAACACCAGGAAGAACTTCCTGACAATGAGAGCTGTTCGACAGTGGGAGGTTGTCAAACCTTCCTTGCAGGTTTTTAAGCAGAGGTTGGGTGGCCATCTGTCATGGACACTTTAGTTGAGAATCCTGCATTGCAGGGGGTTGGACTACATGATCCTTGGGAACCCTTCCAATTCTATGAATATGAGTTGCTCATTTATTTAGGGTTTCACCCATGCGGGCTATGCTCTGCCTCCAAGGTCGGAGGCAGCAATTCTTCTGAATATTAGTTACTGGAAACCACAGGAGAGGAGAGTGTTGTTGTGCTTAGCCCCTGCTTGCCTGCTTTCCCACAGGCATCTGGCTGGGCACTGTGAGAACAGTATGTTGGGCTAGATGGGCCATTGGTTCTTATTTTTTTTGCGGCCTCTTCAGAGGATGGCAGCTGTGGCCATTTTGTCAGTTTCCATGCACTGGCTGTCCATGTAACAATATGGGCCTGTGCTAGAGCCAGCACAGGTGTGTATCTTGCTGTTGCAAGAGCTCCGAAGGAGGTATACAAAAAAGCATATCCAAACTGATTTTGCATGTGCCATTGATACTAATGCCACTAATGATCATTAGTGAAGTGAGAGCTCCGGGACAGAACAGGAGGTGCCATGCTCAATCCTTGGCAGAGGTGGGGAACATTTTTCAGCATGAAGACTTCATTCCCTTCTGGAGATCACATGCCAATGGTGGGCGGAGCCCAGGGCAAAGGTGGGCGGAGCAATTGATGTGAACATTACCTTCGTGCAATAGGCTAGTTTCTACACACAGTCACATTCGCCTCTCTTTCCACTATCCAGGCAAGCAAGAGGCCTTATCAGAGTTCAAGGGCACATTTTAGCCAGGCAAAAACATTTCACGAGGGCCAAAGCTAGGCCCTGAAAATCCCTGACATGTTCTGGTTTTGCGAAATTGGATGTATGGCAGCACGATGGCAAAAGCAGCTCCAGAAAGCTCAACAACTTTGTGGGTGTCAGGAATTTTACTTTTTCAGATATGGAAACCCCAGCCAAAGCAAGACTGGGGAGGAGTATCACCTGGAGAGAGTCCCCAGGGCCAAATAAGGAGTCCTGGAAGGCTGCATTTGTCCCTCACCTGGACCTGAGGCTCCCAGTTAAAAGCATCAGGTAACATGTACTGGGAAATATTTCTGTTTGAGGCCCCAGAGAATGGCTGTTAATCACAGAATCATAGTGTTAAGTTGTGGGCGAACATATCAGACAACACAGCGATTCTTCCAAAGCAGCTCTTTATTTGTAAGCTGGAACAGAACTGAACCGAGGAGCTCAGTCAGCCTGCTTATATAGAGCTCCAGAACAATGTAACTGTTGCAACTTTCTAAAACTATCCAATCACTGAACATCACTTTCGATCCTTCATTTGCATACAAACTATCCAATCACTGAACGTCACTTTCGATCCTTCATTTGCATAACTATCTACAGTATCCCCCTGCTGGTCCAGGGTGAGAACTTAAGTACATAACACCTAGAACTGTAGTGTTGGAAGGGACCATGAGGGTCATCTGGTCACAAGCATTTGTACAAAGCTCATCTGTTTCTCCCCAGTTCATAATGGTGGTGCATGAATGCTGATTTTGCAGCATGCACGAGCGTTATCACATCTCTCACCTGGAATTTTAGCATAATTAGCTAACTGACTATTGAAGTGAGAGTGGCTGCTCTGTGACACCATTGCTTGGACATTCCCTTGGTCTATCTGTTCACACAATCAAGGGTGCAGGACGTTCTAACGACGTAGCAGAGGACAATTTAGTAGGACACCTAAAGGAATAGGACTTGATAGAATGGTTTAGACAGGAAAGCAGTTATATCAGAGAAGATGTTTAGCATTGCTAAACCATCACTATACTCCTTCATGTAATACTTCACTCAAAAATCATTACATGGAAACGAACAGCATTAATCTCAGCAATGAAAACACTGCCAACTAGAAATTTGCGTGATAATTAATAGCGCCATCTGGTGACTCCTCCTTAGTATTACAAAGCAATGAAGTATAATATGCTAAGTACCTTGTCTTGTGGCCAGTTCAGGGACCTTGGTAGCCATTGGGCTCAGAGGTCGGTTGGTATCAGGGCTGGATTTAGGTTTGATGAGGCCCTAAG
This sequence comes from Podarcis gaigeae, assembly GCF_964106915.1. Classification (NCBI taxonomy): domain Eukaryota; kingdom Metazoa; phylum Chordata; class Lepidosauria; order Squamata; family Lacertidae; genus Podarcis; species Podarcis gaigeae. The sequence goes on from NC_139688.1 coordinate 28,772,719, forward strand.
CTACTGAAGGTAATGGGGCCCTTTATATGTCCAGCTGTCATTTGCCAACAACAAATTGTCATTTTTTGTGTTGAATATATGCTGTATGGGAATTTATGGACCCAATAGGTATCTAAGGCCATCTGCACATGCAGAATGCAGGCACCCTATATATAGAAATGAGCAAACCAGTGATATTTTAGGGAGCAGGCTAGCAGGCAGGGCCCTTTACTTACATCATAGGAGCCTACAAAACACTTGCTGCATGTAGGTTTTATTTTATTTGTTTTTTTATCTTATATTTTGGAAATGTACATCCAGTTTTTTCCCCTTTAAATTTTTTTGGGGCCCCCAAAAGAGTGGGGCCCTAAGCTATAGCTCGTTTAGCTTATACAGTGGTACCTCTAGATACGAACAGGATCCGTTCCAGAGCCCCGTTTGCATCTAGAGGTAAACATACGGTAACTAGCAATGGCACGTCTGCGCACACGCGCATCGGTTTTTGCTGCTTCTGCGTATGCGCGTGACGTCATTTTGAGCGTCTGTGCATGCACAAGCGGCAAACCTGGAAGTAACGCACTCCGTTACTTCTGGGTTGCTGAGGAGCGCAATTCGAACACGCTCAACTCAAAGCATATTTAACCCGAGGTATGACCATACATAAATCTGACACTGGTTGGGATGCCTGTGTTAACATTTAGCCTGTGGATGTTTAAATGTACTTTGGAAGGCACCCCATCCCAGTTCTTCCTGCAGTAGTTTGAAAGCTGAGTCATGTATGTTATAGTGGTTGCACACAACTGCTAAAGTAGGGGTAGTTGTTTCAATTGGGAATCAAGATGCCACAGAGACTTTGTCACGGCTAAAATGGCCGCTGTTTCTTTAATGCGAATACAGCTGGGTCAGCATGACTCAGCGGCCTGCAGCAGGTTGTATATATAAAGTGAGAAATGTTAGTTTGTGCTGAGGCTGGTGTTTGGGTTGGTTGGTGCTGGTGTGTATAGTTGTTCAGTCATGTTTTGCTTTTAAGAATAAAACTCTGCAAGGATATTCTCGTGGACTCTTTTTGTGCCGACAAGGGTCCGAGGACCAGGCTGAGACAAAGGGAGGTCAGAACCTTTCCCTCCTTTTTTGCTTTTTACAAACACTGACAGACTTTCGTGTCTTTAAGAAATATGGTGCATTAACATATATTTACAGCCTGGGTGCAGTTGGAGGAGCTGCAGAGTTTACAGTATTTGCATCTCAAGAGGACTTCGTCCTTCAGCATTGCATTTAGAAGCTCTCTACGCACCGTCTCTGTGCTTCTGCCGCAATATCAGGGACCAGCAGGACGCTGATGAATGTACACCAGGAAAAGTGGGACTGGAGTCTGATTTGGGAGAGGGAGTCAGAGATTTGTGGTGACCTGTACCAGCCAGGAGGCAACAGTAAGAGGCAGGGGATGCTACAGAGCTGGAGGGCGGAGCACAGGATGGATCCGAAGAAGAGGAGGAAAAGAAGAGAAGGACTGGGTGCCTCCTCACCCTCTCCTGTACCACTGCCTCCCAGAACCAGGAGGGGATTGTTTATGCTGTTGACAGATAGGGCCATGATTATTATACTGTAGAATTCATTGCATAGTTAGCTATAGGGTTTGAACTATTGACAGTTTTGTTGGTTATTATGCTCTCAATATGGACCATTTGTCATGTTTTTACATTGTTCTGGCTTTTGTTTAAGCCACCTCTGGTATAAGGTAATAGGCAAGTTAAATTAATAAATAAATTACTCATGTACATACACAGCTAAACCTGGATTTATTGAGATACGAAAATAGAAAAAAAATGATGTTGTTGTTTGATAGTCTGGCCATCAGGAGTGTCTGGTTTCAGAGAGTTGTTAATGACTTGTTCCCCCTGTGTGTTCATATAGAATTAGTTTTTTTACATGGAACAAAAAATTCATAACTATGTATTCATAAACAGCATCTTCCTCAGAAAATCACTAATAATGTAACATTAAAATCCTCAGGGTTGAAAAAGAAAAAAGTCACCAGCTATGTACATGCGACACAATTATACATAAATTAACCAGTAATTCAAAGCATGTTTGGAGAAAAATATATAAAATCCCTGCTAGGAGAATTATGTTATCTTCACTGCTCTTTTGAGATGACTAAGCTGTCACATTTCTTTGCTACACACTTTTATCTCAGCCTTGCAAGTGCCATGCTAATAAGCGGGCGAGTTCAGCAGCTAATGTGGCACAGGCAGCTGGCATGAGAGTAAAGAAAAATGCTGTAAGCCATGAATATATTATATCACAAAACTATCATTACCAAATGGGAGTTCAGAGGGAGGTGGGTTGCCTCAGAGGGTACTGGAGCATACTTCAAACGGAGCCTGTTTTGGAATTATTCAAACATTTTTTCTCCAAAAAAATTAAATTGTATTTGATTTTTTAAAATGATACATTATTTTAAATACATTAAAAAAATACATTATCCCAAGTGGGGCCTGCAAAAAAGTGTTAATGGTGAGAAGCACTCCCTGCTTAGGGTTCCATTTCCATCGCTACATTCTGCTCCAGAGCCAGTGATGTATAGTGGTTAGAGTATCAGACAAGGACCAGGGAGACCAGAGTTCGAATCCCCGCTCAGCCATGAATCTTGGTGGGTGTAGGTGCTGACTCCTAGGGAATAAGGCACCCCAAATGTATTTTTTGAGGGGGCTGGAGTGGGGAAGCTTGTAAGGAAGCATGGGGCAGATCTCTGCAGCCCATCTGGCATCCTAGAGCAAAAAGGGAAGGGGCCAAAAAGAAACGAAGGGCATATGGCTGGCTGTCTCACTCATCCCCCCCCCTCAACTCTCTGGCTGTTCCTTAAGTGGTACAAACCAGGAAGTCTGTGCAGCTTCTTTCCCAGCACCAGCTCGCCACCGCCTCCTCTGGCGTCTGTGCGCAATTGCAGCCACTTTCTCTGCACCTCTCAGCTCTGCAAAATAGTTTCCAGCCCCAGAAGGGCTCAGTGAAAGCACCCACGTCAAAACATTTTGCTTTCCACAGATAAATCAACAAGGTATGGAAAGGGAAAAACAGGTGCCAGTACTGTGTACCGTTGAGTACCACCAGGGGAAAAAAAGCCCTGAACTTCTCACTCAATTCTGATGTGTTAGTTTTTGGTCTCTTCTCGTGCATCCTTCAGCTTATGCACATATTATTTCATTCACACAATGAGGCAGAAGACAACTTCATTCCGAGCATAAATTCTCATTCAGTGATATGTGTGTGTGTGTGTGTGAGAGAGAGAGAGAGAGAGAGAGAATATGAATGAGGGAACACTGAACTACAGGCCTAGCCCTGTTGTGAGGCACACAGAATCTCTTATCACAGACTGTGAATGGGAAGAGATGGCCAAAAAAATGCAGCCCATATTGCTTGCCTGAGTCCCTGCAACTGCCCAGCCGCTTCTGCCAGCTGCCGTCACTGCACCAGCCCCTGCCATCTGCAGCCTCTTGCCCAGACACTCCACCTGCTGGGTATATTTCACAGTGATGCCAGCTGCCTGCTGGGCCTGTGGGGAGCTTTCCTGATGAGTTTCTTTATCTCTCTCTCTCTCATTTTAAGTGCAGCAGCCACATCTGTTAAGTCTGCAAATGCTGGAAGGTTTTGCCAAAGCCTCAAGAGGTTTTACTGGCAGGTTTGGGGAAGTCTTGCCAGACTTGGAGCAACTTCTGTATGCCACGGTGGCATCTGTGGTAAGTAGCTGCTGGCAGTGCAGCAGGGCACAGGGTGGCAGAGTGTGTGGGGTGACACTGCTACTGCTCTGTCTCAGGTGGAGAAACGAACCTGCTGAATTGCAGTTGTGTTGGAAGTAGTCAGGTGTTATGTCCTACTTGGTTCATTGCAGGAAACTGGAAAATTGCAATACTGTGACTGACAAATTGATCTCCTTTGGGAGGCATTCATCAAATTCTGGGATGGGGAGAACACCAGCTAGAGTCTAAAGTTGTGTACAACACAACATCAGGGCTGTGTTGGTGTTTGAATGCCCAACATGATGGATTTCTACATACAGTGGTACTTCGGGTTAAGTACTTAATTCGTTCTGGAGGTCCGTTCTTAACCTGAAACTGTTCTTAACCTGAAGCACAACTTTAGCTAATGGGGCCTCCTGCTGCCGCCGCGCCGCCAGAGCACAATTTCTGTTCTCATCCTGAAGCAAAGTTCTTAACCCAAGGTATTATTTCTGGGTTAGTGAAGTCTGTAACCTGAAGCGAATGTAACCTGAAGCGTATGTAACCTGAGGTACCACTGTATCTGGTAGAAATTGAAATTGTAATTGTAATCAACTCATAATTTTTGGTTAAAGATTCCCTGAGCTATCAGTGCAATTTAAACTTGGTTTGATATTGTTTCAATTATGTTTGTATGCAGCCTTGGAAGGGCTTTGCATAAATAATAAAATAAAATTTGACAATATAATATTTACATCATAGCCTTTCCTTTTAGATGACCCAGGAGGTCAAATAAAGCACTGGCTATGGCATAGAACCTGGTCAATGGTCAGGGATGATGGGAATTATAATTCAAAAATATCTGAAGGTCCACAGCTTCCCTGTCCTGTCAACTAATGGGAAGATGGCTGATCCCTCTCCCTCCTTCTCCCGCATCCTGGTATTAACCTTAGAGACATTGTTTCACTTTTCACAAACATTTGTATACATGTTTGTTTTTTAATGTCTCAATTGCCAAGTTGCTACGAAGCACTACAGATACTCTGCTTGGACTCAAATTTGCTTTGTTTAGATCCTGTTTTGCCTTGTAGAAATCCCAAATCTCCTTGAAGCACCCTGCATCAATTTTTCAGGATTTGTCCAAATCCAACACACAACTCTAGTTCAAAGTACTCCTCTGCAATCTGTGAAGTGATGGGCTGTTCACAATATGACGCCTTAAGTACTTGGTGTGCATGAATTTATGAGCATGTCCCTGGTAAGTAGAAACATTTGGAGCTTATCTTACCAGGAATTTCCAAGCAACCAAACCAGTGCTACTTGGCAGATATTATCCCCTAAAATAATTTCTATCTTATGCTCAGTAGTGGATTTTTATCTAATTGCAGGTCAGATATTTAATTATAGAGAGAGATCTGACAGGGGTTGATACTGCTCTTACCGTTTCTCTCAGCCTTGAAATTATTATTATTTAAATCTTTGCACACTTTCAATGAGAGTTCACTTTTCCTCTTCTACTTATCTACCACATTGATTTTTTCCCTAGGGCTGGAATATCAAGCATGGCAACAATACTTTGCAACCAGTTTTGCATCACAGATTAATATTGCTAATCACAATCATGTCACTCCTGACTAATTGCCATCAAGGAAACATTCTTGACAAAGGATTGCGTCAAGTTATTTTCCTCTTAAAAAACAGGCTCATGGCAACTGAATGACACACCTGTTCCATTATTGATGTTTGTAACATTATTTACCTTTTAAAGTGTGGCCTAAATCTGTCTGCTGCAATTCAGAGCAAGGCAACCTGCCATTGAGAATGAGTTTGTTAGACAACAGCACAAATGGTTACGTGTGTGTGTGTGTGTGTGTCTGAATTGCCATTGGGAATGCAGAACAGAAGGGAAGCACATTCCAGCCTCCACTGTTGGCCTGGGGACCAAGGATGTCCTGGGAGGCTGTACCTCCTGCCTCCCTGAAGGAGCAGAATGGGAAGGGGGAGAGAAGCAGCCTGGCTCATCCCTTAGCCAAGAAGGAGCTTTGCTTCTCCTCTTCCTGCCAGAAAGAACACTTGACTCAAGCTGCTAGACACCATGGGTGTCAGGTGTGCGTGCAGGAACCAGGCCCTGTGACCATGACTGGGGCCTTTCTAAGTTTGTTCTGAAGAGGCAAGGCGCAGCCTCACAGGTGAGGCTGATTGGTAACTCACAGCACCTGGTGGCAAGAGCTGGGAAGGGATATAAGGTCAGCATTTCCCTTCAGCTCTTTGCCACAGCAACACGTTCCCTGCCTCGCTGTGTTTGGTTCCTTGACTCCTTGCTCCTCGGACCCCTGCATTTGTGACTCCTTGCTTCTTGACCCTCAGACCCTTGGCTTCTTGACTCTTGGCTTCCCGACTCCCGTTCCTGCTCCCACCCCGCCATCTTGCCCCCGGTCCTGACATCCCCAGCCGGGACTTGGATCGCCTGTGAACCAGACTGACAATGGGACTGCAAAGCAGCAGTGACTCATTTGTGAAGTGAGTTGGCTTTCTAATACTAGTGTTGCTTCAGCAGGGCTGGCCCATCCATGAGGCAGACTGAGACAGACTCCTCAGGTGGCGGAATGCAAGGGACACTTCTGCAGGTGCCCACCACCACCATGGGAGAAGCAAGGAACAGTGGCGGGGGAGGCTTCTAGGTTCTGGCAAGATCTTGTAGAGGCCTTGTGCAGCCTTCCTGAGACCCCAGCAAAATCACATGAAGCCTCTGTGTGATTGGATGCAGGGCTCTCACACAATCTTGCGTGGCTCTCATGAGATCTTACAGGAACTTGGAAGCTGCAGCTGCGCAACTCCAGTAAGCGGGGGGGGGGGGGGTTGGCACCCAAGGGTGGGTGGTACCATCCCATTTCAGTTCATGGCATCTGTTTGGGTGGAGAAGAAATCAGACTTTGTCGGGTGCATGACACTCTCTCCTCAGCTGGTAAATACTATCTGCCAACAACAGACGATAACACTTCACACTCCTTCTCAGATTCTTATGCCACGAAATCAATTTACCTCATAATAAATCTGTAGCTCTTTAACAAGGTGCCGCAAAACTCTCGCGCTTGCTTCTGTGCGTCTTGGTTCCCAGCAGGCGCCTGCTGCCAACAATCTCACCTCTCCCCCCCCCATGAAATATTGAGGGGGCAAGCCCCCCCCCAAGTTGAGGGACACTGTCATTCAAATGGTGCGTGTGCACCATGTCATGCATTTGGGCTTACCTGCCCACCAATCTCTTAAGAGGCCCAAACGGAACATAGGAAGCTGCTTTACTGTATACCTAAGTCTGACCTTAGGGATCCGGGTGGCGCTGTGGGTTAAACCACAGAGCCAAGGGCTGATCAGAAGGTTGGCAGTTCGAATCCCGCGATGGGGTGAGCTCCCGTTGCTCGGTCCCTGCTCCTGCCAACCTAGCAGTTCAAAAGCACATCAAACTGCAAGTAGATAAATAGGTACAGCTCCAGTGCGAAGGTAAATGGAGTTTCCATGTGCTGCTCTGATTTCGCCAGAAGCTGCTTAGTCTTGCTGGGCACATGACATGGAAAAACTGTCTGCGGACAAACATTGGCTCCCTTGGCCAGTAAAGCAAGATGAGTGCCGCAGCCCCAGAGTTGTCTGCGACTGGACTTAACTGTCAAGGGCACTTTACCTTTTTTAGTCAGCTTTGTGCTCTCCTTTGCATCGCCCCCCCCTATCCAACATTATAACTGCTCCTGCCAACCTAGCAGTTCAAAAGTATGTCAAAGTGCAAGTAGAAAAGTAGGTACCACTCCGGCGGGAAGGTAAACAGCGTTTCCGTGTGCAGCTCTGGTTCGCCAGAAGCGGCTTAGTCATGCTGGCCACATGACCCGGAAGCTGTACACCGGCTCCCTAAGCCAATAAAGCGAGATGAGTGCCGCAACCCCAGACTCGGCCACGACTGGACCAAATGGTCAGGGGTCCCTCTACCTTTAAGTCTGACCTTAGTGCTGCCTACACGGACTGGCAGCAGCTCTCCAGGGCTTCATACAGGGGGCATTCCCAGCCTTCTCTGCGATGCCAGGAGTTAGATCTGGGCCCTTCTGCACGCCAAGCACATGCTCTGAGCTGCCGCTTCCCCGCTGGCCTAGGGCGGAGTGCGGGGACGGCGAGAGTCTGCAGGGGGCGGGCCGGGGAGATGTCAGTGCCAGGGCCCAGGCTGGAGGGAAGCGGCGGCGGCGGCGGTTGCTGGGCGGAGCCAGCCAGGCCGGCGTGAGGCAGCACATTTCTCTCCGCGGCGGCAGCAACAGCAACAGCACCGCCAGATCTCACGCCGCGAAGCAGCAGCAGCAGCAGCAGCAGCAGCTCCATCATCATCATCTCCCCGGGCAGCTGGAGCCGCCCGGGACGCAGCCTCTCTCTCTTCAGCATCTCGCCTTCCTCGGGGGAAGGCTGCACGTCCAGGCTAGGATTACCGTGCCAAGGTAAAATGCGGAGCGGGTGCGCGCGGGTCTCTGTGGGTGGTGATGCCAGGCGCTCTCATGCCCTTCAAACAACGGGGGGAGAGATGCTGCAGCTAGATCGCCCCCCCGGTCCCCTCCCTCCGGGCTGCAGAAGACCTCTCGGCTTCTCCCGTGCAACCCGAGACTTCCCCTCCATCGGCAGGTCTGGGCTTCAGTCTAGTTCCAAGAGCATCAGCGGGCAAGGGCTTGGTGGGCGGGAGTTATTAGAGTATTGCGGGGTTTATTTTTTATTTCCCCCCCGCAAAATAGTGTGGATTTTAATTCCCGGGGGCGCACCCAAAGTCTTCAGGAGAGAAATATGTCATTCGAGGGCTGAGGCATCCTTAGGTTGGTCTTATTCTGCTGGGATGCAGCCTATACTGGCGGGAGGGACTCGGGACAAGATGGCTATTCTAATTCCCCCCCCCCCCCCGGGAAGAAGAGGATTTTATCGGATTTGTCACTCTTTGAAATGTGCAGTGCCTCAGCTTCACAGCAAAAAGAAAAAAATAAAGAAAAAATGCCTCCATATTTTTGTGCGTTTCCAAAACCAAATACCTGCTGTGCTGCTGAGAGAGGAAAATGGAAGTGCTGCTATTTTGGGAACGCCTTGGTTTGGCTCGGCGCTGAAGGGGTTAAAGCAACCAGGAAATTAAAATATAGGCACTGGGTGGGAGGGTGGGGGAGAGAGAAAACACCATCAAACAAGTCAGATGGGTGACCCACCAAGTAGGCAGGATGCAACAACAATATATATTGAGTTTGATAATGAAATTCCAAAGAAGATGAATCTGTGAGTGAGAGGCCATTTTTTCCATTAGCAAGTTTCCCAGTGCAAGTCTATACACATCTACTTCTGATTCCTTTCATTAGGTGTAAAACCCATTGAGTCCAATGGATCTTTCTTCCAGGGATAGCATTACAGCCTTGGTCATGGATAATGTTTTTAGCTTCTTAGAAGCCCAAAGCTTTTAACTTAACAAGCTAACGTAAAACCTCATTTAACCATTAGAATCCTATTCAGACATTTGTCTCTTGGATCATACATTCTGAGCTTGGAAAAGAGCAACGCTGTGTGTGTCTGCTTGGAAGTAAGCCCAAGTAGAATTTCCTCCCAAGGCCAACATGACACCGGTCTTGGATTCAAAAGATACAGTTAGGGTGATGGAGACCATTTGAGGCATTTAAATGTTATCCTGTGGCCTCCCCTTCCAGAAAAAAATATCTGGAAAGAACAGGACTTATGGCCTGTAGCAGTTAATTTGGTGGAAAGAATTGAATAAGGTGCATCTTGTCTAATCTCAGTAACCTCATGAGGGAAGAAACTGTATTCAGGGAAGTTCTCTTTTCTGTTAAGGCGGGGGGGGGGGACCTGTGATCATCCAGATGTTGCTGAACTATAACTGCCATCACCCCGTGACCATTGGCCATGCTGCCTGGGGTGGACAGGAGTCCAGCAATAGAGGGTCAGGCTAGCTCCCCAATATTATGGGCTGGAAAATCCTACCCCTCAAGTCATGCAACTATCCTTCCTTTGCAGTCATTCTTCTTACTGGCCTCACTGCACTGCTCAGACTACATGTCAGGATCAATATTGCATATACTTATAGTTGCATAGCTATAGCTCTATACTTACGTTGAAGTATGCAGTTTTAATCCTGGCATTTTGAAATCTGCTACTCCTTTGAAACTGGGGTTGTATGTTTTATGGCGTATAACAAGGATGAGAAACCTTTATTGGTTTTGGGCAGGAGGCAGTCAATCATCTGGCATCATAGTGACATCGAATGATTGACAGGTGTCAAAGCACAGTGTTTTCCAAATGGGCAACAACCAGCCGGGTGTCAGACGCTTTGGAAATGCAGTGCAAGGGTCATTGCAAGCTGTATAGTGCAATCCATCCTGGAGTCTTTAATTGAGGGATGGGTTGGAAGTTTTATCTTTGGAAAAAGTAGCAAACTCAGTCTCTTGAGGGTGGATCACTATGTAGCCAAAATGGCATGATCCACTTGCAAAAGGGATATTGCCAGGCTTGCGGAAGTCCAAGGTTTGCAGAAGTACATAATAAACACACACAAAACACAGGGGAAGAGCATCTGTTCTGCATGCAGACGTCCCAGGTTCAATCCCTGGCATCTTCAAGGTAGCACTAAGAGACAGCCTTGTTGAAAACCCTGGAAAGCTGCTGCCAGCCAGAGTACGCAATGCTGAGCTAGATGAATCAATGGTCTGACGTGCTTCGTAACCCCTAAGAGGAGAGGCTGACCCACAAAGTGGTCCATGATAGCGAAAGACTGACTGATAGTGTGTGTGTGTGTGTTTGTGTGTGTGTGTGTGTGTGTGAGAGAGAGAGAGAGAGAGAATATGAATGAATGAATGAATGGAATGGAGTATCCTGGACAAGGGCATGGCTGGCTGGAATCCTGAAGAAGTGCACTCTATGTTGTTTTGGTATAGGTCTCATTTGTGTTATTCTAATAGACCTCCTGGAAACATAGAAGGACTCTGGATTTGGGGCAAATTTGGCTGTTGATCCTCAAAGAGTGAAAGCAGGCCAGGGAAAGCTGTAGAGCTCTGGAACCCACTCTCTGGAGCTGGTTTTAGGCAGCAGTGGCCTTTACCTGGGCTCGGGGTTACCAGAGGATCAGGTAACATTAATGCACAGAAGCCATGCACACAGCAACACTCCCATCTAGCCTTTAAAACTGCTTGAGGGTTATGCAGTTGCATGTGGTTCCTGTGATAAACACTGGTTTATTTTGATCAACTAAAAGCTTTTTATGCTTGAGGACCTGATGAAACATGTGCCAGGAGTGCAGCAAAGCAGGATAAATTGGGCCGAATGCACAAGCATTGTGCTTGCTCATGCTAAGACCTAATGAGCCAGACTTGTTGTGATGTGCGAGCACTGCCATTGCCTTCTTTGAAACATAGAGGCAGCAACTGTATTCTTGGTTATAGAGCTGTCCTTTCAGAACTAGCTAGGGCCAATCCTGCAGATCGATTACTGTTGTTCGCACCCATCTGTGTCGGGAGACAATGGAGGAGTGCACCTTTGCGGTGGGGTCAAATTATTGGAAGGTTGCAGGACCTGCTGTGGCTGTAGAGACTGATGTAGGAGAAAGATTTTCTTGCAGCTGGGGCAGATAAAGGCGTCTGGCCATGCTGCCATGGTGTTTCTCTTCTCTGCGCTCCTCCCAGCGGTCATTCCTCTGGTCAGTGCTATGGATGCATGACCTGCCTGTCTGTCTCTAGGCACTGTGGCCATCTGCAAAGGATTCCCGCACGATGGGGTTGTCAACCTTCATGTTATGTTTGCAGACATCTTTATAAGAAGAGTTGCTCTGCCAGTGGGTCTGGTGCCTGAAGCCAACTCCTTGTCCTTTAGGATCCTGCCATCTTCCATTCTGTGGACGTGACCAAGTCAGGTTGATTGCTGGGTGCCTAAAAGCAGTGCTGAGGAAGCTGTGCCCCACATATGTTGTTAGACTCCAACTCTCATCAGTCCCAGCCAGCACGTCCAATGGTCAGGAGTAATGGGAGGTACTGGTCTACATACCAGTTTGCATAAAATTGCATATATATGAGAATCTAGGAAACTAAGTGAGTGGATCTGATTGGATCTCATCAGCATTGTGCCTTGCATTGCATTCAGTTGCCCTACAAGCAAAGTTTTGTTTAAAAAACCCCATTATTTCAGTTTTGAGTAGGAGTTGTGAGGCCAGCCACAAAATACATGGGTCTCAGATCGTTCACCCCCACAACAAAACCCTGCAGCCAAGGCATCATTTGATAGTAGAAATTACAATGTGATTATGCGGATTAGCCTGAGGAATTGCTTAATTTGGTTCCTCTTTGTCCTCTTCTCAATTAAAATTAAGAAAAACTAGACTGTCTCAAGCTGCCTAAGTTACTTGAAAATGGAAAGTGGTCTTGAACATCTGATTAAACTAAAACGGTGGTGCTCTTCAGGTGAACAGTGCATCCATCACAACAGGGTCAATAATCGTGGATCAAATGGTCAGCTGTCATGACAAATCATGGCTGAGCATTCTTGCTCCGGACACATGGGAATAGGAATGGGGGTCACACACAAGTTGAAGGGTTGCAGCAGCTTGTTCCTCTACACAATTGTTACACTAAACCATGATTTAGCATGACATATTAGCATTACTATTTATTAAATTTATATAAAATATGTATTTATAAATTTATATAAATTGTTAACTCAGCTGCTGTCTGCATGGGAAATCTTATGTGAGGAACATTTTATGCAAGTCTCCATTTCAGAAATCTCCTACTCAGTAACAATTCCCCATTATGAATTGCATGCTGAGGTCTCAATATTTTTTTGCACATTTTACATCATAAAATCAATGGGATAGATCAGTTTCAGAAAACCATTAACTCCGCTTGATGTGCTCCTCTGAGATAATAGTTGCTGGAACAATATTTAAAGTTCTCCAGAGATTGTTCCTGCTAGTGACAATAATGGCAGTGACTTCAACATGACTGCAATTAATAAGTCTATGGTGTGGTCCAAATTATCAACTAAGCTACCTGGAACTGTGCAAATTTAGGTTGTAATCTTGTGCACACTTGCTTTGGAGTGCGCCCTATTGAACACAGGCACTTAAAAGGTTTGCTTTGTAAAGATCTTCAGCATTCATACTGAATCCCAGCATACCATCAGATCATAACTGCCAATTTTTCTTGGTCCTTGTTGCACATTTCCATTTCTACTTCTTTGTAATGTTGCTTCAGATCTTTCAGATAATATGTTGCTTAGTTCTGGAACCATAAAATGAATTTTCCTGAAACATGAGAATACACTTTTCCATATGATCATCTCTGTAGCTGGAAAACAGGGAAGGCTATCTTGATTAACCTGCAGAAGATTTGATGAACACACTGTGGACTTTAATTGATCTGTACAATTTGGGTGATGGAACAATATTTAATCTCAATTTGGCTAATGTTAAATTTTGATGACATCACAACACTGCGTTGTGTATGTTCATTTCAGTTCCTGGGCAGAGGAGGCTACAAAATCTTGAAATACAGTGTGTCCCTAAATCAGGACTGGTTGCTTGTCATAATTTATACTTTCCCTTGTGCTGGGTCCAGCTGTTGCTCTCATGTAGTTTGTTTTTTCGTTCTTAAGTAAGAAACTTCACAGTGTAAAACTATAAACAGCAAACTGTTCCACAGCAAAGTAACATTTCCCCCCATTGGTTGCAATGAGAATCAGTGGTGTAGCGTGGGTTGTCAGCACCTGGGGCAAGGCAAATAATTTGCACCCCCTAACCCGTGGATTTGCGCCCCCTAACCCGTGGATTTGCGCCCCCTAACCCGTGGATTTGCGCCCCCTAACCCTAACCCCCAGATGTTGCGCCTGGTGCGGCCGGCCCCCCCTGCACCCCCCATGCTACGCCACTTATGAGAATAGAATATACTTTTCCAGCCCCTTATTGCTGACGCCAAGAACTGCAGATTATAATGAAGACCCCACATAAATGCCCTATAAATGAAACCCAATCTTCATAACGTCTGTTTATGACCTTGCTTGCTAAGAGTATTTCCAGGGGCAGGGTCTTGAGTTTTTTTATGTAGTGTAGGAAATAAAATGAATCCCCTACAGGGAAATACAATTCTGGTTTCATTCGCCCCGTGATCACAAATAACTGATGAATCAGCTGCTTTGTTACTGTTGGTTTCTAATGCTTATTATACCAATAACAAACTATGTACAACTTTACAGGACTTTCCCATGTTTTTGATTAAGAAAAGCGTAACTGCAGGCAACGTAAAGCATACAAGCTCTTTGGATCTTACTTTTGTAATGTCTTCTTCAAACACAAAAAGTACGGTAGTCTGGGAGTTTTCCTAATCATTTGACCTACAATTCTAAATATTTATCATAGAACTCTATTCCAATACCTCTCTGCTTGTGGCCATTGCTCCCAAAAGTGCACATCAGTTCCTTTCCCCCACGTCCTTTCCAACAGTTTGGGGAGACAGACTTAGCTGTACATAGTTCCATCTGTGCAACATTTCCACAGGGTTCTTCCAATTGTATGCTGACCACAGATCTCACTGGCTTTCTGCTGCTTTGGAGTTACTTCTTCCCCCAAATCTTTTCCCCAGATTATCTTGGTACCCATTACTGTTTCCACTAACATCAAGCATATTCAATTTGCTGTTTGTTCTATAACCTTTGTTGCCAACAGCCTCGTTTTAACACCCATGATCCAAAAACATGGAAATACATTCCACTTAAAGCAGTATGACAAAGGTTCCATGTCATTTTTGGGGGTGGGGAGAGGAGCGGATTAGAACGCCAGTAGTCAGCTTAATAAGGGGCGCGGGTGGTGCTGTGGGTAAAACCTCAGTGCCTAGAACTTGCCGATGGTATGGCCGGCGGTTCGAATCCCCATGGTGGGGTGAGCTCCTGTCTTTCGGTCCCAGCTCCTGCCCACCTAGCAGTTCGAAAGCACCCCTAAGTGCAAGTAGATAAATAGGTATATTTATCTGAATAGCTGGAAGGTAAACGGTGTTTCCGTGTGCTGTGCTGGTGCTGGCTCGCCAGAGCAGCTTCGTCACGCTGGCCACGTGACCCGGAAGTGTCTCCGGACAGCGCTGGCCCCTGGCCTCTTAAGTGAGATGGGTGCACAACCCTAGAGTCGGACACGACTGGCCCGTAAGGGGTACCTTAGTCAGCTTAATGGGATGCGGCTGGCGCTGTGGTCTAAATCATTGAGCCTTGGGCTTGCCGATCAGAAGGTTATCGGTTCAAATCCCCACGACGGGGTAAGCTCCCGTTGCTCAGTCCCAGCTCCTGCCAACCTAGCAGTTCGAAAGCACGTCAAACTGCAAGTAGATAAATAGGTACTGCTCCGGTGTGAAGGTAAATGGTGTTTCCGTGTGCTGCTCTGATTTCGCCAGAAGCTGCTTAGTCTTGCTGACCACATGACCTGGAAAAACTGTCTGCGGACAAACATTGGCTCCCTTGGCCAGTAAAGCAAGATGAGTTCCGCAACCCCAGAGTTGTCCGCGACTGGACTTAACTGTCAAGGGTACTTTACCTTTTTTAGTCAGCTTTGTGCTCTCCTTTGCATCGTCCCCCCTATCCAACATTATAACTGATTTTATTTAGATAGCATTCATTTAAAAACATGTTTACAAAATATAATCTGAGAAGCACATGCAAGAAGGGGATGGGTCTTCCTAACTTCAACCTTCCTAGAACGTTTTCTGTGTCTGTTAACAAAGCCTTCATTGAACAGACAGACGATGCATTCAGTTTCCCCATAGTGGGCTTGCATTGTACATTTAGGCCATCACTGCAGGGATCAATGAGGTTACCAGGTCAGCTGTTAACTGGGACAACTATGAAACTGTTATTGATTTTCTAAACTGCAACATCTGCAATTTTTGCATTGTCTAAACAAGGTAAAGAAAGAGAGGTAACATTCTGAATTGTGAATTACTGTATCTATGGAATCTTTATACACTAATAGCAAACTCATTTTTTGAGTCTGAATCCCTTTTCTGGTCAAAATGGCACAACCCAAACAGAGGAAGGAAGTAACAACAGGATTTTTGGGTGGTGGGGACAACGACCCCCTGCAGAGATATAAAACATCCTTAGGAAAAACAAACAAAGGGAGTGCACTCAGCAGTGGCCTATTGAGGACTGAATATGTCCAGAGGCATGGCATGCTTACTTTTTGGTTGGGGGCAAGGAGATTAATGGATGTCTATGGAGATGGTGAATAGAATGGAGTATACTGGAAAAGGGCATGACAAGCTGGCTGGAACCCTGAACAGGAATATGGCACAGTGCAGCGTTTTGTTGCAGGTCCCACTATGGCTGCACTCATAGAATCATAGAATCGTAGAGTTGGAAGTGATCTTGCGAGTCGTCCAGTCCAACCCCCTGCAATCCAGGAATCTTAACGAGATCATATATGACAGGTGGTCATCTACAACCTCCTAAGGGAGTCTCTTTTACTATCGTACAGCTCTTACTGTTGGAAAGTTCTTTCTGATGCTTAGTCGGAATCTCCCATCTTGTAACTTGAATCCATTGGTTCAAATCCTCTCTAGAGAGGAGACCACAAGCTTGCTTCATCATCCATGTGGCAGACCTTTAGGTATTTGAAAATGGCTATCACAGCTTCTCTCAGTCTCCTCTTTTCCAGACTAAACATACCCAGCTCCTTCAGCTGTTCCTCATCAGGCTTTGCTTCCAGACCCCTGATCACCTTGGTCACCCTCCTCTGCACGTGTTCTAGCTTGTCAATATCCTTCTTAAACTGTGGCACCCAGAACTGGACACAGTACTCCAGGCATTTATTGCATTGGTTTAACTGAGGTTTTCATTTGTTCTTAATTAAGAAACTTCACAGTATAAAACTATAGACAGCAAACTGTTCTACAGCAAAAGAGCATCATATTTATTCTTTTGTTGCAATAACAGCAGAATATAATTTTCCAGTCCCAATTTCAAACATTTTGGGACCTTCCAGCTATGAGCACTTGCTGCTCACCATGGAACATTTCTGAAAGTCACACATCACAGCACCAATCCACTTCATCCTGAGGAAACATAACCGTAAACCATTGAATTGCATCTTTTCCTTCACAGATGGCTCTTAGATGCACCATCAGAGGAAGGGTGAGGGAGTAGGGTTACCATATTTCTAGAAGTATAATTATTTTGCCCCTTTCCCTGCACCTCCCCACTCCCCCAACTCTCCTCTAGAAGGAACAAGTATGCTTCTGAATACCAGTTTCCGGGATCCACAAGTGGAGAGAGTGCTGTTGCGCTCATGCCCTGCTTGAGGGCTTCTTATCAGATTGGCCACCATGAGAAAAACAGGCTGCTGAAGAAGTGAGAGACCATCTTGGCTGTGATTCCTAGAAGACCTACTCCTTGCCTTGCAGGCCTTTTCCCACCTGGCCTGGGAGGGCGGGGCCCGGACTGACTCCAGCTGCAGAAGCTGCGGATGCCAAACAGAATCTTGAGCTGAGATATTGCTTAAGGGTTTTCGCCGGAGGGCAAAATGGTTGTTGTTAATTTTTTGCACCTTTATTTGGTATCTTATGATTAAAGTGAAAATTTTTCAGTTTGGTTGTGTACTTTTTGGTGTTTTGTTTATTGCTTATGACTACTTTTGTTATGTTTGTAGTTAACATATATTTGTTGTCTGCCATCCTGAGCATGGTTTTAACTTAGGAAAGGCAGCATACAAATAAAATGATTGATTGATTGATCAGGATGCTGGATTAGACTGGCCTTTGGTCAGATCTAGCCAGTCTCTTCACAAGTTCCTATAATGGGGGTTCCTCTGGAACAACATGGGAGGTGGCATAGGTGAAAGGGGCTTGGCAAAAATCATATCCCTTCCATTCACAGAAGCCACCTCCAGATCAAAGACTCTTCCATGAATGGATGGCACACCCATTGGGCGCAACCCATTAGCTCTGCTAGGAGCTCATTAAAAAAACAAACACTATTAACGTTTTCAAACTTTTTGAACCAAATGATCCGAAATCCTTACAAACACTACAGCGTTTTAATGATGATGAAATGGCCTATTCTTCTATTTGGCAAATGTCCACAAATGCTGTGTGTCACGCTTTCACTGTCTTCTGAGTTGTAGGAATCAACAGTTGTGCTGACGAGACAGAATGGCATTGTGTGGAGGACAAAAAGGGTGATGTCACTGTGCATTTGTGCTGAGACGGCCTGTGGGAAAACTGTGCCATTCTTTCCCATCTATTCTCCGTCTATGGAGGAAGGCAGATCACATTACTAATGAGGAGGTGGAGGGAGGGAAGTGCAGAGTCTGGCTGATACTACATAGTAGATCTGTGTAAATACTCTAAAACCACAGACTGCATTCCAAGCAGCAACTTCACGCTGCCATTTAGAATCACAGCCGATTGAGTAACAAAGGCTGAGTGCTCACCACACATTTAAAGCACATTACTTTCCACAGTGAATCTTGGGAAGCGTAGTTTACCCTGCACAAAGCTATAATTCTCAGCACTCTTAACAAACTACTGTTTCCAAGATTCTTTGAGAGGTGGAGCCATGTGCTTTAAATGTTCTTGTTGTTTAGTCGTTCCCGACTCTTCGTGACCCCATGGACCAGAGCACGCCAGGCACTCCTGTCTTCCACTGCCTCCCGCAGTTTGGTCAAACTTATGCTGGTAGCTTCGAGAACACTGTCCAGCCACCTTGACCTCTGTCGTCCCCTTCTCTTTCCCAACATCAGGGTCTTTTCCAGGGAGTCTTTAAATGTACACAGCCTAAAACAAGGGTGGGGATCCTTTGTCAGCCTGTGGGTTGCATTCCTTGTGGACTATCTTATGGGGCAGTGGATGTGACTCTTAGTTTCAGTAGGCTATAGTCCAGCCATGCAAAAGTCAGAGGTTCCTACCTGTACCTGTCTCCACCAGGCAAGCAAGGGGCGTTATAGTTCGACAACATAGTCCAGACAGTCAAGAACTACACCTTCTCTCTGCTTTCACATGCATGTGCGCGCACATGCACACGCACTGGTGTCACTGGGAATGGGTCTAGGCACCCTACCCCTAAAGCTATGAGACACTTGTGTCAACGCTGCAAGTGACAGAATCCAACTGTGGATGTATCTTTGGAAATATCTTCCTGCAAAGTTGCCAGCACAGTTTAAAAAGTGTAGCAGCAGATCTAGTGCATGGAAGAAATTGCATACTCTTCAAGTGTCCAATTCTCTAACGACAGTCCTGGAATTACAGAAGCCATCCTGGTTTCTGATTTGATCCCGGAATGTCCCAGTTTTCCTTTTTCTTCCTCTCCACGTCTCGGAGAACAAGTGGTGCAAAAACGGAGTCCTGTTCATACTGAAAATAAAATACCTGCACAAAATGAAGGAAATGTTGATGTTGGCATACAAAGCTCTTGCTATAATTTTGAAGGGAAATGTAACCAATCCACTTTAAATTCTTTAATTGGAATGCTTCAGCGGCCAGCCACTTTTTAGGAAACGCATGGAGTGTTTATTTCTTTATTATAAATTGAGCCTTTCACACACTACTCAGAACTAAGACCCAATGAGTTCAATAGGATTTACTACTGAACTTTTCCTGATCGTTCTCAGTTATTATTATTATTATTATTATTATTATTATTATTATTATTATTATCTTCTTCCAGCTAATTTTTTTTATTCCATTTATTTGCTGAAGGTGTTGTACACAATCCCTTCCCTCACATATTTTTTCTTTTCCTGATGTAGAAGTCTCTGTTTCATCTGAGAAATGTTGAGGTATATGAAAGTGATGTCTCGTAAACATAGGGCAACTTAGGAGAAATGTCGTCTTCTGGGTCAGGGTGGAATATTTTGTTTGTATGATGATTGTAATATGTTGAAAATTAAAGAGAAAATGAGGACGAGGAAAAAAGCATTTTTCATAGTTACATAGGGCATATCGGATTTCCTGTCAATGTAGCCTTGTCACCCTTTTAAAATCCCTTTTTGCACCCATTACAGAAAGGGCCCTTAGCAACATGGATGTGGCATTAGCATTGATTGAGTCAGAGCTCTGCTAGTGTAATTGAGCAGTGAGGCATAATGCAAAACCAAAAAGAGAGTATAATTGGTTGTAGCCTTGAGTTTCTTCAATGCTTCTGAGGGCAATCTTCGCTCAGCAGTGCTTTTGTACCCATAATGATGCCATTACCTGACCCTCTGTAACAGTTCTCACATTGATTTTACTGTTCCCTCTCTTCAACCTTCCCTACCCTGAATCCAATTTCCCTTCTTCCCTTTTAACCGATAAAGTAGTTAATCATCTGTGTGATGTTAATGGTGATTTAGGCTAACCTCGGTATACCCCAAACCACAGATTGGGGTGGGTTTCAGATCTTAGGCTGAGGAGGGGAAAGGCTAGTTATTCAGAACCAAAAGTTTTGCTTAAATTAATGCTGATGAGAATTTGACCACAATTAAGCCGCAGGAGTTGCTCACAGGAGAGAAGGCCCTTTGATGTAAGGAGCCATGTATGCCCCCAAACTGGCTTCTATTTGTTAACAATGGTTAATAGGAATCAGAATTCAGTGGTTTGTTTTTTGGTTCTGGGTGAGAGAACCTTGTTGGGCTGTGGAAAGAGAATTTAAAGAGCATATTCACAATAGTGGCTTGAAACATTTGCACGGAGTTGTTCACATCAGAGAGGGGCAGGAATCACCACCCAACACCCACAGTCCTTTGGGTTTTTCTGCCCCATAACCCTGGCTCCCAGAACTCCCAGAACTCATCAAACTGTCTTCTGCCCTTGTGTGCTCATCTGGGCCTGAGTGATGGCTGTTAGGGAGTGTTCACATTACCACTCACTTTCCATCCGTTTTTCTAATTGGAGTGAAGCCGGTTTGAGAAAAATGCACCGAACAGCAGAATTTGCCAAGAAACTTCGGGATTGATATGGATTGCGGCTGACATCATGTGAGTGCAGCTTCAAGAATTATCAGTGCAAGTGCTCTGGATGCTGAGTAAGCAGTTATTTGAACATACCCTTAGCTTTTCATGGCCTTAATCAGGGCAAAACAAGCAGCTCAGAAGGTGGTCTGGTGAAAAATCATTCAGTTGACTTTTCAAATTCCAGGTGTTGCTGCTGTTATTCATTAACCTATCAATTACCTTTTATATGCAACTCAATGTGATTCACAATTATACCGTGATAGTAGTTTAAAAACTGTGCAAAAGCAACGAAAGATAGGTCCAAAAACAAAACAAAATGAGGCAGGGACCTTTTCATGTTGTCTACCTTAACGTACTTACCATTTTGTTCATTCTTTTACTGATCTCCAGCCGTCACTAGGGAATTACCAAGTTATGCTTACAGTTGCATCAGAACTCCCCCCCCCCCCAGATGTCAGTCAAAGACAGAAAAGAGACCTCAATCCACCTCATTGCCAAAATCTAAATTTGCTACTTTTGTTTTGTAACAGGGAATCACCATGTCTGACAAGAGCGATTTAAAAGCGGAGCTTGAACGCAAAAAGCAGCGTTTGGCTCAGATAAGAGAGGAGAAAAAACGGAAGGAAGAAGAAAGGAAGAAAAAAGAGGTAAGACTGCTGGGGCTCCCTTCCCATTTTTGTTTGTTTATTTATTTGGATGTATGTTCTCTACTGTCCTCTGGACATAAGTCACTGCTTTTTTCCCTGGGGGTACCCAAGGGTCTCTTTTTTCCCTAGAAGAAAAGCACTGACATAAGTATATATATAAGTTATGCTGCTTATGGTGTTCCCAAATTAGCTATTGACTTATTATTATTATTTAAAGAATCCTGTCCTTTCTGCTCACTTTGTGTAGCAAGACATCTCTATTAGCTTTTATATCACAGCTTGGATCCAGTTACTGCAGGTGTAAATAGGCTGATCCAGTCAGGTGGGGAGAAAAGTTTTGGACTGAATCCGGAACACCCAGCTTCAAGTCTTGACTCAGCGTGGATTCACTGTGGTTTAAGTGAACTTCTACCCAGAGTAGCTAATCCACAGCTCAAAGGTTGCATAGGGTCCTACAGGAGGGTTTAAGTGCCCCCCACAAATTAGAGACGTTTTGTTTAACTGATCCTGTGGATCCCATGCAGTGATGTCATGATGCCAAAAGCTTATTTCTGTCCCACCTCAATTCTATTTTAATTTTTAAAAATGTAAATACTGTATACATTTAATTCTTTCTAACTGACTGATGTTGTAATTCCCAAAGGTTCCATGTGTCAATTTTAAAATATATTTATTGTTCCTTTATAACCTCTCTCTTAGCCCCCCCCCCTTTACGTTTGTGACTGGCTAGCCTGGTTGCTACGGTAGCAGATTTGCACTTATTGTTTTTCAGCAAAGTAAACGATAATTGCTGCTGCATTTTAGCCTCCTGGCTTGGTAACATCTTTTACTGTAGTTCTATTAAGGTTTGACTGACATATTAGTTTATTTGTCCTTGACGCTATGCGTGAGGTTTTTTTTTTCATTAAGGGGATTTGCACTTCTTTTTTTATTCAGTCACTTAGTGAAATAGAGATGAGAATTGACAGGGAACGGATACTCATTTCCATGCAAAGTCAAGGAAGCATTAAGTGATTATGTTTCTTTTCTTTCAGATGTCAACATTTGCTGCAGTTTAAAGCACCTGTTATCCCTTTTCTAATAACTGGTTTGCTTTAAACTGACACTTTAATATCGTACGTGCATTTCATACCATTATCGGGCTTCGCTATGAGAAATTGACGTTGCAAATTTTGTTTTTTTGCTGCCGTCCCTCCGTTTTGCACTTTTGATAGTTCCCTAGAAGCAACTGAGACACGCATACACAATTGCTGAATGAATCCCACCTTTGCTAAGAGTGCTGAAAGTTGTTGGGAGACCCTAGTTCCCCTCACAGAACTACAATTCTCAGAAGAGGGCTTGATGGTTAAACCACTCTGAGAATTGTAACTCGGGGGGGGGGGGATAGGGGTCTCTAAACAAGCCTCTGCACCCTTAACAAACTACAACTCCCAGAATTCTTTGGGGGAAGCCATGACTGTTTAAAGTGGTATCATAGTGCTTTAAATGTATGGTGTGAATGTGGCCCAAACAGCTCCAGGAAGGGGGGGGGTTAACCATTTCCTATTCCACCAAGGGGAAAGCTCTGACTAGTTTCAGGAAACACTCTCCTCCTTTAATTTCCATTTTCTTTCACTTCGGCTAATTGTCCGATACTGTTATTTCAGTCAGATTTTCAGCAGAAGAAAGAACCAACACAGGAAGATTCTGATCTGGACAGGAAGAGAAGGGAGACAGAAGCGTTACTGCAGAGCATTGGTATTTCTCCAGAACCACCTCTAGGTATTCAGAGAGAGAGCTGTTCAAAACATTTTAGCCACCATTTAAGATCCACACTTTCTTTTGACTGTAGCATGCTTTCCTTTTCTTGGTTTTTGGCTGTTGTTCATAACGTTATGTGTCCTGCTTAAACACCGTTTCGTATCTCCCCAATAACCAATTCAGAGCATTTCTGCTTCTTAGCTGTGCTGAATCTCAGTGTGTCTATTATGTGTCGTTCTCATCCAGACATTTCAAAATTGTTTCTCTGCGGGCCACACCACTCGCACCATCTTGGGCTGTCGCTGTTCCATTCTTCTGAAAATTGGCTTGGCTCCCCTTCATTCCTCTGATTTTTTCTTACATATAATAGTTGCCCCTTTGAAAATAGAGTCCTTTATTGACCTTTAAAACAAGTATCGTTAAAAAAGAAAAACTTAGAAAAGGAACATAAATTTATACATAGACACTGTACATTTAAAACACATTCCAAGCACATTTTCTCCCTCAGAGAATTCTGGGCACTGTGGTATACCCCTCACAGCGTTACAGTTTGCAGCAACTCTTAACAAACTACAGTGCCCAGAGTCCTTTGAGGTGGAAAATGTGCTTGGAATGTGCTTGTTTGATATACATGCCCCTTGCTCCCACCCATTTTTTGCTGTTTTGTTTCATTCCATCCAAATCGTAGACCTATTTAGGCATTCATAAGTGATTTACATGAACACATGACAGAGGTAGAGCAGGTATGCTGGGCTCCATTCACTCTGCCCCACCTTGGTTCCCATTGCCCTCTGTGAGTTGGAAGGTGACTTTTTTTTTGCAGTGGGAAAGTCTCCTGCACTCACGGAAACTCCCTAAGCATTTTAGGAAGAGGCATTGTCACAGGTCAAGGGTATTCCAAGCTGGCAAAGAAGGTGAGGAGCAGATCTCATGAGGGATGTGGTTTGCAAAGATGACCTGCTAGGGGGCGTGACCAAATAAGTGTTCTATGGGCTGGATAGAGGTCAGAAGGTCCACCTTTGTCTCCTGGACCTGATGTTTGCCACCCAGGCCTAAGCCGTGTAGGGCAGGCATCCCCAAACTAGGCCCTCCAGATGTTTTGGGACTACAACTCCCATCATCCCTAGCTAACAGGACCAGTTGTCAGGGATGATGTGAATTGTAGTTCCAAAACATCTGGAGGGCCTAGTTTGGGGGTGCCTGATGTAGGGCTTTTAGGAATATGAAATACAATCTGAGGTCTCCAACATGAGCCAGCGTGATGTAGCAGTTAGAGTGCTGGACATGGGAGACCAGGGTTGAAATTCCCGCTCAGCCATGAAGCTCACCCAATGACCATGGGTCAGTCACTGTCTCTTCGCCTAACCTACCCCATAGTGTTGCTGCGAGGATAAAATGGTGAAGAGGAGATCTATGGACTCCACCGTGAGCTTCATAGGGGAAAGGTGACATATAAATGTAGAAATAAATAAATAAAATAAGCATATTGCCTAGTCTGGATCATGGCTTCAGTTCTGCAAGCCAGCAAGAAAACCCGGAGCCAGCACTGATGGCCATATTAAAAAACGGCATGATGCATCTCTTGGCTCTAAAGCCATAATTCTCTTTGTAGGCTATTCATGCAAATTAAAAATCAGCTCCTCCCGATCCAGATAAAGCCCAAGAAGCAGAATGGATGCATAATAAGCACGTCACCTACCACTTCACACCTGTACCTGCCAAAGGGCTGTCATGAAAAATGAATGCCTTTTGCACTCACGATTCGTTTTAGTGACAGTTCCTAGTGAGAATATGTGTAAGGTGTTGGACCTCGTGCCACGGCCAATCCATTTGATTGACACTTCTGCCAAGAGATGTGAAGGATTTAGCTAGGAAAAGAAAAAAGGAAAATGCAGTTAGGAAATTATTTTTGATTTAACAAAGTAAAACAGTGGATTTTTAAATGCCCAAGTTGAAACAGGCGATGTCGCATTATAAGATTTACATTTTCCTCCGTGTGGCTGCCATGAAGATTAGTCAGAGTAGAATTGTTTCTGCGTTGCCTGCCCCCTTGCCAATCTAGATGCAAAAACAACAACAGCATTTCCACTTTAAAAGTGTGAATGATCTATCTTTGCTTTCAGTGCTTGAAATGGAAAGGTTCCACACCTTGTCTTTTTTTTGTGTGTGTGCGGGTGGGGGGACTTATTAAACTAAATCATCATGCAGTCTTACTTTGGCTCTTGGGCCTAGGCTGAGCACTGTGTGAGCAAGCTAGCTGACTTCGGTTTTGCCTTAACTTCGCTTGGCAGGTTCCCAACCAATTGCCCTCCTACTACTGGATTAGTTTTGAAGTTCCCAAGTTTTAAACAAGCTGGGTTCTGTGACCCTGCAGTCATTCTGCATAAATGCCTATCTAGCCACCTCCTGCAGAAAAGGGGAAAGAATGAAAACCAAAGCCTTCCAGTGAAATCATTGGAGGTATAACACGTTCACGGTTCTGGCAGAAAAATGCCCAAGCTGTTTGGATCAGGCTAAAAGCCTAGCAGTGTAGATTTGCGTCAGGTGCCATTAGTCTGCACAGGCAGGTAGTGGTGGAGCGTGCCTTCCCAGCACCTGGGGCGTGCCTGGGGGGGGGGGGTGAGGCACGGAGGGTGACTTGAGGAGGACGCAGCAGGGCAGGCATGTGCCCTTCCAATCAATCTGACTGGTCTGATTGGAAGAGTGCATGCCTGTTGCGTCCTCCTGACGCCCTGCCAGTCCCACACTGCTTTGCGAGGCTGGGATGTGGGATCCGACTCACAAAGTAGCACGGGGCTGGTGTGAGGAGCAAAATGCACCCCAGGAAAAACTGTGCCTGGGGCAACAGTCCCCCCCCCCCATCTCGCTATGCCTCTGCAGGCAGCCAATTAGAGCAGCAGGCTATGCAGCAACGCAGTGGCGTAGCGTGGGTTGTCAGCACCCGGGGCAAGGCAAGTAATTTGCGCCCCCTAACCCGTGGATTTTTGCCCCCTAACCCTAACCCCCAGATGTTGCGGCCGGCCCCCCCTGCACCCCCCACGCTACACCACTGCAGCAACGTACTAACACAATGTATGTTAGCAGCCCCAAATGCCCAATAAACTGTTCTATCTTGAGACTTTAAACAACTGCAGTATGCCTTTTCCATCCCATGTAATGACTTAGCTCCAACTAAGTTCTACTCAGAGTAGACCCTTTCAAATTAATGGACCAAAGTTAGTCATGTCCATTAAATTTAGTGGGTCTAGTCTAAGCATGACCAGCATTGGCTATAAACCAATGTTTTCCCAGGCAACGGCAGCTCTCATAAAGAAAATCTTTTTAACACTATGCAGAAACAGTATTTTCAATTTTTCATTTCCCTTAAATTTTTTAAAAAGATATCCAAGGCCTTTATTACTTCTTTGAATATGTTTCCATGTCTAAAAAAATATTTTAAATAGAGTACTGATACTATCATAACTCGCTTTCAGGCCAATCTAAAATTCATTTCAACTTTTAATTTGCCAAAATATTTAGAATTCACTTGACTTTCTTCCTTTTCCTTTCCTTCCTTTTCCTTCTTTTGGTTTCACCATTTCAAACTCTTCCACTCATCCAACCGTTCTATCATTTTGGATCCTCGCTTATGATTTGTCTTACACTGCTCTTCATCAGTGCAGTCGCTGCATGTTTTAACATGGGATACCTGTTATTTTCATTATTTAGTCCCAACCCCTATGTCTCCCTCTCCGAAATCAGTGAGCACTCCCAGCGAAGCCGGAAGCCAAGATTCAGGAGACTTGGGGCCCGTAGGAAGGTAAGACGAAATTCTCTGTCAGTGTATGCTGTTTGCTTTCATTGTGGATTCCTTTTATGTGAATGCCTTTCCTACCATGCCATGCCTCCCAGTTGTAAATATTGAGTAGACTCAGGGCTGGCTCTACTACTGACCAGAGTGGGGCGGCCACCTCAGGTGATATATGTTGCCAAGTTGTAAGTGTGGAACTTCTTCATCAACACAGAGTGTGTGCAGCGAATGGAGCGTAGAAATAAAAAGCTGTCCTCAATATCTTTTCTTAGTTTTATTTTCGAAAACATTAACAGCCAAACGCTGCAAGCCATC
This sequence comes from Podarcis gaigeae, assembly GCF_964106915.1. Lineage (NCBI taxonomy): Eukaryota > Metazoa > Chordata > Lepidosauria > Squamata > Lacertidae > Podarcis > Podarcis gaigeae. The sequence goes on from NC_139688.1 coordinate 28,799,866, forward strand.
ACCAGCAGCTTACAAGACATTTGATCAAAATAAATACAGTTTCAATTAACCAATTATCCTATCACATCCCTTCCTGCACCCGGTGGAGAAAGTAACTCCCCTTTTAATTAGGCAAAAAGTCGAGAGACCACAGGTGTGCAGCTAAGTAGGTCAAACTGTAAATATACACCTCTGAAGCCAACCTGGTTCCTGAGTAGCATTATTGACCACTTTAAGATAAAGAAAAAACAACAGTCAGATGACAGATCTGTGTGTGCCACACAGCTTGCCTTTCTAGCGCATTGCCTTAAAGTTTAGTGGGTGTTGTCTCATCACCAGCGTGTTGTCCTCCATGTGTTGTTGAGCATCAACTCCAATCAGCCTGTGCCTTTCTTGAATTAGTGGGAAAGACTATGGGGTCTGGAAATACACCTATTCTATTGGAGTACAATAAAAGGAGCCTATAGGTTGGGGGTTGGGAACCTTTTTCAGCCTGAAGACTGCACTCCCTTTTCGGCAACCTGCCATGGGCCAGTGGTGGGGGAGGCAAGATGCAAAATGGGAAAAACAACAAATGTAAATGTTACCTTTGCAGACTAGACTTGTTTCCAGGGCTAGACCAAGACATTTTGGCACCTGAGGCAAATCACAAAAATGACATCCCCCCTCCCTGTCAGGGAAGAAGGGGTGAGTGAAGATCTACATCAGGAACATGGGGGAAATAAAGATGCACATTGGGATCTGCTGCCTCTGTGGATTGTGCCACCTGAGGCAGTCACCTCAGCTTGCCTCATGGGTGGACCGGCCCTGCTACTTTCTATACACACACCCGCCCATATTACATGTATTATCAGATTTCAAGAACACATCCAGCCAACCCAAAACACTCAAGGAAGGTGTGAAGCAGGACTGGAGAGAATCCCAAACAAACAAAAAGCATGAGAGAAAATGTAGCTTTAAATGAGTTTCTTAAAGGGATGTAGAGATGAATTGCTGTGGGTATCAGGAATATACAGTATTGATTTAAAGCAGGTAGAATGGAAGTTTGTTATTTACTATGAAGTTTTATTGGATCAGAAAGTGAAGTCTTGTAATGTAAAGCAGGGAATATTTTTATCTCAGTTGCCACAAGCATTGCCCTTATGAATTATATGAGGAACAGATTTATAATTAAAGGGATGGCTAGAGTGGGGCAGATCACCACCACCATTTGAATTTGTCTTTCATCTTGGCCTACTTGGCTGAAGTATTATAGGTGATTGACTAACTTAGGGCTGTGTCACTCAACTCAGTCACTCTTTTCACCTCAACCTGCAACCCTGTAGTCACTATCTTCCTCTCAGTAGTCAAGGTGAAAAAGGAGACTCCTGGCCAATACCCTCAATTGCCCTCTCACCAGTTTCCTGGCAGAAAGAGGTGAGCCTCTTGCTCTTGCTCCACCTCAAAACAACCTCCACCAAAATGCCAACATTCCCAGATGTTCCCATCCTCACAGGTCAGGACTTGATGTTCCCAAGCCTGCTGATGGTTCTTGACAGCTTTTGCTGTTCTCCATCTGTTCTAACACTGAGCCTACGAGTGCTAGATGGAAAATGCCACCCTCCGTCACATAGCCTGTGTCTTAAGATAGAGATTTTTTGATCCTTGGCTTTGCTGGATGCATCTTCTAATTCATTCAGCCTCAAGCACTCTCCAAACTTGTCCTTCAGTACCTCAGGTTTCAAGGACAACCCTTTCAGGTCTTCCCATGAGCTCTAAGTATGCCAATTCATATTGTGCAGTATTATTGTCAAGAAGAAAACAATAAAACATTTCCAGTGTAGTTGCTTCCTGGCAGCATCACACCGCTTACTAGCCATGTGGTATCTTCTTGGGCATTAGCTTAGGTCATTTCATTTATAAAATGCTTCTCATGGAGCATTCCAAAGCAATGAACAATAAATAAGTCAACAATAAAAACAATTTCCCAGTCTAGTACAGATACAGGCTGGGATAAGAATCTAGACTTAGTCTACAACAGAAGACAGTAGAAAAGCCAGCTCTGTGATATATATTGAGAGAGTTGCAATGGGTAGATACTGGCACACTAAAGGTCCAACTGTTACCATATCATCAGAAGGTCCTTTCCATATAATGTATCTGCAGGAGGCCCTCTCCCGTGGAGTGCACTGATCGATTGGGTACACTGCTGCCAGCATCTTGACCTTTGCCCGTTAGCTAATAATTGACAACTTTAAGCAGTATGGCTGCTGTATTAATACGTCCAAATAAGAATATTTCTATCAAATCATGGTGCCCATGAAAGGCACTGAAGTAAATAGACCGGCAACTTTTACTGCATTCCCATTGTTGATGGCAGCTGTCTTGTGGCTTTGTGTGATTTCTTAGGTTGTCATGTGGTTTCAATTGGTATGAGTGAATTAGTGCTTGATTTATATGGACCCGGGTTTTCCTACTGTTCTTCATGGCAATATTTGGTATGTACTCTAGACCAGCTTTTCTCAGTCTTGAGTCTCCAGATATTATGGATCATCAACAACAATTACTTATTATTTATTTATATGCCACCTATCTGACAGGGTTGCCTCAGCCATTCGGGATGGCTTCCAACACAAGAATAGTAAAAACGCAATAAAACGTCAAACACTAAAAACTTCCCTGAACAGGGCTGCCTTCAGATGTCTTTTAAAAACCATGTAGCTGTTTATATGTTTGACATCTGATGGGAGGGCATTCCACAGGGCGGTTTCGACTACCGAAAAGGCCCTCTGCCTGGTTCCCTGTAACCTCATCTCTTGCAATGAGAGAACCACAAGAAGGCCCTCAGAGCTGGATCTCAGTGTCCATGCTGAACAATGGGGGTGGAGATGCTCCTTCAGGTATACAGCTCCCGCCACTCCTGACTACTGGTCCTGCTAGCTAGGGATGATGGGAGTTGTAGTCCAACAACACCTGGGGTTGAGAAAGGGTGCTCTAAACAGAAACTCCATCTAGCAGTCTGATCCAATATATGTTTACTTGTATGTCTCACTCAGTGCGGGGTTTAGTTTACTTACTCCCAAGTTAGAGTGAGTGCATGGGATTGCTGGTCTCGACCTCAATCCTGTGAGCATTTGGTGGAAAGCAAGCCCTATTGGACACATGAGCTTACATGAATAGTAAATTTCTGTTTGTATGGCCATCACAAAAGCACGGATTGGTTCTGGGTGCCTGCCAGATACAGAGTCGGGAACCTCTGGTTAATTAGTCTTTTTGCATGTGAGCCAGTGGCATCATTAAAAACAGTCACACTCTCATTCCTCAAGGAAATGTAGAGTTTGCTTGTCTAGATTATAGTTCTCATTAGTAAGTTTCTCATGGTGTGGTTTTGAGGGGAGGGGGCGCTCTTGTTCCCTAAGGGGGCTTCCTAGTGTGACTTAGCAACCTGAGTCTCTGCTCAATCCTGTATTAATATGTAATGTGCTGTCACTGAACTAGGGTGGATAATGGCCCTTTCGTACTCATTAATCTACTCATGAAAGCTTTAATTAGTCTGCTTTTCTTTTAGAGGTGGCAACATCTATTGGCCCCAAGGAAATCAAAGGTGTCACTTACCATTGGATACCCATGGAAAATGTTACAAGGAACAACTAAAGCCACGTGCATTTTGCAGGAGAAGACACGGGGAGCCAGAAACTCAAAAAGGGGGTGGGAATCCAGTAAGCAGTTGAGAAACAGTTCTTACAAAATTCACTTTTGCGTGTTTAGACTTATAGCAAACCTCCCCCTAATGTATGCAGGGAGTTGTGGTTGTTTTTAAAATCTTAATAAGGGGGAGCATTGGAAAATACGATTGCGGAGCGCTGTCAAGCGGAAAGGCGTGTGCAGAGCAGATCCCGAACCAGCTGTTAATGGTAGTCTTTGAATAAGAGGGTCAGTGCTAGCTAGCCTGAAATGGGGAGCCGGCAAAGGCGGACCTGACATTTGAACCTGTGCAAAGCCTATACAAGGCAACATTGTCCTCCGGTAACCTCAATTGCCTTTGTCTGCTGAGGATTCTGTTCCCCAGCTCTTCCTTTAATCACACAGTAATGGAATTCTCCCTAACGGAATATTGTTTGTCACTTGGGAAACTTGACAGGTTTTGAAAGAGGATGGAGCAAAGGGGTAATGACTGCCTTGAGCAAGCTGCGTGTCCCCCGCCCCCCCTAAGTATCCTGGGTGTGCAGGTATAAGTGGTCCCCCGATACTCATGACATTAGAAGCTGGCGCATATTCGGCAAATCACACTTTCTTCGCTAATGACCTTGGCAGTGTTACGGAGATCATTTTCACTTTGTTTCAGTTTCATCTCGGCAACTTCTCTAACACATTAGGCACAGAAAGTGCTTGGCATCTTCCGCCCCCTCCTCTTTCATCATTCAGATTAGGTAGAAGTATTGGGAGGAAGAGATTCTGCCTCTGCTCACGAAAAGCCACCTGAGCAAAATCTTATTGGCTGTCTGTGTCGTTTGTATTTTTATTTTGAAGGAATCGCTTTCAAAAATGCCTTTCCAAGGACACACAAAATCCTGGGCAAGTTTTCAGCCAAGTCACCAGGAGGATTCTCTTACTACAGCTCAAATCCTTTTGAACGTGCCCTGCTGCAAGGTCCCATTTATTTATTTATTTATTTATTTATACATACATACATACTTTTAATGGACTTAATATTGATTGTTTCATCTCAATGTGACAGCGTGTGGCCAGTGCCCTTGCTCTTGCCCTCCAAAGTGCAACTAACAGGAACTGAGCTCATCTAGCGTGATTGTCCCATCTGCAGTCCAATCAATCCATAGTACTTTTGTGCAGGAAGTCAGTCCCTCTGTGTTTAGCTAGGAAGCACGTATAGGAGCTCCTCCAGGCAACCTGTTTGTTGAGTGTCCTTTCTGGTTAGCTCACACAAAACTTATGCTGGTGTTAGACTGTGACCGGTTTTCATCGAGCATTTGGAATTGATAGTGGGGAAGTTAGATGACACTGAGCATTCATCCTGATTTGTTTGTGCTGCATTCCCTTTAATAAGTCATTCATCCCGCTTACTAAAAAAATATAAGAAACAGATTAGTGTGCTGTTTTCCAGGATGGGACCATGGGCAACTGTCCCTAAATCCAGTGCTGGAATGAGCTTTCAACCAATTTTCTTTGCCATAGTTGTGTGGGCAGAGTCAACCCTTAGGTGCACATTGAACCAACTGACTCAGTCCAAGATACAAGAGATATTTTTTTTACATTTAAAAAATTTATTGTTAAATTTATATTCCACCTCTTATATCCTCCAAGGAGTTGAAGATGGCATACGTGGATCTCTTCCTCCCCATTTTGTCCTAACAAAAACCATGTGAGGTAAGTTAGGGTGTGAGGCAGTGGCTGGTGTGACGCCACCCAGTGAACTTCACAGCTGAGTGGGGATTTGAATCCAGGTCTCCCAGCTTCTAACCCAGCTCTCTAACCACTACACTACACAGGCTCTTCAAATCAACCTGGAAGTGCTGTGTTGGTGGTGGCTGATGGGAGTGGTAGCCCAAAACATCTGGAGTGCATCAGGTTGCAGAAGGCAGGTCTAGTCCAGGGCGGGTGAACCTCTGGCTCGAGGGCAGGGGAATGTGGCCCTCTAAGCCTCTCTGTCTGGCCCTTGGGAGTCTTTCTGTGCCATAGCCATGTCCTTCAGTAGCCCTGCTTCACACTTTCCTTAAATGTCTTTGCTTGGCTGAAATGTGTCCTCTGATAATTCCTTTCGCTTGCCGGAATGGAGGAAAGAGAGGGGTGCAAGCTAGCTTACTGTACAAAAGTGGTGTGGGCACAGTGGTGGTGCCAGCCCATGCCAAGCTCTCCATTGCCTTGCCCCTGCCCTCTCCCTGCGCTGCCTCGCCAGCTGCTACTAGTTTTAGGATCACTTTACTATGTTCCCAGCTTGTATCCTTGAACACCTTAAAAAATTGCAATGTGGCAAGTTGTGGTCTCTCCCAGGTTGGAACTGCCACAAGACTACTTCACTCTGTCATTTTTTTAAAAGAAGATCAGCTCCTGGAAAAATCAATTTATAAAATAATGTTGTATATTCATGTGTCCTTAGATGTAGCCTGTTAGTCAACCAGTTACTAACTGCCTTTGAACTAAGTAGGTAGTGAGGACAATTATTTATAACCTCCTATTTTAATAATTCCATTTATGTACCATTGTATTAGATAAGTATGTATAGAATTATGATGTTTTTGATGCATTTTTTGTTTCTTCAATCATTCGTTTCTCAAATCCATCTGTTAGTTGAAATGAGAATGCAGAGATCACTTGGTCCTAATGCTGGGAATCCAGATCGCAGCTGGAGGAAGCACTCTCATTGGTGTGCTTCTGGATTTCCTCTCCTACCCGCCTAAAATGTGCTCAGTCCTCTTAACCCATAGCTGGCAATGCTGATCATCTGTTAGTCGGTGTGCACGCCACGTGCCATGCAGACACCCCGAGTGTTGCATGCAGAGATTTCCTGCCCTCCCAATTGTAGCCTTTTGTGCCTCTGGTGCAACAAACCTGCATGCAGCGACCTGCTTGCAGAACGCTCTTTCCAGGGCACTTAAGCACATGGGTGCTCCAGTGTACTCATGGAGCTCCAGCAAGCGCAAGGGCTTCCCTGTTGACCTTGATGTTGAGCTACGAATTGGATGCAGCTTCTTCACTGTGGGTAGGAGGGGGAAAGTTCACATTTAACATCATTTAACAACATATGATAATCATCTGGATTACCATATTTTTCCATCTAAAAGACACCCCCATGTGTAAGACACCCCCTATTTTGGGGGACTCCGATTTAAGAAAATGGGGGAAGATCTATCCATGTATAAAACACCCCCAAATTTTGGACAATGTTTTTTAGGAAAAAACTCTAGTCTTATACACGGAAAAATACGGTATATTCATCAGCTAAGCAGCTGGTCTTTCAGGATGGTTGTTTTTGAAGTGAAGCAGAGCTGAGCAAAAGTCGGAAGCCTCTTGTCCTTGCTAGCATAACATTCTCCAGTTTTGACAGAGAAAGAGAGTTTGATGGAATTACCTGCTCTTGTCTGACAGTAGATATTCTGTGATATTGCCTGTGTTTCTCTGTTGTACTTTTGGAGCTGTGTTCTGTGCTTTTACAGCATATGGCAAACGACAAAGTGATTTGTTCCTCTCCCTGCAGCCCATCATTGCAGTTAATTCTGTGTGTTCTTCTTCCTCCCCTTGTGCTGTGCTGCTGATAACCTCGCTAGGACCCTGCAGTGGGACACAGACCCTTCAGTGCTGCAGCTTCAGTCTGACTCTGAACTTGGGTATATGTCCACTCTCGTTCTTTATTTTCCCTCTTGTTATACTATGACTTTGTTTGCACTGGTTATGTTGAAGTTGCTTCCTTGGTCAGCTTTCTCCTTGTGTGTATGTGTGTGCCGAATCCTCAGCGTCATACAGTACTCTTATTTTTGTTTCGTTTTTTAAATTTTTTGGGGAAGGACCATCTTCTTCTGAGAAAAACAGAAGCTTTCTGAAAACGGTCACTACTTCTGGCTAGTGAAAACATCCAGGGTCCAGTGCACTTTTGATGTTTTCAAAAGAAACATTTTCATTTCGCTGGAGATGAAATGTTAGAAAAGCATGTTTGTGGAAACAGTAACATGCATGTTATAGGTGTGTACTATCAACATGTATGTTTTTAACATCACCGGCAGGCCACAGATTTTCCCTACTTGTTCATTGTTCAAAGTATTTTATTAATATCACATCAGTCGTATTTCTATTTCCTTTTAGCCCATTACCCTATTACCCTTTTTGCTTTGAAAGTTGCAATCAATAAATTAGCTAATACAATTTACATAACGTTGGCTTCTTCAGTACCATGATATAATACACTGATGTAATATTTTTGCACTGAACTTCCTCCAGAGGGCTCAGCTCTGCGAGGTTGATTCTGTTGAGCAGAGGTGACTATCCCAAATTCACCCAGTCTGTTTTATAGCTGAGCTATTTGAACCAGGGCTTCCCCTCTCTGAGATTATGTTTGGGTTGTGTTACAAATAACCTTAAAACTGTCTTTGGATAGGTACTGGTTATATACATAAAATATTTTTTTATTGGATTAGAGGTGGGCGAGGAGCAGAATATGACTGCAGCCCAGTGCACACCTACTTTGGGAACAAGCCCCATTTTATACAGGGATATTTGCTTCCATACAATAATGCATAGGCTCACAATATGAGAAGTAGTGCAATAAATATCCTGTCCATCTTGAGGACAGGACTGCAGTACCATTACCAGTGTTATCCTAAGAATGTCAAGCAACTTCTGTTTTTATCTTTTGATTATTAAGGACAAACCAAGCATAATGCTGTTCACACAATTAGCATTTTTTTGGGGGGGGAGGAAGTAAGGGGAAGGCATGGGGGCCCTGACACAGATCAGGAAACCGTGGGGGGGGGGGTTCCTGCACTGTGAATTTTTTTTAGCAGTAATTTGCACAGGAAGCTGCCTTGTACTGGTCTATCTAGCTCACTATTGCCTACACTAACTGGCATCCCCTCTCTAGGGTTTCAGGCATGAGGCAATCTCAGCCATAACTGGAGATGCTGGGGTTTCAAACTGGGGCTTACGCATGCAGATCATTTGCTCCACCACCAAGTTGTAGCCCTTCCCCCGCATGCCCGGTTGCATGAATGGTGTCTTGTCTGGTTCAGCTCTTAGAATCCAGCAGCAAAAGATTCTGGCAAGGCTGAATGACGCCCTTCGCGCATCCTGCGAACAGACTGCGGTCGATGCTTTGGAGTGTGCATTGCGTTAATACACAGTGGCAAATTCAGAGCTGTGAAAGAGAGTCATTTGGGGGCGTTCATGAAATCCTTTCTCAAAAACAGACTAGTTGCAGCACTAGCAATGGTGGCTGCTATACTGCCACATCATTTTTATTTTTTGCTGAAAGCTCGATTTAAAACAAAACAGAGTAGAAACAGCACTTTTCTAGCTTGCAGCATGTGTCAACCCCCCGAGAGAAAGCAAAGTTAAGTTGCTAATGGAAAAAAAAACCCACATCCTGTGGGAACTGGGGAAGGGACTTAACTGGGTGGTGGAGCAAAGGCCTGGCATTCAAAAGCTTCTGGGTTTGGTCCTCAGCATCTCCAGGTAAGGCTGGAAACAGTGGCGGACCTTGGGGTCTCACATTTCACAGCGCCCTGTGCGACGCCAAAATCCACCCCCTCTCCACTTCTCATCCTCCACTCTAAATAGTGGAGGAAATGACATCCTCTGCTAAATAATAGTTGTGACATCCTCTGCAGTGCCTCCGATGCTCGGCGCCCAGTGCTGCTGAACTGGTTGCGCTCCCCTAAATCCGCCTCTGCTGGAAAGTACAGTGCCTGAAACATTGGAGAGCTACTTTCTGTCAGCATTGACAATGCTGAGCTAGAAGGACTAATGGTCTGACCCCACTATAAGGCTGCTTCTTGTGTTCATGAATGAGCGCCATAGTGCTTTTGACAGCACACTCCAGTACCTAACCCAGCTTTTTGGTTTGCTTGTTCTAGCCGCCGCCTACACAAACTGGGCGTGTCAAAGATCACCCAGGTGGACTTCTTGCCTCGGGAAGTGGTGTCCTATTCCAAGGAGACGCAGACGCCTTTGTCTACTCATCGATCTGAAGGTAAAGCAGCTACCATTTCTTCCATGGAATTCGAGATGTTTGGAGTGAAGAAAAAAAGCTCACTTTGATCAGTGATCACTTTAATTTCACACACCATAAAGGTATTAGAAAGTGAAAGACATAGCAAGCTTTCTGTTACAAAGAAGTAATTGGTATGTGATTTGGAGGGTGGTCTCTTTTGCAATAAAAGCTTCCAGCCTCAGGACAAGTTACTTGGAAGCCCTTTCAGTCAGCTGTGGTGGAGTTCCTGCGCTGGGAGACACTCAATTCTTTCTGACATGTATCTCCTCCATTTTTACTATTTAGTTTTGTTTTATCTCATGCATGCCCCTGCGTGGAGTTTTTAAAGCATTTTATTCGTTGTTTTATTTGGATGTGGCCTATGGACTAGCCCAGTAAATGTGATTATTTTATGTTGTTTTACACTATGTTACATTTAACCTCTCTGGAAAGGGAGAGTGGAAGGTTTATTAGTGGCAGACCCGGTAACACCATTGTCTTCCTACTGATTGTGCTTCAGATGGAGTTAATTCACTTTGACAACAATAATATATAACTGTATTATTCATAAAATAATTGTAGCAGCAACCCATATGACTTAGGAATTGCATCTGGCTGTAGTCTTGGTTTTGTCTTCAAGGAAATAATTTTTTCATTCCAATAGCAACACGTGTTTGTACATTACACTGGATTTGTTGAGATTTTAGCGGTAGCCGGTCCGCATGATCAGTTGAGTCAGGTCAGTGTGCATGGGATTGCAACTTAAATCTCCAGGTTAACTCAGCACTCTAATGCTGTTCAGATGTTCAAAAGCACATGGAGATAATTGTGTGAGAGTGTGAGCATACTCTGGCATATCCCCACACTCTGCGCCCTTCCCGATCCTGTCAGTGGCTGGAAGGTGGATCTTCAGCGGGGCAGCCTTCCACATGCACACACAAGCTCTGTGAGCATGAAGAAGCATTGATTGCCCAGGATTTCACCCTACTTATGCCTGTTTGGTAGCCTCAACCTATACACAGCACTGAGGAGTGGATCACATAGGCTGCAGCAGTGGCGGTGTGGGAGTAAGGGTCAGGTGACCTTAGCCTTGTTCTCCCCCCTCGCGTCACCCCTCCAAATACTGCTTGCTTCTGAAGACGTGAATAGGGTTTTATGAAAAGATCCAAAGTCTTTTAATTAGATGGAGAGAAGACTGGAACTGCTTTTGCATATTTTAATTTTATTTGTTTTTAAGAGTGTCTTGACCATTTTAGAAAGCTTTTGCTTTGTTTCTCTTTTGAAATGCTGTGTGTTTGCTGCCCTGGGCTCGAGGGAAGGCAGGATATACGTTCAATTAATATTAATAAAATCAAAAAGAGATCTGCAGTGCAAGTAAGCTCTTTATTTTCAGCAGTTTCCTGGTGGCTTCCAAACTAAAAGGGAGATATGGCTTGGAAAATCTGTCTTGTTTCATTATTCTGTACACGCTGGAGGTGTGGAGGCTAGCTGGCAGCTTCTAAACAAGTAGTTGAGTCATCAAGAAGACATATCATTTTCCTCCACTTTCTTTTTTTGCTCTATTCAGCATCCTACTTCCTTCCACAGAATAATGTATTTTTTTGTTGGAAAACCTGCAACTTCCTTTATTTGAGGGGAAGAAATGACATGTCATTTTTGGCTCGGTGTACAATTTGAGATGCTGTAGATATGCCTCTTGACCTCACTGTTCATTCAAAATGCCTGAGACACAGAGGTCACATTGAGATTATAACAAGGATACTTCTGAAAAGGCTCCTCTCTCACACCTATAAATCATCATCCACACACCATAACACATAGGAACACTTGTCCTTGTGGATCATGGCATCCTGTTGCAAGTCTCCAAGGCATTCCCAGTACTGTATGAGAAGGACCAATGACCTGACTCAACAAGGCATCTTTCTGTGTTCTCTGACCATTGGCCCTGCTGGCTGGGAGAGTTAAAGTCCCACAACATTTGGAGGGCAATACTTCAGGGAAGGCTGAGCAAATCATTTAGAGCACTCATATAATTACTGAATTGATGTGCCTTCTGAAGTAGCCTTTATTTTATCTGCTGTTCAAGGTAATTACCATAATGGGTTAGCTAAGCAAAAGTAAATATTTGGAACAGGAATGGGGCATCTGGGGCCCCCCAGATGTCGTTGGACTAAAACTCATGTTGTTGTTGTTGTTGTTGCATTTATTAAATTTGTGTACCGCCCTTTACCCATAGGTCACAGGGCGGTCCACAACACAAAATTGCAATATAAAAAACACAGTATATGTAAGAACAATAAAAACAGAAGCAATCTCATTTTGTCAAAAGATGCTTGGTCCATTCAGGAGTTATATTACTGCCCCCCATCATTCCTGACCATGAGCCATGTTCCCTGGGGAGGATGAATTGGAGTTTAACAATATCTGTAGGGCTAGTGGCTCCCTCTTCCTGCCGTAAGACAAACTGTTGGTGCCTGAATGCTTTTCTTTTGAGGGTAAGCAGCAGCTTGGGGGACGGGGTGGGCGTGGGTGGGTGGGAATTCAGGTCAATAAACTGACATTGCTGAAAGGATGAATCTCTTCACTTCCAGCTGCATAGGACTGCTCCCAAAGCATTCTCTTCCTCCCCCCCCCCCACCTTAACTGAGAAAGATGGGAGATCTTGTGGATAGCCAATGTTACATCTAGCTCAGCCCTCCAATAAGCTAACTTACTGCTTAACATTTGTTCTTGCTGCCTGGCAGAGGTGCCAAAGCACTGTCTCCTTAAAGGATATATTGATGTAATAAAATAGCGACGTAAATCTATTTGTTGCGGAAGTACAGTGGTACCTCGGGTTACAGACGCTTCAGGTTACAGACTCCACTAACCCAGAAATAGTGCCTCAGGTTAAGAACTTTGCTTCAGGATGAGAACAGAAATCGCGCAGCAGCAGCAGCGGGAGGCCCCATTAGCTAAAGTGGTACCTCAGATTAAGAACAGTTCCAAGTTAAGAACGGACCTCCAGAATGAATTAAGTTCTTAACCCGAGGTACCACTGTAATCTAAAACCCAAGTGCAAAATATGTATACAACTGGTTGCACTATTTTCAGGTTAATGAAATGTTTAAAAAAGATGTTAAAGAAAGTGGCTATGTAGAAAAAGTCTCAAAGTTTCAAACAGATATAATAAATAATGATTGTAAAATTCTGTCAAAAATGTATAAGATATTGTTGGAATGGTATACAAAAGATGAAGAGGTTAAATCTGTGATGATACAATGGGCCAAAGACTTTGGTTACAATATCCAATTTGATGATTGGGAAAAATTATGGAAGGAAAATTTAAAATATACTGCATGTACAATTGAAGGAAAATGTTATGAAAATGTTTTATAGATGGTATATCACACCGGTAAAATTAGCAAAAATGTTTAAGACATGTAATAAGTGTTGGAAATGTAAAGAAAAAGAAGGAACGTTTTATCATATGTGGTGGGATTGTAAGAAAGTGAAAAGTTTCTGGGAGATGATATATAATGAATTGAAAAAGATGTTAAGGTATAGTTTTGTAAAGAAACCAGAAGCTTTTCTTTTAAGGATTATAGGAAAGGAAATAAGAAGAAAGGATTGTAAACTTTTTCAATATGCAGTTACAGCAGCAAGAATTTTGTTGGCCCAGAAATGGAAACAAGAGGAAATACCAACGATAGAAGAATGGAGAATGAAACTGACAGACCATGCAGAACTGGATAAACTAATTGGGAAGATAAGATATTTGCAAGACCAAAAGTTCATCGAAGACTGGGGAAAGTTTGTAGAATATCTGAAAAGTACCGTATTTTTTGCTCTATAGGACGCACTTTTTCCCATTCAAAAATGAAGGGGAAATGTGTGTGCGTCCTATGGAGTGAAGACGCCATAGCCCCGCAACCCTCTCCCAGCTGGAGAAGTGACACACGGCTATGGCAGCAGCCTCTCCGCTGCGCCTTTCCGCTGCTCCCTGACCTGCTCTTTGGGGCTGGTGGTGGGCTTCCCCCCGCCAGCCCCAAAGAGCAGGTCGAAAGGAACCTGAAGCCTGGAGAGCGAGAGGGGTCGGTGCACAAATAATACAAATAATACAAATAAAGGGAATGTGTAACTAAGAGGTAAATGTGGATGATTATCAGAGAAGCTGAAGGAAGTCCAAAAAAAGATAATTTGTTAAAATTTGGATAAAATTGTATATTTGTGTTGAAAACTAATAAAAATTATTTTAAAAATAATAATAAATAAAACCCAAGTGCAAGACTGGGTGTGAAATGGCAGAATTTGCCTTCAGAAATGGCACAAGCATATGCTTCTCTTTCGAAACATGGATTTTTTTTGGAGGAGTTTGTTTTATTCTTTACTCCAGAAATTTACAAAGAGTACCCTCTAGTGGTGTATGTAAAAACTGACATTGTGGCGGAGGAGTCCATCAGAGGAAACTGACTACTGTAGGCATGAAGACGGGAGCAGTTCTGAATATGGAAGCATGGCATTGTCCCATTTATTTAAGGGCGGGGAGCAATTTTAATGGCAAAAGGAGCCGATGCATGAGAAGAATATAGCCATTCACTTAACCTGTGGCTCATATGGGTGAGGAGTGGGCCGTGTTTTCCTCTTGCCTGGTAACGATTTCTTGAAGGGCAGCTCTGTTAGATCTGTTGTTCCAGAAGGGGAGAGAGAGAGAGAGCTCTAAAAAGAATCTTGTGGTATTTTAAAAGACAAATACATTTATTAAGACATAAGCTTTTGTTGACAACGCATGCATTCTCTCTGATAGAACGAGATTTATTATGCTATTCTTGAAAGGGAATGGGACAACTTCATAGAGGTGGACAGCTCTATCCATGATAATTTGGCGGTATAGCAGAGGAAGGGAAAGTTGTGGCCCTCCAGTTGTTGTTGGACTCCAGCTCCCATCAGCCCCAGGCAGTTTTGCCCAGTGGTCAGGGATGATGGGAGTTGGAGTCCAACAACATGTGGGAGCCCACAGGTTCCCCAGCCCTGCAGCACAGCTTTAATGCACATCCAAAGGCATTGTGCTTCTGAAGACCACTTTGGGGGCAGAAAGGATGCTGGTCAATATGGATCCTTAGGGCGATCCAGCTGGTCTCTTCTTATGTTGCCTTGATCTACATAACAATTATTTATCTGTCTTGTCAGACCTTCCCACCCTGTGCCAGGCTTCCGTCACCAGGGCTTTTTTTAGAAAGGCGTCTGTCTGATCTAGTCCCCCCCCCGCCATGTTTATTTCTTATGTTTCCATTTTAATGGCGGTTTTGGAAATGGTGGTGGCTTAGGCTTTGCACCTTAATGTTCTGATCTTATAACTGGAGCCAGGAATGGCGATTGTGAGGTATTTTAATATTGTGTAATGTTTGGGTGTAACAGTTTCTTTCGAAATTAGGCAGGATATACATTTTTTAAACAAGGGGGGGCTAATTTTAAAAATGTATCACAGCCTTCCTCTATTATTTGTTTATTATAAGATTTCTTAGTAACTTTTGCAGTGAATCAAACATAGACAACTTGCACTGAGTCGGACCACTCACCCATTTGACTTAGTAATGTCTACACTGACTGGCAGCCTTTCTGTCGTGTTTCAGGCAGGGGTTTCTCACAGCTGTACCTGGACATCTTGGGGATTGAACCTGGATGCAATGTAAAGCAGATACTCTGTCACTGAGCTGCAGCTATTCCCTAAATCAACTCACATCCATCCTCAGAGGGAGTGATCTAGTGAGCTTTGCCTACAGACAGAGATTTGAATTCAGGTTTCCCTCATCCAAATCCATGATGTTTCTATTTTACTTAATATGTGTAGGGTCTGGTGTCAGCGTCGCTTGTGCAGGTTCTCTGCTGTTCATTTGTGTTCCTTTGGTGGTGAGAGAGGTTGGGGTTGACCTAGGGTGCGGTTGTTCATTTGTGGTTGGCTGTGGTGGTCTTTGTTTTCATGTGTTAGTGGGGTGGGTGGGTGTTTTGGATAAGGTTAGCCAGATTGATTTGTATGCTGTTGGTGGATTTTTGTCATTGTCTTGTTGCGCTGTGTATGTGATAAAGGGGAGCTATACCAGGGTGAAGCTGTCTTCTTTTATTTGTCCCCATGTCACTTTCAGTTTACAGTAGTAACTTGGGTTAAGTACTTAATTCGTTCCGGAGGTCTGTACTTAACCTGAAACTGTTTTTAACCTGAAGCACCACTTTAGCTAATGGGGCCTCCTGCTGCCGCCGCGCTGCCTGAGCACGATTTCTGTTCTCATCCTGAAGCAAAGTTCTTAACCTGAAGCACTATTTCTGGGTTAGCGGAGTCTGTATCCTGAAGCGTATGTAACCTGAAGCGTATGTAACCCGAGGTACCACTGTATTGGTTAATTTGTCTAGTAAGGCTGTTTCCCATACTGTTTGGTACCATTGGTCCATGCTTACTCCTGACAGGCTTGACGGCACTCTTGAGATTATTCTGTGTGGCTGCAGGTTTGATTTAATCTTCCTGCAGGGGGCCACAGCCTGGCATGGACCCTCCAAGAGCTTTAATTGAGATTCCTGCATTGCTGGGGGTTGGACTAGATGATCACTGGAGGCCCTTTCCAGCTGTACAATTCTAGGATTCTATTTTTCTTCCACTCCTTGCTGATGATGAGTCTTTTGCTTTGCTTTCTGCTAAGGACGGGGGCGGGGGGCGGTATGGCGAACCCTTCTCCCCCCCCCCTTCCACACACACCAGAGAGCTCTGTCATTATGTCCTAGGGAGTAGATTCGGCCTCCCCACAGGGTGGTTATCAATCCGATCGTTAAGTCTGGCATCCCAGTTCAAAGCATTAAACCAAATGAGCTTCTGGGACACCTGGTGACAATTGGCCCCAAACGCGAGTTAATGGCCTTGACCTCCGGGTCTCATAACTAGCTGCAAGCCATTTCTGCTGTGCCTTTGCCCTCATCCTCGCATCCTGACATCTGAAACCAGCATTGTGCTGCGTTATTTGGAGAGGGAGCCTCATGACACCTGTATGCAAATAGAACCCCAGCTGGGGAAGGGAAAGCATTTTTCTTTCTTTGCCGAGAAAGCGCCCAGCATGTCTGAGCCATCAGCAGCTCACATGTCAAACTATTCCTTTAACACGATGTGAATGAGAACATGGTTGGTGCTTCCCTGACGTGCCGCGTGCATGCAATAGCTGCAGGAAGATTTCTTCTGAGTTCTTGAAAATGTAAATCTTTTTTTTTTTTCATTTTTAAAAATTTATTTACAATTATTCCTAGACCGCTTAATATTTAAAGATCTCTTAGTGGTATGCAAAAATGCAATGCAAAAACAATAAAGCAGTATAATAAGAGCAGAGATGAAACCAAAACAATATTATATGGGCAGTAATAACAGGGCCCAAGTCTTACAGGTCAAGGAAAGCCTGGAAACACCTCCCCCCCCCCCCCCATATTCAGAAGATATCAGAAAACTGGCGGATGATGCTTCACATATTGTAGAAGGAAGAACATTCCAGAGTACAGGGATAATGGTGTAAAATGCCTGTTTGGGGGAACTGCTCTGTGATATTCTGTCGGATGCCACTGATATTCTGCAGTGCCACAAGTATAATCTCCCCAGATGATCTAAGCGGTCTTACACATCTGTATATGGGCAAGAAAACCGGGTGCAGGGTTATTCCAGGCTTCTGATGTAAGTAACAAGAGTTTAAATGTGGCTGGTAGCTAATTGGCAGCCAATGTAGTTCCCTAAAGGTAGCGATAACATGTGTGTATCAAGGTGACAGGAAAGGTGAGACTAGCTAAACCAGAAGTCGTGCTTCCATCCTAAACAGCCCAAGATTAGGACAAGGAGTCAGGAGCTTCCTGGCCTGTTAGGTTGTTCCCATCATTTCCTTACAAGATCCATTTTATTTCACTTTTTCGTGTTTTTCCAGTCTCTCACATATATTATCCTACTGAGTGTCATAATATAAAAAACAACAACCTTGGGTTTGATGCCTTGGTCTTATGGAATAGCTTATTTTCTATCTATCTAATGTATATACCACCCTTCATTTGAAGATCTCTGAAGATCTCAGAAGATCTCAGAGCAGATTACAAGATAAAAATATAGCTCAATAGAAAAATATAGCTCAATAGGAAAACACACACCAAAGAATCCAATAGGTTCTCATACTCATAGAATAAAATATATTTTTAGCTCTGTAACCACAGTTAACACCAGAAATCCTTTGCTTTACATTTCCACCAGACACGGACAAAGTTTCCCTTGCCCCCACTCCCGCAGTGTCACTCCACATACTGCTTTTTAATGATAGGGATTATTTTGTTGTTTGTTGTTTAGTCGTTTAGTCGTGTCTGACTCTTCGTGACTCCATGGACCAGAGCACGCCAGGCACTCCTGTCTTCCACTGCCTCCCGCAGTTTGGTCAAACTCATGTTTGTATCTTCGAGAACACTGTCCAACCATCTCGTCCTCTGTCATCCCCTTTCCCTTGTGCCCTCAATCTTTCCCAACATCAGGGTCTTTTCCAGGGAGTCTTCTCTTTCCATGAGGTGGCCAACGTACTGGAGCCTCAGCTTCAGGATCTGTCCTTCCAGTGAGCACTCAGGGCTGATTTCCCTAAGAATGGATAGGTTTGATCTTCTTGCAGTCCATGGGACTCTCAAGAGTAGGGATTATGATGATGTCCAATTGCCTCTGACCACACCATTGCAATCCTCAAGAAGTCCCTCAATCTGTACTATACTTCCTTCCGGTGTATCTGATGGTTGTGCGTCCCCACCTGCATCCCCAGCACAAGGGCTTGGGGTATGTGTTTTCTAGGAGATGTCCATGGTACAGACCAAAATCCACAAGCTACCTAGTATGAAGAAGATGCAGTATGAGATGGACAAGTTCATATTCTGGATCGATTTGTAATTCTGAATCTCAACAACAGCCTTCCTGCTCTTCACTTAAACTCCCATTTTACATGGGCTTCTTGGAATTTTTAAGGATGTGAACTGGGCTAGAATGAGGAGTAAGAGAATATGTGTCTCTGGGGCCTCATTGTAGCTTGCTTCATGTACTTAATGTTATCATTAGGGCAAATGAATATGTGCAACTGAGCCAGCTGAAAAGGCTTATGTCCTACAGCTCAGTAGCATGAGTTCTATAGCTCAAAAATGGCTTAGGGAAATAGCCCTAGTTTTTCACAGAGGCTTAATAGTTTCCTCAAATTGGCTCATTAACCGAAGAGGCCACCTGCCCAAAATGATAGTAGAGGCTCCCTCCTATATATGCCATATTCTTGATCATATTGAGGAAATGCCAGCTTTCTGTCCCCACCACTAAAGTGTTTACTAATTCATTCCCCCCCCCACAAGGACCTGAAAATAAATAGCATCCTTCCAATTGTATTTTATAACTGCAATATGACATTACTCTAATGTAATTAATATCAGCATAAGATGGAAAAAACACAAAATATTTTAAAATAAGAAAATCAGATATTAAATGCGATAGTCTAAAAAAAAAGGTCCTGTTTAATAAATCTTTAATCTGGCTATTCCATTTGTACCCTATTACTTTGTACATGTCATTTACACAATTGTTTTTGACAGATGAAAGTCACTGTGCAAAGATTCTCTCCTCTCATTCTTAGGTGGTTAAAGCTTTCTAGCGAAATCACCCACGTGTTTAAATCTATAATTGTTTATGTGTTCACTTGGCAATAAAGTCATGTTGAACTCAGTGGGAATTTTCTTCTGCTTTACTTCTGAATCAGCACACATGAGAACAGGTTGTGTATGTGTGCACTGACATATACACACAATAACTATGTTTTGGTAATGTTTCTTTTTCATGAAATCACACAGTTACACTTACTTTTATAATATTTATTATTATTAAAAAATATTAGTTAAATTTTTGCACACAATAAAACAGAATAACAAATGCATAAAAACAGCAGTACACAAAAAAGTAAAATGCTCATCCGATGATATATTTAAAAGAAACAAGGCCTACCCACCCCACGTAAATGAGCCCGAACGAAAGCCACAAACATGTCTAACTAACCTGCTGATTAAAATCTATAAGCATGGGTAATTTTAAGAACAGCTTTTGCCTGGCACCTAAAGACAGACAGCGATGGCGTCAGCCACGCTTTTCCTATTGGAAAACATTCCACAAACAGGGAGCCACCATTGAAAATGCCTGTTCTCATGTGCATTTCAGAGTTTTATGGCTCTTTTTTAAATGGTCCAAATTTTTGGCCTTAGCAACACTGCTGGCTGTTTTTACCTACATGTTTCTTGATTGCCCTAAACCTGGAGTAGCTAACCTGTGGACCTCCAGGTGTTGATAGACTACGACTCCCATCACCCTTGGCCTTCCTATGTGGGGCTGAAGGGTGTTGGAGTCCATTGATGTCTGGAGGACTACCGGTTCCCCACCTGTCATCAGAAAACCTAAAAATAGATGGGTGCCCCAATTCCAGTTGACAGGTATAAGCAGTGCTTAATTTTTACCTTTATTTTTTGAAAAAGGTGCCGGTACTGAGTACCATTGAGTACCCCCAGAAAACAAGAGAGCGCTGGTTATAAGCTGCCATCCTTGCAGAAAGCTGCCTAATGTAAAAGGTTCGGTCATGATGCATCTTTGCCATAGAACACAAATTAATCACAATTGCAATCTATTTCCGTGTCCTTCCCTTTAAGAGAAACAGTGTTGTTCTCTGCATCCCAGATCAGTTATGTCAGCCGAAAAACCGTGCCTTCTTCGTTAGCAACTGCTTTTATCAGTCTGCTGAATAGCAGTCTCTTCCCAGGGACCGGCCACATCTTGCAATAATTTTTATATAAGTATTACAGCTCAGTAAACATGATACTCATAGTAATTCCTGCACTCCCCCCTCCCTCCGGCATCTCCATGTAACCAAAGGCGTTTGTGCTGTTATTAGTTTTGACAAACTGGATTGTACCTCGGCCATTGTTAAGTCGTTCTATCTGCCCTACCCCCGCAACTCGCCAAGAGACAAAGAATTTTTAATGAATTTAATTAAAACTTTATGTGGTTCCTGGAGTACAGCTCCAGCTGCTTGGCCGTTCTTTTTGGATGAAGGAAAGTTTCTTTAATGCATAATGATGTGTTTTATATGAGATACATTTCAACCTCCTTCCTAGTAGCCTTAGGTTGTTTTCCATCTGTATCACACTGGCGGAATATTTTATAAAGAGTCTCTTTAACATCTTGGTTAAGTGCAAAGCACAAATCAGTATGCTAAATATATTATCAACAGCAGCTACTTTTGGGGCAAGCGGGCCGTCAGTCTACCACTTGTCTTGTCAGCTGCCAGAATCAAAACCATATATTTTCATGAATGGCTTTTCATGAATATTTTTTTCATGAATATTTTCATGAATGGCAGTTTTGTGTTTCTGATATGGCTTCTGGATTGGAACTTTGTGGGTCCGAATCTGTTTGGGGCTTGAATTGTGGAGGATATGGAATTTTATTGGGGGAAACCAAAGTAAAACCATGAGAACGTAAGATGAGCCTTCTGGATCAGGCCAATGGCCCATCTAGTCTAGCATCCTGCTTTTGAAGCAGCCAACCAGGTGCTCCTGGGAAATATGCAAGCAGGGACCCCCTCAAGCGCACTCTCCCCTCTTGCAGTTTTCAGAAAACCTAGGACTAAGATGAAACTGACCCTAACCCTTGTTATTTTTGCTATTGGATGCTGCATGTTGTTTAAGCAATCTTGTTAAATGTACAGTGGTACCTCGGGTTAAGTACTTAATTCATTCCAGAGGTCTGTTCTTAACCTGAAACTGTTCTTAACCTGAAGCACCACTTTAGCTAATGGGGCCTCCCGCTGCTGCTGCGCTGCCGGAGCACGATATCTGTTCTCATCCTGAAGCAAAGTTCTTAACCTGAAGCACTATTTCTCGGTTAGCAGAGTCTGTAACCTGAAGCGTATGTAACCTGAAGCGTATGTAACCCGAGGTACCACTGTATAGTATTGAAATATGGGTGGGTTTTTTTGCACGTTATTATGTTTTTGTTTCGCTGTGTTAATACGAAATGGTTACTATGTTATTGGGACACGGGTGACGCTGTGGCTTAAACCACAGAGCCTAGGGCTTGCTGATTAGAAGGTCGGTGGTTCGAATCCCTGCGGCGGGGTGATCTCTCTTGCTCAGTCCCTGCTCCTGCCAACCTAGCAGTTTGAAAGCACGTCAAAGTGCAAGTAGATAAATAGGTACCGCTCTGGCGGGAAGGTAAACGGCGTTTCAGTGTGCTGCTCTGGTTCGCCAGAAGTGGCTTAGTCATGCTGGCCGCATGACCCGGAAGCTGTACGCCGGCTCCCTCGGCCAGTAAAGCGAGATGAGCGCCGCAACCCCAGAGTCGGCCACGACTGGACCTAATGGTCAGGGGTCCCTTTACCTTTTTACTAACTATGTTATTATGAAATTGTTCTTGTAGTGTTTGTTGTAAACTGATATGAGCATGATTATTTTTGTGTGTCTGTGGAAAAGCAGCATACAAAGAAAATGAACGAAGGAGACCTCTTCCCATACCCACAGCATGTCTTAAGATCTGAAAAGGCCCTGCTCCAAGTACCCTCTTTAGTATAAGCACACTGTGCCTTTTCTGTGGTGGCCCCCTGACCCCTCTTCTCTAAGGATGTTTGCTTGCCAGCTGCATTGCAAGCTTTTTGATACCTTTCTACTGACTTGGGCATTTTAGATTGCAGGGCATTTGAAGGATTCTCTTTGGCTTTTCAACTTTTTTGCTTCTGTTTTCTATTTTCTTATGCCTGTGGTTAATTTTAAATGGCTCAAACTTTAATTCACAATGCTCTGGGATCTTTTGATGAAATCTTTGTTTGTTTACTAAGAGATAAATAAAATAAAATCGAGAGAAAACTCTTGGAAGAAGATGATGGCATGCCTCTCTTTAAACAGCAGAGGGAAGAAAACATAGCCAGAAAGGAGATGTTACTAGTTAGCAGAAGGCTTGTTACTGTGCCTTTTAGTGCATTGTGTGAAATGGCTAATTAATGAAAAGAAACAAACAAAGGTGAAATGTAGGCACAAGCCTAATTTACACGGGGTTTTATTAGCCAATGAAAGACCCGTAGCAAGAGCAGTGAAAGGTGGAAGGCTGGCTTTGGCTAAAGGAAGGTGTGAATTCTCAGCTGGACTGCAGTGTAAAAAGAAACATACACAGCCACATTCCTCATGTAAAACAAAGCCATTTTATGGAACTATATTAATAAGACTGATGGGCCGAGAGGAGGTAGTTAGCGAGACTTTGCATTACGAGCCCATTTCCAGTCTTGCTGCTTCCTCTGGTTCCTCCTACACTGCTTTCCCACCAACTTCCAGCTGTGTCTGAAAAAAACGGGCCATTGCTGAGATTGCAAATGCTTTGGTAGTTGTTTGCATTAGTGTGGAAAAATTCCCTATCCCATACAGGGATTACAGTATTGAATACATATATGATACCTATCTATATATCTAGCTAGCTATATCAAAGCATGGAGGTTGGATAGGGCAAGGGGATTATCTCATTTGTCTGTCTGTTTTCGCAGTTAAAATCTTCGTTCAGGTCATTGCTGATTCCTCAGGAGAGTGTTTTGTTATGTTTTGACAGGAACAAGAGTCCTCCTTTTATAGGTTAATGACCATTAGATTGGTGCTGTGTTTTTGCCCTGCAAGTACATTGTACATAGATTGGGGTGGTAGTCACCTAAGTTTTACTCAGGGTAGACGCACTGAAAGAATGAAGACAACTAAGTTATGTCCATTGTTTTCAGTAGGTCTCTGATTAAAACTTACCGGTAGTTGAAAACTGCCAATTAATTGTTAATTATTAAGCTATATTTTTGGAAGCTATTTTCTTTATTAATTATAGTATTTAGAGCCGAGTTGAAAACCTTTTTTCAGATCGAGGGCCACATTCCCATCTAGTTAACCTCTCAGGGTCCACATGCTAGTGGTGGGTGGAGCCAAAGCCAAAAATGGGTGAAGCAATCAATATGCATTTGACCTTTGTACAGTAGGGCAGTTTCCGCACATATCCCCACAGCCCCCTTTCCACCCTCCATCTGGACAACCAAGAGGCATTATTATTAGGGTTCAAGGACATGTTTTAGCCAGGCAAAAGCACTCAAAGAGGGTGATATTAGGGTGTTTGTGTGTGTGTGTGTGTGTGTGTGTGTGTGGCTGAGGCGATGGTGGCCTGGGAAGAGTCCTGAGGGCCCGATAGAGGGGCATGGAGGGCCGGGTTTATCCCCCAGGCCTGATATTCCCCACACCAATTTAGAGATATATATGCCATGTTTCTAATTGTTTCCAAGGGTGTTTTATAACATGTAAAGACAACAACTTCATTCTGAGGGCCAGATAGAGATAAATGGAAGCATGGATTTATCCCATGTTTGAAACTCCCATTGTTCTAGGCACATTTTGCGACAGGGAATTTCATGAGGGCGAGCGTTTTCTTAGCTCTGGGCACAGTACTACGCCTAAGATTTAGATTAAAACTGCAGAGTGGAAGGAAAGGAGGACCTTTTTCTGCCTCCCCACTTCCAGCTACACTCTGAAGACTGGAGAAGAGACCCTCTTAAGAATATTAGGGGGAGGGGAGGGGAAGGACTAGACTATGCAAAAAATGATCATAATATTTTAGCTTCAGTTCATTCATTTCCAGCTTTGTATTCTTGTTATAAAAAGTGCACCTAAACATTCTGTTGTTGTGCCCATAACTTAGGATCATGGTGCCATTTAGCTCCTAGCTTTCATATCTCAGTTTCTAACACTGTTTATCCTCCAGGCCTGATGTTCCCCACACCAGTTTTGAGATTTAACATTCTAAATGCTACCAAAGATGACGTATAGCAAGTAAAGATCCCAACTTCATAGGCATGTTATATATATCTGACATCAGTTTTTTTTAAAAAAAACCTATCAACACAAGTGACAGGGTCACAAATTGACATTCTTTGATAAAAACATCTTCCTGCTGGAAGAAAAAGTCTTCGGCGACTGGAGAAAACAGGGAGAGAGGAGTCCAGCTGTACCTCATGAAGCAAAGCGTTTCATAGTCTGGAGGTGGCCACTGAGAAGGCCTTTCCTCCTGCACTTCTGCAGCAGATGGGAGCATGAGAAGGTATGTCAGAACCAGATATGTTTGCCATGCTATGAGGGGCCCTGAAGCTTTCTCATGAGGACCAAAGTAGCCGTAGCACGTGAGACTCGTAGTTTATAGTCTCGTGACTTTTTGTTTTACTGATTAACTGAAAGGAGTTGTGAATTTGATTGCAATAGCGATGTGGGGGAAAGGGAGTGCTTAACCCTTTCGCCCTGTATCTTTCTCCTGTGGCTGCGTAAGCAGGGCTGGTTTTGATCAGGAAAAAAATGGCTTGCGGGTAAGAATTAAGCACCTCTCCCTCCCTCCCTCCCTCCCTCCCTCCCTCCCTGCTGCTGCTTCAGTCAGATTTGTAGCACCTCCCGTCCCCGTCCCCCCGCCAGTGCCTGCATTTCAGTAAAACAATCACCACCAGTGACAGACTAATCATGGGTTTCCCATGTCACTTGTAACATGGCCCTCACAGAACATGACTTGATCTTTCATCTTCCTGACAAATTTCCAAGATTCAAGAAATCTCTAAGCAACTTGGAAAGAGATCTTTTCGAAAAACACATTTTGGAGAAGGATGTCAAGAGAGACTGTTATTATTAGGGATGCAACAGTAGCTCATGTTGTACATTTTGGGGAGAGAGAGAAAAATAGATATTTACTGTTGTGAAGAATAAGGCTATCAGTGGCTACTAGTCATGATGACTATATGCTATCTCCAGGGTCAGAGGCAACGTGACTCTGAATACCAATTGCTGGGGAACAGCTGAATAGCACCAGAGCACTATGGGTCTCAGGTCTTGCTTGCATGCTTCCCAGAGCCATCTGATGGGACATTGTTGGAGCCACAATGTGGATTAGACAGATCTTTCATCTCATCAATCAGAGCTCTTCTCTTATGTAAGCCAGGGATACAAGCAGCAGTGCTCATCAGATGTGACACTTCTGAGAGTGCTGCATGCCCCAGAAGTGTACTTAAAGGTAAAGGTAAAGGTACCCCTGCCCGTACAGGCCAGTCTTGCCAGACTCTGGGGTTGTGCGCCCATCTCACTCAAGAGGCCAGGGGCCAGCGTTGTCCGGAGACACTTCCGGGTCACGTGGACAGCGTGACAAAGCTGCATCTGGCGAGCCAGAGCCGCACACGGAAACGCCGTTTACCTTGCTGCCAGTAAGCGGTCCCTATTTATCTACTTGCACCCGGAGGTGCTTTCGAACTGCTAGGTTGGCAGGCGCTGGGACCGAGCAGCGGGAGCGCACCCCGCCGCAGGGATTCGAACCGCCGACCTTTCGATCGGCAAGTCCTAGGCGCTGAGGCTTTAACCCACAGCGCCACCTGCGTCCCTAGAAGTGTACTTAGTTTGTGTTAAATCTGGGCTTTTAGAGTTATGACTCCAGTCCTCTGGAATCTGTTACCATCAGAAATGAGACAGGCTGTTGTTTAGACAGTTACTGAAGACGTTTTGGTTTAAGAAGGCTTTCTCTGAAGCACATCCCAGCTATTTATTGGATTTTAAATTGTGGAATTGTCAAAACGGTTTCTGAGGTTTAATATTTTGTCTCATTTTTTTCCTTATTGCACAGTGCTTTGTGCAATATTTATAGCATCTGGCTATAAATCTTTAATATAAACGAAATAAAAATAATTAGTGAAGCAAAAATGATACTGCAAATCAAGTTTGAACCACAAAGGCCTGGCTAACGGAGAATTCAGTTTCCTAGACCCTGACGCATAAGAAGGACAGTGTCAGGAGGATATAGCTTGACGGGGGGGGGGGGGGGAACCACATTTGGGACAAAATCACTTCTTTCCTTCAGTGAGTGGGAAGGCAATACAGAAGGGCAATTTAATGAGGATAAAGAGTCAAATTCCATTGTGCCACTGTTAACATGTAGTTGTTTCCAGTATAAGGGACATGGCTGTTTCCATTTTGATTCTGTCTATAAAGTGATGTAAAGATTATTATTGAGTGAACACTATTGGGGGGGGGGGGGATGGTGTCCAAGACATCCTTTTGGCCTGACCTTAGACTTTTGGCTCATATTGGATGTTAATTTGGGCAGCTTGTTGCCAAATACAGGGCACAATACCGCCAAAATGAAGCACTCCAAGTCCCACTCGTTTTAATGGAAGGCAATCTATCATATGCTTCTATTTCCCATTGAAATCCCATTGATTAGATGATGCTAACGTTTGTTCTGGACAAAATGGCACCACTCTGTTTCTGTTTCGCAGAATGCGACAAAATGGCACCACATCATTCTGTTTCGCAGAATGATCTAGTGCAAACAAACAAACAAACAAACTGTTTTATGGCCCGCAACACAATTTTTATTGGATTTCTAAAGTTTTTTTTTTATTTTAAGGTCACAGCTTTGGCTTTTGAATTGTTTGTACTATCTGGGAGATTTGATCAGAAAATGAGAAGCATTCAAGAATTCGCACACACAGCTTTAAAGCAGTAGCAGAAAAACAAACAATTCTTCTTAATCTCCCTCCCTCTCTCCCCCCCCCCCACACTCATATGCCAAGAGCAGAAATGTTCAAAGGGCTTAATCAGGTGGGGTGGGTGATGGTTGGCTACAAGAAACATGAACCGGATTTCATTAATGCCAGCATTAGACTTCAGGAAAACGCAGCCCGTGTACCAAGTTGCATAGCTGTGTAGTGAGAAGTTTATAGCAGATGACTTGGCTTCCTCATTCACCGAAGCTTGTGGGAAAGTATGTGCCTAATATATAAAGTATTAAATGTCACTGATCAGAGAATGCCAGGCAAGAAGTGATGTTTGTGTGAGCAGCTGTATATTTTTGATGTTACGGGGGATATGTTTAAAACAAAGAAGTTGATCGGTTGCAATAATGACATATTTCTTCTGCTGTGTCATTTTCCTTCCCACTTATCCCAAGAAAACATAACAACTGGAGAGTTACGTCAGTGTATCAGATTTTTGTGCAAATGTTTGGTCACTCCAAGAAACCCCCTTTCCTTAACAAATCTGGCAGATGGGTCCCTTTGGCAGCAGCTGCTTGCCATGTGATTTAAAACTTCCTGTCACTATAATTGATGTGTTTTTATTCTTTCCACTTCCTGAAGCCTGATCAGAATTAAAATTTGCCGTTGGAATTTCCTGTCAAAGCAACTCATTTATTCGCTGGGCAGAGAGGACTGACAGTACTTTGATTGGACATTGCCTTCAGCTATTCTCGGGCAAGGAGATTGCTTCAAATTATACTCCTTTGCGAGGTTTGACTTCCACACACACCACATCTGCAAATATATACAGATTGTCCATCATGCGGTAACCTTTTTCCCCCACCCCCTAATGAAAACGCCACATGTAAAATGTTAATGATTTGAATATCAAACCCGGCCACCTGCTAAGGGCCTTGGCTTTTCTGTTTACTTAGAAAACCCCACCGAGCCATCAAATCGTTGTCTCCTATCAGGATGCTATATTTGTTTACGAGGGAGATGCTAGGCTCCTACGAAGGAGATGCTAGGCTCCTTTTGACTTACTCTGCAGGGTTTTCATTTTGGTAAATTTGGCCTGATACAATGAGCTTCTGACTGTTATGGTTTTAACATACCAAACACATATTAGTCCAGTAAGTCTTGTGTGTGCTGTGAGTTGTCCGTTTGACCAATGGAACTATGAAGGGGGAAAGTTGCTGTCTTTTACGGCCCTATCTGCACTGTACATTCAAAGCAGTATCATACAATTTTAAACTCATGGCTCTCCCCCAAGCATCATGGGAACTGTAGTTTCTTAAGGGTGCTGAGAGTTGTTAGGAGACTCTTTATTCACAGAGCTACAATTCCCACAGTGGTTTAACAATAAATTATTTTCAGGGAACTCTGTGAATTGTAGTTTTGTGAGGGGAATAGGAGTTCCCTAACCATCTGCAGTACCCATGACAAACTAATGTTTCCTTTTCTCCTTAGGATGCTGTTTGTTAATTTATTTAAGGAATTTTATACTCTGACTTTTGAGGAAATCCTCCACAAAACGCCTTACAGTATTTTAAAATGCAAATCCAGTTCTTAAAATACGTTTAGTTGCTTTCACCCATAGTTCCTCCTTCAGACGTGTACTCTAATCCTAGTTATTTGTGGTCACATATCTGCATTCTTTCTGATTTGCTTGCAGAAAGCTTACATAGAGGTTAGATTCTATCCCCCCTTTACTGGATGTTCATTCTGATTCGTTTGTGCGGAGGTTATACGATGATAAGTGTTCAACTTTCATTCGACCTCATTTGCTGATGGGATGTTCATTCAGCTTCTCGTTCATCCCACACTTTTCAATTCATTTCCCAGTCTTTCCCAATTCCAAAAAAAAAAAAAAAAAAAATCCAATTCATTTTTAAAGTGAATTTGCTTTGCCAGGGTGACAGAGCTCTTGAATCTGTTCTAATTGTGTAAACCTAAATTTCTCGGTCTGTGCTTAAGTCTCTTCTGCAAAACACTGACAATCTGTCGAGGTGTCTTTTAATAGAGATAACCAAATACTGTTTTTCTATTTTAGCATTAAGAGCAATTGAGGGCTGTGTAGTGGTGGCATTGATTTTTTTCTTATTAAGCAGGACCAAAGTTGTTGCTATGTCGGAAAATGCAGGCAATCTTCGTCTGAAATATGCCTGTCCCGGGTTCTCCTCATTTCCCTCAAAGAACCCATTTCTATTTATATGTGAATGTCTGCATGTTTATATATAGTTAAATGCTCCATTTGCTACACTGGTTTTAGCTTCTTGTTAGCATCACTTCTTGTTAGCGTGACGTTCCGCAGCAGCAGGGCAGCTGGAAAAACGAAACACGTGTTCGAGATTTATGCAGTGTCTTTATTTTCTTTCATTAGGGGAACCAACAATAATAGGTGCATATTGTAAGTTAACAGTGCTAAGCAGTATGTTACAGCCATGTCTGACAGACGTGTTGTCCATGGTCATATTTCACATCGGTGAAACAGTGGCCATTTGCTTTAAAGCAACATGACCTTAAAACAAATCAGAAGCAATATTTAGATTGGGGTCACCATGCTTAGGAAAGCTGTTATCTAAAAAGCATCAAATCTCCTTGTCCTGTCTTCAGTGTCAACATTCACCCTGTGTTCCTACCAGACATAGAGCATAGCAGATTTCTAATTGGAGGACTTTGTAAGTATAGAGGAAAGAACGCATTATCTATGAAACATCTTATCCTAAGTTAAGGGCGGGGAACCTTTTTCAGCCCAAGGGCCACATTCTGTCCCGGGCAACCATCCAGGGGCCACATGTTGTGGTGGGCGGAGCTAGAGACAAAAATGGGCAGAGCAACAAATGTAATTCTTACCTTTTGGGGGCTAATCTTTACACACACTCATACACACTCACTCAATATCATCTATCTAGGCAACCAAGAGGCAATATTAGAGTTCAAGGATGCATTCCAACCAGGCAAAAACACCTAGTAAAAGTGTGAAGCAGGTGTGGCTGGGAAAGGTGTGTGGCCTGGGGAAGAGTCCCGAGGTCCAGGTGGAGAGGCTTGGAGGGCTGCATTCGGCCCCCACGCATGAAGTTCCCTGCTTCTGTTCTAAGTAATACTCCACTTCTTTTGAAGAAACAGCAAGGGACCTTCTTCGAGAATGTTATTAAGGTTGAAATTATAAAACTGTTTGTCTTTGAGTTGTAGGATTTGGGCAGAAATGAGGCATGGGAACTGACAGGGCCAGACCCAGGTTTGCCCTGTGGTTTGGACTTTCTATGTCAGTGACCTCTCATGGGGCTTTCTGGCAACAGTGGGCAAAAGCCCCAAACAGCACTGTGGTCACCCTTAGGCTGCTCAAAACTGGCCTTCCCCAACATGAAAACAAAGCATGAGCATTCAGATGATAGACATCATGTTTCATCTAGCCATACCTTCCTGAGCCAATTCAAGTCATGTGCATTTCGGTGTGTGTGTGTGTGTGTGTGTGTGTGTGTGTGAATCAAAACGTTACTTTTTCAAAATGTTTGGTTTCAGAACTGTGACAGCAACCTTGGAGTCTCTGAAGTGGCTCTGTGTTTGTTCAGTAATGGAGAAGTCCATTTCAGCCATTACAGAAGATGAACGTGCTTGCTTTGCAACACACTAGGTGACCATAATTGCTCTGTCTTTTTTTCTTTTTATTGTTAAAAGCATGGAACATCTTATTCAACTGGATGCTCTAATCAATGGTTTGATTCACTGCAAAATTTCTTTAAATAACAACAACAGCACCCTAAAATTCTGTTGCAAAGTTGATAAATATCTGTTCAGTTTAGCGTTATTTAAAAAACCTAAGCAGTGAGGAGTGGAAATTGATTTGCCTGCATATATGCTGTCAGTTAAAGCTCTCCATTGTATGTATGAATATATTAACGGCCTGTTGGCATTGGCTTTTTCTGGGCAGGAAAAAGGCAACACTATGCAAAGTGGTTACTCTATCCTTTGAGGGTTGAGAGTATGGGAGTTAGATCTGTGCCTGAAATAGAGGGAAAGAAAGTATGCCAAGTAAATTTATAGCAGTGAACTGGATCATGCCGGAAGGTGTTTCTTCTCGAATGTCTTCCACAACTGAAGCAACAACCAGCATGTCTGATTGGTGGCATGAATCAGTCTGTACTCTGTTCATCGCTAGTCAATGTATTTTCCTACTCTTGACAAAAATGTCATCTGAATACTTCTTTGTGAGTATAAGCCATAATTTAGCTTGCTGGCACCCAGTCCAGATTTGGAAGCTTTCAAGTGGCAAGTGTAACTGCGGCTTGTGCTCGTGGCAGGCAATTGCTTTCCTTTCTGTTTTGCTCTCGCCATGAAAATGGATCCCTGTAACCAGGGAAAAGGAAGTGATTTGTTGGTGTAGCTTTTGCTGGGTTGTATATATGGCCTTCTTTTTTTCCTTCATGCAGAAGATTTAGCAAACTTTTTCTTGATTCTCCTCTGCCCTCTTTCACCTACATGGCCATAAACCTTTGCCCTAATTTGAAAATGTTGTGGTTCCTCTCTTTTCAAAAGGAAGTTAAGAATTGGGGATTATTTGGCTTGTGGATTTACAAACACTGTTGCTTGAATCTCTGTGAAGAAATGTTCCCTTGGAATTATGAATGGGGAGAAAGTAATGTTATAGATTATATTATTGAGGCTCAGAAACAGGCTTGCCTATGGCACTGTCAGGAACTGGCTGGATGATGAGGAGTGGTGGGAGGCACCTGCTGGGGAACCTCCAAAGGAAAATCCCAGGGAAGGAAGACTCAGAACTTGGGGATTGGTGGTGGGTCATTGAGGAGAGGTCAGTGGAAGAAGATTGAGAGGAGGTGCCAGATGCTGAAGGGGTAACAGGGTTCAGTGAGCATAACGCTAGAGCTTCTGGACATCCAACAGGGCTGAATGGTGGAAGATCCAAGACAGAGGAAAGAAATGTCAGGAGTTCAGCCTACACTTGAGTAGGACCCTTGCAGAGACACATGGCCAACTGGCATGTTCCCTTCCTCTTGGTCGATCGTTCGGGAGCTTCAAAAGCTTTCTTCAGCCCGAACATCACAGCGACCGATGCCAACCGACACCGGCACACTTAGGGATCTGCAGAGTTTGCGCAGTTTGCGTAACAGACTTCAGCAACTCAGCATTTTGGCTAATCTACTTTATTTACATATAAATAATGCACACTGAGCGCTGCACCATGGCTCCCTCTCTCTCTAGCATCAGACAGCAAAGATAATGAACAAAGGACAATAGTTCCACTTTACGGAACACAGTAACACAAAAATCCTGTCTCCGTCACTTCCCATTCTGTGGAGTCGAAACAG
Organism: Podarcis gaigeae; assembly: GCF_964106915.1. Taxonomy (NCBI): domain Eukaryota; kingdom Metazoa; phylum Chordata; class Lepidosauria; order Squamata; family Lacertidae; genus Podarcis; species Podarcis gaigeae. The sequence goes on from NC_139688.1 coordinate 28,832,448, forward strand.
ACCACGTCATGTGAAAGACAACAATCCCATGACTGCTTCATTAAGTGCTTAGTTAAACCATGGAACTTGGTCTCACAAAAGAGAGTGATGGCCACCCTCCTGGGTGGCCTTAGGCAAATTCATGGAATACAAGGCTACCACTGGCTACTAGCCATGATGGACATGTTCTGCCTCCACTGTCGGAGGCATTACTGGGAATTGCTACTGGGTAGAATGCTTTTGCGTTCATGTCCAGCTTGCAGGTTTCCCCCAGGCATCTGGTTGGCTACTGTGAGAAGATGAAGTTGAGCTATAATAGAATTTAGAATAGAATTTATTATTTATACCCCGCCCATCTGGCTGGGTTTCCCCAGCCACTCTGGGCAGCTTCCAACAAAGCATTAAAATACAGTAGTCTGTTAAACATTAAAAGCTTCCCTAAAGCTTTGGCCTGATCCAGCAGGCTTCTCTTGTGCTCTTAAGCAAATGTCTACTGTGGTCTTAGTGTCACTTTTCAGTATGACTGGGAGGGAGGACTTACAAGAATTTCATCACAACTCTCTCATATATGATGAAAATTGCATCCAGCTCCTAAACACTTGGAGTGAGGCAAAAGGTGGATACTTTGTTGACTATTAAGGTAAAAGGTAATGGTAAAGGACCCCTGGATGGTTAAGTCCAGTCAAAGGTGACTATGGGGTTGTGGTGCTCATCTCGCTTTCAGGCCGAGGGAGCCAGTGTTTGTCCACAGACAGCTTTCTGGGTCATGTGACCAGCATGACTAAACCACTTCTGGTACAACGGGATACCGTGATGGAAACCAAAGCGTACAGAAATGCTGTTTACTTTCCCGCCACAACGATACTTATTTATCTACTTGCACTGGCATGCTTTCGAACTGCTAGGTTGGCAGAAGCTGGGACAGAACACTGAGAGTTTACCCCGTCAAGCAGATTTGAACTGCTGAGCTTCTGATCAGCAAGCCCAAGAGGCTCAGTGATTTAGACCACAGCGCCACCCTCATCCCTTCGGCGTCTTTACCTGTTGACTATTCACTGTTATTAATATTTGTTTCCTACACCTCTTGTCCTTTTTCTAAAAGCTTTACAACTTCAACTTTCTCAAGGACTACAGGTTTCGTTAAAGGGCTAAGTCCATTGCGTGACTACCACGGCCAAACTGGAATTTGAATGTGGGTTTCTCATATTCAGACTTGGTTCACAAATTTATTTTGTAGTGAGCCACTACCTCAAGATGAAATGAAGCAGCAGGAGAAGCAAGCATGTATAGGGGTATGTGGTCAGGGTTCAGATATGGGCAGCAGTCTGGAGCCAGGAGTCTGCGCTGAAGAACAATTTGGTTTAGTGGGCAAATTAAGATGCAGCATCAGAGAACAAGCCAGGAGTCAGTACGGAAGAGTAAATCAGGATTGGAGCGCAATGCAAGATGTGGTATTGGGGAACAAACTAGGAATTGGGACCAAGGAGGAGGACCAGCACTGCAAGGCACATCAGAGATCAGGTTGGTCAGCCAATTTCATTGGGTTTGCCTAAGTATTGTCCACATTGCCCATTATCAGCTACTTTCAAGAGTTTTCCAAACAACGCACTAGAATTACATTGCCTTCAAGTATATCGCCAGAATAAACATCATATATTCTTCAGAATTTTTCAGGAGGTACGCTACACTGACCGCTTAGCTGTTTTTAATCCATGCATAGAGATGGTACAGCAATAGTAAGTTTGCATTTCTTATCTTTAACCTTAAGACAAAAAGTGAAACAGCCAGCAGAGTGTGCTGCTGACTTAAAATAAACGTGGTCTTTACTTGCTGCTGCTTCATCTGACTTCTGTTTTGCAAAACTTAGATTTATTTCCTTTATTATGCCTCAAAGGGGAAAAAAGTAAGGGGGGTGCACCATTTCATCAGAGTCCAAATAGTTCAGTGTTGCCTTTTGCTCAAGAAACTTTTGCAAAAGCATTACACTAAGGAAATATTTTGAATAATTGGTAATGTTAGCAGAAGCCAGGACAAGTCTCGTCATTTTGACCAATGGTTCCCCCCCCGCCTCTTTTTAAGTTTGATATTCCCTTTCTGAAAGTCTCTCTCAGTCTAGCCCCCCCAAAAGTGTTTACCTTTCCAGTTTTCCAGCTGACCTTACCAGTTATCCTCTGACTTATGTTATGATCTCAAAACATCTGGGAAACCCCGGCAACTCTCGCATGTGGGGAGTTGAGCTTGTACAGAGTCTCTCAGCACCTTTCATTTTACTTACTTGGAAATTGCTGCTCTATTCCCTAAAAGTCTGGATAAGGACTAGTGATGGATTGTATTTGAAACACACTTCGATATATTTAATCTATCTATTTTCTTTCTCTCTGGCTACATTTAAGAAGTAGGATTTCTGTGCACTTGTGAACTGAAGTGTTATAGAAGACTTCAGATCAGCCTTTTAATCTGGTGCCTTCCTGGATGGGGCTGATGGGAGTGGGGGCGCCAGGTTGGTAAAGCCTGCTTGGTGTAGATGCTTAGTTTGCATCATCTGGATGCTCTGAGTTTACAGGCTAGCTAGATGTTGGGATTAGAAGACCGATAAAATATCTCCTTTTAGTGATGGATGCCTTTCCTGTGCTTGCGTGGGTTTGGATTTCATGAAAATCTGAGCTCTCACTTCTCAGTGGAAAACTCTGAGCTCTCAGGATGAATGAAAGGTGGTTAGTTCATATATCAGGGATGGGGAACCTGTGGTCCTCCAGATGTTTTGGGACTCCAGCTCCCAAAAGCCCAGCTATCAAAGCCAATGGTTATGGATAATGGGAATTATAGCTCAACAACAGTTGGGGTGGGGCAAGTTCCCTGATATATAGAGAAATCAGCCAAATGTCTGATTATATTGTGTATTTCAAGTCTTCATTCTATAAAGGTTCTGCATTTTTTCATGATAGGAAAGATCAAGCCACCTTGGATTATTTAACTTGTCAGGTCGGTTCACACAAAAAAATCGCTCATTCACAACCTTATCCTGGGTTAGGTGTCAGCAGTACATTTTTTGGGGTGTGTGTGTAAAAAATGAAGTGCCATTGGTGCCAGCACAAAATGGCGGCTGTAGGTAGTAAAAAAGAGAGATGCTGGTATATTCTGTACCAGTGAGTACTGCAACACACCCACAAGCCCTGGATATCAGACCTTGTATGTGTGTGTTAGTTTGGTGGGTGAGGTGGAGTTGTGGATTTCACCCAGATGTGCCCACCCAGGTACTTGGTAGAGTACTAATGTAAGCTGGAGCACCAGTGATGGGGTGTGTGTGTTTTGGAGGAGTGTTCTTCGCTTTTGTGATACCCTGACTTTTGAATTCCCTTGAAATTCAGTAGTCATCAGTGTTGATGTTGGTCTGATGCCAGCTTAAAGCATGGGTGTTTACAAAGTCATTTTATGCTGAGCTGGTTGTTTTCGGTCTATTTTATTTATTAAAGACTAGCAGAAAGGGCCTCACATTGCACAGGAAACCATTTGAAGAAAGAAAAAAATCAGTGGTTTTAAATCAGTGGCTAAGAAGCATTGCAGTTTTGAGAGGTTCAGTCCATCTTCTTGGGTCAAGATGGGTTTCATCTAAACATAGCCAAAATTCTCTTTGATTTCAGGAACCATTATGTAAAATTTGGTTATGATATCTTAAGAGGTGTCAAAATGTAGAGAATAGACAAAAAGACAAAACAAATGCCCAATATATAGATTAGATTTTTTTGTATTCTTCATGAATAGGCCCAAGAGCAGGTTACATCAATACAATATAAAACAATACTATAGAAGATCAAATATAATAAAACAATTCCATAACTCCAACTCACAGAAAGAAGAAAAAGACAGCACTAATTCTTTCATCAATTTAATAAAAAGTGACAATTCTTCACCCCACCCCTTTTCCAAAAGCCAAGCAAAAGAAGGACATCTTGTTCTGTTTCCTAAAATAATATAGTCAAAACCAGACTTAATGTTTGTATGGTGTGCTTTCACTGAGTGTTTCACTAGTTTTCAGAGTGATTCGCTTATTGGAGAATTCACAAGTGATAAATCTGACTATGTAAAGAAGGAAGTAGAGCTATGTAATTTATTTGACTTCCAGGACAATTCCTGGTGGTGTAGATACCTAGCTGTAGACTAGTTCTTCCAGTTCCTGAATATTGAAAACTAATTGTCGATTCATACAACAATACTGATGTGTTGAGAAATTAAGCAGAGCATGGCCAAATAGAGTTTGTCACATGGAGATGGGCTTCCATATTTGTTTCGCCATGCATCAGCTTTCATTTCAACCCAGATTTGCTCCATCACAGTCCAAACCCAGTTTTGGTAGCCTTGCCACTGATAGCCAAACTAAATGTTAGTGGTAAAACATCCAGGTGACCTCTTCAGCAACTGGCACCGCCTGTCCATTTTCTTGTCATGCACCAAATCCATTGTATAATCTGGACCTCACAGAATGGGTTGTTTTTCTTGCTTCAATTTCTCATTCTTAGCTCTGGGACACTGATTTGTGTTGGCTTCCTGCATTCTGGAATCATACCAAGAGGGACTTTCTAGCCCAGGGGTAGGCAACCTAAGGCCTGTGGGCTGGATGCTGCCCAATCGCCTTCTCAATCCAGCCCACAGACTGTCTGCGAATCAGTGTGTTTTTACATGAGTAGAATGTGTGCTTTTATTTAAAATGCATCTCTGGGTTATTTGTGGGGCATAGGAATTTGTTCATTTTCTCTCTCTTCAAAATACAGTTTGGTCCACCACATGGTCTGAGGTACGGTGGACAGGCCCACGGCTGAAAAAGGTTGCTGACCCCTGTTCTAGCCCTTAATGTTGATTGGGGAAAAGTGGGTGGGTTAGGATGAGTGGAAACCCGAGATAGGGAAGACAGAGGATGGAAAAGTTTACAGTTGTACCTTGGAAATTGAATGGAATCCATTCCAGAAGTCCATTCGACTTCCAAAACATTTGGAAACCAAGGCATGGCTTCCGATTGGCTGCAGCCAATCGGGAGCTGCGCCAGATGTTCGGGTTCCAAAGAACGTTCACAAACCAGAACACTCACTTCCAGGTTTGCAGTGTTTGGGAGGCAAATCGGACGAGTACCAAGCCGTTCAACAACCAAGGTACGACTGTACTATAAAGTAGAAGCAAATAAGAGCAAACTTGGAATCAGACTTAGGACCAAATGTGTATTTTTCCTTTGGAAAAGTAGAGTGAAAAATTTCAAGCAACTGACCATCCTTTCTTTGCTGGAATGTCTGAAGCTGCTCAGCGAAAACAAAGTACATGCCCTGGCACAGCTGGGAGCCCAAAAGCCAGCAACTTAACTTTAGATTATATCCATCCACAATGTTACTTTTGTCTCTTGGGCAAATGTGAAGAAGTCACATTTGTTCTCTGAAAGGTCTGATGCAGAGAATCCTGCCGTCAGAGCAGAGGGAGGCTGGCATCTCTCCTTGCAGCTTGTCTCAGCTTTTGTGGCTGCCGAATCAGCAGACTGTAGAACAATGCATCCATTTTCACAGCCAAGGCTGTGAGACCAAAATGTCTAGATACATTTCATATTGAAAGGAATACAAGCCTAACAAAAGAGGGGAGGTCCTTCTTTACTAAAAAAAACCATATTTTAGTTTTGCTGTTCTCACTGCAGCGTAACACAGAACATCCCTCAGAGGTCAAATATTTCCCTCCGTGGCATAAATGTTAGGCTGATTATGCTACGTTGAGCTTTGCTATCAATAGGCCACAGAAGTTCCCAGAGATGAAAGGGAAATTCATTGCAGTCTGCATTTAAAGGTGAACCTTCCCAATTCTGGTGGGAAGGTAAACGGCGGGAAGGTAAACAGTGTTTCCGTGCGCTGCTCTGGCCACATGACCCGGAAGCTGTACGCTGGCACCCTCAGCCAATAAAGCGCCGCAACCCCAGAGTCTGTTACAAATGGACCTAATGGTCAGGGGTCCTCTTTACCCAATTCACAGTTTACAAAACAAGGTGCAAAAAGCATCGTTGTTGTCTTCTCAAATTGACATTAATGGGACTGAAAACATGCAAACCCTGTTTATATAGGGCCATATCTAATTGTGCCCCTCCACTAATGAAAGGCTCTTTGATCCAGCAGGAGCTCCCATCGGGTGAACAGGGAAGGAGCTTATTTTTGCCAATATGTCTTCCTCCTCCAATCCTCTGACCACCTCCAACAATGTTCAAAAGGGTTCTCCAACCCTCTGGAGCAGATGGGCGGGGTGATGAGGACCACATATGTGAAAACCACCTTCCTTCCCCATTCTGCTGACAGAAGCCTCGGCTGGATCATTAGCAGTGGGACACCACTGAATACAACCTGGAATACAAGGTCTGCATCTTGTATTTCCCATTGGGCAATTGCAGAAATAAAGCTTTTGTGTAATAAAACAGCTTTTGTGTAATAAATAATCACACAAAAGCTGTTTGAAAATGTAGGTTGCTGGTTTTAACTAGAGCACACCTACATTTTCTCTTTATTTAAACTCGTGTAATTTAAAATGTTGCACAGTAACACATATTTTTAAACAAATCTAAGCTACAGCAAATTGCAAAATACAGTTGCAACCGTATAGAGTGAGAGTCTTCAAATCAAGATGCACAACAGCCCTTTTTCTGAAACCAGATGAACCAAGTGGTTGTGGGCTCCTGCTTGTTTCTGTCATTCACGAGTCCTACCAAAAAGGCAGCATCCTTTACTAGCAACGATTCAGTAGGCAAAGCAGTTCAGTGGCGGACTGGTTGTGAGTCGCTTGCTTTGGCAGGAAGAGATTTCCAACTTTAGCCGAACTGTTTAAATAAGGAAACCATTCCTAAAGCTATTTTTTCTCTCTTGGTTTTTCTTACAGTACTTCATGTGTGGCATTTAGTTTTCTTCCTAGTAAATAGAACCCATTTCTCATCGCTCCTACAAGCTGCCACATTGGGGCCATCTATTTAGTGGCTGAAATACTCAGATGTCTCTGTGTGTCTCTTAGGAGCCTTTATAAGGTGGGAAAGTGATACATTAATGTCGATAAAGTGTATTTCTATCTCACTTTTCTTCCATTAGGGAGTCCAAAGAAGCAAATATCATTAGCAATAGAAATAACCTAGAGAATATCATAAAATAAGCATGGCAACAAAGGAGAAGAATCTATTGAAATGTAGCCTGTTGGCTTGCATGTGAGCACTGTTTTCTATGTCACTACAGGCAGCCCCACATTTGTGTGCATTCAAAATGTGTGTGACCGTATATAAGCACATTGTCTTGAACCTGGAAGTGACCTGGAAATGTCATAAAGTCGTCACTGAAACATCACTAAAAGGGCAGAACGGGCTGTTTGCAGACACTTTCAGTGGATTTCAATTATTCACATCATTCACTATTGGGAAATTAAAAAAAAAAAGGAAAAACTTTTCCCTCTTTTGACAGAAGTGGATGAGATTTGCAGGCATACTACAATCAATTTTGTACAAATGGAGTTTTTGTTTGTTTCTTTTCTAAGGAAAAAATGTACAACTTCTACTTTTTTGGTCAGAGTTGAACTTAATTTCCAAGGCTGCCTCTTTCAAAGGCAAATTTAAAAAGGATCTCTGCAGTGTTTTCTATGCAAGGACAGCTGCCACAGTTTTAGGGTGGGTAAAAAAGGAGTTGGTTAATCTCCCATAGTGTTTTGTAAGCAATTGGTCTGAAAATTGCAGACATGAGACATGCCCCTTGTATGAAAAGTTGTATGCACTTACAGAAGAATCACAATGTGATGTAATAAACACTCCCCAGTTCAACAATCCACTGTCTACAGAACAGCCATAACAACAACAAGTGCTAGGTCCCCTTATTTTCAGAACTCAGTAAAATTCATATGTGTACAATCACATAGTTCTGTAATTTGCACAGTTCTTCTGCAGGAGGATCACTTTCCTTAGCTAAACCTGCAAAGAGTTCTTTTGCTGACCCAACCATTGGTATAGACCAATCTTCTCTTGAAATGCGTTCCTTTTTTGTGTTTTATGAGACATGTTCTTTGAATATAAATTGTCCTGGGCCTGTTTCTAATTACTGGTTCTCATAAAAGCAACTACAATGGCAATCATAAATTCTGATTTTTTTTCCAGTAGAAAAATCTAGAGACAGGTGAAGGTGCAGCCATTTGGAGAGCCCTGAGACTACATCCTCAGATGACTAATGAATATATAAAATCCACTGAAATCAGTAATGTAGCAAGGCACACAAACCTGTAAGAAGATCCCAACTGCAGTTCCAATCTGGATCCGATTTGCAGCTTTGTTCGTTAGTAGAATTTGCTTTTCATATAATTGAGCCCATGCGAAGGGCATTGCATGGCATTACAATACTCTGCTTTTTTCCTGGGGGTACTCAAGGGCACGCAGCACCGACACCTTTCCCCGAGATGAAAAGCACTGCTTAAAAATGTGGCACTTACTGTAAAAACTTCATAGTGAATACCGGCACCTTTTTTCCCCCTAGAATAAAAGCTCTGCGCTTCAGTGTTGCTGTCTTGCAATACGTGGGTTCATGTCTCAGGTTCCAAAGACTCCCTAATCTGCATTTTTACTTTATTGGAAACTCTGCTCACAGGGCAGGTAAAGAATAATAATCATAATAATAATAATTTATTATTTATACCCCGCCCATCTGGCTGAGTTTTCCCCAGCCACTCTGGACGGCTCCCAATCAGTGTTAAAAACCGTACAGCATTACATATTAAAAACTTCCCTGAACAGGGCTGCCTTAAGATGTCTTCTGAACGTCAGGTAATTCTTTATCTCTTTGACATCTGATGGGAGGGCGTTCCACAGGGCGGGCGCCGCTACCGAGAAGGCCCTCTGTCTGGTTCCCTGTAGCCTCACTTCTCGCAATGAGGGAACCGCCAGAAGGCCCTCGGCGCTGGATCTCAGAGTCCGGGCTGAACGATGGGGGTGGAGACGCTCCTTCAGGTATACAGGACAGAGGCCGTTTAGGGCTTTAAAGGTCAGCACCAACACTTTGAATCGTGCTCGGAAACGTACTGGGAGCCAATGCAGATCTCTCAGAACCGGTGTTATGTGGTCCCGGCGGCCACTCCCAGTCACCAGTCTCGCTGCCGCATTCTGGATTAATTGCAGTTTCCGGGTCACCTTCAAAGGTAGCCCCACGTAGAGCGCGTTGCAGTAGTCCAAGCGTGAGATAACTAGAGCATGCACCACTCTGGCGAGACAGTCCGCGGGGAGGTAGGGTCTTAGTCTGCGTACCAGGTGGAGCTGGTAGACAGCTGCCCTGGACACAGAGTTAATCTGCGCCTCCATGGACAGCTGTGAGTCCAAAATGACTCCCAGGCTGCGCACCTGGTCCTTCAGGGGCACAGTTACCCCATTCAGGACCAGGGAATCCTCCACACCTGCCCGCCTCCTGTCCCCCAAAAACAGTACTTCTGTCTTGTCAGGATTCAACCTCAATCTGTTAGCCGCCATCCAACCTCCAACCGCCTCCAGGCACTCACACAGGACCTTCACCGCCTTCACTGGTTCTGATTTAAAGGAGAGGTAGAGCTGGGTGTCATCTGCATACTGATGAACACCCAGTCCAAACCCCCTGATGATCTCTCCCAGCGGCTTCATATAGATATTAAAAAGCATGGGGGAGAGGACAGAACCCTGAGGCACCCCACAAGTGAGAGCCCAGGGGTCTGAACACTCACCCCCCCCCCCACTTTCTGGACACGGCCCAGGAGGAAGGAGCGGAACCACTGTATGACAGTGCCCCCAGCTCCCAGCCCCTCTAGACGGTCCAGAAGGATGTTATGGTCGATGGTGTCAAAGGCCGCTGAGAGATCCAGCAGAACTAGGAAACAGCTCTCACCTTTGTCCCTAGCCCGCCGGAGATCATCAACCAGCGCGACCAAGGCAGTTTCAGTCCCATGGTGAGGCCTGAATCCCGATTGGAAGGGATCCAAATGGTCCGTTTCCTCCAGGCGTGCTTGGAGTTGTTCAGCAACCACCCGCTCAATCACCTTGCCCAAGAATGGCAGATTTGAAACTGGGCGATAGTTGGCCAAATTGGCCGGGTCTAAAGATGTTTTTTTAAGAAGCGGTTTAATGACCGCCTCTTTCAGCGGGTCTGGGAAGGCTCCCTCACAGAGGGAAGCATTCACCACCCCGCAGAGCCCATCGCCCAGCCCTTCCCGGCTCGCTTTTATCAGCCAGGATGGGCAAGGATCAAGGAGACAGGTGGTCGGTTTCACTCGTCCAAGCAGCCTGTCCACATCCTCGGAGGTAACAGATTGGAATTGATCCCATGTAACAGGACCAGACAGAACTCTAGCACTCTCCCGCCCTGGCCCTGCTCCCACAGTGGAGTCTACCTCCTTCTGAATCTGAGCGATTTTATCTGCAAAAAACTTTGCAAAAGCATTGCAGGAGATCTTGGGGTCCCTACCAGGCCCCGGTGGTACAGGTGGTTCTGATAGATTGCGAACCACCTGAAAAAGTCTCCTGCTGCTGAAGAACCCCTGGATGGTTAAGTCCAGTCAAAGGCGACTATGGGGTTACGGCGCTCATCTCGCTTTTAGGCCGAGGGAGCTGGCGTTTGGACTCAGGCTGTGGAAAATAGGCATCATTTTGCAAATCAAATATGAAATTGCTCATCCTCGTGGTTTATCCACATAAACCTTTTTAGTACCACTGAAAGAACGAAGGCACCATCTGCCCACTGGTGTCTATACATCAGCCATGAGATGGCAACATTACGGTTGGAAAAAAGGAATGAACAAAAGTAGCAACAACCCCATATTAATGATGTATACTGTTTCCTTCTAACTAAGGGGAGTGGTAGCATTTATGAAATGGTAAGATATCTCAATATCTCAAGAAAGGCACTTCTATTGCTGTTTTGGCAATATGTGCCATTACCTACATTGATTTAATTAAGATATCACATTGTTGGTTAAACAGCTGGCGTTTAAGCAACAAAAAAGTCTTTTTAGCAGTCGACAACCTTCATGGGCAGGAACTTACACCTTTTGGTAATCAATGTAGCGTGCATTGAAAGGCTTGGTTGATAAACACAAGAGCAAAACATCTAGATGGGCTGTTGAAAAATACCAGCCCATCAACTTCCTAGTGTGTTACATGTGTCTGAAGGGATCTGAAGGGATTATGCCAGCAGCAGTGAATACTATTTGCCAGTGAATGATGAAACGGTTTTATTGTTTATATTTCAATGTTATCATCTTTATGGGCGACTGTCTGACTGCCACACACACAGCAGCTACATCTTCTTCTTCTTTAAAAAAAGCCCCTCCTTCAGGAAGGTGTCTAAGGGCGAGAATCTGTTGTGGGTAGCTGAAATTTCATGTTTATATTTCAGAATGCTAGCCAAAATTCTTGCTATCGGGTCTCCAGCTGAGCAAAGTACATATTTAGAAATTACAACATTGTGATTGGCTGTCTGCAGCCTTAGAAAGTGCCCGTTAAAACTGGGCTAGTGGTCCATTAAAACTGGGCTGGAGCTCAATATCCAGAGTTATGCTGGGCCTTTTTTTGAAGTATGTGTGTGAATCTGGGCCTATGCTGCAATATGTTTTCATAGAATCATAGAGTTCGAAGCAATCCTGAGGAATCTCAACTAAGGTATCCATGACTGATGACCATCCAACCTCTGCTTAAAAACCTCCAAGGAAGGAGAGCCCACCACCTCCCAAGGGAGCCTATTCCACAGCTCTTACTGGAGTTCTTCCTGGTGTTTAGTCAGAATCTCCTTCCTTGCAACTTGAATCCATTGGTTTGGGTCCTAGCCTGTGGAGCAGGAGAAAACAAGCTTCCCCCATCTTCATTGTGGCAGTTTTTGGTGTAAAACTACTCAAAAAGGAAGTGCCAAATCCTTGAGGAGCTTGCCTCCATTTTCAGATGCACATATACACAGTAAGTCTCAGACCACAGTTGCCTCCACCTTTAGCACTGCTGAGGTGTTCTTTCTACACATTTGTCTGGAAGCAAACATTAATACGAAGGACATATTATCATTGCTTCTAGTTGCCAGTGAAGATAGTGTGTCCTGCCAGCATTTTATCCAAAATGGGATCAATAGAAAAATGGCAGTATTTTTGGGAGAGCCCTGTAGGTTGCAGATTTCTTTTTTAAACACAACCCATTAAAAAACCCTGACGTAGCAAAACAGCAACAACAAAATGAAGGAAAACCAGGCCAGGGAAAGTGAGCATGCTCAGTAGTCATGGAGTGTAGTGTGACATAAAAGAAAAACAGGGCTCTTTCCTTCCATGTGCCTTGAATGTAAATATAGCAAGTCCCCCTAGGAATAACAGGACTTTAATGATGCTCTGATACTCGTGTGTGTGTGTGTCTGTGTGTGTGTGTGTGTGGAGAATGGCCATTCCACTACAGCCCTTGGACCTCCTTATGAAGGAATCCACAGGACTATGGATTCCGAAGTGGACCCATGATCCAATCAGGATCATGATCTGCCTAGGTTGAATTAGGTGAGTTTGCTTTGGAATCCAAGTTTGGCAGATTCCCCCACCAGCACTCGGTAGCCAATGTGGTGCCCTCTAGATATTGCTGGGACTACATCTCCCATCATTTTTGACCATTGCCCAAGCTCTCTGGGGCTGAGGGGAGTTGGGAGTCCAACAACCGGTGGTGGTGTGGTGGCTACCCCTGTTCTAATTGAATGTTCTAACTGAATGTTTTTTAAAAACAAACTCTATATAACATGATAATGATTTACTAACCTCCACTTTGGCACACCTGAGAGTTAATTCCTTAAGCCACCCTGCTGGTTCAAGCCAGCTCTGTATCAGTGGGGCTTGTTTGGGAGGGACACTTCCAAGAACAAAGTTATTGGTTCACCTTAAGCAGATTACAATGCTCCTAGTTCTCAAGTGTCCCTTGCTTGAGAGAGATACCCACACTTAACAGAATCTCACCTGCTCGCCAATTGTTCAGAGGTTAAGGTATGAGCAGGTGGGACCTTGCAAAGCTCACTGAAGAAGGTGGGGCAGATTTTTTAAAAAATAATAATAATAAAGCAAGACAAATGTGGGATGTACCCCACAGCAAGGGGCATTTAAGAGGTTTAAATATACCGGCCTCGTACTTTGAAGACAACCGCTTATGCTGCTTTCTAAAGCCCCAAATAAAGCTAAGCTTTATTCCCTTTAGAGGCTTCATCGAGCCAGTGAAATGTATCGTATGCAATAAGGAAATGATTTCTAGGCTTACAAAGGGATGTTATGCCCCTGAGTAGAAAAGAATGGAAATTGGTGGCTGTGCTTTGTTGGCTAGCGAAAGACCAGCGCTGGCCAATGGGCAACGACACTCCCCTAGGGGGAAGGAGGATTCCAGCAAATTGTTATAAGGAGAATACAACACCAAATGCGAAGTAAAAACAAGATTCTAGAAATGTTCTGGAAGGGGAAAGCGAGTTTGAAATGATTGCTAGCAACAGCAGCAAGAGAGTTGGTTCCAATGCCTGATCTGGATTTCCTTGGAGCCGAGATGAAAGCCATTGTTTGTAGAAGCCTACTCAGAGCAGATTTAGATTTTTCTCCTTCCTTTTGTTTTATAGTTCTGCCAAGAATCGATGGGACGAATATCAAAGATTAAGTATGTAGTTGTCAGTGACTCTGGGGAACATATTTTAGTTGAAATGGTATTCCTAATAATAGGGCTAAAGGGGGGGCAAGGTGGGTGTCAGTGCTTGGTTTTAAAAAACCCCAGTAGTGCTTTGTTTGTTCCGAAACACAGTGTAGCTGACTACATTTTAAACTTGGTCTAAGCATAGATAAAGGACTTGGATCATTCTTACCATCAGTCTCTCATCTAGCATTCTTATGATGTAATTTAATCTCCTGCAAGTGGTGTGTGAGAAAGCTTTGATTTCTGAATTATTTTTTCTCACAAATGCTTTGTCTGCATTCCTATGCAGATGATCAATCAGGCTCCATTGGACAATGCCAAGCAGAATGTTCTGTGTGCGTGTGTGTGCATGTGTGTATATTGGAGGGTGCAGATGTGCTAGTATGTGTCACAAGCGCAAGCTGGAAGCAGAAGCTAATGCACCACAACACTGGAAAGATGGGTTGCTGCTGCCTTCAGAAGTATAACTAGGAAGAATGCTTATAATTGAAATAGGAGATCTTGCCTTAGCGGGGAAGACTGTGACTAGGTGACTTGTGCCCGGTCTGCTATCCAGCTGCTTGATGGGCAATTTCAAGGCCCTTCCTGCTCTCCCTTCTTAGAGGTCTCTATCGTTATATTGGACATCAAGAGCTATCCTCTGAAGTAGGACACATGGTTGCCTTAACTTTGTGTGTGTGTGTGTGTGTGTGTGTGTGTGTGTGTGTGTGAACTCTCGTTACCTGTACATTTTGCCATGCAGGACAAAAGATCTGCTCTGGGAAGGGCAAATGTGACTGGGAAAATGAAGGAAAAAAATATTATTATTTCTACCCACCCCGTTCTACAGTCTCAATCTGAACCAGGCTGGGGGAGATGGGGAGCTACTATTGTCGCATTTAGCTGCATCTGAGAATAACACTTTTTAGCTCAGGGACCTCTTCCCCAAATATGGGACATCCCTTCAGCGCCTCTTTTCAGAATATTTCTGGAGCTAACAAACTGTGGAGGAGGGAGGATGGCTTGTTTGTTTTTTCCTGCATATCAAACCTTCCCTGCTACTCTTTAAAAAATTACCCTTGGGCTTCTCTTTGTAAACAGCCCCCCCTTCCTGACTCCCCCCCCCCCACTGATGAACTTGAAATACAGTAGCATCTGTTTATCATCTTGTCATTTAGGTTGTGAGTCGAATTCCAAAATTAATCATGGGAGCGTTACAGAGGTAATGTCACTATTTTAAAAACAGGTCCAATAGTAATGATACCGTGATTACAGATGAACTAAGACACCATAAAAGTTGATGAACTGGCAGCTTACTGGCATTTTTCTCTAGCTAAGCAGAATCTTGTGACCTGCTTTGTGCTGGAGCAAGAGGGAAATAATTGCTGACTTTTAAAATTTCATAGAAGGGACAACGATGATTGTCTCAGGTGCAATCTGAAATCTGCTTTGTACAATTGAACCTAATTGAGACTTCAGTCCTAAACACACTTACCTGGGAGTATCTCTCATCAAACATCTGAGATGGCATGTAGAAGACTGCAGTGTAAGTCTGCAAAATAACTGATGCACATCATCTTAAGGCTGTTACAGACTGCAGACTTGGGGAATTTCCTATCATCCCATCCATTTCACTCCCTCTCCTTTGTTGGAGTTTTTTTGGTTAACATCTAGCCAGAAGGACGGTTCTATGGAGCTTGGCAACTTGCGCCCCCCTTTTTGGGTGGTCTTTAGAGTAGATATTAACTCATCATCACGACTTTTGGATTTTTGACTCACTGAACCAACATTGCCAGAATTGTTGTGAATCCTTAGTTATCCACCAAATTTGTTAAACCTGACTGTAATAAGAAGCAGCTCTGGGTAAAACAACAATGACAACTGGTCTGATTCCCTCCTCCCAATCTAAAAAATATTTTTATAAGCCCGGTTAACATTATCCCCCCCCCATTTCCCTCTTTCTTTTGTTTATACACTTGGATAAGGCTAAAATAATCCCCCAAACCCACTATTATTTCAGTCTTGGATGAAACCTAAAAGTTCCGGAAATTTGACAAAAAATAATATTTTTTTCTCAACATCATTTGCAGAACGTAGATTGGCATAAAGTCTTTTGAAGTTCTGGAGAAAACATTTGAACTCTGGGATGCTCACCAAAACCAAATGTTTTTAGAAAACTGAATTCAAATGAAATGAATACTGGTGAACGATGACACATTTATGACAGTCTTGGCAACTGCTAAGATGTCTGGTTTTTTCCTCTACCAAAAAATAAGAGTAATAGTGATAATCTGCAATCAGGGAAACGTTACTTTGGAATAAGAAATGGATCAGCACTCTGGATGGCCCAGTCAGTAACAAAAAAGCACTGCTTATTTGTAATCCTTTTATCCTTCTGCTACTGTGTAAAATGCTCTCCTTTCTATGTCAGTCTTCCTTACTCTTCTCTTCCTCTTCCACTTGTTTGTTTGTTCATTTGACTCGGGCCAGAATCCAAAGACCCTTGAAACAAGATCCATGAATCCAAGGGGTGGGGTTAGACCCGAATGGCAGCCTCCACCACCCACAAAATGAAAAACGGTGCACTGATCATTGTTTCAAAAGCAATTTGCAAGTGGTGTTGGGGTGTGCAATTCAGCAGTTCAAAGGGATGGGTTTTTATTTTTATTTTAATCCCTGGGCTCTTGCACAAGTGTAAGCAACTCTTTGGCTCCTTGCCCTAGTTAGGAATGTAGGAATGCGTGATTTGCCTTGGCCCATTTTGTGCTGCCTATTTTCTTTCAGCTGTGGCCAGGGGCTGACAGCTCAGGGAGAGTCACCAATGGGTATGGAAGCAATATCCATTTTCAGTTGTTACTTTGCTGCTTGGGATACTATACTGCCTCTAAGAGCAAACCCAACCACAGTGATACCTTGGGTTACAGACGTTTCAGGTTACAGACTCCACTAACCCAGGAATAGTACCTTGGGTTAAGAACTTTGCTTCAGGATGAGAACAGAAATCGTGCTCTGGTGGTGCGGCTGCAGCGGGAAGCCCCATTAGCTTAAGTGGTATTTCAAGTTAAGAACAGTTTCAGTTTAAGAATGGACCTTCGGAACAAATTAAGTTCTTAACCCAGGTACAGGTTACAGACTCCACTAACCCAGGAATAGTACCTTGGGTTAAGAACTTTGCTTCAGGATGAGAACAGAAATCGTGCTCTGGTGGTGCGGCTGCAGCGGGAAGCCCCATTAGCTTAAGTGGTATCTCAAGTTAAGAACAGTTTCAGTTTAAGAATGGACCTTCGGAACAAATTAAGTTCTTAACCCAGGTACCACTGTATTTACATGAGTTGCCATCACATCAAGTTACTGTGTGTTCCACAGGTTGTTTATGCATTGTGCAAAGAATGGCTCTCTTTCCTAGCAAGCTATTCCTCTAGCCCAGGCATAGGGAAATTTGGCCCTCCAGGTGTTTCGGCACTACAATTCCCATCATCCCTGACCACTGGTCCTGTTAGCTAGGGATTATGGGAGTTGTAGTCCCAAAACTTCTGGAGGGCTGAGTTTTCTTATGCCTGCTCTAGCCTTTCCTAGTGGATCCAATGTAGCCACCAAACTGTTGGATTTTCACTGCCAATCATCTCTTTTCTCTCATCTGCTCCTTTCTTGTTGGTTGTCCAAATGGTAACCTAGAACCTCGTTCAGTTGTATAATGTGGAACAGTCTCAGGTCTGCTGGGGAGAAGCAGCTTCCAAATTGTTTCCAGTGGGCAATTCAGCCTTGCAGACCCCTCCTCCTTTGTTCTTTCGGCTGTAGCTAGTAACAAATGCGCTGATTAGCATAACATTTCATCCACTCGCCCATTTCATCCACCAAAGGCCACCAGCATGTTGGCCGAAAATAGATCCCAGATTGAATTAATAACCACTTTTTGTTTGTTTGTTGTGGCAATGGCGAAAAACAGAGTGGGGGAAATATCAAAAGACGTCCAAAATTAATTCAGAGAAAACTTGATCATTCCTTTCCCTATCCCACTTCCATCCTCGTGCATGGCAACAGGACTAGAAAATCTGTTTTCATTTTAGCTATCAATTTAGCAGTAAATCGAATTAAATGCCAAAATGTTTGAAAACCGAGTTGTATTTCATTCCAGCTGAATCACTGATTTGAGTGGGGGGAGGATGTCTTAAATGCTCAGCATTTTTATGATTAAAACACCCCAATAGTCTCTCTTTTAAAATGAAACATGCTTGGAAGAGATTTACTGTTGTTAAGTATTAATCAAATCTTTACCCAGTTACGACCGAAAGGATTGTGTTAGGTAGACATGTCAGAGAGTGGATAATGGAGGTTGCATGGATAGTGCCATTCTATAGGCTAGTCACTAGGTGGCACTAGACTTAGTTTTAGCTAGGTGGAGTCTTACTGTTCCTGCTCTTGTTGGGGAGAGATAATAAAGTTATTGTCAAGTTTCCTTACTGATGTGTCCTCAGAGTCTTCTGTGACAGAGATGGGAATTAGAAGGGAGATTAGTTTTGAAATTAGTTTAGCCTAGGGCATTGGCACTCGTATAGTCATACTGAAACCTCCCTTTCAGTATTGTATACTATTAGTCTTCAACAGGTGGGTTGGTACCTGCTTTTGGTTTATAACCTGCCTTAAGCATTCAGATACATGGTGAAAAAGACATAATATTTGAGTTTAAGGTTAGTCCCAGCTCTGAAAAATGATCACAGAGAAGGAATTGTCCTTGTGGTCTTCTGATTTCTCCTTGATTGTTACTTTTTCATAGTTTAGCATTGTCAATGGCTTGTGTCTACCTTAAATAACTGGGATATAGACAGATTTAATCACACAGGGTATAAAAAAATGGCATTGCCTATCTGTATGAGCGATCAACAGTGAATCCACAATGATATCCACATTGTAATCCAAGCTTCTAAGAAAGGCTTATACTGTATATAATTTTGTGAATTGTGCTAGCTATCAAAACTGCTGAAATCTGATCCTTCTCATCACATTTGGGTCACATGTTATGATTCTGATAATTCAAAATGCTGATCAAAACACTGTGCTGACAGATGTGCTGAAATCTGCCATTATTTTTCATAGATTTTCCCAGTGTGCATTCTGAACCATAGAGACAAGAGCAAAGGGCAGCCACAAGGAAGAGGGAAGAGTCTGTTCAGAGGTGACTTGGACCTCTCCTGCCTGTTTCCTGCCTGACATTGTGTGGCATAGCAATGTCATTTTTAGAATGGGAGGAATGAAGGAGAAATTTAATTTGGTTCATATTTAAAGGTGACCTTACCTGTTTTGTACTTATCAAAATAGTAAGTGAACTGAAATACAGCCATCCTTCAAAATTCACACTTCTCAAAATTTGGCGGCGCAGTTCTCCAGCCACGTCATAATGGGTACATGAATGAATATACTAAGGTAAGGTGTGCATGTACATGCATAAATGAGTTTAAGTAACACACAAACATATATTGTGGGGAAATTGCTTTGCAAAAACATGTATATAGGTAGGCAAAATTGCATGCCAATTTGTGTATATCAGGAGAAATTCACACTACAATGCTGAAGTATTTTCATGATGACTTCTTTTAAAATTGCCTACACAACAGGTTCTTAAACTGCCAAAATGTTTTATTTAGCGCCTTGTGTTTTGGAATTAAGAAACTCTTTCTTTGGGAAAAACTTGCACTTCTTAGCATCAACGTGCTGAGGGTATTAACACTTTACCTCTGCTGTGGTCCCAGTCTTGATTGGGAACGTGAGAGTTTGCATAAGGAAAATAAGTTCCTATATAAATGAACAAGAATTTCCCCTCAATGCGAATTGCAGGTGCAAGCCTCACAATCTGGATTGGACCCTCAGTGGAAAGTTAAGGATATGCCCCACACCAATAGTCCAGTCTGAACTGGGCTTCCTTCATTGGCAATTTGTGCATGCACAGACACAACTCTGCAAATTCAGACACAGCTACATAGCTAATGTAATGTGTAATACAGCCCTGAGGGAAGGGTAAGACGATGTACTACATGCAAGTGCCAAAAAGCACATATATCCTTTTGCGTTAAAAGGGGAGGGTATCTTTGGCCCATCTCGTTAATGTCGTTATCAGTATTATAAGAGCTATTTTTCACCATGAACACTTCCCTTGTTCTGTTTGAATGGCAATGATGCCCACCTGAGAATTCTGACTGAAAAAAGCCCTGATTATAAAGTATAAAAAGGTACCGAGAGCCAGTGCTCTTAGAATACGGTCTGAATTTTGCCGTTCAGATTAGAATCCTACTGAGAATCTTGCTCTCGCTGCCCCGGCCTTTTGAAATAATGCCCTTGGATGACGAACAGCTGACACTGCTGCTTATGTCAGTGCTTGGACTGAGGTTGTGTTACTGTGCTGAGAAAACATCGCCTCCCCAGACCAGTGCTGGGACATTTATATGTGAACATAGGAAGCTGCCTCATACTGAGTCAGATCATGGCTTCGTCTCCCTCAGTGCTGCTACACTGATCGGCAGCAGCGGCCCAGGGTCTCCCACAGCCCTGCCTGGGGGTTCTGAGTTTTGATCCTGCAACCTTCTGCATGCAAAGCGGATGCTCTGGCCCTGAGCTGTGGCCCTTCCCCCTGTGCTGGGAGCTGGTAGGATTTGGCCACTGCTTTTACCTCTGCAATCTTGAAAACGGGACTGTGTGAGAACCTGAAACGTAAAAAACAAAGCCCACTACATGTTCCCTTTGTTTATAAACCAGTGCACATTTTTTATATACGGGCAGGATTAAGAATCCTTCCCTGATAACACAATGGCTGTCTCTCAATCTGCCCAGTTTTTCCAATGTCTCTAGGGCACAGAGGTCGGGCTGAAAAATCTTTCCGTGACATGATGGCATTACCAGTCTCTCTCCCCCAACATTTCCTAGTGGGAGGAGCGCACTCCTACACAGCACATTTCCTCTGTGTTGTGGTCCTCACGAGGCAGAGAGCTGCACTTCTAAATGGTTTCTTGTGTAAGCTCTTTCATGCTTCTCGCCTTGGAGCCTTCTTTTAGATTCTGAGCCAAGAGGTCAGGAAATGCTCGGCGCTCCGGCTTCTCTTTCTGTATATGTTTCTATGTGGTTCTCCACAGATCCATGGAACACATTCCCGTCTCTCTCTCCCTCTCCCTCTTTCTTTTTCTCCCTTCCTCACACTAATTTTTTGGCTCGGAATGTTCCCGACTTTCATTGTTTGCATGTGGAAAAATGAAAACTTGATAAACGGGAAGATCTTTCTCTTCACATTTTTAGTCCTTTTTCCAAAGTATCCCAGCTCTGCGCACTGTCTCTCAATCCAACACTTTAAAAAGGAAAACCGAGGGGGGAAAGCTTCTTCCTGGGTTTACACATATACTTTGAAAAATTATTCTGCTGATGGAATCGGCAAGCTTTCATGACTTTTAGGTTTGGCCAAGCTGTTAATGCATTTATTGCTTTTGGCATCAGGTGACTGGAATGGTTAGTTGCTTTGAATTCCCTCCCTCCCCATCACTTTCTCTTTCTCCCACTCTCTTTAAAAGATCACTGTTTTTCCTCCCCTTTGCAATTCCCTTTCCTTGCTAATAGCACAGAGTGACAGCCACTGATTAGAGAAGCTTCAGGAAAGGCCACTAAGAACCTGGCAGTCACAGGCATCACATCAAAACTAAGACAGACGCACACTCTCAAGATCCTTTCTCCGGGTGGTGGGCTGTTACCCCTCCCCGCGCTTTCCGGATGAAATTCACCTTTCTTTTCTCACTCCCTGACCTTGAGATTTCAGTAAAAAGCTTGAGAAATAATTTTCCCACCTTAACATCGCGGTTCAGCTTCTCCCCTACCCACCCCAGTTCAGCTGCAGCTTATTTGATAAGAATCAATACAATACTGTAGTTCTACAAAAGGGTGTACATCAGGCACAGACACTGTAGAAGTGGTCTTTGGCATAGTCCTCACTGAGGCCATAAATTGGTGCCTGGGCTGTACCACTTTGGACCGCAGCTGGGTTTGGTTCATTGGACTGACACTATGAAATCAAAACAAAAAACACACACCCTCCACATAGAAAATTAGTGTGGCACATACAATGTTATAAAAAGCCTTCTCCCTGAAATCTAGTTTTCTGTGTTGAGGGATTTTGAGAAGCACTCAATCATTAGAGACTCCAACTGCAACCGTACAACCCAGAACATAAGTTAACTGCCTCTGTGAGAACTAGGCCTCTGAAGGCACAGAGAGACTTGAGTGTTGGGTTATATTCACACCATATGTTTAAAGTACTCCTACATACCCTCCAAGTGTACTGATTTTCCTGGGACGGTCCCGGAATTAGGAAAGCCATCCTGGCTTCTGATTAGAAAAGGGGTCAGTAAACTTTTTCAGCAGGGGGCTGGTCCACTGTCCCTCAGACCTTGTGGGGAGCCAGACTATATTTTTTGGGCGGGAGATGAACAAATTCCTACGCCCCACAAATAACCCAGAGATGCATTTTAAATAAAAGGACACATTCTACTCATGTAAAAACACACTGATTCCCGGACTGTCCGCGAGCCGGATTTAGAAGGCGATTGGGCCGGATCCTGCCCCTGGGTCTTAGTTTGCATACCCATGGATTAGAACGTCCATATTCCCCCCCACCAGAGCTGCAGCCGCCACACTCAGGGAGGAGGATGAGCCAGTACTTGTCCCGAGTGACAACGGTGGCAGCTGCAGGTGGTATGAGAGAGCATCCTGTTGCCTCCCCATGGTCACCACTGCCGGCCTCCTCCCTTGGGCAGCTCATAGCGGATGCTGAAGAGCAGGTGAGGAGGAGAAGAGGCTGCCACCGCCCAAACCCAGCCCTGCATGATGTGCCGGCTCTGAGGGGCAGGCGGAGGGCAGGGCTGCCCTGGGCGGGAAGACAGGGGGAGCGGAGCGCAAGGAGTCTGGATTTTTTTTAAAAAAATGTTTTGTTCATCCTTGTCTAATCTTTTCCCTTTCCAAAATTTATTATTGGTGTGTTTTTCTTTTTGTAAATCTACCAAAACAAAATAAAATTGGGATTAAGCATGTGCTGTGACCCAATGGTGAAGCGGTGATGGCACTTGCCCTTCTGACAGGAAATGCTGTGCTGGGGGGCACCAAAAAATGTGGGGGGGGGTCAAAGAAGGTTGGGGTGAGTGAGAAATGTCCCTATTTTCACCTGAGGAACATTGCTGCTTTAACAGTCAGGGCTCCTCCCTGCAAAGAATCCTGGGAACTGTGTTTTGTTATGGGTGCTGGGAATTGTAGCTCTGTGAGAGATAAACTACAGTTCCCAGGATTTTGTGGGGGAAGTATTAATGTGCTATGAACGTATGTTGTGGGTGTGACCTTAGAAATTAATGTGAAATTCAAAGCAAGTTCCAGTCCCAAGGTTCTTCCTAACTTTGAAGTTAAACTACGTACCCTAGAATCAAAATGAAACCCTCCTCCTTTGCTTCCCTGTATCTTCCACTGAGGTCTTGTTGCAAGGAACACCTTTCAAACTGTGTGTTTGTATCTCCTCTCCCTGTTCCTCCTCAGATGCAAAATCTGTGTTTGGATTTTAGCCACCTGGTTATGCTTAGTTCCTTATTTAAAAATAGTTCTCCAAAATAGATTCAGACATTACACTGTTAAAAACAATTTTCGCTCTAGGTATTGAATGTCATACTGGGTTTGTAGTAATAACTGATAGATATCTTGAATAATCTTCAGTTTGGGCTGCGACTACAAAGCTCTGTCAATCATTGGGTTTAACCTTAAACACAGATGATTTGAATTCACATTAGCAGCATGAGGAAGCCAAGAAAATGGAAGGGTGCTGTTTGCAGAAAAGATGATAGGGTTACCTCTGCTGCTAGCTTTTCCTGCTACTTGCCTGAGATACTAAATCAAGGTGAAGTTTATGGAAAAAACCCCCCAAAGTGGGGGGATATTCTAATGCCTCATCCCTGCTGGGATTTTCCTATTATAAATCTGCTGTCAGAAATGAGTGTTTTGCTTGTGGCTTAATTTTATGCAGGCCCAAACACCTTGGCTCAACACGTTCTGCCAGAGACCGTCTTGACTGTCTTAATGTGACGGGGTCCTCATTAGCTGCGACACGGGAAGAAGGAAACGGTACACACACTCTTTTGTCGCTGCCCATTGCTTCACGAGCAGCCCAATGCAAACTGAAGGAGGACGTAAATTTGCGAGGTGGCATGCGCGCAGCAGTGAACATTGAAAGAGCATTACTCGCATGAATTAGCCAACTCAGAGCAATTTCATCCCCACCCCACCCCCATTTTGAGCTGAAAGTTCTCAATGGCTCAGCACTAACGTTTACTGAAACTAAAGCATCTTGCTGAAACCATTCAAAGGACAGTGTACCTATTGATTTCTCTCTCTCTCTCTCTAAGGCTACTCCGTTACACACAAGTCTCAAACAGAAGCTGCGCTCGTATTTCCTAGAGTTATAGAGACACTCTATATTCATGGGCTGAATCGGACAGCCTCCTTTTGCACTGTGCTTCTTGCTTTGTTGTGCGACTTTGAGATCACCATTCCTTCCTTATGAGTCAGTTCCAAGAGAAATGCTTCCAGACTCCAGTGCTAAATGCTAGCGGGCAGGAACACATTCATGTACTACAAAGCAGTCATACAAGCTCAGGGCCTGTCGGATGCTTAGTCTAAACTGTGAGGTGCAAGAGAGCTTGAAGCCGTGCCCTCTGCCCTGGAAGCTTCTACCCTTTGACTCAGATGACTGTGAGAGCTCTGGGAAGGGCACCACACACATGCCCAAAAGCATCCCCATCAGCATTCCCGGCTCTAAAAGTCTGCTGCCCTAAGAAGCATCAGTTTGCACAACTGATTCTTTAAGTGGGGAAAAGCTTCAGTCGCCAAGCTGTGTGTCCCAAGTTGTCTGGAAAAGCAAGGGCGAACACGACTCAGTGCGGATAGGGATCAAAGCAGAGATCTCCTGATAAATAAATAGCCAGGTTTCCTATATTCTCTATTTGTATTGTCCCCTGTGTTGATTGTGTGACGACAGCTACAATGACTAATGAACGAATGGCATGGTGATTGGTGGAGTTGGAAACATGACAAAATATTGTATGATCCTGAAGCTGATGAGTTTTGGCACCTCTTACCTTGGGTTTAAAACTAGGGCCGTTGAAAACCATCCAGCTGGGTCTAGGAAGCATTTGGCCTGACAACAGTCCTCCATCTTTGTGTTCCGCCAATTGGCATGTACTGATTGGCATTGCAACGAAAGGCACGTGGGCACTGAGCTGATTGGTCGTCAAATACATCTGGTAAGAGTTTGAGAAAATGCTACATCTTGGAGTACAAGGTCTGAGGTCAAGAGCACAATGATGTGAGAATTCTCAGGTTTGTGTAAGTTCAGGCACGCAGGGCTGTCGTTCAGTGGTAGTACATCTGCTTTGCATGCAGAAGGTCCCAGATTCAATCCCTGGCATCTCTAGGTCGGGCTGGGAGAGACTGTCTTGCCTGAAATCACGGAGAGCTGCTGCCAGTCAGTGCTGTATAGACAATTCTGAACTAGATGGACAAATATTCTGGATCCCTTGTTCCTATAAGCATGTGGGGGCGATTAGCGCAAGGCTGGAGACTCTGCAGCGCTTGGTCCTGATGTGGTTTCATGGCAACACATATTCAGCATTATTGAAATGGCATGTTGCTCATCCCTAGTGCCTCACCAGTACCCAAGTCTCAGTGAATGCTGTGTAAGGAATGTGAAGTGCATAACCTTGAGGTTTTATTACAATCAAGTGACATAAATGATGTGAAATAATATGAATAATAAATAACCATGGACCCCTAATGAAGGGACAGGATGCTGACAACCTTCTGATGCTCTGATATGCATAGCTGCAGCCCCATTAAAAAGAACTTTCTAGGCTGGTGGCTCCTGAGCAGGTGGAGATATAGGAGGGCTTCCTGTTTCTGGAAAGCTTCCTGTTTTTTTGGTCAAGCAATCTGGTTTATCTGAGTTTCTTTATAAAGACAATCTGTGCCTGATCAGCTTTCATAGGTTTATTTGCATTTTCAGCTCAGGGATTTAATGAACACTTTAAAAACATTTCTAGAAGAAAGGTATATGGATGGTCTAGACTGGCGATAGCCAAAGGATGCTGAACGTGGAGACTCTTGCTGCAACCAAGCAAAATTCACTTGGGTCAAGGAAAATTTGTTTCTGGGATTAGACAGATTCCTTCCATAACAAATACAGACTGCCCTCCATGTTTAATTAGTAGGAAAATAATTATATTGCAGCATTATCCCAAACGGAATAGTTGGACCAGTACAACAACTTGTAGCCAGGGAGGCCGTGAAGATGGCTTTGCCAGCCCCAGGGCATCATGAGATGCCAGAAGAAAAAAGCATAAACAAAACGTTCAGAGGCATTTCCCTTTGCCATTTGGCTGCGATACTCCATCATTTGTCACAAAATGGAAAAATAAGACCTGCCTTTCTAGGGCAGTGGCTGAGTGCAATGAAAACAACGCTGACTTGCAAACACAAAATCAGCGCTCAGTGGTGAAGCTAAAAAACCAAGAGATGGAAATGAGAAATACTACACCAGGAGGCCTGAGAATCCACAAGCCAGAAATAGCACATACGGTAACCTTTAGAGAGTACAGTAATGTTTAGCAAATTTAACTTTGTGAGAGACTTAACAAGGCAACACATGGCAAATGTTTCAGTAAACTGTTTGCAAATAGACTGGCTTGTTTTGCATTCTGCATCCAGAGATCCCAAATATTGCATTGGGGAAACAAATTCTGCACTCAGAGGAAATTGTGGAAATTTATGAACTATATGTAAACATGGTTTGGGGGTTTGTTTGTTTTGTTTTTGCATAAATATGTTCCACCTTGCAACTTCATTCTGAAGTACTTGGTGTGTTTTTTACAGGCTTTGGGGTGGTGCCAGATAGGGTTGGGGAAGAAAGTGGTTTCAGTTCACATTGAAAGGCAAACTTACCTTATTTGCACTTTCCAAAACAATATGTGAAACGAAACACAGCCACCCTTCAATGTGTGCAAAAATGCATATACTAGGGTAAGGTGTGCATAAGAATAGCTATCTCTCTGCTTGAAGCTCTGGATCGCATCGAGACTTAGTTTTACTTAGAATAAATCCATGGAAATCCTTGGAACTTCAGTTAATCATGATAAGTCCCACTGAGTTCAATGGATCTACCCTAATCATGTCTACAACTGCAATCCTACCTCTCCTTACTAAAAGTAAGCCCCACTGAATTCAGTGGGATTTACTACTGAGAAGTCATTATTAGAACTGCACTGTTAGTCTAGATCCAGCCATATATATTCTCAACTGTTTCCTGAATTTCCCACAGAGCACACCTGAGATAGCACTGCTCCAAGAGCATTATGGGAACTGTGGGGTCTGTTTTTTAAATGTCCCATTATATCACTGAGGGTAACATAGAGGGGCATCGTATATGTGCCAGCCTGAATTTTGTGCAGATAAAAATATAATAAATAGCACCGTGTCTCAGGTCAAGCAAGATGATGATGGTCTTTAGAATGGGTGTGTTGGCCACCAGATGGGTTAAATTGGGGCCCAAATTGAGATTCCAGGCTGCACCAAGCTGGAGGCTTCTATGAGGCCTGTATTTATCTTGAAGATGGAGACCCAGTGAAGTGTACTGGTTAGGCTGTTAAATCAGGACCTGGGAGACCAGGGTTCAAATTCCCATTCAGCCATGAAGCTCAGCAGGTGACCTTAAGCCAGTCACACTCTCCTGGCATAACCTAATTCACAGGATTGTTGTGAGGATAAAATGGGATGGGGGGGGGAGAACTGAATATGCCACTTTGAGCTTTATGGAGGAAACGTTGGATATAATTGTAATAATGAATAAATGAAAACCTCCAAAAGACACTTGCTTTTGTGGAAGCTAAGGAGCACCCATTTTCTCCCTTCCCACTTCTAGCCTTTGCAAAAGCCACTCTCTGCTAACTTTCCACAGCTTCTTGGTCTTGGAGCATGTAGCCAACTCTACTTTTGCCCTCCTAACCCACCAAACACAGCCCTAATTCACAGCGCAAGATCCATAGTTTGTTTCGATTTACTAACATACCATTGTTTTAAAGGTGTGTTATTAATAAGGGAGGGGGATCATTTGTAATTATACCGATTGAAAGATGGTGCTGTCAGTCTAATTCAGCATGGCTCTTGATACATAAAACCATACACAGGAGTTATGATCTCTTAACTAGCCTCAGAGGTGCAAATCCAAGGAGGTGTAAATCTCGAACTCCAGGGAGCAACAGATGCCATAGCTGTTGAGCTGGTAGTGCATATATCAGCAATGAGGGGGGTCTGCTTTACATAAATCTTAGACGAATATTTAACCACTTAGTAAACTGGTTGAACAACGAGAGCGCAACTACATAAAAACTAAAACCACATGTCCCAATGAAAATACTTTTTTTATTTTTAACGGTGGGGTTGGGGAGGGGGAAATAAGTGTAGCTCATGGTGTGCATACAACCAGAAGAAGCATGAAAACTGTTTTCAAGGAATTTATAAGAGGGATGTAATTTTGATAATTAATGTTCTTTCCCCTTTATGTTCTCATTTTTCTCCTGTAGTGTAACTGAATTGGAAGAGGGCATTTTAGTGCTGAAGTGATACTTATCTCAAATGTTAGGCTGGTGGGGACACAGTTAAAATTCAGATATAGTAAGTGGATTAAGGCAGCCCTACATTTTATGCCTTATGGGAAGCCACTGGTGTCATTCTGTTGTTGAAACAGGAAGCTGAACGTCAGACACATGTAACTGAGAACCTATGCATTTTCCTTGAAGAAACTTGATTGATTGGTAGCTTGCATACATGTGCATGCTACATCCATGTCTTTTGTTCACACTTTATATGGTAGTAAGAGCAGCTGGTATGGTGAGTTGGTGCTGTGGAGCCTCCCTCCTGACACTGGAATCACTGCCACTTACCTGGATGGGGCTGGCAGGAGCACTGGGTTGACTTGACTGGTGTGCTTGTGCAGCCCTGACCTTGCCCCATCTAGGTAAGGACCCATATTAGCCACTTCCATATGATAATAAAGTGTCATTAAAACACCCATGATCAGCACCAAGCCTAATTTGGCCAGGTTTGCATGTAATATGAAAACAAACCATGGCTTAGGACTAAGGAGCCATCGTGGGTTTCTGGAACAAAGAGCTTAGAAGGCCCATTGTTTGTTTTTATTTTATTAAAGATTGTTTCTATTTTGCTTACTATATGTAGGGTTTGGTGTCAGCGTTGCTTGTGCAGGTTCTCTTCTGTTCACTTGTGTTCCTTTGGTGGTGAGAGAGGTTGGGGTTGGGCTAGGGTGTGGTTGTTCATTTGTGGTTGGCTGTGGTGGTCTTTGTTTTCATGTGTGAGTGTGAGTGGGGTGGGTGGTTGTTTTGGACCAGGTTAGCCATATTGATTTGTATGCTGTTGGTGGATTTTTGTCGTTGTCTTGTTGGGCTGTGTGTGTGGTAAAGGGGAGCCATACCGGGGTGAAGGCGTCTTCTTCTATTTGTCCCTGTGTCAGTTTCAGTTTATTGGTTAATTTTTCTAGTAAGGCTGTTTCCCATACTATTTGGTACCATTGGTCCATGCTTATCCTGACAGGCCTATTGTTTGTTGACTTGTCTGAGTTCTATGAAATGTGTGTGGAATAATAGGAGCAGTTATAGGGTTACAGAATCACAGAATCGTAGATTTGTGGAGTTGGAAGGGATCCCGAGAGTCATCTAATCCAGCCCTCTGCAATGCAGGAATCTAAAGTATCCATGGCAGATGACCATCTAGAAATCTTTGTGGGTATCTCCCAACATACTGCAATAGATTGCACTGGAATAAGCTGCAACTTCTAAAGCTTGGTTGCAATTTAGAAAGCAGTATAGGAAGTTGGTTTCTTCTTTTAGAGATGAAAACCTGGTTATAAATCCATCCCTTTGAAGTGAAAGGCAGACAGGTCTCTTAGAAGAATCTCTAGCACGTAGTTTAAATAGGAGCATTGTTCTGGCCACCAGGGACCCTCCCCATTTTGAACAGAAACATATTAAGGATTACTTAAAGCCAACTGATGGATAGTATATGCAGATATGGGAGACTCTTGGTAATGACTCAAAATCAAGTTATAAAAGAAGGTCTATTACCAATGCACACAAATATGCTTCACTTATGAGATCCAATCCCCATGGAAAATCACAGCAGGGAGAGAAATGGTTCACGTGCCATGAAAAATATATGCATTTCAGACCTTCAACAAATTAGAACAATGGTCACAAGTTTGCTAACTTGAAAAGGCCAATCACATTAGATAAATGATTGCCAAGCAAGTAGATGGAAATGACTTTGGAATCCCCCCCCCCCAACAGATTGTGTACAAACTATACATCAAAATCAACTCAGACTTTCCTCTTGCAAACCTGCTTGGAAATAAGTTCTAATGAACCAGAAGACTTTCTGTCAGATAAAGGAGAGGAAAGGAAAGTAACTTGCACACTGAAAACTTTCACATACTTTTTTTAGGAGGTAATTTAATTATTGTTTGATTTTATGCTAATGTTATGTATCTGATGTTAGCCGCCCTGAGCCTGACTTTGGCCAAGGAGGGTGGGATATAAATAAAAGTTATTATTATTATTTAAATTACAGTACCAATATTATTATTAATATTGTTATTAATAGCAATATCTTCATTTTCAGTATGCAAACTACTTTAATCTATTTGACAGGAAGTACAGTATATTATCATACGATGTTGCCACAGCTTGGTAGGCCAACGGATGTGAATATGGTGAGGACAAAGGCCTTCCATGGCCTTCCCTTCCATACACACATGTTCTGGATATGTGTGAAAAGTCAGGCCTGATTCTTGTGTTAACTGGGGTCACATGGTTGAGACCTGCAGCTGAGTGCTAACCTATGCATTCACTGCTTGCGTGAATTTCCTACTTTTATAGCTACTATCTACACTACTGCCATGCATGCATGTGCACTGTGCGAATCAGAGCTCAAGAAGGCGCTGAGTTATATATGAACATCTGATGTTGCTGACTGTAGAATCAGAGTTTTGGTCCATCTGCACCAGTACTCTCTCTACTTAGACAGGCAGAGAATTTTCAAGTTCTCAGCGTCCACCCACCCAGTAGACCAGGCATAGGCAAACTCGGCCCTCCAGATGTTTTGGGACTACAACTCCCATCATCCCTAGCTAACAGGACCAGTGGTCAGGGATGATGGGAATTGTAGTCTCAAAACATCTGGAAGGCTGAGTTTGCCTACGCCTGTAGTAGACTTTCTATTTGTGATTGTTTTGAACTGGGCACGTCAGGGCATTGTTTTGAACCTGGCACCTCCCACATGGAAAGCAATCCTTCTCCCCTCCCGAACTGTGCCCTATGGGTGCTTCTAGCTGGTCAGTTTGATTTCTGTGGCTTTTTCTCATTTTGGGTCCTTTTCATCACCCTCATGGAGCTGTACATTGACCTGGATGTTCAGGCCCTTTGTAGCTTAAGGCAAACACCACCGCGACACAAATGACAGGAAAAGGAAGACTCCATGAGTGGGGTTTGGGAGAAGGATAAGCAGGAGTGGAGAGATTTGCATAGGTCAAGAAAGGCCAGTGAAACATCTGTTAGTGGTAGCTGACATGTGTCAATTTTCAGCGCTCATTAAATTCGTATTAATGCTGAACTGTTCTTAAAGCTCCCAAATGCATCTCATGGCTGCCGCGTTCTCCAAATCGAGTGGTGATGACTTTTCAGAACTGTGCCATGCCTGTTTGCTTGCCAGTGGCATCTGACCTGGGGGTCAGGATTCTATTTAACCCTTCCTTGTAGGTCAAAAGACAAATTAATCTGGTGAGAATTGAATTGGAAATGAGGTGTTTAAATAACAGGTGTTCCATTAGTAGGGTAGCTGCGAAGCTGAAACGTGTATGCCTTTTTCTCCCCCTGCCGCTCTGCTTTGCTGGCTGCAAAGATGCCTCTGGGGAGAAAAAGTCAAGCTTAAGTCATCCGAGATGGAAAGTTGCTGCAGGGAACAGAATGGAACAGGTGACTAGCTCAAGAATATCTTGCAGATTTATGGCAGCCAACGTCTCTCATACTTCTGCTTCAGCATATTTGCAAGCTATTTTTCTGGACTTTGGTGGGCAAATAACCGAACAAATGCAAGGACCACACTTACCTCCAGAAAGCTTAGAAGCACCCAAGAGCTCTCACACAGAATTAATGAACTAACCCAATGCACGTCCACTCCAAATCAGATCATGCATAGTTCACGGGAGTTTACTCCTTAAGTAAGTAGGATTGCGGCCTTAGTGTTATTTTCTTTGAACAGCAGACCACCATGCCAGCACACATCACAAACGGATTTTCTAACTTTGCAGAGCTTCAAAAATAATTTGCTGTGATGTGGCCTGGTGGGCTGTTGTTGGAGCAGTGTGACTCCAGAGACTCAACTGGGCATGAACAGGTAATTGTATAAGACACTCCAGAGTTTTTCATAGGACTCTTTTTCCTTTAGAGTTGGCTCACTCATGAGAATTCCATCATCCTGCCCAAACCATTGCATTTCTTGGTCTTCCCTGTTGTAGCCCCATTCCCCAGCCCCCAGGGCTGGTTTGCAGCTGTTTTCGAGTTTGCAGTGCAAGTGAACTGATTGTAGTCTCACCTGATTTAGAGGTGTGGTTTTTACCGAGTATGGAAGGGTTCCATTGCTTACATTACTTTCCAGTGTGAAGGTGCTGCTGGTAAGCAAGAGGAGGAGAGGGAGGCAGCAGGGAGGTTGGCACAGTGTGGGTGCAGCAGCAGAGCCAATCATATGCTCCTGCCACTGCACTTGCACTGCACTGACCTTCCTGCCGCCTCCCCTGCTTTTGGTTATTGACACTGACCTCCATGTTAGGAAGCCTGGTAAAACAATGCAACTCCCCCCTGCCAGCCACTGCTATTACTGAGTAGGGCTAGGTGACAGCACTTTTGCATGGTTTCACTAAGCCTTTCCCATCCCCATTCCTCATAAAATCTATTTAAAAACAAGTTCTGTTTTAATGCATATTTAAAAGTATAGCTAACAAACAATTCCATTAAAAACAGCAAGCTTAAAACATACAATCCGAATCTCAATAGGACAGCCGGCTAATAAAATTTAGGAAAACACCAACAGAAACCCCAGCAACAGCTTATGTAAGAAAAGCTTTCAATTAAAAGCCAAAATGAGTTTTTAAAACATTCTTAAAAGCACGAACCAAAGGAGGGAGCCATTTCTCTGTTAAAAAGGAATTTCATACGGTAGGAAACACCACTGAGAAGTCCCTATTCAAGATAAAAAGTAGGGAAAAAACAGATAAAGGAAATTTGAACAAGTAATACTTGTAGTCAAAGAGTTGTGAATAAAAGCACTACAGTGGTACCTCGGGTTACATACACTTCAGGTTACAGACTCCGCTAACACAGAAATAGTGCTTCAGGTTAAGAACTTTGCTTCAGGATGAGAACAGAAATCATGCTCCAGCGGCCCGGCGGCAGCAGGAGGCCCCATTAGCTAAAGTGGTGCTTCAGGTTAAGAACAGTTTCAGGTTAAGAACGGACCTCCAGAATGAATTAAGTACTTAACCCGAGGTACCACTGTATCTACATTTTCTGCAGAATCAAATAATGCTACACTTTTGCTGTTGCTTGTCCTTTTGTCTATTGCACAAAAGTGGCATTGAAGAAAATCTTGGCATATCCTGGAATTCTTATTTTTTTCACAATTTCTCCTCCTTACTTTTCTCTTTCCCTTTAGAGGATGAAGATGATGAAGAATTGGTTGAACCAAAAGCACAGAATGACTCTGAGATAGAAACTCAAGAAAAGAAGCAAGACGTGAAGGAAGGTATGTAGATTTGGACATTATTGAAGCATCTACCAAAGACTGCCATGCGCAGTGTGCTAATACATTCCAACAGCTGAAGTGAAAATTACTGTTTTCTAGGATTTGCTTTTAACATTGGTATTGCATTGCTTGTGACCTCTGCAGACCTTTAGGGCCCTTATGTCTAAGAATAGATGTACAGTCCAGCCCTAAATATTTTGAGTTCAGCTAGACTTCTTTCCTAGTACACATGTTTAGGGTTGCAGCCAAAGAACGGTTAGAGGAACGCAGTCTTGACGCATTTTTACTTGGACAGAAGTCAAGAAACCCTTTGCAGAGTAGCGGTTAGTGTCAGATTAGGATGGAGAAGAGTCAGGTTCGAATCCCCTTTCAGCCATGAAGCTCACTGAGTGATCTTAGACCAGTCATTGTCCCTCAACCTAGCCTTTCTCACAGGGTTCTTGGGAGGGTAAAATGGGGGGGGGGGGAGAGTACCATGTAGACTAGCATCAGCTCTTTGGAGTAAAGACAGGATATAGATGTAATCAATACAGACATTGTTCTACTGAGTTCAGTAGGACTGACTCTCAAGGGTTCCCCAGTGGCGGTGACTTAGACATAGGGAGGTCAGCTAAGGAGGCATCCCCCCTGTGTCATCCAGTTGTTTCCCCCCATGTATATGTTGGGGGCTGAATAGCTACAAAAAGAGCCTACCCTCCTTGAATAGGCTCTCCACGTAATTAAGAACCCTGGAAGTTCATGGTTCTAAATCTTATGGATGCCTATTTGAGAGGGGGAGGGGTGAGCTTCAGGAATGGGGAAACTGTGGCAGGGGGATATCCCAATGGACTCACCCCCCTCCCCTCCCCCTCGCACAAGGGTAATTACATGTGGGTAGGTGGAAAGAATGAGTGAACAGGGCTCAGGGTGCATTGGAGACTGGGGATGGTCTGTAGTTTAGTGGCGTGCATGTTTTGTGTATAGAAAGTGGCTAGATGCAAAGGGCATCTCATTGACCACTGTGAGAGCAAGCTGCTGGATAAGATGGCCCATGGGCCTGATCCAGCAGGCTTTTCTTATGCTCTTATGTTCCAAAGAAGGCAGGACTCCTGCGCCTTTGACAGTTGATGGATCACAGGAAGCGGCTGTGTACTGACCATCGGTCCATCTAGCTCAGTATCATTTAAAGTGACTTGCAGTTTCTCTCTAGGGTTTCAGGCACCCAGGCATATGCAGAGATGCCAGGGATTGAACCTGGAAGCTTCTGCAGGCATAGCAGATGTTCCACCATTGAGCCATGGGCCTGATTCACTAAATGCAATTGGTGCCAGTTAACACCTATGACTTCCATTTCTACACAACTATGTGGGTTAAACCACAGAGCCTAAGACTTGCCGATCAGAAGGTTGGCAGTTCGAATCCCCACGATGGGGTCCCTGCTCCTGCCAACCTAGCAGTTCGAAAGCACATCAAAGTGCAAGTAGATAAATAGGTATCGCTCCCGCGGGAAGGTAATTTCAGTGTGCTGTTCTGGTTTGCCAGAAGCGGCTTAGTCATGCTGGCCACATGACCCAGAAGCTGTACGCCGGCTCCCTCGGCCAATAAAGCGAGATGAGCGCCACAACCCCAGAGTCGGCCATGACTGGACCTAATGATCAGGGGTCCCTTTACCTTTTATGAATGGTTCAGAAGACCTTTCCTCTTCATCTCGCTGCCATAAAAAGCTTCCAGGTCCAAGTCCTGACATTTCCAAAGGTTGTTGTTTTTTTTTAAGGTGACAGGTGATGTGAAAGACCCCCACCTGATACTGCAGAGAGCCATTGAGAGACTGGAAACTATACTAGGCCAGAGGGACAAATTGAACAGATATCAGGCAGTTTCCTGCATTCCCTACTTTAGCCTTCAACACTAGTGACTAGGGTGGAGGGGCACTAGTGAAATCCATCCATCTAAACTGACATTTAACAAATTTTCCCCACTTTGGCACATGCCTTTGTTACCAGCAGGCTAAGCAAGCAGGCTTAAAGGTAAAGGTAAAGGTACCCCTGCCCGTACGGGCCAGTCTTGACAGACTCTGGGGTTGTGCGCCCATCTCACTTAAGAGGCCAGGGGCCAGCGCTGTCCGGAGACACTTCCGGGTCACGTGGCCAGCGTGACATCGCTGCTCTGGCGAGCCAGAGCTGCACACGGAAACGCCGTTTACCTTCCCGCTAGAAAGCGGTCCCTATTTATCTACTTGCACCCGGGGGTGCTTTCGAACTGCTAGGTTGGCAGGCGCTGGGACCGAGCAACGGGAGCGCACCCCGCCGCGGGGATTCGAACCGCCGACCTTTCGATCGGCAAGCCCTAGGCGCTGAGGCTTTTACCCACAGCGCCACCCGCGTCCCCAAGCAGGCTTAGGAAGCAGCAAGAACAATGCCGTTAAATACGGTATATACACTGTTCAATTTTGGTTGAGATCTGTGTCATGTTTCCTCCTGTTGCCACATAAAAGCAGCCCTAATTTGGATATCTCTGGAAGGCGACATTGTGGATTATGCGCGAATACTTTTAAAAGCCAAACTAAATAGACTCCTGAAAGATATATATTTATTTTAGTGGGCTTTTTCTCGCATGCTTGCAAGCGCGCCCTTTGTATACTTTTGTTGTTGAATTTGAAGGAGAGCCATAACTAACATCAACTCCTTCTTTGTTATAGTTTAGTCTAGGAAAAGTGCTTCATGTTGCCCCTGGCTCCTCTTCTTGTCTAGTCAAGCCAGGTCTGAGGCAAAGGGTAGCTGGATAGGGTGGTTTTTTCGGGCTTTCGATAGTAACCGTTTTTGAGGAACTCAAACCACAGAATTCTGAAGGAAGCACGGTTGTTGACTCAGATATGACGGCACTTTGCGAGAGTGTTAATATCATAGGAGGAGGAGGGAGGGAGAATGAATTGAAACTGACAGCATAAACACTTAAAAGGCACTTTTGTCATTCTGAGGAGACAGGTGAAACGCCAAATGTCCACTAATTGCAGCGCTCCTAATGAATTGATTGCAAATTAAAATAGAACCATTTGTGGCTTCTGTTATGAAGGCCTGAGCTCATTTCATATGAAGCAGCAACCATAAAAAAAAGATAGATGGGTTGTAGCTCAGTGACAGAGCATTTTCTTTGCATGCAAAAAGTCCCAGATTCATTCGCCGGCGTCTCCAGGTAGGTCTGGGGAAGGCTTTTGTCTGAAACCCAGGGAAGCTGCTGCCAATCATTGTACACGCTGATCTTGATGCACCAGTGGTCTGGCATAAGTGTAAGGCAGCTTCCTGTGTTTCTCTGAGCATGTGCAGAGTGCCTTTCCTTCAAGACTAAGCAGCTTTAGCTCTGGAACTATTGGAATTGCTACATAGCCCAAGCCACACCATTTCAGAAGCAACCAACTTCCCCCCCCCTGCTCACATTAACTCTGAAGTCAGTTCCAAAGAGTTGAAGGGAGCTTAACCCCCAGGCAACTGTGAATAGGACAGCAGCCTGAGCATGTGAAATAACTAAGGGAAAATACCAATACCAGGAGTCTTCCTTACGAAGGTTTGCATTTTTCTCCGTTCTCGTTTTTATCGCATAATCACATTTGCTTCCCTCATACAATCCCTTCCTTTTCTGACTTTGTAACCCTCATGCGTGCTTCATGGAAGTGATTAAAAACATGTTAGAGGCAAAACAGGAATTTAGACTAACATTTCCTGTTGGTACTGGGTTTTCAATGCTTATTCAGAATTAAGGGCTTTCCTGCAAATTAGTATATAATGGGTTAAATGCATGTTTATGTTGGCATAAAGTCCTCTGGTTTCTTTTCTTTTTTATGCAAAGCAAGAGACACTATTCCCCCCCCCCCAACTTTTAAAGAATCCTTAATAGATATTATAGCGGCGCCATTCACACTTCTGTATAGCAGTTGAAGCCTGTGTCAGCACTTCCATTATGAATCTTGTTTTTGAAGGATTTTATAACCCAGCCATAAAAATTTGCTCTGGGCTAAAAACTGGTTATAGCTCAGGGAGCTGAACTTTCCTTTCTTTTTCCTTTTTACTTAAAAGAACCTCGGATCGTTCAAGTCACACCAACATCTCATTTTAAGAAGCAATGTGAATAAAAATGCTATGTATATGTGCAACTTTTAAAAAGAGCACATTGTTTTTTTCCTAGAAAACAAAATACTAATTAGTAACACTATGTAACTCGCTAGCCCATCCTGCCAACACAGTTGCTCTAATAAATCCCTAAAACTGTTGAATCCTCAATCTACATTTAATTTTAGCAAAGTGAGCAGGACTATTAATATTTCTGGTTGATCTGCTTGAACACGTCCGGTTGATTGTGGATGAGGGTCCTGACTCAGCATTTAGTATCAAAACCTGGCGGCTGTACAAGGTGGGTGAAGTTGATCTGACTCAGCTCTGCTCAGCTGGGTATTTGATGCAGGATCAGTCCAACCTGGAAGTTTGGAGTCACCATTACCCCTAGGAATCCTATCTCCTTTACCTTTTTGCTCCAGTGCAAGACTTGAGGAATTGTACCCAACACTGGACCAGAAAGACAGGTGCTGCTTGCTGGTATACCACCCAACCTGCTGCCCAGGGGCACCCTTACACGAGGTGGCAGAGGCAGTCTCAGGCGTGATGTTGGAGGATCCTAGCACAATCATTCTGGGAGGCTTCAACATTCACACCGAGGCTACCTTGACTGCACCAGCCTGGGACTTCATGACCACCATGGTTCCTGGACAGGGAGAGCCTTGCCCTGCTGGTTCATGGTAACCTCTAGACTGGACCATTGTAATGCATTCTGCATGGGGCTGCCCCTGAGGCTGTTCAGGAAGCTGCAGCCAGTGCAGAGTGTGCCAGACCTGTTTCTTTGAGGGTGACCTACTTGCCAATCAGAAGGTCGGCGATTCAAATCCGTACAACGGGGTGAGCTCCCGTTGCTTGGTCCCTGCTCCTGTCAACCTAGCAGTCAAAGTGCAAGTAGATAAATAGGTACCACTCCGGCGGGAAGGTAAACGGCATTTCCGTGCGCTGCTCTGATTCGCCAGAAGCGGCTTAGTCCTGCTGGCCACATGACCCGGAAGCTGTACGCCGGCTCCCTCGGCCAATAAAGCGAGATGAGCGCCGCAACCCCAGAGTCGTCCACGACTGGACCTAACAGTCAGGGGTCCCTTTATCTTTACCTTTACTGCAAACATATATCACCAATCTGGAAATAACTACACTGGCTATCTGCTACCGAGCCTGGTTCAAGGTACTTGCACTGACTGACAAAGCCATATACAACTTGGGCCTGGATACCTCAAGGAATGCCTTCTCTCATATAGATCTGCCCTTTTGTTGAGATCTACCAGCAGAGTTGGTTTGGCTGTGGCATCTTTGGCAACATGGCAGGCGGGAGCCTTCTCAGTGGCGCCATCCAAACTTTAATCTCTCTTTTTCTCTGTGACATGGCAGCACCATGAGACAGCAGTCCAAGACCTGGTTAATCACCCAGGCTTTCAGTGGGATCTAATGCCAGCATTCATGTTTTTTAAGTTGGCTAATTGTGATTTATCCTGCCTTTAAAAAAGAATAATTGCACTGTGAATTTTGAAACTGTTTTAGTTGTAGCCCACTTTCAAATTGCTGTCGGTTAGAACTCTTCTAAATTAATAAAGAAGAATGGTAGCAAAGTCTCAACAAGTGTACAAAAAACTACACTCGGTTCTTAGACTCCAAGACAATGCAGCTTTACCCTTCTTTTTGTTTTATATAATTATGTGTGTTAGATACATTTATAACACCTAGACTAACTACAATCTGATATTTTCAAATATCATGTAAATTCTGGGTTGGCATAGTGCTATCTTGTTCTCTCTTTTTTAGAGCAATGTAATAAATGGGTCTTCTGGCTTTCTTTCTCATTTACTTTTTGCTACACTGTCTAAAACAATTATGTTTTTGTGTTTATGTATAGCAGATAGTTCCCTGTGGTTTTTGGCTACATATTGCATGCAGTCATTGCTCCAGTGAAATAAAAGGCTGTTTTGCCAAAGTCTTAAATAGGACCTGGATTTTAACCCATCATATTTTATGCTTCTGTTACAGCCTCTGCTTATATTTTAAAAATGGGTGAAGAATTGCAAACTTTTTTCTACCTCCCACCCCAAAGCTAGGCTAAGGCTGCAATCTTGTTCTCATATACTCAGGAGTAAGCACCATTAAACACAATAGAACTTCTTCTGAGTAAACATAAGAATCCAAAATAACCACAAGATAACATCTACTGTAGATAGGGATAGAGGAGGTATTTTACCCAGTCTGCATTTAAAACCAGATCTATCAAATTTGCACTTCCTGAAATAATACACAAATTGAAACTTAGCCAGCCTTCAAAATTCACACTTGTCTGAATTTTGTGATGCAGTTCTCCAACCAAGCATTGTTTGCATAAATGCATATATTAAGGGAGAGGGTGCTTAAAAATGAAGATATTAGTGGAAGTAACATATAAAACCACACCATATCAGGGAAAGTTACTTTTGTACTTTAGTCAAAATTATATATAAAACGTATTTGTTAGGAGAAATTAGCACTAAAATGCTGGTGAATTTTCATGAGGATTCCTTTTTTTAAAAGAACTGAATTTAAGTTTGGAAAAATGAGGGAAAAAGAGAACCAGAACTGGCAGGTCATTCCATCCCTAGCAGTAGGGTCACCTGAACGAGCATCAGGAACCTATGTGGCTCTCCCTTCACTTCTGACCATTGGTCATACAACACAGTAGAAGGAGGAGAAAAGGAGAACCGAAATGGCTGTGATCTCTTCTCTTGGTCCCTGTGTATTCATACTAAGCCATGGTTTGACATTGTACAGGGTTGGGGAAACTTTTTCAAGTGGGGAACCTTTTTCAGCTTGAGGGCCACATTCTCTGTGAGTCCTATATCAGTGGTGGGTAGGGCCAAAAGCGCAAAAACCGAGTGGAGCAATGGCTGTATGAGCAATTCACTTTGTATAGTAGGATATATTCCATGCAGGCAAGCAAGAAGTTTGATCACAATTCAGGGCCTTTGGGGAGCGCCTTCCAGGAGGGCCAGTCAAGGCCTATAGAGAGGTGGTGTGGCCTAGGATGAGTCCTGAGGGTTGGACAGAGAGACCTAGAGGGCTACGTTTGGTCTTCAGGGCTGAGGTTCGCCATCCCTGACTTAAATTTGTCTACCACCCTTCATCCTCAGATCTCAAGGCGATTCATAACATAAAATTACAATATAAAAACCACAAAATACATAGTAAAAATAAGAGCAACAACAAACCAAAATGATACAGATAGGTAGCCGTGTTGGTCTGCCATAGTCAAAACAAAAAAAAGTCCTTCCAGTAGCACCTTAAAGACCAACTAAGTCAGTTCTTGATATGAGCTTTCGTGTGCATGCACACTTCTTCAGATACACAGTGTGTATCTGAAGAAGTGTGCATGCACATGAAAGCTCATACCAAGAACTGACTTAGTTGGTCTTTAAGGTCCTACTGGAAGGAATTTTTTTTGTTTAAACCAAAATGATGTTCCTGAACCTGGTAAAGAAAAGTCTTGGGCAGTTTTTTTGTAAGATGAAGATGCCATCTCAGTTCTACAGAACCTTTGTCATCTAATAAAATCTCCTCTACTTCCTCTTACAAGCTGAAGACTGGAATTTTTCCACCATGCCTAGGAACATTTTTTTATCTACCCCCATTTTAACATCCATTCTGAGTTCTGAGGAACTCAGAGAAATCTGAGGAAGATTTCTCATTACTTTGTGATGTTTTAGTTGGCTCTAATAAAGCCATTTAAACCTATTACCCTACTGTTAACTTTTGCACACACCCCTCCCAGTATGGACCAGTATGGTTACCTGCTATTTTCTTGTGTGCTTAAATTGAAAGGTCTTTTAACACTGCCAGAAAATTGGGCCTAGAAGGTTCCCAGTGGGAATAAGGTTCCATCGTTATGGGGTTTCCCCAAGAACTCCACTCTACCTTTTTGGAATAGATGCATCTCACAGATGTTCATAGAAAACGATAATCTGGGTAAATCTTGGAAAGTGCTGCCTTCTTGCTGTATGCTGCTTTTCATTTCATTTTATTGGCTTGTAAACTTCTACACAGAAGGCATTTTATTTTATTGCAGCAGAGGGAAACATAAGGGACCAGAAAACAACCCATCATGTTCAATCATCTCAGGAAGTGGTGAGCATAAGAGAAGAAAGTTGTGTGCTCTCGTGAAGTAGGCATGGATCTTTTCCTCTCCAATGACATCTGCTAGAAATAGCGTCCCAGATAGGGATCTCTCCCAGCTCCACTTGGAGAGTTCCAGGATTGAACCTGCAACCTTCTGCGTGAAAAAGACTTGCTCTACCACTGAGCTACATTCCCGCATGTGTTTTTGGCCCTTAAGATCCTGGCCTAAGGGCCCCTCCAGATGCCCTTTTGATTGAGCGTTTATGATTATCTGAGCTCATGGTGTTACTGGAGATGATATTCGCAATCAGATTTTCAATACCATTTGTACTTGCAGAGGTTCTGGAGCAATCACACTGCTTCATTTGAAATAGGTTTGTGCCCTGTAGTTTCCTGCTTAAATTCTGTAGCTTTCCAAACCACATATGTTCTGCACTTTTTGTTGCACTATAGCACAAGTATGTCTCCCCGCCCCCCAGGGGAAAGCGTCACAGAACAACTGATAAAGCAGTATGATGTGTGTATGATCCAGTATAAAGCCACCACTAATGTGCTATTATTGTGCCAGTGACTTGTTACAGAAAGAGTACACATGCAAAAAACCAAATGAACCCTACTCTAGAAGGCTCCCATGTCTTCATGTTAAGAAACCTAAATACAGTGAAGTAAAGCATGCCTTTTAATAGGCTGAGAACGTTTTTTAAAAGCTTCGGTTGAAAATGGTCTTTGTGTTAAAAGAGCATTTCTTTGTGAAATGCCGTTTAATGCTTTTCCAAGTTCAGTTTTGCAACATACATCCATCAAAAACGTTTCCTGAAATCTGAACGTGGGGTTTATTTTATTTTGGATCCTAAGTATTTTCTTTTCCGGAATAATAAATATGCACGATATAGGCTACCTTCTGTATAGAGGCTGCATTCTAAGATTACGTAGCTGTCCATTTAGAGAGGATTCAGAAGCGATTCTTTAGAAGGAAGCAAACCACTCGACCCTAACAACGTTGCTATGACTTTCATAGGAATATTTCCTTTCTTTCCTGAAGACTTTGTTTAATTCAGTTGGAGATATTTAAATCCTTGTGGGCTTAATGCTGCCAATATGCTTTTGTAAGCTCCTCCCAGGGAACTGACAGAGGAAGAAAAGCAGCAGATTCTCCACTCAGAAGAGTTCCTTATATTTTTTGACCGGACGATACGTGTGATTGAGAGAGCGCTAGCTGAAGATTCTGACATTTTCTTTGACTATGGTGGCAGAGATGTGGAAGAGAAAGATGGGTCAGTCTTTATTTTATTATTTTCAACATGATAAAAAGCAAACAAACAAATAGATACTATTCGTGTTAGAGTGGGAGGGAAGAGCCTTTTTCAGTCCTAGGCACACACATTCCCTCATGGGCAGACTTCCTGGGGGGAACCATATGCTAGTAGTGGGTGTGGCCAGAGACGAAAGTGGGTGTGGCCAGTGTCAAAAGTATGCTATTGTCCTGCCATGCAAAAGCCAGAGGTTCCTTCACACGGGCATCCACATCTTTCCATCCACCTAGGCAGGCAAGAGGCATTCTTATAATTCAAGAATAGGTTACAGCCAGGCAAAAGCAGTCAGGGAGGGTTCAGAGTAGGGCCTTTGAAGGGAGGGCATGGCCTGGGGTGAGTCTTGAAGGTCATATGGAGAGCTATCAAGAGCTGCATTCGGACTCTAGGCCTGACATTGCCCATTTCCATGGCAGAGTGTCAAACTCCAGTAATTTATACATTTTAAAGACCGATAATTAGATTAAGCTGTGAAATGCATTCTTCTATATCGAACCCTTGTGTTTCTTATCCATGTATTTATGAAATTTATATAAACCACCTTCCTGCCAAGGCACCCAAGATGTTTTATGGTTGAAAACGTTGTGGCAGTGCAGTATTGTATGCACAATAGATAGCTGCTATAATGTGTGAGAGCATGTATAATATGATTCATCTGTTCACCCTTAAAGTTCCTCTTCCAGGGATAGTTGGCTTAATGTGAAGCTTCTAGTTACAGACAAAAAAAAATTAATCTTTTAAGGTGGGCTTGGCTCCACATTGGAGGTGGTTTCTACAGCCCTGGGTTTAGCTCCAAAATATGCAGTGGAATACCAACATTGAGGGTCTCCAGAGGGGCAGCGGGAAATATTTTTACTGCCCTCTGCTACCTGCTGGAGGTGGTATGTTTTCAAGCTTCATTCATGAAGCCTACAGTATGGAATGTCTTGTTAGGTTGACTCTTACTCACAATTAAAGTCAGGTGCAACAAACTAAAAAAAGAGACAACTATGCAGGTGCTTTGAAGTGTCCAGTGTCGCTTCAGGCCTTCTGCCACGTGGGTCAATTATACGCCTTGAATAATGTATGTGGATTTGACTGGGGACAACATGAGGTATTGGTCAGGCACAGCATTGACACAGTAGGCATACACTGACACAGGGATTTACTATGTTAATGTTAATTTACTATGTTACTATGTTAAAGAGGAAATATTTTTTGCCATTCCATTTTTACTTCAGACAAAATAGTTTTCAGGGTGGGCTGCAGAGAAGACACAGTCTTAAGATGTCCCAAGACACTAACTAGCTAACGAAACATAGTAGGGGAAATAATTTATTGGAAATCTTTTAAAACAATTGGCATTGTGCAAAGTGAGACCTGGGCAAAGTGCCCTGTGTTGGGTCCCTTCTTATGTTTGATCCACCATTTTAATTTCCCACAATGCCCTGGAGGATCTGACATTATGAGTTTTCCAGGGCGTTGTGGAAA
The DNA here is from genome assembly GCF_964106915.1 of Podarcis gaigeae. Lineage (NCBI taxonomy): Eukaryota > Metazoa > Chordata > Lepidosauria > Squamata > Lacertidae > Podarcis > Podarcis gaigeae. Next base: position 28,876,985 of record NC_139688.1, read on the forward strand.
ATCAAAATGGAGGCCTGCAGAACCAGCTGCCAAGTGTTGAGAGCCCAGGGAAAGAGTCATCTGTGGTGGGCACAAACTGGGTCACTGGAGCCTCAGCATCTGCCTTAGCATGCCAGCTGCTGACGCCAAGGCTGGAATTGTAAACCAACCACAACTTTAACTGTAACTCTTTTTCAAACCCATACAGAGATGTCCAAGCTGGAGCTAACCTTTCCTTTAACCGTCAGTTCTACGATGAGCACTGGTCTAAGCACCGGGTTGTCACTTGTATGGATTGGTCCCTTCAGGTAAGATTTGTGTTTACAAAAGCACACCAACTTTGGATATACATAATTTGGCAGAGTCTGAAAACGAAACGAAACAGTGCTACTAGTTCCAAGCTCTTAGACTTGTTTGTTGAACCACTTTCCCCAATACCACAAATGCTGCATGGCAAGCTGCTGTCTGAGGGAGATTTGTTATATGCCATAATATTCAATGGCCCAAGATTGGTGGCAAAATAAAACATGTCACTGCAGTTGCCACAAGCCAAAGTCGCTCTGCAATTTGTATATATACCATGTGACTTTGATAAAGGAACCATGCCTCAGTGGTAGAATACATCCCCTGCATGTGGATGGTTCCAGATTCAACTCCTGGTATTATATCTCCATTTTTAAAAGACTGATAAACTGGGTAGTATGCTATGTGAAAGACCTCTGTCAGGGAGCCGCCATCAGTTGAAGGCTCCATCTACTCTATACAATTAAAGCAGTATCGTACCACTTCAAACAGTCATGGCTTCTCCCAAAGAATCCTGTGCTTTGTTAAGGGTGCTGAGCATTGCTAGGAGATCCTTATTCCCTGCGTGAGCTACAGTTGTCAGAGTGATCAATTGTTAAATCACTCTGGGAACTATAGCACTGTGAAGGGAATACGGGTCTCCTAACAACTCTCTCAGCATCCTTAAGAAGCTACACTTCCCAGGATTCTCTGGGGGAAGCCATGACTGTTTAAATTGGTATTCAGGCACATGCCAGGGAAATAAGGCTTGTGGAATCACAGTGAATTAAGGTGCTCTGTCACCCTAGTGCAACAAATCCACTTTTAAAAGGAAATGGACTTTCTCTGGTTAGAAAAGTCATGGGGGAATGCATTGAAAAGTGTGGGATGAACAAATGAGTAATGGGAAGGTGTATAAACAGCCCACAATCAAACCAGGGTGAATGCAGGATGAATGTTCATTGTCATATAACCTCCCTGCAAAGAAATTGGAACGAATAACGAATGCTTAATAGAGACCAGATATAATCTAACCTCCATGTAAGCTTTGTGCAAGTGTATCAGGACGAATGCTCAATAAATATGTTGTCTGAACCTCAAACCTGTAGCTTGCTTGAGGAAGATAATGCAGACCTTGGAGTAATATGCTTATGAGATATGACCACAGCTACATTTAAAGGGAAATTTTTTAGCATCTATGCGTCTTAATCGAATCCATTTTGCAACAGGTATGCGTTGGCATGTGGGTGGTCAGTAAGCATATGTGGATTTGTTCAGAACTGGGAAACCAGCCTGAGGAAACACTTATCTCAGGCTGTTCAAGGAGCTGGAAATTACATGGAATTCTTATCTGATAGGTTTTTAACAAGCAGCATTTACTGTATTCCCGGGACAGTGAGATAAAGTCAACTGGAAGGCAACTGCCAAAAAATGTAATTGTTCGTGCCCCCAGGCGCACAAGCATGTTTCTGTCTCCTGTTGCTTTGTTCTGGGGTGGCCCCAGCTCACCTTCTCTCCTCCGAAGCTTTATTCCTCTTGGATGTACACCTTAACTGCTCTCCGTGTCACTGTGCATTACGTCAAAGGGAGCGCTTTGACCTCTGACCTCTGGAGTGCAAAAGACAGCTAAGTAGCACAGACGCATCAGAGCACACTGTGATAACATTACACTGTACAGTGCACAGTTTATCAAAGGCATGCTGGAATTCACACAAATCAAGCCGAATGGAATTCTGTTAGAAAGGGTGTGTGTGTGTGTGAGAGAGAGAGAGAGAGAGAGAGAGAAAGAGGAGAGAGAGAGAGAGAGACAGACAGACAGACAGACAGACAGACAGACAGACAGACAGACAGCATCACCATGATGGTGATGAACGGTGGATAGTATTATGCTCCTACTGTAATTTTTGGAAAGTTGTAAAATTTAATTTTGCCTTAGCTTGTCTCCTCACTTTCCATTTGGACACCGCTTAAGGTAGCGCAACCAAATTTTGTGTGACGGTTCATGAAATCAGGGAGTAGGTTTATGTCAATGTTTGGATAAAATTGGGTGCCATTTTGAATCAAGATGGTGGATTGAACCTTTCAAAACTGCCCATTTCAGTCACAGATTTCAAAACCACAGTTTTTACTTTAAAGCATTCCCAAGCAACCCTGGGCTGCTAGCGTCAGATCAATCGCCCCAATTGCTGCCTTATTACTGCCTGCAACCAGGTTAGCCCTTCGAGGCCCACCTATATAGGAGAGGGCCCATCACATAACATTTTGCCAAAGGCCCCCATATCTTTGGAGCCAGTCTGGCTTGTTCACATGGGGAAAATATAGGTACTGACCTTGTTGAAGGATGTCGTGCAACCCTATCTGTACGCTACAATAGTTCCTGCTCAAATGTTATTTAATGCTTGAGTGATAAGCACAACTTAATCAACTAAAGCTTTTCCTGTTGTGAAGGCTAGCTTTCTGTTTGTTGTGCAGCTGTCAAAGGCAGAAGAGCTCTGCCATAAAAAAGTTGGCAATCCTGATATGAAATGAAAGGCATAGTTTAGACATTATGATTCCATTAGCTTCTGTTAACATTAAAAACAGATGTCCAATACTGCTGAAATGTGAGGAGCAAACTTTTTTTTTAAAAAAAAAACCAAAACAAAACCTAGCCTTTATCCTGGCCTGCTGTCTGCAACCTACCTCCATCCCCACGTAAGTCCTCCTGCCAGGTAGTCTCCCCGTGGGATTCAAGATGCACCTTTGAGGAGACATGTAGAAACAGTCATTTCAATTATTAGTTAGTATTTTAATGTTTATTTTATAAATTGTTTTATGCTGTCTTTATAACTGATACTTTATATGAGTTGGTGATAGAAAAATGTTTTTATAAGTCAATAAAGATGGATGAATGGCGTTCTCCCCCACAATCCTGCCTACGGAGTCCTACCTTTTATGTGCCTCCAGTGGCTTTTAAATGGTACTAGATCTTCAGCTACTTGTTGTTTGTTTGTTTTTTAAAAAATCCATCGTTTTTATTACAGTTTTTAAACTTGCACTTGTATTGTTTTATTTCCCAGTGTGTATCTGATGTTTCTGCTGCTGTTCATCTTACGATTTCAGTATATTTTTGCCCATATTTGTAAGCCATGTTGTTGTTGTGGTTGTTTGTGTGTCTGTGTGTCTGTCTGAAAAGTCGAGTTTCAAACATTTTAAATGAATAAAAAATGATAAAACACATTTATTTTATACTCTTATCTTGAGAGTGGAATTACTTCTCTCTCTCTCTCTTTGACACACACACACACAGACATAATTACCTAAGCATAAGCCCCATTGAGTGCGGTGGCTGTTACTCCTAGGTAAGCATCAAAGGATCAAAATAGACTCTAGGGTCTGTAGAAAATGCAACTTGAAAAAAAGAGACATTGCACATACTTTTGTTAACCAAGAAATCTTTTTCATTTGTTTATTTAAAAAATAGACTCCAGGCCGATAACAATGCAGATAATAAATTAAAACTTAGGACAATACAATATCTTGTAAGATAGACCAATATTAGTTATCACGATATCACAAATGAGAGAAGATTGTGGATTTTTCCTGCAATGGGTTTTTTCCCAGCTGCATTTCCCCTGTAGATAAAATGCTCAAAATGCATTTCAGAAATACTAAACATTCTCTTTCTTTCTTTCTTTCTTTCTTTCTTTCTTTCTTTCTTTCTTTCTTTCTCTGTCTCTTGCTCATTTTGGGTGACCCACTGGCATTTGTTGTCCTCTTGCTATCTTCTATTTTGTTTTGAACTCCTCTGATTTTTTTCCAGCAGCTAAAACTTTGTTCCCCCCTGGCACGCTGAAATCTAATAGCATAATCTTTATCTGCACAGTATCCGGAGCTTATGGTTGCTTCCTACAACAACAACGAAGATGCGCCGCATGAACCTGATGGCGTGGCCTTGGTCTGGAACATGAAATTTAAGAAAACAACCCCTGAATATGTTTTTCATTGTCAGGTAAGATAATAAAGATCATCTCAAAGACTAACAAATTTATTATGAAAAACAAAAAAAAATCCTTCCAGTAGCACCTTAAAGACCAACTAAGTCAGTTCTTGGTATGAGCTTTCGTGTGCATGCACACTTCTTCAGATACACTGTGTGTGTATCTGAAGAAGTGTGCATGCACACGAAAGCTCATACCAAGAACTAACTTAGTTGGTCTTTAAGGTGCTACTGGAAGGAATTTTGTTGTTTTGACTATGGCAGACCAACACGGCTACCTATCTGTAACTAAATTTATTATGGCATAAGTCAACCTTTGCGGACCTGGTGCACTCCAGATGTTTTGGGCTGCAACTTCCATTAGCCCCTTAGTGGTCTGCAACCCGTTCGTGGTGATAGAACATCTGCTTTGCATGCAGACAGTTCCAGGTTCAATCTCCAACATCTTCAGGTATGGTTAAGAATGCCCCCTGCCTAGAACTCTAGAGTGTCACTGCCAGTCAATGTAGACAACATTGAACTCAATGGACTGATAGTCTGAGTATACAGCAACTTCCTATGTTTGGAGGAAGGGTCATAGCTTTGTGGCAGAGCAGAATCCTTGCATCTCCAGGTAGATGGACAAATGTTCTGACTCATTATAAGATGGCTTCCTGTGTTCTCAGCAAGTGTGAGAGGGCATCAGGTTGGAGGAGGCTGACATAAGCTTTCATGGATTAGCATCCACTTCATCAGATGCATGAGGTTTTATCTTGAGTTAATAATGTTAATTATGTCAATATCACTGCCTGTACTTTTCTGCATTTCATTTCCCTCCGACCTCTGTGTTTGCAGTTCCCAGCCATGTGTATATCTCTGTGTGATATACTCATGGCCTTGGAGTAAAGACGGTCAACGTCGAGGTCAGAAGGAAATGGAATGCAGAAAAAATGCAGGCAGTGATAACTGCTTTATCATCAGTCGTTGCTCGCAAAAGAGTGTTGGTGGATAACACAGGTTTTGCTGCAACAGACTTAACACAGCTACCCTTCTGGCAAAAGGTAAAGCGGTTTGTTTTGTACAGTGCTGAAGACTCCTGTGTGACTCAACTGCCCACCATTCGGAAGAGGTTCAGGTTAAAAATATAGCCTTTTGGAAAGAGCACAAGGAAGCATGCTAATGTTTTTAGAATGCATGCAATCTTTTAAAACAACAACATAGCCCAGTTGGAGACTGTGTGTCATTTTCTGTCTATTTTAAACAATCCTCAAGAGAGTTCGTTTATAAAAACCTCACACTTATGAAGTAAGTGTGGTGTACCACTTCCTCCTCCAGCTGGCAACATGTGCTTTCCCACCCACGTAAATTTCCTTCTGCCCTCTATATTCCAGAGCAGCCGGCGCTCCATTTTAACATCGTTTGCAGTGATATTGCAGCCGTTCACCGGCACATAGAGCGCTTGTGGATAGCAGCTTTGCCGACAGCATGGTAGAAACGAGGTCAAGGTGACAATTCCCACCGATTCCTGCTTGATTAGCGGTTGCGGAGCAGATGTCACATCACTGTCACTCTGTACTTTGTCATGAACAGCTGAGGCAGGAAATCAAGAGGCGTGTCTCCAACATGAAGGGTGTGTCTCCACGAGTCATTTCCCACACGCCCCTGAGGACAGGTAGCCCAATCCACATCTGAAACCAGGTGGATCCCTCATTGGGGCTCGCCTTCCAGATTCTGTAATAACCGGTTGAGTGCCTCATAGGATGGGGAACCTATGTTCTTCTAGACAAAAGGAAGCACTTCTTGGTTAAACTATAGAATTCATTCCCACAAGAAGCAGTGGAGGACACCAACTTGGATGGCTTAGGAGGAAGATTAGACATATCCAAGGGGGATAAGACTATCAGTGGTTACCACCTTGATGGTTTTGTTCTACATCTACTGGGGCTTCTGTTATGCAAGCATAAATCCTTGTGCTAACAGAATGAGAGGACTGGACCATTCAGTGTTTATACGCCACCCGAGGCAGCTCACACAAACAATTAAAAACATAAAATACGACTGAAACAATGCTTTTACAATTGCAAAACTAAAAGCAAGGGCTGTAGTTCAGTTGAAGAGTATGTGCTTTGCACATAGGTCCCAGGTTTGATCCTCAGCATCTCCAGGTAGATTTGAGAGAGATCCTGTCTGAAACCCTGGAGAGCCACTGTCGGTCCGTGTAGACCATACAGAGCTGGATGTGCCAATGGTCTGACCTTGTATAAGGCAGCTTCCTATTTTCTTAGATGAACAACAGCCTAAAAACAGTATACAGTATAGGTAACACAATTCAGATACTAAAAAGCAAAAACCAGCAACAGTCTAACCAGTTAAAATACCCGATGGGTATTGAAATAATAAGGTTTTTAAGGCCTGTTTAAAAGTTGATAAGGATGTGAGAAGGAGTTCCACAAATATGGGGCCACTGCTGAAAAGGCTACATCTCTCTAGCACCTACTACTCTGATAGCTTTGGTAGTACAATAGCTTTGTAAACAAGCATTTTGGCTTCCCTGAGAATGTCCTGGTCCTCAAACACTCTGCACTTCAGTCAGGAGAAAGTTGCAGCTTAGGCGATGCTGGATTTCGGCATCAATGTCGTCCCTTGTGGAAAGATAACTGTCCATGTAGGAGAAGTGATTGACACTTTCTAATGTTACACCGTTGAGTTGGATTTGTGGTGCTGCAGAGGGGTTGTTTTATGCTTGTTGGTGTAGCGCTTTGGTTTTTTGGATGTTGGATGTTGAGCGATAGGCCAAGCTTTTCGTAAGCTGCTGTGAAGATATTTAGGATGGTTTGGAGGTCATCCTCTGAGTGTGCACACACTACGTTGTCATCAACATACTGAAGCTCTATGATGGAAATTACGGTAACCTTACTCTTTGCTTTCAGCCTACTCAGATTAAGGAGCTTTCCATCTGTTTGATATATGATTTCTACTCCGGTGGGGAGTTTCCCTTCGACAAAGTGTAGGATCATGGCAATGAAAATAATAATTAGAGTTGGGGCGATAACACAACCCTGTTTTAACAGGCTGGTCACACTGTGAATGGTTCACTTTGAGAGCCATTGTTATCTACTGTATGCTTTTGAAACATGGACCACTTATAAATGCCATCTCTAACTCCTTTAAAGATTCCATCAATGGTGTCTCCGAAAATTTTTACACATCACTTGGGAAGATAGGCGAACCAATGCCAGTGTACTGGAAGAAGCAAAGATCACCAGTATCAAAGCAATTATTCTTCAACATCAACTTCATTGGACTGGTCATGTTGTTTGGATGCCTGATTATCATCTTGCAAAGCAACTACTCTATTCCAAACTTCAAAATGGGAAGCCTAATGCAACAAGGAAATCCAAAAAAATGTAGTATAAACACTACAATTGGAGAACAGCCTTTACCAAAGGTGTCATGGACTTTGAAGATGCTCGAACTCAGGACAAAAGGGAGAAACATGCTAAGAGGAAGGCACACTTGGCAAATCCACACCATGATCAATGTCCCCACTGTGGAAGGACATGTGGGTTCACAATTAGCCTCCACAGTCACTTACGGACTCATTGTTAAAACCGTGTTTATGGAAGACAATCTTACTCAGCTATGAGTGATTGCCAAAGAAGAAGAAGAAAGAAGACATTTGGCAAACCTTCATCGTGATCAACTCCTGTCCGGAAACCAATGTCCCCACTGTGGAAGGACGTGTGGATTCAGAACTGGCCTCCACAGTCACTTATGGACTCACTATTAAGACTGTGTTCATGAAAGACAATCTTACTCGGTTACAAGTGATCGCCAAAGAAGAAGACTACTCTGATACATCTGAGAAGAAAGGCCTTTGATGCCAACTTTAAGCCCTGGGCAGGTGTGTGGCTAGTCTTTCAGATTTTGACTCAATAAGCTCCTGAGTGAAGAAGTCAGTATCAAGATCAGCTCTTGAAGAGGAGAGGAATTCTTTCCAAAAGAAATTGGGCAGCAATAAAACTTGGCAGTTTTTGAGAAAAAACAGTTGTTGTCTCATGTTTTTGCCATCCTTCAAATAACCTCTAATGCCAAACTATTTGGGGCTTTCAAGGTCAATACCAATATGTCTATTTAAAATCAAAGTTTTGTTTAATCTAGTTAAGCGTGCTGAGACTAAAAATAAGGAAGGATTCAGTGAATGGGGAATCATGTGAGGACTTTCACATCTGCCACGAGAGTCAGCATTTTTGTTATGTTTCTGATCGAGATCCACTAAAATTACATCCAGTTTGAAACCACAAACAACCTGAATCTGGATTTAAGAATGTGCTAAAGGCGTACGACTGCAGGAAATGCCATGACACTATTTCTTTAAAAGTCCCCACAGATATTTTAAGTGCTCTTCCCCAGTGCATTGTTAGCGTTGCTAGCTGGAACCATGCTTGAGCTACCGTCCTTATGGGGTAGAGGGTGGGGAGAATAGCGGAGCAGAATAGGGGCCAGATAGAATTTCTTTTTCCTGACTGGTTAATCATAGCTCATGTGATCAAAAGAAGTCACCCTTGGCTGGAGAGCTTACTCTTGGCCTTCTAAATAAAAGCTGACTTACCTCAGAGTCTGGAAGGCAAGTAGGCCATGCTCAAGATTATAATGATGTCATTCTTTGATTACTTAGTGGAAACCAACTATGTTATTATTTAGTCTCATTTCATATATAATATATATTAAAATCTGCAAAGGAAATGTTCCCTAACCTGCATCCCAGACTTCCAGCATTCACAGTTTTATTTATCAACCGTCTCCAGTTTTCAAAAACAATAGCCATTGGTAGGGTCTCGATAAATGCATTTCATCAAGCTTGAAGAAAGACAAGCAAAAGCATGGTTTTAATTGCTTCTTTCCAAGAATTGAAAGTGCATTGCAGTTCTGGGCAAGTTGACTCAGAAGTAAAGCACACTGAGGCAATTGGGCTTATTCCCAGATAAGGATGGGTGAGCCTGTCAATTTCATTTTCTCTCAATTTCCCAAGCTTCAGTTTGACACATTTCTGAATCAGTGTTTGTGTGTGTGTGTTTAGATACCTCACAAAAAATAAATCACCAGCATTTTAGTGGGCATTTTTCTTAATTTACAAATTTATATGCAGTTTTGCCTAATATATCCAGTTTTCCAGTGAGGCTGATAGTGAGTTGTAGTTCGACAACATCTGGAATGAGGTTAGGGTGTTAAAGGTCAAAGACAGCACTTTGAACTGAGCCTTGGAACTATGTGGTAACTACTGCAGAACTTTAAAGACCAGCAGTCCTCATCTCTATCATGTGGCTCAGTTAAAAAGCATGGCTGCTGCATTCTGGACCAGTTACCTCTTGTTTCCAGATCTATGCTGCAAAACTGACTGGGGCCATTTCCAGGCTGTCGCTGTTTTGCGGGTATGATTCAGTCATAAACTGGCAAATTTAGGTCGTGCAATCCAATTGGATTTGGCATTCTTTGGCATCAAACCCACTTCAAAAAAAAAAAAAAAAAAAAAGAACAACGCAAAAAACCACCCAGAAAATGTTTGTGGTATGAATGAATGCTTGGTAAACAGTGACACTGTACAATCTCCATACAAATTACCGTATGTGCAAAGAATAAATCAGATTGAATGCTTAATCAACCCGTCACCTGGAAGAGCCCTAGTTCCCACATTCTTATGTAACAGCTTCCATGGGTCATCCTTTGTGGAAGAAAAAAAATGTTACATCAGGACCAAACCAGGATCTTTGATTGCTGTCATGAGGACAGCCACAACTGGCTAGACTACAGTGACAGGTGGAATGTCTTGCTTTTGGGTAAGGATGAGACTACATGGGACCCAGCTCTATGAATCTGTGAAATGCAGAAGTGGCCCTGAACAACCCAGAACTGCAGACTGACAGCCATGCTTGGTAGATGGCTCCTACATGTCAGTCTGATGTTGGGTTCTGCAGATGTTTCTTTTTTCTTTCTAAAACATCGCCATCCAGTCATATTCACCATGGTAGGCTCCATGTCATTGCTAACCTGTCAATTTCTGTGTGGGATATGGCCTTAGGTTTTCTATTTTAATTTCAATAAAAGCTGCCCAGGCTTGGAAAATACTGTGGCTTGGTTCTAGAAATCAGCCCCTTAACCACACTATAGAATGTTTCTCTCCCCTATGCCTCCTACCCCCAAGTTTTCTGTAGTGGCTTCCATACGCTGTCATTAAATTATGGATCTGACCACCCTTTGTTGCTTATTCTGGTGTGGTCTTTCCCTTTTCAACTGGGTGGATGGAATCAGAAATGCCTATCTTAGAATTAAACACACTGAAGTTAACTGAAAATCTGTATTTAGTGGCCAATGTTGGCTGGAGTTGCTTTCCTCCCCTGATTTTCATTTCTCCTTTGCTGTTTTCTTTTCCTAAGTAAAGAGATGTTGATATATGCAGTGCTCCAGTGGCCTGTTTTCTGAGGCTGCCAGAATTCCAGATTCTTGAGAGCACGTCTGACGCATCGCTACGATGGCAATATGGGCAATATTGTGTTTTACCAAAAAGTCTCTCTGTGTGTGCAGCAGCCATTGATTCTCCCAGACCTTAGTTTAGGTGTCCTCTTTTCATTCTTTTCCAATCCAACTTCCTTAATACTCACCTCCTTCTTCTTTGCCCATCCATCTACCAATGCTTAGTATAAATATCTGCTCATATCTGGAATCGATTCTCTGAAGTTCACATGCCAAGTCCTGTAAAGTAATGCAGGAATGTCTCCTAGGTGCTAAAAGGTCACACTGATGCTCATCCTGGATAAAGATCCTAGGACCATACCCTAGTAATGAAGGACAATGTTGAAAGTCGTACAGGTTTTCCTTTCGTTTCACTGACAGTGAAGGAACTTGTAATTAAGTGGCAAACATTCTGTGTCATTTATATGAACGATGGACACTAACTCTTCCACCTCCTCCTCCTTCATTTCAAGCGCATAATTCATTATATCATAGTATTCTATTGCTATTATTTGAAAAAGGGATAGCGAACAGTCTTGGGAGGGATGTAAAGGACATCATCACTTTTTTTCAAGGCTTTTCCTTTCTTTCAAATTTACTCGAGTCCCAGGTGGCATCCTTGCATCCCTTTACTTTTTCTGAGCCTGTTTTTCCATTCCATCAAACTTTAGCAAGCAGGCAGCCTTCTATTTCTGTTTTCTAATAAAGCATTGCATAAGTCTGAAGCTGTATCTTCACCTCCACCCAGCTCATAAATGATGACTAATAGCGAAAACAAAACAAAAAGTGGCTGCAGTTGAAATACTGGGAATGGACACACAAAGTTGTGTGAAGGCTGTAGTGGACAATCCTTAAGCCACACACAAAGCTTTTGTCCAGCAGCAATCAGATGCCCATACGAACCTCCCCCACACACACTTTGCATTTTAGCTGTTTATCATATGCGTCTCTTGATTCCTCTGAGACTGAAACTTCATATTCACTTATTAGCTGAAGCATTAAGAAAATGCTTTCCTTGGCTGGAAAAGTTTAGGCACTTGCTGGTTTAAACTGTGGGGGCAGGGAAGTGGAAATTCAGCTATGTTATTTTATGAGTTATAAAACCATTACTTGTAATACATATTTTCTTATAGCATCTTGAAGGGTGTTTAAAAAAAAAAGTATTCCATCTGACCTGGCTCAAATAATTATTTCACCTTCCAGGCTACGGTAACCATGAAGTATCTTCTATTAACAGACTCTCTCTCTTATGTGTGTTCTTAATCCTTGTTTTTATGGTAACTTGGGGATATCTCTTTTCCCAGTAGGTGAGATAGGAAAGAATTAGACTTAACAGAGGTATTGCTTGCATCCATCCTCTTCATATGTTATGCAGATGTAAAATGTGTGTGTGTGTGTGTGTGACACAATAAAGTCAGAATATAAAACCACAAAGTACGTTATCAAAATAAAAACAAGAACAACCCAATAGCACCCCCAACACATTTTAAAAGGGCATAGGTTCAATCTCCAGTTATAAAGATTGTATAGCAGGTGATGTGAAAGGGACCTTTGCCTGAGACCATTGGGAGCAACTGCCAGACAGAGTGGACAGTACTACAGGTTACATGGACCAGTAGGTATGATTTGGCATCAGGAGCTTCCTGATTTGTTATGGTAGCCTCTTGAGTGGCTTACACTGCAGTTTTGTGGGGCAGGGGAGGTGTGGGATTGTGTGGGTCCACTGTGGCATCCCAAGCCTTGCTGTTCCACACCCACCAGGACAGAAAATGGATATGTGTCTGAGAGAGTTTTATATTTTGCTATACCAGTTCCAAAAATCCAAGGATTGGGCCCCTTTTGGAAAGAACAGGCCTTTGGACCTAGTGTAACCAAAGCCACTGGCCTCCCATGCTGAAACAACTCGTTTTGGGCCTTTGTGCTAGCTTCCACTGGTGAAGTAGCTTCAGATCAGCAGGGAGAAGCTTCCCCTAACCAGTGGTGGTGCTCTCCACTCACAGAAGCGACTATGTGCCATTCTACCATCAACACTGAAGGAAGGCTCTATATCTCTTTTCAGTTCCAGTCCCAAGACTGCCAGTTTCTTTTGGCTGTCCCCGCTCCCCATTTCACATACACCTTGATGATGTCACCTCCAGCCAAGGGAGAGAGTGGAAAAAACTTGCCCCCTTCCATAAGCCATTAGCTCCTATGGCAACAAATCACCTGTACTTGCTCTTTAGTGAGAAGGTAGTCTCCTGGCTGTGCCATGGTTTAAATCTACCGTAGACATGCCCCCCCCCCGCCACTGCTGATTGGTCAGTGGGGCCTGCCCTCCTGGGCAGGACCCTGCCCTACACCATTGGCATGGCCAAGTCCCAGCTAGAAGGGCGCCCATCTCAGGCCCCATGCTGGATCACCACGGGCCCCGAGGCCTGGCCGCAACGCCACCCACCCAATAAGTTAAGCGGACTTGTCTTTCGAAATTGGTCAGACTACCTAGCCTGTCCATATATTTTATTTATTTACTCAGCAAGATTTATATACTGTTTAATCAAAAACTGCCTTTTGGTAGTTTACATAATAGTATAAAATACAGTGGTACCTCAGGTTAAGTACTTAATTTCTTCCGGAGTTCCGTACTTAACCTGAAACTGTTCTTAACCTGAAGCACCACTTTAGCTAATGGGGCCTCCTGCTGCTGCCGCACCGCCGGAGCACGATTTCTGTTTTCATCCCGAAGTAAAGTTCTTAACCTGAAGCACTATTTCTGAGTTAGTGGAGTCTGTAACCTGAAGCGTATGTAACCTGAAGCGTATGTAACCTGAGGTACCACTGTAGTCATTAAAATGAAATAATGATAAAAACAGACCTTGAAAACAGCAGACAATAAAATGGTCAAAATACAGATAAAATCAACAGTTGTAAAATCAAATATACGTAAATAAAAGTACATTTCTAAGTAAAGGTAAAGGTAAAGGTACCCCTGCCCGTACGGGCCAGTCTTGCCAGACTCTAGGGTTGTGCGCTCATCTCACTCTATAGGCCGGGAGCCAGCGCTGTCCGCAGACACTTCCGGGTCACGTGGCCAGCATGACAAGCTGCATCTGGCGAGCCAGCGCAGCACACGGAACGCCGTTTACCTTCCCGCTGGTAAGTGGTCCCTATTTATCTACTTGCACCCGGAGGTGCTTTCGAACTGCTAGGTTGGCAGGCGCTGGGACCGAACGACAGGAGCGCACCCTGCCGTGGGGATTCGAACCGCCGACCATGCGATCAGCAAGTCCTAGGCGCTGAGGTTTTACCCACAGCGCCACCCGCGTCCCACTACATTTCTAAGTAGTCTTGCCTCAATAATAAAGTTTTTAGCAGGCGTTGAAAACGGTGTTTTTGGATACCTTTTTTCAGTGGGGGCAACCAGCACAGTAAAACACACTTTGATTAAAGACAAAACTTTGCATTTGTGAAAGCAGGCATGGCGTGCTTTCAAATCTTTCCCCTGTTCCTTCAGAAGATCCTGCTCACAAGCTATATTTCATGAAGGGGAATTAGAGGGATGTTGATGACCTGCCAAAACCCCAACCAGTGACAAAATCATCAGAATGTCCTGGAAAGGAAGCCTTTGCAAAAAAACACACACACACCAGCCTTTCACAGATGGCTTATATTATGGATACCCAAAAGCGCCTGACAGCATTTGTTTGGTTTAAGAAGCTGGAATAGGCTTCATTGATAGAAAGCATAAATATGTCCTCTTGTTTTATAATATCATTTATATAGTACGGTCCTGTCAAACCAGGTGAGATATGTATTCTATGAATTGTTGATTCAGACACATTTTAGCATGTAAAGGTAAAGGTAAAGGTACCCCTGCCCGTACGGGCCAGTCTTGACAGACTCTGGGGTTGTGTGCCCATCTCACTTAAGAGGCCAGGGGCCAGCGCTGTCCGGAGACACTTCCGGGTCACGTGGCCAGCGTGACATCGCTGCTCTAGCGAGCCAGAGCCGCACACGGAAACGCCGTTTACCTTCCCGCTGGTAAGCGGTCCCTATTTATCTACTTGCACCCGGAGGTGCTTTCGAACTGCTAGGTTGGCAGGCGCTGGGACCGAGCAGCGGGAGCGCACCCCGCCGCAGGGATTCGAACCGCCGACCTTTCGATCGGCAAGTCCTAGGCACTGAGGCTTTAACCCACAGCGCCACCTGCGTCCCATTTTAGCATGACCCCTTATTAAATCGCTCTCTGTTTGTAAAGCTGTTTAACAGCAAAAGAAATGTTTAGCATTTTAAAGTCCTGTCGATTTCAATGGAAGAGTTGTGGCTATAATTAAGGCTTGTGAGGCTATTGTATACACCCTTAGAATGAATCCCATTGAATTCAACAAGCCTTACTTCCGAGTAGACATGTATAGGATTGCTGTGTAATTTTTTACAATGAAGACTAAAAGTGCTAAACTTTGGCTAGAAAATATTTTGTGTTTGTGCATAAATCTCTTGTATACAGGTGACAACTATTTTCCACTTGGACCTGGAAGAGAGTAGAACAGGGTGGGCTTAAGCATGCTCTGCCAAAACATGCGGGGACCAGGAACTGAATGCCCTGTGCAGAATGGTCACCGCCTATATTGTATTGTCTCCAGAATTCAAATCTTCCTCTTTCCAGATGTGTGCGGAGTTTATAGTTAAAACATGAACCTTTCCAGTCTAGGCTAGCTGAACACGAACCCTTTCTTGATTATTGTATTTCTAGAGCAGTCCCGTGTTCCCAGTGTGGCTCCGAGATGAGACTGTGTGTACCTGTGCTCTCTGGTTGTGAATTTCTTCCATCCCAAAAAATGCCCTGAGTGATATGTCTGGATACTTGGCCTTGTTCAGATGTTCTCCATGTGTTTCTAAATTGTGACGAATAAATGTCACAATGTTTTTCAAGCATTCAGATCTCCAAAGCAAGCTAACGTTTTGAATCTCGACACATACTCTTACTATAGGCAGGGTTTAACTTTTGGTTCCCAGGTGTGTGTGTGTGTGTGTGTGTGCCCAGGTATTGTGGTTAGAGTGTTGAACTCCAGGTTCAAATCCCCACTCAGCATCAGCACTCATTGACCCTAGGCAATCAGTCTCTTGGCATAACCTACCTTGCAGGGTTGTGGTTAGGATATCATGGGTAGAGAACAGTGTATGCTTCATTGATCATCTTGGAGTAAAGTTGAGACACCTATGCAATAAAAGTGGAGTACAGTGGTACCTTGGTTCTCAAAGGCCTTGGTACTCAAACAACTTGGAACCCAAACACTGCAAACCTGGAAGTAAGTGTTCCAGTTTGCCAACTGTTTTCAGAAGCCGAATGTGCTCCATTTTGAGTGTTACGCTTCCGATTTGAGTGTTACACTGAGGTCTGTCGGTTTTTGCTATTTATTTTGCGTTTTTGTGGCTCTTTTTGTTTTGTTTTTGTGACTGTGTGGGACCCAGTTCAGCTACTGACTGATTGATTGTGTGACTGCAGCACCTTGTTTATTGCTTTCATTTTATGGATCAGTGGTCTCGTTAGATAGTAAAATTCATGTTAAATTGCTGTTTTAGGGGTTGTTTTTAAAAGTCTGGAATAGATTAATTCATTTTGCATTACTTTCTATGGGAAAGTGTGTCTTGGTTTTGGAACGCTTTGGTTTTGGAACGGACTTCTGCAACGGATTAAGTTTGAGAACCAAGGTACGATTGTAATAAAAAATAACCCAGAATGCCACTGAGAATATGAAGGGTATCTCTCTCCCACACAGTCTAGGCCACTTCTGATGTTATGTTAGCATTGCACATAGAATTGCAATAGCGCATCCTTCCTGCATCACACTGTTAACATCAAAAAGTCTTGGTTTTGTAAGACAAATGTACACCAAGGCTACTTCCCATATCAACATTGCCCCAGCTCCAAGTGTGGAGGGCAGTGGCATGGGCTCATTTGCTAACACGAAACATTCAAAAGGAATGAAACACACTCCATTGGCTTAGGGTAATGTCCAAGAGGCAGGCTGAGTCATCATCAGTAATCCCCAAACAGCTGGAATGCAGGGGTGTGGCAAGGAGGTATGAAGATTCCAAAGCAGTTTAAGCACTCCTAAAATATCTTATTAGAAACTGAGCACAGGGCAGTGTTCTTAATTGGGACTACTTCCTCCCCAGGGATTTGGTGGGGGAGGGGAATTTGATTCTGTTTCCATTTGTATAAGAAACGATCAGATTTGCACTTCTTGAGAACACAGTTCTTCTTTGAAATTGACAGTTTTACAATTTTTGTGATGCAGTTATCCAGTGATACAATGTGTGCAACATGGCATATACTGGGAGAAAAATGGCATAAAGTTGTATTTTATTTATTTATTTCATAAGATGTGTGTGTGTGTGTGTATAAATGTGTGTGTGTGTGTGTGTGTGTGTGTGTATGTATATAGATATATATATGGATACACACACACACACCCCACTTGGTGTGGGGCGGAACCCTCAAAGCAGGTTTACAACATGCAAATAATGGTGAAAATAATGCCAAAAAATGCATTATATTGTTGCAGTTGCTCACAAAAATGTACCGTAGGCTTTAAGGTTACAAAAATAGGCATATTAGGAAAAAATATGTTGATGAATTTTAAGGAGAGTTTTAAAAACATACCACAAATTACCGTGAAAATGTGGAAAACTGAATTTAAGACTGGAAAAATGAGGAACTGAGAGGAAAGTGAAATTGACACATCCGAACGTTACTATGAATCCTCCCCCCCCCACCGCCCGTGTCGATTTCATACCCACAAAGAAACCTGACATTAGTATAACAAAGAAGTTGCTGTGGAATTTTTGTCTCCTCTTCCACAGCAGTTTGCTAGCCACACTGTCTGTGATAAGCATTTCTTGGCTTGCCTTTTTGTAGCACAATTTCCCTTTTAGCTTGGTCTGAATTCTAGGCAATAGCTTTACCTTATGTGAGATGCCTCTGTGGGAGTCCACGGCAAACAGTGGAGCATCATACTGCGTTATCTGGCACGAGATGGAGAACAGTTACTGCTTTGAAATGCTCTAGCATCTCCAAAAGCCAAGGGATCCATCACTAAAAGCCTGGCTCCAACTGTCCCCTACTCTGGGTCTAAAATCAACAGCCTCCCACCCACTGACCCCACAGCAGGATGACTGGCAACCTACTTCCCCAAAAAAAGAATCTTTGTATGAGAACAACATTAATTTAATGATGATTAATATCCCATACATTCTGCAAAGTGAAGCTAAAAGCATTCAATCACTGGTTGAAGTATTGAAATTTTCCCTGGAAGATTGATCACAGAGGGGCAGTGACCTTTTAAGAAATTAACAAAGGGGAAAGCATATGGATTCACTGCATGAACTCAGAAAATAGGAATGAATTAGCTCCGTGCAGTATAAAGACACTGCGTATACCTTAAATCTACCTATCACAATAACACAATTTCATTATTAACATTTTTTATTTCTAAAGCACCTCCTGTCGGCGGATTTGGGTGATCAGGTTGAGCCTTTAGCAGTAAAATACACAAGCACAGCTTCTTATACCTCACAATAATATGCTTTTTAAAATAAATTTTAAAAAGACCAATTCTAGTTATCTAAGCTAACTAAACTATTGGCTGAGGTTCCAAGGTAATAAGTCTCAGCAATTAATAATTGAGATATTGTACAAAAATGTAATAATGGCACCAGTCCAGAGGTGCCCAGGTAGCTGAATGTACATTGCTGTATCATATGATATATCTACACGGGGCAGATAACCTGTTTGGCACCTCTGATTTCCCATGAGGAAGGGGATACTAGTCTTATGGCCCTCCTGTTGAACTACAACTCCCACCAGACCCAGATAGCATGGCTAGTGGCAAAGGATGATGGAAATTGTAGTTCAACATCTGCAGGACCATAAATTAGTGAATCCTGCTATGAGGGGTAATAGGCTGTCTCAAATCTGTCCGCCTTGCCCTAAACAGGTGATTGGAGCTATTAGAGCTGACAGCGGCAATCATCTTTTGGACACTGTACCTGAGAACATAAATTTTCATAGTCCAGTAGGGGTGACATTTGGAGCCCTCTGCCCCCAGCTAGCACCCTTTTGTGAAAGAGCCTGTCAAGAGCCAAAAAAAAGAGCAAGTATGACAGCCAGCAAATGAATGCAGCAGCCCAGATCAAACAGTGCAGTGCACAGTCTTGAATAGAAACTTTCTAGGTGTTAGTGAAAACAGCCACCCTGTTGATCGAATTAGGTTGAAACTTGTAAGGGTTTACAGTGGTACCTCGGATTAAGAACTTAATTCATTCTGGAGGTCCATTCTTAGCCTGAAACCGTTCTTAACCTGAGTTACCACTTTAGCTAATGGGGCCTCCTGCCGCCATCGTGCGATTTCTGTTCTCATCCTGAGGTAAAGTTCTTAACCTGAGGTACTATTTCTGGGTTAGCGGAGTCTGTAACCTGAAGCGTCTGTAACCTGAAGTGTCTGTAACCTGAGGTACCACTGTACATTAAGCTCACATGCACAAAGGCATCGGACACTGTTGATACAGTGTAAAAAATAATAATAATCCACTTCTGGTGGCAGTAGTCAGTGTATGTGGGTGTGCATTGAGTGACAGATGGGAAGGCACTTCTGTGTCTATCCAGCATAGGCCTTGCACTGTAGTGGTTGAATGTGGAAAGAACTCGGATCTATATCCATGTCCAAATGTTGGCCAGCATGCCCATACACCTCAGCATGCACATAAGGCAGAACTTTTGAAGGGTTTGGGAGAGGGGTTGGGCTCAAGATCCTATGGCCATCCCATGAAGCCTCACATTTTTTCTGCAAAATTGGGGGGACCTCCAGTAAGCAGGAAACTCTTCCCGACACATATTTTGCCTCATTTTCCCACCCACAGGACTCCCTGTTTTAAAGCAGGAAGAATGATCATAAATATAAGGTTTGCGCGCGCACACACACACACACACACACACATCCCACACACGTATTGTCTTAAAATTATATTCAAAAGGAGTTTAGATGGGGAAAGTGTGTGGGCAAGAGTTAAAATCAAAACAGTGAAGGGAGGAAATGGCAAACAAATGTACCATTAGGAAAGTAAGAATGCTTTTTGTTCAAAAGGGGGGCGGGGAATCCTTCCTATTGGAACAATCAAAATATTTTCTTTATCCATAAAATAATATTTATTAAGCCTGGATTAAGATCCATCCTGAATTCATTTTGACAGCTCGTATAACAAATTTGTTTAGTATTTTTGTGGTTAAGACTTCTTCTTTGCACTGCAGTTTCTTATTGTTCATGGACACATAGCAAATGGCTAAGGCTTTTATAATGGAGAACATGGTTAACATTTGCTCTCATGTGTTTGAAATGTGACTCTGGATGGCTGGAAAGAGAAATATTTGAATTAAGTAACCCATAAGCTAAGGATTTGTAATAAACCTTTGTCCTGAGAGCCGCTTTAATTTATTCTGAGGTCTCTGCTGTTTTCAGCTCAGTCTAGGGCCTGCCCTGCTGTTAGGCAAAGGGAGGCAGCTGATTCAGGCGGCAGATGCCAGGCTGCTGCAGCAGAACCCACAACCCTTGCCTGCTACCCTCAGGTATGGTGGAGGAAGGATGTTGTTCCATCACTATTGTTGAAGGAAGATTCAGCTGCCAGTCGAAGCAGATTTTGTACATGGAATACGGGAAGGCAGGGGAGGGGGATATTGTGTCCACCTCAGGCAGAAATATGTCTTAAGCCAACCGTGGCTTAGTCTAGTCTCTGCCTGCAATATTGGGAAATAATATGAGCATAACAGTGTGATGTACAGGTAAAGTCGCACTCTAAGATCTCAGTTTTAGGCCATGATCCAGATAACCTGCTCTGCATATGCTTGCAGGCTTTGACGTATGGCATGGCTGTTTTCAACTATGTAAGCAGCATATCTTGCAAAAATCTGAGCAAGGAAAACCAAGCCACATCTGCAATTGTATCTCTTAATTGTGGCCACATTTATTATTTAGTTGGTGGGGGGTGGGATAGGAAGAAAAAATTACGTAGGAAAGCACTTGCAATTATTTACATTTACTTTTATGTAATATCTGCTGGTGAAACTGTCATTCTGCTCTATTATTTCCTTATTTATTTTCCATGATAATATATTAAATAATAACATGTTCTCAGAGCAATGAAATATTCCCAAAGCTGAGAATGATATATTGCAAGATAATGTCCGTAAAAACTTCAAACAGGAATAACAACACCTGAACAAGGTTTTCAAGGCCTTTTTAGTCAAAGATGTTATTTTTATTTCAGTCAGTATCGATAATAAGCAATCTTTTCTGCTTCAGAAACTGGCAAAAAGATATTTCTAAGCTTGTCTGGAATGGGAAAAAGCCTAGAATAAAATATAAAATACTTATAGATACAGAAGATAGAGAAGGCTTTTCCCTTCCAGACTTGAAATTATACTATGAAGCAGCTTGCATCACGTGGATTGGGGATTGCACTAAATTAGAAACAGATGAAATACTGGATTTGGAAGGACGTGATAATAGATTTGGGTGGCATTCATATTTATGGTACGGGAAAGATAAAAAAAATAAAGGTTTTCATAATCTTATAATAAGAAAAGCACTTATAAAAGTTTGGAATAAATATGAAGACTTTCTAGAACCAAGAACTCCATGGTGGCTCTCGCCAGTGGAAGCATTAGCATTAAAACCGCTTAGTAAGGGAGGAAATTGGCTGACGTATAGAGAATTATTAAGAAAGGCGAAAAAGGATTAAGGCTGAAAGGATATGAGGAATTGAATACCTTTTTACAAAGCTGGTTACATCATAGACAATTAAATGAACATGTTTAGGAAGACAGTAAGAAAGGTTTCAGTTATACCAGCTTCAAACTTTCAAAAAGAGATAGTCAAGAGTGACACGAAATTACTTTTAAAAAGTACAATCTTCTACTTTATGGGGAAACGTTAGATGAAATGGTCAAGTCAGCACAAATAAAGTGGGCTCAGGATTTAGGTCATAATATACAATTTGAAGATTGGGAAAAGATGTGGAAGGTGAATCTAAAATTTACAGATTGTATCTTACTGAAAGAATTATATGAAAATGATGTATAGATGGTATATAACACCAGAGAAAGTGTATAAAAAGGGATCAAAAACTTGTTGGAAATGTAAAGAAAATGATGGTACATTCTATCATGTGTGGTGGGAATGCAAAAAGATTAGAAATTATTCGGAAATGATATATAATGAATTGAAAAAAATGTTTAAAAAGACTTTTGTTAAGAAACCAGAAGCATTCCTCCTATGAATTTTAGACCAAGATGTAAAAAAAGAAAATTGGAAATTATGTATGCAACAACAGCGGCAAGAATTATATTAGCACAAACTTGGAAGACAGAAGAACTACCAACAAAAGAACAATGGCAAGGGAAACTTATGGAATATGCAGAACTGGCAAAACTAACAGAAAAATTACATGAAAAGGACAACAAAGACTTCAAAAGAGAATGGGAACCATTTAGAACATGTATGAAGAGGCAACATAAAGAAATGGACTCATTGGCAGGGTTTGAGTAAACAATCACAACTCTATACAACAAAAAATAAGACTATATGTATTGGGAAAATTTTGGGGAAACAATACGCAGGGTGAACAATATGGAAATAAAACAAAACAGGAGTATGAGGGAAGTCCAGGGGAGTAGGGTGGAAATATGAAAAATTGTTAGAAGAAGTATACATGGAAAAACCAATTATTATTATTGTTTCAAAGGCCTTTTTAGTCAGACCAAGTTCCTTGATTTGGTGGGTTTCTTGTTGCGGGTGGTTCCTCAATCCTGGGGCTATAACAGAAAAAGACCTCAGTTGTTGCTCCTCATTTTACAGTAGTAGGCGGCAGCACTCACAAGTTGTCTGTCATTAGTGAATCTCTGTGTATGGGAAGGTACATATGGTTCTGTTTATGATATTCAGTGTTTACTTTTCTCCGTATTCTTTCTTCTTTCCAAAATTTAATAAGAATAAAATTAAAAAATAGCCCTAATCTGCTTGACCCTACCATAGCAAAGAGCCTTCGCCCCATTACCAGACTCTGGAACTTTCTAGAACTAGGGTTTTTTTAGGGCGAGTGTGCTGTAATATACATTATAGCTGACATTTCAACTATGTTTATTGCCCCTTCTCAAACGAAGTGGTCTGAGCAACTGGCATATCTGGGTTTTCTGCTACATCTCTACTTATCTCCCAAACTAGCAACATAGCTCAGTGCAATGTTCAATTAATTTTAGATTATTTCTAATTACCCACTGACACGACTTGTAAATGATACATTAGTGGAAGGGATGGCTTTGGGCAAATATAATAGTCTGTCAGTCTTCCCCAGAAGCTATAATTAAATCAAAAGATAAGAAGAGATTACTGTAATTATTTTGACAGTGAACTGATAGAAGTGTGCCCAAGTGACACAGATTGAAGAGCACCAAATGTCAATTGCTTAGAAACAATTAGGGTAAAGCACGAAATGTAAACATGTGCTTATCTATCCTTAGATCTCCTCTGGGCTACTTGCTAAAATTGCCCCGATCATTGATGAGGTCTTAAGGTTCAACCAAACTCGGCACAGAAGAGGATTCTGATGACTGTGGTGGTTGTACATGATTTGTAAACTTGTTCGTCTTGTAGTTTGGGTACCACCAATGTCCAGTTCAGTTCTCAAAGAAGATTAGAGCGGCAGCAACAGGTTTTAAAGAAAATGTGCTCAGACATCAGAATGCAACATTTTTTCCTTATAATAAATGAAAGATGCAAAGCATATATGGTTCTGCTTTTGAAGGCAGAAAGTACTCAGAAAGTTTTTGAATTACATATTTCTCTTAGGTCCACATTTTGGTGTATTTATACTGTATTTCTTTAGCTGTTTATTCTGCAAGATGAAAAGTTCTTGTGTAAATCAGAAGCTTGCTTACCCCTACACCACAAGACTTTGATCAAATTAAATATATCCCATAACCTTATTTCTGTTTTCTGGACATACCCCAGCCATCAACATGAAGCCTTAATGTTTGGATTGCCAAGGCTTTCCTCCTCTGCTTCCTCCCTGCTATGCTTCCAGGGTCACGGTTTGAGAAGTCACATATCCTTTTGATAATACCCATGTTGAATATCAAAAAGAAACAGGGTGACAGAGAACAGGGTACCACTGGCTGCCAGAGTAGCAGGTTTGCAAGATGGCCTATCAGACAATGGCTAAATTTGGACAGCATGATAAACCATTGTTTATTGTGATGGAAATAACCCTAGTTGAGTCTTGGCTTGTGTGCTCCCCCCTCCTTTTCGATGACATGGAGTTCTGAAGCCTTTGCTTCCATATTTTTATTAACCATAGTTTGTCATCCCTTCTGAACCCAGCAAACTATGGTTGATCTTTACTGTTACAAAAAAAAAGTCCAGTTCAAATCATGTGTTTAAAAACTGGCTTATTTCAATAGAGAGTTAAGAGTAACCACAGTTTAGGATTTGGACATAATGCTAAACTGATTTATTGAAAGCTTCCAATCTTCGCCTCACAGCTGTACTGGGTGTGTTTTTGCCCCTGGCTTTCCTAGGCTTGTCCCTATCCCTCTGAGCCATAGTTTAGCATTACATCTGAACAGAGACAATGTGTGGCACGATTGTAAGCATGTTTGCTTAGAAGTAACTCCCACTGAATTACTCCCTACTAAATGTACAAGGTGTGAGGAAGAAGTATTCCTATGTCTTTTTACTCACCAGTTATTTCCTACACTATGCATCTTAGGTGATAAATAAACCAGGAATTCCATCAAAAGCCCTCATATCTGAGGTCAGCAGAAACTACACAGGATTTTCATATGACTTTACTTTCTGTGAGAAATGAAAAATAAAAGTGTTGAGAAAGGAAATGTAAAACCTGACTTAAGAGCCTTTTGTTTGAGTTTGGCTATGGACACTTTGTGAATTATTACAGACAATTCATTTTGACTTATCACACCGAGTTTCTTGACTTGGAAGAACCCCAAACACAACTGAGTTAACATAGGGATTGAGTTACCACTTACTTAAAAAGGAGGGTGGTCTCACCAGGGCAGAATGGAGTTCATTAACAGGCTGAGGCACTTTCTTTGTAGCTACCTGTGTTGTACTTAACCCTTTTAACATCAGACGTTTAGTTCAATCAAATACTTTTTGACAAAAATGAAAAGTGAGAATTCTCACATTGGATTTCTGACCTTGGATAAAAAGAAAATGATATTTATTGCTATTTATTATTATTTTTAATAGGATCCAAGTTCAAAGCTGTATGACTTACTATAAATTAACTGTGGTGAAGCAGGGCATTTAATCTAATTCTTTGTGCTCTCCATTTTTCATTTTATTTTATTTTTTACAAAGGAAAGTTGCTTGTTTGAAACATTTTGTGTACTGACTAGGGCCAGATTTACGCTATCCTTTCAATCACTATGATACCACTTGAAACAGTTATGTCTTTTCCCAAAGAATTGTTAGGAGATTCCCATTCCTTTTACAGAGATACAGTTCCCAGGGAAGAGGCTTTGATTGCTAAATCACTTTGGGAATTGTAGCTCTCTTAACAACTCTCAGCTCTCTTTAACCAAAAATTACAGCTCCCAGAATTCTTTGGTGGAAAACATGACTATTTAAAGTGCTGTCATAGTGCCTTAAAAGCATGGTGTGAATGCTACCTAGTAGACTGTAGAATGCAATGTGTGGAACGAAGAGAAGGAGGGAATTGTGGAAGCTGTTTTACGTGACCCATAGTGTTCTTCAGTTTAAATTTGTGGTTTTAAATCATGTCAGGGCTCCTTTGAGATGTGCCTGGTATGGGATTGTGTGATTCAAAACAAAGTTGTATCTTTACAATGATGTTTCTGGAATTTATTATGCAGAATGCTGAAATACTTTCTGTTTGGTTCCATATGGTTGTCATCAAAACTCAGTTCACTTTATTTCTTACTGGGCGCTTCCAGACTGTTGCCATTTTGAGGTGGGATTCAATTACATACTGGCAAATTGAGGTAGCATAATTGAAGTTGATTTTGAACTCTTGAGCAACAAAGCCACCCCCCTCAAAGGACTTTTTACAGTAAGAAAAGTGATAGGAAAATGCAGTAGAAAGTGTGGGATGACACTGATATGACACAACATTGTATAGCCTCCCCTCAAATGAATAAGGATGAATGCTTAATAAGCAGGTTGCTTGGGAAGAGACCATTGATGAATATTTGTATGGTATTAGACCAGTAAGTTGGTTAGCAAGTTATAAGGTTTGAACTCACTGGCCTGTAACATTGGTGCAGTCCCATAGAGATAAATTAAATAATGCACATGTAAAGGTCGTGATTCTGTCTTTTAAGTGTCTCAGAAAATAATCTGCTGGGTTGAGTTGCTGAAGTAGGCCACAAAGCTACGTAACACAATGTAGCTCTTTGAATTATTAAATTGTGTTACATAACTTTGTGGCCTGTTTAAGCAGCTCAACCCAGCAGATTTAGGGACACAGAGAGCAACGTCATTCCATCGGTTTGCCCTTTGCACGACACAGTTTAGGATGCAGGCCTTCCATTTTGAACAAGGCTGTATGTGAAGAAAATGGCTTCTCTTTAGAAAATGCAGCCACTGGGATTTGACACTCGCCGCAGCAGAGATTCAGCGCTCGTGCATGCTGCTGCTGTGTACCTGCATTATAAACTCCCTCCCGAAGTCTCTGGATTTCCTGACGCACCATTCTGCTCCTTTCAAGGACTTAGTACTTTTTCAATAAAAATAAATAAATTCAATTTGTGGCTCTATTTCAAGTCAGTTGGTTTGATGGTATAAGTAGAGCGGTACCAGTTTTGGATTTAGAGAGCTGTGTGGCTAAGTCTCTTTTCATGTGGTTGCCGGAGACATTCTTAGAAACCCCAAACATTTTTGAAGATCCTCAACTGGAGACATTCACAATTCTTCCCTCCCTTTTTACCATTAATCCTTCATGTTTTAACAAGCACTGAAGTTAAGGCAGCCTACACTCTTTCCTGTCAAATCGCCCTCCTTCCCTATATCATTTCTCTTGAATAAAGCAATCTGCTCCCTGTAGTCCATACCCTTGTAAATCAAAGGGATAGATGTCAACACATGCCATATGGAAATATAAACTTCCTTTTTTTAATTAAATGGGATTTTGACATTTGGTTTGAAGTGTTTGTTTTTTTTTCTTCCAAAAAACCCCCCTCCTATGCAAAAGGCTATCAACTGTTTTTATTTTTAGTTAAAGTTAATTCCCCCCCCCCCGATACCGCAAATAATTTCCAGCTCCAGAATCTTTCCAGTATCCTTCCATAGCTCTTACGTAGAAGATAAGATAGCAAGTATTAAAAGCTGTCCACATCTGGAAGAATTCTCACTTCTGAAAAGACATGATTGTAAATATGCTGCCTTTTATTGAAATAAACTTCTGATGCCTTTCTTTCTGACATGTTTGCTGTTTAAATTATGGAAAACTTTTTATTTTCTCCTTATTTAGCATATGACAGTACTGTCATCCTGTTATGCAATGGTAACACAGAGAAGTCTGAAACAAATGGAAACTGCTTTTGTTTTCTTTTTGGGGCAAATTAGGATAAGATTAGGGACCTTATCAGTATTATTCTTACTTTCATCCCACAGGATTTTGAAGACATTGTTAAGGTGAACAAACTTGCAAGAACTGACATGCAGGGGTCAAATAAAAGCTCCATACGGGGCAATTGTAGCTCTTGATCTGAGCCAAGACATTTGTGAGAGTGGGAATAATTTCTCTCTTTAGCCGTTATGATTTTATAAGCCTCTGTCAATGCCCACTTTATAACTCTAAGATATAATGCATGCTATTTCCTTATCTGCTGATGTCCACTGGGCTACTGTTGTCAGAAGATAATGCTTTGTTCCATTTGGTAAAGACTAAGGAGGAAATGTGCCGGTACTTTGAATCAAGCAGAGCTGATTTTTTTTATCAGTATCCAGAAAATCTGGTCCTAGACAGTTGTACCCAAGGAAATTGTCCTGTTAGAGCAAGGATGTTCTCATGCACAACAGCACTTCCTCCCCCTCTTCCTTTGTGCCCCTCCAAATTTATGATGGGAGTTCTCCCAAACACCTGGAGCAAATTTGAGGTGGGGACAAGGAAAAGGAAGAGAAAGGGAGACTTGTTACACAAGTGAAAGTCCTTCAGTGAAAGTCCAGTTGGTGGCTACAACCCACTAACTGGATTCAGCAGTTTAGTTCTTTTAAGGCCAGTTTCCTAGCTCTGATCTCACCCCCCCCCCCCTGTTTCCAAGGAAATCTAGTTCTGGAAATTGGATTTGAAATGTAATTATATGGGGCCCTTTTCAACTGTCTGAAATGGGCCCTAAGAATAGGGTTGCCGTACGTCTGGAATTTTCTGGACATACCCGGAAAACTGCAGCCTCCAGTATCCTGGAGGAAATTGATGAAATGTCTGGGAAAATCAACAAGTTTTCTGTCTGGATTTTCACTTTTTGAAATATGGCAACCCTACCCTAACAGGACTAAAACGAGATCCTTCTAGGTGCCTTTAAAACCCCGTGGTGCCATTATGAGTGCAAACAGACCTACAGGCCACCATGTCTTCTGCACACATGGCCTAAATCACGGAACAGCACTGGCCACGTGTGTTTCTGTAATATGGAGGTGCCTGGTGTTTGCTTTGTCAGAAGCTGGAAATACTTCTAAACTCTTCGCATTTCCAGTGCCCACAAATGAAATATTGTTTCGCGGCCCACAGAATGCCCCAGGGAGTGACATTTCTGAAGAAGACACTTCACCAAATGCAAATCTAAATCTCATATTAGAGTAATATTTATTTAGCACTCTCCTCCAGATGGGTCCAGGCAATGGCTGGCAGAAAGCCATCCTGATACATGAACACCAGTATGCGCAGCCAGTTCACACTTCCCATGTGCACATCAGATGTGGGTCCTGAGGTCAGGCTTCCCAACCAAGATAATGTAAATTACTATCTGTTGCAAGCATATCCATCTGCGGTTAAAGGGATGTGCCATCACTAATCCAAATCTGGCCTGCATTAATTCTTCAAAATAAAAAACAGCCTTACCAGGCACAAACGAACATTTTTAGATCTGTATGTACTGCACACAGTAAAGGCAGAGCAAAAATGAGACATGAGGACACAGTAAAAGTCCTGCTGGATGAGACTAAAAGTTCATTTCATCCAAATTTCTGTTCCATTGGTGGCAAGCTGGACGCCTCTGGGATGCTTAGCACATCCCCTCAAATGAAAGATAAAGGAATATACTTTTTATTTAGAACCAGTTTGGCATAGTTCAGTCCAGGGTTCAAACCTCCACTCAGCCATGAAGTTCTCTGAGTTACCATGGGTCACCATCTCTCAGCCTAATCTACCTCAGGGGCTTGTTGCTGTTGTTGTTATTTAGGATATGATGTACAGGGCAGAACCTTGAGTTTCTCAGAGGAAAGGTAGAACATATAACAAATAATTTGGGCTATTCTGCACTGTGAAAAAGTACACAAAATTTTATTGACTTTCCAGAAGAATATAATCCTAGCAGATCACACTGTCCTGCAACCAGGGCTATTAGCCACTTCTGATTATTGCAGATCACACCACAAATACATGGTGCTCTTTCCTCTTCAAGACATTATTTAATAAGGCAATGACTACAACCAAAGAACCTCTTCCAATGTAAAAGAACCCATATGTTTTGTACGTCTTACCTTTATTCCCAGTTCCATAAATGTGGAGCTCTTGTTGAATGCTGCAGATTTGGTCTTCTAATTCAGCCGTGGAAACATTTCTACATTAGAGTGCTGTGTATATTAGGCAGGAAGCTGACATGAAACTGATGTACCATCTTGACAATTCCAAAAAGGGATGGGCATACAATTTTAGGCAGATGCACCTTCTAAGTTCATTGGGGCCTGGAAGAGCATTACAGTGTAGACACGCATTTGCCTCAGCCCTACACACTTTGTTGGACCAGGGCCCACAAGTCTTCAGCGTGTTTTCTCCTTCACATGGGAACGATGCTGTAAAACAAGAGTGAAGAACCTTCAGATGTTGGAATACAGCTGCCATCATCCCTGAACCATTGGGCATGTTGGCTAGGGCTTATTGAAGTCCAGCAGCACCTGGTGGTGCCCCAACCTGCTGTAAAGTTTTCCAAGAACTTCCCATTGCTCAGGAAAAGCCTTTTTCCAATTACTCGTTATAACCTGTCTGGCTGCAGTTACCATCAATTTTACTGTAAAAATGCAGAAGAGCTAGGAGTGAACCAATGGAGAAAAAAGCTGAATAATATTATAATTTTAGAATATCTAACTGTGAAGATACACAGAATGAAAGGGTTTAAGGTCAGCGAGAAAGAGAAGGATTGGTTTGAGAAGATATTGAATTATTTGGGTAGGTTTGAACAATTTTGGGGCAATTAAAATGTTAAAAGTTAAATAAACCTTGTGGATGGAGGAGTGTTAACGTATATAAAATTGTACATATGGTTGATTTGAATACGTTATTATTGATTATTTATGCCCAATGTATCAGCCACCTTGGGGGGGGGGGGGGCGTTCACTGTTTGTGTTTTGGCTTGTTGGTAAAAAAATAAAGATTTTAAACATTAAAAAAAGAAAGCAAAGCAAAGCCTGAAACTATTCTCTGTATTCTTCAGTATCCAGGGCTATTTTTCTGTCAAAACATTAGGGCAACCTAACTGCCATTTCAGAGAGTGTATTCAGCACTGCAGATATTGGCTTTAAAAAATCTGCTGCTATTGTCACACAACGTTTGTCATTAGTGATAAAGCATGTGGTTGTCTGATTAAAGCTTTGATATGAAATGATAATACATCAGACCTGGTCTTCAAGAGTTGTTGCAGCCTGTAGAAATGGAAGGGCAGCTCCACAGCTGCTGATTTTCAAGGGCTCTCTGTTCCTGTGCCACCTATCACAACGGATATTTTTGCGGGTAAACTTGTGGAAGAGGGCACCCTCTGAAAATGATGGAAACTACATTTTTTGATGTTGCACTTGACCACTGATGAAACTACACTGCTTGGTGGGCAAGGCAGCAGGAAATAACAGCATCAGATAAGCATATGAAACTTTTAGCAGAGTAAAGGGGAATGGGGGATCTTTGATTAATATTTCAATTTTTTTAAAAAAACACTTTAGCTTGTTTGAACACCTTAATCAGGTATGGGGAGCCTGTGCCCCCCAATCCCCCAGATGTTGCTGGACTACAAATCCTATTTCCCCCATATTTCCACCATATTTCCTGGGGCAGATGGTAGTTGGAGTCCGACAGCAAATGACTGGATCCTGGTTCAGAATCGCTGACCAAAAGGGTGGAAAGACTGAAAAGAAAGTTAAATTCATGCATACAGATGCATGTGTGAAGCAGCCCTATATTTTGAAAGGTTTTTCAAAGAACAAGGCATCAAAGGAATATTTGTTTCAGAGTATTAATTCTAGGATTATTTTTCTAATAGAAACAAAAGAAAGAAAGAAAACCCTTCATTCTTTTATCACTTTTTTCTTTTTCTTCTAGTCTTCTGTGATGTCTGTCTGCTTCGCCCGCTTTCATCCAAACCTGGTTGTCGGAGGGACCTATTCTGGCCAAATTGTGCTGTGGGATAATCGGAGTCACAGGAGGACACCAGTTCAGCGCACACCCCTTTCTGCAGCTGCTCACACGGTAAAGGATGAAACTCATCATCATTATTTTTAAAGACAAATGTCAACAGCAGGATGTTGTAGTGTAATATTTTTATACGCTAAATAAAAAAATTAAAATAAAGAGCTTGTAATTTTGAATAGTAAGTGACAGGGTAGACTATCAGGGCTACAAATTCCTTGCCAAGGCAGGGCCTGTGCCTTTAATTATGTCACTCTGCTGGTTGTCTTGCGTACCCCTGCTCCCCATCTATGACCATTAGGACTGTCATTTTTGTTTGTTGTTGTTGTTTAGGCGTTTAGTGGTGTCTGACTTTTCGTTACCCCATGGACCAGAGCACGCCAGGCACTTCTGTCTTCCACTGCCTCCCGCAGTTTGGTCAAACTCATGCTGGTAGCTTCGAGAACACTGTCCAACCATCTCATCCTCTGTTGTCCCCTTCTCCTTGTGCCCTCAATCTTTCCCAACATCAGGGTCTTGTCCAGGGAGTCTTCTCTTCTCATGAGGTGGCCAAAGTACTGGAGCCTCAGCTTCACGATCTGTCCTTCCAGTGAGCACTCAGTGAGCACTCAGGATATAATCACCATAAAATATGGCAAGTTATGATTATTTCACAGATCACTTTGCACGAATTGGACTACTAATGCCGGCAGATTGTGGGATGCAGTGTAAATTGCACCGGCTCCTTCTATGATTTTCTGTCAAAAATCATTAAAAACATGGCAGTTTTGAGTGCTCCGTGGGGGAATGGACAGTAACAAAGCTTGCTATTTGTTAGAAATAATGAGATGCTGTGATCACCCAACAAATATCCTGGGGCTTTCAGGTCCAGGTTGAATTAAACTGATTTTGGTCATTGCTGAATTCGAAAGTCATGATCTAAAAATTGTGACATCCGAGTGTAAAAGATGAATTGTGGTAGCAATGAGGTTAGCGGGCAGCCATTTATTTAAAAAAGGAATATATTGCTCCAAATTTCTGGCATCAGAACACTTGCCGTGCATGAGTAATGCACATCTTAGAGTTAAGTCAATTTAATAAATCCACTGATGGTGTTCCTTTGATGACTAGTCACCAAGCTACACTTGTAAACATTGTCATTTTAGGAAGATGACTTAGTAATATAGGAAGCTTGTGGAGACTGTGCAGGTCACTCAAAATGTTGACCTAGTGTTGAAGAAACTGATTTCACACCCCCCCCCCCCATCTATGAACACTTGTCAATCCCTGCTGACAAGTCTATACCTGGGACACAGGAAATGTGTGCACTAGAAATCACAACTGTTTCAGCTGGAACAAGAAGATGTATTCATAAGCATATGTTGTGTGCATATTACATGTCAAATTCAAACTACTACAAGGATCACATCAGATCATGGTTAGAGGAGTCTGCCCTTCAGGATAAGCAGAAATTAAGACCTAGCTTTTATCATGTGTCCATCTTACATTTCAGTTATATCAAGCTTTTAAATGACTCCGTAAACCTGGGAGCAGAATGGATTGCTTGTCTTACCTCCAGACCCACTTAACATCCACCAGTTGGACAAGATGTTTGCCTATGGATTATGCAACGGCTTCCTGGGATTATTAGGGACTAACATTTCTGTGGTTTGGGTCTACACATGTTGGTCTTTATGTGCATAAGCCCTATGTAGTAATTATATTCAATGCATGAATTTCAGGTGACAGGATAGGCAGCAATGGTGGAGTGAGTAAACTCTTTGTAGACTCATCTAAATTATTTGCGTAAAGTGAAAGAGTTCAAATATTGTTCTGTGTAAGCCACTTTCCCCATCCATTATTGTAGTAGACTTCAACTTTTTCAGACACAGACTACCTTTAACCCAAACGTGCATTTAGAGATCCATTTCTGGGAAGTGCTGCTGTTACCATATTTTTCGTCCCATAGAGCGCACCGGCCCATAGGACGCACCTAGTTTTTTGGGGGGGAAATAAAGGAATTCCCCCCTTTATTTCCCCCCCCCAACCAGGTTGGGGAATCCAAACCAGGTCGGGGAACAGCGGGGTGGCGGCGCTGCGCCTCCCCGCTGTCCCCCGAGCTTGTGGGGCTGGCGCTGGGGAGAAGCGCGCTGCGCCTCCCTGCTGTCCCCCGAGCTTGTGGGCTGCAGGCTGCTGCCTGCAAGCCTTGCGAGCCCGCGGGAACTCCCGCCGGGCTCGCAAGGCTTGCGGATAGCTTCCTGAAGCCTGCATTCACCCTATAGGACGCACACACATTTCCCCTTCGTTTTTGGAGGGGAAAAAGTGCATCCTATAGGGCGAAAAATACGGTACCTTTTTCTTAATTTATATCATGTCATTCCAAAGGATCCCACCTTGTACCACCTTAGATCAGGCCACGACCTGGTAGTGAGTCCCAACTCATCCTCTGGAGAAACTAGGTGTTCCCTTACCACCCCCTTTCGTATCTTGGACTGCAGCTTCCTCCTTACATCGTTTATTCTGTTATCTATCACCAAGTTGGGCACTTTACACCTTTTGGGTAAAGACAGAGGCAAAGTAGATGTTGAACAATTCCTCCTTCTCTATGTGAGCCAAGAGCATTTCTCTGTCTTCTCCATACACAGGACCTACCACTTGTTTGTTCTTCCTCTTGCGTCAAACATGGCCGGAAAAAAACTTTTTTATTTTTAATTATTCCTGTCTTTTTCTTGATATGCATGATTTATTTTTTTTATCCCCAACTTTCCTCCAAGGAGCTCCAGTGTGGTGTGCATGGTTCTCGTCTTCCCCATTTTATCCTCACAACAACCCTGTGAAGTAGGTTAAGGCTTGTCTTGCGAATGGTTTAATTCATTAGCTGACTGCGTCTTGCAGCATCCTGGAAAGCCATGGGCTTAAGTGTGCTGATTCTGCCTTGAGACTGAGGCAACCCATTCAATTCCACCAAAGCAAGCCATCCGGTAACGCAATACTCACTTTTAAAATTTAATTTTAGTCTGTATGAAAACAAGATTCGCTCCCTTCCCCCACTGGAAAATACGTCCCATGTTGCCACCAACCGCTGGCTTCCAAATTTCCTGAGCTTATCCCTCCGTCTTGGTGCCAGGATTCACAAGGGAAGAGAGTCCCACCACACATTACTCACTAATTTCCTTTCACACCCACCACACATCTGCATTTGGGATAACAGGAAATTTTAATTAAGCTTTTAAAAACCCTCTAGCATGATGATTTCATTTCCAAAATAAATAAAAGCAAGATGGCATCTTCTCCTCTTGGGAAAAGAGAGAGCCCAGCAAGATTCTCCTCAAAGTACAGTTGGGGTTCCCCTCCCCCCGCCTCCCACTCTGCGCTCGAAACATCCCTTTCAGTTCTGCAGTGAGACTTATTGCTTATGAAATTGACAAGTGACAGCTCTGATTAAAGCCAGACACTGCATAAAGAGAGCGCTGCAAGGAAAACAGGGAGGCATCCTCGTGCTACTGAATGGTGCTCCACCTATTTGAACTTTGCCTCCTTTCGCCCCTGATGTTCCCTGCTTAAGAGGACCATGTTACCAACCTGTATAAGCACCATAGTGAGGAGGGCAAATGTTCAATAAGCTTTGGTATGAACTGACTCTTGGCTGGGTCGATTTCATAGAGGCACATGTGGAAGGCCAGCTCTGGCTGGTGGAATGAGTAAGAGCTAAGCAAGGGTGGCAATGGAATCGAATAACCCCACTGGTGCGCGCACACACAATTAGCTTTCTTGTCATGCTGTTTTTCATGTACCCATCCGTGAAACCACATATGAAAAAGATCCAATGGGATTTAAAATGAATAAAGTCCATATAAGATGCTGTAGTCAAATATGCCATCTAACTTTGATTGACCTGCCTTTATTAGGCAATTTCTGGAAGGCAGGAGTGACTAGTCGGGGTTTTTTGCTCTTTTTGCAAGCCCTCTGGCAGCGGGGGGGGGGGGGGGACACCAGGACAAAAGATGGGATGCCCACCCCTGTCATGCATGCGCAGGCTACACATCTAATGCACACCACACACAGAGAGCCAGATAGACAGACAGAAACACACAAATCCAGGGGCATATGCAGTCTGTTAAACACATACCACAAACACACATGCAGATAACACACATACAGGGAGGCAGGCAGGCAGACACACAGGCCAAACATCACCTCCCTCCTACCACTCATCAGATGTTTGATCAGCCTATTTGGCCAGAATGAAAGCTAATATGCATGTACACCACTTTCCTCATCCTTGTGCTTTACAAATGTTTTAGACTACAACTCCCATCATTCCCGGCAGTTGTCCACGCTGGCCGGCACTGATGGGTGGTGGAGGCCAACAGCATCTGAGAGGCAGCAAGTTCAGGAAGGCTGGTGTACATGATGGGTGTTATATTCAAACATGTGTTCTTAAAGCCCAATTGCTGCTTGGCTTATGAAAAAGCAGCTTTCAAAGAGGACAAGTTAGGCCACATCAAGTTTATTGAGCATAGATTCTGATTTGGTTGCAGGAAGGCTATGCGGCGTGGTGTCAAGCAATTGTTATCGCATACTTCCCAGCACTTTTTCTGGTCACTTCCCGTAACTCAAAAAGTTTGATGCAGGGGGAGAAAGCAGGTTTGTTGCACAAGGGCCCCAAATCCACTTTCATTGCACAACCTGAATTGTGGTGGGGAAGAGTGCACTGAGGTGACTTGTGTGCCTGCGCAGTCTGCTGCCCAGGTGCTAACAGCTGATGGTCAACTTCAAGGCCCCTTCCATATTGTTTCCCTAAACGGGCGTTGGACCAGGGAACTGTTTCAAAGAGAGGACTACTCCAAAAACCCTTCAAATACAGGACTGTCTTACGGAAAGTAGGACACAAGGCCACCTTAACAGCCAGTCGTCACACACTGGAGATTGTAGGGAAACACATCTATAGGCATGCGCAAGACCTAGTTCTTCCCTTTGTGGGAGAGAATTGTGGCCCATTGTAAATCTAAAATAATACAATAGCCTGGCACAGTTATTTCAGGTTATCTTCAATGAAAATGAGACCATATATTGGCCTATGATTAAGAGGTCTTAATGAATTTGTTGACATTCATGTCCACCCCTCCAAAGTGTGAATGAAAATGTTTTCTGCAAAGTCCAAGCTGTGTCAGAGATGGAGGCTGCAATACCCCCCGCCCCACTGCACCTATTTTCTTCATTAAATAATACACATTTTTGCTCCGTCTGAAGATTTGTCTCTTTTTTGCTCTTACTTTTCTAGCATCAAACACCATCAGTAGCATGATAATGTATCGCTGCAGGTGAAATTTCCCCCACTTAATCCATTTTCACAGCAGTCATCATTTTGGTTAGTTTATGATGGTGTAAAATGAAGCTTTGAGAGGGCAGGGGGACTTTGGTTTTTGTTGTTGTTGTTTACTCTTGTAAAAAAATCAAGTTTTTGACAAAACAAAAATGTTCTGGGCATTATGTGGCAACCTAATTTCCTTTGCAAATAATATGTCTGAATCATTTGGATACGTATGTTTTCAAAATGTGAGCTGGCACCCTCTGATTCCAGACATTTTGTGTGTTTTCAGCACCCTGTATACTGTGTAAATGTCGTCGGGACACAGAATGCTCACAACCTCATTACCGTTTCGACAGATGGCAAAATGTGTTCCTGGAGCCTGGATATGCTCTCAACTCCCCAGGTGGGTTTGTTTTTACCTACACAAGAAGAAAGTGCTGGAGTTAAAGCTGATACCCACATGATCCCT
Organism: Podarcis gaigeae; assembly: GCF_964106915.1. Taxonomy (NCBI): domain Eukaryota; kingdom Metazoa; phylum Chordata; class Lepidosauria; order Squamata; family Lacertidae; genus Podarcis; species Podarcis gaigeae. The sequence goes on from NC_139688.1 coordinate 28,914,164, forward strand.
AAAAGCCCAAACTTCACATCCTATACAAACTAAAACCTGTGGGTGCACTTGAAAGAGTGCAGCTTATTTCTAGCAATAGGCTCCTCTAAGAGCCAAAGCCCATTTCCTCTGCCACAAATCATGTAATTACTGTAATGCGTTAATATGCAGGTCAATTTCAAGTGAAAATGAAATAATCCATTTTAAAGCACAGGTAATCATACGAGTCGCCTGTGGTGTATGTCACACTTACTCTGCCGCATTCTTTACCAAATATTGACTAGATAAAGGCAAGACTAGATTGTTGTGTGGCACTCAAGAAAAGTACAGCTTATTATCTGCATCCAGTGACTATGCTAAGCAAGGAGACCATCTCAAAAAATTGACAAATATTTTTCTGCCCCTTTCGCTCTCCTATTATTGTGTTGCTGTAGGCATTGTTGGGTTTGGCACTAACTCTTACCTTTCTAGAAAACAGACTTCTCCAACCTGGTGCCCTGCAGATCTTTAGGACTACACCTCCTATCCCAACTGGCTACAGCTAATGGAAGTTGTAGTCCATCTGGCTGGAGAAGACTGGGAGCAAAGAGCCATTGGCCCATTCAAAATCTAGAATAGTGATTCCTGAACTGTGGCCTGTGGACCACCAGTGGTCCATGAACTTCCTTCAGGTGGTCCACAATGATCAGCTCTCTGTTGTCAATGAAAATCTATTAAGAAAATAGTACTTTATTTCTGTAATATATTCAGAAACAACTCATTGGGGGAAATTCTATTTTGCTAGGAGAGCATGGAGCTGGTGTACAATAAATCCAAGCCAGTGGCAGTTACTGGAATGGCTTTCCCAACTGGAGACGTCAATAACTTTGTAGTTGGAAGTGAAGAGGGCACTGTTTACACAGCTTGTCGTCATGGAAGGTATTTGTGTGTATGTGTGTGTAGGTTTTTTTACTAAATGCATTTAGCTTATAGTAGATATCTCTAGGTTGCCTAGGTTACAATAAGGGCCAAAACAGACATGATGAGGGAAGTGGTCATTGTGAATTTCATAGGAGCAGTGATTCTACCTTCTAGCCCTTCTACTAGCTTTGTTTCCCTAATCAAAACTCGATACCTGAAGCACTATTAAGGGTGGGGGAGGAATACAGATAGATCCTCAAGATTCGCGGCATTTTCTGGTGTTGGATGTTTCCTAAGTGTACACCTCTCTCCTTATACAGTAAAGCGGGCATTGGTGAAATCTTTGAAGGCCACCAAGGTCCTGTGACAGGAATCAACTGCCACATGGCAGTGGGTCCGATTGACTTCTCCCATCTATTTGTGACATCATCATTTGACTGGACCGTCAAGCTGTGGACCACAAAGGTAAAAGATGGGGTTAGTGCAGCTGGTTTGGGTCTTCAACCTTAACTGATAAGTGGCTGGGGGGCGGATTCATCCTCTTTGGGGCTCTGGCCTAGACAGAGATGGAAACCACCCACTTCCTGCACATCAGATGAGTGGGGAGAGAGCGACGGCTCTCATTCTCAACTGATGTACGTGGAGCAGGGGCCTGTGTGTGTGTACCGGTATGTGTCCTGTGCCTGTGTGTATCTTATATTTGTGTGTTTTGTGTGCATGCCTGTGAGAGTGTGCATGTGGGGTGTAGGGTGGCCACACTCACTTTTGGCCATGCCCGCTACTAGCATTCATCCCTCTGAAGGGTTGGCCAAGGCTGAATGCCGCCCCCAGGCCCCCAACATGCTAACAATCCCCGATATAAAAGGAAATGGCTCCTTAGATGGCTCATAGTTCTCAAGAATCAACCTTATACAAGGATGAGCATAGTATCTGCCCATCATATGCAACAATTAAGACTAGCAGATGATAAAGGATCCAAATGGCCCAGTGTGACATAAACCAGATGGTCTCGGCATCATCCATTGTGCTGTGAAGAGAGGCTGAGAAATGGCTAAGGTCATTCACTGAAGCCAGGATTTGAATTCAGATTTTAACTGCATGTCCACACAAATATGAATGAAAATGGAGCAGTGTCAAGAATTGCTTCAGATCTAAACTCTGTTTGATTCAGTGCCCACTGCATTCTCTCCCCCCCCCCATTAGCCTTTGCTTATTATAGCTGCAAAAAGCTTAGAGTGAACTAAGTACCTACTGAAAATGCACCCAGTTTGTGTGTGTGTGTGTTGCAAATTCCCAATCCTTGAGAGGCTACGGTTTATTTGTTTTGATATGCTTTGAATTACCTTGTTTTAATGTGTTTCTTAAGCTCTGCTTTTTGCTGCCGTGGGATTTGCATGAAGGGCATATATAAACACACCATACTTTTCTGTACCTGCTAATATTGATGATAGAGCAGGGGAAAGGCCATTGATTGTGTGTGTGTGTGTGTGTGTGTGTGTGTGTGTGTGTAAGGTAAAGGTAAAGGGACACACAAGCAAATATTAAGTGAATCAAAGAGGCTGTGGCAGGCTGTGGCTAATTTTCCCAGCAAGGGGAAGGCCTGCAGCAAATGTTGTGATGGTTGCCTGTTGCCCACCCCACATCTAAGGAGTCTTGAGTGTATCTCTGTGGGAAAATATGCAGCTAATTGTCGGATGTTTTGCTTGGTGTAATGCTAGGTAAAAATGGTCCTAGTCAGCCTCACGACCATTATGGGGAAGTGGTTTCCATGTGACTTGGTATATCTGGAAGGTTGGGCAGGGGGGTTCATAAATTGCTGTGGTCAGATTATCTCCCTGCCTCTTACAGCATTCTTGCCCACATCTACACAAAGTGTTTAAAGCATGAGGTGGTTGGACAGTGTTCTCAAAACTACCAATATGAATTTGACAAAACTCGAGGAGGCAGTGGAAGACAGGAGTGCCTGGCGTGCTCTGGTCCATAGGGTCACGAAGAGTCGGACACAACTAAACAACAACAACAAAAATAGTTTTCTAATAGTCATGGCTTCTCCCAAAGTATCATGGGAACTGGAGTTTGTAAAGGGCGGTGGGAGTTGTTAGGAGACCCCTACTCCCTTTGCAGAACTACAATTCCCAAAGTTCCCTGGGAGGACAAATTGATTGTTAAGCCACTCAGCCAAACCTGATTTAAACTGCCTTCTTTCAAGGACCTCTAGGAATTTTATTTGTGAGGAATCCAATAACTTTCTGCTAGGACCTCATTCCTATATTGATGTTAATGAGGCATGAGATCACAGCACACCATGAAAGTAGAACCAGGATGCTGAAAAGTCAAGAGATATCCTGGTGGGATGAATCTGTTGAATCTTGTATCTATTTGGGTATTACTGCTTTGAACATGTAAATTGTTTTCTAAAGGCCACCTGCTCATTAAGCTATACTAGGGATTATTAACAAATGTTAATGTGCAGCAATGGCCGTGCTCCTTATCATGTTATCATGCAGAATTATATAATACCACATGAAGAAAAGCAGGCTTGAGTCTCTTAGATTTTTTTTTATCAAAACACCCCATTATTCTGCCTTAAATAATCTTAGCTATGGCTTCAAAAGGAAAGTATTGGCTTCTGAGAGTAGACTGTACAGGACTGAACAGGATTTCAGGTGCAACTTTTCCTGCTACTTTTGAGCCATTAACTTAAAAACATGTATGGCCTAAATAACATGGTTGTATAGGAGAATATTCGTGTTAGAGATGCCCTGGAAATTTTCCTTTGGGGAATGACCATAAAATACTTTACTCATGAAAAAAACAACAACTTGTGGTTTGTTGTCAGCATGGTTCAGACAAATGATGAGTTAGTATTCTGTTCAAATGCAGCCATGTCACTCTGTTATAGGCACCCCCCCCAAAAAAAAACGCCATATATGTAATTGTACCAAAAGTATACATTTACATGGATTGTTATATTGGCCTCAGTTTCTTACTTTTAAGGAATATTTTTTTGACTGACATTTTCACTGAAAATGAGTAACGAGAAACATTTTTGCACTTTCTAAAAAGGCCAGCAGAGTAAGGATGGAGAACAAGAAGCAAATATTAAGTGAAACAAGAGGCCCTCTCAAAAGAGAGGGGCCCAAGGAGACCAACAAGGGAGAACAATTAATACTGTACTACATGACTGCAGGGAAAAGAAACAGATTAGAACCAAACTGCAGCTCATGCTAAAGGCATCTTTGCAGTGGCCCCAATGTGGCTTTGCTGCCTGAAGTATCAGCTTCAGAAGAGGGATTTTCCTCAGGACTGCAGCAAGGGAGGAAGGGGTTGAATTCTCTATCCATGCCTGCTATGATCCTCATAATTATCACATGCACACGTGCAATTTGCCTTTTTTAAAAAAACCTTGCACATTAAATGCAAAGAATCATGTCATGTCATGTCTAGTTTGGGACTTGGATGGTGTCAGCTCACCCAGAAGCATATAATAGTCCAATAGTCCACTGGAGATCCAGTGTGGTGTAGTGGTTAAGAGCGGTAGTCTCGTAATCTGGGGAACTGGTTCGCGTCTCCGCTCCTCCACATGCAGCTGCTGGGTGACCTTGGGCCAGTCACACTTCTTTGAAGTCTCTCAGCCCCACTCACCTCACAGAGTTTTTGTTGTGGGGGAGGAAGGTAAAGGAGAATGTTAGCTGCTTTGAGACTCCTTAGGGTAGTGATAAAGTGGTATATCAAATCAAAACTCCTCCTCCTCCTCCTCCTCCTCCTCCTCCTCCTCCACCACCACTACTTCTTCTTCTTCTTCTTCTTCTTCTTCTTCTTCTTCTTCTTCTTCTTCTTCTTCGTCGATTTCACATTTTTATTCTCCTTCCCTCTTTCGCTATGGATTGCCATAACTTTCCTCTCTATTTAATGCATGGCATACTTTGTGTACGACCCCCACCCTCCTGTGTCTGCAATTTCTTTAAACTTTCTGGGGAGAAGAGGGAAGGCATGGACTCTTTTCTGTGTGGTTTCTCCTACATGGTCAGGTATGGTGGCATTGGCAGGAAGCTGTCTGTGCCTTTAATCCTTTTCTTTCCCCTTCAGCCAAATTCCTCTGCTTCCCCCTTGCACCACCTTATCCTCTTGGAGTCCTGCAGTGAGAGCACTCTGCTACGTTCTTCTCATGTGTCCTTCCTCTTACTCTGTCTTATCTCCCTCCCCCATTTCTCAAGTCTGTCTGTTGTGTGGTCCATAGGATCATTGGAAGCTGGGTCAGGTCATTGGACCATTTAGCTCAGCATAGTCTATACTGGTTGGCAGCAGCTCTCAGGCAGGGATCTCTCCCAGCCCTACTTGGTGTGTTCAGTGTGGTGTAGTGGTAAAGAGTGGTAGTCTTGTAATCTGGGGAACCGGGTTCGCGTCTCCGCTCCTCCACATGCAGCTGCTGGGTGACCTTGGGCTAGTCACACTTCTCTGAAGTCTCTCAGCCTCACTCACCTCACAGAGTGTTTGTTGTGGGGGTGGAAGGGAAAGGAAAATGTTGGCCGCTTTGAAATTCCTTAGGGTAGCGATAAAGCAGGATATCAAATCCAAACTCTTCTTCTTCTGCATTGATCCTGGGACCTTTTGCATGCAAAACCACTGAACCATGACCTTTCCCTGAAATTTAACAATTGGGGGAATTGTTAAAATGAAAGCTCACTTGACATATAAACGGTGATTATCCTGAAACAGCTCAGGATCCTCTTGCCGAGCAATTGGAAGTTCCATCTGGTGGAGATTGCCAGAGATTTTCCTCTCCCATGAAAGCTTAGCTGCCCTGCTCTGGTCATTCATAAATATGCCCACACTCTCCATGCCCCTCTATGTCTAATGTGCCCATTTTGGCAGCATTGAGTAGTTTACACTAGAGGCTTGTCCATACAGGAACAGAGTGTGGATTTACCCCAGCTTGTCTCCCCATTAATGCTAGGGCAGCCACATAATTACCTCCCCATTGTTATCTCAGACCTCCCCCCCCCCCTTTTAAACGAAGTGTGCTTTTAATTCTTGGAAAGTCCAGATTTGGTGGGGACATGCATTTAAAGTGGAAAAGGTCTGGGACAAATCTAGGATGGGGTCCACATTTTTGTTCTGGTGTGTTCGAGTCCTGGGTCAATTTCTTTCTGTATTGTACCACAAAACAATACTGGCCATATAGCAGAGGTGCAGATGTAATCATGCAGTGCTCTTTAAAATGTAAGCAAGTTAAGTGATTTTTAAAATTATTTTATCAGTGTGGTATTATATTAATGTCATCTATTAGTATCGTATCATATTGTATCGTATGTTATTGTAAGGTCCCCCATCTCTGAGTACCAAGAGACAATGGGGTGCCTGTGCTTATCCTGGGTTCAGTTTCCTTGGAATGAAGGTCAAGGGAGGCTGTGGTTATGTGGTTCTATTTATACAACCTGACCATAGGATGGAGGTGCTCACTGCATTAAGACTCCAAAATTAGGTTTCCAGAAAAGCCCCATGCCATGCGCTGGGTACAGTATAGGGCAAGACAAGCCTCTGTGTCTTCAGCTTCCAGCATCAGCCAAAACTCTCTCACACACCCAGCCCCCCCCCCCGGCCCCCTGTTCTCCATCCTAGGATGGCAGCTGAGGTAGTAAAAGGTCCACCCATTTCTCTTTATGGTAACCTGTCTGACTTAGTTCAGTGGCCTCTTCTACTAGATTCTAAACCTCGCTGGATCAAGGATCACAGCCTGGAAGGGACCAATGAATATCATCCAGACTGACCCTGCCCCCCCCAAACCTATAACAATATTATTGTTGTGGTAAAGATTTTTCTATCACTATAGAACAGAAGTTCTTGTTTTGCTTGACCAGACCTTCAACAGTGTCCTTAACAGAAAGCCATGGCATACATTGTAGCATCAATAAATACCCTTTCAGTTAGCAAGGAAAAAAACCTCTAAATGAAAATTAACAAACTTGGATAAAAGGATTCACTCCCTCTGCACTCAAGTCACATTAAACTTCACTGTCTTCAGAGCAGGAAGCATATTATAGCATCATATTTGCAAACACACCCAAGACTCATCTAGACTGTATCAGCCACATGAAGTAAGGAAGTAAGACAAAAGTCGCATAAAGAATTTTCTTCTGCCTTGGCTAGAGAAACCACATGGCCAGACCTCAGGGAGACTACTGGTATGAACGTGGGTGGCATGATCTGGTTTTTAAGTTATATACAATTTAGGAAACAAACTTATTCCCCCTTGCTGAGTGAACATTACAGCAGAACTAGGGGATGAACAAGGCTTTCTTGTGAATCTCAAATGAATCTACCCTAAAAGCCCAGCCACTGCAACATTCCTTTCCCAGTCCCCTTATTTGTTTTATTCCATTTCAAAGTGCAATAGCAAAAAAGGCATTTTTTTACTTATCTAATTTAGTAGTTTCACTGTTTCAAAGTCCTAGCTGTTGAGAATTGTGGGCCTACCTGGTCCGTACCAGCCCACAGGAGCCAATGTGGGTTTTAACCTAGGAAGTGCAGCCTAGATGGCTGCTTCACTGCTTGGAGCACAGGGAATGCATTGAGCGGGGAAAGAGTTATCAGCCTTTTCTGGGATATAAGGAACAGATTATACTGAGTCAGGCCTCAGTATAGTTCTGCATTCTCTCTACACCAACTGGCAGCAAGTCTCTAATGTAGAGTTTCCCAAACTTGGGTCTCCAGCTGTTTTTGGACTACAGTTCCCATCATCCCTGACCACCAGTCCTGCTAGCTAGGGATGGTGGCAGTTGCAGTCCAAAAACAGCTGGAGACCCAAGTTTGAGCAACCCTACCATAATGTTTCAGACAGGAAACCTTCTAGCCTGACTTGGAGTTGTCAGGAGTTGAACCTGGGTCCTGCGGCTTACGAGGCATGTGCTGTATCATTGAACTATGATCACCTAGGGCATTTCCAGAAGGCCCAGATGCGTGGCACTGAACTCAGCCAGGAGCACCGGTAGGAGCTATTCTTTGTGCATCACCCTAATCCAATTTGTAAACTCGCTCACCTAATAGCCTGTGCTGAGTGAGAATCCTCTCCAGGTGACCTGGTAAAGGTAAAGGTAAATGGACCCCTGACTATTAGGTCCAGTCATGACTGACTCTGGGGTTGCGGTGCTCATCTCGCTTTATTGGCCAAGGGAGCCGGTGAACAGCTTCCGGGTCACGTGGCCAACATGACTAAGCCGCTTCTGGCGAACCAGAGCAGTGCACGGAAACACCGTTTACCTTCCTGCCAGAGCGGTACCTATTTATCTACTTGCACTTTGATGTGCTTTCGAACTGCTAGGTTGGCAGGAGCAGGGACCGAACAACGGGAGCTCACCCCGTTGAGGGGACTCGAACCGCCAACCTTCTGATTGGCAAGTCCTAGGCTCTGTGGGTTAACCCATAGCGCCACCTGCATCCCACACCAGGTGACCTGACAGAGAAGCAAAAGCCGGTTCTCTCTTCATCCTTGTAAGGCCACAAATGTCTAACAGAAGAAATATAGTAAACATGTTTGAGGGTTACTAATGGGGGGCGGGGGCAGGAGGACTAGATTTGCAAGACTGCCCTACTTGGTAATCCTAAAACCAGATATCTTCTGAAAATATGTCTACTTCTGAAGTGTCCTACAGATGAAAAATTAAAAGTGTCCTAGTCATTACAGTGAGCTACATGGTCTAGCTGTAGATCTGTCAGTAAGTAGCATTCTGGCTTACTTGGGGATCTGCCTGTCTGTTGTACGAGCTCAGCATTTTGAGTTTTGTCCAGAAGCAAAGCAATGAATGAATTTTCTTCAGAGCTCAATTTTGTTGTCAGAAAGCCAAACTGACTCAGAGGAATGGGTGGAGCTGCTTGTTCAGACAGGATTTTTACTTTTTGCCCTTTACCTCTGGAGCCAGAGGTCTGGCTCCCATCCAGCTGTATGAGGAGAAGATTATGGTCTTTCTCTAGGTAATTTGAAGGAGCAAAACCAAAGTGAAGTCAGGTGATCAAAAGCCGGCACTGAGTTTTTCCACAATGTTTCTCTTGATTTTGCTTATCTATTCCACTGTAACCACACGGTTTCCCCCCTCCCTCTTTTTAAAGGCTTCATGAGCAGTTTCTTGTATGCACAAAATTGCAGATCTGTTCATGTAGGATGAACTATCAGTGGCTCTCAACTCTGAGGTTTTGCGGACCTCTCAAAAATTGCCGGGAACCACTTAATAAACTTTATTTCTTCTACTGTGACAATATCACCAAAACCAGCACAGCATTATGAAAATCACAGGTTGGGCTACTGGCATGGATCCCTTTAACTGGAAAAAATATATATCATGAAACTCACAGGTCCTAGTCCATGGCCTTGATAGTCTCTTCAATAAATATGGTCCTAGTCCAAACACCCTCAGTCTCCATTACAATAAAAGAAATAAACCAAATGCAAGGCCAGCTACAGCATAGCTGTCAACTTTTACCTTTTCTTGTGAGAAATCCTATTCAGAATAAGGGAATTTCCCTTTAAAAAAGGGAAATGTTGACAGCTATGAGCTGCAGAAGTTCTTGACTATACCACCTTATGAAGCCAACATGGGGGAGATGTTTCGTGAACATTTTTGGCCAGAGAATTCACCATCTGTCCTCAGTGATTCCATGTGCTCCTTGGGGAGAGTCTTTAAACTATTCATGGGGGTGAGGGGTGGAGAAGCGTTAGGTGCTGAAGCAAATGGATCAACAGTCCTTTGCTTCAAGCCAATTATGCTTCGTTTGCTAAGGAGGTGTATGCAGATTTTGGATCTTAAGTTTGGATGCCATGGATTGAACTTGAGGCCTTCTTCATTCAAAGCAAGTGATTCACTGAGCTATGGCCTCTCCCCATCTGAATGGCTACTGAAAGAATTGCAGTGAGGGCTGATGCCATCCACTTGCTTTGCTCAGAGAGGCCTTTTACACATGCTTTGCTGTAGTTATTCAGTCCTAACAGTGCAAATGGGAGCGGAACCAGGGCAAAAGTCTTCCCATGCTATGTTGGTGGGAAATGAAACTGCTTGCAGTCTGGCAATGGGATGCCCTATAGTTTAACATTTGCACTTATCTCAATTTTGCAATGCAGTTCTCCAACCCCCAAACGTGCACAAAAATGTATACATTAAGTGAAAGTGTGCATAGGCTTCTGGTCTCACCTGCCTTAATGGAGGCATCCCCCATGATGGCAGAGGATTGTCGGCGAACAAAAAACAAGGATGGCAGAGGGTAAATCATCCTTACAAATTCCCTCCAGGGAATGGGCTTTGCTCACAGTTTGTCTTGGTACCTGGCTCTCACTCTGGCATGGAATGTGGAAGGCAGGGAGGCGCTGAGTACAAAAGCACTTCACCTGGCGAAAACCCTCCTACGTCGCCATTAAGAAGCAGAGGTTATCCGCTTAGTTGGATTTATAGTTGATTTTAAAGTACCAGCGCATTATGGAAAAGGGTTGCAACAACATACTGCAGAACATATCAGCTACAGGGATCAAGGGTTTGAACTGAGATAAGATTTTCTTTAGTGTGGGAATCGTTTGGGGAGAGGGAAACCCACGGTTTGTTTATTCTAAGCTTCTTTTATATATTTATGATTTGGTAATCCTCTCCAGAATACAAGATAAAAATATATTTACAAGTGAGGAAGGGACATTGGAGTAATATTGATATTAACAAGGAAAAATGGAAACTGCGTGTGATCTGAAATGAAGAAAGGAGGGGGGAACTCAAGTATGACTGTGTTGGAAAGAGAGTAATTCCCCTCACCTCCGTTTAAAAACAACAGACAAGGAAAAGCAGACTGAGATTTGTTTGTGCTACTGACGGATTGTAATCTAAGACAAAGTTTAATTGGGCCATAAATCTCTTGCTGGAAGGAAAAGAATTTGGGGGCTGTGATAAGAACGGTGCAGAGATTCTGGGAGTTGGAAAAGGAGTATTAAATCTTCAGTGCTGAGAAAACTGCCCACCTTTTCCTAGGCGGAGATGAAAATGGCGATGATCTGTGACATGTTTTACTAGTGAGACAGAATGGTTTCTAGCAGACTGTCGCCTGTTCCGAGACATAGAAACAAGGACTGAGAGATAAGACTTCTGAGAAACTTTGAGATTCAGTTCCGCCCCAAATCATGATGGGAGAAAACAACAACTGGGAAGTGAAAGACACAACACCATATATGGACATAAGGAATCTCCAGTTTTCACTCGCAGAACATCATAAAGATAATAGTTGGAGTTCCACACCAGAAGCATTATAAATTTATATATTATAACATCACAAATGGAAATCATTAATTATGTAGCTGTTGACTAAGGGATGATTATTATAACTGAAATGTAACTGATATTAATTAAGATTATGCAACACAGTTATATAAGATCGGAAATGCACCTGTTCCACCATGCAGGGAGCCATTTTAACTGAAATGTATTAGTTGGAAGTTGATTGGCATTCTGATAATTGTATAATTTGGGAATTAATTGTTATTGTTATAATTTAGCTATTATTGGGGGTATATTGGAAAATAATTTTTAAAATTTGCAAAAAAAGGTGTGTATATCTTAATGACAGTAACACAAAGATGAATGCTATTGTGGGGAATTGCTTGCGAAATTATGTAAAAATTGCTTCCAAAAATTGGAAAAAAGCACAATAAATGCTGACAATTTTTGTGCAGACTGTGTGTGTGTGTGTGTGTGTGTGTGTATGTATATATATATATATATATATATATATATATATATATATATATATATATAAAATCTGCAAACTGAACTCAAGTCTGGAAAAAAGAGTAGTGGTGAAAAAATGACATTGACCGATTCATCCATCTCTACTTCCAAATGGTGACTTAGGTAGTGAGGAAAGCTCATGAAAATTCAACACAGAATTAATGTGTGAGTGAAATATAAGTAGGTTTACTCAGTTCTGATAAGCCATAGTCGCCAGGTTTGCTGCTGATATACATTTGTGGAAATGCTGCTTTAGACAAAGAAAGCTGGGAATCAAGCAGAGGATTTAGCCTTCAGTTGTAATTGTGAAACCACTTATTCTACAGAAGTCCCTTTGAAGTTAATGGGCTCTCCTGCAGACGGTGGCTGGAGGCTTGCAGACAGATTCTGGAGGCTTGCAGCAGCTCATCTGCCTGCAGTGCTGGCACAATGCCTCTCCACTCTCTGTGCTACCCCACGGTTGGTGATGTTGATCTGACACATCAGGTAACAGGCTTGATATTAAGCAGGGGTGGTTTTTGTTTTGCTGACGCTGCAAGTTTTCAGCTTATTTGTTCCTTGCTCAGTTTGTATATATTCCCTTTTCTCCAGTTTGAAGAACCTGAGTCAGATTATATCACAGACAAGCAAAACATGTGCAGATGACGGTCAAAATGAGCATATTCTGCATATATAAATAACATGATCACAGCACCATTAAAAAAGAGAGTTTAGCTAGCTCCATAAGCTTTTCTCAATCAAGTTGTTTTCTCCATTCTCCAAAGGGATTCCAACAAAGCCTCTCTAGGAAGCAAACTCCATAATCAGGGTTCTACCACCAAGAAGACCTAGCTCTGTGTTTCACCGTCAGTCTAGTGCAGGCATTGCCAAACTCGGCCCTCCAGAAGTTTTGGGACTACAATTCCCACCATCCCTGGCCACTGGTCCTGTTAGCTAGGGATGATGGGAGTTGTAGTCCCAAAACATCTGGAGGGCTGAGTTTGGGGATGCCTGGTCTAGTGCATGGCTGAATAACCTTTGGACTTCCTGATGTTGCTGGACTCTAGCTCTCACAATTCTCGTTCATAAGCTATGTTGCTGGGCCACAGGTTCCCCAGCCTTTGTCTAGCTTTTCACACAGAAGACCTAAAAGGGTGGTTTGGTTCATATGTGGTGTTCTCACAAGAAACCAATTTCAGGCCCAAGATAAAAGGTTTCGAGAAGGTGTGGACATGTAGCCCTTGGCGTAATTTCCAAAGCTGACTGCGACGGATCAGTCTAGACAACTCTGGCAAGAGCAGTCTCTTTCTCCTTTTGTAGGAAGTGAGAGGGAGAAAGAAGGAGGTGGTGGGAAGCAGTGCTATTTTTCTAGAAAAAGAGGTGCCACCCCTCACCCTTTTTCTCTAATAATGGAAACGGCTCCCACCTGAAAGGTGCCAGAACTCAGTTCCGGCTAGTTCCAACTGGAAAAAGCCCTGTTTAGGAAGACAGTGCAAATGGGCGTGTGTGGGGAGGGGGGGAGGTCTGCTTTTGGCATTGGTCTTGCCCACAGCTGGCTTGGGTTCTTCCCCTTGGTGGGCCCACCCCACTGGCAGATTACCTCAGAAGGAAAAAGGATTGCCCACCCCTCTTTTGGAGGCTTACCAAAAGTAAGCAAAACTTAACAATGAGGCTGGTAGCAGTTATGCTTGGTCTCTAGGTTATTCGCTCCTTCGAAATCATCATCTGTGAACTTCCCCTCCTCTCTAGGCATTAGAACTTTGACCCTCAACAGGCAAATTAACTACAAACCCCATAATTTAGACTCTCCTCCAAACCTCTACCAAAGTTTTGCCGTTATTTTACAGTGTTTTGCAGAGAAACCTCCACATTCTGTAGCGCTCCACAAACTGATTACTTGATACATCATTCACAAGGTTCGTGCTTAACTACAAGCCCCCAAATTTGGCATCCTCCGCAAACAACGGGACCACCATCAACCATTCTCAGCTGCAAGCAGGGCTTCCCTTCAGACTGGAATCAGCTTTGCCTATAGTCCCTGAGGGGACATAGATCAGAGCCCCTCAGTAACATACTCTCACCAAACCTTTGAAACAACCTATTTTCCCCTAGCTGTCAACAAATGTTAAATATTCTGTTATGTCAGAGTGAGGAAATGTACTGTACTGGGGATCTTACATATGCAGGGATGTCTTGGATAATAAATCACTTTTGAGTCTATATGACTGATGACCCATGAAATCTCCACAGGCCTTCTAGTTTTAACAGTCACAAACACTAATCTTGGCTGTCGGAGGAAACTAGTGTATTCTATTGAGCCATAGTAAACTTTCCACTCAAAAGCATGGTAGTTACCAAATGGTTATTGAAAAGAGCTTGCTGAGAAGCAATAGTGATTTCTTGGCTCTCTTTCTGACATGGATCTGGGCCCCCTTTTGGTGCTATTTCTCCTAATACACAAATAAACACCAGGGCTGTTCATGTCCCATATTTATTTTAATGCCTTGTCTGCTTACTAGTGTACGGACATCACACAGTGCTGTGCCACAATGTTGAAGTTATTTGGAGCTATGTCTAGTTGTCTTGCACTCCAGCTTTTTGTACTGACTCTTATTGTATGTATGCATAATTGTGGATGCATCAACTTGGGGTCTAAAGATTCTGAACATGTGCAGAGTGTTTTCCTCCAACCGTTGAAAAAGAGCAAAGCCTGCAGGCCCTAGGCAGTCCTGAGCCATGGCTTTTCTTCTTTTAGAACCAAAGCTTTCTTAGCCATCTTGTTGGCCTCATCCATTGGGCTCTCCTTCCATCCTTATCTGCAGGGGTATTCAGTTATCAAGGAAGCAAAAGGAGAGACAAGAGTTAATGCACAGTAAGAATTGCAGCACCGGCCCATGTGAGTCACAACTCAACAGATTTTATAAAACCGCTCAGGAGATTAACTCAATAACCAGTTTACCTGTCAGCATCAAGTCCTCCCCCCTCCCAAAATACCCCAACACATCTTCAAAAAACTGCTGCCTGACAGACTGACGCTTTCCAGAGTCAGGTGGTGTCTGGCTTGAGGAATTCACTGTTTTCCCCCCTTCTCTCTCGGTGTTAAGCATTTTCATAGGTGAGGTTTAAGCCATTTATCACTTATCACTTTCCTATGCCTTCCTTCAGAATGGGATCCATTTTATTCTATTGTCATTTTGCCCACGCAACATCCTGGGAGGCAGGCTGAAAAAGAGTTAATGACCCCCAGGTCAGGCAGTGAGCTTCACAGCTGAATGGAAATTTGAACCCAGGGCTCTCGTTCAAGCCCAATATTTTATCCACTATGCCGAACCTGCTCTTCTTATCCATCTTGCATGGTTGTCAGATGAACATTAAATGTGTATATTTACCACTTGTATATTGCATTGGTGTTTGGATAGCTCAGTCGGTAGAGCTTGAGACTCTTAATCTTAGGGTCGTGGGTTCAAACCCCACCTTGGGCAAAAGATTTCTGCATTGCAGGGGGTAGGACTACAGTAGATTACTCTTGTGGTCCCTTCCACCTCTATGATTCCAACTGATGGGAATGATTGGTGGAGCATCTGCTTTGCTTGCAGAAGGTCCCAGGTTCAATCTTTGGCATTCTAGGTATGGATTTGAGGGACCCCTATCTGCAACCCGGGAGACCCACTGATAATCAGCATAGTCAGGTCAACAATCTGATTCAGCATATGGCATCTTCCTACCTTCTTCCACTGTTCCTCTAGGCTGTGTCCCATGTCTGCGACATGCTCTGACTTAAGGTGGATCATGCTAACATTACCATTGCCATTTTCTTTTTGCTCTTGCTGTGAAGGGTTTTAAAAAAGGAAGGAAGGAACTAAAGGGGAAGAGAGATTGGATACAGTAAATAACTAAAAGGAGCTTCTGTGTAATAGATGAAGCTTAAAAGGTGGGTCCTGGCTCTAAGAAGGTTGCATATTAAAGCAAAGAACTAGTATTAGAGGCATACTGGACTGGAGGTAGTACACAATCATCATGGCTAATAGACACTATTAAAACCATCCAGGTTGATGGGCATCACTATATGTTTTGGCAGAAAATCCCATAGTTTAACCTTGCACTGGGCGAAGTAGTGATTCCTTTTGTCTACCTTACATCTTCATTGGATGAGTCCAGGCTTTAGCATTATGAGAAAGGGAGAAAAACATCTCTCCAGCCAACTTTGCCTGCTTTGGTTTTCCCCCTTAAGATTTCTTTATACTACTATTCCCCATAAGCACCGTGATCATAGTGTTGTCGTGAGAAGGCTGAAATGGGCACAAGGAGAAACCTCTGCTTGGGACTCCTTGAAGACAGACATGCTTCATATCTTGATGATGAAATGCACAACACAGTGTGTGGCTTAACTAACTTTCTTGCGTTATCTGCTTTGCGCATAGAACATTTTCCTGCTTTCCAGTTGCGGCACAGGTTGTGTTGATCTGTGGTGTTATGCTTATCATGTGTGGATGGTATTGATTGGTGCTGGGGAACTTGCAAGTACATACAATTGTTGGATGGGGTGGATAAGGAAAAATGTATGGGGGGTTTTAGCTGTTGTGTGAGACTTATTTTATTTGTATTGTGCACATAAAAAGCAGTTCTTCCTAACAGACTGTGCACTAGACCCAGAAAAGACTGTTGACACTCATAGTTCGGAGTAAGTCCTGCCAGTTAGAGTCAGGTTCTTTTCATCACTGAAACATGGCCTGAATGTGCATATATACAAACAACTAAGCATATACAGATTTTATGCAAATTAGAACAATGTGCCAGCTTGCCAGGTCTTTTTATGTACCTAGCAGCTGCCCAGACACTGACACTTACTTCTGAGTAAACATGCCTAGAATTGCACAGTAAATCCCCTGCACCAGTGACCCAAGTTCTTTTTCATTGGTTTCTTCCTATGAACGCAGCTATGATGCCCTGACTTTAAAAGAAACCACAAAGCCTAATCATCATGTTATCTCCAGACTTAGTCTGCTCTTGGAACCCTTCCCTCTTGCCCCCTTTTTATTCTCCTCTTGTAATAGCTTCCACATGCTCATGCAAAAGCGTGGCACATTTTTAAAATCCTTGGCATAGAAATCAATTAAGCAAAGCGGCCGGGACTTCACAGCAGCACTGCAGCAGGAGAAGCGATTTAGAAACACGGCGATCTTACTTTGCAAATTGTGACCCGATCTCGAGCTCAAGCCCACCAAGGAGAGGAACGAACCAAAACACAAAGTAACACTTCATATGGAACGGAGATGATCATGGGGTTCTCTTTTGAGGAGAGCCCATGTCGAAAAGGAAGGTGTACGTCATCTTCAAAAATGGCAAATAATCATGTTAGTCTGTTTCTGTTGTTCTCCAGGAGGCAGTTCCAAAAGTAACAGTAGAGCCAATGAAAATGTCACAAAATAGTGAGCAAGCTTTTGAGTTACCTATGGACGGATGCTACCCAAGTGAATGAATGGTGAGATGAGAGAGAGAGAGAAAAGAAATGTTCCTGGGCATTATGAAGAAAGCCCTGGGCCACACCAACACCATATATTTAAAAGACACCTACAGCACTTTAAAAGCCATGGCATCCCCCCCCCCCAAATCCTGGGAACTGCAGTTTGCTTTGGATGCTGGGATTTGTAGCTCTGTGTGGGGGGGCGGTCCTACTCTCAGCACCATTAACAAACTACTGTTCCCAGAATTCTTTGGGTGAAGCCATGACTGTTCAAGTGGTGTGGATGTGACCTGCCTACATTTGGTGAGATAGCCTGGTGCATAAGAGTACAAACTAAAGTTGTGATCCCATGCATACCTCCAAGAGAGTAGAGGTGGTATTCAGCATGGAAATGAATGAACATGGTTAAGTTAGGCCCGTTGATTTCATTAGATCTAATTGGAATAAAACTTAGCTGAATGCCACCTTAAGTCCCTGTACCAAGAGGGACTCTTCTGCTGATTCTAACACTGGAGAGGATCTTCTGGGACGTCCTCCTAAGAAGTGGGAGCACCATCACCTCCTTCAGGTGGATGGTACCTTCTCCAGTGAAGCATCATTCCCTGGACCCGCCCAGGCCAGCTTTTTTCCTTCTTCCTCCATTCCTCCAGCTTTGCCTGATGAAGAGTTCTGGATAACTTGAAAACTTTCTCATGCTTTTGTGACACTTTACTTTGCCTAATTAAGTTTTTTTTTTAAGGATTACTTTTTATTATTTATTTCTCCAGCTTTAAATACAAAATCATAAGATCTTGGTATATATTAGCAGTGCATGTGAATTATTGTTCTAGTTAATAAATACATTTTAAGCCATAGCTAGACCATGAAGAGTATGACTTTTTTTATAAACAAAATATTGAATTTTATAAATTATTCATTTAGTTAAAAATACATATAGACTGCCCCCCCCCCATACAAAATCCCAGTCTGGTGTACAACAAGATTTACAAAAGAGATAAAATACTATTGAAAACAGTACAGGATGATCATAAAAATGACATACGGTTCTCCAGCCGTAACTAGATTTTTTCCAGACGTAACTTTCAACATGTGCTATATAATAGTGAAACCGCTATAGAATAGAAAAGTGAACTCTGTTATAACTATGAACAAAGCTTTTTGATCCGACGTGTATTCCTGCTATGTCTCTCCCAATAACGAATATGGGATTAATGAATCCTGCACTTCGTTATTTATTGGAACAACAAAGTGGCCTAATAAAGGTATTTCTAAAAGTTTGTGGATTTTTGTCTTGCAGACCAACATTGCTACATTTGCTTTTTGCATAAACCAAAACATGACATGCTCTTTGGATATTGTAGAGCAGCCTTCGTCAACCAGATGTTTTGGACTACAATACCCGAGTCCCAGGTTGAACGTTGTCATCCACAACATCTGGAGAGCACCAGTCTGGTGACAGCTGTTGCAGAGAGAGAAGCCACATTTCTTTACCTTAACTGAAGCCAAGAGAGGCAACTCTGAAGAGCATGCCTTGAAGACTGGGATCAACCTTCAGCAACATTCCTTCTGTCTGCATCCTAACATGCAGGTGTTCCCTTCCTGCTGCCTGAAGCTGCAACCTAACCCCCAACAAACAGCGCTGTTGTAAAGTTTAAGGGCACATCTACACCACAGATTGAATGTGGTATAAAAGATGTTCCATTTCCTCAAGAAACGCCACGGAAATATAGTCTGGAGCAGGTGGGCAGAGAAGCAATCTCTATTAGAGAATCTCAACATCCTCACCAAAATACCAAAGAAGTATTTGTGGAAAGCCGGGGTTGTGAAACTGGTATAAAATGGATGCAAATGTGTAGGCCATGTGCAACTGCAGATTTGAACCAGGTGAAAACTGGTTGATTTCCATGGATTCTCTCAAAATACTCTGGAGGCTGTCTGTTCTGGATGCGGACAGTTGTTTGTTAAGAGATCTCACCTGCCTCGCAGAAGTATTCCTGGGATGAGAACAATTGGAAGGATAACAACAGGAAGATTTAAAGAAGGAACTATTGGAAACTCAAGGCAGTAGAAACGTAAGATGATTGGACCCCGCTGAACTTGAAGCATGGGAAGCCCCAACAAAAATTTATAATTTGGCAAAATATTTGGACTATATGATATGTATTTGTATAGTCTGGAATATTTAATGTGATCTGATTGGATTGTTAAAATGGAAAACTTTAATAAAAAATATTTTTTAAAAAAGAGAAAAATTCCAATGTAAAGTAGTTTTAAAATGGTAGCAGTAACTCCACAAGCATAAAGGCTCTTTTCCTGACTGGGTTCAAATTTGATTTCTGCTGGGTGGCTCTCTGCTGGGTGAAGGACCTCTGATCAGATGGAGACACAGTTGCGAGATGCACCTTCGTGGAGAGCCTGCTTCCGCCATCCAAGAGTGTGAAATACCTCTTTCATGAAACAAGCAAAGCTGATAGATTTCATTGTAGCTTTTAAGCAGCTAAATGCTAGTTAAAACCTGTAAACATGTCCACATGCCTTCCTCTAAGCAGCGAGGTTCTTAACGTGTGGCGCCTCCTGGATTAAGGAAGATCCTTCATGCAGCTCCGCCGGGGAACCAGCTGGGACTTTAGCCCTAGATACAGTTATACTTATTGTCATATTTCTATATACCCAAGCTATTCTTTATGATGGAAAGGAGGTCGGTGCCGCAGTCATGGGTTGATCAAGGAGCTGGTGGAAACCTAGACATGATTAACATGCAGCGTATGTTTTTTGTGACTTTGCCAAACCTTTACCGGGTCTAAGGCCAGTTTTGTGAATTTCTGTGCACATATGCAGTACTTGCATGCAGTAGAAATCAGTGATCAGTGTTGGTTTTTACCAAGGTTAGTGGGCCTCCAGATTATGTTGGACTCCTCCTCTCAGCGGATGCAGCCACCATAAACAATGGTCAGGGAGGGAGGATGGGAGCTGCAGTCCATCAACATCTGGAGGGCCAAAGTTTCCCCATCCCTAGTTAAAACCAAGTCCTCTTAAATGCTACTTCTCCTGAGATGTTTTGTGGGGACGCGGGTGGTTCTGTGGGTTAAACCACAGAGCCTAGGACTTGCCGATCAGAAGGTCGGCAGTTCGAATCTCCACGACGGGGTGAGCTCCTGTTCCTCGGTCCCTGCTCCTGCCAACCTAGCAGTTCAAAAGTATATCAAAGCGCAAGTAGATAAATAGGTACCGCTCTGGCGGGAAGGTAAATGGCATTTCCGTGCGCTGCTCTGGTTTGCCAGAAGCGGCTTAGTCATGCTGGCCACATGACCCGGAAGCTGTATGCCGGCTCCCTCGGCCAATAAAGCGAGATGAAGGTTGCAACCCCAGAGTCGGTCACGACTGGACCTAATGGTCAGGGGTCCCTTTACCTTTACCTTATGGATGCCTGAGTAAAATGCTCACTTTTTCCTTTAAGAACCACACACACACAAACAATCTTCAAAGGGAAATTTTGACCCCTTCAGAAGACATTCTTCATGGACTCAAAGCTCATCCTTTATGAACTTCATATGACACACGTAAGAAGAGCCCCGCTGGATCAAGCCAAAGGCTCATCATAGTCCGGCATTCTCTTCTCTCAATGGCCAGCCAAATATCTATGGGAAGCCTGCAAGGGGAATCTGAGTGCGACAGCCCTTACTGCAATTGTAACTCCCAGCAACTCGTATTCAGAGGCGTACTGGGTTTAGGACATAGACGTTGTGCCTAGTAGCCACTGACCTTCTGTGAAAATCAGTCTAATCTACTTTTAAAGCCATCCAGATGAGCGGCCATCACTACTTCTTGTTGAGAGCAAATGCCATAGCTCAACTATGTATTATGAAGTGCCTTTTTTGTGTCTGTCCTGAATCTTTCAACGTTCAGCTTCACAGCATGTCCCTGAGTTCTAGTGTTCTATATCCATTTTCTCCACACCTCAGCTCAGTCATGTCCCTGCCTTACTCTCCTTACATTGAGATCCCAGGGGTTGAACCTGCACCTTCTGCATGCCCAGCAGATGTTCTACCACAGAGCTATGAATCTTCCTGTATAACTCATAAGGATACCTAATGCAGTCAAGAACGACTGGAAGATTGGCTGCACTTTGCAAACAAAAGTTGCAGTCAATTTTTTTTTTTTAAAAAAACAATTATCTTTGTATGATCTTTATCATGTTTTTCTTGTAAAGAGATATTAAACCCCACAGGGGGTGATATAGACTGGGGTGTGCATATGTGTGTGTGAGAGAGAGATGTGTGTGTGTGTGTCTACTGTGTTTGTCTGTATACAGTACATGCAAATTGTGTCATATACAAATACACATACATAGGCACACATGTAGAAATCCCATTGTTTAGATTTCTGTCACAAGCGATGAGAATATTTAATTTTCTTTTATCTCTGGGGTTTTCATTATCATTTAAATTTCATTTCACACTAATTGATCTGGGATTAGCAAAGCCATTATTCAGAAATCAGACTTAAGACGAGCCAGAATGTGATGAATAATTCATGACACCCAATTACATGTTACGAACCTGGTGTACTTTAAAAAAAACACACAAAAAACTTGCTTCGAACTTCCAGTCTGTTGTGAAATGAAATGACGCGTAGGCACTTAAAAGTCAAGCAACAGCACCACGCTCTCTTAGCGCAGCTGTGCTCTCTGAACCTTGCCACCTCCTTGCTTCAAACTCAAGTCTTAAACACGGGGGAGGGAGAGGGGGAACTGGCTTTCAGAATATCCAGAAACTACAGATCACCTTGTCCTCAAGAAAAAAAGTGAAGAGAAGCCCTGGGGAGAGAAAAAGAAAGAAAAAGAAAAGAGCAGAAGTAACTTGATGAGCCGGAGAATGCAGTTTAGCAGGGAAATGTGGCACCAGAGCATGCCGCCTGATAGCTAAATTCTAATGCATAGTGAAAAGATGTGTGTGTTTGGCAGAGAAGCCGTGGCTGGGCTCATATAGTATTTTTCTCCCATCCTGAGATACAGGTGGGATGAGTGATTGACTTGCCAAGGGATGCTTGCAGAAGGAAATATCCTGGTGCCCCTGTTGAGAAGCCTTCAGGAACATAGGAAGCTGTCCATGTGGTTCAGTATTATCCACAATGACCAGCAGCCGCTTTCTGGGGTTTCAGGCAGCGCTTTCCCAGCCATACCTGGGTGGACATGGGACCTACTGCATGCAAATCAGATGCTCTGTTAGTGAATTACAGCCCTTCCTCCCTGATCAGAACAGCAGCCATCTTTTCTTGTTTCTCATGTGGGAACTGACCGTGGGAGCTGCTTAAACACTACCTTTTCCCAGGGGGCAGGAGAGCTTGTGGGTGCACCCCAGTGACAGCAGGGAGCCCACAGGGGCGTGTGCAGTCAGTTCTGGTGTGAGCTTAAGTTGAAGAGATAGCCGCAGAAGTGAAAGTCCTACTGCTGCCTCTAAATACACTGGTGAGTGGGACTGGTTGCCCATCTTCCATTTCTGTATTTTGGATCTGCTAGCAGTAATTATTATGGTCCTCATATGTAAGTTGTTAAGTTCATGCTTCCTTTAAAAAACAAAAACAAAACCATTATGTCCTATGGAATTGTTTTGTGCTGCTTTAAAAGGAGGATTTTTGTTTTGGTATTTGTTTGTGATATTTTTAGGATGTTGTAAACCACTCAGAAGTTTCTTTGAAATATGGAGTGGAATACTAATTGCCTAAATAAATACATTCTGCAGATGTGGAAGTCGTATCTGTAACATTTCAAGGGGCGGTTTTTTGCTTAGTTCTGCGAAAGGGCCACTGTGACCATGAGCTCCCTGCATTTGAATAGAAAACTGAAATACCAATAATAATAATAACAACAATAATAATACCACTGGCCTGTTGCATCAGTTCATAAACATTTAGCCCTAAGTGCAGACATGGAAGGAACCTTTGCACTTTGGACTAAGGCAGCAGGTACCTCTCTAACCTTTTATTTAATATAACAGCCTTATTTAATAAAGCAGCCTTGAACCCAGTATTCCCTAGGAATGCTTAGAAACAAACAAACAAACAAAAAAATCAGTATTTTGAAATCAGTAGTTAAAACCTAGGCAAAAACCTGCTGCTTAATCTCAGGAACCTTCATGCACAATTTGGTTAAAATCAGTGCCATTCTGAAATGTCCAGTCCACCATCCTGATTCAAAATGGCATCTAGTTGTATCCAAACGTCGGCGAAAACCCGTTTCATTCGATCAGTGGCCATGCAAAATTTGGTTACGACATATTTTAAAAAATGCATAGCGAGCGCGCAACTTTTCAAAATATATCGTGCGTGTTATACATATGCATCATTTAATAGATTTCTGGTTTGCTCTTCGGAGTAAAAAACAAAAACGCTCCACCTTCTTGAAAATACAGGTTTTAAAGGAAAACAACGAACAATTTCTAAACAGCAAGTTAGAGAACAGCAGTAGACCATCCCTCCGTTAAAAGCACAGTGCGCCCAAATGAGCGCAGCGCAGACGGGAATAAGGAAATCTCCGCAGGCCTCCCCAGCGCCCCCCCCCCCCCCAGTCTGCATTCTTGGGTTATTCCGCTCCCGCCGCCGAAGCGCCTCTGTGACTCGCGCCTGCCGCATCCTGCCTGCAGCCGCTAGGTGGCAGTCTTCGTCTTCCCTTGCCATTCCTCCCCGGGAATCTCCCGATCCCTTATCAGGGCAGCAGCTTACGAAGGCGATGCCTTGGCGCGAGCAACAGGCAGCATCTCCCTCCCTCCCCTTGAATGGGCCGCTTGCGAGCTCCCTTTTACCTGCGCGTGGAATGTCTTGCGCAATCCCTTCTCGCCGAAATCCAAACTCTCCCTTCCTTCCTTCCATCCGCCTCCTCCCCCGCACGTCCCCCCCCCCGCATCTACACGATCACCCCCACTTTGCAATCCTACTCACTGGACAGTGGTCGCCCCCCCCCCCCCATTAGAGCGCAGCAGCAGCAGCAGCAGCCCCACCTTCTCCGTCCCGGGACCTTTCATCTGCGGGAAGTTTTATGACACTTGGTTGAATGTGCAAAGTTTTTAATTAGACTCGCCAGACAGCCCGAGGCAGCAGTAGCGCCACGAAGTCTTCATGCTTCCCCTCTGCTTCTCTCTCCCTTCCAGCACAACAAGCCGCTCTACTCCTTTGAAGACAATGCCGACTATGTCTACGATGTCATGTGGTCACCAGTGCATCCCGCGCTCTTTGCCTGCGTGGATGGGATGGGCCGCTTGGATCTCTGGAACCTGAATAATGACACAGAGGTGAGGAGGGAGAAGGATCGGGGCCTGGGAGCTGACATTTTCTGCTGAGTTGCCATTATTATTATTATTATTATTATTATTATTATTATTATTATTTCATCTTAGCCCTTCTCTTCAAATTGGGAGGGAAGGAGAAGAAACCGCCTTCGTTAGAAACAGGCTCCCACTCCCAGTGGCGTAGCGTGGGGGGTGCAGGGGGGGCCAGCCGCACCGGGCGCAACATCTGGGAGTTAGGGTTAGGGGGCGCAAATCCACGGGTTAGGGGGCGCACATCCACGGGTTAGGGGGCGCAAATCCACGGGTTAGGGGGCGCAAATCCACGGGTTAGGGGGCACAAATTACTTGCCTTGCCCCGGGTGCTGACAACCCACGCTACGCCACTGCCCACTCCAAATTTGGTGCTTGCTAATTTCATCAGTTTCCAAGGGTCCTTTTCTGGGTGCCACCAGACCTGCCTGGTGGTGTTCCCCTCCTCCTTTGCCCAGAGACAAAGGGCAAGTCCCCAGCATAGATTTAAAGCACACGACTTCCCCTCAAGAATCCCCGGGAACTGCAGTTTCAGGGTGCTGGGAATTGTAGCGTGCTGTGCAGGGAAACTACAGTTCCCAGGCTTCTTCGGATGTGCTTTAAATTGGTGGGGTGTGGTTACACCCAGGATCCTCCCACCCGCTTGCACCTTCCAACTTCTGCCTCTTTGTCGGCTTCTTGATCCACCCAGTGGGAGACAAGGCACTGCCCTTCTTTGGTTGTTGGACTCTATAACTTCCGTCACCCCAGCTAGCATGGCCGGTGCTCAGGCTAGCAACATCCAGTAGACCACAGGCATACCCTGTAAGCACCACTTCATCCTTCACTCATACTCTTTCTTGGCGGCAACTCTAGGGGAATATGAAATCCACCAGAATGTTACTTTGTGGGGACACACGTGGGATGAACATAGACATTGAGCAGGCATGGCCAAACTTGGCCCTCCAGATGTTTTGGGACTACAACTCCCATCATCCCTAGCTAACAGTGGTCATGGATGATGGGAGTTGGTCCCAAAATATATGGAGGGCCGAGTTTAGCCATGCCTGAGAAGGCAGTAATACTTCTGAAAACCAGTTGCTACAGAGATCTCAAGGAGGAGAGTTCTCTTCTGCTGCTTGAGGGTTTCCCGCAAGCACCTAGTCGGCCACTGGGAGGACAGGATGCTAGACTAGATAGGCCGATGGCCTGATCCAGGCTCCTCTTATGCTCTTACGTTCAAGCAAGATACAAGCTTGTAACTTGCTTTGTGCAAAAACTATTGTTGTTAATTTGTGATCCCTATTGTCTTAGTTCATCGCTGAGGGAGGCTGTGTCTTTGCCCAGCGGCTCTAAATCAAACGTGGCATCTTAGCACATTCATCCGAAAGCCTTCTGCCCCAGATTAAAGACATGGCACAGATTCCTTCCTTCTCTTGTGCAGAGTTGATTCACATTTTCAAAAAGAGTGTGTGTGTCGGGGCGGATTTGTTCACCTGCACTTCTGCTCCCCCCCCCCCATTTATTTTTTTTCTTCTGCATGCCCCGTGAGGAATTTAGAGCATCTCCCCCTCCCCCCCTCCTGTCCCAGTGGTGGCAGGTTTTGGAAGTTTCACATGCCTCTGAAACTCTGCACCACTCGCTACAGAGGAGTTGCACGAGTTGCTCTTTCTCATGTTGCCAAGAAGGACAAAAAGGGAAGCCTAGCCACAGATCTGCACCTTACATTTAAAGCACATTCAGTCCACATGTGAAGCACCTGGCTCTGGAGGAACTACAGTTCCCAGAATTATTCGAAATCTCATGCTTTCAACGAGTGTGGAATGTGCTTTAAATGTGTGGTGTGGAATAAATAATAATTAATAAATCTGTCCTGAGTGGCAGGTCCAGCCTTCCTCCTGGCTTGCCAGAGTAGGCAAAGCAGCTCTTCATTATTTCTCCTTTTGTGAATGTCTTTTTTTCTCTAGGACTGCATATGCAGCATACATTTCAAACACTTCTGTCAGCTCAGCCAAGAGTACTGGGACCTGTAGTTTGTGTGGGTGCTGGGAGTTGTAAACTACAGTTCTTAAGATGGGGGGGGGGAGAGAGACATGTGCTGCTGTAAAATGTATGGTGTGTGCAAGGCCTGAGGGGGGCAGGTTACAGGTGTCCCGCAAGCCCTTGGAACCTGCAGGGAAGCAGATTTCGGTGAGAATTTAGGAGGAAATTGCTAAAGGCAAGACCTGTTTGTCAGCGGAACAGACTGCCTCAAAGAGATGTTGGCTGGACAGCCACCTGCCAGTATGTAGTGCTGCAGCTGCATATTTACCTGGGAGTAAGCCCCATTGAATTCCATGGGACTTAACTTCTGGTTAAACTTGCATAAGATTGGGCTTTAAGGCCATTAAATCTTAGTACACTGACTTGAGATTAAGCTCTATTGAAATTAGCAATACCTCCTTCTGCACAAACACCTATGCAAACATTTGGGGTATGTTGCTGTAGTCCTAGGCACACATACAGCCTGATCTTATTGATCGTTTACTTGACAATAGGTCCCCCTGAGTTCAATGGGACTTACTCCCAGATAAGTGTGGTGCTTCATTTAGAAGATAACTGACCCTGAAATTTGATGAATGTGTCTTAAGTCTGCAGCGTTACTGAGGAGGTACAGTAACAAGGGCTGGATCATCTGGGGCGCTGTAGTGGCTAGAACCAGAAAGGTCTGGGTTCAAATCCTTGCCGAGAAACCATGGGCCAGTCACACTTGCTGCCTTGCAGGACTGTTGGGAGAATAAAAGGACAGCCAGGGAAGAACAATATAGGCTGCCCTCAGATCCTTGGAGGAAAGATGAGATAAAACTGCATAAGTGAATAATAAACATCATTAAAATAGAAAATACCACTAGAGAAGTCCAGATTTTACAAAGTGACCCTTGCCTTATTTTCATACTAGTAAGTATATAATACAAACAAATTTGTGAAAGTAAGTACTGATAAAAGAAGATTATAAATTAAGAAGCAGCTGCATTAAACTCTTGGATGTATTTCTGAGTGATTTTATTAAGTCTTTCTTGCTGGAGTTTTTTTTTGGGGGGGGGGCGTTGTTGAGTGTTTTATCGTTTTTGAGTTTCCTAATTTGAATGGAGTTCGTAAAACACTTTCAGAGTGCACTAGGTTTCTTTGATACATTTTTAATTTGCTTCCCCCAAACTGCTGTCTTGTAAGGGCCTGAACTACCAACTCATCAGAAGGAAAAAGAAAGGAGTTTGTAAGGTAGTAGAACGGACATAGAATAAACGTTTATTCAATGCTCCAGTATGTATAACAACAGCATCAAAAGCTAGCTTTTTAATTGAAGGGAATTGTCACAGATGGGGAACAACAACAACAATAATAAAACCAACCAGCATCCTCCAGACTGAAGTGATACATTCTGCTCCTTTTTGTCCTGATTGCATAGATCAGGTCTAAGTCAGTATTTTCCTAGCCTATCTGCATGCAGATGCTAGGAGATGTGGCAGATATTTTGTCATTTTAAGGTGTGTCCATATTGCCTTTATTTTGAAGCTGACATTCTGCCCAGAATATTACAGAAAATATTTTTGAGATATTCTGGTCAATAGCACATATATCAGGTATGTCAATCATAATGTTGTTGGTCACAATGCAATTTTGTTTAATCAAATTGGTATGGTTTTTAATTATTGTTTGTTGGTTTTATTTGTATAATATTAGTATAATATCATTTTATAAACAGGGTTTCTTTGCGTGCTTTATTGTATTCTGCTGTGAAAGTGTTCTTTTTAAACTGAGAAGTGGGCTATCAATTTACTAAATAAATAAATAAATTCTGTCTCTCTTTCCCCCTCCTGCCACCATTCATTCTTCCCTGCAGGATATATATTCTGCTCCTGGCCCAAACACACGCAATTGCAAAGCTTCACATGCAATTAAAGCCTTCAAACATAAGATTTCCATACCAGTATTGGGGAGAAATTTAAAAATAGGAACCATACAGAGAGAACTCTGTTGCCCTGTTTAGCATCAGTGAAACGTTGAAGTCAGAAAGCTTTGTGAGAAAATATATTCTGTACATGAAAATCAATATCTCTTACCATAGCTGCTGCTGCTTTTTTTTTTTGTTCTCTTACAATTTTGTCTCATGCCATTTTTGTATGAATTCAAGCAGCCTGCAGTTTTGCCTAATTTCCAGTTGTGAAATAACTGCGCCTAATTCAGATTTTACAGAAATTGTCCCTTGAACTTTTCCTTTGTAATCCTTCCCCCCACCCCCGCCCTGCGAGAACGGTCTTGTGATTGAACGTTCTAAATGCCACCACTGAGAATGGAACATGCCCCCCCCCCGAAAAACCATTGCATCATGCAAGCTGCAAATATATTTTGTAGAATGCTGTCCAGCAAACGTGCAGATCAAATCCTATCAGAATTATAAGATAACAATAAGGCAGTGCGGATGAAAGAAACAAGACTTGTAAAGCGGTTTGTGAGCTTAAAACACTATAGAAACGAATAATCGTGATAATAAATTTTGAGTTTCCTAATTGCAGAAAAATAGCTATGTTAGTCTGCAAGAGCAGAAAATCCAGAAAGTGCTCTGGCGCCACAGAGGCTTCAGGCAGGAGCTTTTAAGGCGAGACAGAGCTTAATTCATCAGTTGTATGTAAAAGACTAAAGAAGGTAGTGGATTTATATACTCGTGGATCGGGGCTGTAGTCAAGAAACCAACCAAGTTACCAAGGCAAAAGTAATAACTGCCAATATTTTCTTCTGCTTTTGTGCGTGTGGTTAATTCCTTCTTTCGTATGGCCTTAATATACATTTCAGTCAAAAGAAAACGCACATTTTTACTGCTCCTTGCCGTAAATCACCTTAGACAGGTAAGGAGGGACGAATACTGAAAACTGGATTGTCAAGTGGAGACTCGAGGTCTTTTGAAGTGTTCCGAGCAGGAAGCTGCAGAGCCGCCTTAATTATAAAGCAAGCAGCTGAAGGAGGATGTATAGGGAGGGCTTTTCTCTCCAGCTTTTTCTTTTGGGGGAAGGAGCAAAGACGAGCAGATCCCTACAGGTGTTACCATTAAGAGCCCTTACTATCAATGCCATAAGACTGTTAAGAGAAAAGTCCATTTTTTCAAAAAGCAGGCTGGAAAATACTTTATTCCCCCCCCCCCCCCCATCAAGGCTGTTGCAAATCTTCCCTGTTGTTATTGACATGGAAATTGCACTGTGATCAATGCTGTTAAAGCATGTGGGGCTGCAAGCAGGATTCACTTTGCTCTTATTTGTTTAATTTGGACCTTTAAATCTGTGCTAGGCAGATAAACTTTCCATTCCCCTTTCCTTTGGACATCAGCAGGAATAAATTCAGCACCAAGCCAGGAAAAAGCAATCAGAGACCCACCGTATCAGCCAAGAAGAAAACTCTTTAGCAACTGGAAGCGATGGTTCTTTTGATCCTTTGCCTGGCAATTCAGAACTTTAATAAAGAATACTAATGATGATGATTTTGTTTCTCCAGAAGTATTGCGCCCAAGTTAAGCCTTTTGATTTCAGTGGCACTGATAAGCATTTGCTTAAATCACTCCTTTTGAGGGCAAAGGAATAAGTGCTTTCATTTGAATTGTAACCCATTTTTCTTAAGACGTAACTGAACTATCGGATTGGTTCATTACTAGATTAGAATGAAATTAGCTGTTTGCAAAAATAAAAAGTCTTGAAACGTTAGCCTCCTCTCCACGATCCAGTTTGTTGAACGGAAGTGCTTAAATCTGATTTAGGTTGCTATCCTAAACCCACAGAAGTTGTTTTGCTGAAAAGACTGGGTCTAGAATGTGGGCTCCGAATTGAGACAACAGTTTGGCAGGCTTCTGCAGGACTGCTAAATGTTTTAGAATGAGCTTGCATTTTACCCAATGTGTTCAGGCTGTTTAGCAGGTCAGCGGCCAAATACTATGCCATCACTGACTTGTAGATCAGAGTGTTAGCAATAGGAAAATGCACAGCGACTCTTTACAGGTGTGCTGGGTAAGGGATGGCCTTGCAGATTACAATCAAGGTGCCAGCCCACAAATCTGACTGACTGCCCCAAATATAATCATCAAATTGGCAGGCCCAGTGAGCTAAGCTCCCAGAGGGAGTTGCTTCTTGCATTCAGAATGTGACTAATCATGGTAAAGGGAATATGGGACAGGCCACAGCACAGTGCTCTGGATGCAGAAGATCCCTGGTCCAGTTCCTGGCCCCTGCAGTTAGGGCTCGGAGAAGGAATCTCTGTTGCCAGTCAGTGTATTGAGCTGCCTCCTGTATTCATAATGTTATTTATTTTCAAGATTTATAGCCCACCTTTTTATGAAATCCCCAAGGCAGTTTACAATCCAGATTTTGCATTCTATTAAGATGCAACAAAAACTATCAGTAAATAGTCACAAAAATGAAAAAGGGAACAAGAGCGTAAAAATACATTACAGGTAAGGCTCTGCAAGACCTTGCTGAAATAATGATCTTCACCACCTGCCCAGCTCCAAGCAGTGACAGGGTTGGGGAGTTCTCCCTTGGGACACTGTTTGAAATTTTAGGGTGACACACCCAAAAAACTGTTGCATGAAACCAGCTACGGGGTTCTAGTCACCCCAGTGAAATATTTAGGAACAGGGTTTTAGTCACTATTTCATAAACTTGTTTTATGGAAATAATTGGGTAGGCGAAATTTATCTTAACTTTCAAAAAATGTTGATGTGCGTTCATTTTTGCTTTAGTATTTTTTTTTTAAAAAAAAGAGTATCACAAAAGCTCCCTTTTCCTTTTCGCAAGTTTGGAACCAAAGGCCCATTTATAACAGCAAAGGGAATTTTCAAAGCTAAGTAAATAAATAAAAATGTTCCTAGCAGGTATAAGGGCACTTATCTAGTGGGTCACCCTAAGGTTGGTTATAGATTCAGGAAGTAGTGCATTCCTTGTCCTTGTCCTTGCCCCCCCCTCTCTCTCACACACACAACACAAAACAACACAACACAGCTCCAACTTGCAGAAATAGCATCAGTCAATGATTTTGATGAAAACTTGCATTTATCTTGCAAGTGCCATCAACGATAAATCTATGGGATAGTATGAGAAAGTTTCAGAAATATTTAGCCATCCTTTTTTCTTGTATGATTCTTTTTCATCTCTGAAATTAATGCAAATCTCTAACAAACACATTTATCTGATTTAGAGAAACGTTTTTCTGACTGTTGTTTTTTATTGACATGTTAGGTAGGGAATGACACCATCGATTATAGCTCTTTTAAAGCCTAACTGCTGGACTATGGAGTGAAATATATAAAAGGCTTGCATTTGGTTCAGCGTAGCTTCCTGGCTTCCCATGGCAAGGAAAAGCTTGCCATGTTTGATTTATATCCTCAAATGGATGCAACAATGCAAGCAGCAGAGGAGAACAAATGCAACGCTTCCATATTTCAGCATTCATCATTTATACATTTCTGTCAGACTTGGAGCTGTAACACGTAGAAGAAGAAAACAAGAATTCTTGGGGGGGAGGCTATCCAAAATATTTGAAGATTGCTTCTAGTCTACCTGAACTAGAATGATTATATATTTTAAATTAACTAAATATGCATATTTTTAACCATCACTTTTTCTCAATAAGGTATAAAACCTATTAAAATCAACAGTCCAACCCTACCTATGATTACTCATACAGAAAACCTGGTAGTAAGCTCCCCTATGTGCAATGGGACAGCAGCTTTAATTTCTGTTTGGTTACTGCGTAATTCTTCCTCTCCTTTTAAAGCACATCAAATATACGTAGATAAAATCTGTCATTTAATACATATTGTTGCATGTAGGTTGCTTCCCCTCCCTACACATTTTAATTACAAATGCTTTGTCAAAACACAAAGGCTTTTAGTGTTTTATGAAGAAATGAATATAGAATTAAAATCGCTTCATAATTATACAAATGTTTCTAATTTAAATGGTAAGCATTTGGGAGGGGGTAGGGCTGAAGAGATTAAAATACTTTGGATTAATTATTCCTGATAGACTCATATGCTCTTATTAACATTGTTTCCCTAACTACATTTACTTAGAAGTAAGTTTCATGTGATTTTCCGAAAAGCTTCTTAAGAACAGGTTGGGATGAAATCTCACAGAAATACATCCTGATAGCGCTTAGTGAAAAAAATTATTTATTAACTTTTTATACTTTCCTTCAAAGGACCATGAGGTGGTTTGCAACATAAAACACAAATGTCAATGTATTACATAATATACAATATAAAAATCAAAACAGTTCTGTAAATACAAGTATAATAATAAGAAATAGATTACTGTTGTTGTTGATTTCTATACTGTCTTTCATCCGAGGATCACAGGATGATTTGCAATAACATAGTAACAAACAAAACCAATAACCCCTCACCCACCCAGTTTGAAAGGCCATAGATTGTTTAATTAGCCAAAGGCCTGGGAGAAGAGAAATGTTTTTGCCTGGTGCCTAAAGATAGGAATGAAGGCATCAGGCGAGCTTCTCTGGGGAGAGCATTCCACAAATGGGGAGCCACTGCAGAAAATGCCTGTTTTTGTGTTGTTGCCCTCCAGGCCTTTTGTGGAGGAGGCACATGAAGAAGGGCCTCAGATAATGATCACAGGATCTGGGTCGGTTCATATGGGGAGAGGCAGTCTTTGAGGTATTGTGGTTCTGAGTCGTTTAAAGCTTTATAGGTCAAAACCAGCACTTTGATTTAGGCCCAAAAACTCATTGGCAGCCAGTGCAGTAGTGCAGTTGTACAGTGGTACCTCAGGTTACAGACGCTTCAGGTTACAGACTCCGCTAACCCAGAAATAATACCTCAGGTTAAGAACTTTGCTTCAGGATAAGAACAGAAATCGGGAGGCCCCATTAGCTAAAGTGGTACCTCAGGTTAAGAACAGTTTCAGGTTAAGAACGGACCTCCAGAACGAATTAAGTTCTTAACCCGAGGTACCACTGTATCAGGATCCGTGTGATATGCTTCAGTTGTCTAGTCCCCGGTGAACAACCTGGCCTCTGAATCCTGCACCAGCTGAAGTTTCTGAACCATCTTCAGAGGCAGTCCCACATATCACGTGTTGCAGTAATCTAACCCAGAGGTTACCAGAGCATACTCATAACAGCAACAGCAGAAACAGAAAAGAAAATCAGCAGTGTGTCTGAAATACAAAGGCAGTACACACATACAGAACCTTCTCTCTATCCAAAGTAGTGGCCCACAACTGGGATATTTCCTTTCCTCTCCCAGTATCTCACCTAGGGAGATCTTCACTTCCCTGCCTTCCACCATCTCTCTTCCACGTTCATGTGGGTTTGATTCTTGGCCACCAGTGGCATCCCAGAAGGGGAGACACCAGAGTCCTTGTGGTATATTCTCCTTGAGGGGACTCCCACTGGTATTGGCCCCTCCAGCAGTGAATTGGAGATGGTGACCTTAGTAACCTTTGCTCCACAACTAGTCCAGGCTGTGGTTGAAATTCACATCACTCTTTCTCTAGTGTACGATATTTGTATTGAGCACCCTGATCACTGGAGCACATAGGAAACAATGGGTTTATTACATTTATTCATGGAATTTGAGGTGAGTGTCCGCAGGAGCTCATAAGCAGTTCCGTCCATTCAGGCTATGGATAGACATGCTTTAGTGAAGTTGCTCCACCATGTGACCAGTGGTGGCCAACCTGTGGCCTTCCAGATCTCATTGCATTCCAACTCCCATCAACCCCAGCCTGTGTAGACTGCTGCACTCCCAGCAACATCTGCAGAGCCTCAGGTTGCCCCCCCTATGCTTTAGACTATGCCCTAGTCCCCCAAGAGAAGATAGGTAAAGGTAAAGGTACCCCTGCCCGTACGGGCCAGTCTTGACAGACTCTAGGGTTGTGCGCCCATCTCACTTAAGAGGCCGGGGGCCAGCGCTGTCCGGAGACACTTCCGGGTCACATGGCCAGCGTGACAAAGCTGCATCTGGTGAGCCAGCGCAGCACTCGGAAATGCCGTTTACCTTCTCGCCAGTAAGCGGTCCCTATTTATCTACTTGCACCCGGGGGTGCTTTCGAACTGCTAGGTTGGCAGGCGCTGGGACCGAGCAACAGGAGCGCAACCCGCCGCGGGGATTCGAACCGCCGACCTTTCGATCGGCAAGCCCTAGGCGCTGAGGCATTTACCCACAGCGCCACCTGCGTCCCCCCAAGAGAAGATACATTGTAGTTATTCCCTGCATTTCTCCCCAAGAGTTTTCTCTGTGTTGCCTGCATAGTTTTTCAACAAAGCAGCGCTCAGGATCAGACCAGGTTAGTTCTAGCAGGGCAAAGAACACTTCCTCTGGGTAACAACGGCTTAGCGTCTCTGCAAGAGATGCAAAGGAAAATGAATAGCAAAAGGATTTTGAATGTCATTTTTTTAGCCCATCTTCCTTTCGTTTCTGACCCCATCCTGTCTCGGCTAAACTAATTGCTCTAGGTCAGTAAAATGTTTACATGAAATCCGTTCAATCTCCTTTCAGCTTTCAGTTTATGTTCCATACCACATTTGAGCTCATTAATCCTTGCCACTCAGCTGAGTCATCCATCATCTTTTGATCTTCTGTTAGGCCAAAGAGAGAGAGAGAGAGAGAGAGAGAGAGAGAGAGAGAGAAATAAAAAAAGAAAGCTGCAGTGGTTTTAGCATGTCCCAGAGCCAAATGAAGTTGTATGTCACTTGTTGCCTCTTTATGTTTTAACAATGGATATTTTATTTCATTGTCTTTCATTTGCAAAGCAGTGGCTTTGCCAACATCCACATGAGAATTCTGTCTTTGATAGGTTCCAACAGCGAGCGTGACCATCGAAGGAGCTTCTGCCCTCAATCGCGTTCGTTGGGGCCAAGCTGGGAAAGAAGTGGCTGTTGGGGACTCCGAAGGAAGGATCTGGATCTATGATGTTGGAGAGGTAATTGTCTTTCTTCATAGATGCTCTGCATTCTTGCCATTTTTCTTGCAGCTTTGTAAATAAACATTTCACACTGGAGTATGAAACACTTACCCATTTCATTGGCACAATGTGTTGATTCAAGCTGCAATCCAGCCACTTTCAAATCAGGGAGTTTTGCCATGGGTTTCAATTCATGGATACTTTAACCACACATTTTAAATTTTATATATGACTTTTTTAAAAAAGTCTACCCCACCCACTTTTATGAGTAATGAATTGAATTCTGAGAGATGTCCACATGGTAATGTTAATCTTCTGTACTGGTGGCTTCATTATTACAGAAGTAGGGTCAAGTAATGTGTCTAATGCTAGTCTAGTCGTTTATTTATTCAGATTTCTAAGGGTGTGGAGTAGCCATGTTTAATGCAAAATGCAGTAACAGCAAAGTTCATGATGCATATGGACACAATTGTGGCAATCCGGGGCTGGTTATTATGCGTTGTTTTAATATACACTAAATGTGACTTGTAAAATGAGAAAATAAAAATAAAATTTAATCATCATAATAAAAAGAAAATGCATGCACAGTGGGTTTGTTAGAATTTATCTATACCCTGATCCATCTCCCACATGTATAACCCCAGCTGGTTGGAGAATCAAGGATGCAAGCAAGTGTTGCATCTTTCAGGCTAATCGGCTGTTTGGAAGGCACAGCTGTATGGATTTTGTGCCTCACTCACCAAGCAGCTGATCATTGTGATGGCAGCTTATTTAACAAGCTGTGCTGGATCAGGCTCTCTGTAAGTTGTACCAAAATGCCAAGAGACAGACACCGAAAGCAAATTATGGTAAGGGCTGTTTCAAGTCATCTAAGATTCTAATTAGTTCTTTTATATATCGGGTGCTCTTTGATAAATGCATTCTTACCTATTCTGAGCCTTCAGAATAGGATTGACTAGAATTTAAATTCATTATATACATTGGGGCTTTGGAGGACGTTGGTCAGCCTCAGGACTGTGTTGAGTGGAGAAGGCAAATTTTTAACTCTTTGCTGGCCACAATCTCCCCTTTCTGCCCACAATAAACTCCCACTCCAAAGGGAAGTTCACACATTCGTTCAATTAATGTGCACTCTAATTTGTACCAGCACTTTGAAAATAAGTTTCTCAAGTGTCTGGCAAGAAAGACCATGATAATATCTGCGGCCATCTCAACAAGGTACCTATAGGTTGTTAATTTTTATCAGTAAATTAATTGGTTAATGCTGAAGTTACATTACTTTAAGTTTACTTTTACTTGTGCTGAAGATTTTTGTTTCAGAGATGATGCTTTGTTTCGTTATGCTTTTGTTATCTTGACGATTGGTCCAATTTTAGACTGGTTAGTTTCATAGAATTGCTTAAAATGGGGCCTTGGGGTCAGGAACTATTGCATAGTATTGGTGGTGTGGTGGATTTGCAACTACATTGTGGGTAGATATCTGAGCACACCTGTGCACATATGACAGAACACGACCAAGGAATCGTGTTTTAAAAATCTACCATTTTATTTTCTTGTGTTAAAAAAACTAACATTTTATTTTCTCTCTTGCCTTTTTTACTGTAAAGAAAGCACCATGCTAATAAATACATACTATTGTATTTACAGCTACTAGGATTTCAATTCTTAAAAAAAGACTGTGAAAAGTCACTGGTATAGGCAGGTTTCAGATGCCAAGGATTTCTTTCATAGCATTTGGTGCTTTCTGAACATTCAAGCATTTTCATGTATTGTTCTCTCAGCAACCCTTCATTACTATAACTCTGCAGGGAAGGTCAGCATCTGCCATTCCCAAATTGCTTATGAAAGCTACGACTGGAAGGGAAGGGTTTTCCCTAAGGCAGGTCCTTTGGTGGGTCCTTTGGACGGCCCTCACGGCCCTTCACTTCATCAAATCTGGCCCTCTTTGGAAAAAGTTTGGACACCACTGATAAGGTCACCTACTAGAGTTCATTGCAGGGACAAGATTTGTCCCAAGCCGTGCTTTTTTTCAAGAAAAATAGGTGCCAGAACTCACCACAAAGTTGTTACAGTAAGTCACTGGGCAACTCAGGGTAG
This sequence comes from Podarcis gaigeae, assembly GCF_964106915.1. Classification (NCBI taxonomy): domain Eukaryota; kingdom Metazoa; phylum Chordata; class Lepidosauria; order Squamata; family Lacertidae; genus Podarcis; species Podarcis gaigeae. The sequence continues at coordinate 28,951,572 of NC_139688.1, forward strand.
CTCTGAACAGTTGCCGGTTTGACAACAACTGCATTCACTGCCCACAAAAGTGCTAAAAGCTACAACGAGCTGTTTCCCAAGCACAATTCAAAGTGTTGGTGTTGACCTTTAAAGCCCTAAACGACCTCGGCCCAGTACACCTGAAGGAGCGTCTCCACCCCCATCATTCAGCCCTGACACTGAGGTCCAGCGCCGAGGGCCTTCTGGCAGTTCCCTCACTGCAAGAAGCAAAACTACAGGGAACCAGGCAGAGGGCCTTCTCGGTAGTGGTGCCCACCCTGTGGAACGCCCTCCCATCAGATGTCAAAGAGATAAACAACTACCTGACATTTAGAAGACACCTGAAGGCAGCCCTGTTCAGGGAAGTTTTTAATGTGTGACATTTTGATGTATTTTCAAACTTTGTTGGAAGCTGCCCAGAGTGGCTGGGGAAACCCAGCCAGATGGGCGGGGTACAAATAAATTGTTGTTGTTTGGGGTTGCCCCTGGTTCTGGGGCAGGTCAAAGAAGTGCGCCCCCACCTCCCTCGTTCCCTTGGCTAGGGCAGCTCAAAAGGGCCCTCGCACAAACACACATATGTGCAACGGTAGAGGCCTAGCTGGAAGCTCAAAGCCCACCGCCGACTTCTAGCTTCTGGGAGATCTGAGTCACCACCCTGTTAGAGGCAGCTCTGCAGCTTATTTTAGTTTTTGTTAGTATTTTAAATGTTTTTGTTTTCAAAACAAGCCCACCACCATGACATAGGAGATGGATTGAAGAAAAGGAGATATGAATTGGCCCCACCCCATAGCTTGACCCGTTGTAGCTAGGAGCTGCGTGGAGTCATAGATCTAAACAAAAAAGTGTAGATTTGAACATGCTTGGCAGCTTCCGTTTTGACTTGGGCTTCTGTTTTGGGCTTCTCGGAAGTATGTAGAGTCAAGAAGCACGTGAAGGGAGCGCCAGCCTGCCACAGTGCCCACCTGAGAGGTACTGGAACTGTGCTCTGGCATTCTCCGGCTGAAAAAAACCCACTGGTCCTAAGGCTTCCTGGCTTACAGCTCACTATCTTAGCTTACTGTGTTGCACCGGCTCTCAGGGGCATCTTTCATCTTGTCAACTTTCATGTAGACAAGAGAATGAATCAGTCCATGATACAGTTGTCTAAACGAGCACATGGGGTATTGATAAAAAAAAATCTGAAATGGTGGGCTAGAAAGGAACAGTGGAAGCCTATAGGGGTGAAGAGTAGATGTAATGGAAATTAGCAGGCTGGATATAGTGTGTTGCAAGGCTGTTCTGAACTGCCCCCCCCCCAATACTAAAATCTGACTAAATTGATGTCAGTATGGTGTGTGCTTGATGGAATGTGCCTCTTTGTTGCTGAATGCAGCACAAAACGTAGCGTCTGCATTACAATTCCTGGAACAGTCGAGGGGTGACTCGCGGAGCAATCAGCTTTTATAGACGGAATTTGTTTTTTGTCATTATCTGTGATAGGATACTGGGATCTCCATCTCCCCACAGTAGGGAAACATTATGTAGCACATACAGATTTAGCTTTAACTCACACAAAGTGATTTTTATGGCCCATAGCAAAATTACTTGCGCATGACTCACATTTTTGGCTGGCTTGTGCTTTTGCGGGAGTCGCTCTTGCTCGCAAATGACTGCAGAAACATCTTGCTGTATCGTTACCATAATTGCTAAACTGTCTAAAGTCATTACACTCAAATTTCTGCTGCGGCACTGGCAGGACAGCATGTTTTATTTATTTATTATAGTGTGTGTGTGTGTGTGTTTGTGTGTGTGTTCTGTTTCTGAGTGATTTGACAGACGCTAGAAATACCTGCGTTGACAATATAGTCTGTTCTCGCCTATTGTCTGTAGTCTAGACAGGCTGTAAATATGTCTCTTTGACATATCATACAGCAAGATATTTGGAGTATTTTGTTCATCTCTTCCAGATTAGCCATCCATTTCTTGGCTTCCCTCCACCCCCACATCAGAAGCAGAATGGACAATGATCCCAATCTAAAAAAAACCAAAGAGGTAGACCGTCAGGTGATTTAAAATTGTCTATATCATACACTGAACTTAATGGTAATATATCCTTCTTGGATTAGGTGATATGTGGAATGAATTCTGCTGAGAGGCAGTCCACACGTTCTCCTTTCACTAGGGAAACCCAGAACCATTTATGTTGGATCCCTGTTTCCCTTTCCTTCAGTCTCAGCTATTCCATCTCTCCTTTGTGGATTGGATATATTTTCTGGTTGCATATCTACAAGCTGACCTGGAGGAGATGGAGGAACGCATCTCCTGGATTGCTGGCAACTGCAACTTAAGTACCATATTTTTTGCTCTATAAGACTCACTTTTTCTCTCCTAAAAAGTAAGGGGAAATGTGTGTGCGTCTTATGGAGCGAATGCAGGCTGTGCAGCTATCCCAGAAGCCCGAACAGCAAGAGGGATTACTGCTTTCACTGCACAGCGATCCCTCTTGCTGTTCTGGCTTCTGAGATTCAGAATATTTTTTTTCTTGTTTTCCTCCTCCAAAAACTAGGTGCGTCTTGTGGTCTGGTGCGTCTTATAGAGTGAAAAATACGGTACCTCTTTTCCAAGATGGATGAGGGCTGAGAGATGAACAGGTGGCAACAGAAACAAAGGTGTTTGTCAACTTGTTGCTTAGCAGGGTTGGGGTGCAGAACGAATGCCCCATTCATTTCTTGTGGAATCCTATATATGTGCCCTAATGACATAATTCAAATACATACTTGTTAGAAGAGAATTCACATTCTATGCAAACCAAGTTTGTTAATTTACTCTTGCATGCATTAGGATTCTGAAATTTTCTTCTTTATCCCTTTTTTGATTTATTTATTTTAATGTGCATATGTATGAATATGTAATTGCATGCCTAAAAGCTTAGGAGTTTCTGACCTGGCTTGGATATTGTAACCAACCAATTCTATTTCAAACTAACCATACTGTGTTGTTTTGTCCAATATGAGAACGGCCATTAAATTGTCGTTTATTCGAAGAAGGCAGAAGCAGTAGCCACAATTTCATCTTGGCTTGTTTGGACGAATTATAGTTTAAAACTCTTCAAAGTTTGTTGAGATTCAGAGAAAATGACAAACTGTGGCGAGTTGAAAATGGCAGTGGGTGCTTCCGGTCTCCTCATGGCCATGCCAGCAGAAGAGACTGGAGGAAGGGAGTACATGGACCCATGCTTCTTACATGTAATGCTGGTTTAGCCACAAGTGAGTAATCACCCAAACATTGATGCTCCTATTTCCCCACAATCCACAATATAATTGCCCACAGTATGGAACAGAGAAGAGGAACAAAGAAAAGGGTCTTATAGATAGCATCCTCCATGAGATCACCTCCCAGACCATGCAGAATTGCTGACTGGCTTGTGCCCTGGCCAAAATTGGATGGCGCCATTTGCATAAGGTTACTCAGCACCTCCACAAGTGGCAGCTTTGCTTCCTTTGATTTCCATGAGGGTCAGGGTTTGACCTTCTTATTTCATCCTGTCTATTAAATGGATGTCAACATTCATTTTATGACACCTCAAACAGAAAAGACATGGGCAAATTGTACAGCCCATGACTAGTAAGTTTAAAATAACATTAATATTTTCATTTTCTGATCGTTTTTTAAACAGAATCTACATTTTTTAGCTGTTTGATTTCAGCATCATCTCTGAAAATAACTGAACACATTTATTTTCACAGCCAGGGGTCTATTTTCTCTCTGACGCTTGTACATTCTGCCCATTAGAATGAATGTGAGTTATATACACATGTTCGAGGGACAACAATATATATATATTGTACACACAGAGACAGACACACATGTTCACATGTATGATAAGTTGAAAGAGCAGGTTATTGATTATTTGACAAAATAGAAATGAATTATCCCCATTATTTTTAAGTGTATCCAGTTGAACAAGAATATATCCATGAAAAATCCATTTGAAATATTTTCTTTTCTGCATCTGTAGACCACCTATGTTATTTGGAGCATTATATAAAGCAGCACCCCAAAACTTGCCACCTACTGTTGTCATGATATGTCATAAGTAGTAAAAATGAGTGTTAAGCTATTCACCTTGGAGCACAGAGATATTCACATGCCTTGATGATTTAATAGCCAGATTCAGCTGGACGAGAGCACTTAATTCAACTCTAAATGCTTCTGTGATGGCCCACAGAGGTTACTCTTGTTCATATTATCTAGCAATGATGGACATAATTTCCTAGGAACCTCCCTGGAGCCAGCCCCAATGTAATGAATTGAAGCTAGCCAAGCAGTTGGGTGGTTATCTGCACACAGGCATTTAACTGAAGCTTCTGTAGAAGTTCTTAGTAGTCTGTGGCAATAGCCTGACGAGAGACTGAAATATATACAGTGGTACCTCGGGTTAAGTACTTAATTCGTTCTGGAGGTCCGTTCTTAACCTGAAACTGTTCTTAACCTGAAGCACCACTTTAGCTAATGGGCCTCCTGCTGCTGCCACGCCGCCGGAGCAAGATTTCTGTTCTCATCCTGAAGCAAAGTTCTTAACCCGAGGTACTATTTCTGGGTTAGCAGAATCTGTAACCCAAGGTACCACTGTGTCTGTCTCTCTCTCTCTGTGTAATATATATATATTTATATATGTGTGTGTGTGTGTGTATGTATATGTATGTATCAGCATAATTAGGAATTGTGTTAGAAAATGTGGGCCATGATCCTAATTGCATGTACCTGGGAGTAGTCAAAATTCAATAGGGCTGACTTCAAAGTAGACATGGTTAGGATTGTGTTGTCTTTTAGTAATGTTAGGTAAAGGTAAAGGTACCCCTGCCCGTACGGGCCAGTCTTGACAGACTCTGGGGTTGTGCGCCCATCTCACTTAAGAGGCCAGGGGCCAGCGCTGTCCGGAGACACTTCCGGGTCACGTGGCCAGCGTGACATCGCTGCTCTGGCGAGCCAGAGCCGCACGGAAACGCCGTTTACCTTCCCGCTGGTAAGCGGTCCCTATTTATCTACTTGCACCCGGAGGTGCTTTCGAACTGCTAGGTTGGCAGGCGCTGGGACCGAGCAGCGGGAGCGCACCCCACCGCAGGGATTCGAACCGCCGACCTTTCGATCGGCAAGTCCTAGGCACTGAGGCTTTAACCCACAGCGCCACCTGCGTCCCTTATTTTAGTAATGTTACTCAGAGACAATTCACAATTGGGTGTTACATTGCAGAGAATTAGAGCACTACAAATTTATACTACAGTATAACTGGCATGGTCTCTTACGAAGAATCTTGGGAAATAACTAGCACTCCTTCAAATTAAGAGTAGTGCCACTCATATCTAAAATATACTTTAGTTTCAGTGTCTCCAGCCACTTGCTTCACTCTCCATAGACATGTTGGTATAAAGGTACCAACAAATGCTCCCTCTTTGTAATGCTCTCTAGAGAGGTGTAGTGATGCCATTTGCACTTCTGGGAGTTCACCCAGCATCTCTATTAATGCGAGAAATATACAACTTTATACATAACTGTTGCCTGCCAGGAATGTACTGCATTTCAAGGGTTGCCAATATTTGGGGGCTCATTGTCCCATTTGGAAATTGGAAAACATTTGTGGGTACCGCCACAAAATGACTATAGTAAGGCCATGGCTTGCCACAAAATGGCTGCCACAACAAAGGACAAGTAACCTGCCTAAAAAAACTGAGTGCAAGGCAGAGTTGGGTTCTGAGCCCCAGAATACAAAGCCACTCATTTGCTTACGCGATTTTCAAAGAAAGTATTACGTTTGTGACAAAGCCCCTCCTTCTTCTTTGTACATGTTCGTTGTATGTAGACTTTGTTTGATTTTTTAAAAAATAAGAAATATAGAGAGCTCTCCTGTCACCATTGCAGGATCACTCAGTAATTGTTTCTCCCCACCTCGGCTTGTGTAATGATCACTTGGGAAACAGCGTGTTGATCAGTTTTGCTCCCAAATGTTGGCATTTAGGAGAGAAATAGTGACTGATGTATCCAGTGTGCCTTTTTTTTTTTTAAGGGTGGCTTAAAAAGAGCTCCTTAATGAAAAAAATGCCCAGGTTTGAAAAATCAGTCAGTTTAATTACTGTGTTTTATGAAGGCCATCACCCATTGCTGATTACTAGAGTGATAAAATCTTTGGCTTTGGTAGCCTCAGTAGGGGGTAAGCCGGTGTAAGTAGAGGCAAAGCCCAGTAATTATCACCCTAAATCCTTGTGTTTCTCATTACGATATTCCTTAATTTGTGTTACCATACAGTCTTTGAGGTCTTTAATGTACATATCGGTTCATACACCAACAGGAATAAAAGCTGCGTCTTCAGCTACACTCTTAATCTAAAATGAAATATGTGCACTTAAAGTGGTTTAACTTGCTTCCTGCCCATTCTGGAGATGTGTGTGATAGATTGTGGTATGTGTGTATATTAAGGCCTGCTACTGAAGCGGGAGGGCCTGACGGAGCCTGTTGCAGCTGCAGCAGACCCTCCCCTGGGCCTTTTGGGGGGTGGCCGGGGCTCCTCCCAGCAGCCCACTGGGGCTTGCTGCAGCTGCGACCATCTGTCAGGGGGGCAGCGGAAGGACCCCATGGAACCACTTGGCTCCACTTGGAATATTGAGGGCTTTTTTGTGGGTATGGTAGTAGTGATGTATGGAAGTGAGAGCTGGACCATAAAGAAGGCTGATCGCCGAAGAATTGATGCTTTTGAATTATGGTGCTGGAGGAGACTCTTGAGAGTCCCACGGACTGCAAGAAGATGAAACCTATCCATTCTGAAGGAAATCAGCCCTGAGTGCTCACTGGAAGGACAGATCCTGAAGCTGAGGCTCCAATACTTTGACCACCTCACGAGAAGAGAAAACTCCCTGGAAAAGACCCAGATGTTGGGAAAGATGGAGGGCACAAGGAGAAGGGGACGACAGAAGACGAGACGGTTGGACAGTGTTCTCGAAGCTACCAACATGAGTTTGACCAAACTGCAGGAGGCAGTGGAAGAGAGGAGTGCCTGGCGTGCTCTGGTCCTTGGGGTCACGAAGAGTTGGACACAACTAAACAACAACGAGCACCCAGGGCACCGAAAAGACGGCACCCCTGCCTGCTGCCTCAGGTAAGGCGGATGATTTTGCCTCGACGTGAGCATTGAAATAAGATTCAACAGCCAGTCCAGTCAACACTTGAACCTGGAATGGAGAGGAGACACCGCCTTGTCCCTTTCCTCAGGAAGCAAAATGTCTTAGGCTGACCCTGAGTCAGGCAAACCAATAAAAGGCAACAACAGCTACTCGCTGCTCACCTGCCCTTTCTCTCTCGCCTGCACCAACGGGAAGGGGCAGCCTCTTGTTCCTCTGCCTTTAATTCTCTGGGCGAGTGAGCAGCATGAACAGCAGTGGTAACAGCAAAGGGGGGAGGGAATGAGCTGCTGCCACGAATAAAGCCTTTATTCAGAGTTATCCAATAAAATATTGTTAGTATTATTATTAACGAATAATAATACTTACCATTTAGTTAATTGTAGATTGGTAGGGATGGTTGTTTGCAAGAATCGTTTTACTGTTTTTAGAATTTGTATTTATTTGCATTTTGTCTCGTACACCCTTTTGGTGGTAAGTGAAGAAGTTTATAAATTTGCTAAATAAATAAATGTACAATGGTACCTTGGGTTACATATGCTTCAGGTTACATACACTTCAGGTTACAGACTCCGCTAACCCAGAAATAGTGGTCACTTCAGGATGAGAACAGAAATTGTGCTCCGGCGGTGCGGCAGCAGCGGGAGGCCCCATTAGCTAAAGTGGTGCTTCAAGTTAAGTACAGTTTCAGGTTACAAACGGACCTCTGGAACGAATTAAGTACTTAACCAGAGCCTAGGACTTGCCAATCAGAAGGTCGGAAGTTCGAATCCCCACGATGGGGTGAGCTCCCGTTGTTCGGTCCCAGCTCCTGCCAACCTAGCAGTTCGAAAGCACCTCAAAGTGCAAGTAGATAAATAGGTACCGCTCCGGCGGGAAGGTAAACGGCGTTTCCGTGCGCTGCTCTGGTTCGTCAGAAGCTGTTTAGTCATGCTGGCCACATGACCTGGAAGCTGTATGCCAATAAACAGCCTCGGCCAATAAAGCGAGATGAGCGCCACAACCCCAGAGTCGGCCACAACTAGACCTAATGGTCAGGGGTCCCTTTACCTTTACCACTGTATATGCTGCTTAATGCCAAACATAGTCTTTTAAGCCATTTGCAAGGTCACGCAACATTAAAATATCAAAAACCATTATTAAAAGAGGCAACAGGAGAATCCCGTTAAAATGACGCCAGTTAATATGGGAGATGAACGTTTTGTGCAAGCCAGTGGAATGCCAGTACAGATGAGGCCTTTCAGCAAGGAGACCCCACTCCATAGCATTGGGGCTGCTACCAGTGTGGGGAGGGGGAGATAACGACTGCCTCTGTGTCACCTTAAGGCAGTAATCATGAGGCCACTGCAACCAGGTTCCATTTGTTATCTTAACTGGGCAGTGAAGAGAAAATTGGTATTTCTAACCTGATCCATAGTAATTTAGGGATTTTTATGTTAAGTTACAAGAGCCTAAAACTGGCTGGGTATGAAATGGGTGCTGCTTGTCACCCAGGCCATGAATTTCTACATCAAACAAATGAAATACTGTGAAAATCCCTGAAACGAGAAGTAATTGACTAGAAATATTATCTTATAGAATTAAAAAAAATAACCAAAATCAAAAAGTTTAAGGAAAAAATTTGAAAAATCTAGAACCTTACCCCCTTTCTTTGAATTTGGTCATTTAAGGTTTATGATTTCTCTATTTCCTTCTGAGGAAACTGAATAGTTCAGTGAAACGAGGTTTGTAGCCGGCATCCCGTTAAGGCTTTGCTCAATTCTAGGTTTTTCTAATTTTTTTCCTTAAACTTTTTGATTTGGGTTATTTGGTTTAATTCTATAAGATAATATTTCTAGTCAATTACTTCTCATTTCAGGGATTTTCACAGTATTTCATTTGTTTTGTGTAATTTCTCAGTTCCGCGACTGTCTTTTTTCTACTGATGAAATTCTACATCAGCTGCATGCTCTGCAACAGCTAGAAGGGAAACAACACATTGCAGTCATCTAAACACGAGGACAGGCATCCCCCAGTCCATTGAGTGATCTGCAGTATCTGTCTATAAGGAAGCAGGACGACATGTTGAACTGGTCCGTATCCTTGGTGTGGTTGTAGAGGAGCCTTCTAGCACAGCACCCTGGTTCATAAACAGATATTCTCCCAGGGCAGTGGGGGTCAGGAGGGAGAAGCTGTACTGAATTTCCTAATATTGTACATCATCTTAATGTGGAAGAAGGAAAATGCACTTTTAAAAGTAATATAGCATCATTAACATTGTGTAGCATCTTAATAAGGAACCATGGAATAGTGTATTTAAAATAACAAATTTAGCCAGGATGAGGAGGGAAGTAAACTTATTTCCCAAGAACATTTTCTTGTTTTTTTTCTATATACACACAGTAAGATCAGCTTGACTAGGAAATTGTTCCAGCTATTTCCCTGCGCTATAGGGAATTGAGTGAAAAAAATGTTCAGTGCTAATATGGGTTAAAGCGATATCACATTAATGTAATGGTGTTCTTGTTTGTGAAATTCAGCTGAACAGGCATGCTCTCCTCCTTACTAGTACCAGCATATGTTTTCTGGAGGAATATGTTCTAAAACAAGAATTCGTTTGTATAATTAATCATCTTTATGATTCTTCTGTGGTTTGAGCCTGTCACTTTCAATAGCAACCTTGGTTGTGAGGGAGGACTTAATTATGGTGTTAAAATGCTTTTTCCTTAATGGTTGGTGAAGTTGTGTGTTGTATAAATGTATGGCGCAATGGAATGTATGTCTTGATAAGGAGCCGGTTAGCCTAAAATTGCAGCACATTACGGAAGAGTTCAGGACATTAATTTGCTCCGTAGAAAAGCGGAAACGACATATTTGAACTATAATTTTATGGTATTTGCAGGCGCTTTGGCTGTGATCCAGCAGACCGCAAGTACACAGGTTTGGTGGCTTTTAAAAAAGCAAAAGATCCATACATTCCTCATGCCAGCCAGGCAGTTCCTTGCCTTTCCGTAGCAGACAGCCAGAGCCTGTGACGCTTGAAACCTTTCGGAAAACAGCTCTTGAGAATTATTAATTTTCAGAGGCAGCCACCTGCTTTAAAAAATAAAAAAGAGGTACCTCGTGTTAGGCATTTATTTGTATGTCTTTTTGGAATTTGTATTCTACCCCGTAGAAAGTGTCTCAGGACAGCTTAAAATAAATAATAATAAAATCAGTGTCAATATAAAAGGAAGCATACATTCATAACTAAATTGATACACAGAAGAGGTGTCACAGAAAGCAAGTTAACTAATTTCTCACTGGAAACATCCCAGATAAAAATTTTCAATTAATTTGTACCCCACCTCAAATCCCTCCAAATCAGTATCTCTTTTATTCAATTTCAGTTAATTCTCCAACTGATCCTGCTCCACATCAATCCAGTTCTCTTCAGTTAACCACACTTATTACAGATCTTAAACATATGCGTTGCCCCAAATTAATATCCTACCAGGAACCTGGGTCATCTCCCAGTTCAGTTTCCCCTTCTAGTCATTTCCCACCCAGAAGCATTTAGTGTAGTTCAAGATTTGTGGCTTGGCCCCCTTGGGAAAGAGCCACAGCTCAGTGGTAGAGCATCTGCTTTGCATGCAGAAGGTTGCAGGTTCAATCCCCGGTGTCTCCCGGTAATACTGGAAATGTCCTATTTCTGAAACCCTGGAGAGCTGCTGCCAGTCAGTGTAGATAATACTGAGCTATATGGACCAATGGTCTGATTTGGTATAAGGCAACATCCTATGTTCAGCCGTAGCAACATCTCTTCTGTCAACTGAGATTTACACCTCTGACAAAGTGGATTCCAGTCTGCTGGTGTGTATACTATAATACATTTGTGAATGTTTAAGGTGTCACAAGGCATTTTGTTATTTTTGCTGGAGCCCAACTAACCCTTAAAGAGAACTACTGCCAGTTTAGTACAGTATGCAGAATGGACTGTAAGTGTTAAGATTTTTGTTGGAGTTCTTTTCTCAATGCAGTAAGATATAGAAAGCTAAAGTAAATTTTAAAAAGAACCTGAAAATTGCTACAAACAGTACAAGTAGAATACTGTACAAAGTCCTCTCTTAAAGGTTGTTCTTAGCCCTTGCCACCCACAGAAGGTAATAGGCCTCCCCTTGGGATTTTTCCTTTCTGCTCTGAGCCAAATAGGCAGAATGAACCATTATTGGATTTCCCGAGGCCGGTGAAGCTTTGGAGTCGCCAAGGGTGCTTGGACTTTCTTTGGTTCAAAAGGTTTGTGGGGAGGGTTGGATTGGAGTGAGACACAGAACCATCAAGCTCAAGCCAACAATGAAGATGGTGCTGTCATAAATGAGGGGGAAATGTTAGTGCAGTTCTTTAAATGGTGGGCAGTTTGGCCAACTTGCTAATTTGCTTAACATTATCTAAGCAGGGGGGATGTGGGTGGCGCTGTGGGTTAAACCACAGAGCCTAGGACTTGCCGATCAGAAGGTTGGCGGTTCGAATCCCCGGGACGGGGTGAGCTCCCATTGCTCAGTCCCTGCTCCTGCCAACATAGCAGTTAGAAAGCACATCAAAGTGCAAGTAGATAAATAGGTACCACTCTGGCGGGAAGGTAAATGGCGTTTCCGTGCGCTGCTCTGTTCGCCAGAAGCGGCTTAGTCATGCTGGCCACATGACCCGGAAGCTGTACGCCGGCTCCCTCGGCCAGTAAAGCGAGATGAGCGCCGCAACCCCAGAGTCGGCCACGACTGGACCTAATGGTCAGGGGTCCCTATACCTTTACCTATCTAAGCAGGAACTTGTGGACCTCCAGAGGTTGCTCTCCATCCCTCCCAGAGATGATGGGACATGCAATGTCCTGAGAACTGGAAGGTCACATGTTCCCCACCCTTATCTCTGAAGGATTAGCCAAACTTTTCAATTTCGAGGGTTTCGTCTGAGTTGCGCCTGAACTTTTAGCTGTTGTGTTTTGCCAGTGGAAGAAATCTGGTGTGTGTGCCTGTAGGGATCCTGCGGTTTCTTATCTTTTGCTGCTGCAACTCCCATGATCTGTAACGGCCGCCCCCGAACAGTGCAAAGAGACACAGTTCGCAGCAGAGGTTAATCAAGATGAAAACCCACAAATGAACTTTATGGAAGGGGGGTGGTATGTACAGTTCCTGCGATACCTGCTGTGTGTTGAGCGGAGACAGTCTTTAGCCCGTCTGTGGTATCCCACCCCTTCAGTTAAGCACACCAGTATATACACAGAGCTGATTAAAATCATCTGCATGCAGTTTTCTGGCTTCAACCTCTCGCCGGTGGTTTCATTCATTGTTAGCAATGATGCTCGGTTCTCTGAAGAGTTAAGCACAGTGGTACTCCAGCTATGTGAACAGGGTGCTTTCGGTTACTTTGGTGGCCTTCCTCCCTCCCCCCTTCAGATTACCTCCCACTTTGTTTCCAACCATGTGTGTGGCATTGGGAGTTGCCTGGAAAAATAGACTTTTTCAGACTATATATAAAGAAAAATAATGAAGGAGTTTTGATACTACCGCAGGATCAAAGCCAGAAAAGGTGTGTGCTCATATATATATATATATGTGTGTGTGTGTGTGTGTGTGTGTGTGTGTGCGCGCGAGCAGACCCCATAGGGAGAAAGAAAGCTATATGGATTTCTAATATGGAAATTTTTTCCTTACTGGGTTCGTCTTCTGTGTAAGATTTGGGAAGGAGTGTTGCATTTACGATTGTCTTCATGCAATGTTTCATCCTTTTGTAAATTTTTATTATTTATTTTTAATACGTCTGTGCCTATACTTCTTTTTCTTTTGTCTTGATCTGAGTATCTGTCACTCTAAATGAATCCATGCAGGAAAGCTTTGCTGGGTTGGGACCAGACTGACGGAGTTACACTGTAGCCCCCTTGAGAGCCAGTGTGTTGATAGTGGTTAGAGCCTCGGACTAGGACCTGGGAGACTGGGGTTCAAATCCCTACTCGGCAATGAAGCTCACTTAGGTGACCTTAGGCCGGTCACTGCCTAACCTACTTCACAGGGTTGTTGGGATCAAACAAGGACGGGAACAACCAAGTATGCCATCTTGAGTTCCTTGGGGGGAAATATTGGGATATAAATGCAAGAAATAAATAAATGGGGCAAGTTACTGAAAGGGACGCGGGTGGCGCTGTGGGTTAAACCACAGAGCCTAGGACTTGCCGATAAGAAGGTCGGCAGTTCGAATCCCAGTGATGAGGTGAGCTCCCGTACCTCGGTCCCTGCTCCTGCCAACCTAGCAGTTTGAAAGCACATCAAAGTGCAAGTAGATAAATAGGTATTGCTCTGGTGAGAAGGCAAATGGTGTTTCCGTGAGCTGCTCAGTTTATTCGATCTGCAGCACTTGTACAAGTGTCATGCAACACCTGCTCTTTACTTGTAAGGAGTCATTCCTTTAGAGCAGGCATAGGCAAACTGCGACCCTCCAGATGTTTTGGAGCTACAATTCCCATCATCCCTAGCTAACAGGACCAGTGGTCAGGAATGATGGGAATTGTAGTCTCAAAACATTTGGAGGGCCGGAGTTTGCCTATCCCTGCGTTAGAGTGACAGCACCTGAAATTTGGAACTCCCTGTCTATTGACATTAGGCTGGCAATATCATTGTCCTCTTTTATATGCTTGCTGAAAACTGTTCTGTTTATGGCAGGCCTATCCAAACATATGATTTGGTTGTAACTGGTCTTAAATTAGTTGTAGATGTACAATCCTACAATTCTATGATTCTCTTGTTTTAAGATATTTATAACAATTTTAAATGTTTTAAATACAGAGGTACCTCGGGTTAAGTACTTAATTTGTTCCAGAGGTCCGTTCTTAACCTGAAACTGTTCTTAACCTGAAGCACCACTTTAGCTAATGGGGCCTACCGCTGCTGCCGCGCCGCCGGAGCACAATTTCTGTTCTCATCCTGAAGCAAAGTTCTTAACCTGAGGTAATATTTATGGGTTAGCAGAGTCTGTAACCTGAAGCGTATGTAACCTGAAGCGTATGTAACCCGAGATACCACTGTATATATTTATTTATTTTTTAATTACAGGTGTCTCTGCTGCCCTGGTAGGAAGAATGGGCTATAAATCAGCCAGTCAATCAATCAATCAATCAATCAATCAATCAATCAAAATAACTTAAAGCGGCAGCCAGACTGAGATAGGTTTATTAAGACACTTTAGTGTTCAACATAACAGTTTCCTGTTTCTCTTCCCAAACATGCTACTGAGGAAGGAAGAAACTTAAAGCTTTTAACTTAAATTGTTTGGTCAGTTACTCATGTATGTGTTATAAATCAGGTATTTGACAGTATCATTCTAGAATCCAGTTCCTTCTTACCCTGTTGTCTAGTTCCTTGCATGACTGAATCGTGAAGAAATCTTTACGTGCAAAACTGTTTGCAACAAATCTCATTCCATATCAAATGCATTTCTTATGGTTTGTGTGCAGACAACTTCAGGATGGCAAAAACTGTGCTTGGAGTAAAGAGTTAATGCACTCCTGAGATAGGGTTTTTCTGATCTTTCCTAAAATGCTTCTGTTAAATTGAAAGATTATAAGGATGCTGATAAACCACACTTGCTCTTTATTTTGAAGCCTCATCTTAGTCATTATAACCATTTGCCTGGCTGATGCTATTGGAGGAACCAAGCTAAAATTAACCCAAACTCTTTTTTTTTTTTGCGGTCCTTAATTAGCCAGCTTTACAAAATCTTTTTAACTAGCTCTCTTGAAGCCAAACATAATTTAGAATGGAATATATAAAAATGAGAACCCTGAGATGGAAATTTTAGTGAATCTGCATTACAGGCTTCAGATAAAGAAAGAAGAAGAAATGTGTGTGTGTCCAAATATATATTTGAATAGGAAGCATAAAATCCAAATGGCACCTCTCTGACATTCATTTTTGTAAAATGATATGCAAGGATATGGATGGAAGTTGAAGGTGGTACAGTGGTACCCAACCCTGGTAGTTTGTCTCCTGAAGCAACTCTGGCAGCAGGCGCACTATACCTTTAAAAGCGTACCCCAAGCTACATACTTGCTCCAAGAGCAGGCCGCCTCCCATAGGGAGGTGTCTCAGTCTTATCTGGATTGAGCTTCAGTTTGTTGGCTCTCATCCAGTCCATTACCGAGGCAAGACACTGGTCCAGCACGTCCACTGCCTCACCTGTCGATGTAAAGGAGAGATAGAGCTGAGTGTCATCAGCATATTGCTGACAATGTACTCCAAAACTCTATAGACGATCCCACTTGGTGGTTCCATGTAGAAGTTAAAAACTGCAGGGGAGATAAAAATGGAACCCTGAGGAACCCCATGTTAAAGGCTCCATGGGGCGGAGGAGTGCTCCTCAAGCACCCCCTTCTCGAAATGACCATCCAATCAGGACCAGAATCACCACAAAACATCACCACCCACCCCCAACTCGGATAGAGGCTCCAGAGGGATACTATGGTCAAGGGAAGGTCAAGGAGAATTAATAGGGACACATTTCCCTCTCACTTCTTCCGACAGAGGTGACCAAAGCAGTTTTTGTGCCCAAACCAGGAGAAATTCAATTAGGTACACATTTAAAGCCAAATCTATCAAAATTCCACTTTCCAAAATGATGTGAACCGACAAACAGCCATCCTTCAAAATTCACATTTTTACTCGAACTTTGTGATGCAGTTCTCCAACCCAACACTGTTTACAAAAATGTGTGTATTAGGGGGAAGTGTGCATAAAAAGGAAGATATTAATGAAAATAGCATACACAAGTGCATTATATTAGGGGAAATTGCTTGTACTGTAGTCCATTAAACTGCATATACAAATGTGTTTTCTAGGAGAAATTTGCACTAAAATGCTGGTGAATTTTCATATGGCTTTAAAGGGGGGGGGATCAGAAATTGTTGCCAGATGTGGAGAACTGAATTTAAGATTGGAAAAATGGAGGCAACTGAAATGGACAGATCCTTCCTTCTGCACTTGTAGTACAAATTTGCATAAGGTGCATAAAAGGATTGTCTGGTTTTATGGCTCACTAGCAGTAATGGGACACATACCCCAGATGTCAGTGTCAGTCACACTGCTTCCTGCCTTGAAAGAAGTTCCTTTCCAGCCATCTACGTTGCATAATTTCTTTAAACGGTTACTTTCTCTTACAGCATCCAGCGAGAGATTACAGACTTTACGGAGCTGTAAAAATGTGCATGGTTAATTTAAATTCATGTTGCCGGCTTCTAGGGTCGGAGTCTATGAAAATGTACATAGAGGAAGCAGTCTGGTGATTGTTTCAATCTTGTTTTGCATTATCTCTCAAAAATTGCAAGACTAGATTCGGCTAGAATGGATTCTGGGGTGGGGTGGGATTGTCCCGTGGTATCACTAAAGCACCCTCACATCCATTCCATTGAAATACATATCCCGCTTGGAGCATACTTTTGTCCTGTCTTCATAAGAATAAAGTGAAAAAAGGAACAATTTTACCAGGTATTTTCAGTGTTAAGGGGTAGGAGAAGAAATTCTGATCAGCTTGCATAATATTCGCTTGCTCTAGGGATGCTTAGCATTTTTATTATATACCTTTTCTGTAGCTGTACTGAGAAACAGGGCAGAGCAAAAATGCCCCCTGCCCCCTCTCAAATCTCCCTGCATAATAATTTCAGAAATATGACATGGTGCATACATTTTTAACATGCGTAACCCATCCTGGAGTTCCATTATAACTGCAGTGTAGTATCTCCCTGGCCGTGTCCAACTGCTGCTATAACATTCTGACCTTAACTTAAAGCAGAGATAGGGAGCCTGTGGTCCTCTCATTGGACTCCACCTCCCATCAGCCCCAGCTAACATGGCCAATGGGCAGGGATGGTGGGAAAGCCACAGCTTCCTTATCCCCGACTTGTTGTGGTCTTCTACTGTAGTGGGACATCTCCTTCCAAACCAACACTTTCAGATAGCAGGGAAGCTAGGCCAGTCTGATTCAGTGCCATCATTACTGAGATGCATAAACATAAAGAGCACATCTCAAACCAAGGCTGATGAGATCATGTTGTGGCGAAACATGATTTATAAACTGCGTAAATAAATGCTTAGTGTTTGAAAGTCTAAATAGGCTTGCCTACATCAACCAGAGGGACGCAGGTGGCGCTGTGGGTTAAACCACAGAGCCTAGGACTTGCTGATCAGAAGGTCGGCGGTTCGAATCCCTGCCACGGGGTGAGCTCCCGTTGCTCGGTCCCTGCTCCTGCCAATCTAGCAGTTCTAAAGCATGAAGTGCAGGTAGATAAATAGGTACCGCTCCGGCAGGAAGGTAAATGGCGTTTCCGTGCGCTGCTCTGGTTTGCCAGAAGCGGCTTAGTCATGCTGGCCACATGACCCGGAAGCTGAACGCCAGCTCCCTTGGCCAATAAAGCGAGATGAGCGCCACAACCCCAGAGTCGGTCATGACTGGACCTAATGGTCAGGGGTCCCTTTACCTTTACATCAACCAGAAAAGGCTTTTGTTGGTTTTAAAGGTATTGATAGCATTTGGTTGGATTCTGCCATTTGTTAACATGATAAAAATGTGCCGTGTTCATTTCATTGCCCTACAGCATTTTTATCCTATATCTAGCCAACCATCCATCTATTTATCTATCTAGTATCACTGTAGGGGCTAACCTGTGGTCCTCCAGATGCTGAACTATATTGCTGATCCGCCCTAGCCAGCAGTAGGCAGGATGCTTGGAATAGTATTTTAGCAATATCTTTAGGCAAGCCTAAGAAAAATAACACCATAACTGTTCAACTGGCTGTTAACATACCCCATCATAGATTTTTATAAAACACCCAGTTGCATCATTCCTCCAAGAGGGCTGCTGTAAACAGAATAACGAACGATTGTCAAAACAGTGTGGCTTAAGACCTCCCTTTGTCCAGTCTTAATTTCTCGGCGCCACTGTCTGTTTAATTCTTGCAGCTTGCTATACCGCACAATGATGAGTGGACCCGATTTGCCCGGACTCTGGTGGAAATCCGTGCCAACAGAGCAGACAGCGAAGAAGAAGGAACCATGGAGATCTCTGCCTAGAAGAGAGAAAGGTGTCCTTTCCTTTGTAGCCACCTGCCCTCTGTTGATTGCAGTCATGTTCCGTGTCAAGTCAGTATTGTTGTGGCTTTCCATGCCAGTGTTGCTGCCAGCATTCCCCAGGGTTCCGATTTCTCCATATTAATCGTGTTGTGCTTCAAGCCGTCTGAAAATATCCAGAGCGTTTTCATGCTTCATATTTCTTTTTGAGAAGTTTACGAATGAGAGGACAAATCAAGCCCAAGCGGGTTCAGTTGTTGCCTTTTAAATCCTTTAGTAGCTGCAGTAACTAGCTAGGAACTCCTGAATAAACTTGGGCTCACGCGCGTTTCTGGCACAGTCCTATTAAATCCATATGAAGTCAGATATGATTGGGTACAGATGTGGTGCGCTTCGCAACATGGGACTGGGCCAGAGACTTTTAGATGTGGTGTTTCACATGGTGACTTACATTATGAATGGATGTACTATACGAACATTGCTGCTCCTTATTTATTGCGGTGTGCTGCATGGAACATATTTATTTGAAAGCATTAAAATAAACGATCCCAAAGCATGTGCATAACGAGCAAACTGCATTGTCTCTGCATGCCTGTTGGGGTTATGTCGAGTCCCAAACAACTATTACTGGATGTCACATTTTACTAAAATGAAATCTGTAAAAGGGTTTGGTTGAATAAACAGAACTTTCTAAAATCGCCTATTAATCCTAGATACTTTAGCAATATTTCATGTGCAGTTGGTCCCCGGCACTCATTGCAGGATACCACTAATGGTCTGAATGAGGAAGTGTTGTTTCAGAAGTAGACAGAGGCAATGGCAGTAAAATGTATCAGAGCTGTTCTGTAGCCACATTTTGTTGGTTTTCTTCTTGATAAAATTATTTCCGTTACTGGTCAGTCAGAGAATTGTAACTTCTGGGGCAGAAACATTGATTAGATGAACAGGGTTTTGTTTTTCTTGGAGTGGTAAGAGTCAATATTACTTGTTCAGATTTGCACCGGTAATACAAATGCACAACCTTAATTAATCTTACCGGCGAGATTTCTGTGGGCCATTCTGATGCTTCACATGTATAGACCCATGTGTAAATTTAAGCTCTGAGCTTCTGCAGCTTCCCAGGCACATGGGCCAATTTTCCACTGTTAGCGCTCAAATTACTGCAGAATCTGTCTGTGCACTTACACGAGGTCTGACATTACTTCCTCTGTTCAGCTGCATTGGGAGGGCTTTGGAGTCCTGCCTGCCCATCCCGCTTCCATCAGTCCCACCCACCATGGTCAATGGTCAGGGATGGTGAAGAGCTACAAGTTTCCCATCCCTACATTAGTATCCAAATTGGACATACCTTCCTAGTCCACTGTTAAATGATCCAAAATAAGTGTCTTTTGTCAATGGAATGGGACTGGCAGTGTCTCAAGGTGAGGGTTGTTTGGATACTGGTTAAGCTCCACGTCAGCATCTTTCATCCTAACCTGCTCAAAATGATGCAGAGGACCAGTTTGGTCCAGATACTTGGCTTTACAGAGAAAGGCAAAGCAAAAAAAGCAAAACTTCACATTTTGGTCCTATTGTTCACAATTCCATTTTTTTCTCTCTGCAGCCACGCATCTGCCAACTGGCACCATCCGTTTTGTCCCCGGACTTTGCCAAAATATAGTTGTTGGATTTAGCGCTCTGTATTTCCTGCAAAGTTGCAGCGCTGCCTCTTAGGCGGCAAGTAGGACTACTTTCTAAAGTACACACAGAGAGTGGTTAAAAAAGCACAATTTGTTCAAGTGCTGTTTCTGGGTTATTTGCTGTGTTTAACTTCCCCAGGGAGTTCCATAATGAAAGTATCTTGAGGTTTACTTATTTCCAAACCAGCCAGTAATTTATTATGTATAATCATTAGATTTAAAATATGTCCTTTAGCGTAAGCAGCACAGCTAAACGGCTCAAGTGACAAAACGATGCTTCCATTTCCAAAGTGCTTTTTACGCTGCTCGTTTTCCACAGTGCAGAGCCTAATCAGAACCAACGAGCCAAATGCACAGCCACACCAACTGGGCTGTGCTCATCGGACGCGTCCAAGGAACCAACGTGGCAAAAAGGTCGTCCTTGGTGGCACATTCAGGGCACTCTTGCCCTGAAGTCTTGGTGCAGTTAAAGTGATGGCTGCTCTTATCAATAGCGCTGCAGTCCTTGCCCTATCCCTATTATAGCTGACTGGCTGAGGTTAAGACAACAGGATCTTGCTTGTTAAATTTGTGGCAGAATTTGAGGTTTGAACAAGGTGGGTCGGGGATTCAGCATTCAGCTCAAATTCTCAGCCAGGACACAACTACAGTACCCATACAAGGCACAGCAAGGCTTTATAAATTCACAGCCTGGCCTTCTTTTCATGAAGAAGTCAAGTTGGCAAAGTCCCATCTAAGCCTGCTCCCAGCCAATGCTTAGGCACCTTCTATTTGAACTTTTAAATGGCTGCTGAAAACTTTTTTGTTCTGCCAGGCTTATGCAGGCAATTAAGAATAGGTATTAGTAGTACCAGATTTTAATTTTTATGTGTGTTTTTAAGTATATATAGATATTATTCTAAAACATTTTGATATTTCTTATAATAGTTACCAGTGTATAAATATTTTTCTTAAAATAAATGCACGGAGTTCGGTTCTGCTGCAAACACCCAAAGCTTGTTTAATGAAGGCCCTTGCTCTTAATTGAGACGTAGAACTTTAACCAATCAGTTCTATTAAATCAATAAAAATGGCAGTATTCCGATTTTACGTTTTAAGTAATAATTTAGGGAGAATTTGATCCAGTTGGTGGCTTTAGTTAACGCTTTAAAAAGATCCAAGGCAAACTTTATTACTATTAAAAACCAAAGCCTACATCCATTTTATAAAAATGGGACGAGCTTTTAAAAAGCTACCGGTGGTCTCAGCATGGGAAAACAGGCCATGTGGTGGCATCCGTGACAGATGGCTTGCACTGCGAAGCCTTTCTAGGCACATGTTGCTTTTAAAAGCAAGAAAAGAGTTCAGCCCTCAATGCCTTATCCTCTCTCAGCCCCCTTAACGAAGTACAGCTCCCATAATTCTTTGCAGGAAGCTGTGACTGTTTTAAAGTGGTGTCATGGCGCTTTCAGTTGATGGCCTTTATGTGGCCTTAATGTTGGTCTCAGTTTCCCACTAAACTCTGCAAGGCAGCCCCACGCGCCACCCCCTCCAAAAGAAGGCAAAATATTTAATCTGGTTGTTGTTGTTATTATTGTATTTTTGTTTTTTTAAAAATCTGTTTTAATTCATCAAAATTATTCAGAATTTCCACACAAATATTTTTCAATTACAAGCTGGCAGTTAAGGCAGATACCATTGCATGGATTTTTCTATTGCATTTATTTAAACAAGCAGCAGGTTACTCTAAGTGCACCAACACAAAAAACAAGAATCCAAATATCAGCAGGGCCTGGTGTGACCCCCTTGGGCACAGCCTCCATTAGTGTCGACGAAAGCTGTGCTGGAGCCCTGAGCCAAATAGCACTGAAGAATATATAGCTACGCCTCTCGATGGCTCGTGCCTTTTGGTGTTGAATTTTCATCTCATGTGGTACGATGCTGTTCCATAAAGTGCAGAGACTATGGAAAAAATTACATTTCTCTCCCCACCCCCAACCCCACAAGCCTTCTGATACCAGGAACAGAATATAATTGCTAAATGCTCGTCGATGTGGTTTCAGTTAGAAAAACATGTTCCCCATAAAACCCTCCTAATACAATCCAGGAATGCATCTTGTGCGTGTAGTACTCATGTAAAATACAGTCACTCTTGGCAAGAGTCAGGTACCGCTCGTATCGACACCTTTCGAATCCTCCGGTACGGATGCAAATGGAATGTGTCCCCAATTCTTAGACGCACTGTCTAAATTGTTCTGCGTTAAGCACCATGATCTCTGTTGAATAGCCAACATGCAGCCATGACGACAGGACAGCCCTCCCCGAAACACACCACCCTCCCCAACCAGAAGAGCAGTTGCATACAAATGTCTTTCCCCAAATGAGCCCAAGTACATTCACAATCCCAGGTATGTGCAAGAAAGAACAAAAATGCATTCATGGACCCAAACCGATAAGACTACTCTAGCAAGAATTTCACAGTGATCTGATAAAGGAAGCGCAGAGACCAATGATTCACACTTAAAAGATGGGGAGCAGGTGGGAAGAAAGACTTGCAGATCAGGTGGTGCTGGGTTGAGACCGGAAAGCTAAAGGAATGAAGTATTAAGACTGATCAGATGAATGGCTCTTTCCCAACATTCTGTAAAAGTAAGTTGCTGCCTTGTGATCAGACAGGCGCTGCCTTTGAGGTAGGTGGTGAAGACCTAAATCGAGGTAAGTAAAGTCCAAATTTGTTTTCAATTCCCGCAAAAGTGGCAACGGCCAACTTGTAGCCCCCTACGTGGTCGGGGTTCGGTGCAGGTAGGGTGATCCTAGTTTTCAGAACGGCTTCCGATCCAGCTGGCTTCCTGAAATACATATTTTATCAAGTGTGATTATGCAGCCTTCCAACCTAAAAGTAAAGTTCTTTCCAGAGAAAAAGAGCCCACAAGAGCTTGCCTGGGACAAAATGCTATTTGGTTCCGCCTCTCTCCAAACTCCCTCCCATCCGTGGCTATTCCTCCTGGTCATTGGGAACATCAGCACTCAACCTTATGGAAGAGTTGGTACCTGGGGCTGGGGAAGGACCATAGCTCAGTGGTAGTTCATCTGCTTTTTATGCAGAAGGTCCCCAGTTCCATCCCCAGCTACTCCAGGTAAAGCGATGCCCTGACTGAAACCAGGCAGACAGTACTGAGCTAAATGGGAAGCTTCTTATAATCTTCTTTTTCCTCTTTTGTACCGATTTCTTATGCAATCCTTTCAGACAGCAAGCCACCATTTTTTGAAACTTTAGTTCGCTGACTAAGATGCTCTTTGACTACAGTTCCCATCATCCCTGGCCACTGGTCTTGCTGGCTGGGGCTGACGGAAGGTGGAGCCCAACAGCATCTGGGGTAGAGAATGTTTTACATACCTGTATAAAAATAAAGTGCTATATTCTCCAGCAGCTGCCTATAAAGCAGCACAGTAGGAGCACGTTAAAAATTACTTTGAGACTCACCCAGCAATCTGTTCAGTGCAAAATCTGTTTTGAGTGTCGGCAGAAGAGGCGAAAACATGGAAACTTAAGGTGACATGATGCACCAGTGATGCAAGTCTTAACACTAGTGCTGATGAGACTTCTCAATCTCATCAACAGCATTGCAGTATTAACAGCATGTCAACACTACTGTACTCTACCATGCCAAAGGTTTCTAATGATTTTATTATTATTATTATTGGCAGATGGAAAAATGAAAGTTTTTCTTCCGTATCGTTCACTAATGGGTTTTCCCCCTTCCCCCCTTAATTCTTCTCTCTCTATTTTCTTTTTTTCTTCCTTGTTTTTCGGCTTTTGTTTTTCTGCTTTCTCCAATTTCTTTGGAGTCCTATGTCTGGGGTCTTTATTAGAGTTCATAGATTATATACTCATAGGGGTAGTAGAGGGTTGATGGAGGACCCTGGGTAATGACCAGGAAAATGCTGGCCCCCCAGGATATGAGGCTGGGAGGAGAAAGGAGAGATCCCAGGCGGGAGCTGGGAGGAGCTACTGTCATCTGTGGGTGGTAAAGACCAGGAACTACTTTTAAGAGAGAACTTTGTTTGGAAATCAATAAAACTATGTTGTTTGGTTTTGTTTTTAAAGAAAGGACTTCATATTTCACTTCCATCAATTTGTATCTTCTGTAGTTGTAATTTTATTGTATTATGGGAAAATCTTAATAAAAAGTCTTTTTAAAAAACCCTACTGCACTCTGTGAATGGATCTTCCCTTTGCTATTTAACTACTCGTGTTCCTCTTCCGGTCTGCCCTCATGTACATGACAAGCACTGGTGTTAAAAAGTGTATCTCCCCTGAGCTTTAGTTGACCCTTAATTCATAAAGAAAATCTGGAGCTCTTTATGACTAACTCCTATAAAGAGAGCCAAGGTGGTCAACCCAACATACTTACGTTCCTCCAAAATCAATGTAGAACCATCTCTGCAGAAGCTCGTAGGTCACTAGGGTTACTCCAAACTGAGGAGACGACCGAAATACACGAGCTGAGGGGAGGAAACCACACCATTATTAGCCACATTAATGCATCAGGTTAACATGCATCCTTCCTTGTTAAAATGAGTGTTTGCAAAGGCTACCTGCAGCTCCTTTCCAAAATGCCCTGGGGCCTTCCTCTCGCAGGATCTTCCCGAAACAGTCAATCACGCCGCTGTAGGTCGTTTGTCCTGCACGGGCTGCCACCTGTAACCTCGTCTTGATCACATCCGCAGGCGTCACTAAGGAAGCGGCAGGCATTCCTGGAGAAAGGGAAAGCAGGTTAGAAAGGAAACCAGAGATGGGTGAGCTGGCCTGTTAAGACCCTGGGAGGCTGCCTTATGTTCCATCTAGCTCAGTATGGTCTGTGCTGACTGGCTTACTAGCAGTACATGTGAAAAGTATCTAGGGGTCAACAGTGTGATGCAGCAGCAAAAAAGGTTAATGCCATTCTAGGCTGCATCAACAGAAGTATAGTGTCCAGATCAAGGGAGGTCACAGTACTCTCCCTATCGGGGGCATGGGGGGGCGCTGTGGTCTAAACCACTGAGCCTTGGGCTTGCCGATCAAAAGGTTGCGGTTTGAATCCCTGCGATGGGGTGAGCTCCCGTTCCTCGGTCCCAGCTCCTGCCAACCTAGCAGCTCGAAAGCACGCCAAAAAGTGCAAGTAGATAAATAGGTACTGCTCTAGCAGGAAGGTAAACGGCGTTTCCATGCGCTGTTCTGGTTTTGCCAGAAGTGGCTTAGTCATGCTGGCCACATGACCTGGAAAAACTGTCTGCCGACAAACTCCGACTCCCTCGGCCTGTAAAGCGAGATGAGTGCCGCGACCCCAGAGTCATTCGCGACTGGACTTAACTGTCAGGGGTCCTTTTACCTTTACCTATTCTGCCTTTGTCAGACCACATCTGGAAAACTGTGTCCAATTCTGGGCACCACAATTTAAGGATGTTGACAAGCTGGAATGTGTGCAGAGGAGGGCAACCAAGATGATCAAGGGTCTGCATACCAAGCCTTATGAGGAATGGTTGAAGGAGCCAGGTATGATGAGCCTGGAAAAGAGGAGACTGAAAGGAGATAAGGTAGCCATCTTCAAATATCTCAAGGGCTGTCACATGGAAGATGCAGCAAGCTTCTTTTCTCCTGCTCTGGAGGAGAGGATCTGAACCAATGGCTTCAAGTTACAAGAAAGGAGTTTCCAACTAGACATACAGAAAAACTTTCTGACACTAAGAGCTGTTTGACAGTGGAACAGTCTCCCTCAGGGGGCTGTGGACTCTCCTTCCTTGTAGATTTTTAAGCAGAGGTTGGCTGGCTATCTGTCATGGATGCTTTATTTTTCTTTTTAAGTTGAGAGGCAAACAGAAGTCTTCAATAAAATGTCTAAAGCTTGCAGAGGGTCTTGAGTTCACTTTGGGGAGGTAAAAGTCAGCTCCCTTGTAGTTTCCAGCATTTGCCCCTATGTGCAGAAGACTGGAAATTTTTGCACTTTTTTGACTTCAGGGCTACATCCTGTGAGAAGTCTTGTTAAACTCAAAACAGGCAGACAGGTACAAGTTGTGCACAATGCGCCAAAATAAAATAAAAACCCCAAACCCCAACTCAATCATGTTCCATATTTTCCTTTGGGCATATGCACATTTTTCAGTGCATAATTTCTTCAGCAAAGTCTTGTTGGAAGATTTATGCTGGCAGATAAACAACAGAAAGCAACAAATACCGAATTATCAGCAGAGAAGGGGCCACAATCCTGAAACATGCTCTCTCCACGAAGTCAAAAGGGGCATCTTGAATGATTTTAGGCCTTGAACCAGCAGTTTTTCAAACTCAGTCTAATGAAATAATCCGTATTTAGATTCAAAGAAAAACAAGGGGGAGGACAAAAATAAAGCAAGACTGTATTCAAAAACAGTGTCTCTTCTTATTTTATTACTTTTCCATTTTGCATCAGTTCCAAACCAGCTTGGTCAGATGTAGATGCATAAATCTCCTTTGCTTTTGCTTTTTTTTCATCTTCTTCTTCCCTCTAAAGCTTAATAATTCTGTAACAGTTTTTGTCCAAACCAATGTGGTTTGGCTCCAGAACGCCATCTCACTTTTTTTTTTAGTAGACTCCTTTGAAAGAGATGTAAAAGTGTGTGTTTATCACCAAAATAAGTACTGCTCCTCCTCTCTCAAAACCCATTAAGAAAGAAAGGAAAACACACTGTGCGAACATTCACATTTGAACATTTGGCAGAAGGTGGCTTTCTCTTAACATGGTCAGTGCTTCCCTTCAACTAGTCCACGAGTCATCCATTTCACCTCCTGCTTATGATACACAGAAGCTGGACTTTCACTCTTTAAAAATTAGCTGACTCTTGCAAAGACAGCAGCCATGCAGGCTGAAGCCCTGTCCCCGCTGTGGAGGTGGTATTTCACAGGAACGATGCTGCCATGTGAGCCTGGTCTGGCCACAAACCAGCCAGTAGTCTTGCATGCTTCCAAGGTACTCCCCCTTGGGGACATCAGCAAGTGTGAACTAGCCCTGAGCTTTGTGGTACAATTCCCAAATAGATTCCATCTTATGCAAATTTTTGGAATGCAACTATCTGCAAGGCTTTGAAAACGACATGCCAGGACTCTTCAGAAACGTCTTTTAATTGCAAAAGTCCAGGCACCCTTGGCTGAATTAAATAGTCTAACGTAGGTTGCAAAGCAGGCATCGTACAGTTGAGTAAAAACTCATGCCGCCCTGGGCACCTCTGGGAAGAAGGGCAGGATATCAACTGAATTAATACTAACAACAATAATGACACGATCCAGAAACACTTTGGTATAGGAACCGAGAGACTGCTGTTTGTGGCAAGGAGGTTAACAGGTGAGAAAGAAGCAAAGATGAGTTTGGAAAATTTTGGACAGTTGCCCATTTGCTCCTGAAATGTGACGTTCAACTTAGGGGTGTGTGGCACTGCTTTGCGGGGGAGGGGGGGTTCCAGTCCTACTTGGATGGTAGTTTCCAGAGGGTGATGCTTTGGGAGTGTTCTTTGGCCCTGTGGAGCCTAAATGTGGGGTTCCTCAGGGTTCGATTGTATCCCCCATGCCGTTTAATGAAACCACTGAGTGGGGTCATCTGGGGTTTTGGAGTACATTGTTGGAAATATGCTGATGACACACAGCTCTATTCATTTACATCTGGACCTCTGAGGTGACAATGGTCTTGACTCAGTCAAGAAATTCCAGGTGAGTGCTATCCCTGGACAGACTTGGATGGGGTTGTGCCAGTCCTCAGCCCTTGAATTCTCCAGATGCTTTGGGCTACAACTCCCATTAACTCCATTCACTCTGCCAATGGCAGAGGATGATGGAAACCTCAGTCCAAAACAAATGGAGGGCATCGTGATAACTACTTGTGGACTGTGCCTCCAACATTAGCCAAGGCTTAGTATGGGGGCCTTGTGAGAAACCTACTTCTGTCCTGAATAACCAAACCTAGTTCCTGTCCTCATTTCCAGAGGAAGAATCTCTTCCCAAAAAGTCTTTGAATGCTCCCAGTCAGGGGAGTGTGATTATTATGTTTCTGCCCATATAAAGTATACGTGATAAAACTTCAGTTCTTCCTATAATCCTTTACTTCCTTTTAGCCCAATAATATCACCCTTGCTTTCGCTAGTACCTGCCACTCATTCCCACCCTCCCCAGTCCTATACTGCCCGATAAGAGAGTCAAGTCACTGCCCTGAATACTAATCAGCTAATGGAAGATAACCTGAAATGGAAATATAATAATAATAATAAAAAATACAAGATAGGGTCCACATTACTGTGCATTTTCTAACCCTATACTGGCAACTACTGATAAAGAGAGGCTACTTCTGTGGCTGAACTGAACTTCAAAGAGACAGTTATCACAGTCTGCAATCGCTTAACAATGGGCAGAGAAGGGAAAAAAATTAGAAAATCTAAGAAATGGCTTGGCTCAACACACTGGCTTAGGTTTCAAGTCTAGATAGGATACAGAGCTCAAAAACTGTTTTGTTCCATTATGTTGGGTTACAATTGACCCGGCTTTAAATCCATAGTCTTCCAACTATTCAGCACAAAGTAATGTACTAACTGAGCAGTTTTTAATAACTGCATCTCTTGTGGATGTTATACCTAGTCATGTATCATAGGAGTAATTAATTATATTACCACCTGATCCCTTATATCCTTTGCTCAATCACTAAAGACTTCTCGGGAGTCACTGTTAGTGGCTCTTCATGGCTTGGATAAATCATGTGTTCAGTATTCTGAGTCCATTTCTGCAGGGTTTCCCACACACCACTTAGACACAACTGTACTCAAGCAGCATACAAACTGTCAAAATAATAATGAATTTAAAAATGAGAATCTGAAAGTCCCAAATCAAAACAAACATCTGCTGTAGAATGGTGCATGCCATCAGCACTGGGTTAGCTGAATACAGACAGCAGACAATCTCTCAAAGGGGTTGGCTGCCTGGAGGTTTCACTGAGAGAGCAGCCTGTTTGATCTCAGAAGTCATGATGAGCTTTGTAGGTCATACATATAACTAGACTATAATGGTGCCCAGGGCTATGGTACAGATAACATGGGCAACATTTACCACAGCTTACTCTTCACAACAGAACAACTCAACAGGGAAATGCACCCAATCTAAATAGGCATTTTCACAAGTGAAGAATCATTTCACAGTATTTGTAATCAGGTGCATTTTACTACTTGACTCGTTCTAAAATCGATTGTAGGCCTTGGCTGGAAGGAAGTACTGAAGAACACAGGAAGAATGTTGCAAGGTCAGAACTAAGGACAGGCCAGTGCAGCATCTAAAAGTGGCCAACCTATGGGATGCAGACAAGCGGGATGTGAGAACGACAGCACTTTTCTGAGAGCAATCCCAGGCAACTGGTATGAAAAGAATACTGCCTCTTGGTATGGGAAGTAGCCGCCATGACCGATAGCCACTGACAGCAGTAATCCTCCAAAAAATGTGTACAACGATCATTTAAAGCCATCCAAGTTGGCAGCTGTCCATCACCGAAGAGGTGGCAGCGAGGTCCACAATTTAACTTTGCACCTTGTCCTGACTCTCCCACCATCTCTGTCCTGAATACCACTAACCATTCACCTTCACCAGGTGACTCCAGGTTCCAGCTTTATGAGAGACAGAGGGGAAATTCTCACTCTCCACCCCATGTTTTATTATATATACCTCTTTCCCGCACCACTTTTTATTTGCCTTTTCTTAAAACAAACAAATAATCATTAAACATTGTACGCCTTTCCTCACAGGAACCCCGTGATAATTTTGGCTGTCCTTTCCCTGCACCTTTTCCAGCTGTACAATATCCTTTTTAAGGTGTGGCGACCAGAACGGCCACACAGGATTCCAAGTGTGGTTTGGATATACTCAAATGCTTAGTCATCAGGGAATGGACTTTCTTGCATTTCCCAAAAACCAAGCATCCGGGTTTGCATACTTAAAGCCTGGACACTCTTTTCTTTTCTTTCTTTTAAAGAACACAGCAGTGAGGAACTGAGACTCAGCATTGAAGTGTGAACATTCACAGTGTGTTCACCAGAGATGTGTGAAATATGGAACAGACGACTGCAGAAGGCTGATAGACAAGGGCTGAGGCTCAGGGGCATGGCATGCAGAAGGCCCGAAGTTGAACCCTGGGCATCTCCATATGTAGGGCTGGGAGAAAACCCTACATATGGAGAAGCTGCTGCCAGTTGGTACAGGCAATACCAGATGGCTCAATGGCCTGACTCAGTAGAAGGCCGCTTCCTATGTTCGTAAGCCATCCTATTTAAAGTCTAAGCATACGCTGATTTCGTGGTCTACGAATCAGCACTTCAGACCTCTCGGTTGTCATCCTCCAAACTAAGCAACAAAGACGCATGTCCATGCAGGCAAATGGCAGAGCCGGGAGTGAACCAACATCTCGGATCCTTTTAGCTACCAACAGAGGAAGTGGATAATCTAGCCATCAGTCGTAAAGAACATTTGGCTGCAAAGAGCATCCGGATATTATATCCTGCCTCTTTATATAGACAGTACATGTTGAGAGCAAAAACATGCCAAGTTGGGAAAGGAAAGGGGGAGAAGAAGGTGAGAGAGGGACCGCTTAGAGCTCTGCTCAGAGTATTCGGCACAGACTGAAGCAGAGCCCAACGCTGAAAGAGCTGAATGCTGGGGTCAACGCCTGTGGTTTCAGGAACGGGAGCAGTTAGCTTTGATACTCTCGCATTTGGAATACAGAAGGCAAAATGCTCAATGCCTGCTTTTTCTGGGCTTTCTGAACTGTGACTCTACACAGGGCCCCTTTAGCTGCTTCTCAGCAGGACAGGGGGGAAAAGCATTTGCTATTTGCCTTTTCATTCCATGCAGAAGAGGCCTGGAGCCAGAGCCATTACATTTCCATTATCTATCATAATAACAGAAGTTCACCTTTTAGATAGATTTATATGCAGGGTTTCAAATATGCTACTTTAAACATATGCTGATTTGAGCCACACTGGAGAGAAAGATTTTTATTTTATTTTATGTATAACTTTTTTAAGAGAGAGCTTTCCCCTCTCTACCCTTTCCAATAGTCAACAAAGTTTATTATGCCAGCCAGCAGCTTCTCTTTTATCATAGTGGCTTGGTCTCCTCCTGTCAGAAGGCATGGATAGATTTGGGGCAGGCCTTCGGAATCTTATATTATTAACATGACATTCAAAAGTCTGCTGATCAAGGAGACATCAAAAGTAAGAATATTCCTTTATGAGCCACTTTTAAGCAACCCCTTTTACGGCCCCCACCCAAATGCCTGAGAAAGAGAGCTCTTCGCATTACCATTTCAACTTTCAAATCTATCACAGACTGACATAACAGAGTCTGAAAATGGAAGACATTCCTAGTGCAGACTGCCTGCAATGCTTGAGTCAGCTGTACGTAACCGGCTAGCAAGGATCTAGCAGTCGGTCACCAGCAGCATATGATGCCCAGACTCCGGCAAACACACCAGCTCCAGCACTTAAGATTCTGGTGACATGACCTATAAAGCAGGACACCAGGCAGCATCTCTCTGTGCATTCACAGTAGCCCCTTCACAGACCTAGTTCTTCACATATCCATCTCAAGCTTTTAAAAAGATGCCCGTGAGCCTTTTGCTGCAAGATCATCATGTGGCAAGGAGTTCCACAAGCTATATTATGTATCATGTGCGGGCACATGCTTCCTTTCACATGGCTTAAACCAGATGCCAATCCATTTTATAAACTCCCATGTTATTCTTTTTTCTTTTCTTTTCCAAATCTGGAGAGAATTGCAAAAGCCTCTATCAGATTTCAGGCACAGCACGTACAGGAGGATACAGTCATCTATGGGTATGTGTGCAAGGAAATCTGAGCCTTAGGAGAAGGAAAGCATTGGGTACGGGGGCTCTGCATACTAAACCTCATGTCATTTAATCTGGTCCTGCTCGTGCAGGGGCAGGCATAACAGCTTTGGAGCAGAGAACATGCTTTGCAATGCATCAGTCCCTGGCACCTTCAGTCAAAAGAAACAGGGAGAAGCTGGTGGACTAGGCCTCTGCTTACAACCCTGGAGAGGCTCTGCCAGGGAGCACCATAGCCTAAGGGTAGCCAATGTGGTGCCCTCCATATGTTTGTTGGACTACAACTCCCATCATCCCTGACCACAGGCCATGCTGGTTGGGGCTAAAGGGAGCAGAAGTCCAATAACATCCGGAGGCACTGGTTCTCCCTGTGCTAGTCCTAAATAATCACCTCTTTGCTCAAAATGCTGCTTCCTCCAGATCACTGTCCAGTCCACCTCCATGGCAATTCCACTACTGAACAAAGTCTGTGTCACAGTTCCTGATCCAACTAGATACAGATTAAACTACTCAAGGGCCCAATCCACTTGCAATCTCCAGGCACCAAAGGGTACAGAACAAGGGTGGGGCACCTTTTCTGGCCAGAGGGCTGGATCTTTATCTCCCCCCACCTGCCCTCCCCTCCAGCAGGCCAAAGCAGAGAGCTAGGTGGGGCTGCTGGGCTGCCAATCACCTGGCATGCTTTCCTCTGAAACCCTGAGTCAAGTGAACCATTGTGTAAGCATTGTAAGCATTATTATGCAGGGATGAGTAACAAGGGCCTGAAAATCATCCAGCTCCTGGTGCTTCTCCTTCAAATGTCCACACATTTGAAGGGGTGGCTGTTTTAAAGCCCCTCGTTTTGAAGCATAGGGGATGTACACAAAGGTCTTCCAACTACATGCATTGGAAGAAGAAACATGTGAGAGGCTGTAGTTGTGCCCCTATCCCTCTGGCAGCAATGCCTTACTGGGCAACTGAGAACTTTGAGCATGATGTCATGCATGAGGTCGAATGTAGGGTGGTTGAGCGTGGCTTCCTAAAAAATGCCCTGGCAGGCCAAATGGAGAAGACTGGCAGGCCATGCCTGGTCCCTAGACCAGAGCTTCACCACCCCTGGTACATGAATGTCCCAAGAAAAAACATTACTTACCAGCTATTGCTCCAGCTAGAAGCAGCGACCAAGGGCTCACCCGCCCATCTTCACCTGCAAAAGCAGATTTCATGTGAGCGTAACAGGGGAAGTAAATGGCAGAGAAGGGGATGTCGCGGAGAAAGCATGCCTTGGCTCCCTAGGACAGGAAAACAGAACAAACAAAGAAAAGCTGCATTATGGACAGAACCACAGCAAGGTAGAGGAAGGGTCGGGAGTTCTGAGAGGCAGGACAACTCTTTTTGCTCTCCCCTCCTCTTTAGAAAAGGAAGAGCAAAGGCCACAACCCAGCGCAGAATTAAGTTGCAGACCACAGAATCCAACCAGCTTCTTAGGCACGCTTGTTTAGAGTAGACGGTGGCTATATTGTTTTGCAGGAGCAGCCAGTGCAGTGGAGCCACCCTCAAGACACCAGCACCACTGTTGCTTACCTGGGTGGCACAAGGTGGGGGGGCAGTGGTGTCTGCACAAGCGCACTGGTGGAAGTGCAGGAGGGGCTCTGCTGGGATGCATGGGCAACCCCAAGCTCACTACTGCTGTACTCACTACCGGTGTGAGTACAGCAGTAGTGAGACAATGGCTTTGTGACACTGCATCAGCTACTCCTGGTTTTCTGCTGGCAATGTAAAAATGCCACCCACTTGTGGAAAGGTATCATAGAATTGCAGAGTTGGAAGGGACCACGAGGGTCATCCAACCCCCTACAATGAAGGAATCTTTTGCCCAACGTAGGACTCGAACCCACAACTTTGAGATGAAGAGTCTCACGCTCTACCGACTGAGCTATCCCAGGTGTTGTGCAAAGTCTCAAAAAAAGTTCTCACACTGTAGATTTAAGGATGTGGCCGACACAAATGCCTACTGGACCAGGTAGGTGCCTTCGCTGAATTTTTTTTAAAAAAACATTTTTTGTTTAGGCAAGTCTATCCAGACAAGCAGATGTTGATGTTTTAGTTTACTGCTGGTTTTAATTGTGGGGTTGTTTTTTTTAACATGTTTTAAATGTTCTGCTTTTACTGGTAATTTTAATATCGTATTGCTTGAAAACCACTTAGAGGTTTTGTTACAATAAGTGGTATATAAATTTTGCTAAATAAGAAGTAATAGAAATGCTTTATGAATGGTCTTTGGCATATAATAAAGTAAAGGTAAAGGTACCCCTGCCCGTACAGGCCAGTCGTGACCGACTCTAGGGTTGCACGCTCATCTCGCTCAAAAGGCCAGGAGACAGCGCCGTCCGAAGACACTTCCGGGTCACGTGGCCAGCGTGACGAAACTGCAGCTGGCGAGGCAGCACCAGTGCCGCACACGGAAACGCCGTTTACCTTCCCGCTATAAAGCGGTACCTATTTATCTACTTGCACTTTGACGTGCTTTCGAACTGCTAGGTGGGCAGGAGATGGGACCAAACGAAGGGAGCTCAGCCCGCTGTGGGGATTCGAACCGCCGACTTTACGATCAGCAAGTCCTAGGCACTGAGGTTTTACCCACAGCGCGACTCGCGTCCCTTGGCTTATAATACTGGACCAAAATAAAAACAATATCCTGAGTACCAGCATACTGGAGGACCTCAGCCCCAGGTTTCAACATCCTATAGCTGACAGGAAGAAAGACTTTGCTTAAGTCCCCTTCATGCAACAAAGCTTGCTGCTTGGAGGGCATGAGCAATAAAGCAAGAAGCGGAAATGGGCAGCACAGCTGCTGAGGCTCCCTGGCACTTGCCCAGATTGTATTCTCAAGATTGTGTAGACAGACTGTAACTGCATAGCAGGCCTTTCACATTTTGCAATAATTCTATTTGTTGTAATGTGTGTTGTTGTTTTTGTTTTTGTTTGTTTGTTTACTGGATTGTCTTTTAAGGTTGTCAGCTTCCTTGCGATTGGTATGGCAAGTAGCACAGAATAGTTTGTGAACAGACAAGCCAGCAAACCAGTCTTGCACAACAGCAAGGGGAAACACAGCTTCCACTTGAACTGGCACAGCCCGAATTGCAGAGACTTGTGGCACTGCGTAAATGGTGCGCGACTGCCTTGAGAACTGCACGAGGGAAAATGCTGACTGCCTGCAACAAACTTAAAAAGTCAGTTGCCATATTGATAACACTTCGCTTTACAGGAGTGTAGTTTGTTTGCATATAGATATATAACCTGATCTTCCTCAGGTGAGAGGAGCTATGGGCAGTTCTTCCATGAGTCCCTGAACAGGTCAGCCTAAAGATGCATCTGCTTGGCATGGAGAAAGTATCTGATTTAATCCCTGGCATCTCCAAGGAGGGCCGGGAGAGATCCCAGTCTGAAATCGAGCCACTGACAGTCAGCAGAGTGGCTGTGGGACCTTCGGGATCATCACCGGCAGGCAGAACAAGCCTTGTTCCCCACACTTTCAAAAACATGAAATCTGTGGTGGCTTTGATTTAGTTTTATACCTTGAACTATAAATGCAGCTTTTGAATCCCCACGACGGGGTGAGCTCCCGTTGCTTGGTCCCTGCTCCTGCCAACCTAGCAGTTCGAAAGCACATCAAAGTGCAAGTAGGTAAATAGGTACCGCTCCGGCTGAAAGGTAAACGGCAGAAGTGGCTTAGTCATGCTGGCCACATGACCCAGAAGCTGTACGCCAGCTCCCTCAGCCAATAAAGCGAGATGAGTGCTGCAACCCCAGAGTCTGCCACGACTGGACCTAATGGTCAGGGGTCCCTTTACCTTTACCTTTATAAATGCAGCTCAGCCACAGGTAGTCAGCCTTTTTACCTTTACTTTCCCCTACGAGAAGCGTAACAGAAAAGACAACTGAAAGCAGGCACACTTGGGATACACAGAATGCAAAGAAACCAAGCTGCACCCAAACTTTTCTCCGGATGACCTATGGGGGTCACGGGGTGAGATTCTAACATGGCAGCCCTGCAATTCGCAGATATTGCAGCATAAGCAACAAGAACCAACGCCCGACCTGGTAGAACATATGTGAACCAAAGTGCAGACACAGCCTTTTAGCGCTTGTTAACTTTGCCTCTACACAGTGCTCGTTCGTTCATGCTAGCAGTGCTCATCCCTTAATACAAAACAAAAGTGAGAACAAAATGTTGCACCATGGACTGCTCCTGTTCAGGATTCCAGCCGGCCATGTCCTTTTCCAGGATATCTGATTCCTTTCCACACACCCCTCCAACAAAATTCTGGGCACACTGAGCACAGTCAGTTTTCAATGTGCTGCTTGGAGGGGTCGTGGTCCCCTCTCTACTTAGGGTTTTTTACCTAAAGATTCTTCATACTTCCCTAAGTCTGCTTATACCCTCTCTTGTGCAGGGGAGGTGCCCTTGTTGCTACATTAAGGATCCACACTCGGATAATGAGTTTAATATTAGTATACAGAATATCAAAGAACTACAGTACTTGTGAAACTGACTCCTATTCATCTTCCCTACCTACCCCTTTATTCTCTTAGCAAACATCTACGGTTGCACTCCTGCAATCATTTGCTACAAGGGTGTAAAGCATGCCTAAGGGGCTCATAAATGCAGCGAGTCGCATTCCTAGAGACAAACACTCTTCCAGGTTCTACCGACTTGGCAGGCAGCCTTGCGATTTGTTGCACTCTCTGGCAGGCAATGCTGGAGATGAGCAAGTATTCTTTCATCTCAAATATTTTCCCCAAAGGGTTGGGGAAAATATGCATTATGCCTTTTGTCACAGGAGAGTTCATTAGTTTTACTTCATTTTCCATGCTGTCACCCAGATGCCTTTTGTTTCAACTGCACTTCAAGATATTGATTAGGATCTTTCAGAGTCCTTCATGCCCGTCTCTCTCTGTCCCACCACAACCTTAAGGTTGACCAGGAACCCCCTCTCAACACCACCCAGGTTTAACATCAAAGGAACACAGGAAGCTATTTCTGGTGCACACTTTCCATGCGGGTTCAGCAGGGTCCTAGCCCAGGGCTGCGGAGCCCGTGGTCCTCCAGATGTGGTTGGATTCCAACTCCCATCAGCCTCAGCTAGTTCAGAGTGTGGTCAGGGATGCTGGGAGTTGTAGCCCAAGAACATCTGGAGGACTACAGATGTTCCCCAGCCCTGTCCTAGCCTGAGCCTCTAGAGCAGTGTTTCCCAAGCTTGGGTCTTCAGCTGTTTTTGGACAATTTCCATCATCCTTGACCACTGATCTTGCTAGCTAGGGTTGATGGGAGTTGTAGTCCAGAAATAGCTGGAGACCCAAGCTTGGGAAACACTGCTATAGAGCATCCCTTTATGCTTGGGCAGGATTTTGGTTAAGATTTAATAGATTTCTGCATATAAAAATTGGTGCATATTGTTCTGCTTTCCAATGACAGAACAGAACTTCAGATAAAGAAATGGCAAATATACGCTTCAGTTTCTTCAGAATCATTAATGGAATTTAAGCGGCACTCTCTTCTCTCTTTTACAGTAATCTCTTTCCAGAGATGGAAATAGCATACTTCTATATATATATAAAAGACCCTCTGGTAATATGCTTTCAGCTTTCAAGGCAGAAAATATCTGTCAAGCTTTGTTCAGCTATGTGTAAACAAAGCTGGATCAAAACTCAGATTCACTTTATTAACCACCACCTTTGGCTCCTTTCCAATATCTCAACAGTTTAAAGTTTCCCCTCGCCAACTCGGTTTTAAAGTCTGGGAAAAGCATGTTTACAGGCAGGCCTCATTTAACTGCAAGTTAATCACCTGCAACCAGCTAATGCCAATTAGGAAGGCTTTAAGGGAGAATGGCCAATGCATCCTGAAAATGCTAAGGAAACAGTTTGCTGCAAAGCAAGTTCTCGTATAGTTTTTCAGTGAAACTTGCTTCCTACTTTTAAGCATGTTCCAGATCGCCAGTCTCACTGTACCTTAGTGATGTGTATGCTGTAGAAACCCCGAAATCAGCTTTAATATTAGTCCTCAGGTAAATTATGATGATCATCTGCCTGAGTTTATTCTGCCAACCAAGACACAGCCCTGCCGGGCATGACATTTTTTGGGTGTTTATTTATTAAGACATTCCCCCAACCTCTTTTACCAGCCAGCTAATTTGACTCCCCACTGCCACATCTTTTCTCTCGGGCCTCTCGGGCCTTTAATACTGGATCGTATCTTAAGAGAACAAACCAATAGGGAAAAAGAGCTATGGGTTGTCGGGAGGTTCGGATAATCAACTCAGAGAAGTCAGAGCTGGGGCAGGTTCTTTAACATGCTAATTCTCGCTTATTCCAGCCTTACCTGAGGTAAAAAAAAAAAGTAGGGGGGGATCTAAATAAACTATTTCTACTACAAGGGGAGGGTAATTATACTCACAAAGGCACCTCTGTGTCAGGGTTGGGCATAAGGAGCCAGAAGGTCTGGGAGACGCAGGCTTAACCTAGTCTCCTGCAGTGAATGCACATTGTCTCGTGTAGGGGGAAAAATGCCAGACTGGGGGGACCTTGCAGAATTCAAGACAACAGTACTGCACCTTGTCTGAGAGGGTTATTTAATGCTTCTGGCACCTGTACTTACCGCCATCCTCTCTTTTCCTACCTTACAGGTTTAGAATTTATTTGGCATGTATAATTGTTATTTTGATCCTATAGCAACAAACAATAGGCAGCATGTCATTTCTTGATCCGTTAGCATTCCTCTTGGGTTTCACGGGCAACTTAACCCTTCCAATTCGGAAGTGCAGCAAGCGTCGTCAAACACGCCCCCCCCCCAAAAAAACCTTTCCTGGAAGCCCCCACCTGCTCTGCCTTCCAAAGCCCCAGGGAAAAGTTGGAGAGACTTCGGCTGACATCTCAGCATGGAAAGGTGAGTTGCTCCAAGTTTAGAGTTTTACGTTATGTCCAAAGCACTTGAGCAAATATTGCTTCCGTAAACCAAAATAACAGTGCTAACAACACTGAATACACAGATATGTGTAACTGAACTAGTTTTACTGAACAATACAAGTATTTTGAAATTATCTTCTCAGCTCATGTCAGGTTTGCTGCCTCAATTCCAAGGAGATGGCACATCCAACTCTAAAAAGTGGTCAAATAGGGGCTCCCACCTGCTCCCACTGAGAATCTCCCAAAGATGCTTCTTTTAGACAGGGAAAGCTCCAGCACAAAACTGTTGAATTTTAATGTATACAGAAGTTCAATCCTACTCATTTGGGCCTGAATGGAGACAATGGTTTCCTGTCCCATTACAGATGCTAATTTGCCCAGCATTGCTGAGATACGCTGTGTTGTCATCAAAAGTGGGGAGGGGCAGTGACACTTACCTAACCTCTTGGCACCATCATGTAGCTTACTGGGAAGGAAAGGGGCAGGAAAGTGGGGGAGGTCAAGTGCAGTTCAAACGCACTGGCAGGAGCACCGGATTGGCTCCAACGGGGCAGACATGCCGTGTTGACCTCCCCGCTGCCTCATCCCTCCCGTTCCAGTAAACTGCAATAACACCAGAGTCAGGAAGCCAACTAAGCTCCTCTGTTCCCTCTCCCTTCCAGAAGCTCCTGGTGATCTCCTCACATACCCATTTTCCATACATTCAAGCTTTAACTGAATTGCCACTTAATTCCAGCTTCTCCATTTTTTCCTTTACTCCCCTGTGATTAGATACCTTGCAACTGAGGATTACACTTCATGCATTTGATAGAGTGGGCTCCAGTCTATCAAAACACACAATTTATTAGACTTTAAGACCAATTTATTCGTCCATCTCAGCACCTAATTTATTAGTCTCCTTTACGCGGCAACAGACTAACACGGCTACCCCACCGGAGCTTGCTTTAAAGTTTCTGAGAAAAAATTAAAATGAATTAAAATAACTTGGATAATTGGAGGAAAGTACAAAGGACCAAAGCTATTCAGAAAGCTGAATAAAAAGGTGTTAAAACAGGAAAAGTGACCCCATCTAATAGCTATTCATCTAACAGGAACACCTATCATAAATAACATGATAAATTAAAAGGTTAACCTTCATGCTAACAAACATGTTCTTGTTAAATTACTAAACAAAAAATCCTAAAAATGTTGGAAAGTGCTTAATGTATTAATTTTAAAAATAAATAATAACACTAACAATAGGGAGTTATATTTTACTTCTGCATGCATGCCATTCTGTTCCATGGTATATAATTCAAATCACAACAAATGCAATTCAAATGGCATTTTTTTAAAAGGTTGGTGGTTAAAAGTGGGCAGAGGAGGTAATATACAGTATTATAACAAATAAACTTTGTCCATGAGAAGAGGTAAGTATTACAAACATTGTGATACACATTCTAACTAAGAATTATAATCTGGAAGTGAGTCACAAAAGAAATAATAATAATAATAATAATTATAATAATAATAATTTACCCACCCTTCACCCCAAGGTCCCAGGTGGGGCTAGAACAATTAAAAGGTAAAGTTGCAAACAGTTTAAATGTAATCTACTTTCCTGTAAATCTATTTTGGCACAAATACGAAAAGCTGATGAAGGTGCACAATTACACAGAGAAATATACAGCTTTTAGCTGCTCTGGTTTCATTTCTATTTTGAATTTTTAAAATATTGTTTTTCACTATAAACCTTTAACAAATAATTTGAATGCATAGTTTAATATATGTAAGCTACTTAAGAGTTTTCTTCATGGTTAAGCATTTGTTTATAATTAAAGCTACGATTTTACCTTTTTTTAAAAAAAGTCACAGCCTTGAGAATGTGGAGTATTTAACACATTCCCCTCCCTTCTTATTATATTATTTATTTTCTTACATTTATACTCCACCTTTCTCCTGTCATGGAACCCACAGCAGGTATGGTGGCCTGGAGACAGTATTGATGGCTGAACAGAGAGGATTGGGGGCTGGAATTTGATCCCTACTCCCCACTCCTGAGGCTCCCCGCCCCGCTTTGGACCATACCTTCGGCCTCTCCCTGCCCAAGCAATGCCATAATGCAAATTCAAGGGAAATTATTCCATAGAAAAGACTGCAATAAGACAGCTAGAATGCTAACAAGTCAATGCACACCCCACATTAATTCCCATTTGGCAACCCCCAGAATTCGGCGCTGGGGTGCCCCGCAACCCTTGCACCCCCAGGTAAAGACAGCTCTGGTAGGGCTCTCCAGTCTGAAAAGACACAAAATAGACAGCTCATGCATGCAAATTCCCTCGCTATTGTGGCAACAAGCAATTCCGATAGGCGTGACTGAATAATGAAGCAACATGTACAAGGAATCACTTCAGATCTCCTTCCTTCCTTCTTTTAAAGGCTTCCAAATGTTTAGTATGCACATATACAACAAAGCTGGTATGTAACCACTGTTAACTCTGCTCAGATGTGTTTACGTGGCAAGCCAAAGGGGAATTTATTAGCAGTAGCTATAGCTACTTTTTTGAACGGGTGAGTGTTTCCTTGACTTACCGCTAATGGGAGGGAAAGCATCCACTTGTGGCACTAGCTCTTGTATTGGCAGAGTGGTTTCACCATCACCACACAGGGAAGCAAATAGCTCAGTATGGAGAGCATGAGACTCTTAATTTCATCATGGTGGGTTCGAGCCCCATGCTGGGCTAAAGATTCCTGCATTGCAGGGGTTTCGACAAGATGACCCTCGGGTCCCTTCCAGCTCTACCATTCTATGATTCTATGACATGGCCCACCATGTAAATAAGACACACAACCTTATTCCCCTTAACAATAGGTAGAATTTTAATGTCACACTAGGGCTAAGAAAAGCATGCAACTACAAAAATATCTTTTTTTGGGGGGGGATATGGACAACATTTAACTAGAATGTAGCTATTAGGATGAGTTGTAAGGTATCAAACAATACTGAAGAACAATTCCAGGATCAAGCAAGAAGTAACACACAAATGCATGCAACAGTAGTTCACATGTTTTTCATGAACTGTTTTGTTTTTTTGCTGGCGGGGGGCAACTGGGAGCAGTAAAGCGGTTGGAGGGAAGGGGCCTTCAACTCACTCCCATTCTGCTGCTCTCACAGACTAGTATTGTAGTCTCCCCTCCCCAACAGTATTGTACATGTGTGCTTCTAAGGTCAACACATAAATCTTTGGAGTCCAGAAGATAAAGTTTCCTAATTTCCCCTAATTGCACAGCAACCTGGCTTGGTCAGATTGGCCAGAACTTCCAAGGTATCACAGCAGCTAAGCCAATGGCAGCCACAGAAATGGTGACATCATCAGCCGGGGCTCCCTGGCAAAGATTTAACAAAGGACTACTGTGACACCAGAGCAGATCAACATAGTGTTGCTCAGAGACTAGGTGACTGCTTCTAAATAACAGTGTTTAGAATTGAGACGTATATTGGCTTAAGTCCAAGGAACAGGAGAATGCAGAAACACACGAGGACATTGCTTGATGACGTTCAAGGTCTAGTTGCTGTGCTGATGGGCCCTGAGGTACTCTAGAATTAAGACCTTTAAGCCACGTGAGCCTGACAGAAATCTCAAACAAACTTTAGCAGCTTTTGCTACAGGGACTGAGGTTTCTTTCATTGTATTTTTGGGCACCGGCGTTTCTTTGTTTTTGGATACTGTTAAAAAATATGCCACTTTCTAACTCTCAAAAAGAACGAGTTTCAAACAACAGTTTAAATAGCATATTCTCTTCCACTGACAACCAAAATGTATTTACCTTGTAGAGGCCAAAAAATCCCAGGTCCCGCAGTACAGTAAGGGCACTAACGCGTGGACCCGTCGTAATCTCTCCAGCCACTTGCAAGCGGATCTTGACAATTTCCAGTGGGTTTGTGAAAATCACTTGAGATGCTCCAGCCTGGAGTGGGGAAAGGAAAACACATGAGTGGCCCTGTGAACATGTCCTCGCTGTGAAGTACAGAAAGAAAGAACTCTCCAAATGCTGCTGGCACAGGGTCTCCATGTACTTTAGTGGTGCCTTCACAAGGATAGGGGTGAATTGAGGTGATACAGCGACATTGCTTTCTGAACTGCAGT
The DNA here is from genome assembly GCF_964106915.1 of Podarcis gaigeae. NCBI lineage: Eukaryota > Metazoa > Chordata > Lepidosauria > Squamata > Lacertidae > Podarcis > Podarcis gaigeae. Next base: position 28,994,402 of record NC_139688.1, read on the forward strand.
GCAAAATGAACTGATGTTAATTATGCATTTTAATTGCAATTGATTTATGGATTGAAAGCTGCTGGTCTGTTAAACACAATGAGCTAAACAACCCTTAGATAAACATACGCCACTGTAACGTGACCTCCGTACAGCTTTGCTTAAAAAGAAGTCAGTAACATCTAGTTCCATGATTCTGGAAGGCTAGGAGTAGAGTAAAGCTAGCCGTAGACATTTCAAGGCTGAATTATTAACTAAATAGAAGAAATGAAATCTGCCTGGCAGCATCTATCACAGTCTACTAAAGAAGGAAATCTGGCAGAATCTTTCTCTCTCTCCCTGTTTTGGCTCCCGTACAGAAAGTGCTGTGGAACATATGTATTTACAACAACTAATTTCCTCTGCTTTAAAAAAGTTACTGAACTGAAAGTTTGTATATCCTCAAATGGCATCTTACTCAGTTGCTACTAATCTGATGTGAACATCCTTTCTCTATGCAAAAGGCAGTCCTACTTTATTCAACTCGCTCCAGATAGAACTAGAACTCAGGCAGGAAACCAAGAGTTTCTCTAACAACTTGGTAGCTTACTTTCATTTGTTTTATTTAAAAAAACCTTGGGTAATGATGTGGCCATTTGCTTAACGTAGTTAGTCATGAGGAACTGCCAACAGCCCGTTAAAACAACAATACTTAAGCAGACAAAAGTGCATCACTAATAAAGCTAATCCTACGTATGACAACTAGAAAAAGCTTGGAAGATTTGGGATGTAAACCACTCGTCCTGGAAGAAAAAGAAAACAGCCTACCCTCTTCTCCCTCAAACCCAGCCATCTCTGGGAAAGTAAGGCATCAGGTTAGTTCAGCCCCTGAACTGTGATTTCCAGGCTGGACACCTGGGGAAAGCAAGTCTCTGAGGTTGGTATACAAAAGGGGAAAGGATGAGTGCCCTGGGTTGCTGCAGAGCTTGTGTGACTCCTGGACCCAGTGGATCAGTATTTTTTTGGTTTGGTTTTCCTTGCAAATGCATCCCTGCACAGTAGCAAATCCTCAAGCTCTGTCGCGGTGAGCCTGGATATAAGGCACGAAGCCATTCTTCAAAATGTCCCCCAGAGTAATTGAGAGGAAGCAGAAGATGATGGATTGTTTACCTGCCTGTGCCCACTCTTGGCCAGAGGCCACGGAGGGAAGAAAACTAGAAGGGCAACAGAGGGAGCTGGACTCTGATGAAACTCCTGTGTCACACGCAAGTGCCTCTGGAGGTTTCCTGCGCTGGTTTTGCCTGCACTCACACTCCCGGGGCTACACTGCTGTGCTTGCCAACGATAGCAGACAATGTTGTATTAAATGTGCTAGTGTGGGAAGAATGCTGAGAAGTATACTGTATCTGTTCTGCTGTGCCATCCCCATAGCGCATGGGGCCTCGCAGGCATTTTCTCAAAAACACATGGAGGGAATCTGACGCAGATGGATTATGTTAACAAGGCAAGGATGACAGTTTAAGTCTTAAAGCCCTTTGAAATCAATGGTACTACTCGGGGTTATTAGAGGCCAAATCATTAGTTTCTGATCTCCAGCCAAAAACCCAACTCTGAGTCCAGCCTGGGCATTCCTCTAGTATTTTCCACAATTGATATGCGATTAGCCATTTCCTTCTATTTATTTTAATGAGCTGCAACTGTGGATACCATGCCTATATTGAAATAATTAAGATGAGAATGATATTCCTCCCGAATTTTCAGAAACGGGCTGCTAAGCGGCTTTGAAAATCTGCATTATTTTAAAATGCAGGTTTGGCGTGTGAAATACCACCAAGCTTGTTGGAAAGTGGCATCCTTTGCAAGCTGCGTTTAAATAATGAAACAAATGATGGAGGCTCTTAAGTATGCCAGACGGAGAGCAAATTGCGCGAAAGCTCTGGACTGTGGCCCCTTTCCAATGAAAAGTCTGGGAACTCTGCAATCCTACCACAGTGAAAGTGCAGATAGGGGAATGCTTAGTGGGGGATCGTATACTCTGCATGCAAAAGCCCCCAACCCACCCTGTTTTGTCTGTTTGAAATCCTGGAGAGACATTGCCAGTGACTGTGAACAATACTGAGCTAGTATTGTCCATATACCCATTCCCCGGTTAGCAATGTATATCATCTTAATGGAGCCACAAACTGCTGGGTGCTTCTGGTGACAAGGAAAAAGACACCTCTTTGTTACAGCTTTTTCTGAGAGTTAAGACCAGCCCCTGTCTACTCTTCCAGCTGTAAACTGGTGTTTACACCTGCTTTGCACACAGAAGGTCCCAGACACAGCTGGCAGCAAACCCTGTCTGAAGCCCTGCAGAGCTGCTGCCAGCCAGAGTAGACAATACTGAGCTAGATGGACTTAATGCTCTGACTCAGTATAAGGAAGCTTCCGATAATACTATGATCGATATGGGGTGGTATTCACACACGTCTTACTCCACGCAGACACCATGAAGTCAAGGGGCATTCCTTTCAATGGGTCCACTCCGAGTGGGACTAAGCTAAAGCAACTTGTGGCTTTATTTATTTATATTTCGAAGTTTCATTGTTTTGCCTGGCAGTGGCAAAGTATCAAATCTGAACACATTTGCTTAATATATGCAATTTCAGAGTTCACCCCATCACTAAGTTTCACCTAGCTGAGGTCAGCCCATGGCATTCCATCAGTGGCACTGACTCTGTTCATGTGTTTGTGACCAAGCACCATGATGGTGCCTGAGGAGGTATTTTTTTAATTATCGAAAGCAACATGCGCAGTAATGGTGAAGAGGAAACAGTTATAAATATACTCAGCCTCTCTTATTCTACCATGGGTAGGCTGTAGTCTTGGAAGGCTTCCACAACAATTTCACACTGAAGTATGGTACTACCAATGCATTGGCAGGTTTATTTGTTTGTTACCTTTATATCCTACCTTTCCTCCAAAGAGTTCAACATGGGTCCCCCCAAAAAAACTATACAACAACCCTGTGAGGTAGGCTGAGGGACAGTCACTGGTCCAAAATCACTCTGGAGGCATATGCGTGTGAATGCCACAGCCTAACCAACGGTGGTAAATTTGCTTCTGTCAGTGCTGTGCAGTAGTTAGAGCAGGAATTGCACAACTGTGAACCTCCAGGTGTTATGGGACTCCCACTATTCCTACTTATTGGCCATGCTGCCTGAGTTAAAGTCAAGAGTCGCAGGGTCCCCAGCCCAGAGCCAGGATGTTGGGTCTGAGTGCAGGACCTAATCCCTACTCAGCAAGGAAGCTTACTAGGTGGCCCAGGGCAAGCCAAGATCTGCCAGCCCTAACCTACCTCACAGATTGCTGTGAGGCTTCCAAGGAGCTTCTGGAGGAACAGCGGGATCAGAATGTTATACTCGCAAGCAAACAAACAAAAGAAAAGGGGTTTATGTCATGGCAGTCTGCAGGAATTTAAAGCCCTCCTGCGCAGAAACATTGCTGCTTCAGAGACCTCAGCGACATCCCATAAACTACATTATATATGCAAGGATTCGATTAAAAAAAAGTAAAAACAAAAAAGCACTTAAAGTTAAAATATCACTCTGTTTTTAAAATAATAAATATTGCTGGAACGCTTTTATGGAACAGCAAGATGAGGATCAATGTTGAATTGTTTCAGCACTCAAGGACCACACAACACGACAGCCCTAAGTCGCCTCATCCACTCTCTACTGTAGGTTAATATGTATTTTTATGGAAATTTGTTTCTGCACTTTTTCAGTGACAACTCTTGACTTCAAAACAAAACACAAAAACCACAATATCACTAGACACCTCTCGATGGCAGTATAACCTTGTACACACGTGTCTATCATTCTTCTTTTTTCTTTCTTTCTTTCTTTCTTTATCATATTTTCTCTGCACTCCCCAGGAGAAATGGGGAGGGGGTAGGGAATCGGATATTTCTCCTTTGTCTGAAAGAAGAGTATTCCGTCACTTAGGAGGGGGAGGGAAATGTTACCACAATGCTGCTGACCACCTTAATTACCATTTGGGAGGGAAAGAAACTTGATTGTTTGCTTGACCCACCACTCAAAAACAAGTTGAAGGAAGCTCTCAGGTCATTACATGCAACTGAACTAAGAGGAAAGCATGAAATGATAAATGCAACTTCTTCTCCCTTTCTGCTTCTTCTTCCCTTCCCATATCCTGCACCTCAGACTCCAGAGAGGACACGACAAACTTTTGCAAATCATAGAATCATAGAATTCTGGACTTGGAAAGGAAGGGACCCCCTATGAATTGGTTGCAAACACAATGAAGTTCAGGTTTTGAAGAATACCATTTATTTAAGTGCAAGCAACTGCTGCGTTTGCCTTGTTAAAGGGAACTTGTTAAAGGGAACAGCTTGAATGCTGGAGAAAGCCAATTTGTGAGTAAAGGGTTGTACCTGAACATCTTTCAAAAAACAAGGTCGCATGGACTATCAAAAGAATTTAGGAAGAACCCTGCATTCTGTTCCCAAGAATGGAAAGGCAGGAGTATCTGGAGTCCCCAAAGAGGATAATTCTGTTTTTTAAAAGCCCCCTACTTAGTCGCCTTTTGTTCTACACTAAGGAATTCCAAATACTAGGAGATCCAGCCTTTCGATCACTTTGGCTGCTCCTTTCCACTCCACACATTTTCCTGCTTGACAATGTTATTGCCACATATGCACTGCCAAAATAGGGAAAATTTGTCATTAAAGCATGGGGAGTGAGGAATAAGAGAAGTATTTGCACCCCCCCCCAAAAAAAACCAGTACATGTGCTAATTCTTTAATAAGTATTATTTAAGCAGAAATACAATATATCTCACAATAGTAGGGGATGCAGTGATCAGTTGACCTGTGTGTGCCTGCTGTCTTAGTGGAAAACTTTTGATAGGCACCCACAAGGCCCTCCCTGCTCTCTTTTCATGGTTCTTTAAACCAGACGTGGTCCAGAAAGCCCTTCAGATAGAGAAGATGTCTTCAAACAGAGGACTGTCATCTTTAAAGCAGATCACGCGGCTACCCTGTTTTTGAGGGAGGAGCTACAGACCTCTGTCTGCAACTACAGAGCTAGCTGCACCAGACTTCAGTAAAAAGTATGACAATATTGGTCAAAGTTGGCAACTCACAAAGTTATTAACCAGGGTGGTACATGCAGGGCAGGGATCTCATTTTAGTCCACTGAAACTTGTAGCCATCTTGGCTCCTCTGAATGACAAAGCATTCCTAGAGAGCCTTCCTTCCTAGAGAGGCTAGACTGGTTCCCTCCTTGTTGTCCTAGGTAAAGGTAAAGGGATCCCTGACAGGTCGATTTGTGGCCTACTCTGGGGTTGCGGCACTCATCTCGCTTTACTGGCCGAGGGAGCTGGCGTACAGCTTCCGGGTCATGTGGCCAGCATGACTAAGCCGCTTCTGGCGAACCAGAGCAGCGCACAGAAACGCCGTTTACGTTCCCGCTGGAGCGGTCCCTATTTATCTACCTGCACTTCGTGCTTTTGAACTGCTAGGTTGGCAGGAGCAGGGACCAAGCAATGGGAGCTTACCCCGTCGCGGGGATTTGAACCGCTGACCTTCTACCCTAGGCTCTGTGGTTTAACCCATAGTGCCACCCGGGTCCCTCCTTGTTGTCCTACCAGCAGGTAAAGACTATTTTATGGTGGTGGGCTTTGGGGAACAACTGACTGGGGTTGGTTTTTTTACTAGATTGTTTACTAGATTTGATCTGTTTTTATTTCATTTTAATTATGTTATACTTTAATTAGTTTTTAACATCTTTTTTTAAGCTTTCTGTGTTTTAACCATGTTAGTTTTCATTTTTGTGAGATGCCTTGAATCCCACTTCTGAAGAAAAGGTGTAGGAAATAAATAAATGATGATGATGATGATCCCCCTAACACCTGAAGAAAATAGAGTCCCGACCGGGTATCAGCTCATCTCACTTCTCTCTGCTTTTCTGCTACTCAAATCTTAATAAGCAGAAAACCAGTGTGACGACATACTTCTTGCATTTTGAAATTACTAGAAAAGCGGTGGTTTTTTTTTTAAAACGAGGAATGCTCCCCTCTTATTTAAAAAACAAAATGGGATTTATCAGCCCAGCACAATATGAACACACAACTTAAGGACTTCGGCAGTATATTTTTATCTTACAAAATGCTGAAGATTTCTTTAAAAAAAAAAAATAGCTGGTAAGGTAAGCTGTACGAAACCATGGAATTAAACAATATGAAACAGTAATATTTCTACTAACATGGCATAGATTTAATTTAGTGAGGAAAAAGACGAAAAAATTTAAGATTTCCTCATTCTAATTTTCTAACGGCATGTCTAAGTAGGAAAAATATAGTTTATTTACAAGCTCTGACCAGTTCTGTGCTATAAAAACAGAAGACTTGATATTTTTCACTTTATTAGCTATAGCCGTTCTTCAGAAGCTGAGCCAAGAAATCAAAGTGGAGCCTATTTGATTGATGTTATAAAAGCAATTAAGTCACAGGTTTGTCAAATATGTTAACATTTGGCTCTGCCTCTAGTATGTGTCTATTTTGACTGCAAGTAGTAGAAGTAGTAACATTTAATGATTTACAGACCTTCCATGTCTTAAGGTCTGGTAGCTGAATTAAATCTATGATACCACCCCTTTGCCTTTATTTGCACATTTGCAGACTGTAGTAACCTTTAAAAAAAAAAAATATTCATAACTATTTCTCTCTTCTTAATTCAGTTCTTTTTAGTGGTCCAGCAATAAGATTTCAATCACTTGGAGCAAACAAACATTAACACAACGGCGACGGCATGCCATGAAATGCAATATTAAATAATAACACATTCTAGTACAAATTGTCAAGCTTGACAACTACCCAGGTGAGGGTCCATAAAATGGTCACTACTTTCCAGGCCACCTGTAATGTAAGGAATGCTTTATGTTTGAAAAGTGAGAATGTAAACCTTATCAATTATCATCTGTACTCCTGCTCCGAAGTTAACAACTCACCAAGCAATTTTTTCCTAGGCAAATGGTAAGATGGGACAATTATAACAGATCAACAAACATCTTCCGTTGCAGTCTTACTCGCTGCCATAGATCTTGTGGCAATACCTACTTGTATGGACTGGTTAAGCATAGCCTGACTGGCGGGATAGAGGGAATGACCCGCTCAGCTCCATAAAAGGTTAAACAGCAGAAAAACATGAATTCCTGATAGATTCTCTATCTGTTAGAATACCACATGGGACTGTATCCCTTTTAATTTTCTGAAAGAACAGGGGTGTGGGGTGGGGAGTTAGGGATCTTTTTTAAATAAAAAAATGTATTCTAGTGAAAGTAAAAACCTTGGATTGCATTTGAACGTGGTGATAGAAGAGCACACTAATTGGAGAAAACCCAAGCAACGCTATAAATTACATTAAATTTGAAAACTAATAGTTCATAATGAACAGACAGCAAAGAAGCTTGAAGTAATTATTTTTCAAAGCAGCGCCTTCTCTTTTTTTTCTTAAAATGAAAAGATGCTTAACTTTTTTTAAAGAAAGAAAGGGCAACAGAGGAAATAACACTTTAAAAAAAATGTAGTCCAAAGGTAAAAATGGGCTCACATAAGCAACTTCAATCCTGCCAGAAATTACCACTCTCATCCCTACATAACAGACTTCAGTTGATACCAGTGTTGTATCCCATATCAATTCAGGAGAATGAATTACTCAGTGAAAACAAAATTCTAGGTGCTTGAGGCTGCTCAAATTATACCTCAGAAATGGATCTAGCTATCTAAGCCAATATTCCATATGGAGTATCAGCATATTCCTATATGCTATACTACAGATAATTCCCCTTCCCTAGAGAGGTCCAAATCTCTCCCCTACCCCAGAACAAGAATCTATTTTTTTCCAAACACAGAAGAGGAACAACTTCTTTCCTAAATACTGTACACACACACCCTCCACCACAAGTATCTTTTCCCCTCCTGGAATAAAGTACAGTGTTTTATTTTATCCATAATGCAGACTTCTGCCAAATAAAATGACTTAATCAGAAGAAGGTCTTTGCTTACTGCAAACATTTTCATTTTTCTTCACACAACAGTAACACATATTCCCGAAATTAAATTAAATTTTTTTTTAAAACCACCGGGATCACAAAAGCTGCAATCCTCACGTGTTTTGCAATGATCTGAAACAATATCCAAAGTACACTTTACACCAACTGGATCAAACACTCTTCACTGGGAAACAAAAGCAAAAAAAATATGCATTAAGCATTCTTGCTATTTATCCCTTGTGCCAAACACAGATGCTTCTAACAAGGTTACCCAGTTCAAATCCTTGCAAAAACCACTCCCTGGGGTGGCACAGATTCCAGAAGTATCTGAGGGTGCATACATTTTGCCAGCATACATGCAAACCCTACGATACAGTTACGTTTAAGATTCACTAAGAGAGAGATGGAAGATGTTTCTTGCTGCAAGATTTTTAAGTAGGCAGCTGCTCAAATTTAGAAAATAAGAAACCAATACTGTATCCCCTCAGGGCTACTCCCAGACAAGTGGGACATACAAATAAATCATTCTTCCATGGTTAAGGCACAAACGAAATGAAAATTTACTATTAAGGATGTTGCAATGTCTATATGTTCTTCCTATGTTCTATTGCCACCAGTAGGCATGGCATAGCTGGTATGAGCAGCGAAGGTCCATTTCTCCTGAGCAGTGAAATAAGAGAGGGAAGCGGGGAGAGAACAGTTGAGACTGTTAAAAAGAGAGAGAGCATTTATATGGCACTAAACACCTTCTCATTTGAGCACGATTGACCACTACAATCCCTGAAATGTCAAAAAATGAAGTGTTTTAATATTTGCTTTGGGTTGGAAGTTTAGAGTGGCAGTGTTTAATTAGGAAGAAAAAGTGTTCCTAAAACAGTGGTGAATGAAAAAGGGCTTTATTTCTCTTTGTTTTTAATTTCATGTACCTTACTTTCCCGACTTCCTCACACCTCCCTTTTCTGTATTCCCATTTCCAAATTAGTTTCAGCAAACTCTTCCATTATTTTGACTAATTTTAATGTTACTTAATTTCTTTTAAATTAACCATTGCCACTATTAACCACTTATCTTCTAATCCCCCATCATTGATTAATTTTGCTATGTTTCTTTACTTGTTACTTATAAAACATCTTTGCACGTTCCTTTCAACTTTGTCACTAATGCCGCACTATATATCCTGCATCGTTTTAACATTCAAATAGTTTACAATGTTTTTGCAGATAATCTTTAAATTTCATCCAATCTTCTTCTGTTTGTTCTTCTCCCAAGTCTCGGATTCTGCCAGTCATTTCTGCCAATTCCATGTAGTCTATCAGTTGCATCTGCCATTCTTCCAAGGTGGGCAAATCTTGTGTCTTCCAGTACTTTGCGATGAGTATTCTTGCTGCTGTTGTTGCATACATGAAAAAGGTTCTATCCTTCTTTAACACCATCTGGCCAACAATGCCCAAAAGAAAGGCCTCCGGTTTCTTAAGAAAGGTATACTTAAATACCTTTTTCAGTTCATTATAGATCATTTCCCAGAAAGCCTTAACTATTTCTCTTTGTTTTTAAATCAGCTTTATAATGGCAAATTGCTAAACATCCTTTCACTTAAGGACTATTTTGCTTAAAGTTCCATATTTAAACAGGAGTACCCAGGAAATTCAATTTTTAAAAAATCAACAGGATTATAATATGGTGCCTATATGTTAAAGCGAAAGTGTGCTGAGCCGTGATAAGCTAACTTGCCTGATGCATCACTGCTAACATCTACACCAGCGGAGGCTGCACTACCTTTACTTCTTAAAAGCCCCCAGGCTTTCTGCAATAAGAAAAAAAGATGCAATAAGCACAGGGACAGGGACATTGTGCGGATGCCCCATAAAATGTAAGTGAACAGGGCATGACAAGTCCAGGATAAATGCCTAGTTACAGTGCTTTACAGCACAATTCTGCTTTCATCCAGAATATTGTGCCACTGGTTTTTAAGCAAGTGCTCTGTTAGAATTTCGACAGCATAGCAGAAGTGCACAAACTGTTTCTATTTAGCCCTTCTGCTTTATTGGCTCCTCCTATTGTTAACAAAAACTTCAGTGACAAGCTTGTTTGTGTACTTTCAGAACTATTTGCTTTGATTATTTGCATCCTTTCCACACATGCCATTAGAGTCAGCACAAGTTTGGCGTTTCTTAAATGCCACTGTGTTTTCTTAACAGGTTATTATTTAACCAGCTACAATGCTTCTCTCCAAAGACATCAAATGATATTGTAATCTGCTGTGAAAAGGAATTATGTCTGAGGAATTAAAATGAAAAACACTATTTATATTATCATTAAATTTACTTTTCCTCCAAGCAGCCCCAAAAGTGGCATACACTCTTCCCCTCATATTATTCTCACAACAACTCTGCTATGCTGAAAGTAGTGTCTGGCCCAAGGTCACCCCGTGAGCTCCATGGCTGAGTGGGGATTTGAACCCTGGTCTCACAGGTCCTAGTTCAACACCCTAACCACTACGCCACGCAGGCTCAGTGTGTATCCAGATCACAGTCTGAACCCATGCCATGTTTAGGTGAGCTAAAGAGCCCTTCAAGCAAAGGGCTGGGTGCATTGCAATTATGCTCAAAGTTCCACAAGACTTTTGTAAACTGTGGATCAAGCTATCAGAGCAAAGAGCATGCCATCAAGCACTTTGCAACTTATCATACTAACAATGCACAAGTGTCCCCCCCCCGCCTTCTCCAAATGACCTTACAGATGAAACATTTCGAGATGTGACTAAACAGGGCAATTTGCACATCAATCCTCCTTACGCTACTTCCGATATCAAAATAACCTTCCAAGATACCTTTTGTCTCCTTAATGAGAAGATGGAATTGGGCTGTCAACTGTATTAAGTACCGTGGGGTCATGAAACAAAAACCTCTTATTTTCCCTAGCGAAGAAAATAAGTTCACTGCAACCGAAGGCGGCTTTTTCCATCGAGACAAGCAGCTTTGTGGGTCGCAAGTGCAAAAGTCAACCATGTGTACTAATTCTCACTAATCATTCTGCAAGGTGAGCTCCCCAGTGACTCAAAAGTCAAGGAATGTCAACTGCAGCGCAAACAGCAAAGCGCAACTTTGCATGTGACACCAAACCAAATTCCAGAAGGACAATGTACCTGTTGAGCCGCTCAAAACACTTGTTCCTATTCTCGATTGTCGCCGTCTCTCGTTTTAGAAAAAAACCCAACGCGGCATACAACAACTCCTTAGCTGGAATCAGTTTACCTTTATAAAAAGCAAACAAACCCCTAAACCTTTATTACAATGGAAGCTAAGGACAAAACAAAACCCTCATTAAGGCAGCAGTCCTACATGCACTGAGCTGTGGCTTAAGTCCCATTGAAATCAGTGGGTTGCACTTGTAAGCAGACATGCCTCAGGCTGCACTGCAAATCAAGCTACTGCTGAGCAGATATGACAAGTGAATATTGAAATGGAAATCTGCTGTCCTGTTGAACAGAGGACAATAGAGCCAGTGTATGCTTCCACCTATCTCCTGCCTGTGTTATGCTTCAACAGGTGACTTCATGATTATCCCAGACTCAATAATTTTGGGGGCTTGTGTACTGGAAGGCCTGGAGGGAGTCACCAAGACAGCACTGCACTTCGTATTGCTGCTTCCTTCCCTCTCCCTAGGATGAATCCATCTCACTGGCGTAAAAATCAGCAAAAGTCAAAATGAAGGACAGAACTTGCAACCTAGAGTCTGTGAGTCTTTCGTGGAATCTTTTCTTTTTCATGAGGCAGAAATCTAAAAAGGGGGCAGCATGAGCAGGGAAACAGAAGCTTCTTTTTTTCCTGTGGAAAGACATTCTTCACCTTTCCTCCACCAAGTGCTTTTCTCACCCATGAGGGAAAAAGAAGCGGCAACTGTATCTTTCCACGACGGAGGGTATAAAAGGGGCAGTTTTCATCTGAAAAAGGATTAAGAAGCCCCTCTTTTCCTTCAAACTGTAGCCTCAGCAGCTGCACCGTGTAAAACAACAACAACAGCAGCAGAACTACTGTATACCTATTGCGTAGCTCTGCGGTAAGGCTTTCAAAATTAATCATCCACTGGCCTAGGTCTAGACTAACCACAGTCAACGAGTAGCTTTATTTCTGATGTTCAGGTGTGAGTGCTGTTGCTTATGTAGCTGAAACAGCACAATCCACCCCAAGGGGGAAGTATCAGCAGACTTGAGAGAGAGCCCTGAGGTCTGCAGAAGTACAAAAACACCTCCAGAGGAAACTAACCCCAAGAAGGACTGGCCACAGAACACCCTTGCTTCCTGTTGAAGGAAAAAATGGAACATTGAAAGGGGGGTGGGAAGGGAAGGGAGCACAGCTGATTAACACATGGAACAGAAAGACTTCACACACACACACTTCAACATTTTGTTGCCGGTTTGTTAAGCCTGTGTTTAGAAGAATGAGGGAAAACAAGAGAGAAAGACAATATAGAGAGAAAGACAATACAACCGGGACCTATGGACGAAGGGTAGGATACAAGATTTAAAAATAAGTATGAAATGAAATGAATATGGAGGAATTACCATCTCTATCCATGCTGCCAACTTTGAAAGACCTACTGGAACATAAACAAAACAAGGCCACCCATAAAGAGACAACACAAGTCTCATCCTACCTACCTGGCACTGTTGTCTGCCCTCTAGTTAAACACTTCAATTCAAAGAAAGCCCTGGGCTGTTTGCCACCAAACACTGACTGCCAGGAAATTATGCAGAATCACATAATTAATTTTAGAGTCTGGGTGCCGGCTGAAAGATCCAGCATACACAGCACTTTTTTTTTGAAAATACGGCTATGAAACGGTCCTCTTTCAGAACATGACTGAACCATAAGAAGGTACTAAATAGATACCTGTGTCATTACTTTATTTTCTTAAGTGTTTTTTAAAAAGTATCCATTATTTAGAATTAATTAGGAAAATCAATCAGCTGCACAAACGTAAATTAGCCATAAATGGTGCTATAAAAATGAATAATAATAATAATTTGTCTGTCTGCTATTGGGCTTTTGGTCATTTGGAAATCTTTCTTCTGCATCCCCAAATATTTTATTTCATTTAAAGTTTTATCACTGTGCATTTTGTGCCTCCGAACAAAAAAAGGTCCACGGTCTTTCCTTTTTTTAAAAAAAGAAAAATGCTCCTTGAACGCTCCTTCAGTTACAGAACAGGGGAGCCTACTTGGCACTGTGTGACAGGTCACTGATCAAAAAGAACAGGCAGACATCGCCCCCACCCTTAGGAGAATTGTGCAAAGCTAAAGCTTCACCGCCTGCACTGCACTGAAGAACATACACCGCTTTCTCTAGGCACAGCTGCACGAGTCTCTTCTTCTCCTGATATTACGGTACTGTTTGCTGTGATCCGTTTTGTGCTTCCACGTTCTTTTCAGCAGAGATATAAATTGCTTTAGAGAGTGACCTCATCCTTCTTATGACAGCAAGAAATTTACCAGTCAGCTTGGAACGCCACCAGCCCTGCCCTGCCCCGATGATCAAAGCCAGTTTAAATGAACAGCCTTCTCTGTCTTCAAAATGGCACTCATCTTTGAACAAGAGTTCATTTCATGTACAAAGGATTTATTTTAATTGCTTGAATAAAATCAATACTCCTCGATAGAGCGCTGGTTATAATTATATAAACCGATGTTGCAAAACTAAGCAGCGGGGATATTGTCACTTAAAGAGAATGGAACACAGGTCGTTCAGCAAGATACCACCCCAGGAAGGCAAAACGGACTGCAAAACAGAACGCCTTTTATATACGGCATACATTTGGGAACGCACGAGGCACTCAGTTAATATCACAAAGCCTAACAACACTATGGCAACAAGCAAGCGCGAATCGTTTTTGCCATTTTGCAGAGCCGGTATTATGGCCTGAATGGGAACATTAGCGAGTGAAATGTGGGCAAGAGGGGCATAAAGACGAGAAGGATAAGGCAGAGTAGGTGCCACGATGAATTTGTGAGTCGAGCCAACTTTCAAATACACATTGTATTTAAGCAAGCCTATAAGTGTTTGCAAGCAAGCAATTAAACTTGCCAATATTGCAACAACAACATTGTATTGTATTACATCGTATGTAATCAAGTCTATCATTTTACCAAGTGCACTTTTAAAATGCCAAGATAATTACAAGAGTAATAATAACAAATATAGCAACATTGTATGTAACTTTAGCAAAGGGGAACCTTTAAAATACCAAGCTATTACTACTGCAACTACTATTAATTTTGTTATTGTTACAACAAAAATTATTAAACCATTAAATTAAATAATAAAAGCACTCAAAATGCTCAACCTGTTACCATTTAAGAGCCACCTTCAATTGACTACTTAAGGAAGGAACCAATAGGCTTGCAAGCTTAAAGGCTTAATCTTTGTGGTTCTGTTCCTAATAAATGCATCTCAGATAAAACAAACATAAAGAAGATACTTACACAGCCACCAGCGACAATTTCTGCTGCAAAAGGAACAGAACCGTCTCTCGCCATAAATTTGTCTCTTATAAAATCGTTTACCTTGGAAAACAAAATTTCAGTCAAATGAAGGAAGAAAACATGTCCCATTATTTTTTTAACAAAAGAATACCAATTTTCATAAGTATGAATTCTATGGCTTTCATCAATATCGTATGTATACTTAGAAAAAAGAGAGAGGACTGCTTCATTTAAATCAGATTTACAGCACAGCAGGACAGTTTACATATCAGCAGGTATATTCATCTATTTAAAAAATAGCTTAGTTTAAGCATTAGTCTTAAATATTTTTGAATATTTCTTCAAATATGTTCCACTGTGTGGGAGCCTGATCTTGAAAATAAGCTGTAATGATTTCAATTATCATTTCAATGATTTTTGAGTTTACTCAAAAAGAAGATAGTGCGTACAAGATTTCAGACTAAAATTAAAAGTATCCTTATTTGGTATTTATGGATTTCTTAGTTGCTTTTCAAGTTTTAAGCACTGCAGGAAATAAGTAATGTAAGGAACGTGAAAATTTATGAACAGGACTTCTTTTTTTTCTACAAGGTTTTCACTCTATGTCATAGTTATTTATATTAAAGTACAAGGCAATGAAGATGAAGGGGGCTGCTACTGAGCCGAACATTTCAAATGAGGCTGTTAGATGATGGGCTTTAGCTAGACTCTCATCCAAAACACACAGAAACACACTCCGTGCAACCTGCAGCGCCCAGAGGCAAGATATGAACACAGACTGCATTCTGCAAGTATAACTTTATCAAAGGAAGGTATGCACTTATGCAGGCTTTAAGCAAACAACCCCCTAAGTTTTCTCACTGGGAAATTCAAAGATACAAAAATGAGAGATTATATACGATAAAGGTTTTTGCATTGTACTTACAGTAAGTTTTATGGCCTTTTCTGGGGCTACTCCCAATAATTGTGGCAAAAGACCTGTAAATATAAAAGGAGGAAAAATACATATTATGGAATGTATCATTAAGTTGGCAAATAAACAGCTATGCAAAGTTTGCCACCTAAAAAGAGGGAGGGCCATTTTTAGGGCAATTTTCTACTCTTATGTTCAACAGGAGCATCTAGACACGTCATTATGATTTTTTGTAACCACATAAACGAAAATTATCATGGTTCGGAACTGCGGCTATTCAACCACCACCATATATCTCCATTATAATGACTTAGAATTCAGAGTAAATGGTGAAGCACAATTCAGAAACCTGCCCTTTACAGATTTCCCTTGGGCTCATTCAGAAGCAATGCATTAGCTTGTTGCTGTACCTTCAGAAACCTAGAGTCTCGTCTGTACGCATGCACTGCCAGTCTGGGGTTGGCAAAGATGGTACACAGCTTCTTCATCACAGTGTCTTAAGAGACAAGACCAAAAAGCCCATCAGATGAAAGCAGCTGAACATTTCACCTGTTCCATAGATTCCCTTATGAATCTTGTAGGGTTTCAAGAAAAGGTTGTGGAAATAGTGTGTGAGAGAAATGACTTGAACACTCCCAAGTGCTTCAGTTATCACCAGCAACAAGATCCGCAGCCATAAGGAAATAGCCAACGAGAAAGAAAGAAAGCCAAGCCACGTCAAAGTTATTTTGCAGCTACAGCTCAGTGGTCAAGCACATGGTTTGCATGCAAAAGGTCCCAGTTCAATCCTTGAAATTTCCAGTTAGCAGGTAGCAAGCCTGGCTGGGGAAGACCTTGGCTCAAAGCTTTAGCGAGCCCCAGGCACTCATGCAGAGACATATTCAGCTACACAGAGTAATGGTCTGCTCAGGATAAAGCATATTCCTGTGTTCTTTGTGGCTGATTTTAAGTTCACATAATGGTTTGCCCTGGCCAAACGATTTGCTATTTAAAATTTAAGCTCAGGTTATTTACCTAGCCATACACAAAATATTTGCTTTTTAAAAGTTACAAGCGCTATGATAAACAAGCAGGTAGCTGTAAGTCTTTCGTTGAATGCTGAATTTCTGCTACGGATTGTTGGGCAATCTTGAAGAAAGGATGGAAAGCCAAGTGCTGCATAAAATGTTCTTTGCAAAACGGAAAAAAAGAGAGGAGGAGCTTAATTTTACAAATGTTTTAGGGTTATTTGCCATTTGCTTAAGCAACTATTTCTGAGAAAGTCAACACAACAAAAATTTACAATTATACATATTTTCATGTTTGAGTAAAAAAAACCAGCTCAGTATTTCTGAACAAACTTCAAGAGGCGTTTCTCAAGGCAGATGAGAGAATAAAGAGGCATTATGGTTATTCCACCACTTTGCTCCTTTTTGCATCAGCTTTTCGAGATTTCTGTTTATGCTTGATTTTGGAGCAAACCAATTTTGCCGCAACTACTTTTGCCTGCTATTTGAGAAGGCACTAAGTCTGGTTTTCTTTCAAGCTCAGAGTTGCTGGAAAGCTACTAAAAAAAAAAGTACTGTATTTCCTCTTGCATTTACAGTCTCCCTGCTCAGTGATTGTGATTGTGGGAATCAAAATAGCTCTGTACCTCCAGTAGAGTCTGGAGTACTTAAAACCTGTTGGTTTTAATGGGATTTTAGCATTTGCAACATCTTTGGATTGTGCCTATTATGTGTATTTAAGCCCCCATCCCACAGATGCAGGCTATGATGATTACTCCTGCTTACTTCCTTAGTATTTTAAGTGTGAAACCAAGGCAACCTCAGTCCATTAGATGTATGCCAGATTCAGGCAGAATGACAAAGCATGGTTGGTCCTTCCAAGAGCACAGCCAACCTTGGACTCATGTGCTCCCCCTCCTCTTTTTTGTGAATGGTTGAAGGGGATTTAAGGCTTCCAAGTTCCAGTTTGTAACAAACCACAGTTGTGTGTAAAAGAAATAAAAAATCCCATGAAACCGGTTTGTAAAAAACCACAATTAACACACCAGGGAATCAGTCCTGGATTACAGTTTGATAACTAACAGCTTCTGTTAGGAATATATATGCTACTAAAGATGCTGGAAATGGTGTAACTTGAGATACATTACTTGAATACTGCTTTCACCACTTTCTTGAAGATCTTCACATATATGGGTGGATGCAAAGGAACTTTGGTGTGAGTGGAAAGCACAAGGTGGAACTTAATTTCTGCCAACTCCCCTCCATTTACACCTCTTTGTGCAACAACCCACATTGTTCCCAAGTGTACCCCGACTTTCAGCTTTTTGAATGGCCACAGGGCATGGAAGCGGTCATGGTTTGTTCCTCCCAAACCATGATTGGGAAGCCAAGCACAAACCTTGGCCTCGGATGGTTTGGCTGGAGAGAAGCGTCACAAAAAACTGAGTTGGACATGCAGTAAGCTAAGGAGAAGGAAGAAGCAGAGGGGTTGATAGGAGCCTAGGTTAGAGGAGGGGACAATCTCTCCCTTCCACCACTTTGGAAGGAGGAGCGGGGATGCTGGCTCCCCTTTCCAACCCTCCTGTGGAGTGGAGAGCCTCAACGGAGCCTTCCGAGGGCTTTGATCAGCCAAGGGAGAAAGAAAGAACAGGAGGAGGCAGAAACTGAGCAGGAGCCTGAACAGGAAGGTGCAGCCTTGCCACCTAGAACCACGTGTTGCCTTTGCAGGTGGGAACAGACCCACCTGTGCCTAAAGAGGCATTTGCAATCCTGACATTCCCGGAAGTTGAGCAGATCATCACGCCTCATCTTTAAGAGTCACTTTTTAAAGGAGCCTCTTTGCTGCTTCTGTCCAGTTCTGAACTTCTTGCCCTGTTCCTGAACTCCTGAACCATGACTCCTGAGCTCTGTGTCTGCTGTTGAGACGGAACCATTACTTGCCAGAATAAAAAACCCTTTCTTATTTTCAAGTAAACATCTGTGTCTACATGTGCTGGGTGGGAGCCAGGGCACTCTAGTTAAGAGCTGAATTTCCCAAGAAGCTGTGATTCAGCAGACTCACACTGAAATCTCTCTTTGTTCAAGTCTGCTTGTCTTAAGATCGGTGTTCTGGGAGGTTGTCAGGTCTTACACCAGAAACCAAGTGGGGTCTGGAAAACGTGGTTTGTGGGTCCCTGCTCTTTGGGAGTCACATAAGATTGCCCTGAAGTCCAGACTGATTCAAAGCAGATCCACTTACTCTTTCCTTTCCCAGTATTACTGGAGGCAAGGAATGGCAGCAGTGACACCTCCAGAGTTAGGTGTTAATAGATGTTGCTGTACGCACAGACAGCTGTGGCTGCCGCTATTCTTGGGAAGTGCGGTTCCCAAAGCTTATCTTAGAAGCTTTGGTGAACATGTCCTGTTTCCTGGTGTCTCTGGAAAGGAAAAGACACAGCAGGAAATGCTTGTACTGGGGTGGTCTGAACAATTCAGTGGCCTGCCGTCCTCAGCAATGGGACCTGCCAGATGGCAACATCAAAGCAATTTCCCCTGTCTGTGCATATAATTTCTGTGGATCACAGGTCCTGCCTTGCAAGAGAGGTACAGCCACTGCAATTGATGCACCAGTTCATGATAACCAGCAGCCATCTATTATGTTTATTCTGAAGCTATGCTGTTGACACCATGACCGCTTTTGCTATTTGTGTCATACAAATATGCTAATGGCAAGGTATTATGTAGCATCAGATGGCCCCAAATGTTCCTGATGGCATCTGCGGGCTTTAGAGCAGCTATGCACTTCACATAGCTCCTCTATTGTTTCCAGTTAAGACAGACCGATCAGTCCAGTCCACAACAGCAAACTGAGATGATGAGTATAAAATCAAGGGCTTCTGAACAGCAGGTAAAAAGCTTTCCTAAGGCTTATTGATTTATATAACTTATATGCTGCTTAAGGAGGCTCATCCAAGACAGAATGTAACTTTTTAAAAACCCAAGCGAACGTAATACATCAAGATACCACAAAAATTCAACAGGAATTGATTGAAGATGTTAAGCTGCTGCAATAAAACCCAACTGAGTATAAAAACAGAACACCGAACAGTGAGATCTAAAGATTTCTTAAGAGTCAGGGAAAGCTTGTCTAAACAGATACGTTTTCAGCAGACGTTTAAAGCCCACCCCAGTTGACACCTCCCAAATTGCACAAGACAGGGTGTTCCAGAGGGTGCTATTACCATCTTACACTTATAGCAAAATCCTAACCATGTCTACTCATAAGTGAGTCCTACCAAATTCAGTGGAGCTTATTCCCAGGTGAGTGGGGTTAGGAATGCAGCCCACGTCGTTTCTGTAAATGCCTTGTGGCAGACAGGGCTGGAAAAAGAGATCCAATCGATATTGGGAGCGAGCAGGGCAATAAAACTCCTCTTTGGACGCCACAACTCAATCCTGGAGAATTTTCATTCTGAGTTAAGTTCTTCTGAATAGGGCGATATAGAAATCCATGCCGGCAGCAAGTCCCTCTCTTGTAAACTCGCACCAAATTGGGGTGGGGGGACAACACTTGGGATACTGACCTCTGTAGAGCCCAAAGAACCCTTCATAGCGTAGCACTTTCTTAAAGCAATCAAAGCTGTTCTTGTACATCAGCTCTCCAATAAACGACCCAGTGGAGCGCTGGTTCTGCATCCGGGTTTTCACAAGGTCAATGGGATACACTGCCGTGGCTCCAACAGCTACATGGAAGTAACACAATTTTTTAAAAAACAAGAGCATTTCTCTAGCAAGCTTCGTTGCACTGGGTTCATTCTAAGCTTGTACGTGGACGGACGACCACCCTGCAAGTGTTGCAGGGCTTGTATGCATCCAGGAGGAAGCTTCATCCCTTCCATCCTTTGAACCGTAATATCCCTGCACTATTCACACATAAGAGGGAGATATCAGCAGGGCCAGGGTGGGTAAAAATAGAGATGAGAATGCTAAATGAGAATTGAGCATGCTTACTGGGCATGGAATGCTGACTGGCTCTTAGGGTGGGTGGGGTGGGAGAATATTGGAAAATTGGGGAAGGGGTAGGATGGAACGGAGTATCCCGTACAAGGGTATAGCTGGCTGGAATCTCAACTGGGAGCACACCACTAGAACATTTTCGTTGCAAACTCCACTTGCGATTCACAAAGCACACTCTACGGAATCCCATAATCAGCTTTCCCCAACTTGGTGCCCTCCAGATGTGGGAGTTATGGTCCTTTAAAAGATCTGGAGGGCAGAAGGTTTGGAAAGGCTCCCCTAAATCTGGGGGAAGTACCAAATAAAGCCAGGGAGAGCTCATGCCATTTTTTGTAACCTGGTCACAAGCTGCAGAGCTCTGCATATAATGAAGGGAAGGGAAGGTAAAAGAGAAGCAAGTGGAGAGGTTTTCTCAAAAGTTCTTTTTGTGCACCCAACTCCCTCACTCACCTCCAGCAATGGAGCCAAGGGCAAACCTGTACGCAGATTCCGCTACCTGGATGAGAATGGGACGAGACACATCGCTTGGAGCTTGCTGCAGGTGGTAGAGTTTGGGGAGAAGATTTGGGAAGAGAAAGGCAAAGGGGGAAAGTCAGACTGTGGCCGAACAGCAATACAGTAATGACAAATCGAGGATCAAGTACGAAAGAGGAAATTTAACGACTACAATATTGTAATCAGCTCTATTCTACTTTTACTCCTAGGAACAAAACGGGACACAGGTAGGATATTAAGGTGTTCTCCCATCCAGGCACTGATCCAAGGTAGCTACTACATCATGGGATTTATGTCTGTGCCCTTGCTCTTAATGCAGCGGGCAAAACTTCCTTGTTCAGGATAAAAATTGAGTATTAACCAGTAATATGCAATGAGTCCTCCACACAGCAAACTGAGACTCAGATACTTTATTACAGTGCAATCCTATATGTGTCTACTCAGAAGGAGGTCCACCGAGTTCATTGACAACTGCAGCCAAGTGAATTATTCAAAGGTTTAAGTGGTCACAAGTCTGGGCACCTAGAAAATGTTCCCGCCTGCTTCCAGTTTTGAGCCAAATCACGATCCCAACACTACTCCTGCTCCTAGGCTGCTTTTGAGGAATGTCTAAATACATGAGGCACACAAGAAAACAAAAATAAAAATATTTTCCATCACGGCTTTGTGTTACACTGGCCTGGGCTGCCATAGGGGCAAGAGATATTAGCATTAAAACAAGTGTTGTGGAGTCTTTCTTGCCAATAGACCACGAAGATACCGAAGAAACCAGGTTAGGTTTCTGAAACAACAGAAAACATATTTCTCGGTTTACTATACCACTACTGGGTTTTTGCTTTTTTTTTTTTTTTAATCCAAATGTACCAGAAACAAAACATTTTTAAAAATCTTATAAGCAAATAATTGCTTATAGCTATGAAAAGATTACCTATTGCATTTGAACATCTCCCTTCTCAAAATAAAAGAGATACAGAACCTGGACGTATTGGTTGACGTCCAAATCACTGCAAATTTAGCTCTGACATACATAAGAGCGCTTTCCATTTTTGCTTCTCCTAAGAGCAGCGTCTCATATAGCTGAATAAAATACTGTTCTTTAAAGCTTCTGTGCAATATGCTTGGTGTATCTGGCTTGGTCTTGTCCACTGAGATTGGCAGCTTCTCTTTGGACAGAAGGCAGCCTGGTGTTTCCTGCTTGGCAGGGGGTTGGACTCGATGGCCCTTGTGGTCTCTTCCAACTCTATGATTCTATGATTCTAAGTGGAAAAGCCAAGAATCAAACATGGACCATAGGTATGCAAAGCATTGTGTGCATACCTCAAGAACTGCCTTTCCCCCTATGAACCAACCTGGAACCTGCAATCATCACCAGAGGCCCTTCTTCGTGTGCCTCCTCCGTGTGAGGTCCAGAGGGCAGCAACATGAGAAAAGGCCTTTTCTGCAGTGGCTCCCTGCTTGTGGAATGCTCTCCCCAGGGAGACTCTCCTGGAGCCGTCCTTACATACATTTAGGCACCAGGCAAAAACATTCCTCTTCTCCCAGGCCTTTGGCTAATTAAACAATCTATAGCCTTTTAAACTGAAGTGGTAGGAGCAAGTTATTATTTTTTGTTTGTTAGAGTGTTGTATACCTCGGCCCAGTATACCTGAAGGAGCGTCTCCACCCCCATCATTCAGCCCAGACACTGAGGTCCAGTTCAGAGGGCCTTCTGGCGGTTCCCTCACTGCGAGAAGTGAGGTTACAGGGAACCTGGCAGAGGGCCTTCTCGGTAGAGGCGCCCGCCTGTGGAAAGCCCTCTCATCAGATGTCAAGGAAATAAACAACTATCTGACTTTTTGAAGACATCTGAAGGCAGCCCTGTTTAGGGAAGATTTTAATGTTTGATCTTTGATCACTTTTTATTATTATTAATATTCTGTTGGGAGCTGCCCAGAGTGACTAGGGAAACCCAGCCAGATGGGCAGTGTATAAATATCATCATCATCGTAATCATCATGCATTTTTGTGTTTTTATGTCATCATCATCATCATCATCATCATGCATTTTTGTGTTTTTATATTGTAAACTTCCCTATGATCCTCAGATGAAGGACAGTATAGAAATTTAATAAATAATAATAACTGTGCTCTTCCACTGAGCTTCAGCCCTGCTCCACAATTTTTGAAAGTTCTTGCAAGGCGTAGGAGTTTCTGTGGGAGGTGAACAGGGCGAAAACTGTGCATAAAAGCAGCTTGCTGGATTTCAACCACAGATCACCACTGAGAGCATATGAAAAAAACCTAAGGAATTGCACATTTCAAAGATGTGCTCGAGAAATCCATTTTTGCATGTGTTGTTGCTACCTGCGCTTATATTCCAGGCTATTTCTAGAGACCAGTCTACTCATTACAAGCCCCTTCAGCTGCTGATCACGGCACAAAGCATTTCCACGGTGGTTTCTCCAGGCAGAAGCCGTAACCCTGTGGTACCGCTGATCATCTGCACTGCGCAGAAAGTCTTGATGCGGGTGCCAAGAATGTAATGCTGAGTGGAAAAGCTACCACATCCACGAAGCGGTTTTTCGGTGTAGGGCTTAAACATGTGCAGACGGACACTTATTCTGTACCTCTCTCAGTAACCCTTGAGACAGGTTCTAGGAGTCAGCTACTAGGAGTGTGTATTCTAACATGCTTGCTCCTAAGGCAAGGCTAAAAATATGCTGTTTGTAGGGTGATGCTGCTGGGGGGGGGGGGGAGGGTAGGGGAGGAAGCAGCCAAGTGAGAAGGGCCTGGCTCAAGGCCTATTAGACCCAAAAATGTAGCCTGCATCAACTCATTGTGGTCAAACTGGCGTCTCTGTACAGACCCAGAGCATAGAAAGGGGTGGCGGGGGGAGGGAACCCTCCAGCTCTCAACATACAGAACTCGGTTTGACTTTAAGTGATAGTTTCAGAAAAACAGAACTACACCCAGGTCTGTGTCAGCTTTCAATATACGAAAGAGACCAATAAAAGTTTTTTGTTTTTTTTTAAGTTGGCAGAGTCTCTTTTTTGTGTGTGTGTGTCTTTTGCACCGCATCGTTTTCCAGTATCTCCCCTTTCCAGATACAAACATTTAAAAATTAAGGTTAATTTTTTTTTAAAAAACCCCAAGCAAAAACAAAACAAGGAACACCACATAGCACTTGGATTTCTTTTACAGTCTTAAAAGATTCGAAACGATTGTGACAGACTAAACATTCATTTCAATAGGCGGCTGAAGACAGAATGCAACAGAGAGGCTGTGAAACAGAAGATTTAACATCTTCCCAGGATAACCTGTAAAGCATTACTTCCTTCATTAAACATATTTGGAGACAGGATCAGGGAGGGCTAAGTCAGCTAGTTTACTAAGGTTGGAATCCTATATCTACAAACTTGACATTACAGAACTGCACTATTGGTGAACCAACATTCCCTTCCCTGCTGCATATTGTTAGCGAGAGACCCTTGCTTACTTGTTTGCTTTATCTTTTCTATCAGATCACTCATGCTCCAACTTTCTAAATGGAAAGGGGAACACACACACACACACACACACAACCCGGACTTTTTATTTTCCAGCTAAGCAAAGTTTAAGCAAATTATTTTGCTTTTAAAAATTAACAATCAAGGGTTGTATCTAACGTCAGTCAAATTCGGAGTAGACCCTTCAAAATTAACAGACGGGACTAACTTAGGTTCATTTGTTTGAATGGGCTTATGCTGAGTAGAACTTCACTGGGTGCAACGCCTTGCTTTTCATACTGAACCTGCAAGGGAGTTGATGTGATTTAAATATGACATACTGGGCAAATCTTGTGGGCTTGCTGCTGCAAAAGAAATAAGTCAATTAGGCCTTCGTATTATCCCCACTTGCCTTCTCACCTGTCTCTGAGCCTCAGCCAGGTTGTAGGGCAGGGTGCCCTCTTCCAGAGGAGCAATTCTTTCGATGTCAGCCATCGTCATGCGCCTGGGGAAACAAGTGATCACAAAAAATGAAATATGCACTGGACACCAGGAGGAAAGTTGCCAGCAGCAATGGGTAGTATTCTGTTCACCCATAGGTATTCTGATGTTGTTGTTTTTCATTTTCTTTGCAAGCAAAGAAATGGGTAATTTTCAACTTACCCCCGTGGCTCATATAAATCTGCTAACTGGAACAAGATGTCAACTTCCATGGGTGTAACCTGGCCAAATTTCTGAGCTGCCAGAACAAACTCCTCTGCAGTAGAAATTGGGGGTGGAGGGAGGGAGAGAGGAAAATATAGAAGGGGAAACTAATCAAACAACACCAAAAGCTATCCACAAATATCCTAGAATCACTAACATTTTTTAGTATTAAACCAATATGCTGCAAAAGAAGAAGAAAACACCGCAAATAGCATGCCCGCCACTGTGTAAATGTATGTTTTAAATACTCTATCCATCATGCAAACAGGAGAAGCAGTCTGGCCTTATAGCTTAGTGCTAACAGCAGGATTTAGGATATTTGACATACGGTATCAATCAGTTGTGGATCAGAGTGGGGGAGTGGGGGAAGGAGACAGCGATGTGGAACTTTCTTCTTGCTTGTGCCGTCCCAGTAGGGCTGCATTAATAGAGGGTTGGCACTGCCGAGGGAGTTCTCTATAAAAGTGGTTAGATGGAGCTGATAACATCTTGTTCCAAACTTGTAGATCAGCTTACTGCAATGCCAATACAAGTTTGTGGAATTTTTCAACTAGCCTTGAAGGTCACTTTAATAGGCTGCCAATTTGGCACGACTCCTAGGAAGTTTTCTGAAGCCTTTAAAACATCTTTACGTCGACTGCTCATTCAATCCTGCTTTTTAAGGCCTCCATCTCTCCAAAATTAAAAAAAGTTTCTTTTAAAGAGAGGTAGGAAAACTAATTGTAATGGACAAAGCAACTGAAAATGGAAAGACACAAGGGCAGCTAGGCTTGGAGAATTCCTTTTACCGCTGTCAAAGCATCTCACTTGATATCCTGAAAAGCTGACCATTGGGGAGGGAGGGAATAACTGTTCCAGATTAAAGTTTATATCCACATTTTAACTAACCTTTAGTAACTTCCACGTCTTTTCTATGTCCAGCCAGAGTACTATAGATTTTTCTAATGAGTTCCATGTTATTAAGAAGGGTATTAAATCCATTAAAATAGGAAAAACTGACTTGATGAGAAGTGGTTCCTCCAGCAGCCTAGAACAGAGAAAGCAATGAGGAAAGCAGGAAGAGAAAAAAGGATGTTAGATGTATCTGGATTTGTTCATTTTATTTTTTAAAAATCATACCACTTGGAACTTTTGTGGGGAGAGGGGAGAACACTTTGGGAATAACAGAGATTTTTTATTAATTTAAGAAAAACAGCAATAGAAGTAGCAAGGGATTTTAGAATTGCAAAATGAAAAAAAGCCTATTATAGATTCTAAAGTTACTGGAGCTAATCACGACCAGCATGCAAGCTGCTCCCCCCCCCTTCCAGGGAAACCTAAACAAATACATATGCAGGATTATAACAACATGGCCAGTGGTAATTTACAGAGTTCAAGTTTCAATACTGTTTCAGTCGAAAATGTTTTATAAGTTGCTTTATTTCTTCTAATGAGCAAATCTCAAAGGCTTAAAAATGCCAAGTATGCTACAGTTGGGGAGGGGGGGGCAGGATAAAAAAAAATCAATCATGCTATGGGGGTTGGGAAGAATGGGGCTGCTTTAATATTTAAATCTAGAGAGCACCGTATCACCTACAGCCGATAGTGAAATCCTCTCTCTGGGTTTCTCCAACTTTGCTTTTAACAAGCAGCTTTGCCAAGGAATTCAGAGGTCTTATCTTCAACAGTGCACAAATGCTATTTCCCAGAAGAAAGAAAATGCAAGCAAATCTTCCCAACATCCATGAGAAAGGAGAGTAACTAACTTTAGGTTGCAAAATTCCATATGGCTCACAGACTGACTCAACTTTTTAAACGCAAGGGGATCATTACTCCTGCCACGCAGGAGATGGGGAACATGTGAGCCAGACATAGCATCAAACCATGGTTTAGTGTTACGTGCAGACACAGCTACTGTGCCAGTGGTTCTTCACAGTTCAATTATCTCTTGAGGCTGCTGCAGAAGTCCATTTAACTGAATGTGCCACAGGCTGAAGTGGGACTCTCTCCAACATGCCATGTCATTCATTGGTTGTGAATTCTGCTTTGTAACACATTACGCATACTTTGCAGAATATTTATATTTTAACAGTATTCCAAACTGTCTCCAAGCCAACGTTTGAATGAACGAAAGAACATTCAGCCTTCAAACATCTGCGAAGGACACCGGGAAGCATCCTAACATTATGCTTGCTCAGGATCAGAGCTCAGTATGAGATGCAAACAGTCAGAACATGGGATGCTAATGCCAATATCTAAGTGCTACTGTTAGCAAAGCAATTTTCACCCTTACAAAAATCAAAGAAGGGATGGAACTTTATTACGGATGCATTAAAAGCTGGTTGCTATGGCAGTAGTCCTAAGAAACTCAACACTGGGAAGCAAATGTAGCAATATATTTGACTCGAGGAAAGCCTGTACTGAATGAGATTCGTAATCAGGTCTGTGCACAAATGAAATTAAAAAAATTTAAACTCCACATTTGAGAAGGAATTTAAGCACAACGCTAATACGCATACAAATTAAGTTTTCACACACTCATCATCTTCTTCTTCTATGGTTAAACGTTCCAGAGAATTTGGAATTCATTTATTTGTTACAGTAGGGTACCAATTTAGTATTTCAA
Organism: Podarcis gaigeae; assembly: GCF_964106915.1. NCBI lineage: Eukaryota > Metazoa > Chordata > Lepidosauria > Squamata > Lacertidae > Podarcis > Podarcis gaigeae. The sequence goes on from NC_139688.1 coordinate 29,022,059, forward strand.
GGTCTTTCTCCATTTTCTATCAAAGTGTCTACAAGCTACACTTTGCCCATTCCCCAATTCCTGTGTATTTCTGCTCCATCGTCCACATACTACTAACATAATGTTGGTATTAACACTGTGGCAAACCAGCTTGCATCACCAAAATATGCATACTATTACATAATGTAGCTGCGAGAAGCAAGTAGACTCCTTTGACAGCGGAACAGTGCCATTTATCTTCCTCCAAATCACATCAAGTGTGTGCTCTCTAATGTAAAGTTGCTGTGTGTACAGTTCCTCAGAAACATACAGCCTAGAATGGTATTTCAAGCAATGTTTTTTTAAGTAAAGCTGACATGATTGATAGCAGGACATGGTCAAAGTGACTCCTCATTGATAGGGGGGCCCTGTGAACACAGCCCAGCACTTACTTAAAACAGGATAGGGTTGCAATGGTTTTGAACTACAGTGGTACCTCTGGATACAAACGTAATTCGTTCCGGAGGTCTATTCTTAACCTGAACCCGTTCTCAACCTGAGGTAGCACTTTAGCTAATGGGGCCTCCTGCTGCCGCCGCACGATTTCTGTTCTCATCCTGAGGTAAAGTTCTTAACCTGAGGTACTACTTCTGGATAAGTGGAGTCTGTAACCCGAAGTGTTTGTAACCCAAGGTACCACTGCACTAAAAGTGCTTCTGCTTGCAGAAGGAGGGACACTTCGTTTTCACCAATTCCCACCAACTGCAACCTTCAATGCTACATCCCATATTGTTACAGAGGTTTCTCCCCTCCCCAGCTTTTGGGGGGCAAGGGGAGCAGCAGGGGATAGGAGGGAAAGAAGTGTGTCTACTAGTGCAAAGTCACCACCAACTCATAAAGAAGGAACGTCCCTAAAATATATATTTCATATATTTAAATGGCATAAACAGAAGGAGGCAGGAATTGAGGCATTCAGATACTTTTGCTTTTTGGCAAGTGGGGATGTGCAAGTGAAAACAGTTTACACGAAGGCAGCAAAATGTTGTTTATTTTTTGATACTACACTTGAGAAAAGCTTGGGGGGAAATGCGGGCAATCAACGGAGGTCAGAGTATGAAAGGTTTTAAGTCCTTAGGGCCCGATCTCAAGCCGGCTCCAAAACTAATGAGCTACTAAGAGCTTTACTAAGCAGCTCAACATGCTAGAATTGGTGCCTGAATGTGAAATATTACCACCCGCCACTCCACCTCCATCTCACCCCCCGCAACCAACCAGTTTGTATTTTTTTTTTTATAATAATTTTTATTAAGGTTTTCCAAATTAAAACAAATTAAAACAAATTAAATCCAATTTATAAACTTTTTGCCAATAACCAGGACTTCCCCTCCCTACCCCCTCTTGTGTTCCAAATCTTCCAAATAAGCAATTAAATTCAACAAATTCTTATCCCCAAATTACACTCATCATCAGTAACCCAATTTATCCAAATTCCCATCCCCTAAAATCGATCTATTCCCTTCCACGAGTTCCCCCCTTTCAAACATAGTACAGATGGAAATAAAATAAATATGAGTAGTGATTTTACAACCTTTGGATTCCAACTTTCCCTCCCCTCTTTCCCCTTTGCGTTTCACCTAACCCTCTACTTCTAATATCTTCCTGGAGTTCCCACATTACACTATGCCCACGTCCCTCTGGTTCTTTGCCAGTCTTTAATTACGAGTGTCCAATCATAGAAGGAGTCTATCAAAAAAGGGGCCCATTTCTTCTATCCAGGTTTTTATATCCAGGAGTAAATACTCCAATTTTGTTTCCATATGCTTGTCAAACCTGGATATCCCAAATGTTCCCTCTCCCAGTTCTGTCCAGTTCTTGTTGTTTCCTTAGTCTTGTCAATCATTCTCCTCCTTTTTGTTTCTCTGTTCTCCCACAGAAATGTTCTTTTTCCAAAAGTTCTAGTGTCTCTGCAGAGGCTTGTTATTCAGGAGCAAAGCATTGCATCATGTTCCTTTCATTTTTCAACAAATAGTTCCATTGTTTCCTGTAGTGTGTAAACCTCTGTAGACAAAATAATGTTCCATTCCTGCAGTTTCCCAGGAGATTAAAAGTTCCATTCAACTGTTCAAGTTTCCTGTCAAAAACACATGCAATATCCCTCAGCTCCTCTAGATGGATTACAGTAACAAAGTTCCCTTCCAGAATCACATCCACCAGTCCAAGTAACTTGTTAGTCCATATTTAAAGCAGTTTATGTTCAATTTGTAACAAATGTAACCGGCAAAGTCCTCATAACAAAGTCTCTATTTTAGTCTTCCTTTTTGACAGCTCCTTGACAGCTGTCAAAACCTCCATTGCTCTTCTCCAGGCAGTTTCACGAATCGCTCCAGGGATTCCGGGGGGGGGGGGGGGGTTGCTTTTTTAAAACAATTCCACTTTTCTCCTCCAGCTCAATCTTATAATTTTCCCTCGCGAAGTTGCTAATTCGGCAAAATAAGGTTACACTCGATCTTAGTTGTCCAGTCCTTTGTTTTGGCTCTTCTACAATTTAGGGGTGGGCTGACTTCCTTTTTTCCACCTCCCCCGTTCGCTCCAAATTTTAAAAATTTATCCCTTTTTTTTTTAGTCCATATTCCAATTACTCACGGGTTCTTCTTTAGATCCAAATTTTCAATAGAAGAAGTCAGCGCTCTCCGCCGGATGGCATGCGGCTGCGCTCGGCAGGGATAGCAGAGAACTCAAAGCACCACGCTTCTCCCCGGCACCCGATCCGTAGCCTTTAACAAGGCTCCTTCACGAGTCGGGAGGGCGCTAACGGTGCCAGCCGAGTCTCCATGTCCACGGCCTCCTCTGGCCGTGGTTTTTAAGGGTCCCCGCATCGCCGGTGCGGTAGGACCCAGCCCCTGCCAAGCAGGCTCCCTCCGGAGCTCGGAGGGAGTCCGCCATTCGGCGATGGCGCCGACCCGGAAGTCCCGCAACCAACCAGTTTGTAGGGTCAAATGTGCAGGGATCATACCTCTAAATTATAGCTAAAGTTTGAGGCTCTCTTGCCATCCACATTAAGATGTCATGCAAAATTTCATGCAATCTGTGGGTTAAATTAGATTAAGCATATTTAAAACCATGCAAAGCAGATGTGAGCTTTTAAGCTCAGCATCCTTTCCTTGGTGGCCCTTGGTGCTGAACAAGTTGCCAACCCCTGTGTCAGCAGAACATCAGCCTTACAAAACAAAACTTTCATGCAGAACTGCCCCGACAGGGAATAGTAGCTTGTTGGGACAGCACAAAAAATATAAATTACCCTGATGGTGCAACGGGTCATCTGATAACAGCCTCAACGTTGCTGGCTACTACTCTGGGCCTGAGAAGATAGTATCACGATCTTCTGGAGAAGGAAACCTTGCATGAATGGCTAAATGGATTTATCATGTATAAATTTTAACTCCTTCTCTCGCATCCAAAGGCTGGGCTAAAGATACTAGCAAAAAAACAAACAAAAAAGAATGGGAGGGGGGAATAAACAAAAGTAAACAAGAGTCTTCTGCCCTCCCTTTAACATCCTCTATGCACATTTGTCTCAATGGGACAAGGTCCCTAGACATGACCCAGATATGGGAAAATTACTTACAGCTACTAGACATTCTTCAACGAAAGGTGTCAACATGTGAGGCCGGATCGTGACCATAATGTCTCTAAAGTCAATGGCAGTGACTCTTCCAGCTTGGGCATTATCTCGCTGTACAAATGCTTGTTTTGCATGTTCCAGCTGGATTTCCTGGAGGGGTAAATAAAACAACAGTTAACTAAGGTTCATAACCAACTTTGCCACATTCTCTTTTTTTTTAAGAATTCACTGAAGAGTACACAATTCTTTAAAAACAAAGAGCCCCAACGATACTCAAGATGCCCTCCAGGTGCTGTCAGAATACATCTCCCATCAGTCCCAGACAGTGATAATGGGAATTGGAGTCCAGTAAGATTTGGAAGGTTGCTGCAGAATATTAGTTAGGGTTTGGGAATGGGGTCATGATCAGAACTCTGTTGGGAGTCAGCATCCTCTCACAGCATGAAGCTTTCCAAAGTCCCATGGAGCTCAGGACAGTTAACTCCATTTTAAGTTTGTAGGTTAGATATATTCTCCAAAGTGATCTCAACCTAGGATTTCTGTAGATTAATGCCCATCTAATGCATAGGATCAAACTCTTTATTTGCAAAACAGTAGGTATGGAGATAGTAATTTTGTTTTCTTTTTGTGCAGTCGTGAAGATCTTCCAAAGTCTGAAATTCTAATGTCAAGGGTTGGTTCCCAACAGCCCCTTGCATGCATGTTGGGAGTCCCCATCTGTTCACGGTTCCAGCAGAGCTTCCACAAACTGAATAGTGCAAGGACAAGGTGGTGAAGCCAGGGTCCAAGAGCACCCTATTCTCTATCCAATGGGTGCAATTATTAGCTCATAAGAAGCATTTTCTACCATTTCTACTATGTTTTTACTGTATAAGAAAACCTGCTTTCTTGATGAATTGTTTTAACAAATCGTCTTCTTAGCGATGCTGTAAACACTTTGAAATATGTAGACAGAAAGGCTGAAAGGTTGTACTGCAAGGTATTAAAATAAAATATTAACAACAATGAGCAGATACTAGTCAATTGATTTGACGGTTATAGTATTCAAGACACTAAAGATCCAATCCAACTCCATTCAGTGGAGGGAATTAAGTACATGCTTAACACTTCCATACTGAAACCAATGGGCTAATTTTGGCAGGTGAAAGCAGTGTCTGCTCTAGGTTCCAGAGATCCCGAGGCAAGACACCCTTCATGATCCCCTCTCCCTCAGTGCTTCTGTCTCACAGATGAAGAAACTGTGGCCCTCCACAAGTTGTTAGACTCCAACTCCCAACTTCCCCGACCATTGAACATGCTGTCTGGGACTGATGAGAGCTGGAGTCCAACAACATCTGGACAGACATAGGCTCTCCATCCAAGCTCTACCTCCTCACCATAGCTGGTCCACAGAGTTCCCATCAGTGGGTCATCATCAGTAGATACTCAGCCAAGCCAATCCTTGACATTGGCCCTGCCATAAATTTAAAAGAGAATCTAGTGTAAGATCAGGCCTTGTCGGTGGTGGCCCCCACTTGCAGAATGATCTCCCTAAGGAGGCCAGCCGGGCATCGTCTTCATCTATCTGTAGGCACCAGACAAAGACTTTTCTCTCTATTGGCACTTTTGGCCATTAATTTGAAGGGTGGCACTGTGGCCTCTTTGATGGGGCAAGATGTCTAAGTCCTGCCTTCTATCTGTTCAACTGTGTTTTTCGAGTCTTATTAGATTATCTTAATTGGTATTAATGTTAAGTCGCTTCAGCTCACTCCGTGAGAAAAGCAACTTTACTGCTATAAGAAATATTATTACTACTACTATTACTGAATTCAAAAATATCCTAATATCCTTCATTTCTGCAGCTTAGTCCTGCTGTGAGTTATGTCCTATAACAATATACACTGTAGTTTCAAGACTCAGCAAAGAAAGGGTTAAAGCAACTTTGCAAAAAAATAAATTCAGTTGCTTCTCAATGCAAAATAAATGGCCTGCCAAACGTCCCCTAGATTAGAGGTGGCGTAATCCCTCTACATAACTTTAAAAACAGCTTCGTTCCTTGACGCTGGGTGTCTGAATTCCTAAAAACCACAATAAGTGTTTATACAAAATTAATTTGCAGTTGATAACAGGAACTCTGACACCAGAGCTTTAATGAAAGGATTTCCCAACTTGATTTTCGCCCCCCCTCCCGTACTCCCTCGCCCCCAACTTTCCAAACTCTATTTTTCCTGTTACAGCTCATAAAGCTATTTTATTTTCCAGGTACGGGGAGGTTATATTCAGGTATGACTGATATTTCCAATTGATCAACAATTCACTTGATGTAGTTCAGTACAATCCTTCCCACCGCTGCATATTGTGAGGTCCCATTGACAGGTATTATTACCTCATCAACGAGCATGCCAGAACAGAATGCTAGCCTACATTTGAAGTTATTTAACAAAGCCATAAAATGAGGACATGTAAAACATAATGTGAAAAACTGGTGTTTGGGCAGAGATTTCAGACTTTGTGTGAGCCTCTTGCTTAAACCTTATTTGGAAGTGGGCTACACTCTCTTTCCTGAAGAAAACTCACATTTGTGCAGTCTTATGAACAGTTCTGTTTTATAAATACTAAAACAAATGCTTGTTCACTTAAAAATTCAATTTTGTTCATTGTGTTAAAAAAATAATCTTCCAATTCTATTTATCCAACCTATTTACACGCTGCCTTTGATTCAAAGAGTTCAAGAGTGATGAACATAGAGATTGTCATTATTATTATTATTATTATTATTATTTCTATACCACCCTTCACTCGAGGATCATAGGGTGATTTATTTTATCTCCTGACATCCTTGTCAAGCAGATGAAGCTGAGTACTAGTGATTTGCCCAAGATTATCCAGTAAGCTTTGTTGAGATTTGAACCAGAGTCTCCTTGGTGGTGGCCCTGCTGTTCTGGAATCCTTCCAGTTAGGTTTTGTTTTTTACTACTGTCTTTCTTTAAGAAAGTTTAAGCAACCTAATTTCATTTATCCCATGCCTCTCCTTGTTTGTATCCACTCAATGGGTTTAGGAAGCCGAATGTCCGTTGGAGCTTATGTGGCTTCCGATTGGCTCCAGGAGCTTCTTGCAGCCAATCAGACCCCCTCTCCTCTCCCTGTACACTCTTCTGAGGGTTCTTTGCCCCCCCCGCCAATTTTGGGGTAGGTAGGGGGTGCATGGCAGGAGGGAGGGGGAAGCCCCATTGTGAAAGTAGAAGTCTTCACGCAGGGCTTCCATTGGCAGGACTCGTTAGGTGAATCCTGGCCACAGTTTATAAATCCATGCTGAATCAAATTAGATGCGTGTTTCCCTGTGAGGGGGACGCGGGTGGCGCTGCGGGTTAAAGCCTCAGCGCCTAGGACTTGCCGATCGAAAGGTCGGCGGTTCGAATCCCTGCGGCGGGGTGCGCTCCCGCTGCTCGGTCCCAGCGCCTGCCAACCTAGCAGTTCGAAAGCACCTCCGGGTGCAAGTAGATAAATAGGGACCGCTTACCAGCGGGAAGGTAAATGGCGTTTCCGTGTGCGGCTCTGGCTCACCAGAGCAGCGATGTCACGCTGGCCACGTGACCCGGAAGTGTCTCCGGACAGCGCTGGCCCCTGGCCTCTTAAGTGAGATGGGCGCACAACCCCAGAGTCTGGCAAGACTGGCCCGTACGGGCAGGGGTACCTTTACCTTTTACCTTCCCTGTGAGGCCCTTAAAACTTCCCCTGTCTTTTTAAAAAACTACAGCTTCACTAGTAACAAGTCCATGTACTTCTGCTTAATCAAAGCTATTTCCAATACTGATATTGCAACTCTTTACAAAGGTGACAGAATGATAATAACTGCAGTCAGCAGGATCTTAAAAGCTATTTACCTTTATTCTTATTATTTCATAAACCTATACTGAGTGGGGCAGTATTTGCAGAATAATTTTAAAGTACACCACGGTGCCTCATCTGGTACAAATTAAGAGGAATATATAATTCACGCAGAGAGACAATGGCGTCCCCCTGCAGTCTTAAGGTCCAAGGTCTAGATGCCAGAACAAGGTGACCAACTCATATACATGAAAAGCATCAAAGGACAAGGGTTAAATGCCAACGGTTGCTTAATCCGAAGCAAGATTTCTTAAAGATGTGAACAGCCACTCTAAATCTCCAGCTATGGGCAGCTTTTGACAGAAGAAACTAGAATGTTATCTGGCCTAGAAGCTAGGTACCGTATTCCCAGACCCATGGTGGCTGGCTGTGATGGTTGCCCTACTGGGGATGCTTAAAGGCATACAGATGTTAAAAACAACAACACCCACCCTTCCATACAGTCTGCAGGTGCAAAGAATTGAGATTCCAAGAATCACTGCACTGGAAAGTGTTTCATTGTTTATGGCAGATGGGGTACATGTGGCAGATTGGCTTTTGTACAGCAGAATTGCATTTGAGAAGAACCACAGTGCACCAGTGTATACAGAAATATACTGTACATTTCCATGGGATCCCTGTAGTGGGGTGGCAGAAGGGTTGTCCCAGGAGAGGACTAGGCTATAATTCCTCTTGACTATGTCCTAGATTGCACAACACTTACTATGCCCAAGGGAACTTAATGGGGGCCACTGAGAATCAAGCTCTTTGCCTAGTCCTGCTCATTCTGGGTTCAATGCCCTGATGTGAGAGTTATGACTTCATGAGAACTGGATTCCACCTCTTTCTCAACTTCCTCCAAGGAGCTTAGGGCAAATACATGGTGATTATCCTACCAACACTTATCCTTCCAATATTTATTTATTTGTTTACTTATTTATAATCTTGATTTTCAATATATCAAGGCAGTATAAAGGTAAAGGGACCCTTGACCATTAGGTCCAGTCGTGGCCAACTCTGGGGTTGCAACGCTCATCTTGCTTTACTGGCCAAGGGAGCTGGCATACAGCTTCCGGGTCATGTGGCCAGCATGACTAAGCCGCTTCTGGCGAACCAGAGCAGCACAAGGAAATTCCGTTTACCTTCCTGCCGGAGCGGTACCTATTTATCTACTTGCACTTTGATGTGCTTTCCAACTGCTAGGTTGGAAGGAACAGGGACCGAGAAACGGGAGCTCACCCCGTCATGGGGATTCGAACCGCCGACCTTCTGATCGGCAAGTCCTAGGCTGTGTGATTTAACCCACAGCGCCACCTGCGTCCCTTATACAAAATGTAGTAGGCTATTAAAATTTACATAAGCACTAGGACAATAACATTATACCAGAATGTATGGGAATATCGTATACTGCTGCTTTTCCCTTTTTTTGCATATTTTTGCTTTTATATGTATCTGTTGTTGTTTTTCTCCCTCTCACTTTTCCTTCTTTTTTTCCTGTATCACTTTATTTCTTTTAATGGAAATTACCTTAATAAAATATAGCTATTTTTAAGAAACCTCTGCCAGCTGAATTCATTTTTCTAACAAATCGTGGTACTGACATCAGTGAGAAGCTGCTGTCTTGAACTGGTTGCCAGACAGCTGGGTGGGACGGACTTGTGCCACTAGGATGATGCTGGGAATCTGGAACACCAACTCCTTGAAATGGGCTAGAATTTGCATTGCCCTGAAATTGTCCCTCAGTGGAGAGAATGGTTAGATATGAAGGATAGTGAAGTCAGCAAAAGGGGAGTCATTAAAACGAACAGAATGTGATTATACTGTATCAGGAATTCCAACATCCTCTTCAGACAAAGAGTTAATGAGGCTCCATCTACTCCACCAAGTCAATTTGAAGCATTTGTCCTCATAGCATTATCTTAATTATTCCTCATCAAAATGATAACACTTCCTACTGTGAACTAACATCCTTATGTAAACAAAATTACAGGCTCCATAGTCCTGAAACACGATCCTTTGTCAAAACTATCTTGTGTAATGGCTCTTTAGAGCCTACCCAATGGAAACACAAACAGAAGCACTCATCCTGCCTTAAGAAGTTTTCAGCGCCGCGTCTGCCATTGCTACCATGTATTTAAAGTAAATTCCCATCCCAAGTGTCGGATATAAATAAATGCAAAACATTTGTTCCAAAGTAAATACAAAAGCTATCTGCAATGTATGGGAAAAAATAATAAAAAATCTTAAGATAGGGGTTGATGAGCAGAACTGTTGTAAATCCCAAAATTCCTTCCTTCCCCTCATCTCTCCCCCTCCCCCTCTTCCCCTTGCACAAACAAATGTCCAATTTAAAATGTCGCATTGATACTGGGAGCTGGTTGGCCTCCCATAAGTTCGTTGTAAGCCACTGATACATTCCAGTTCTCCATTAGGAGAAAGAATTCATTCGGTCCCACACAGGTTAAAGCTGCCACTTCCAGACCTTAGGTTTGGCAACGTTTGTCTGAGTTGCATCTAATTTGATACTCTGCCTTTCGGTCACAAATATCCAATGTAGCTGAACTCGTAGCTGAAATAGGGGTGGGGATATCCAAGGGCCTTTAATCATCTTGAGTGCCAGCTCCTCAGAACCACACCTACAAGATTAAATTGAATTGGATCCTTTTCAAAAAAACATCTACGCTGCTTTCAGATGCCAAGAGAAAAATTACTGCTTAGGCAGCAATTTCACCACTAGCCAATCACAGTTCATGGGCACACACAAACATACCGAGCAGTCTAAAAAAAAAAAAGACAGATACTGTGCAATGAAACATGGAAAGTAAGGGGAAGGGATTAAACCTTGCAATTCTTCTTTTATTATTATTATTTTATTCAGACAAATATTTATTGCCAAAACTCACCAATAAGAACTGGGTGAACTCTGCATAATTTAGGCGCCTTTTCCGATCTTTTCCAAAATGCAGCTGCACAAACTCTGAATCCCAGTTAAAGGGAATATGCTGGTGAATTGTGGTCTGGCCAAAAACCTGCTTAACATCCTCTGGGGAAGGAAAGGGGAGGGGGGGAGAGAGAGGGAGAAACAGAGAGAGAGATGATTATGAAAGCAGATGCAAAAATTGTTAAAAATCTGTTCATTCGATGAGAGCTTGTGCAACATTAACAGATTTTCATTTAAATAAACAATAACTCTGGTTTAACTAGCTCAGAGACTCAGATGTTCTGCTAGGTTATATTTGCACTTGCCTTGTTTTGCTTCCTTCTTTCCGAGTGATGCTGTAGCACAGGGGTCGGCAGCCTAAGACCCATGGACCCCCACCACCTGCTCAGGGACCCACACCGCCCACTCAGTCAGCTCCCGTGTGCCACGCTAAACCAGCGTGGAGCAGGGCGAGGACTGCCTTCCGTGATGCTGGCTGGCTTCCCATTGGATGCAGGAAGCTCCTGCAGCCAATGGGAAGCTGCGCACACCTCCTCCATGCCAGAAGGAGTGCTGGAAGTAGCGTTTGCACATGCGTGCGTGCACACACTCTGGCCCACCACAGCGTCTGCAGGATTGTGAACTGGCCCAAGCCACAAAACCTTTGCCAGCCCCTGCGTAGCATAACACCACAGTATGGACATGGATGCAGATAAGCGAGCAATGGGTCCTCTAACACTTGACAGACCTAACACTTGGCAGTCCTTACCTCACCGACCCATCCCTTACTCATGCTCTACATGAAAAAATTATGTCATTCATCAAAGCAGGGAAACCCACAGCTGCAACTCCCATCACTTCCAACTACTGGCCATGCTGGCTGGGACCAATAAAGAGAGTCTGAGGGTGTCTGAAGGGCTACAGGATCCTCATCCCCACAATAAAGAAACTGAATGCCTCATTTTGTCATCTTGCACTTGAGGAAGACCAGTTTGGAAATGTCATGGAGAACTGCACCATGTAGTCCAGCTGTCACCCAGCACTTTGCCAGATTTATCAAAATGGTAATAATGAACACTATTATAAATACATTCATCCTGCAAGTCAGCACTGGCCGTTCAGATAATTGTGTGTTTTCAATAGGATTCCTAGTGCAGAAAACCTGCCCCTCCCCTGCTTCATATCGCTTACTATTCCAAATTCCTTGCCCTCCAAATGTCTGAAAACTGGCATTTCACACTACCAATTGATTACACACAAATCACTGTTTTCTCTCCTTGTTCAGCACGCATCCCTGAAAACTGCAGTGCGTGTGTTTCCCAAAAAGCGATGCCATAAACTGACTTCAGTGTATCTTTTTAAAATTAGGATTAGCCGGTTTCCTGACAGGGTGCACACTGAATTATATGGTGCAGCTACTTCACCAGAAAATCACCTATTTATTGCTCTTATTGACATCTTGCGATGGCTATGAAACAGGATATCCCCTTTGCTGTTCATCTTTTATATCCTTCTTTCCAACCACTGTTCATGGTTCGCAAACTCCAATACAAGCTCACTAGACTGGTTCTTAAATTTTTCCTTCTTTCTTCACTGGATTCATCACTCATTCATCTAGAATAATCTACTGATCAGAGTCCTTACTCAATGGACATACTGCCTGAATCAAATATAGAGATCACTCATGCCCATGAACCATTTTTACAGTGCTTTGGCTTCAGATTTAACTGCCAGGCCTGGTTCTCATGCACATTTAGAAAACTATCCACTTTGCTTCTCCTCCACTCCTTGCACATTACCAGGAGCTAAGTTATGGTTTGGCTCAGCACAATATGCAAACCCAGACTCACTGTTTGTCTCACTTTAAACAAGCAATGATCCATAACCCTAAACGGCCTTGGCCCAGTATACCTGAAGGAGAGTCTCCACCTCCATCGTTCAGCCTGGACACTGAGGTCCAGCTCCGAGGGCCTTCTGGTGGTTCCCTTACTGTGAGAAGTGAGGTTACAGGGAACCAGGCAGAGGGCCTTCTCGGTAGTGGTGCCTGCCCTGTGGAACGCCCTCCCATCAGATGTCAAGGAAATAAACAACTATCTGACTTTTAGAAGACATCTGAAGGCAGCCCTGTTTAGGGAAGTTTTTAATGTTTGAAGTTTTATTCTGTTTTTAATGTTCTGTTGAAAGCCACCCAGAATGGCTGGGAAAACCCAACCAGATGGGCAGGGTAGAAATAAATCACCACCATCATCATTATTATAGAAGCTTATTCTTGGTTTATTGCTTGTGGTTTGCTTGGGGACACACAAACCATGAGCCTGGATTCACACATTAAGCCAGACAATGCTTTAGCTCCCAGTAGCATAACAGCAGCTCTTGAGAAAGACCAAATTGATCAAGATTTTCCAAATGTGCCCCAGCACACTTGACTGATGATGCTGAGCCCCACTCATTAGGTGTCGTGTGTGAACTGAGCCGTTCTTACACTTACAGATCTCCCTGTACCATTCTTTTGCTTCCTGCTACACTGGTCCAATTGCCAGAAACTAGCTTTTGAAAGAAGAAATGAAAAACATGGTCATCTAAAGCAGGAAGCCATTTTTTAAAAAGCTGCTCATTCCCTGTAGCAGATAACGAATGAAACTGAATCACACACTTTTACTCACCAATTCCCACCCCTCCATTTATTATTTATTTTTTTCAAGTTAAACCTATTAGGTCAGAAATGACTACAACTTGTACAGACACTGGAGAGAAAAACCACCATAAGGATCCAAGTTTACCACCACCTGCAAATGAAAAGTGATGACTTTAAAAAAAAGCATTTTGTGTTGACAACTATATAACTGTAAAAGCCTTGCATGGACTCAAGGCTCTGCGATAGCTCTATGATCTATACATTAACCTTGTTCCAGCACTCCTCCCCAAATAATTATAGTCTGGAGCCACCAGTGAATGTGCTGTGTGCATATAGGATTTTCCTGGGCTTTCCTTGAGTTCTGTAGTTCTAGGACAACAAACACTTGGAAGAGGTAGGACACTTCTCTGGAGATGCTCCTTCTGTGACAGACAGCTGGCATCAAGGTGTCTCATTCCTACCATTGAGTTTTTCCTGGCTTCCCAGAGGCACTTGTTCCTCTACCTGTATGGATTTTTTCCAAGAAGTCAATATTTAATTGTTTTCTGCAGGGGACGGGGGTGGGGAGATAACCCAACCAATTCCCTTTTTTATTATTGAATTCAAGTTCAGGATTATTTTCATATAATATCATGACGTGAGTCTTGATTAGGTAATGAAACTACCCGGAAAATGCCATTTTCTATGCAGCCAAGCAACCATGCTGGAATCTTTATTTTTGAATCTTTATTTTGTATTCTTAAAAAAGGAAGAACCTGGGACTTGACAGAGAATAATAAGCTTCCACCTTGCCAGTACAGCAAACGACTGGCTAAGAAAGGCACAGCTATCTTCTGCTAAGCAAAGAGCACAAGGCAAATTGGAGATTTCATAAGAAGCTAAATTGCATAATGGCGTAAGTACCAAGGTTGCCTTTTCAAAGCTTTTGACAAGGCCCTTTTATATTAATCATTGTTAAGGGTCTGAAGGCAAGGGAAGCGACGCAGTAGAATTAGAGCCGAGGCTTCGAATCCCATATTCAAGGCTGTAAGAAAATGAATACAGAAGAACTGCAACTAAAAATTAAGCTAAACATCACAATTACAGCAAAAGTCATATTATATGATTAACAAATCAATATGGCATTTATAATCTATAAAACAATGCTAACATCATTAACAAAAAAGGAGCAACAACAACAAAAGCTAAGCTCTGTAAAGTTCATACACACACTCTGTTCAGTTCATTAAAATACACAGAAAAAAACACAGAAAGCCCTGGGTAAGCGTTTTAGATAATATTCTGTCACAATCATAACACTATCCCAACTGTTGCCTTGGTCCCATACTCCATGGAAAACCAGGGAGATAATCTGAATCTTGCCGGTGGGAAAGGACATCTAGGAGAGATTGACCACAACATTGATGGGACCAGTGAGAGATTTTATTTTTGCAATTCTGCAAATCTTTGGGGGGGGTGGTGGTCCCCTCTCACTTGGAGAGCCTAATGATATCTTCTTTTTTTGCTGGTGGCAGTGATGCTGTTTTGGCTACATAAGCAATGGCATACATACATAAGCACTGGAAACAGAGGGAACAACACAGATTCTGAACCTGAAAGGTCCATGCAGTCAGCATGACTCATATCCATTGACAGACTTATTGTCCATGAATTTGTCTGATTGCCTTCTTAATCCTTCTAAATCTAGCAGCGATTCTCACATCTTGACGCAGTGAATTCCGAAAATCGTAGGTTGTGTAGAAAAGTATTTTCTTTCATTAGTCCTGATTCACTGAGTGGTTGTAAATATTTGTGTGTGTGTGTGTGTGTGTGTGTGTGTGAGAGAGAGAGAGAGAGAGAGAGAGAGAGAGAGAGTGTTGTCTCTGTATCCACTTTCTCTGCAACATGTATGCATTTTATAAACCCCTATCATGATCTTCTGTAGGCACCTTTTTATGATAGCCCCAATTGTTCTAGCATATGGACATCCTAAGAGCCCTGCTAGATAAGCAAGAGAAATTCTGGCCTTTCTAGACTAGCATCCTGTTCTGCAGTGGTCAACCAGATAGTTCTGGAAAGCCTGCAAGCAGGACTGTGACAGCAATAACACTTCTGCATCCACAGAACAGAGGACCAATTTGGACGCAGTCATACAAGAATTCTCGCATCTCCATCCATATTTCTGTGGGCTTAAGGGAAACTTGCAGCAAATTCTATATATGTCTATTCAGAAATAGCCCCTACTGAGATCAGTGGGACTTACTCCCAGGTATATGAGTATAGGATTGCATCCTTAGCATCACCACAAAGGTCCACACAAAAAATAGGATTTTGGACTCTCTCTGGGGCAGTGTCCAGAACTATGGGCAAACAGACAGAAGGTCCCATATTGAAATGCAACCCCCCCCCCGACTCCTCCCGATTTTAAGCAAAACCACACCCTTTTCTGGCTGTCTTAAACTAGTAGTTACACATAATTCAAGCACTGAAAATTGGGTTGCAAATTGTCAAAATGGGAGCATAGTCAGCAGGCATAATGCTCATTTGTACAGAGCTGGTTTTAAATTCATTTCATCACATGCTACATGTTGACATTAATTTAATGCATCTATTTGACATGCATTTAACATGCAAAAAGTCAAAATGTTGTCTTTCCTTTACTGTCTTGTTCCCCACCCCCCTTAATGGCACATGAGCTGATAGAAGTAAAGAAACAGTTCCTGTCTCAATTGTCCGTTTCATGGTAATGTTGCCCCCATTTATTTTGTCCTTTGCAAACATGAAATCAGATTCTCTACCTATCGGGCAATAAAGATTTTACTGATTTCAGCAAGACAACTCTCGAGATTAATAAGCATCACACATGAAAGAATCCAGAGTTAAACAAACATGGTTCTAATGGAACTTATCTTTCGGACGCAACACGTGTCTATTTGCAGCTGAACCAGCCTGAGATTCAAGACTTTAGCAATGTTGCCGCACAACAGCAGTGGTGGGGTTTATTCCCCCCAGTAGAGGCAGGTCAAATTCCTTCCAAAATTGCAGCTTAGTAAATGGGTCTTTTCTTCCACACCGTCGTCTTATGAAGGATGGTTATATTTCAGCTCTCAGTTAACCAGACAGTGACCTTATACTGTTTGAATTTACTCTCAAATTGGTTCTCTCCCACCTTCTCCATACCTATTTTTTTCTTCTCTCTCTCTCTTTTTAAGTAGAAACGAAGAAAGCAGAAAGCACAATATTTTAGCCATTTGAACAAGCTCCATTCTGAAATCAGTCCTGCTACCTGAAAGTGCTCTCTGTTACCTCTATCTTTCAAAATTGGAGCCATTATAGTCATTCGTGCAAATCCACATTTAGCCTTTCATAAAAGAGTGGATTTTTGACCCAGTGAACTGGAAGAGCTTCTGCGCTGTTCTCCTGATCTTTGACAAGATAGCCCACAACAACAGAGAAGACAATTTCTTGCTGGTGTGAATTTGTATTCCGTTGTTAAACTCTGGATGCTCACGAGTGGTAATTCTGCTCCTGATAGCCTGCACTCTGATGATTCTGAATGGTTGCAACAAAGCCGTACGAAAAACCCAAATACCCGAATGCACTAAGCCCACTTATTGTTACTGAGAGGGGCCTGCCCAAGGAGGAGGGGGAAATTGACCTGGGCACGGTGAACTCCTCCTTGACCCTGTGGAGTTGTGTTTGTGCACATTTTCTAATTGGGCCAGGGGAGACTGTAGCAGCAATCAATAGGAAACTCAGATGATCACCTCCGCCTCAGGTATAAGAGCAGCCTACTGGTGCTAAGCAAAAGGGAAGGTTTTCATTCTCTCCTACGATTCCCTTTCTCCAAGACTGGGAGAAATTCTGTGCTTACTAGGTGTACAGAAGAAGCACTCCCAATTGGATAGCTCCAGGTAACCCCCAGCCCTTAAACAAGATTCGAAGTTGGCCAATTGGCAATTTCAACAGACAACACATTATTAACCTATGCAAAAAAATAAACTGGGTAGCACAATACAGGTATGAGGAAGAGTGCCCACGACTGGGGCCTATTTGTGCCATACTTCTTCACTCCAGAATGCCAGTCCATATGATTTTGGCTGATCATTTCATCTGCTACTCCTTTTTGGCTCCTGGTGCATTAAAAAAAATATGTATTTTTCTGTAGTGGATGTCTGTGGCGGATGTCTGGAACTGCCAACTCACTGGTGTGAACTACAATTTAGTGTTGATCACCTGAGATGTCCATGCTTCCTTAGGATTGGCTTACAACCAGTTTAGAAGAAGGATAGTTCTTCCGAGCTGCCAATTCTATACCTGGTAAAGGCTGAGAGTGGACCTGGCCATCATGCATTCCATATCCATTCTCTACTGGCCAGGAGTAGATGTCTATATTTACTCAACAACAGTTGAATAAATAGAAATTGGATTTCTATTCTCAAAACTAATCACAGCAGTTTAAAAAATGACACTAAAACTAACAAATGACCTAACCAGATCTTACATTATTTCTGCCATTCAGTGGGGAGATTAGAGATTATTTGCCCCCTTCCAGCTCTCCCTCTCTCCCAAAGCATCAGCATTACACTCTAAAGGGTGTTAAGAGAGAATGAGGTAACACGTGTGAGTTGCTTCACACAAGATGGAGTTCCCTGCACATAAAGTCCTCTCCTGCTAGAAACTGCATGCAATATCTCACAACACGTGGCAAAATGCACGCAACTCAATGTTGCTGCATGCGCCCATGAAACACAGGACATCAGCTACAAGCGGAAGTCACTGTATTTCCTACAAGTTAAAACCTCCGTGAAGGAAATTTTGTCATGTGTGACACAGATCTCAGGTCACATAAAGATAACCTGCTCCTACGGCATTCATCCTCCTTTGTTTTCAGGAAGGTTATACAATCCCAAGTGAAGCAACTGTTATCCCACACGCTCCAGTACATTCCCCTGCCATTTTCCTTCCTGCAAAAAGTGGCATCATTTTGTGGCAGGAACGGGAGTTGTCGCACAAGGGCACCAAATCCAATTTAATTGTGCAACTTGAGTTTGCCATTACGCAATTGAATCCTACCTGCAAAATGGCAACATTCTGTAAGTGGCCTCGTTTTCCAATGAGGAGAAGGGCAACACAAAACTCAGGGTGACACTCCATGTATCTATTCACAAAAGTTTATCCCGTAATACATTTGCTTAAGCTGCCAAAATAATCTTTATGGTTTCTGCAGGACTGAACTATTTTCTATTCCAGCTGGTTATTATAAGAACATCGTAAGCAGGGACTGGTGCCTGAGTTTGCTTCCCCCCGCCTCCCTTACAATCCTTCTTCCTTTTGTGTTATGCTTTTCTGATTGTAAGCCTGAGGGCAGGGATTGTCTTATTAATGATCTCTGTATGCTTTTTTTCGATGGTGGGGTAAAAATCCTATTTCTCATTTAGCTATCATTTTCCATTTGCAAGCATTTCCAGCTGGTTCCCAGATCTCTTCTGCCTATATTCACGGATATCCAAATAGGCCAACAAGGGTCGTTCTACAGCCGGCGACTTAACCGCCTTAAAAATTAAGGTAACCCGACAGGCTTTTATTTACTCTGTTTGTAAAATGGAGACTTTGTCTGCCTTGCACCAGCGCTGCAGCGTCTGCAAAAAAGACAATGCAAGTTCCAAGCGATTACTTCTGATGTACGCAAGGCCAGAAGTTGTTAAATTTGCTTTGCCCCTGCGCAAGTGCAGCCCTTGGAATTAAAGATAAAGGTTATTTAAAAGGACTGTTAATTTTTAAAATGTTGACATTTAGACCCAAGCATCTAAACTTTTCTTTATTAAACCATCTAATAAAGGATATCAAAGAACTCTTACCTCTTTAATGAGGCATTAAAATACAGTAATACAAAAAAAGGCAAAACTGTTAAGCCTCTTAAACCCCTGGACTTACATTATCAGCTTTTATGTGCCTGTCAACACTCAGGAGTAAGAAGCAATGGTTTATTCTCTGTCTCAAATTTAAAAGCCAACTAAACTTCCTTCCACCTTCCTGCTGAGATCTTTAACTCCTGGCAAAGAGCAGCAGCTCCATGTACAATGTGATACAAAAGGCTAAGGCAATCTCTATCCGTTGCAAGCCAAAAGCACACTACCATCTCCTGTTTCATGCTGTCTCTAGGAACAAACAACTAAGCCTTCCTTATTTTAAACAATATATGTAGCGGGTAATTTTGCTGAAGGGGGGCTGGGAAGGGTAGGAAGGAAAGTCCTTGATTCTCTGTGTTCCTAAACAGTGGTTTGGGTAAATCAAAAGTCCTAAAACTAGGACTAAAATTAAAAAGGAACTTCTAAAGATAATGCAGATTTAAAAGAGATTGCTGAGAAAAGAGGAAAAGGGGTAGGCTGGCCCTATTTGGGATTAACACAATCTAATGCTAAGCAGTATACTGCAAATATTTAACAGATTATGAAAATATTTACAGTGACCAGCATAGCAACCTAAAAGTGTAGCCAGGTTATACCCAGAAGCTGGATTTCAGTGTTATGGCACAAATCCAACAGACTTACTAAACAAAGCCTAAAAGGAACATGGGAGGTTGCCAAATACCAAGCCAGACCATTGGTCCAACTAGTTCAGTATTGGCTGTACTGATTGGCAGGGGCTTGACAGGGTTACGGGAAGGTTTTTTCCCCTACCTTACAAGGAGAAGCTTGGGAACTTTTGTATACGAAGCATGTCTCAGTCACTGAGCTATTATTATTTCTAAGATATTACACTTATATAAATGCTACAGGGGATACAAAGCATAATTCTCACATGAGAATTTGAAATAAATTGTTCTTATATTGCATAAAAAACCTACGTTACTGGGAACCATCTATTAATCTGGGCCCTGCTAGATCTGAAGAACCATTAACTTTAGCAAACTGCAGAGCAGAACAATTGTAGTGTCTGAACTCCCAGGGGAAACAGCAAAAGATATAGATATATATCTATATCTATATCTCACTGTTGTAGCCAACTAACTTTTACACAGAGCAGACTCACTGAAATTAATGGACCAAATTTAGTCATGGTAATTAATTCCAATAGGTATCCATTAAGGAAACATTAGTTTTAAACACTACAATGGTACCTTGATTGTCGAACTTAATCCATTCTGGGAGTTCTTTCGACTCCCGGAACAGTTAGAAAACCAAGGCACGGCTTCCAATTGGCTGTAGGAGCTTCCTGCGCTCAATCGGAAGCTACTTCGGAGGTTCAGCTTCCGAAAAATGTTCGCAAACCAGAACACTTACTTCCAGGTTTGTGGCGTTCGGGAGCTGATTTGTTTGGGAGCAAGGCCATTCAACAACCAAGATACCACTGTATATGCTTTTTGACCTACAGATGGGTGGCAGAAACCTGAACATAGTGGTGTTTCATGATTGGCTACTATACAAACCAAATGATTGGTCACAGAAAGGGAGACTGACATAAGCTTATTAAGGAGTCTCCGTGAGTAAAAATGGAAGGATATGAGTGGGGGTAGGGGGGAGAGAAGTGAGTGCCACTTGAGATTATTATTATTGGAGGGTGGGGGTTAAAAGTACCCGTATTTTTCGCTCTATAACACGCACCAGACCATAACACGCACATAGTTTTTAGATGAGGAAAACAAAACAAAAAAATATTCTAAACGAAATAGGGTTCATGCTGTGGCCACAGACATGTGATCTGACAGTGAGTTTGGAGTAGCCCAATGCAAAAATCCTGAGGATCCATGTGGATCCATGCTTTGTAACCATGGAGGAGGGAAGGAAGGGGAACCATGGATCCTCTGCTCACGACTGCAGCAGATCCCCACCACGCGCAGGCATTCGCTCCATAACACGCACAGACATTTCCCCTTACTTTCTAGGAGGAAAAAAGTGAGTGTTATGGTGCAAAAAATACGGTATTTACTTTTGCAATTCCTCCAGGATGGTGTCTCAGTCATCCTAATAAAACAACCTCATCTGCCTACATATTAAATTATTTTTTGTATTTCTATCCCACCTTTCTCTCCAAGGAGCTCAAGGTGGACTACATCAATCTTGCCCTCCTCAATTAATCCCTCACAACTGTCCTGTGAGAGAGGTTAGGCTGAGAGTAGGTGGCTGGACCAAGGTCACCCAGTGACCTTACTGGCTGAGTAGGGGATTTGCATCCTGGTCTCCCAGGTCCTAGTCCAACACTCTGACCACTATGCAACACTGGCTCTCAGTGTTGTTTGTGTGTGTGCCAGTCCCACACATGCCTCTGGACCCCAGCTGCCCCCTTCTTCTGTTTTCTAGGACACAGCTCTCAAAAATGTGTATGCTTCCCCGCCCCACCCCAATCTAGCTAACTATGGATTTCTTTCCAAATGCAAGGTATGGTAGAAAATTGGGAATATGCTACTGGGAAAACTGTTTGACAACTAGGTGTACTGGAGGAAGATAGAGATAAGATCTCCTGTTAAATGACTGGTGCATTACTTTTGTCAATTCAATTCTATTGCAATTCTTATGCCATTCTTAATCCATATTATTCCCTAAATTCTGTCTTGTTATCATCTACAAGTTGCTTTATGTTGCTATGTTTTGCCTCAAAGTTCAGGATATATCTTCCACATGAAGATAATAATATGCTTTGAATTAAGCATTATACACCGAAAAACCAAATGAGATTGACTTCAGTGACAATCTTGACTCTGTGGACTTTATCACTGGTTATACTTTATTCCCTGACTCCCTGGGATTGAGCCCTGATCAGATCATCAAATTAGCATCATTTCTTAAGAATATTTCCTGCGTAATATTCCCACTGAATGGAAAGGAGACACTTCAGAATATTTCTGTGCAAGACATTTATTCTGCAGCAAAAGAACTAAACTTTGTGTGTGAGGAGGAAATGCACGTGTATATTTTCAGGAAAGAGCAGAAATATGTAGGCCCTAAGTTAAACCAAAAAAGGTTATGAAACAAAAACAAAAGCTGGGTTTCTCTTTGAGACATTTCTTTATACACACAAAATATACATTTTTTAAAATTAAAAGTGTTTTACAACATCAGCTCCATGAATCCAAGACGTGTCACTTAAACTGTGGGCACTGAGGTATTATTCTTAGAAAACAATTTAG
Organism: Podarcis gaigeae; assembly: GCF_964106915.1. Classification (NCBI taxonomy): domain Eukaryota; kingdom Metazoa; phylum Chordata; class Lepidosauria; order Squamata; family Lacertidae; genus Podarcis; species Podarcis gaigeae. The sequence goes on from NC_139688.1 coordinate 29,044,149, forward strand.
ACAAGTGCTTGACATCTGTAGGACTGAATTGCCACCTGCCTAGTCACGTGTCTTGTGTCTGGAAGAACATGCACAAATTACAAGCCTATGAAGAATTTCTGGAAGTGTTTCATTAAAGTTTTTCCTTTTCATTTTTTAAATAGTGACAGTATATTGCATTTCCCAACTTATTAATTTGTTTTATTTAAAGTTTATATATTGCCCTTCATCAAAACTGGTTCCAGGCCAGTTCACCCACTAAAAATGTCAAAACACAAAAACCAGCAGAATAAAACAAAGCAACCAGCAAGATTTTAACATGTCTAAAATGCAGAGGTTTGGGGCAATGTCTGGGTATATCATGGTCAAGCATTCTCCAGTAACACCGATCTGCAATAGCAACATTTAAAAGTCCATTAACAATATAACACTTAAGAAACCAGATAGCTGTAGACTCATAAAGAAATATTAATTTAGCAATATTTCTCACATGGGAGGGAGAGGAAGAAGGGTGAGGAAAGGAAGGAAAAAGCAGGTCTTACCAAAAGTAACTTCTCCTTTCCCAGTTTTGTCAAAAAGTTGAAATGCCACCATGAACAGAGCATCTGGAGCACAGAGGACAGATTCAAACGCTACAAATTCTTGAAAGGATATCAACCTACGAAAGGAAAAAGAAAGCCATTTTTTCCAGCTGCGATCAGCAGAAGAACATTTCGCAGGTAAATAATTTACTTACTATCCCTCATTATATGTGACCCCTCCCCAAATATCACAACAATTTAAAGTATAATACGGTAATAACAAAACAGAATAATCTCTGAAATACAGTTGTACCTTGGAAGTCAAACGGAATCTGTTCTGGAAGTCCGTTTGACTTTCAAAATGTTTGGAAACCAAAGCGCGGCTTCTGCAGCCAATCGGAAGCCACGCCGGACATTCGGCTTCCAAAAATCATTCAAAACCGGAAGACTTACTTCCGGTTTTCGATCGTATGGAAGCCAAAACGTACGAGTTCCAAGGCGTTCGGCAACCAAAATACGACTGTATAGCCATTCTCAATCTAATAAATGTATCAGGATAGCCATGAAACTTAAACACATAATGGCTGACTCAGAAAACATGGAAGAATAGAGCCTTCAGCTTGCACTGAAAAATAACCAAGGTTCCTGCAAGTCAAAGCTCGGAGGAGACTGTTCCGTAACTGGGGTGTTATTGCTAGTCATGAAAGCAACAGGTTGTCTAGTCTCATGCAACAATGGCACCATCAGAAGAGTTTCTGTAGACAACCTCAAATCCTAGGCGAGAGACACTTCTTCAGATGCCCAGGTCCTAAGCCATTTAGGGCTGAAAGGCGCCCCTGCCTCAAACCCCGAGGAGCCAATGGCAGCCAGTATAAAAAAGTGATGAGCTAGACGGACCAATAGTCTGACTCACCATAAATGCAGCTTCCTATTATCCTACTAGCATCTTGAATGGTGGCACAATTGAAATTGCAAGTTTGAAAGTTGCCAAGTTAGTAATTCAAATGCAAATTATCCCAATCCAATTGTCAAGGAGTAATAAATTTTAAAAAAACAAATGGGGTGGAACCACATTTTAGCAACCAAAAAAGTGTTCCGAAAGTTGCCCATCAGATTAATAATTTGCAAAATAGATGGACATGGCAGTAGCTCCTTTGATTTGAGGCAACGTGGGAAAAGGTTCTGCCACTGACCAGATGGATCACAGCGTCATCACTTTTCCACATGCGTGGAGCACATCATCTTACCTGAAGTAATTTTATGCTGTAAACCGCCCTGTGTTCTCTTGATGAAGGTCAGTATATAAATTACATAAATAAGGTAAGTGATACAATGCGGCGTTACGATAACAATTCACACCATCATTTAAGCAATAAAAACAAGATGCTAGCATCTATTTCCTATGAAAGTTCCTTGAGTTGTTGGAATGTATGTGAGAGCTTCAACAGCTGAAATCTGCTGTTACGGATGAAAATCATATTTATGCAGGTTTGGGTAGAATTTGATTAATGAAGATGCAGGCCCCAGAGCCTTTGCAATGCAGATTTGTGATATTTCAGTTGGGATGTTCAATTAACAAGACTAAAATCATTATTCATAAGGCAGAACCAGCTTCAGATACATTAAGTGGTCCGATGAAGTGAACTTTAGCCTACAGATCTCATGCCAAAATGAAATTTGTTGTCTTTAAAGCAGCCTTTGGCAACCTGGTACTTTCCAGATGTTTTGGACTTCAGCTTCCATTAGGTCACAGCTAGCATGTGGTAATCCAAAATATCTGGAGGGCACCAGATTGGGAAAGATTCTTTTGGCTACATCAAGCTCTTCTCAGTCGAGTAACCCAAACACCTCAAAGAGTCAGATATTTAATTAAGAGAGTTTATTTCAATTTTAACGAAAGCAATGGGCTGGGGTTTTTTTTAATGGAAAAAGGGAGAAAGCCTACAAATGTGAGGCTCCCATCAGACTACTGCAGAGGAAACATGAATATCTGCTGTGCCAGCTGAATTCAAATTAACCCAATTTTTACATGTTAATTAAACCAGCTATTTTCTTCTTATTGTATTTTTGCTCCTTAAATAGACTGGCCTGCAAGTGATTCCCAACAGATCGACTCCGACAACAATGACGCACTCATTTACTTCTATTATGCCCATACAATACAGTAACTGAGCAGTAATTTTTCACAGTCAATTACACATGTGGTTCCTAATGGTTAAAGATGCTGAAATAATGCATGTTACATAGCCATATGTTCCAAGCTCTATACGGCACAAGGGCAGTTGCCTAGGTAACAAGTTTTCTCTCTGGCATAGTGCAACCCTTCATTGAATATCATTAGGTTTCATTAAACAGCACATATTAACATGAACCTCAATATGCTACTTAAGAATAATTTTGCCTACATAAGCAAGGCCTTGTCTAACTTAAAAGCCCGGCTGAGTAAAGCCTAATGACCCTGCGTTTTAACGATGTGAAACTAGGAGGAGATGGATGAATTATAAATCAAGCAGAAAGATGCCTTCTAAGTCAGAGGTTCTCTACTTTGGTACTATCTTCCCCATTTTAATGGGAGAAAAAAGGGAAGTGCCATCACTTCTACAAAAGCGAATGAGGTGGCAAAGACATGTTTAACAGAAGGAAAAAATAAAGGGGGCAAAAAAGAGAGTTTGCCCTGCATTCTTCCGTTGTGCTTTGAGGCCAATTTCTCCACAAGCTTACCAGCAAACTCAAGACTGGTTTGAGCAGTCATTTTTTGCCGCTCCCTCTTGCTCCCTTATGGCTGCTAACTTCCACCAGCAAGGCACAGGGTTTTTTTTGGGGGGGGGGGTTGGAGGTTAAGTCAGGTGTCTGAGGTAGGGAATAAATATAAATTTCTGTTTCACACAGTTTCTCATTTTCCCAACCTTAACTTCAGTTATCCACATTTCCACAACCGTTTTTGTGGGGGAGGGGGGAGTTCCCATGAAAATTCACCAGCGTTCTAGTGTGAATCTTCCTAACGTAAATTTTGCTTGCAATTTTGCCTTATAAACACATTTTTAATATACGGATTTTTAACCGAAGTGTGAATGTCAAAGGATGGGTGAATTTTGATTCACATCTTGATTCAGAAAGCACAAGTAAGTTCACCTTTAAAAATGCAAACTGAATCAAATTTCTCCCCCATCTCGAATGTGAGGTGAAAATGAGACAGCATCTCCCCATCTGCTTTGCATGCAGAAGGGCCCAGGTTCAATCTCTTGCATTAATAAGTAATGCCCTCAGTGATATCCTGGGCAGCTTCTGCACATCAGTGCAGACAATACTGACTTGGAGACTGACTTTGGATAAGGCTGCTCCCATTGTTTCATCTCAAGCACCAAGCGACAGGTTGCTCTGTTAGCTTTCCCCATTCAGAAAAGGTAGAGGTGGCAGCAAACAGAAGGGCCTGTGATACGAATTGGTTTTGAAGGTGGGTTCTGAAGGGTCTAGGATTCTTCTTTTCATATTACAGGAGAACTGAACCTTTAGAGGAGGCAGAGAAAGTTGGAAGGAAGTGCAGAGAACAAGGATGGGCTTATCACAAATTTGGAGATCTCCTGCATAACCAAGATATAGCTTGAGAGAACACAGTTCACCATCACAAAGCAAGATGGCAAAAGATATTAACAGATTCTTGCTAGATGGGTAGCAGCTTTCCATTTGGCCAGTGGGAGATGTGAGAAGGTGCGCCACTAGAATCAGGGTTTGGCAAAGAAGTTTGGAAAACACTGTTTGAAAGAACAGCTGAAAGCTCCATGCTTTCGACCGTTTACGTGTGAGGTGTTCTCATGAAATTCACTTGGTTTCTCAGCGGCTAAGTCAGGCAGCTTTGATCCAAAAATTCTGAAATTTCTAAATTGGGAGCAGGGCATAGCCCTACATGGTCATTATTTGCTCACCCAGAATATCCCTACAATTTCTCTCTTCAAGAATCTTTTGTACTGATCAGAGAATAAACTAACATTCATGGAGAATACAAAGAATGTTTATTTATTTTTTTAAAAAATGAAAATAGAAAGTGATTTGTTGGTTTCAGAAATTTAGATTACCATAAAGCAAGCTGAACCTCAGCTTGCAAGAGGTGCATTATGTGACAGCAGCATACTGAGGACTGTGCAGGAGAAGCTCCTAGAAGACTGTGCCCCAAGTGTTCAGTTATAAATTGGCCTGCAACTTACATTTCAGAAACTTAAAATATATTAGAAATAGCAGAGAAATGAACCACTCAGTAAGGAAAGTGAGATTTTTTTTTAAAAAAAAGATCAAAGCTGCCGAATGTGTATTTTGCTTCAGTCTTGGCAAAAACAGTATATTGTGACCATTTATTTATTTATTTAATCAATCAATCAATCAATCAATCAAAGAATGAAAGGCGAGCCAAAATAAGAAAGGACAAAGAAAAGAAACAACTCTAGCCAATTTTAGTCAAATTCCCCATTTGATTTGATTTTGAAATCAAGCATATTAGTATTATGTAAATGAAAACCCTACAAGCCCGTTGTTTTTGAAAAATACATCTGCAGAGGAGCTTCCCCCCTTCTGCTTTAGTACTTTGGAACACAAAGAAGCCTGGGAAATAGTGGCTAGGACTCACCAAATCCAGAGAGGCCATCTGTAGGTCACCAACACTTCTTTACCCATACTGACCGCAATGCCCAAATGCTGATGGCAAACCCATTATCTCCTGGGCAATGGGTAGCATGTTATCAGTTATTAATAGTCATGTGGTTTATATAGTGCCATCAGGTCCCTTATGCAGGAAGCTAACAATATAAATTTTGGCACAGGGGACAAGGGGAGGGAAATGGAGGCCAAGATGCACAGGGAAGCAATATGGAGTTGTTTCAGTTGTAAACATTTAGTGAGGCTTAGGCTAGCCAAGAGAACAGCTCTTGTGGGGTTTGTGGAGACCCAGACTGATGAATGAAGCTAGGCTTTTTGCCCTATGAACTTTGGTCACTTGGGTTCTAACTTAAGAACTATGAGGTGTTTATTAGGAGGAGTTACATGTGATAACTTACATGGGAAAAAGGATGGTGTCTACCATTCATATTTGCACCAGTTTTAAAACCTGGTTAGCTCCCGCAGCTCCCAAGGACTACAGCTGCCAGGTGCCTTTGGGAGAAGTCAAGGCGGTGAAACCAGTTTCAAATGGGTTTAGATGTGTAGCGCGGATATTCCTCCTACACACTGTCCGTCAATGAAGAACAGCCAAGAGTGGCTTTATAAACTCCTTAAACCTTGCTTTAATTCCTGGAAAACTATACAGAGGAGTTGTCAACGCAGGACTTGTGCACACCAGTTGCTTCTATGGTGCCAGTGAAATGTTTCAGTTAATATGCCCTCAAAAATTCACAGTGCATGAGAGATTTGTTTGCTTTGCTTTCTCAATTCTGGTTCACACTGGACCAGCCTCTCCTATGGTGAGCACTTCCCCTTATGTAGGGGCCACATTTCAATGCATGTTCAGAGGAGAGTGTAAAGAGTTTCTCTCTGTGGTTGAAGTAGGTGCCTTTATTCCCATTCATTTTGGGGAGGGGGGGCTGATGTAGGGACCATGCCTATATACCATTTTGTGTCTCCACCTCTTTAAAACATGGCAGCCATTTTATGCCACGTCCCATGGAAGCAATTTTGTGTTATGGGGTGAAATGTCAGTGGGAATGGGATAAAGTCATTTGTGCCCATTTGCAGAGAATTCAGCCATCCACAACTGCCCAATGTTCGCTGACTTCAATATCAAGAGATCTACCCTCAACGACATCTTTTCCAGCAAAATCAGGGCAATTTTGCAGTGGTACCTTTAAATTGGCTAATTATTAACTTCTGCTATACGAAAAAGTACCCAAGGCACACACGTCTGAAATTCTTGTGTGTGTGTGTGTGTGTGTGTATTCCTGCAACATCCATTCTTTTGCATGTTTAGCAATACTAATCATTATCCTCATCATTGTATAATAAATACAAAAGCTACAATGCTTTACTAAAATCAGCAATTTAACCATAATAGCATAATGGGGCACAGGGTAAGCTATGCCTATTATTTAATGTTTCAATCTTAGATAAACAACTTGTTCTGAAAAATGGTAGATTAGAGATAAATCAATAATAATGGGAAAAGCTGGCATTTCAAAGCATTATTTTGAATTGTTTACACTTTCTAAAAATAAAAGCCATATAGTATTTTGAGTTGCTTACTGGAAACCAAGCTATGATTGGCAGAACAGGCATATTTTATTGGGCAGAATTTAATTGTAGCAGCAAAAAAAAGTATGGATTGTTAGAGGAAGCCAGTTGGATTTTTAAAGAGTGCAATTTGCAGTAAAACATTTCTTTACATGCTCATCTGTGGGAAGGTAACAGCACCCTAAATGGCCTCCTGAAGCTAAACAACAGGTCTCAGACCTCCCACCTAACCCTCTGGAAGCCTCCTCTCACTAAAGGTTTTGCAGTGCATCCACCTAGCAAGAAAACAGCCAGGCAAAAAACACTGCTGTCTTTGCGAGGCTGAACAATGGATCAGCACAGGGGGAAACAGAGCAGGGGATTCACGCATGCACTGTACAGAGAAAGTCATACAGATGTGCATTCAGGTGCTCACAAAGGTTGCTCTGGAGTTTCAGTCATTACCTTAATGGCACTGAGATACTTGGACACAAGGTCTAACAAGATGGCCACACAATAGCAAGAGAAAAGGTCGTGGATAGTTGGGTCATTTTTCTGAAATATTATTAACATAGCAGCCATGCAGAAAAAAAGATAATGAAGGGGATTTTACATACTGTGTGTGTGTACACACGAAAAATCTCAGTAATGTCTCGATCATAATCACGAGAAAATGCCACCCAAGAATCTCTTGGATGGGAATGGGGTGGGGCAGAGGCACCATTTCCGCTTACTGTAGCAAGAGCATGAAACACTGTATGAGGCAAAAATACTGTTCTTGGATAAACTCAGGTTAACATGTACCTTTGGCCATTCAAAAGAATCACTGTTGCGACTTTTTATACCTCATAACAACCAAAGGGAAGAAATGAAAAATCCTTTTGAGGTTGCCACGTCGAGGGTCACTTCACAAGACCTTATTTAGGGCCCCCATCCTGGCTGAAGGCATATTGTTTGGTAGGAGAATGTGAAAGGAAAGCTATTGGCCACCATGTGGGGTAAGACCCCATGATAATGGTGGGCATAAGTCCCCTCTAGGTGAGAGCCAAGGTGGGAGTGCTTGCACTATCCCAGGTGAGAAAATGGGGTGGCGTCCTTGAATGATGAAGATGGTGTCTCAGAACCAAAACACTGGTCACAAATGCATCATATGCCGATGTTTTGCATGCTACTACTCTATTTTGAATTGGTATTATTTTCTCTTCCGTTTCGTTTCAGTTATTTAATTGGCGTAGCTGCTTCGTATGCAATGTTGTTACTTACTGATATTGTGATTTATAATGGTTTTGAGTTTGTTTTAATTGTCATTGTTCACCTGATATGTTGTGAACCACTTGGAGCAGTTTTGCAGGTAAAACTGATGAGGTAACATGAGGACCTAAAACTTAGTTGCTCCTAAAGAATAACCACAGGTAGACTGAAACAGGGGCTGGTGGGGGCAGAGAAGAGATTTTCAATAGGGAACTCATTTCTATATATAGGACTTGGATCTCAAATCTGAATTACTCAGCATAAATCAGCCTTCCCCAACTGGGTGCCCTCCAGATGTTTTCGACTCCAGCTCCCCTCAGCTAGCATCACTAATGTACAAGGATGGTGTGAGATGTGGTCCAAAACATCTGTAGGGTGCCAGGATGAGAAAGGCTAGCATAAATATAAGCTTCCAAAGCCCTCCTGTAAAAGCATGTATGCTCATGCTGGCACTCGCAGAAGAAGAAAAAGGGATCCTACACAATTCTAATTTATAGCAGGTAATTTACTTGCATCTCATTTTGTTCACAACAGCACCGGACGATACATTATTCCTTAAGTTTTTGGGGGTTTCAGTATTCTGAGAAGGCTTTGTAAACTGAGAATAACAAAGAGTTTTGCAGCAGCTTAAAGCATAACAATTTATGATAGCCTATTTTTTGTGGATTAGAGTCAGACGTACTCTAGCCCATGAAAGGTTATGCCATAAAATATTTTCTTGGCTCTTAAGGTGTCACAGGGTCTTGTTTTTTTGCTGGAAACTGTTACAATAAATCAAAAGTAGGCCTTTTTCAGTGTCCTTCGTGCTACTACCTAAGGCTTATGGGTAAGAACAAAGCCCGCTTCCCCTTGTGTCGTACATTTAAATATTCACCTCTACTGTTCCGAAACTTGCTCTATAAAATTCATTTTGCGTGCATTACTTAATAATTGTAACTTCTGAATGTGGCACATCAAGTTTAAAAATGTTGCCATTGAGTTTGTTACAAAGTGCATGCATTTTTTAACCCTTTATGTATCTGGCCCAGTGTCTAGTGGAAAGCATTTTAAGACAGAATACCCTGTTCTCTCTCTCTGTGATTCACAGAGACACTGAAGAACCAATTGCTGCTGAAAGCAAAATTTCATGGCAGTACAGTATCTTTTTCATATACTTTAAAAGTGAAGAGCAGCTTATTCTGTGAATCTCCAATGCTACCACCATATAAGTAATTCAAATGAAGGTCCCAGTACATACCCATCTTTCGTCTGATCTACCACACCTCCGAGCAGCTGAACGGTTCTGGGATTGGGAACCCCATCTCCTATTATCTTCAGGAACCGCGTGACAAAGTCACTGGGGGACATGTAAAATTCACCATTTTTCTCAACACTTGCATACTGTAAAAAAGAAGAAGAATGTGGTTCTTAAATTACAAGGTAGTATTGCATCACTCGTACAGCCAATGCAGTGCTGCGTCATAAAACTGCTGTTTCTCTATTTCTCAAGATGAGTGCCCCCCCGCCAGCCACCTTTCCTTATCCTCTCTCAGTGCTAACTATAGCTTGCCAAGACACCCAAATTATGGTTAGTGTATGCCCTTCAAAACAGGAATCAGAAGCTATGGTTTGAAGTTGATTTATATACTCCCTTTTCTGCTATTGCTGAACTCATGAGTGGATTCACAACCCATAAGACACAAAAAGTTTGTTGTAGAACACCACGACTTGATACAATATTGAACGCTAATCATATTTTGGAGGGCACTCCAAATGGTAACAACATTTTGCTAGCTTGGTTGTTGCAGCAAACCATGGTTAGCATTAAAAAGGAAGAGGGTATGCTTATCAATAGCTTGTTTCCATCCCACTGAACCAAGGGTAGACAACGTGGCACCTTCCAGATGTGGTTGGACGACATTGGCCATGCTGGCTAGGGTTGATGGGAGTTGAAGTCCAGCAACATCTGGAGGGCATCATGCAGCCTACCCTTTGCTCTAAACCATGGTTCAGAACATCATATGAATTGAGCCTGTATTTTGAGTCTTTGATCACTGAGCAATCTCTTGCTTACTGCTGCCAGCAAATGCCAGTGGAACAGCTTGCAAAATATGAAATATGATCACTACTCTCTCCTATATGAACTTAACAAACACATGATTGTGCCCATTCATATGCATTCATACTTATCAGCCATGTGCAAAACATTACAGTTGCATGACTCTGACAACATTTCTTTCCCCCAGATTTTACTCCCAAATATCTACCTCTTGGGAGTAAAAGAAGAAAAGAAACAGAAGTGAAAGCAGAAGTAAAACAAATTTTATTTGAAAACTGAAATTACTCCAGAAAGGAAAGAAAGCAATATGAAGAACAGTAATAAAAATGCCCTCAATACGCTATACTGGCCTAAACCCCATGAAATCATATAGTATTACACAGGAAGAGGGGATGGGGGAGAGAAGCACACAATACAATTGGCATTTCTATTCTCTCCCCCCCCCCACAAGTATAGAGCTAAGTCCATAAACTGATAGAAAAAAGGGGGGAGTACAGGGATCGGGGGAAGAGATTGTGTGTACCTCTGAAGTTTTTAAGAGCAGCATTTATTACAGGAGCTGGTAGGCATTATTTGGGCTTTCAGCTTAACATTGTGGGTTGTTGTTGCTGCTGTTTTTATTATTATTTTAATTTGCTGCCTATCCCTCATCTTTAGCCCCCAGAGCAGGCTGCAACAAATAAAAATGCATTGAAAACCATTCAGAACAACGTGAAATCACAAAAAATAGGGTGCGTCCTAAAAATATTAAGGAAAGGGACCCATTGGTTCAAATTCCTAAAGCATGCTTCACCAACAGGTGAGTGATTTTAGAATGAGGCAATACACTACCATTCGCCTCTTGTGGCCACTTCATTTCCAGCCACAACTCAGCATCTCTACCCCTATCGTTGTGTCTGGACACTGAGGTCCAGTGCCGAGGGCCTTCTGGCGGTTCCCTCATTGCAAGAAATCAAGTTACAGGGAACCAGGCAGAGGGCCTTCTTGGTAGTAGCACCTGCCCTGTGGAATGCCCTCCCTCCAGATGTCAAAGAGAAAAACAACTACCAGACTTTTAGAAGACATCTGAAGGCAGCCCTGTTTAGGGAAGCATTTAATGTTTGACAGACTATTGTATTTTGATATTTTGTTGGAAGCCGCCCAGAGTGGCTGTGGAAACATAGCCACATGGGTGGGGTAGGAATATTATTATTATTATTATTATTATTATTATTATTATTATTATTATTATTTCAACTGGATGGCAGGCCAGAAGGAAAAGTTTTCACAGCTTCTTATGCAATGGTACCCAACGCTCCCCAACTGCTCAGCTGCACATTTGTCCATGAGTCTTTTAACGTATGCTGATAACCTCCTGCTTATTACAAAGGGTATTCTTGTTATTAAAATGTTTCACCTCGCGACTACCACAGGCCACTTGGCGGTCTGTCTTTGGATATGCTGCACTTATGAGAAGGGTGGCAATGTGTCCCACTTTATAGAGGATAGTCTTTCATTGGAAGGGGTATCCAGTCCAAGAACCCAGAAGACAGGAGAGCAGGGAGCACCATGATATCACCTCTCAGTGCTTCGCACCTGGACAGCAGACTGAGCAAGTACACCTGGGCCCAGCATTTCCCACTACGGTGAAATATACTGTATTGCTATTTGGATTCTTATAAATATTTATAAATTTGCATGTGCACATTAAAATTAGCGCATGTAAACATTATGCAAATTTGCAGTCCCCCTCCCCCTTTTTTGCAATGCTTCTTTCTTTCTTTCTTTCTTTCTTTCTTTCTTTCTTTCTTTCTTTCTGGCAATGTGCACAGCCATATCTGAAAAGCAGACTGGCTGGGACACCTGAAGATCCATGTGACTATTTCAGCATGCTGAAGGCAACCATGGACTTGTGCTACTCTAACAATTCCCCCCCTCAATGTCTTAGGGCAAACATCTTGGAGATGGAGAAAACAGTGATATTCAAAGGATATTTAATTCAAAGGGAAGAGGCTTAATTTTATTTATCAAAACAAAACAAATCCATTGGCCATGGCCAAGCCCTTGGGTGCCCCTAAAGTAGTTCTCTGGATCCCAGCCATACTTTTTAAGTGTTATTAAAGTCGACTTCCCATTCCTTATCACCACTGCATTCTTTTAAAAGCCACAACTCTGCATATATTGAGGTCAGTAAAAATCCGATTGGGGGGGGGGGGGGCGGAATGCAAAATAGCTACTTTGCAAATGCACCGTAAATACTACCAAACTCCTTGGGCGGTGAGTGAAGGGACATTAAAACGCAGCTGTAAATTAATTACAAGAGCTCATAAGTCGCCACGTGTCACCTTAAAAAGAAAGATCTGTATCGCAGCAAGCAACATGTTCTGAGCAGGAAAGCCAAATTGCTAATTACTGTGGTATGTTTCTTTTCTGAGGTGGCCTGATAAAAACATTTGCTGCGATTCTCCACAGAACATTATCCACATGAAGTAACAAGTAAGTTAGGTGTCTAGTACAATTTTGCAACCAACTTCAAAGACTTGGGTTTTGTTTTACGTTGCAATAGCTCTTGCAGAGCAAAGCCTGCTGCCAGATCCCATCGAATAAAGCCGTTGTTGCGCCTGACAAGTACCCTTACATTTTCTGTAAGTACATAACTCTTGGCTTCCCTCCAAGAGTTACAACGTACGTGTGTGTTTTTGTTTTTTTAGTTGTCTAGATTTAAACCATGTATAGGTAAAGTAATTTCCTTCAGGCAAGTGTTTTATTGAAGCAAAGACTGAAACAGAAAACTATATAGCCCAAACATTTAATAATGTTGTATTTCTATCATTTCAAATTAATTGTTTGTGTTTCATCTGCAACGTGTTCTATGTTTAGGAGCAAGCTTAGTGTGTTTGTTTCTCATATTTACAATCTTTCCGACGGCCCGGCCAACGAAACTATCACATTAAAACACATTAAAGAATCAAATCAAAATCAACGCATGCGCTTATGCATGCATGCACACACAATTAAAAGCAATTTAAAACACAGCAGCAACATAAAATCAGCAACCTGATTAATAGGTGATATGTCACACACACAAACACACACACCTGCACACTTTTATAACCAGCACACAGACCAAATCGATCTCATTGCAATCACCTGCCAGAAAATCTTTCCACGTCTCAGGCTTGAAAACTTTTTAACACAACAGTTATCGAGAAACAAATCAAATAAGTCAGCCGTTTTCTGCTTCTACATTTCATTTTTTTTTCCAGGCTAGCCCCCCTGCTAAGACATTCAATAATAGAAAGCAGTACAAGGTTTTGATGTCCCCCTGTTCCTACCCACAGCGATTTATTCTTGTGTATTTGAAATCCAATCACGTACCCCCCACACTACATATAGAAAATGACCTTGAAAATGTCAGCTTGCTCATTTTGACTGAAGCCTAATCTCTTAGGTTATGGTAGGAGAGTTACAAGAAGTAGAGTTACTCTGAGGAAATTATCATGACAAAAGCGAGGGGGGGACACACACATCAATTCTATTAGTTTGGGAATAAAGACTTTCGAAAAGGTGGTACTCTGCAGTCATGTATTTTCCCTCCACTTTGGTAATTATACCTATGGAGAATTTGATATTACACAATAATGCCTAATGGCTTTTTGGTAAGTTCCTTCAAAATTCACACTGGATAATCATATATTTTAAATACTTGAGCATTAACTAGTTCAAGCCCATTTAAGTCCTTACAAATACAACAGAGGAATAATTTTTTTTAAGTATCTCCAGAGAAAATATGTAACTAACCAAGGAATTTCACACTGATTGCAATGCATTTAACTGAAATGGAAAATGATATGATAAAAATCCCATTCTAATGGTGTTGTGTTTTGGTTTCCTTGGTATGTGTGAGTTGTTTGTTTGTTTTTAATAGAAATTTAATTGCCAATTTCAGTGTTGTGACTCTGAAGTGTCCTGAATAAACTTGGTGTGAGGATGGTCTAGAAATAAAGGCACTATTAGGAATGTATGCCATTTTTGCAAATGCACAATCCACAAAGGAAAAAATAATTTATATTCATAAATACACGTCAGGTTAGAATTAAATGTGTACTTATGTATCATCCTCTTACCAAGACTCTCAGAGCAGCACATGTGAATTTCTCAAAAAGTGTGCCATCGAGAAGACTTTGCAGGCTTATCCCATTTTATATGATAAGCCTGTTAAAGTAGCATAAAATATACAGGTTTGGAGCGACCTTTGTGCCTTCTCATTATACCAGTTCATAGCTACTGGCTCGTCTTGCTATTGTTGGCTTTTCTGATATTGAAGTAGCTGAGAGACAGATCTCTCGTTTCAAATTATTATTATTTTTCCTTAATCCAGCTTTTAGAACAGCTTCTACTTTATGCAGCAAGTCCACTGGCTTTTCAGAGGCCCCAATTCTCACTGTTAATGGGTGAGGTGGTATTATTATTATTATTATTATTATTTTTGTATCTCACCAGGCGGAGGGTGGAGGGAGACTTTCAAGCAGCTGTTGTTTCCAGGTACAAACAAAACAAGAGACCCAGAAAGGCATTTGAATGAAACCATGCCATATATTCCCAAATAATAAGTTTGCTGGAACTGTACATTTAACTCCTCCCCACCTCTATTTGGTTTCTGTTGCACCCTCTTCTTCCCCATTGCAGAAGCAACAGCCTAAGCCCATTTTTGGAAGTCCTCATTATAAACCTGATGGTTTTGCTTACCTAGCATATTCCAGGAGCCAAAAGCAGAAATGCAAATGCAAAACCATCAGGCTTCCATCACTATCTAGAAATCAGGAGCAAGCTGCAGGTTTGCATTCTTTCCATCTTGCTGCTGAATGTCTCCCTGAACAATGATTTGGCCTCTCTAACCATGGCTGAGAGCATCTCTAAAAACAGATTTAGAAACCAGCTTTCCAAGCCACAGCCCTAAACTTTGGTTAACAACTGAAAGATGGATGCTAAATCAACGCTGCAAGTAGCAATGGAAAACACAGCACACAACGCAGGGCAGAAAACAATTATGTGACCCGCTACTGGTCCTTTATCAATGATTAGCATTCAGGTGAAGTTACATCTGCAGTTACCTCCAATAAAATGTTTGCAGAAACAATCTTCAAGTTATTCCCTCTTACTCTCTTGTAAGGGCAGGGTGACTCTATCTGCATTCGCTCCCACCATTAGTTAGCAGTCCAATGATTTGGGAGAGATAGGGAAATGCTAATGAAAATTGTTATAGACTGTATTTCTAATTCACAGATCTTCTAAGAGAGTCACACACACACACACACACACACACACACACACACACAGCTCCATGTAGGAAACACTGAAATTTCTATTCTATTTGGGGGGATAGCTATATTTCCCCGAGTCTATACAATAATCATTCAAGAACATATTTGACTTCTTGGAGAGCATTGTTCAATTTTTGATAGTGGTATTTAAATCTAACATGGTAATAATACAGTGAATGATTAATGGTTAGAAGACTATCAAGAGATGAATAATGCAATAAGAGCTAAAGAAATGAAAAATTCAGGCTTTAACGGATAAAATATTTACTTTTAACATACCTTCAAAAATATTGTTTTCAACTCAGTTGGATCAGCTCTCTTGGTTAGAGCCACCTACAAGTAAATACAATTATATTAATATGCATAGTCTATACAAAGGATGTCAAAATGTCATTTAAAAAAAAAGAAAGAGGATAATTCAAACAAAAGAATGAGCGATGAAAAATAAATGTTCCCCTCAAATAAATTAGACAGTGGTTTATGCGAGAAATTAATAAATAAATACTTGTTTTAACATTTACACTTAATTATTTGATATTTTTGCTGGTGTTGTTCCTCTCAACCTGCCAAATCTTAAACGAGTGCACTCTGACTTTGCCCACATAGAGCCATCAACCACAGGAACTGATTTTATTTTTTTAACATGAGTGCCCAATCCTGAGTACTAAGGACATGCAATAACACATTTTTAAAAGAGAGAGAAGGAAAGGGAGAGAGGGATGCCATTAAAATATAAAGTATTTAATAGTAAATACTTAGCAATTAAAACCAGTCCTAACAAGAAGTCTTCCATGACTTCTAGAAAAATTCTATGGTTTTGATCAGTCTGAAAGGCAGCTGTCAAGAATGACTCTTTGCACTCACCTGCTGTTCAAAGCTGGGGCAGAAATGATACAAGGTTGAGAGTTGAAGATACTCCCAGACAGACTTATGGATCATGATTACAAAATAAGGGAAGGGGCTATCTTTGTCAATGGTGGAGGGTAGCTGTACTTGATGACCCAACAACCACCCTTCTCCAAATAATATTCCAGCCATGCAGTTTGCTATGGGGCTACAATGAGTAGCAACTACACCTGCAGCAAAGCGTACTTGCCCAGCTGCAACCCCCTCTAGTACCAAGTTTCACTTCCAGAGTTTGGGAAGCAAAGCACAGTGTCACTGGAGTCGCTACAGTCACAAGGTCCCTCCCTTTCCTGACCCATAACTCTTTAAGCGCAGGAGCACAGCTTGGCTGGCCAGAGCATGTGGCCACCTTTGCTGGGAGAACGTAGCACCCAACTCTCACAAACTGGGTTTTAGTCATGAGATCTTTTCCCAGCCTTACCTGGAACTGCCAGAGATTGCAAGTGGCAGCTTCTGCATGCACAGCAAATGTTCTACCTCTCTAACCTACAACCCTTCTTCCGTGATTGCCCTCCGCAGAACTTCCCCAACCTCCTCTAGAGGAGAGACAAGGGAGTCAGCTAGAGGTATCTCACCTTGGTAAGAAAACTCTGCTCTCTCTGAACTGTATCTAAACCAGGCTGCTCTACCTCCTTGCAGTGTGGAAAGACTAGAATTGGTAATATGAACTGGCTTTATTCATCTGCTTATTTATTTTTGTCTGCTGACACGCAGATGCTGAGCAAAATTAAATATAATTACGTCTGTATTATTTCTTTGTATTCTTTAATTTTTCCTATGTTTATTGATTTTGGGGGGGTCTTATTTGAATTTATTTATGTATTTCCTAGCACATCTTTGTGTGTGCAAATGTTTTGCATTTCACTAATAAGCGGGTGCTTGTTGTTGAGTTGCTTTGGGCACAGTTCAGTGTGGGAAATATAAACAAATTAAACTTAAAATTAATCCTAAGAATAATGGAGGTTTTTTTAAAAAAATCTAATGTAAGCTTTTAAAAAACTCTAAGAGCATATGATACGTGATACTAGAAGAATCCTTTTTATATTCAGGCAACATCCTGTATATTAAGATGGCTATTGACTTTGAATGATCGGGGGGGGGGGGGAATCGTGTCCTACTCCCATAAACACACATCAATAAGGAGATACATTCTTTGGTGTCTATCATAGTGGTTATAAGAAAGAGACAAAACATCTGAGCTGCCCTCCTGAACATATGGTCCCTAGAAACAAATGGGCACAGCATAGCCAAGAGTGGAGATGTGTGAACGTTTGTATACATAATGCAGATCAACACAATGCAATCTCCCAGTACCTAATAATAATAATAATTTTATTATTTATACCCCACCCATCCAAAACATCTTTTATGGAAACAAACCCCCACCCTAAATCAAGGTGTGTCCTCTCACTTTAGCCCATGCCTCTCATTAGAACTAAACACCGCACAGCAAGATACATTAATGCATTAGGAAGAAAGTGCTTGCTTTTAGATGCTAGCTGTTTGGGGGTTAATGATGTTTGGTTGCTTTTTCCTTCCAAAACTCACCGAAACGACATGAGCAATTGTGGGGTAGATAGCCAGAAAATGTGTGTTATCCAAGTGTACATGCTGTCCTAAGTGTCATAATCTTGTGCTAAGACAGTTATTTACTTGAGAGCCCATTCACAAGGCTTTGTGCTCTCTGTGGCAGACTGGACCCAAATTCAATGAATTCCACAACCTCCACAAGAAATCTTTCCCCAGTACAAAAGGAGCATGCCACCCTATCCATCACTCCTTCACCTACAAAAGGACAACAGCATTTAAGGAGCAGTCCAGAATTCTGCAAAATGCTTTGGGGCCAAACTCTCTCCTCGCCCTCACTCCCCAAAAATACTAAATTTCTAAAAGCACGTAGGGGAGCTGAGATGTATCACATCACTTTTCTGGTATGTTTCTAAACTACCATTGAGCTTTCTAGGAGCAGACCCCTTATGGGATGCCCTGATAGTAATGCTATGATCAGTAATTTTTCTTTGAAATTGTAGTTCTTCTCTTTTTAATGTGTGACTTCATGAGCTCTGTAGGGCACACATTCACCTGCTAATAAATTGTATAAAACAAGCCCGAAGGAGGCCACCAACCCACTCACAGGTCCTTGTATGATCAGCAGAAACAGTTGGTCCTGGCAAGTATTAACCACTCTCAACTCCAACCTGATAATTGCAACCTCCCCAGATTTTAACTTGCCTGAATTAATTTTAAGATGTATTTCAATTAATTGATGTAAATTAATTAATCAATTAAGCATATTATGTTGTTTTTATGATGTTAGCCGCTCTGAGCCTGGCCTCGGCTGGGGAGGACGGGATACAGATAAAACTATTATTATTATTATTATCATCATCATTATTATTATTATTATTATTGGAACACGGGTCTCCGGAGCTCCCTCGCACGCAGGAGCCCAGCTGGGGAGGGGCAGCGGGAAAGGGATGTTGCCGCTGCCTTTCCTCTCCATCGCTTCCATCCCGTGGTAAGCTTTGACCCAGGACTGCTCAACTTGGCAGCACCAGGCCATTGCGCAACATAGAGTCCAGCGGCCCTCAGCCCACTCGCCCTCCCTCCCTCCCTCTTGGCCAGCCCAGGGGCAGCGCACAGCACATGCAGTCATGCCGCACTACAGACCCACTGCCCGGTGCGGACCATCACCCCCCACCCACCTGGCTAGTTACGCTACTAGTCAAGATCACATCATTGCGCCATGCTAACATACGATACTTGATTCATATTTCAACCACAACACCTGCAACTACAGGCAACCCCCAATTTGCACGGGGGTTGTGTTCCGGGTCACTGCGCACATCGACGGAGCATGCCTAAGCCCAGACCACCCTGTTCCACCCTCTTCTGGGTCCAAAAATGGTGCATGCATACACAGTTGTGTGTGCTTTGAGCGTGAGCAAAATGGTCATTCCTTGGGAATGGAAACAGAAGCTGTAGCCAAACCATAGTTCATGTAGTATGAGCAATACAGCTACCTTGCTTGAGCAAAACTGCAAGCCCTCAACGTGAGGAACAAAGCCTAGCCCTAGCAGGTGGCTAAACTGCACCCCAAGTCAGCAATCTACAGGTATCCAGATGGCTAGGCTGGGTCAGGCAAGACAGGACCTGGGACAGCTCCTAATGCAGATTCCCAACAGTTATTATAGAAAAGAAACAAAAGGCCTGTCCTTACCTGAACCTACTTCACCATCAACTGCACAAGAGCCTAAGAGTAGAGAGCTAGCTTTCAAAGTATATCTCAGAAATGGTCTTTAAGTTGCTTTTCACATGGTAGTTTGGGATATTGAACACTATGTTCTTTTTAGCATATTAGCAGTGAACATATTCTCCTTCTGAAACCAAAATAGCACCATCCATACACAAAGCAAGAGGTATTGGCAGGCTTTGTGGAACCCCGTGTTTTGCAGAAATACAAAAAAATAATAATCCTAAATGTGAGGGGATAGCTCAGTAGACGTGAAATACTGGCTGGCTGTTGGAAGAAAACTGAGGGGAGAGGAATGGAATGGAGTACCTGAGAAAATGGAGTGGCTGGCTTTCGTGTTGAACAACAGCACACTTTTGTTTCAGGTCCTGCAAATGTTCCTAAATCCAGGCTGCCAGAACAAACAAACTCAGCTGTATTAGACAAACTAACTTGACCTAAAGAAGGATTATTTCATTATTGAGTTTCCAGAGGGGTTCAAAAGACAAACAGCTGCGCAAAAGCCATCCTCTTACATCCCAGATTTTATTTATCCTCTCCCCCCCCCCCCCACGGTCCGTGACCCAGTACACCTGGTTGTCAGCATCCTCTTCTGGATGAATGGCACTTGTGCTTTTCCAGCACTGTCAGAATCCAAGTTAAGAACCTTGATTGTGGTATAGAATGATGAACCGATACGGCCACTACAGCGTGCCGCAAAATGCAATCAGCAGGTTTACAAGCAGATTGCAACAAGGGTGCAATATTCCCAACTGTCTGATCAGACAAACAGGGCAGAGAATAGGTAGCAGTGCTAGAAAACAACAACAAGTCCAGAAAGGGGGAGTTGGGCAGGTGGGAATCAATAATCTGGCCTTATTAATGGCTAACTAGGCATTTCCCTCACTGTACTAGTAAATCAAAGTCCAGTCCTTCAAATATAGTGAAGTGCTCAGGTTCAGCTACAATGAACCTGAAACACTACTAAGCGGACATCAGATGGTAGGGACTAGTGAAATGGCTGAAAGGGGAAAGTGGATCAGCAGGCAGGGTATTCATTAAGGAACAAAAAGAAACAAGTCCTAGCAAGGGTTTATGATTCTCTGCACCACAGGTAAAAGTTTGTTTGTTTGTTTGTTTGTTTGTTTAGTTATTTATTTTAAAAGAGGGCTTTTGGTGTTTATTCAGAATACAGGTCAGAGTGAAAACCTGGACCCTATCCTTATAGCAACACTGGGAAAGGGGGATAATACACATTTTAGGTAGCCACTAAGAAGGTTTCCAAGGTTTTTAATCATAATCAACGCCCCAAATTACAAGATGACGAGTCTCTGCCCCAAGGAACTTACAATGTAATTTTTCTAATTAAAAACTCCTTTTTTAATATTCAAAACAAATTGCAATAGAACAAAACCATAAAAGACAACTTTGAATTCACAATTAATACAATGGCAAAGGAGGGGCAGTAGAGAAAGGGGAAAGACATGGGGATACTTGGTAGTTGTATATGTCACAGATTTGCTAGCTGAGGAATCATGGTAGGACATTTGGGGCTTTATAGGGGAAAAGTTGCATTTTTCCTATCTAACTGGAAGCTACTGCAGATGCAAGAGCACAGGTATAATACACACCTCCCACCATGCCATCTGCAAAAGAAGGCTGGCCAGCAGGGTATGCATCTGCTAAAGAATGGCATTACATAGTAATAAAGGGAATATTCACAATA
The DNA here is from genome assembly GCF_964106915.1 of Podarcis gaigeae. Lineage (NCBI taxonomy): Eukaryota > Metazoa > Chordata > Lepidosauria > Squamata > Lacertidae > Podarcis > Podarcis gaigeae. Next base: position 29,065,294 of record NC_139688.1, read on the forward strand.
CTTTATTAGCATTTTTTTAACTCTAAGCTTCCCAAGCAAATGTAGCTGCTAGGATAAGGAGGGTGCGTTTGTTTTGTTTTGTTTTGTTTTGTTTGTTTGTTTGAAGGCATTTATATACCGCAGAATATTTACTATCATGATGGAGCTTAGGAACAATCTTATCATCTAATTAAATCAAAAAAACAAGAACCACATTAAAAAGCCAAGGAAATGACATATTTTGCAAAGCCCAAGGAAAGAGCTGCAACACCTGCCTGGCAGCTTTTCATCAAAACTGGAAGCCTTCCAATCCATCGATCTTTTCGAGCCCCTTCCTCCTCCCACACACCTTCCACTATGACTGCAGCATAACAACATGGGCATCCATCATCTTTCTACGCCTGTTATTTCTTGTACTTGAAGAAAATGGAAGTTTAACCTTCAAATGCTGAACTGATGAAACACATTAGGTAGAGTCCACCGCCCACTCTGCTGCTCTCACTGCGAAGCATTCCAACAAAGCAATAAGAGACAATCTGCTTCTCACTCACTAGCCTCCTAGAAACACATGCCGGTGCTCCTAAGTTTCTTGTACTGCAGGGGAAGCAGCAGTTTGTGCCTATTGTAGCTGGTGGCGGTTTTGTCCTCCAAGGTATCAGAATGATACAAGGGACATCTTGGAACAAGCATTGTGTTCCAAGTCTGTCTGTAACACTGACATGCATGATTTTAGGCTTGTTCTTGTTTGGTGGCCTTTACTGGCAAGCCGGACTGGCATACACAGTGCCCATTTAACAAAACTTTGGATGATTTCACATTTCCTTTACAAAACAGCAGCTGAGCGAACTGGGCTGAGCTGCATACAACCTAAGGGAAATGAAACCAGCCGTCCCCTTGAGAACTGACCAGCTCTGCTTAGCAAGTTTTAGCTAGGACTGCCACTATTTTATTAAAGCTCTCTCTTCTGAGAGCTCCCCAAGCCTGCAATATTGCAGCAGGCTTTTTTTTATTCTCCTACAACTTTAAAGGCAGAGCAGACAGCATGCCACCATCATATACTGGGAGTCTTTGACCCTCCAGAATTGCTGATGGCAACTCTCAGCTTCTGTGGCCACTGACCACGTCTGCTGGGGCTGATGGGAGTTGTAGTTCAGCAACATCTGGGGGACCTAAAGGTTCCCCACACTTGACATATGCCTTCATTTCACCTCTATCTTCATTTCACATCCACAGCATGAGGGTGTTTTAATTTAAAAGTGAGTGTCAGTTAGTTGATAGTCCTACAGCACATGGTACTTATTTGCAAAAATATTTTAGATTGCCTTTCAACCCTAAAAAAGGCCCTCAAGACCATTAACAAGCAAATATAATAGAAAGGTGGGTAGATTTTGAGTTGGTCCCATTTTGCTAGGAAGTCTTGAAATTTGTATAGGTCTGGTTCTCAGTAAGCATGCTGTTTTACTGTTCGTTTTTGGAGACTAATCTGTGTGTATTGATGTCCTATATACACAAACACATACAAAATAAAAATGCAACTTTTCATTTATAAAAACATGTATTAATAAAAGCATGCAATAGACAAAGACTTTGAATTTCTCCCAGTAATTGGTACCAGTAGCATGCTTGGCTATTGCTACGGCTTGCAAAAAAAAGTGTGTTTTGAGCTCATCAAAAACTTATGGAATGAGACCTTGGAGATCCACTGCCAATTTGTCAGAATAGACAGTGCTAGGCTAGAAAAGCAAGTATTTACTAGGCTCGCAGGAGGCCGATTTGTATGTTCTATGTAGGTAGAAAGCCAGAGGTTTGTTACTCTCCCTTCTGTGGCAGGTTCCAGGGTGGGTTACAACAACTTAAAATTTATAACAGTTAAAACAGATTACAATTACAGGAATAGGGTGGGACCTGAAAACACATGTCTCAGGTGCCAATAGCCAGGGAAAACAGGTGCGTCTTCAGCATTCACCGAAAGTGAAGAAACCAGACGCACCTCTGTGGGTAAGGAATTCCCCAAAGTTATTGATGGTGTCACTGTAAAGGGATGGCCAAAAGTATGGAATGTAAAGAAAGGCTGTTATCATTCATGGCTAGCAACATGACAGCCACCAATTTTATTTATGTATAAAAATATTTATATGCCAATATATCATGGAAAACAATAATATCCAAATATAGTAAAAACACATACAAAATTTAAAATCACACGGTAAGACAATCATTGAAAAGCAGACACAATGCACGTGCAGTTTTCCCCAACCTAGTGCCCTCAGATGTTCTGGGTGACAACTGAATTCCAGACAGGACATTCAGCATCTGGCTGGAGAGAAGGTGAACTGGAGTCCAAAATATCGGGAGGACACCAGGTTGGGAAAGGCTGCCTTGGTGGAAAAGCGCTTTCACTCATAATCCAATTTTCAACAATCCCATCTGCCTACTCCAACCTTCTTCACCAAAGCTTGTTCTGGAAGATCTCCCAATCTTCACCAACATATGATTGGGATGGGGCAGACCAGTGAAAATTAGGTATCCTACTTCACATGAGCATAAGAGCTTTCTGCTAATGACAATCCACCATTGGGTACAACCCACCCAATCTGTTCCAACTTGTCAAGGTTCGGTTTCAAAGTCATCACAGTTGGCTTATGCAGATCACCTCAGCAAGGCAAGTTGGGTAAAATATGCAGGAGTGGAGGTTATTTACTACAAAAGTTTGCTGCACTGATTTGCTAGCAAGACTGCCCTATTTGTGGAACCCTTGTCATGAATAAGCAGGAGGAGGAACTGGGCTGGAGAAAATAAAATCCTATAGATAAAGTGTCCCACCTAATAATTGTGTGACAGGAACTATGTAAAAATAACTGACAGGTAAATGCATTTTGTTTCAGTGCAATGTTTTCTTTTTTGACTGAGCACATAAGTTAACTTTTAAAGATTGCATTTATAATCAGATCTGTCTGTTCCTGTCTATTCAAAATGCTACACCTCAGTAGCTGAGTGTGTGAGTGGGTACAAATCCATGTGCATGCATGAATCCATTTCTCGGATCTTAAAAAGAGGGGCGGGGGACTAAAATGCATATGCATAATGGAAACAGACAACATCACCTTCAAGTAACCACATTTCTCTGTATTATAAATAGTAAAGAGGGGAAAGTCTCAAAGTCAAGAATCTTTCTTTAGAATTAAAAAAGCAAAATGAACAACAGTACAGTACCACTCTGTTTCGAATGTACAGTGGTTCCTCGGGTTAAGTACTTATTTCATTCCGGAGGTCCGTTCTTAACCTGAAACTGTTCTTAACCTGAAGCACCACTTTAGCTAATGGGGCCTCCTGCTGCTGCCACGCCGCCGGAGCACAATTTCTGTTCTCATCCTGAAGCAAAGTTCTTAACCTGAAGCACTATTTCTGGGTTAGCGGAGTCTGTAACCTGAAGCGTATGTGACCTGAGGTACCACTGTATTATGCTACTAGAAAATAAAATCAGGACTTATTTAAAAAGCCACTCTCTCTTTGTAAACATGCTACAGCAAATTATGTACAGTGATACCTTGGTTCCCAAACAGCTTGGCTCCCGAACGCCGCAAACCAGGAAGTGTTCCAGTTTGCGAATGTTTTTCGGAAGCTGAACATCCAACGCGGCTTCCAATTGAGTGCAGGAAGCTCCAATCGGAAGCTGCACCTTGGTTTTCAAACGGTTTCGGGAGTCGAACGGACCCCCGGAACGGATTAAGTTCGAGAACCAAGGTACCACTATATATGCCACGAGAATATACGTACACTACTGTCTGATCCAGCCAGCAAAGCCAATGGGGATTGCAGTCCAACAACATCTGAGCTCTCCATTTGCAGCCATACTGAAGAACATGAAAGCTGACTTCATGAAAGTTTTGCCATTGGACTCAGTAGGATATGAATTGCACCCAAGGGTAGCAACAGTTCTCAAGGCCATGAATGGTAAAAACTAGCTGGTAGCTATCTATTTTAAAAGTAAATGGCATTTAAATTGAATTTTGTGACTAGTGAGTGCATCAAGATCTACAAAGGAGGCTCCTCTTTCTTCTACCTCTGAACCAGATGCATTATGCTCCAGCCATGTAATAACCTCCCCCCCCAAAAAAAAAAACTAAGACTGGTGATAATACTGTATTCTTTTTAGCACTAGTTTAAGGCATTTTTAATTGCCCAGGCTTTGTACCGATGATGATGATCAGTGCTTTTTCGGTGGGAGGGGGTACACAGGGGTACACATACCCCTAAGCATTTTATGAATCTAAGTTTGGCCTCATTGAGGGGCAGTATTTCAATATGAGTAGGAAAATGAGCGTACTCCTAAACATTTTAAGGGGGGAAAACACCGATGATTTTTATTTGAATTTACACACCGCCCTATACCCGGAGGTCTCAAGGCAGTTCACAGAATAAAATCAAAATATAAAACCACAAAATACATAATCAAAATTAAAACAACAACCCAATAACTACCTCCCTGCCCCCCCCCAAAAAAAACCACCCCACCACATTTTAAAAGGGCATAGGATGTACACTTGTCTACAATCTATGTTTTGGATGAAGGTGAAGCTAAGAACTATTCAAAATAAATAAATGAACAGTGTCCAGCATGCAAACAGTGTGTCTACAGGCCATGCATTTCAGGACTTGCCAGGTATCCATAGGAGACAAGTGATCAGGCTAGCAACTCAATTTTCTATCCCATCTCGGTGTTCGGTACACAAACCAAAAAGGGTGCTGGACAACGGGACTCTGAATCCAGCAGAGAAATGCAATGAGCTGCTGGAGAAAGGATGGAGCTTTCCATCCAACAGACTCATAATACATTTTGTAGGAAATTCTGTATGCTTGCTTGCAAGGTAGCGTCAAATGTTCAGCGACTGGTATAAAGCTTTCCTTCACAACCACAACACAGCAGGAATGAGGATGCTATGGGCCTCCAGGTGTTGGCCATGGGGTTGAGGAGAGATGAACAACACTGGGAGGGCCACAGGTTACCTAGTTCCGAGGCACAAGAATAAAAAGCATGCATGTATTTTTTCCCCCAGTGGGATTATAGTGTGCCTTGAGTGTCTTCAGCTTATACAAAGTAAGAATTATTTATGGATTTAGAAGAGATAGAATAGGTGGCAGCAAGCCCGGTGCTGGATGGCTGAAAGAACAGCAGAAACAGCTGTTAGGAAGACTTAATTATAACTGCTACACACACACACATACCAAAAAATTGACATGTCTGTTGATAGCAATTAAAATCCACTCGTGCACTGAAAGCTTCGAAACACAAACTTGGTTCAGAAACAATTGTGTCTGTAGATTTGGTTTCCTTTTGTTAAATAAATACTTTATTAACCAAATTCTCAGGCACATAAGGATTTTGGTTGATTGGTTGGTTAAAATGATATATTTACTTCTCTTTCCAGATCCGGCTTTATACCCTTTTTTTATGAGATCAACTGGTTGCCATAGAAACAACATATGACGTCAAGCCGGTCAAGCCTGGCACTCAATCAGATTTAAAATGAAGTGCAAAGATCCAGGGCAACTCTCAGACAGACCATTTCCACTGCAATAGTAGGAAGGGTTCAGGGGAAAAGAAGTTAATTGTGTTTTATTTTGACTGAAAAAGCAGGAGCATTTTTATAAGAGCAAATAGCCTAAAATTACTGAGAAATCTAAGGGCTGGGGACTTTGTATACTAGTATAAAAGTAAACATAGAAATGTAAGTATAATCCTATATACTAACAGTTAACTTGCTTCTCTGAGTGAGAATGCTTTCATAGCCAAAATAGCACTAGCTAGGTCCAAGCACAAGAGAGAAACATCAGCAGATTATACACACCAGTATTCCTAAGCATGGTAACTGCAATCCTAATATTTAGCAGAAGTTATGTTGCACTCTCATGGAAAAACAAATGTGCAGGAAATTGTTATACTGGGCATCAAACTACCAATAATGGTCAAATGGAAATCCAATTATCATTATGTTTATCTCTGAAACAAGAAAATTTACTTCATATCAACAAGGGACTAATTCACAATCACTAAAAGATGCCTTCTATCTAAGCTGACATGCCATGGCAGATTGTACTATAAAATAGTGAACTGACAAGCAGCCTGACTTAATGTCAGTGACAAATGACTACATTAATGGAAAGGTGAAAATTATTCAAAATTCAGTACATCTCAGTTGTGAAAACCAAAACTGAATTTAGGTTGTGCAGCGTGCTGGGACTAGGCAAATAATTCCTACTTGTAGTAATCATTTCAAATGGCTTTCAGACATTCTGCCACGTTTGACTGAGGCTCGAGACACAAAATGCATTTTACAATTGCAGATTTCTCATTAATGTTGCTGCTAATCTAATGTTGCTGCTAATGTTGTTACAAAAAATAACATTTAAATACGATAAATGTGTGTGTGTGTGTGTGTGTGTGAGAGAGAGAGAGAGAGAGAGAGAGAGATTATGTTGTTGTTTTAGTATTCCTATTATTGTTATTGTTATTCTTATCTTGTTGTTGATTTTTAGGTGTACTGCTGTTCTCTTTGTTGAAAACCACTTTGAGAATGTTTGTGTCACTTTGTGTGTGGAAAGGTGGCATGCAAATAAAATTACGAAAGGATTAAGGAAACACTAAGTGATATTCACAATGGAAGTTAATCAAATCTTCCTCCTCCTCTCAGTTTGGTGGTGGAGGAAAAATGGACTCTGAGCTGCTTAGATGTTATAGGAGTATGTAGCCAACTGGGAAACTAACAAAGGTAAATCAAACTGTAAAATTTGTTTATAAAAGTTGGCTAAACTCTGTTACCAAAACCAGTCCACACTTTAGCATGTAAATAAGCCAACCAATGACATGTTAAGGACACACCACCAAAAATAACAGCAAAAACAGATTTAAATGGAAATGGGAGTTGTGATCTGAGCTTCCTGTCTTGTGATGTGAAAACCTTTCAGGTCGGACTCAGTCATGGGCAAAAAGTGTTCTACTTCTCCTTTCCAAATAAAGCACGTTTAAAGTTCCAGTATAAATGAACCTGGTTATCAAATCTGGACAAATGTTTCTCATCCCTGTGAGCAAGTGCAACAGCTAAACCTCTTCCAAGATTTATAATCTACTTGTCAGTCGTAACTTAAACGGACACTACTCAGGCAGTCGAAATAATCCATTTTTCTCCTTTGTATATCTTCTCAAAAATTCATCCTTTTTACATGTCCACCTCCACTTCCAAGTGTTATTTTCTTGTTTTCTTTTTTAAAAAAGAAAATGCCAGCTGCCTACTTCTTATGAGCAATATTATCCTACTTCACCACCATTTATGCAGGCCAGAGTAACATTTTTGGTAAAGTATATGACTCAGCTGCGTGCTTCTAAAAGCATGTAAAAAGCATGGGATTATTTTAAAATGTTATGAAAATTGTACCGGCAGCATTCTTCTTAGTGTCTTAACAAAGCTACAGTTTCAATTTCTTTTATTCCAAAATAAACTGCTTCTACCAGGGCAGCTTGATATTGAAGGAAATGGCTGAGATGGATTGGATACTTTGCAAAGTATACAGAAGAAATTTAAATTGCATTTCTTTGCCTTGAAAACACCGTCCCAACACTACATTACTAAACACATTATCTTGAAGTCGTTGCGGTGTTTCTAATGGAATACAGGAATACAATAAGATGCCTTACACCAGTTGGCCCTGACTATTTGTTTAGCCCAATACGGACTAATCTGACAGGAGGCAGCTCTCCAGGGTCTCCACATCACCAGCTACTTCAGAAATGGGGAGCCTCAGACCCCTTCGGGCCTCTCTAGGTGGTCCTCAGGACTCTCCCCACCCCCAGGCCACACACCCGCCTGAGCCACCCTTCTCAAAAACCCAGCTTTGCATCCTCCTTGAATGTTTCTGGCTTGCATCCTTGTTCTCCGATCACGCTTTTTGCGTTGGGATTGGTAAGTGAAGCCAGAGTCAACGGCAGACGATTTTGTCGCCATCTTACTCCCTGCCGAGTTCTACAAGGGGCAACAACACTGAGATTAAGGGCTCATCCAGACTTCCACTTATCCCACCGCTTTCCCCTGGGAATATCCGATCTTTAATGCTGAACCACAGCACGGATTGACGTTTGCTGTGATTTAGCACTGAAGAGAAGCGGGGAAATCGAAAACTGCTCTCTAGGCACAAGAGGAAGTGTGGACAAGCCCCAAGTGGGTTATAAGTTATAAATAACAAAATAGACAGGTGGCTGAGGGCAGAGTGAGGCTTGTGGGTCAAGGCCTCATTCTTCCAAATCAACCAACCTCCACAGGATAACAGGGTTTTGGTATTTTTTTAGAGTCACATAATATACTCATTTTACCACACCAAACTTTTTTAAACGCCCTAAAATTTGTCACAAAATCCACACACCCCGTTCAATTGCTTTTTGGCAAGAATCCCCCCCAACACTATTTATACTGAATTACTTCTGCCAAAATAAAAGGTTATTATAGTGTCCCTTTTTAAAAAGAAAATCAGTGTCTCTTGAGGCCTGCAATGTTAAGTGATTAATCTCTGACGCTTAATCTGCAACGAACTCCAGCACCTGGACAGGATTAGGCATTATGCTACTCAGAGACCTGCAGATCATGGCCCAAGCCAATTAGGTCTCTTGCTGTAATGCAAGATAATGTAATTATCCAAGTGAAATTCTATTGTGAGGCAGGGGCAGGCCTAGCGCTCTTCGATGCCCCAATGCTCAGGACATAGTAAGCATTCCCTTGCAGCAGTACAAGAGAACAATGTTCCCAATGTTCCCAGCAAGGAGCACAAAGGCTTATCATGTGCTCTGAACAGGGACAGGGAGCCCTCAGATGTTGCTGGACTACATGGCCCATCATCCCTGACCAGGCCTGAGTAAAAAAACATCTGGAGGTCCAAAGGTTCCCCATCCCTGTTCTAGACTATTCCAGATGTGATATTAGCAGCATAAGACAACAGTGCTTGCCTGGGAGGATGCATTCAGAAAACGCATTGGAATCTGCAGGTCAAAGATCTACAGCACTGATCCTGAAGCCCATGATATGCAGGGAGCTGGAGAGAGACCTTGCCAGACTGGCCTCCATGGGGTGATGCTCAAGAACTCTTGGAGAGGTCTCTCTGTCTGAAGCAGAGGAGGAGGTTAAGTCATCCTCAGACCTTGAAAGCAGCAGCAGCAGCAGCAGGTCAACAAAGGGGAATACACCTGAAAGCCCAAAGTCACCGTGCTACTCAAGAGTAAAGTGCTCCTTGGAAATAACTCAACAGTAAGGGGTTCCTGGAGAGGTAGCTCGTGAAGCAGATGATTTGGGGCCGAGTGTGGGAAGCCAGTCTTATAAACCACATGTACAGTGGTGCCCCGCAAGACGAACGCCTCGCAAGACGAAAAACCCGCTAGACGAAAGGGTTTTCCGTTTTGAAGGCGCTTCGCAAAACGAATTCCCCTATGGGGTTGCTTCGCAAGACGAAAAAAATCTTGCATCCCTCCGCGGGTTTTTTACGCTTTTTTCGCCCTTTTCTTAAGCCGCTAAGCCGCTTATCAGCTGTTCCACTGATAAGCCGCTTAACAGCTGATCGCTGGAAGCCGCTTGACAGCTGTAGCGCTAATCCGCTAAGCTGTCAATGGGCTTGCTTCGCAAGACGAAAAAACCGCTATACGAAGAGCCTCACGGAACGGATTAATTTCGTCTTGCGAGGCACCACTGTATAGGGAAGTTTTTAATGTTTGATGTTGTACTGCATGGGTAGGCAAACTAAGGCCCAGGGACCAGATCCGGCCCAATCGCCTTCTAAATCTGGCCCACAGTCAGTCAGGGAATCAGCGTGTTTTTACATGAGTAGAATGTGTCCTTTTATTTAAAATGCATCTCTGGGTTATTTGTGGGGCATAGGAATTTGTTCACTTTTTTTCTTCAAAATATAGTCCGGACCCCCACAAGGTCTGAGGGACAGTGGACCGGCCCCCTGCTAAAAAAGTTTGCTGACCCCTGTTGTACTGTGTTTGATGTTGGAAGCCGCCTAGAGTGGCAAGGGCAACCCATTCAGATGGGCAGCATATAAATCAGTTGTTGTTGTTGTTACACTGAGGTATGATAGTTACTAGAACTAATATACGTTTATGCTTCTTACTCTGGCAACCTGATTTGCATTTATCATGATCTTCCTAGCTGTTGACCTCTACACCTCAGCCTTAGGATTCTGCCTTTGGATTATGTCTGATACAGAGCTACTCTCCTATGCTGAACATAGGAGCTTCACCTGGAACTTGTTTGGGGGCTCTCTTTATTACTGCTTGGTGCTATTTTGCTTTAGACCTGAGGTTGCAGTGGACCTTTATGTGTGCTCTTGCGCCAGCCAACCTCCAAGACTGAGAATTAATCCAGTTGGAACAGAAGAGTGGCTTACACCAAAGCCAGACTGCATCAGCTTTTATCTACTTATTTTTTAAAAGTTATATATGGTTTAATACAATAAAAAAACTCTCTGTTTACATATAAATTAAAACAACCTCTGATAAAATATTTTAAAAACTAGGTACAAACCAAATACGGCTGTATCTCACAAATGAAACTGGGAAGTGTAACAAACACAGAAATAAAATTTCCTCAGTGTCCAGGAAAGTTTGGGTCACAGGAAGTGAAGACATGTTCAAAGGTTGCTAATATTGCCATCTCAAAAATTAACTAAGGGATGGCATTCCAGAGGGTGGATGCTATCAATGAGAAGCGTCAGTTCCGTGCAAATGGCTGGTTGTTGAACACCTATTGAAATACATTTATCTGTGTTACAGAGCATCTTTTCTTTGACATTATTATTAATTTATATCCTGCCTTCCCCCCCCCCCCTCACAGGACTCAGGGCTGAAATCTTCACACAATCATGCATCACACATTTTCCTTAACTGGTAAGTGTGATTATGACTTGTGTATCATATTTGATATATACACAGAAGAACAATATATAAATGCATGAGTCAAGTGTTCAAGCTACAGTGTTAACACTGCTTGGAAATGACATGGGCCATAGCTCTCTGTCACATAATCTGTGAAGCAGCCCCATCATTTTCCTGTTCTGTGCATGATAAACAAATTAATAAAAAGTACTAAGAATTCCTACCCGAAGCTGGAAGAAAAAGAATTACTTACTTAATAGCCAATGCTATATATTCACACACAAGTCAAGGCTTTTCAGAGGTAGCACAGCAGGTCTTATCAGCTATAAAAACAAGCATTTTGGCGTGTCATTCTTTTCACAATGTGTTCTTGGAATCACAGTGTGATAGGAAAAAGTCAGGTGCATAAATCTATTCTTAGTCACCACATCGCTGGATCTGTTATTGTGAATTTTGTACCGTGGCCCAAATCAGGATCGTTATATGAACAGTAGCATTAACTCACAAAACAAGACTATTACCCGGAGGACAAAAACTTGGGTGTTAGCAGAAAGTTCACGTTTTTAGTCTGAGAACGTTCCACAAGCACAGTGGAGAACATGCAGCTGTGCTCTCAGATCTCTGTTTTAGAGCCAGCTCAATGTGCAAAAAGGGCTGGCAAGTTCCCTCTCTTCTTCTTCTTCTTCTTCTTCTTCTTCTTCTTCTTCTTCTTCTTCTTCTTCCTCCTCCTCCTCCTCCTTCTCCTCCTCCTCCTTCTCTACCCCTTAACAGCCTCTATTGCCCAGCAAGTTGTAAATTTTTGAAATGTACCATCATAATCTGTGCAGGTCAGTGGTATAAAAACAAAGGTTCACTGTGATGTATATGCCTTTGGTGTACCTTCCGCACAAAGCATTCTGAGTACTTAATGGGACAGGTTTCACAAACTTATAATCAGGAAGTGATTATACCTTCACAAGGAGGTATTCAGGCAGAGGCTGGATGGTCATCAGCCAGAGATGCTGCAGTTGCCTCCTGCACTGAGCAAGGGTAACCCCTTGGATAACCTCAAAAGTCCCTTCCAACTCTTAAAAATTCCATGACTCTACCATATGAACTAGTTTAAGATCTCTGCTTGAGAACTCTGCTCTTTTTGCTTCCCTTGCCTCCTTCTCATAAGCGTTCAACTGCTGGGAACAACTGAAAAGGTATATATGGTGGTGGAATCTTCCTAGAAATGTGCCTGGCCTTTTCACAGCTCACTTTTTAAAACTGCTCTCTTAAGATGGGTTTGGTTGTGTACACATTTAAAGCACATTCCCTCCCCCCCCCCCATAAAGGATCCTGGAAACTGTAGTTTACCCATCGCAGAGCTACAATTCCCAGCACCCATAACAAGCTACAGTTACGAGGATTCTCCGGGACTGAGGTTTAAATGCGCCTTAGATCTATGGTGTATATGCAGCCTTTGTTTCAGGAGGCATTTCCAAAATACAGTTTGTGTTTTTTGTTATCTGCTACTTTTTTCCTGTATTTGTTTTGTTCTTAAATTGTTGTCAAGTTGCCTTGAGTTTGTATTTGGATAAAAGAGGGATATATGTTTTTGGTATCCAGCATAAATACAGCACAGTTTTGGAATGTCTCGCTTAATCTGGAGGATTAAGGACGCAATTAACAAGGAAATTCTCCTGCACAATTCCTGTGCTATAAATGACACACCACAGCTGCACCCGGCTTTTACTCTCTCCTTTCCTCCGAGGAAGCTGGTCAGAGCAGAATGTAACTCCTATTCGTTTCGCTGGACTTTGTGCAAAACCATCCTTGCATTCAAAAACTTGCCTGATTGCCACAGGTGACCAGGAATTCTATGCAAGTGAGAGCTGATGGAGGAGGCTGCCAACTCATTTAGTTTCCATGCTAGCTACAGATGAACTGATAAAGTCTCTGCTTCTTAAACAAGGACAGAAACACTGGTGGAAAGGGGAGACACAAGTCTCTACCATCAGTGCATTTGGCGTTATTATTTTACTGGAAAGCTAAGAGGCTAGGAGGGATGCAGGTGGCGCTGTGGGTTAAACCACAGAGCCTAGGACTTGCCTATCAGAAGGTCGCGGTTCGAATCCCCGCGACGGGGTGAGCTCCCGTGGCTCGGTGCCTGCTCCTGCCAACCTAGCAGTTCGAAAGCACAGCAAAGTGCAAGTAGATAAATAGGTACCGCTCCGGCAGGAAGGTAAACGGTGTTTCTGTGCACTGCTCTGGTTTGCCAGAAGCGGCTTAGTCATGCTGGCCTCATGACCCGGAAGCTGTATGCCGGCTCCCTCGGCCAATAAAGCGAGATGGGTGCCGCAAACCTAGAGTCGGTCACGACTGGACCTAATGGTCAGGGGTCCCTTTACCTTTACCTAAGAAGCTAGTATTTAATTAAAACACTTCTAATCCACTATATATATTTATCAGTTGATCGGGGGGCAGAAAACAACAATAAAAACATTCTTGGGAACACCTAAAACCATAAAACATAACAATCAATTAATAATATTTGGCATGGAATCTTAAAATATGCAATACCAACCAACAGCACAAGCATGCCAAACACTCAACATGGTCCAAACGCTTGAGTAAGAAGCCAGGTTTTAACACAGGACTAAAATGTAGCCAATCTTGGCCCTAGCCAGGCTTTTTTGGTATTACTGGGATACCATGCACATTCTTCCGTGCAGGTTGGAGAAAGAGGAGTCCATCCTCTGCAAACTGCCTGAAACACAGGCTAGTTGCCCCTTAACAGGCAAGTACTTTGTTTTTTGGCAGGCTAGTTAACTTTACAAGTCTGTGCAGTGGTTTTCAACTGGTGGGTTAGGACCTGCAGCCTGATCCAATCTTTCTGTACTAGGCCATAAAAAAGAATACTTATATTAGTATACTGCAATTATTATTTTTTTAAGTCCTATTCACTCTCAAATACCCTATGCATCAAAGTGGGTTGTGTTCTTTTGCAAGGGAGGGGGGAGAAAACAACCTGAAAACCTTAAACACATCATTTAAAGAACAATGCAACAGGATACAAAAGGGTGCATGAGTTTGAGGGTATACAAAAATGAATAAAATTAATTTTAACAAGCTGTCATGCAGGATGCTGGCACAGGACAGGTATCAGGCAAATACAGAAAAAAAATATATCAACGACTCAGAAAAATACCCACGACTCACCAATCCATTGTTTGGCTGAAGAGAAAAATCAAACGGAACATTATTGGCTAGATCAGAAGAGTATTTTCACACAACTCAGCCTGAACCTTAGGCACACATTTGAGCTTTGGTGTGGTGGCCCCCAGGTTAGGGAATGCTCTCCCCTCCAAGATACAACACTGTACAAATTTTGATGTCTGGCATGGATGTAGCCGGGGGTCGGGCAGGGAGGGGCAGCTGCCCCCCCATCAATAAAAATACATAACTAATTGAGGTTCTGCTCCCCCCAACAAAAATCCTGGCCCATGATGTGTGGTCAAGATGCACCCTTTTTGCACAGACTTCTGGTGGTGGAAGATGAGATCAGAATATGCCTTTCATTGTAGTGTTTTTGCCATTTCTGACTGCTGTTGCTACAGTTTAATTTATACTCTAGTAATGCTTATGTACTGCATATTTTATTGTACAGTACGTATTGTCCACGTAATCCATCCTGGGACCACATATTAAATAAATGTAATAAATTAGGCAGCCCCTCTAGCAGTTTGCATGCAGGATCAAACTCCTGCTATGCTGTACTACAATCTGACTCTACTTATTTCAGCATCTTCCACCATAATTTAACACCTCAGTTCATTAAACCTCTGACCCTTTTGCAAGGAAAACACTGCCTTCCTTTCCTTCCCCCCCCCCCCCAGCGCCTATATATACTAAGAAATAATTCAGATCTCTATAGAATGCTATGTTTAGAAAACACTATATACCATGTCACCTGTAAGCATGTCGATTGTCCAGGGCCCATTTAAAAACACACATGCTTTGCATTTAAGAGAGAAGTCAGAACGCTCTTCCAAGAACATAGAAAAGCTTAGCTTTCATTCCAAAGTTTCTAGAATTTGTGATGGAAGGGGAAAACATGGAGCTAAGAAAAGACTGGGATGATACGCAGCCTGAACTTGCAGTACTGAATTGAAAACTGCAAGTGTCCAGGAAGCTCTACAGATTCAAAGAGGGACTTCACTCTACCCTACATCTCTACAGCACAAAGCTACAAGCCTAGCACTGGAACTCGGAATGGCAACTCTGTTTGACTTAATGCCAGAAGTGCATACGGTTTAGATACCATCTTAAGGAAAGGAAAGCATTCAAAGCTGATAATGTTCACGATTTTAAGTCCACATAATTTCGATAGTCCCACCGCATATGTACAGTTCACTGTGTACAAATATGGTGAGGAGCTACAGTCAACCAAGGCTTCCTCGCGCATTTGTATACTGTTTTCCTGCAATCAAATCACGATATGCAATGCAAAATAAACACGCTTTGATATAAACATCTACTGAGAGCGTTTCTACCACATATTCCTCCAGGCATGTTGTAACATGAAGCATTCCTGTGAAGGATAACCTGTTTTGTCAATCTACCAAAGGCAACTATGGATTTTTACTAGCTTTTTTTTTTTAATGGATAAATACGAGATGGTCAACTCTAGAGCAAATGTGTCAGAGTACATGGTTGTACAGGACTGATCCTCAATATTCCTTTCAGCCTTTAGACTGTGTGGTTTTCCATGACAAGACTGAAGGAAGCTCCTCCGTACTGAACAAATTGCCCATCTCTCAAACTAAATACTTCTGTTTCAAGTCTTACTCCAAACTTTTGCTCTGCAAGCAGATCCACACCCTTAAACTTGCTAAACTTGAAGCAAGTCTACTGCATTCAACAGGACCTACCTCCACATAGCCATGATTAGGGTTTTGGCTTTGAAACCTGTTCACCAGTCTTCTCCAACCTGGGAGATGGCTGGGGCTGATGGGAGTTGAAGTCCAAAATGTCTGGAGAATAACAGTGGAGAAGGCTGCTCTACACCCATAAGCAGGCTATAACCAATACAACACAGTGGCTTCTCTTAGGGTGTGATCACTTTATCATAGCACCGCAGGCAGCTATGACAACATTAAGGATCAGGGTTCTGAACAGGGATGGCTTTAATGTGGTTTAATAGGCAGATGTTTGTCAGCAATTGCCAAAAACAGTGCTAGCAACCTTTTACTTTTTTAAAAAAATATTTAAATATTCTTTTTAAGCACTCACATAACTGCTTCTGGAAAACTTAAAATTGTTTGTTAACTAGGGTTCTAACTACATTTACATGAGAACAAGGTGTGGTTCAAGTATGAACTTAAGATTTCTCTATTTTTGCTTAGAATATGCTTGATGGACAGCAGCTGAACATGTCCTGAACTGTAGAGAACTTCTGTCTATGGTATATTGTGTGAATGACGATTTGCATGTATAGTTTATATGTGTGAATGGGCTACGAAGTGATGCAAGGCCTTTGATTTAATTCACTCATTCATTCTGCTTGTTTGGCTGTCTACAATGCACAGCATGTTCAGCGTAGTCAAACACCATTCTGTTTGTAGGGTTTGTACGGCTGCAGAAGATATAAGGCGTCTTTAAGCATAGGATTTTCCTAGCATTCTATTGTAGCTTTGCACAAACTGCCACCATCTTGCCAGAACGTTTGTGTTTGGTTTTTCAAGGTAACTTTAAGACATTTCTCCTTCTGGCTGACAGGCAGCCTTCAGCCTCTTAACTATCTGAACTTGGAAAATTGTCAATGAAAGTCAGGTGACTATCTCTGTTCAAACCAAAGTCCTTACATAAATGTGACCTTTGTGTTGGTCTCAATGCTCCAAACTGTACAGGCACTATAGCTAGGACAGTATTTTTTTTTAAAAAAAAAAGAAAACTGCGAAGCTATATTGCATAGCTCCCATAAATGTGCATAATGGATTTATATATTGGTAAATAATAAGTCCTGTTTCTGAGGTAAGTGTGATTTGCAAACTGAAAAGGACTGCAGGTGGAAATGGGCCTTCAAAGTCACTTCATTGTAACACAGAGGCATTTTACAGAAATCTCAAGGCTTATCCTAATTATGGAGCAAACACCACACAGAAGGCAGGTACCAAGTGTTTATCTAACTAGTGCTGCCAGTCAAGACTTACTGTGCTAGGCCTTAGCCCCAGGACCCACTTTCTAGTGTTAAGTGCCAATGAACCAACCATACAAAGCTGTCTTTGAACACACCCAAAGCATTCTCCTTTCAGCACAGGAAGTTTCAACACCTCCATGAGCGCTGCCAGAGGGAAGCAAGCTTCCAGCTCCTACAGGACCAGCTTCCATCCATGACTCTGGAGCTTGACAACGAAAGAGAACCTCCATGCACAAGGGCAGTGTACCTACGCATGTCGGGGAAGGCAGCAAGAGAGGAGAGGCAGCTGCCGGCAGGGAACCTGCTGCTGGAGTTCCTAGAAGCCTCAGCCCGGCCCCTGTTGGTAAACAGGACGCCGGGCGAGTAAAATGGGCCTGGGGACTATGCTTTTAGGAAGCAGCCCTCAGCCCCGGAACCTCTCCGTTGGGGGGGGAGGCGCTTGCTGGTGCATCTGCATGCTAGCCAAAAGACTCTGAGGCCTCGCCTCCTCTTTGGGGTTACCGGAAGCAGCACGACCTGCTGGCCTCGGCTTGGCCCTTCCCCCGAAGGGGGAGGGATGTCCCCTCACCCCCGAAAGCGGGCCAAGCTGCGCCAAGGACAGGCCCTAGGTCAACTCTGGCAGCCTTCCCGCTTCTCCCCTCCCAGCGGCAGCCGCCTGGAGGACCGGGGAGCAAGTGGCGCGGCTGCTACCGGGGCAGAAGCAGCAGCAGCCGCAGCCCGCGCTCTTCTGCGCGCGCCGCCGGAGCTCCGTGACTTACCTTGGCAGCCATGCTTTACCTTGCGCAGCCGGCCCTTTCCCCCTGGCGAGGCGAGCGGAGGCGGCGGCAGCGGCGAGCGGCGTCCTCGCAGACGCGCCAACCAGGAGGGAGGAAGCGCCGCCGCCGCCCGCCCATTGGCTGCCGGCGGCCCCCGGGAACCCGCTGCGGCGCGCGTGATCCGCCTGTGTCCTCCGGCCTGGCTGCCCGGGCGGCGCGTGTTGACTCTCCGGCTCCCCGTGGTCCCTTATCCGGCCAATAAGGTGAAATGTAGCAGCTCCGGCGGGCAAAGCCATCCCGGAGGTCGCGGCGTGGAGAGGCTTTAGGATTTTTTTTTTTTATTTTTTGGTAATTCCTACTTTAACCTCCTGCAGCTGCATCCCGTGGAGAGGAAATGCTGCCTGCTGCATATGTATACGGGTGGGGGTGGCGTATTCCTGCCTGCGCCTGATGCGCCCATCAACTTTAAATGGGATGTGTGCCCGGGTAAGGGGGTGGTATATAGGATTTCAGCCTCAAAGCAGGCTGAAATTCTAGTGGTTGCCATGGGTTAAGCCCCGGAAGCTGTTCTGCATGTCTGCTGGCGCTAGGTGAGGTTGAGGAATCCTCAAGAGCCGTGAGATCGTGAATCTCTGGATCTCTACATTTTGGAATGGTTGAGACGGAAGGGACCGGTTCTGCAAATCAAAGTGGTTGAGTGGGCGTACAGTATATGCCGTGACTTGAGTCAGCCCTTCAAGTGAAATAGTCCCAAACTGTTAAGGGGTTTATATGCTAATAATAATATTTTGAATTTGGCCCCGTAACGAATTGGCAGCCAATGCAAATATCCCTCCAGTCAGCAGTTGTGCTGCAGCATGCGGCACTAGCTTCGGTTTCTGGACCAAGCAGGAAGGGAGTCCTGCATGGGATGTATTGCGGTAATCCAGTCATGAAGTCCCTACTACCTGGACTGCTGTGATCAAGTTCTCTCAGGCCAGGAGCAACCACATGCCAGCTGAAGCCAATCAAAGGTGCTCATAGCCACTGAGGCTACCAAGGCCTCCACAAAACTGGATCCATAAGCACCTGCAGATTGTGTACCTGCTCTTTCAGGGGGATGCAACTCTGACTAGGTCAGGAAAATGGCTACTTCCTCAGACATGGGAACCATTTGCTCATAGTACCTCCATTTTGTTATCATCTAAGTTTGACTTGTTTTCCTTCATCCCACTACTGCTGGGCCCACACAGCTACTCCTGATTCAGATGCTGCGGAGAAATAGAGCTGAGTGTCATCAGTATACTGATGGCACCTTGCCCCACATCACCTAAGCCCTGGCTGCAGCACTATCATTGGGAATAAAATGGTGCCCTGCAGCACCCCATAGTGTAACTGCTAGGGAGCCAAAAGTGTTCTCCCAATACTGCCCTCTGGACTTGGCTACATAGATGAGACTGGAACCACTGTAACATAGTTCCTCCATTTTCGTTGGATTGGTCATGTTGTGCAGATGGCTGATTATCATCTTCCAAAGCTACTCTATTCCGAACCTAGAAATGGAAAGCGTAATTCTGGTGGTCAGCAAAAGAAGTTTAAAGACTCTCTCAAAGCAAATCTTTTAAAAATGTAGTATAAACACCAACAACTGGGAAACACTGGCCTGTGAGTGCTCCAAATGGAGAACAGCCTTTTACCAAAAGTGTCATGGGCTTTGAAGATGCTCAAACTCAGGGTGAAAGGAAGAAACGTGCTAAGAGGAAGGCATGTTCGTCAAACCCTCACTGTGATCAATGCCCACCTGGAAACCTATGTCCCCATTGTGGAAGGATGTGTGGATCCAGAATTGGTTTCCACAGTCACTTACAGACTTACTGTTAAAACCTTGTTTATGGAAGACAATCTTACTTGGCCATGAGTGATTACCAAAGAAGAAGAAGTTCCTCCAAACACATCCTACAGAGATGGTCCTGAAAGATGCCATGGACTATGATACCAAAAGCTGCAGCAAGGTCACACTCCCCTTGTTCTGTTCTTGGCTAAGGTTATCCATCAGGACAGATGGATCCATTCAGTGCTATGGATATAAAAGACACTGCACATGCTTAGAGAAATTACATATTTCTTATAACTTCAGATGTCCCAAGATTAAACATTGATGTTCAAAATTGTACCAGTGGGTGCAATCCCATGCACACTTACCACTGACCTTGATGAGACTAACTTCTGAGTTAACATGCATAAGGGTTGTGCCAAAAGACTGAACTGTCTGAACCTAAAACTGTGATTAATTCGTTTTTTCCATCCACTTGCCCCAGAGTATTCTGGAATACAGAGAAATACAGCTTGATGTGTGGTGCTTTGGCCTCTAATAGAATGAGCAGCTTCCATTGGCACAAGCAGGATTCCCTGTAACAGCCATTGTGCAACCATATCCAGGGCAGAATTAAACCCACTGAATTTAATATGTTTAAACCCACATAACTTGTAGCATTAGGTGAAACATAGGCTAAAGGCCAGGCCAATACATTTTGCTGCCTGAGGCAAAGACAAGATTCCAGGTAGAGTTGAATCTTACTTCAGCACTGGTAACAGGACAGCATCCTTCTTCCTCAGGGTACTTAAGGGAAGCTGGCTGGCTTAAGAGGTGCAAAGCAGGCTGGCTTAGACAACTCAGGGGGATGGGGATTGCAGTTGCCCCAGAATCTGCTGCCCGCTTCAGCTTCCTGCCTAATGGTAGGGCCGGCACTTCACAGGATTACATGATGCCAGAGTGTCAGTCAATGTGGGTCTGCACTCCACATGGAATAATGCAAATGCCCCCCCCCCCCCGATTCCACCACAATTCTTCCAGGAAGTCTGTCAGCACCACATTGTCCTTGGATTTACACGCATGCATGCAGAGTTTGGCACTTAAGGAGGAACTGTTCTTGTGGAACAAGTTTGTACGAAGGCTGTCAAACTACTTTGAAAATAATCTTTCTCAGATGAGTTTCCTCTAGTCAAGGGAAAAAAGCCTTTTCAATCATCCCCAAGTACAATGCAAAAAAAGGGGAAAGGAAAGGGGGGGGAGAGAGAGAAAATACCAAAAATAGATATGTTTAACAATCTTACATTTGCAAACTGTCCCATAAATATTCAGCTTGCTAGATCCTCAGCTGGCCTAAATCAGCACAGGTCTGCAGATTTCAAGGACACCATTCCAATTTACACCAGTTGAGAGTTTTCCTATAACACGCGGAGAACATCTATTCTAAATAAAAAGAAAGTAATTTTTCCCCATGAGTGACAAAAATACTTTGCAACTGAGGATGCCTTTGGCATGAATATATTAAGCGGGGAAATCTTCCCAACTACACGAAACATAATCATCCCTCACATGTGGCAGATTTGTTTACTCTGTAAAGATTCGATGCAGTTGATTAATTATCAGTATCTGCAGAGCGTTAGGGTAACAAGGCAGCTCTGATGAGAGAATTATTGGAGTACATGTTCAGAATACATATCAACTCAATTGTGTCATATATGCTTGGAATATTTATCAGACTGTAATGGACTACTAATATTATTTTTTTGTCCACAATTAGTCAGTGACCATCAATAACTCTCCAGAGACAATGAATTGAGGTTTTTCCCCCTGTAGGATTTTGGCAATCAAGTGAGAGGAAATATTATTCAATCATTTGTACATGATTAATCGCATTCAACCATTAAGCAATTTCTGTCCCCTGAGTTAAATCATTGTTATTCTGAGCTGGTAAAAGATTTGCATAAATGCAAGATGCCAATGACAAAAGAGAAATGAAAATACTATCAAAATAGTTTTAAACTAATAGCCAATGAAACACTGAGTGCCAGAAAGACTGCATATCTGATGTCCATAATTTCCATTCAGACATAAACAGGATAGAGGTGTATGGTTGAATCTAGGTTTAGTCATGCTTTGAATGGACTCAGTGAAATCAGTGAGACTTCCAGTTGTTTGCTCTAAGCATAACTAAATATTTACAGTTCAGTCCTTTAAATGAACTCAGTACATGACCTCAGAACTAAATCTGTTTGAATTCAGTAGGACTTACTCCCACATGGGACTTATTCTGCATATGGTTGCAGCCTTGGTTACAAAAAATAAAATCCTCTACTTTAGTTTCTTTGACATAGCACCACAACTTTGGAATCTATCCCCTAAGACAGGCATAGGCAAACTCGGTCCTCCAGATGCTTGGGGACTACAACTCCCATCATCCCTAGCTAACAGGACCAGTGGTCAGGGTCAGGGATGATGAGAGTTGCAGTCCCAAAACATCTGGAGGGTCAAGTTTGCCTATGCCTGCCCTAAGAGGTATGGCTGGCCACTCCACTACCTTAACTGCAACTCCACTCCTTAACTGCAACTCCCCCATAGCTGCTGAGGTCCACTCACAAATTCCGCAAAAACAAATTAGAGATGAGCTTGCAGTATCTCCAAATCTGGGAGAGTTGTGTACAGCTATTAACCAACTGAAAAACAACAAAGCCAACGGACCTGATGGGATACCTGCTGAAGTCTTCAAAGCGGGAGGAATTGAACTTACATAACTTCACAAGCTCATCGAAAAAATCTGGGGGAGAGAGGAGATCCCAGCAGACGTTAGGGATGCCAAAATTATTAATCTCTCTTTTTAAAAGGTGATAGAACGGATTATAGAAACTATCAAGGCAACTCTTTATTAGCTGTGGCCGGCAAAATTCTTGCAAGGATCTTTGCAAATCATCTCCTAATAATATCCCAAATGGTTTTCAACCTTCATAGGTGACAGTGAACATGCCTTTCACCACTTGACAGCTTCAAGAACAATGCAGAGAGCAAAACCAATCCCTGTATAGGCTGAAATCCAAGAGTAAGGTTACCATAACTTCCATCATAGAACTTCAGTATGTTGATGACCATCTAGTGTGTGCACACTGAGAGGATGACCTCCAAACCATCCTAAATATCTTCACAGAAGCTTATGAAGAGCTGGCCTGTCGCTCAACATCCAAAAAACCAAAGTGCTGCATCAACAAGCACAAAACAACCCCTCTGCAGCTCCTCAAATCCAGTTCAATGGTGCAACATTGGAAAGTGTCAATCACTTCTCCTACCTGGGCAGTTATCTTTCCACAAGGAAAGATATTGATGCCAAAATCCAGCATCGCCTGAACTCTGCGGGTGCAGCTTTCTCCCAATTCAAGCGCAGAGTGTTTGAGGACCGGGATATTCTCAGGGAAACCAAAATGCTTGTTTACAAAGCTATTGTACTACCAACATAAAATGGAAAGTGTAATGCTGGTGGTCAACAAAAGAGGTTTAAAGACTCTCTCAGGGCAAATCTAAAAAAATGTAGTATAAACCCCAGCAATTGGGAAACACTGACCTGCAAGCTCTCCAAATGGAGAGCAGCCTTTACCAAAGGTGTCATGGGCTTTGAAGACACTCAAACTCAGGACAAAAGGGAGAAACATGCTAAGAGGAAGCCATGTTCGTCAAACCCTCACCGTGATCAACTCCCGCCTGGAAACCTATGTCCCCACTGTGGAAGGATGTGTGGATCCAGAAGTAGCCTCCACAGTCACTTGTGGACTCACTGTTAAGACCGTGTTCATGGAAGACAACCTTACTCGGCCACAAGTGATCTCCAAAGAAGAAGAAATAAGTATTAGTACTGGATTAAAACATTACAAAAAGAAACTAGGGCTACAGTTATACAATCAATATTCAATCAATTAATTGACTAATCTTTTTTTTAAAAAATGGTCAAATAAAACAGTCCCCCAATTAATCAGAAAGTTTTTATTTGATAACATGTAATTTAAAAATCTCAGATGACAAGCCCTGCCTTAACTGTGTGATTGCAAGTCCCACTGAGTTCATCTGGACTAACAATCTGTCCATTTGTTTTCCATAGCCATTAAGTATCTAGACAAATATTTTTGTTATAGAAAATCACAGAGTGAATTACAATGAACAAATAAAATCGTTTAGTCTGCCTACAGAGTAATACTCAAAGTAAATAAAAGATTAGTTTTGTCATTTTGTTGTGCACTAATGACCATATATTGCCTTAATGAAAATTGAGGTTGATGTTGGGAAAGCCACAAAGTTTGCATATTTAAGAAAACATGACTACTTTTCCAAGATAAAGGGTGCAATCAGCCTCTCATAGAAGTCAACAGCCGATCTCCAATTGATTTTAATGGAAGTCGGTTACACCCACAGCGTCTCTATCCATGTATCTAGGACAGGTGGTTTGAATTAGGAATGGTGGGCTTTGGGGGTTTTCCTCCCCTCTTTTAGTTTGACTATCCAGAGAGACAGGAAGAAGTAAATTATGAAATCAGCTGATTGTGGTTCTGTGGTTTCATGCATCAGAAGCAAGCATGATGTCTTGAGAGCAAATCAGCTATGAAAAGCAACTGTAAAAATGTGATACAGCACAATTGTGTTTATTGTCTTCCAATGCTTTCCAGATCTATTTCCTTCCAATTTACAGCAGGGGAAGACAACAACTCCAGAGGCTCAAATCTTTTCCTTGTTGTTTCCACAGAGAAAAGAAACTTAATGAAAAGGTGCGTGGAGCTGCAGGGAACATGATGTAAATGTAGGAACCTCTCTCAAATTTCCAGAGATCACATGTGTCTGAAGACAGACCCAAGACAAAGGGAACATTTGCAAGTGCTGATATTGCCCGCTGCGCTACAAATTATAAACACGCAACCAAAGTGAAAAGGGGCAACACATTTTTTTAAGGTTGTCAGGAGACTCCTTTTCCTCTCACAGTTACAGTTTCCAGAGTTTCTTAAGAAGAGGCATTCGTGGTTAATCCACTCTGGGAATTGCAGCTCTGTGAGGGGACAGGGGTTTCAAAACAACTCTCAGCTCCCTTAACTGGAAGTACATTCCCAGTATTCTTTGCAGGAGGCCATGACTGTTCAAAGTGTTATGATACTTCTTCACATGCCTAATTCCGATGAGTCCTAAGGTACGCCAGTCTGAGTAGAAAAGAGCAGTTGGGCACAACTCCCAGTCAGGGAGTGATCTTATAACATGCCTGTTTTATGAGGAGCAATACATCAGATCTTCCTTTAGGGGAGAAAAGGGTTCACCAGCTTTCCTGGTGTGTTGTACATGTTGTAATTGCTTTTACTGTAGTTTTTTCCAGTTTTACACTGCCTTGCAATATTTTATATGAAAGTGGTTTGTAAATATTTAAACAAATGAATAAAGGAATCTTTATAAAGAGAGATCTTTTTTGTGAGACACTTGTTAACAGTAATAAGGCATTAGTGATTTGATCATATAGCCCAGTATTAATCAAGGCCTGTATTTACTAAACACAGCAACAATAATCCTTGACCGCCACAGAGCCTAGGGCTCACCAATTCGAATCCCCACGATGGGGTGAGCTCTCATTGCTCGGTCCCTCCTCCTGCCAACCTAGCAGTTCGAAAGCACGTCAAGTGCAAGTAGATAAATAGGTAGTGCTCCGGCGGGAAGGTAAATGGCGTTTCCATGCGCTGCTCTGGTTCGCCAGAAGCGGCTTTGTCATGCTGGCCACATGACCCAGAAGCTGTACACCAGCTCCCTCAGCCAATAAAGCGAGATGAGCGCCGCAACCCCAGAGTCGGCCATGACTGGACCTAATGGTCAGGGGTACCTTTACCTTTATTGAATAATTTAGGAATTAAGTGTGAGAAAATCGACACGTCAGATTCAAAAGGTCAAGACAGACTAGATTATTAAAAGTATGTTTACAAAGCTAATGCAGTTTAGTAAGTCACAAATTTGCAGGGTTTGTAAAGGGGAAAAGTTCTGCCCAATTGTGTTCCTCTGCTAATGGAAGGGGCTTACATCCTATGGAGGCCTCCCTCAGTGTAATAGGGAAAGAGGTGATTTTTGCTGATACACATGAACCTCAGATCTGCTTCAGAGGGTTGGAGACCCTCACAATGAGAGGTAGCCTGGGGGGCTGCAAGGGGAAGAAGAGTTGGCCCAAATTGCTTACCTCTATTCCAACAAAGAGCCCTCCTTCCATGGAAATGTGTAGGTACCGAACATAAAGACATTGTGTAAATGCGAGGAAATAGAAAAGAGTTACCTGGGTCTCCGTCTCCACTCAATGGGCAGCACTGAAATGCATTGAACTCACAGTAATTACAATACTCAGATTTGTGATTTTTACAGTTTGCGAGTTGTCCCCGGTGCCTTTGAGCAAATACTGTGATTTATACGTATTACATGTATATCTTGCCTTTTATATATCTCCACCACCCCCACCTCTACAAAAACTGTATGTCATAGTGACTGGTCCAGAGTTATCCTGTGAGCTTCAGGGCTGAGGGGGGATTAAAATCTGGTGCTCCTCCATCCTAGTTCGACATTCTAACTGTTGCAGCACACTGTCCATTCCTAAGAAACCCCAGTCAAATGTGTGCAATATTATGAGCAAGCCATTCCAGCTGGCACAAAGTTTTCGGCGACGCATAGTTGCCAAAATACACTTGAACAGCGCCAGAGTTAGAACCTGGACTAACTTGCCTTGACATATTATTATCACCCCATATAAATCAAATAAAATTCCCTTACACCCTTCTTTTGGCAGTTCCTTTTAGGTTAAGGTCCAATGTACATTTTAAAGTCTTGGGAGGCTTTTCAAATGCTAGAAAAGTGATACATGAAAATGTACTTTAAATTCAAAGTATAATGATGTAGTCCTATGAGATTTCCGCCCCTCAAACCTTTGAGGATTTTCAGAATGCTTTTTATTTTCATAAATTTACCACAGTTTGCTGGCATGAAGTACTATATTACTGCTTCTCCTTATTCAATATTTTTCAATCTATAGAAAGGCACTTTTTAAATCAAAGTTCCTTGTTTCCCCACTACTTCCCTGCAAAGTAAGGGTCCAACATCATCAACAAAGTCCTACACGTGTATAAAATGTGGAGGTGATTCAGAAGCAATAACTAGTGAAGACTGTTGGTTCCTTTTTGGGAAGAATCGTGGGAGGGGTGGTCTTGAAGCAAGTTACCTTCCTAGCTATGCTTTCTGTTCTGGGAAGGAAGCTGGCATTACTGCTAAAGATGAAGGAGAAATTTGATTCAGTTCAAATTTAAACATGAACCTGCCTCATTTTCTGAAATAATTGGCAAACTGAAACAACCATCCTTCAAAATTTGCACTTCTCCAAATTTTGCAGTGCCGCTCAACACATTCATTTTCTATGTTGTTCTTACCAATATATACATTTTTATGCACACTTTACCACAGCACATGCATTTTTGCAAAATTCGTAGAGGTGAGAATTTGGAAGCATGGCTGCACTTTGGTTCATTTGTAGTTTTGGAAAGCATAACTTAGGTAGATTTGCATTTAAATGTGAACTGAATAGAATTTCCTTATGTGTGGTTTAGTGTAATTCTTGGTTCTCATTCTCCTGCCCAATAGTTATGTTTTATGATTCTTTATGGTTTTAGACTTGTATGAATTTTATAGTGTGAATTTGTATGTTGGAAGTTGCCTGGGTAGGGCTGACCCTAAAAATCAGCCTACAAATATTTTAAATAAATGAAAAAGTAATGTAACTTTTCCTGGGGAACCTCGTGCTAACTCTGTTCTCTGTTCGTGCCATGGTCCCAATCCTGATTGCTCCCCACCTTTTTTGTAACAATAAATAAATAAATCAGGCACATTAAATGCATTGTGCATTGGCTAGCTTGGCGTTCAGTTTGATGTTTGTCCTGTTAAAAACAGCTTTTAAAAAATTAGGTGTGCCTAGGCACATTGCATTACATTGCACCTGCCACAGCAAGAAATGTAGAAATACTGAACTTTACTGGGTGTAAAATAATGGACTTGAAAGTGCTTGAGTAAAATGGCTACTGGGTGACAAATTTTGGTCCACAAACAGAATGATGCATTCACATGTCGAAGCAAATACTGAGGTTTCCCAGTTCATAAAAATATCATAGAATCTTAGTTGGAAGGGACCCAGTGGTCATCTAGTCCAACCCTCTGCAATGCAGGAATCTCAGCTAAAGCATCCATGACAAAATTTCATATCAGCACTTAAAAACAAACAAACAAAACCAGCCATGTTTTGTAGCTTTCCATCTAAAAACAGATGAAAGTCATTTCATAACACTGAAAATAACATTTTAATCCCTGTCACTACAACATTATTTCTAAAAGTATCTACACTTGCAGAATCAAGAAGAAAACCACACCAGCATTTGATACAGCCAGGATTAGTCTGCTGTTGTGCAGCAGAATGGCGATAAAATGCTTCTTATTTGCACATTGGTTTCTATAGACTAGGCAGTGAAATGGAACCAATTAAAAAAGGTTAGGCTTGTTGCCGATATGACAGGCCTGGAAAGTGAACCAGCCACTGCAGCCGAAAGGAGAGAGTTAAGCAAGCACTTAATTTTCTTCTTCACATGAGGTGTCTACTTGTCCTGTTTTCCAGATAGCAGTCCTCTGATTAAATGAATCCTCTATCGGAAGGGCTGCCCTGTCCAAGACCAGCTTAAAGATAAAGAACCATAAGAAAGGAAAGTTGAGGCCTTGGAAGTTGCCTGTCAGCAGTTAGCACCCGGACCGCATTCACACCATAGCTTTTAAAGCACTATGAGACCATTTCAAACCATCATGGCTTCCCCCAAAGAATTCTGGGAGCTGTGGTTTGCTAACAGTGCCAAGAGTTGTTTGGAGGCTTCTGAGCAACAATTCCCCATGAAGAGGGATTAAGTGTAGCTCCATGAGGGAAACGGGGGTCTCTTAACAATTCCCAGGAGCCTTCACAAACTACAGCTCCCATAATTATTTGGGGAAGCCATGCCTGTTTAAAGTGGTATCATAGATGACCCTCCAAGTGCCCCTATTTTCCAGGGATATCTCTGATTTACAGAAGCTGTCCCAGTTTCTGATTTGATCCCAGAATGTCCCACTTTTCCTTAGGACGTCCCTATTTTTATTGGGGTAATGTTGGAGGGTACAGAGGTATCTGACCTCTGAGACATTTGAAGGCAATCCTGTATAGGGAAGGTGCTTTTAAAAAAAAATGTTTAATGTTTTGTTATGTTTTTATATATGTTGGAAGCTGCCCAGAGTGGCTGGGGCAACCCAATAAGATGTGTGGGGTATAAATAGTAAAATAATCATTATGGAATGGGATGTCCTTATTTTCATCAGATAAATATTGGAAGGTATGTCATCGTGCCTTAAAGGTGTGGTGTGAGCGTGGCCCAGGACTATGTGGGCACTGGTCACAGTCTTCCCCCACGATGGCAAGATCTATTTCTATTTAAATTATAGCAATGGTTCTAAAAGTACATATACACTGGTACCTCTGGTTACGAACTTAATTCGTTCCAGAGGTCCGTTCTTAACCTGAGACCGTTCTTAACTTGAGGTACCACTTTAGCTAATGGGGCCTCTCGCTACCGCCGTGCGATTTCTGTTCTCATCCTGAGGTAAAGTTCTTAACCTAAGGTACTACTTCCAGGTTAGCAGAGTCTGTAACACGAAGAGTTTGTAACCTGAGGTACCACTGTATAGGAATAAATTAGCTTATGTAAATTAACTCAACTCAAGTCCTCACTGTGGCTTCTGCTGATGTTCTTTCAAGTGAAGATGGTGAGATGATAAATGCAGCTCTCTGGATGAGATGGTGTGTACCGAATGCAATAAAGGCACTGGCAAAATGAAAGCTTATGTAAATTTGTGTCTTCCTGATGTGTCAACGGCCGCCTTACCAAGGACGGGGAGAAGATCTAAAAGTCCTGAATTTTTACTCTACTGAATCTATTTGTTTACGAATTTTGCATTGCCATTTTTTCTTTGCCCTCCTATTATTTCCCTTTGAATCCATTATATATGCTATATACAGCCTTATTTTATTAAAGGGGGGTGGGGAGAGGGCGCACGAAAGTTCTGGCGCTCCTGCATATGGTTGTTTACTCTTCTTAGATCTCTCCAATCCAGCTTCTAAAGTAAGGCATAAAAGATGGCTGTTTGACAACTCAGGGAGATTTATCAGTCTTCAAATATATTTTAATGAACAGGAAAGGTCTTAAAATCCTTGCATTGTGACTGTACCCTTTGAAAGGGGTTTAATTTCTTGTAGGCGTATGGAGTCTGCTCAGCCTCTTAGCCGGCTGATATAATCACAAAACAGGCAAAAGCAGTAAGTTGGTTTCTATAATTAAATCTTTTCCAATTCTAGGGCTTTGCTTCCTGCTCCCACCCCTTGATTCCCACATGAAATCATTGGCCATTATACCTTGCCATTCCAAAGGTTATTCATTCAATGCTTCACCTGGTATAGTCTTTGAAACTTTTTTTTAAAAAAGTTTACGAAACACTTCAAAGTTTTCAGAGGTTTTCCTTTCCTCCTAAAGAAGCACAAATGAAGGCTTATAGTAGAGCTTTTTTTTGTTTTTGTTTTCTCCTAGCAGTTAATAAATTGCATTTTGACTGTTTCAAAAAAACAAGATGCTACCCTTCATTCAAGGCCAATTAAACAAGCCTAGCACTGTGACATTAAATGATATCTCTTGTTCTAATATGGAAGATGGGATGGAGGTGTAGCAGGGTGGTACTGTTCAGAAAGTAACTAGAGGTGGATTTAAACACAGGAAAACAGCACTGTAAATGAGTCAGAATTTAGATCGTTAGAGGAAATATCAATGCCCGCGTGTTATTAATTAAACTCAAATTCCCGAACATGGCTCTAATTTGAGCTAGCCGCATGTTTCACACAGTATGTATTTTAAAGTTTGTTTTCCAGTTTCTGCACATGTTTTGACCTGCAGAAACCAGGGAATAGATGGCATCCAAGCATTAAGAAAAACATCTCTTTGCCTCGCCTCCGGTTGTATAGTGGCACTTTGTTATCCTACATGACAGTACATGACAGACCCTGGATACAGTATGATTTAAGAAACTTCCTCAAGAGGTTGAAGAGAGGAAATGCTAGAGTCTGTTCTCCTTTCCACAAGGCACTACAAGGGTTATCACTTGGAAATCTTGAAGATTAATGGAGGAGAGAGGCCACATGGGAGTTTGCCAGTTAAAGAAGAAGAAGAAAGGACCAGAAATGTTGAAGCTAACCTGAGAATATCGGCACCTTTACCTAATTGCTGATGTTAGCTTTTTACATTTTGATTTAAAGATCCTCACTGGAAAATAATTATAGGTGCAGAGAATTCAAGTGTGCCTATGTTACCTCATAAATCTGCACTTACAACAACCTTTAAAGGTAGATCACGTGTATTATTTCTATATTGCTAATAGGGAGGTGATAAGAATTGGATAAGAAGTAGATATAAAGTGTTTCTGAGCAGAGATACCCTTCTGGGATCCTTGCAATAACACAAGGTCTCTGTCCATACACATTCCATGTGCCAAAACGATGGGCATTTCGCTAAGGTTTTAAAATACCTGGAATTCAACCGCGTTTTGTCATATTTTACAAAGCATCTCTAGCACCAGCTGATGGTGTTATGTGCAATACCATTTTTACCAATACTGTTACAAGCTGTGGTAACAGTAAAATCATCAGGGTACGATTGCTCAGGAAAATACACCGCCGATATCTTCCTCTGTCAAGTGAAAGCAACTTTTTATAAATTTCAAGTAAGTTGGAAAGATGGATATAAAACAAGAAGAGGTTAAAGGAACAGAAATATGGAAATTCCTTTGAAATAACTGTCAGAAAAGGCATTTTCTTCTCATTTCAAAACATTCTTCAATAATGTGCTCAAATCTCCTGCAGTTTAGCAGTATTAATAATGCAGATTCATTCCTACCATCTAGCTCGGTCCATAGCTCAGTGCCATATACAAAATACTCTGAAGGAATTTGATTACCAATGTGCCTAACCTCACAGAAGCTCAATTTTCCGGCCTCTGCTGCCAAGAGAGAGTCTGCAATGTTCCCTGATGCCCTCATTACTCCTGTTTTCCAAATTCAATGACCTAATCCAGATCTAGCCATTGCCATTGGCTTGCAAATTTATTCTGTGTAACTTAGTGCTGACTTCAGTACATATTTCCCCCCAGAATACAGTGGGGGTTTTGGGTTTTTTTCTAGCGCCTGGATCTGACGGACCTCAAGACCAGTTCCATCCCCCAATGAAGCTGTGTGTTTCTTAACACAAAACCACATGGGAAATCTTTTCTTTTTAAAGTAATTTTTGATATAATATGGAGTTTGCTGCTGACAGATCTGAATCTTACAAAGCCAGATCATCATGTGGCAGTCAGGAATCATACCAGGAGGTCACAACTGAGGGCAGGGATGGGGAACCTCAGCCTAGGGGGCCAAATTCACCTTTCCAGGCCTCTCCATTTGGCCACTGGGACATTTTCCAGGCCACATCCCTCCCTGGCACTGCTTTGCAGTCTCTTTGGGTGTTTTTGCCTGCCTGTGAAGAGTCCTTGAACTGTTATCAAGCTTCTCACTTTCTTGATGGAGGCTCTGGGAGGGCAGAAACTACCCTGTGCCCACTTTTGCCCCTGGCCTTGCCCACCACTGGTATGTGAAGCCCACGAGGTGGCCCAGAAGGGAGTGCCACCCTTGAGCTAAAAACAAATTTCCGTCCTGAGGGGGTCAAATAGGGAGTTGGAGCTGAAGACATTAGAACAAGATGAGAGCCAACAAGATGAGAGATTTATTGTATGAGAAAAGTCCCAGCCTGTTCAGGAAGCATTCATCATCATAACGTGCTTGCATGCTGCCTTTCCAAAATAAACCATGCTCAAGGTAGCCTACAATATGAAAAAAATAGGAGCCCCCAACAACAACTCTCAGCCCCCTTAAGAAACTAAAGTTCCCAGGATTCTTGGGGGAGGCGATGACTGCTCAATACAGTGGCACCTCGGTTTTCAAACGTGATCCATTGCAGAAGACCGTTTGACTTCCAAAACGTTCGGAAACCGAGGCGCAAAGGGCAGTCTGCAAATTTACAGAGAAAATTGAGGAAAATACAGTGGTACCTCAGCGGAAGCCATTCAACTTCTGAGGCACGTTCAAAAACAGAAGCATTTACTTCCGGGTTTTCGGCATTCAGAAACCAAAACATTTGACTTCCGAGATGCTCAGAAACTGAGGTACCACTGTACTGTGTATGATACTGTACAGATGGGGCCTGTGCTTGAAAATATAACAAAATTTTACCACTTAAACAAGAAGGCAATGAAAACATCGAATTGAGAAATCCCCTTATGATTCGTAATGCCAAACAATAAAATACAAAACACCACCCCAAGAATAGCAAAAAATCCTAACTCCAAAATTAAATATTGACTGCAACAAAAGCCCCTAAGTGACTCCCCACTCTGATATTTCTAGGGACCCAGAGTTTTTCTAGACTCACAGTAAGAGTCCTTTAACAGTTACAGTTTATGTGCCCCTCCAAAAAAAAAAAAAATCCAGGAGGGCAAATCAGGGCACCCTCTATCCCCCCACTCACTTGCTCTCTCACCCCCTCCCTCACCTGCTCGCACACCCACTCGCCCCCTCCCCATCTCATAGCTTTTTTCGCAACCTCTGCCTCCTCCTGCTCCACCTGCACCACGTCCTGCTTCCGGACGTTCTGTGAGAGAAGGAGGAAGAAGAGTGGTGAAGCCCTACCCCACCTCACTCTGGTGTGAGCCAACTGACTCATGCCATAAAGGTAAAGGGACCCCTGACCATTAGGTCCAGTTGTGGCCGACTCTGGGGTTGCGGCACTCATCTTGCTTTACTGGCTGAGGGAGCCGGCGTACAGCTTCCGGGTCATGTGGCCAGCATGACTAAGCCGCTTCTGGAGAACCAGAGCAGCGCATGGAAACACTGTTTACCTTCCCGCCAGAGCAGTACCTATTTATCTACTTGCACTTTGACGTGCTTTTGAACTGCTAGGTTGGCAGGGACTCATGCCATGGATTGGGGCAAAAAAATGCCTGTCTTTTGGTCCCATGCTCTGACATGACAAGAGCACAGGATTGAGATGAGAAGCCGGGCCAGCTTCTGTCAATCTGGGATGTCCCACTTAAAAGGGACCGTTGTGTGGTAGGCAGTTTTGTAGCTGGGTTCAGGGCCACGAGGAAATAGGCCAGCAAAGCAAGAGATTGGAGTGAAGCCTTTCTAGCTACAGTGGTACCTCGCGCTGCTGCAGCACGATTTCTGTTCTCATCCTGAAGCAAAGTTCTTAACCTGAGGTACTATTTCTGAGTTAGCGGAGTCTGTAACCTGAAGCGTATGTAACCTGAAGCATCTGTAACCCGAGGTACCACTGTAGCACCCACTCCTGTAGTTGAACATTGAGTACCCAAGACTAGGCCCAAACTTGGGATTCAATGCATGTGGTAGCTGTGCCAATGGGTTTAACCATCAAAGCTGCCTTATACCGAATCAGACATTGGTCAGTCTAGTCCAGTATCGCTTGCACTGACTGGCAGCTGAGCTCCCCAGGTTTCAGTCAGAGATCTGTCCCAACACCTGTTATTTTATCTGTTAGAATGGAAATGCCAGGATTGGGCCTCCTGCATGCAAAATACTTGTTTCTAGCCAGAATAGATCCTGCAAAATGTTCCAAGTTTTTTTTTAAAAAAATCCCTCTGAGCTAGGCGTGCTAATGTGGATCTCTGGATTGCAGCCAAATTGTTAAAAATTATTTTCAAAAACCTCAATGAAGGCTCTATCAGGGAACTGGTTGACTAAGACGTCGTTATTTCAAACAATATATATTAAAAAGACCCCAATAGTTACAGTAAGCTCAAGAGTGACCTTTCCATGTGGGACAATATGAAGGCACTTTAGACCATCCCTTTGATTATACCGATCTAACTAAGGAAGAGGTATTATTATTTTTGTTCTAGGGAACGATCTACTGAATTACACATGTCTAGGCTGTCACTCACAGTGGCAACACAGCGAAGGGAACTTCTTTGATCTCTGGAAAGTTAAAAGTTGCAGACAGCAGGAGTCCGTGATGAAGGTAAAGTTAATACGCAGATCCCGGAGCTTGTGTAGCAATGGAAAAGGTAGATTATGAGCCGTACCTTGTTAGTTGCCTTAACCTATTATTGATCATTGCGCTAATAGCTATTATGCTAAGATTGCAATAAGAATCTGGTAAGGCTTAGAAGGTAATGACCAGCTAAATTGCTATAGTTACATCACAGTTTAACTTGATTTTGCAGACTTTATGGAAATAAATCAGTTAGTTTGCCGTTCAGATTACATTATATCCTCTGGCGTTGTGAAGACTAAGGTTTTCACATTAAGCAAGATTCCAGGTCTCGTCTGTTTCAGATACTCTAAGCAAAGCTCCTTCATCGCCCCTAGATTCAGCTGGGTCTTGCTGAATAAATACAGCGATGAAATGGTTGTTGTTTAAAAAGGACACAATCAGTATGTGTCGAGACAGAAGCCATTGTTGTTTTCTTTTGACTTCAGTAAGAAGGCAGATTATTATTATTATTATTATTATTATTATTATTATTATTATTATTATTTATAGACTGCAAAAAGCCATCGAAGCAACATATAGGGTAAAAGCAGAATAAAACAACCCAAACCTGAATTTGCCCACGTGTGATTGAAAACCCCTCAAAAACGAAGACAATCTGCAAGTGCCCATTAAGCAGGATTCACAGTCCTCCGCTTCAGAGGTTATAAACTTGTGCCTTAAATGGCCCACGTCAGATTGCAGGTTCAGGCTAACAAGATTGGGAGCACAACATGTCAGTATGGAAGAGAAAACATGCAGGGGTTCATGGGAGAAAGAATGCATGTGAGCACATGCAAGTGAAAGGAAGAATCTGGACTGATGCTGAGGCGCAGGTGAAACTGAATGAGAACATATGTGACTATGAGTATAAGAAGTAGAAAGACCAAACAGGTGAGAGTATTGTGCAGGTAAGAATATATGGGTGTGTCCGAATCAATCAATTATCTATTTATTTATTACATTTATATACCTGTAACTTCCTGTGGTATGTTGCAAGTTGTCATACCACAAATGGTGCAGTGTTGCTTTTTCTGTCCAACATTATTTTTGTGCTTCAGTGTCCTCTGGACAGCAATAATGCAGTAACCTTCAGGAAGCATCACAGAATAACTAATAACATGGAATGTTGTGTGGATAATGCGGCATAAATCCATCACTGATGTGCACTGTTTATTGCATCAATGACATGTCACAGAAAACAACCACACTGTTATGTACTGAGCTGAATCCTAGAACAATAGGATCCAGAATGCAGCAGTCTGATTGGTCCGCAGGAGCCACCCAATCCAGCTCCAGGTGGAAGTGACCTGATTGGCCTGCAGGAGCAGCCAATCAGGCTCCTGGATGAAGTGAATCAGCAACCTGATTGGCCTGCAGGAGCAGCCAATCAGGCTTCTCAAGGAGGTGAATCCGTGACCTGATTCACCTACAGGAGCAGCCCGGAATTAGCCAATCACGCGGGGCCCATGGTGTAAATAATGTATGTATAGCTAGACATTTTTGGGGAAGTTTCATTCATTGCTACTATGAGCTGAATAAAGAGCATGAAATTCACACTCGCCTCCGAGTATATTTCACGCACCCAGTCTGGAGAAGTCCATTGCCAGCCATTTAGTATTCAACTCTTTGGCTTCAGGCCTCTGGTAAAGAGTTGTTGCTGGCAAAAGACAGAAATGTAAATTAACAGATGGATGGATGTTGCATGATTTTTAATTCTTCTAGTTTGGGTGGTATCCCGAGTGCTCACTCAACTCCCTTAAGCAGCATGCTAGGGACATATAATGCTATGTTTCTCCATCCTAGAGTGCACTTACTTTAAAAGCGTTCCCAAACCATCTCTTGGAACCATCTTTCCATTTGTTTAAGTGGTTCATTCTTGGAGTGCAGTTTTCTTATTCTTATGGGGAGAAATGCTTACTTATCTATGCAGTCTTTAGACTCTGAAAGTAGAGGCCTAGAAAGCTGCTGCAATATGACCCATTTAAAAACAACAACAACTGGGAATTTAGGTGCTTAAATGTCAAAATAGTGTGTTTCGTTAAAGCAGTATAATATATACACAACTCCTTCAAGTCATCAGACAACACCTTTGAACAAAGAAAAATCAATTTTAAAAGTCAAATATTGCCGTTGAAATTGAATATTTGATATTCTGGAATAGGGATTTTGAGGGTGGATAACTTTCCAGCATTTCTAAAGAAACAGTGGAGGATTTTGCCTTAGCTGCATGCACACTATGCCTTTAAAGCATATTTGGAGAACATTCTTTCCCTCAAAGAGTTCTGGGCCTGTTTTCTGGGAACTGTAGTTCACAGAATTACAATTCTAGGCAACCCTTAACAAAGAGACTTCATTTTCTCTGGGATGGGGAGCAGCCAGGATCTCTGACACCTGTGTGGGATTTAATCAGTCTGCAACCTCCATCTTGGAACTGAGCCTGCTAGTAGACCCCATGGATACATCATCAGTCTTATTTTTTGTACGTCTTCCACTACCTCTGCCACCTTTATATAACATCTTGCCTCATGAAGAGCTGTGGAGAACTTGAAAGCTTGGAGCTTCCCCACTTACAGATCAACTTTATAAACAGGAAGAACAACCTGTATCTTAACTTGGTCATACTCAGACTCACGGAAAGTAATGGACATGAAACATTTAGTTCCAATGGGTTTACCCATTTAAGGCAGATCTACACTATACATTTCAACTCTCACATATTCAACTCTCAAAACTTTCTCCAAGAGAATCCTGGGAACAATAGTTTTCCCCTCACAAAGCAGCATCTTTTAACAATCTACAGTTTCCAGAGTTATTGGGGGACAGTAATGTGTTTTAATTGTGTGCTGAATGTGCTTTGAATGCATAGCGTGGACCTGCCTTTAGTTGGATACAGCCCCAGGAAAAAGAAATGCAATAGATGGCTGAAAAGGAAATAAACTGAGGATCTTTGGCAGAGGAAAGTTTGTGGAGAAAACACTGTAAGGGCAGCATTGGTGGAGCATAACTGACTAAGCCGATTGAGAAGACCAAATGTGAATATGTTGGGTGTACATTCCTTGCTCTGACTTCCTATGTGTATCACTACCCTGTTGGCCTGGCCATTTCCCACAAGCCAAAAAAGCTACAAAACAACCCTGCTGAGGAAGTTTATGGCTAACCTGGCATCGGACCTGTTTTCGTGTTTTTAAGTGCAGCCAATATCAAGCGATGGATGCTTCTGCACACCCCTTAAGTCTCACAGAATGTGACTGTGATGTGTGTGTGTTTTGCCTGGCCTCAGATGTGAAAACCACAAGCAGAGGCCCCCCACATGGATGGCCATGTTTAGCTTTTAGAAAGAACGGGAAGTAGCAGGGAGAATGGCCTTTAGTTTTCTTAGGGGGGCCTTGTCAGCAGCCTTTTGCTATGTTCATCAAAGGGCACTAAAACCAGTGGAAAGACTGTGGTTGTTATTCAAGACACATCATTGGTGTTCCATGAAATGTTGTAAATAGGTTGTTTTTAAAAATTAACATAACCTGCATGGAATGATCCTGTTCCCTTAGTGACTTTTATATCAAAGGCTTTGAAGGGGAATTAAAAAATAAATAAAAATTTAGCATCTAGTTGGAGACCTCTTGATGGGCTTAAGATGCAATTTGAAAAAATAATTTTGGGAAAGAACAATTTCCCCCCCTCTAAAATATATAGTACCCTATTAGAATGGGAAACAAAGGATGAGTTTGTGAAGGCAGTGATGATTCACTGGGTGTCAGATTTCAGATACAATATAGAAATCTCAGCATGGGGGGGGGGGAGTGGAATAACACAATAATTTTTTTGGCATGTTACACAATTAGGGAAAATATTTTAAAAATGATGTACAGATGGTATTTGATGCCCAGTAAACTCACTAAAATGTATTTTAAGAAGGATCAAATTTATGTTGGAAATGTTCAGATGAAGAGAACTCTTTAATTCACATGTGGCGGCAGTGCAAATTTGCAAAAAGAAATCTGGGAAATGATATATGACGAATTTTAAAAAGATGCTTACGTGCACTTTCCTCAAAAAACCAGAAGCATTTCTGTTAGGTCAGGAAATACAAAAAAAGTTAAAAACTTATTTCTTTACGCAACAGCAGCCACAAGAATACTGTACCCAAAAATGTGGAAAGAGAAGGCTATCCCAACAAAGTATCAATGGTTGTGATAAACTAATAGAATATGTCGAACCAGCAAGTATGGCGGCCAAAATAAGAAATATAGATGGAAAGATAACAACAAGCGAGTGGGAACAATTTGAAGGGTATTTAAAATGAAATGGTATTAATATAAAATCTACAAGCAGGAATAAATCTATGATCAGCAGCAGACAAAATAAAGTGTTATGAATAGAAAGAGAAAGGAATAGATAACCAGTGGAGATGTAGCAAAGAATCAATGGAAGATAGGTTGGGAAGTCTGTATTAGATTTGATAGGATGGGAAAATGTATGTAAAATGTATACTGAGAAATGCATAGATAATTTTTAAAAAATCATTCATTTTAGCTATCATGTATTAAAAACAGATATTTAGATCCAAATAGGAAATATATTCATGTTCCATAATCACAATCCATGACATTATTGGAATTTAAGAAGTACTATAGGGTTTATCTTGACTAAGGTTAAATTTCTAATGGGGCAAACCAATATATATCTACCTAGGAGTAAGCCCCACTGATTGCAATCAAACTCCCAGGAATATATACCGTATTTATAAAGTTGCAGCCAACAGTTGTAACCTTATACCCATGTATAGGATTTACTGTAAAGGAGCCAGTGTTAAGGCAGCAATCCAAAACTCACTTGGTAGAGACTAACAGCACAATCCTATGCTAGTTTACTTAGCAGTAAATTCTGCTGTGCTTAATGGGATTTACTCCCACGTAAGTAATGCTAGGACTGAAGTAGAAGTCCCATTGAACCTAGGGAAACTTAAACATGTTTAGAATTGCTCTTAAAGACTATTATCTATCTATCTATCTATCATCTATCTATCTATCTATCTATCATCTATCTATCTATCTATCTATCTATCTATCTATCATCTATCTATCTATCTATCTATCTATCATCTATCTATATCTATCTATCTATCTATCTATCTATCTATCTATCTATCTATCTATCTATCTATCTATCTATATCATCTATCTATCTATCTATCTATCTATCTATCTATCTATCTATCTATCATCTATCTATCTATCTATCATCTATCTATCTATCTATCTATCTATCTATCTATCTATCTATCTATCTATCTATCATCTATCATCTATTTATCACCATCTAAAAATCTGTTTAGCTTTGCAGAGCTACAGATTCCATCACTCTTGATTTCTGAGCTCCAACAATCATGCTAAATTGGTTAACAATGTTGCTTACCTACCATACTGTTGGTTAGCTTAAACTAGAAAGAAACCCAAACAGATTTGGGAGGTCAGGAACAGAAGCTCAATTGTTTTCCAGGAGGAAAAATAAACCCACCCACATTTTTTATTTTATTTTTAGATCATCTATTTTTAACTTTCTAAAATTAGTGTAAAGATAACAGAGTAGTTAACCATGGTCCTAGACTACTTCATTACCTTAGTTATTAGCTTGACAGACTAAGTGACTCCCCATTAAACATCAATGACAGAAGAGTTGGAGAGTTTAAAAGGTCAATAACTACTTTGATAGGCTCCCCTTATGCAGCTTCCCACCAGAGACTTCTGGAGCTTAAACACTGACAAGCTAATTGCTCTTTTTTTCCCTAATTAAGCAAACCCTTCTCTATTAGCCTGTTTGTCATGATTGCTCATTTTCAAGACCTTTTAAGATCTAACCTAATATAAATTCATTAGTGAATCACAGAAATGAAACCAACCCCAACTAGTTGCCATTATTAACTGAACAGGCTGCAGGAATTCAATGCATTCTTTTAAAAAAAAAACCACACAAATGCGGGAGCAAAAATCCTAATAGGTCAAAGAAGAATTTGTGAAGGGGAGAAATGTCAATGTCACGAAGCTATGGACCTCCCACGAAAGGGAAACCTGTGGCCCACGAGGTGGCCGTCATCCTGATGATTGCCTACACTGGCCAGGGCTGATGGGAATTGGAGTCCAGCAACATTGAAAGGGCCACAGACTCCCCATCTGTGTCCTAGAAGATTACTGAACTAGGTATATTGTGAATGTGCAACAACAACACACACACAA
This sequence comes from Podarcis gaigeae, assembly GCF_964106915.1. Lineage (NCBI taxonomy): Eukaryota > Metazoa > Chordata > Lepidosauria > Squamata > Lacertidae > Podarcis > Podarcis gaigeae. Next base: position 29,106,336 of record NC_139688.1, read on the forward strand.
AGACGTATTACACCTTTGCTATGTTGTTATTTTCTAGTAAGTCTTCTGCTGGCCTATAAAAGTGCAAATTGCAAATCGTATTCGATTGACTACAACTTAGTGGCTGATCTGTGATCATAATAATAAAGATTGATGGATTGATCTATCTCCTGTTCAAAAACTTTTGAGGAGGTAACCTGCAGTAACTGAGAATAGCAAAAGTTACTTAGCAACCAAAGCTAGACAGAAAGGAGCCATAGAGCTCTTTCACCTTTGGCTGACACATGTGATGCGTTGATTGTTCACAAATAGCAAAATATTCGTTTTTCAGTGTTGAGCAAAATCAATAGCTTGATGATACACAGTGGCTGCTTTTTGAGAAATCTGTCGGTCACAAAAAACCCCCTGCAAGCTCAACTAGGGCTACGCTTCTGAGGTGTGGTGGACGGCTGCAAGGGAAAGGGCCTGCTCGGTGGTGGCTTCCTATGGAATGTTGTCTTCAAACAGGCTCACCTGGCACCTAACTTGATGTCGTTTTGGAACCAAGTAGACCCCTTTTCATTTTTCCAGTCAGAGGATCTCAGATACCCACTGGCTATATCAAATGGAGCAATATGCGGGTGGCGGGGTTGCAAAGGAAAAGCATGTGGGGGGGAATGTTTGATTCCACCCTCCACCTGCTGCTTCTCTCTTACAAATCATCTCCCCACAATGATTGCTCGGAAGGAAAGCATGAGTTCCCGGTTCTGTGTTTGCTGCCAGGTGCAAAAATGGGCCCTTAAAAAACAAGACACTTTGCAATCTCATTTCAAAATGTTTACCTCTAAAACATGTTTCTATACGGCCTCAATTTTATGGGACGATGCATAGGTGCATTTACACGAGGCCACAATTCCAGAAGGAGGAATAGGAAAGGCAGAAAGAATTGCACAAAAAAGATAAATGAAAAATGCCAAGCGAGCTGGTCAAAATGAATCCAAGGCATGTCTGCAATGCTTTACAATTTTGTGCATGTCTACTCAGAAGTAACTGTTGGAGTTCATAGTCTACGTGCAACTTGGCAAGTGAGCAATTAGTGTTTTGACTACAGGCTAGGGAGACAGAGCACAGGAGAAATTTGCCGGGAGATAAGAGGACCTAGTAACAGCTCGGTGATTGGCTGAGGTTTCTCATATAGGCAGCATGACCTAAGACATTGCTCGGCTAGTTAGGAGTAATCCAGAGTGCTTGGAGAGTGATGAAGTTCGTGTCTGTATATAGTAACTTGTATATCGCTTGTGAGTTTACGGCCGTATATAATAAACTACAAAATCACGTTACTAGTCTTCAGCTTTGTTCCTGACTGAGCAGTCTCGATCGTTGCCTAGGAAAAGCTGCACTACTCTGGGAAGGTGTGCATCATTGAAGAAGTTCAGAGGTGAAGAGACTGGTCCTAGTAGCATGCAGAAGGACTTCAGAAAGTGTTCATAGCCTTTGGAGTTTTAACAGTAGACACCACTGATTTCAACGGGACTTACCCCCAAGCCTCAATCTTCTTCCATCTGTCCCATGACCAAAAAGAACTGTGCTCTCACTAAGATGGCTAGATCTTAAAGAGGGTGGCTTCTGCACAGTTGGCAGTTATGGTTTCCTTGCTGAAATTCCCTCCTCTACATACCTATTAAAGGTGCAGGAGCCTGCTTCTCTGAGCTCTCACTTCAGAAAGCCTGTATCTGTTCCACAGTAATTACTCATTTTTACCCAAATTAAAGGCATATTCGCATTTACTAGGAACATAGTCGTTGTTGGCATCCATCTGTCTCAGGAGACAATGGAGGAGTGTGCCTTTTACTAGGAACCTATTAAAGCAACATATTTTAAAAAGAACTCCAAGCTCATTTATTGAATTTCTCATGATCTTGCTTCTTTTTTATAAAAGCGTCTCATTGTGTCACCTCTGCTAAAGAAGATATTGGCCATTTTATGAAGTTTGCTTTCAGCTTCTCAAGGTCTGTTTTGGAACTTTATAACTTCTCAGTTATAAAGCTTCTTTCCTTTTTAATAAAGGTGCTGGGTGTGGTTCATTCACAAACAGGGCTTACTCACTTCCTGTCCTTAAAATAATTATGAATGGCATTTCAAAGCTAGGAAAGCTGCAGAGTACTGGAAAAAGAGAACCGAGTCTGTTTATATGGCAGCTTGGCTGCTTTATATGCATATGTAGATCTTATTAAAGTCCTTTACCAAGATGCTTGGCCTCCTTTGTGATGTGACAGATCAGAACCAAGTTTGTCCTCCTCTGTTCTCCATGTCCCATGTGCTGCGTGATGTGTGTGGATTTTCTGTAGTGGTGCAGCTCCCTTAAGTGCATCCCAACAAACTCTATACTCCAGATGCAATTTATTCTATCCAAAGGGATGGAGGTGATTTTTTCATTTAGTTGGGGGGGGGGGTTTATATGTATATATGAAACAGCCCAATTCATACTTTCTGAAACAATATGTCCGAACCAAATCACAGCTGTCCTTTAGCCTTCGCTCTTCTCTGAATTTTGCAATGCAGTTTCCCAAGCAAATACCGTGTACAAAAGTGTGCGTACTAGGGGAAATTGTGCATGAAATGCATATATTGATGAAAAGAACATACAAAACGGGAGGGGGGATGGGGAATTGCTCAAAAGATTTGTGTAACTGCGCACAAATGTTAGGTGAAAATTGCACTAAAATGCTGGTGAATTTCCGTGAGGACTTTATAAAAGAAAAGAAAAATGCAGACTGATAAGTTGTCATGGACTGGTTGGATGCAGAGGAATTGTAGGAGGAATCAGTTGGGGAACCCTCAAGGGAAGAAGGCTCAGAGGCCCAGTAGTGGTGGTGGTAGTGGGACAACAGTGAGTGGTCAGAGGGAAGAAGGGGAAGACTGGGAGGAGGAGGTGTCAGACGCTGAAGAGGTAGCAGAGCTTAGGCAGCTAGGAGAGACGGTGGTGGAGAGAAGTACATAATCAGAGGCTGAAGCTGAAGCAGGAGAGGTGGGAGATCAAGAGGCAGATATGAGTCAGGCTGGTGAAGAGACACAGTTGTCTCCCCCTCCTGCTGAGGCAAGTTCCCCTCCCCCCGGTCTTCCAGAACCAGAAGAGGCATGAAAAGTACAGAGGAGAAGTTAGCTGCATGCAGGCTTGGTCTCCAATTGCTCCTCCCCTGAGGAGGTGGGGACTTTCAGTCTTGGCAGCTGATTTTCATGGAAGAAGGCCACTGGGAATCAGCTGCTCTGCTCACTAGACCTAACACTCCATCGAGTCTGTGGAAATCATATTTTTTGCTAACTCCATCTTTGAACTGTGTTCTCAAGTTCTCAAGCTCCCCATTCTTGCACAGAGCATAAAAATTGCTGGGGGTCTCAGCAGACCATTTAAATTTTCATTTCTTCTACAAAAAAAGCACGACCATAACTCAAAGATTTTTTTAAAAAAACAATTCAGTGCCAGCATCATTTTTTAAAAGCAGCACATCATTGTGAAAATCATGGGTCCCGGTCCAAAGCCTCAATGTCTTGCTTGGTAATCCAACCCTGGTCAAATCTGCTTTGATTTCAATCATTAGAAAAAATAAATCAGGTCCAAATTTTTCTGTTTTGCAACCTTTCCATGGGGCCTCCTGAATGGAGCTCACAGATGAGTGGTCCATTTGAGGACATCTGATGTAGAGAAGTGAACGGGCTTGTGTGGATTCACTCTCCACAAACCATCATCCAAAGGAAATTATGCAGCCTCCTACGATTGCAAAGCACCCGTTCATAACTAATTGCTACATGAAGTTTATATATAGGGAGGATTCATTCCCAGTCATAAGCAGATCATCGAGGTGCTACTCCTGCTCAAGTGTGAGGAACAAGGGTGTGTGTGGTATGACTAGGACCAGGTTTCCAGTGAGCATATACCAGCAAGGATCTTCTCAGAGGGTGTAGGCAGGTGCTGTGTCATGGTCCAGGTTAGGAGGTCAGGAACTGGAAGGACATGTCAAAGCACACAGTGAGGCAGCGAGATGGAACACAGAGGTGGGTAGAGGCTGGAAGAGGATGTAAAGATCAGGATAACACACCCTGAAGGCAGGGTGAAAGATCAGGGTAGGAATCAAGGTGAACCTGGGATGTGTGTAGGAATCATGTGGCCCTCTAGATGTTGCTGTACTTCAGCTCCCTTCATACGTGACCACTGGGCATTCCAGTTTGGACTACAGTCCTACAATAGCTGGAGAACATAAGAAGAGTCTGTCAGATCAGTCTGCCTTCACCCTCTAGAGTGGCCACTTTTTATCTTGCCTGTAAGAATGATGATAAAAATCTGAACAGGTGGAACCTTCTCTGGCTGGTCTTTTGGAGACCATACTCTGTGTGGACGCTAGCCCACAGGCCTCCAATCCTCCTGACATCACCCTGTATTCTGGCAAAGTTAACTAGAACCATGAGCCATCTGAGGCCGCTGAAAGGACAAGGGGCATGCCGGCCTACGCAAGGCACAGACTCATCGGGCGGATGGGGGTTTAAAAAGGAGAAATAAGACAAAGCGGCAACAGGTTAGCCAATTAAGTTTGAAGCTGCTTTTGATCTCTTGAGCATGGCGGGCGGGAGGAGTTAATGAGCTCACAGAAAAGCATAATGCGGAGACCCAGAGTTTAATCATGACTGTCGGCAAGAGCTTTAAATGCAATAGGGTGCCAGGGCTGCCTCTATGCTGGAGAAGGGCCATGGTATAATGCCCACCAATCATGGCCCCCTCACCTAGCCGGCTTACATGACAGCAATAATCAACCTACAGTTAGAGCCAAATAGGTGCCATTTTAATTCCCCACCCTGAGTGATGCTGTGTTGTGATCTGCAGTGCATTGTGGGAAATTTAAATGACATCTTGTCATTGCACACTATAAGGGCTCCTCTGCGACAGGCATCAATGGGCTCCAGCAGCTGGATTAAGGATTCCTGGTGCTCATGCCAGCCCTGAAGGCTGCAATACAAATTTTAATGCCAGTCATTTTAATGATTGTCCTGTATTGATTTTAAAGGGCCTTGATGTTGCTGTAAGCCAGGCTTCCTCAAACTCGGCCCTCCAAATGTTTTGAGACTACAATTCCCATCATCCCTGACCACTGGTCCTGCTAGCTAGGGATCATGGGAGTTGTAGGCCAAAAACATCTGGAGGGCCGAGGTTGAGGAAGCCTGCTGTACACCATCTGAATGTTTTGTGAGAGGGTGGTATATAAGTACTTTAATAAAGAAATATAAATAAATGCAATCCTATGCCTAATGTAGGAGGGTGTCCCCTTGAACTCAGTGGGACATTTCTTTATAGATATGCATAGAGAAGCGCAAAATATGGTCTGAAGCTCAACATCAAAAAAACGAAGATCATGGCCACTGGTCCCATCACCTCCTGGCAAATAGAAGGGGAAGAAATGGAGGTAGTGAGAGATTTTACTTTCTTGGGCTCAATGATCACTGCAGATGGTGACTGCAGCCACGAAATTACAAGACGCCTGCTTCTTGGGAGAAGGGCAATGACAGGCCTAGACAGCATCTTGAGAAGTAGAGACATCACCTTGCCAACAAAGGTTCATATAGTTAAAGCTATGGTTTTCCCAGTAGTGATGTATGGAAGTGAGAGCTGGACCATAAAGAAGGCTGATTGCCGAAGAATTGATGCTTTTGAATAATGGTGCTGGAGGAGACTCTTGAGAGTCCCATGGACTGCAAGAAGATCAAACCTCTCCATACTGAAGGAAATCAACCCTGAGTGCTCACTGGAAGGACAGATTGTGAAGCTGAGGCTTCAGTACTTTGGCCACCTCATGAGAAGAGAAGACTCCCTGGAGAAGACCCTGATGTTGGGAAAGATGGAGGGCACAAGGAGAAGGGGACGGCAGAGGACGAGATGGTTGGATAGTGTTTTCGAGGTTACCAGCATGAGTTTGACCAAACTGCGGGAGGCAGTGGAGGACAGAGGTGCCTGGCATTCTCTGGTCCATGGGGTCACGAAGAGTCGGACACGACTAAACGACTAAACAACAACAACAACATGCATAGAGAAGAGAAGAAGAGTTTGGATTTCATATCCTGCTTTATCACTACTCGAAGGAGTCTCAAAGCGGCTAACATTCTCCTTTCCCTTCCTCCCCCACAACAAACACTCTGTGAGGTGAGTGGGGCCGAGAGACTTCAGAGAAGTGTGACTAGCCCAAGGTCACCCAGCAGCTGCATGTGGAGGAGCGGAGACACGAACCCGGTTTCCCAGATTACGAGACTACCGCTCTTAACCACCACACCACACTGGCCCTCAGAGCTGATACAAAAGCATAAATACGGGTTTGAAGAAAGGGGGAGCTATGGTTGACTTATTTCCTGCTGTGTTGGGGTAAGACACATTCCATAGGCTGCAAAGTGCCAATCCCTTTCAGAAAGTAACAGCAGTATTCCTATTTGCATATGCTCTTTTTCTTGAAAAAGAGGTGCCGGAACTCACCATGAACGTCTCCCTTGCTCTCTGAGAATGGCAATGGTGCTCATCTGAGAGGTGCTGGAACTGATTTCTGGTTAGTTCCTGCTGGGGGGGGGGGGGAAGGCCCTGGTTAAAACCAATAAAAATATTTCACAAAACATATATAGAGATAAAACCAACAAAATTTAAACACAAATATACATAATTAAAGTAGACTTGCCTAAGCAAAAATGATTTTAGCTGGCAGCAAAAACAGTATAAAGTGCCTGCTTAATATCAACAGGCGGGGAGTTCCAAAGCATGCCACTCTAAAAGATCAATTTCTTGTGAGTGTGGGACAAACATTATGTGCCAGCCCTAAAGATCACAGACGTCAAGCAGGCACTTATGGCACAATCCTTCAGGTAAACTGGTCCCTTGAATTTGGCCCAGTAAAAATCTGGCAGAAAGTACTGGTCTTTGAGCAGAGGTGTAGCAGTAAAGTAAAAATGGTAAAGGACCCCTGGATGGTTAAGTTCAGTCAAAGGTGACTATGGGGTGTCACACACTGATGGGGTCTTACCTCCATTAGCAATTGTGCTGCAGCGTTCTGCATTAACTGCAGTTTCCAGACAAAGGAAGGCCCCTATAGAGTGCATTGCAGCAATGCAATACTGTATTGAAGCACAGTTTCACTCTCTCCACCCCTTCCCCAAACTGAGTACCGAGTGGAATTTTGCCTCATATTTCAAGCTGAAACGTAAATGGCCTGGAGTCATTTGTTTCCTATTTAACACGCTCTTGAAACAAGCTTCTTAAGAACCTCTGCAAAGATGCAGCTGTACCAATACTGACAATCATTTCATTCTACCACCGGATGAGTAACAACATGAGTTAAAGGATTAGCGCTGTCCATCATAACGGAACTGCGCTGTAAAGCAGAACTGGATGCTTTTAGTTTTTAAAAACATAATCGTATACATACATGCCAACTTCTTTAATGTGAAAAACCTCTAAGCGAATTCCGGTTACCATATATCAAGAGGCAAGCCTGCTTAAGGAGGAAGCAATAGTCACATAACCTCATTTTCAATTTACTCTTAAATGAGGGCATATTCTTATCATCCCTTATCATTAAAGACAAGGGTTCTTGACAAGAGATTCCTTTAGGAGCAGATATGCCACACACAGAGAAAGAGAACAAGGTGAAGAGGAAATGGATGCATTATAACAAGGGGAAGGGAAAAACTTTTTATATATAACAAGGTGGTAAACAAATCTTGCTTTAAATAATTTGCTTGCCTAGGGATTGATATTCAAGGTGGATATAAAGTTCACTATAATCTTAAAGCAGCCCATGATAAAACACAGTAGAAGAAATAAATAAATAAATATCTAACAAAACAATTAACGGCCAGAACATCAAGACAAGCTACTCCATCTGAATTTCTTTCTTCTACACAAGTGTCAAAGGTTCCAGATCCTGACACACACCCCACCCTGTTTTTTACCTGAACACCCTAGAAAGAAAAATAAACCAAGGTGGAAGGGAAGGTTAAAGTTACAGGTAAAGTGACAGATGAGGACCACCAGATGAGGGAGTTCCAACCCTCAATATAGGTGGACTGTAGAGGCTGAAAATCCATCCCAATAAAGAAAAGAACATCAGAATTTATGACTGGGAAGATTGTAACACATGTATCAATAGATCTGGCTATGAGAGTTGCATCCCCACAGCGGCTCCCAGGAAGAACATCATGGCAAGGAGAAGACCAGCCTCACCCCATCCATTGCGTGACATCTTGGTGGGCCCCGTGAGAACAAGATGCTGGACTAGATGGGTCATTGGCCTGATCCATTTCAAGGGCCAATGAAGGAGAAGCTCCAGGGAATTTGCTTCTCTCCTCCTTGCAAGAAACAACTTGATGTTCCAACTGTCAGTTGATCTAGGACTGAAGAGAAGTGGGAAGCATGTTCTGGCTCCATCCACCAGACAAAAGACTAAGGGCTTCTGGGTGGTGGTCGTATAATTCACAGAATCATAGAACTTTAGAGTTGGAAGGGATGCCAAGGGTTGTCTAGCCCAATGCACTGGAATACAAGAATCATGGCTATTGCCTGTTACTTGTAAGCCTTTTGGATAATCTTTGGAATGTGGGCTATACACCTTCTAAATAAACGATGGGCAGCAACCCCCCCAGTTGGGGGAGGGGCTGAACCAGCCCACCCACCAATTTATTCTGCTCCCCCAAGACTCCACAGATTTTGGTGGCAGTAGCAAGCAATAAATGAATGAATGAATGAATGAATGAATGAATGCTGGATTGGAATGGGATGGGCAGAGCCCAGGGCTCAGGTGCAGATTGCTCCCTCCCTGGTCATCCGATCAATCCTGTGTTGAGTTGAGAAAAGGGGCTGCCTGCCTGTGTGTGGTGTGGATGCAAGAATGTGGGCTGGTCACACACACTTTGAGACGTATCATCTACCACCAGGGTCAATGTGGCTGCTCAAATCAATCAATAATCCAGATGTCACCTAGGCATGAGGCCCAAAGCTTGCTTCTTTTTGCAAGTGCAATTTTATGTTTTCTCTCATGCACTCTGGCTGTGCATGTCAAGCCCCACTGACTTCAATGGGTCTTACTCCCAGGTAAGTGGGTGTAGGATTGCAGCCCAAATGCTGCTCTGTCCAGCTCTTGTATTTATCCATGGTGATCTTGCTTTAGCCACTTAAATAAAACGTCTCTTCCTTGGTGGCTTCTGGGTGGAGATCAGGCTGCTGTCAGTCTTGAGTCCTTGCCATGTTAACAAACCTTTAGTGATGATTTATGGACATCTCCGTTTACTTCCTCCCTTCACTCTCATTACGACATATTATTCCCAGGTGAGTTATTGCAACAGATGATTTATCCATTTGGATGTTTTTCAAGGTTATTATAAAATCCAGCTCTGTTACACGCGAAGATTCTCACAATACTTCTTCACTAGGTTTTTTTGGGTTTTTTAGGATTCCCATCACTCTCAATGTGAAAATGTAAAAATAAACTCTCAAATATTCGCTACCACTCCCCCTGCTATATTTAAGTTGTGTAAATAAAATACTCATTTATTTAGACTGCAAGCTTATACATGTAAGTACCATTTAACTTAGTAGAACTTATTTCTGAGTTGACATATATAGCATTGTAATGTTAAATGTATCATCATATCAGTTTTTCAAGGCTCAGCTGTATAACATTCAGCTAAAGCAGAATATTCTAGGTAGAATGGAGCGGCAGGGGTGAGGGGAATCCTGTTGATTTGTAAGCAAAATGTGCTGAAACTTGAAGCCTGAACCTGGCAGTGGACACAAACAAGTGGGCAGCCAGGACCTGGGAAATTAGCACGGGACGAATTTTCAAGCAGTTTCCTCCAGGCGGCTATTTCCCTGAAGGTTGTATTAGCCCTCAGGGCAAATAATATAAGGAATATAACATTGTCATAGAAGGGCCACCCATTTGTAAGTGAAAACAAACAAGGCTTTCCTGAAGAGGGTGTAGCTGCAGAATTTGCTCATCATTCATATATATATATATATATATATATATATATATATATATATATATATATATATTCCTGTTGGACTAGATCAGTTAGTGACTGTATCCTTGCCTTCAGCCAAAGCAAAAGCTGTCCCAAGAGTAATATCCTCTCTTTGGAAAGGTTGCCCTTTCCGAGGAGGGATTCGCCCGAGAAGGAGGTGACACCTCATGACTTTCCTCTTTGCTGGGTTGGTACACAACCATTCATCATTCCTTGACACTGGCGGCACTGTTCTTCTGAATCAAGGCGCCGTGGGACTGGAACACGCTAGTAACAGGCCATGGGAGGGTGCTGTGGGTGTTCAGCACAGGCGTTCTGCTCTTCAGAATGAAGGAAAGGAGAGCTAGATGAAAAGGCTGTCATGGACTGATCTGCACGTTCAGAAGAAGCACATGGCAAAGACCTCCTGCGGCCGTTTGAGTTCAAGATGTCACCCCAGTAACTTACCTTTGCTGGCTCTCCTTCTGCTCTGTGGATGCAACAAGGCATCCTCCTCTGAGAGGCCACCACTACCTCTGCTGCAGTGGCAAGGCCGAGGCTTCCACTACTACCACGAGGCCCATTGCAGCCACTGATGCACTTCTGGAATCCAGTGCCGTGCCTATGGAAGTGCAGCCTTGGCTGAATGAGAGCCAGCCTTGGGCTGGGATCCAAAGGGCCACATACAATGGTCTAAGCACAGAGGGTCCAACTTCCTGCTGTAGCATTTGAAGGGGCCCTTAGCAAAGTGTCCTCTCATGGGCCTCCTGCTGCATTCATCCCTGAGCCTTGGGCTTCCTTCAGGAGCACCTATGAGCCACCTCTTGAGTTTCCCAGAATATCCTGGAATGATGCTCCATCAGGAACCTTGCGGAAAATGTTAAACAGTGGGCCAGGTTGGTGGACCTTGACATGTTGCTGGGTCCCCTGGTTATGGCAGCTGCCCAGAGATGCCAGGAACTGATGTTGAACCCTGAGGGATATAGCTGGGAGAAGCAAGACCACCATCTACAAGCCTGCATGTATGCTCCTTCTACTCATTCCTGGGGCTGGAAAAATGTTTCGAATGTTCATTGTGCGAGGAAATAACACAAAGCTGTGGAACACCAATGCCTACTGGCCTCTCGCAACCTAGGCATTTTGTCTGTGGTGGTATCACAAGCAACATAGCGCTATTAACTCCTTTCTCTCCATAAAATGTGACATGTAATTACATGGGAGGGCAGGTCCCCCACAACACAATCATGTTTCTGCTTCTCTTCCTCTGTACCGCTGCACAGCTGGCTAAATCTCTACCCTTGCGCATTCAGCTAAGACAACAGGCTGCCGTTCCCTGCGCTATGTTCCACAAGGTTTTACTTTTCACTCATGCATGCAATAAACATACATAAACATGGTCTAATGCATTTTCCCCCCAATAGAGCATTTACTTACTTGCTTCATCTGTCTTTGATCCTCCTCTGCTGGGAGCCAATGAATAAATAATACTGCTGATTATGAGCAGGAAACAATCTGATGGGGTTAGATTCCTCTGAGAGGCCTTTATGGCATTTCTGTTAACTTGGAAGATGGAGCCCTGTTGTGCTCGGTTACAAAGGAAGGAGCATCCCTCTTTCTGTGACGGGAGCCTGCTGGCTTCCCCCAAGGCAATGCAAGATAGAGACTGAAAGGTGAGTCCCCATAGTTTGGGGTGGTCGTGCTATCCTTAAATCAATCTTAACTCAAAAAGGCTGCTGACTGCTAAAGGTTCATCGCCATCCTCTTGAATTTCATTGCAGTTTACAAAATAAAGCAACAAAAACATCAGCCAATAAAACAGACCAGACAAATCCATAAAACAGTATTGCTGCTGCAAAGCTCGCACAACAACAATTAGAACCGAATACAGAGAGAAAAGTTGGAAGAAGGAAAAATAGGGGCGTGGGGAGAGAAAAGGTACTCTATTGTCTCCAAAAATATATACTAGGGAGGAGACAAAATTTACCTCTCTTGGGAGAGAGTTCCTGTTCATTGGAGCAGCCACCAAGAAGATCCTGGTCCTTGCAGAGCAGAAGCGGGGAGCCTCTTACAGCTTGAGGAGCCTCTTACAACCTTCCAGGGGCCACATGTCAGTAGTGGGCAGGGCCAGAGGCAAAAGTGGGTGAAGTGATGAATGTATTATTAGCACATTGTTAAACTATGGAACTCACACCTGCAGGAGGCACTGTTGGTCATTAGCTTGGATGGATTTAAAAGACAACTAGACAGATTCATGGAGGACAAGGCTATCACTGACTATGAAAGTTATATGCTACCTCCACTGTCAGAGGCATCATGTCCCTGAATTCCAGTTTCTGGGACTCAGAGGTGGGCAGAGTGCTGTTGTGCTCAGGTCTTGCTTGCAGGCTTCCCACAGGCTTCTGGTTGGCCACTGAGAGAACAGGATGCTGGACCAGGTAGGCCATTGGCCTCATCCATCAGGCTCATCTTGTGTTCTAGAAAAGGGCCAGTGACCGGGGTTGGGTTGGGATGTCCAAGGAACAGGGGCATGGCCTGGGGAGAAAATAGGACTTGTGGGAGAGATGTGCTAATGGTAGGTGGCGCCAGAGGCAAAAAAAAAAATTTAAAATGGGCAGATGTGTTAATGGATGTGAGGTCTGAAGAGTTGGTGCCATTCCAGCCACGCAAAAGTCAGAGGTTTATACATAGTCTCTCACACACAAACACACACAGACACCGTCCCAGAAAACAAGTCGCCCCATCATAGTTCAGCCACGCAAAAATTTACTAATGAGACAGAGGAACAGGTTCTGTGAGTGGATGCAGCCTGGGAATGAGGGTGTGCTCTGGGATGGAGACATGGCTTGGAGAAACTCCCAAGAAAAATGAGGTCCTCACCTCTGCTGAAGAGGATTCCTCACAGAGAACAAAAAGAGAGGAGAACCAACCGTATTCTGTTTTCTACCGAGGGGGAAACAAACAGTCACAAAAATGCACCTAGATTTGAAAAGAAAGAAAATGGTTGCAGGCAAAGTTGCGGGGAAGAAGCAAAGACTTCTGGATCACGAATCTGCTTCCCTGTTGCATAGTGCCACATTCATTTGATCGCATTAAAACACCCCCCTAAAATTGCATTCCCACCAAAATCAATGTTACCTAAACCAAAACAGATGTCGTACCTCCATTCCCATCCCACCCTCCTCCAAAACTGGAAGTAGATTTTGCACATGTTATTCTTTTAGATGTGCTACTGGGTGATTTGCATCACACTAGCCTTGGGAAAACCTGTCTCGCTCCCGATAGAAGATGGACAGCTCGTTTGGAAAATGCCCATGATCAGCAACGATTTGGAGCTAATTTCACGGATGTTTTCCAGTCCCACCCACCCCCATTCCCTCCCCTGATCTCCTGTTCCGATCCTCTGAACAATAGAGCTTCTGAAATTTCCCCTTTTAACATCTTTCACATTGAATCAAGGGTACACTAAGCACACTCCCTGCAGCTGTTGCTGGTCAAATTGCTCCTCTGGAGGGACGAGAGATGAGGTTGCCTCCTTTGAGAAGGTCCAGGCAGAAGGTTTTAGTCCACAGTCCAGCCCACACTCAGTCCTGAAATATGAGAGGCTGGATTCCTTCCTTCCCTCCCTCCCTCCCTCCCCACCCACCCCCACCTACTACCTAACACACATACACAGAGGCAGAGCCTTTAAATGAACCCAGATGGCTGGCACAGAGAGAGGAGCCATCTTGCAAAAGTGCCTGGGGGAGCTCTGCTTGCTGTCATCTCATTCTGCAGGCCAGGAGTCTTGGAGATGTCTGTGTTGTTTCTTAATCTGAGATCACTCCTGTTTGAGTTTTCCCCAATTTCCTTTTGGAAATGTCACATGGGCCCGGCCATCAGAAAGATGTCCCTAAGATTGAACTGACTGGAATCAAACACCCCCCTAAGTCCTAGGTTGAATATTATTACCCTTAATAAAGAACATAACCATATCTATCCAGATCAGATCTCAACTGATCTATTGTATTCTCCACCTATTGTGCATATAAGGGTCAAATGGCTGAGCTATCTGAGCCACAGGTGAACTAAATTAATTGACGAGGGGCATTAGAAAATATTCATAATGTGAAATAAATTAATTGGCAATGAACAATAGAAAATGCTGAAAAAGAACACAAATTTAATGTGTGTCGATAGCTACTTTAATTTATAATGAAGAATTTTCTAGCACCCAGCCAGATGGGCAGGGAATAAATAAATAAATAAATAAATAAATAAATAAATAAATAAATAAATAATAATAATAATAATAATAATAATAATACTTAAAGACTAACAGATTTATGAGGGCATGGGTTTTCACGGACTGCAGCCCACTTCAGTGGATTAATCAGATATATTCATCTGCCACCCACGAAAGCTTATGCTATGAGAAATTTGTTAGTCTTTAAAGTGCCGCAAGAATCTTTGTTTGCTGCAGTAGGCTAACACAGCCATTCCTCTGGAAATTATATTAGGGGATTTCATTTTTAAACTTCAAATGATGCAAGCATATGCCCCCCATCTCCTTTTTATTATTCCGTACAAATATGTAAACAATTACCTGGCTTTGAAGGATGTGATTACAAAGAGATTCATCTCTAAAAGATGATTATTCACTTGTAAAATTCGTTATTTTAATAGAAGGCAGACTGAGGAATACATATATTTCAAGATGCCTTTTCTTCTGCAAATGAGTGATGGCCAGAGAAGAAAGTATGTAAGAGTTTGTGCGCCCATTATATACTTCGGCAAGGTGGTTTTGTTCTTGTTTACAAATTCATTTTCTGTTCTGTACCAGGCAGGACCAAGGATGAGGTGGTGCTGGTGAGATCAGGCACACTTTGCTGGGATCTTTAAGAGTATTAGTATAGTATTACTATTAATCCTATCCTAGGCTACACATGTCCAACCATTGATCCACACAACTGGGGGAAGAAGAGGTAGGACTGATGTGTTTTCAACAAGCAAGGATGGGAAACTTTCCCTCAGCCCAAGGACTACATTTTCTATTACAGTGATACCTTGGGTTACAGACACTTCAGGTTACAGACTCCACTAACCCATAAATAGTACCTCGGGTTAAGAACTTTGCTTCAGGATGAGAACAGAAATCGTGCGGCGGCGGTGCGGCGGCAGCAGGAGGCCCCATTAGCTAAAGTGGTACCTCAGGTTAAGAACAGTTTCAGGTTACGTACGGGCCTCCGGAACAAATTAAGTTCTTAACCCGAGGTACCACTGTATGGGCAACCTTCCAGGGGGACGGGACATGTCTCAGTGGTGGTGTCATGGACTGGTCAGACGTAGAAGAATGGTGGGAGGACCAGCCAGGGGGAGTGATGGTGGGATGACAATGAGTGGATAGAGGGAGAAGAGGGAGAAACTTGGGAGGAGGAAGTGGTGGAAGCTGAAGAGGTAACAGGACTTAGTGAGCAGAGAAAGTCTGTGACAGAGAGAAGTTCAGAATCAGAGGCAGAAGCTGATGTAGGAGAAGAGGGAGGAAAAGAGGCAGAGGGAAGTCCAGCTGGTGAAGAGGCACGGGTGTCTCCCTCTCCTGTTATGACAAGATCCTCTCTCCCCTGGTCTGTCAGAACCAGAAGAGGCATGAAGAGGGTGGAGGAGCTTCACATAGTCTCAGATTGCTTGGGGATAACCCTGGAGAAGAGGGGACTTGGGCAGCTGTGGGGAGACAAGGACCTTCAGTCTCAGCAAGAGACTAATAGCAAGACCTGCTGGACAGGAGTTGCTGGGCTCATTAGGCCAGACACTCCTGTGCAGATCCTGTTTTTGCTAATAAAGAGTTAAATCCAACGTGCTCAGTGTGATTTACTGCTGTCTTGCTCCTGTCAAGTGGGTGTGGCCAGATGCAAAAGTGGGCAGGGAGACAGGTGTGACTGTTACCTTTGTACAGTAGGCTGCATTCCAGCCATGCAAGAGTAAGAGGTTTCTACAAATCTCTCTCTCTCTCTCTCTCTCTCTCTCTCTCTCTCTCACACACACACACACACACACACACTTCACCCAGGCAAGCATAAAGGCATTATTATTATTATTATCATGAGGCAAAACAACTTGAGGAGCCCATGAAATGGGCCTGGCGAGAAGGGAAGAGAAGTGTAGCTTGGAGAAAATCCCATTTGGACGCTGGGCCTGAGGTTTCCCACCACTCTTTTACTTACATATTTGGAATTTTGTATATATGCAATCGATTTAACTTTTAAATATATACATAACTGTTCTATACAGTGGTACCATGGGTTACATACGCTTCAGGTTACATACGCTTCAGGTTACACACTCTGCTAACCCAGAAATAGTGCTTCAGGTTAAGAACTTTGCTTCAGGATGAGAACAGAAATCGTGCTCCAGCTGCGCGGCAGCAGCGGGAGGCCCCATTAGCTAAAGTGGTGCTTCAGGTTAAGAACAGTTTCAGGTTAAGAACGAACCTCCGGAACGAATTAAGTACTTAACCTGAGGTACCACTGTATATGCTTTTATCATGTTATGAATCGCTTCAGGTTGTCTTGTGGGAAGCAATTTGCAAATGGGGAAAAAGATACATCTGCACCAGGGAAGTCTCAGCTTATTGTTTTGGTTTTTTTTAAAAAAAAGGTGGGTTGGGTGTTCATCCCTTGCAGTAATTCTACTTTTAGAAAACGGATGTAAAAGAAGAAGAAAGACCTCAGCCCAGTCCCCAGATGACTTAAGTAGTTAAGCCATAAAAACTTTTCACATACTTCCCCCATTTATCCGCTCAAGTGGCGTACGAGGGGTGGAGGCGGCGGCGGCTGGGGGGGGGGTAGCTTGTGGGTTCGGACTGGTGCCACAGGGATCAGAGGAAGGCACATGGCCCAGAGCTCTTCACTGAGGATGCCTTTGTTCTTCCAGCTCCCTGGAGTGCATGTTCCATGTGAGGCAATGACAGTTTTTGTTATCGGACAGACATATCGGTTTCAGTGACAATCACTGCCTTTTTTAAAAAAAACACACACCAAAAACATTATTTCTCATGATCGTCTCCATCTCAGAAAACTCAGTTTCTGAAAGCAAGTGGGGCGAGGGGGGGAGGGGGGAAGAGGAGGGGGTGTATGCGGGGCGGAGTGGGGGCACATTACAGTGGGGGGGGGGGAAGAGAAAACTTACATTCTAGTGATGGAGGAGTTGAATGGTGGCAGCCTGTCCATCAACTCAGAGAGGGTTTAAAATCAATGAATATATTTTGCCAAGCTGGTGCCCTCCAGATACGTCGGACTGCAACTCCCATACCAGCCCCGGATGAGTTGATGGAAGTTGTAGTCCAAAGGATCAGACTTTGAGGGCTGACCTGGAGCCTCCAGGTTTGCCTGCCCCCCTCCAGGTGACAGGTGGAGATCTTGAATCCCCAGGCAGGCAACAGCACCTTAATTTTACTTTTATTATAGTAAAAACAACAACAGCCCAGCAGGAGCTGGCTGAAAACTATTACATAGACTCACTGGGGGGTCATAGGAACACCCCCTTTAGTTCTGGTTCCTATCTTAATTTCCAACCAATGAAATATTGCTCATTTGTTACACTTTGTGGTTTTTATTTGAACAGCATGGTCTCAGCGACTGTGGTTAATGCTTTATGTGCCATGTTTAATGACATCACCACCGGGCGCCCCATGACATCACCAGGGACAGCTCCTAGGTCTCAGGTTTGGTCGCTGAAATCTCAGGCTCTGGAATGCTCCTGACCTGGCAACCCTAATCTGGAGGGCACCGTGTTGGCAAAGCCTGGTTTAAAGAAACACTTCATTCTTTGGGATGCAAGAAAGGAAGTCCCTTTAGGCAACAGTGGCTTGAGGAATATCTCACTGAGGCCGTTTGTTGTTGTTGGGGTTTCCCCCCCCCCAAAAAAAAGGCCATATGTCATGAGAGGAAAGAGCAAACTAATAAGTTTCTTCCTTCCTTCCTAACTCAATGAAACATGTGACTTGAGTGGAGCCAATAGGTTATGAGAATCTGATACAGCAGTTTCAAAGATACGCTCCTTAGCTAAGGCCACTGGGGTAAACCATGTCATTTCTCATTTCTACAGTTTGGTTGATTTAACGCAGGTCCAGGTCTTGAAATTCACACCAGCTCTTTTGTACACTGGAGTCGCACAGATAACAGGCCGGGTGCCTACTTCCTCTCAGCCCTCCCCCCCCCCCCCACAACTGACCTGCTTTTCCTCAGCTTTAAAATCATTTGCCAGGTAAAAATAAACTTTTTGGAACCTCAATGTGAAAAATGCACCTAAGCAATTCAATCCTTGTAATTTGGAATCTGGGAGAGAAAGTGCAGTGGAGTCCTAATTAAATTAAATTATATCATAAGCAGCTTAACGTGTGGGGTTTGGGTTTTGTTTTTTGTCTTGGTTTCTGTTGCCTTGATTTTCTCATGCACATTTTTTTCAATAGCTGGAAGTGAGTTATTAGGTATGCAAATTAATTAGCCCTAAGCAGAGATGACAAACAGAGGCTGTTGGGGCTTTGCAACGCATGATGTCATTCAAAGCTCTCTCTCTCTCTCTCTCTCTCTCTCTCTCTCACACACACACACACACACACACACACTCTTTCAAAAATATGGCCCAAACCAGGGGTGCTTTGGCTTCACATCTCATTTCATTTAATCCCATCACGAGCACCAGTCAATATTTCTAATTTTGGTCTGTCACTGGGAAAGAGAGGGGAGGAGGGAACAAAGTGCTTTTTTTTTTTAGGCCCTGCAAACCCTCATCTGTCAGATTGTCGCTGGCGAAATCAAAACAGGTGTTATGGGATCTGGGTGTGCTCTGAATAACTCAGTCTCAGTGTGGCTTTAAATCATTAGAACATTATCTGCTATTCGTGAAAATGGCTGTGCCCACGTAAACTGCTGGCATTTTACTGAATAAGCCCATTTGAAAACACCCAATGTTAATCAACATCCACTGGGAAGTTTAGAAAGAACAGAGGGGAAGCAAGATTGAAAAGATGGGGGTTTTGGGGGGGTGAGGGAGGGAGTTTACATTTGAAACATTAGCAGTAGCATAAATGCCATTATCAGAAGAAATATCCTTCTAGAGAAAGCCAGAGGCAAAGCAGCTGTGCCATTGACAGTTCTGTGGGTTTGAAGGTGGAACTGCCACAGCACAAATAAAGAGAATAGTGGTCTGGTCTGGTTTTAACAGCAATGGGCCACACAGATGAGGAGATCTGGACCCTTCTCCTGTCCAATACCCACCTTCCTCACAGCCTTCCTCCCCAATTGTTCTTCACTTTTCAAGGTCACCTCCAGAATGGAACATAGAAAGCTGCCTCACACCTGAGGCCATATTCACATCACACATTTAAAGTGCTATGATACTACTTTAAACTGTCATGGCTCCCACCCCACAGAATTCTGGGAGCTGCAGTTTTCTAAGGGGGCTGAGAGTTGTTAGGCATTCCCTATTCTCCTTCCGGAGCTACGGTTCTCAGAGCTCCCTGTGCAGAGGAATTGATTGTTAATCCACTCTGAAAATCCTAAATTGGTGCATGTATGAGTTGCACATGGTTGCGGAGGGGATGGTTGTATGCAATCAGGCCAGAGGAAGAAAAATGCAGACATGTTGGATTGTAACCTGTACATTAAAGCTAGAAATGTACGTAAAACCATTATAGCTAACAAAGCAGTGCTGTTGGTAACACAAGCATCCCGGCATTTTGGTAAACTAATGAACCTCCATACTAAGTTGTTGGGCTTTTTATAGTTATCTCAATTCAGAGCAGGCCACAGCTGATGGAAACCCTGGTACTTTTCCATTACACTCTGTGGTAGTGTGGTGTAGTGGTTAAGAGCGGAAGACTCATAATCTGGTGAACCGGGTTTGCGTCTCCGCTCCTCCACATGCATCTGCTGGGTGACCTTGGGCTAGTCACACTTCTCTCTGCAGTCTCTCAGCCCCACTCACCCCACAGAGTGTTTGTTTTGGGGGAGGAAGGGAAAGGAGAATGTTAGCCGCTTTGAGACTCCATCGGGTAGTGATAAAGCGGGATATCAAATCCTAACTCTTCTTCTTCTCTATGAAGGGAAAGTTAGGAAGGAAGAGGTAATATGGGAGCACAATGTTTATTGAACTTGGTCCAGGAAGCTACAGTTTACTGACTGCAGGTTGTTGCGTTTGACCTGTGCCAGTAAGTGTGTAAATATCATGTGATACAATCTACTCATGGTTTAACACAGAACCGCCTTCTATATAGGAATATTTTAGCATGCTCAAGCCGCCCTTAGATTTATGACTCAGCTTTGAGAACAGTCCCAATTAAGCATACCAAAAAAAAGAGAGGAAAAAAAATCAGTCTGTTAAATCTTTGTAGCCCATGTACAAATGAATCACTCTGTTCTTTGCCTCAGGGGTTTCACCATTACAAGAAATGAATGAAGTAAGCAGAAAAATAACAGAGGCTCTCGCAAGCTGAAAAGGAAAACATGTTTCTCCTTTTCTAATAAGAAATACTGAATGAATTGTTTGAAAATATCAGAGGATGCACTAAGTGGAAGTTGACCAATTCAGTTAAAAAGTGGTCTGCTTCCCATCTCTTATCTCTCCCCGCACACTTTGTTAGTGAGACATCACTTTAGGGAGCTGAATTCAAGGGTAAACAAGTGGGCCTGCAACAAAATGTTACAATACACCCTCTTTCCAACAGGAGTATCCTTGACAGGGTCCCAAGCAGGGCATGCCACACACCTTCCTCACCAACTCCATTTTTCCTTTCAATTGACCATTAACATTCCAGACCAACTGAGCATGCTCAGTCCTCCTTGGGCTGGTTTTGGATGGTTTCCCCCCTTAGGATTTGTTATATTTCCCCTTAAGATTTCTTTGTTTCTCAGAGGTGTGGAGCACCTTTGACCCTCCAGATGTTGCTGGACTACAGTAGGGCTGCCATATTTCTAGATGTAAAATTCAGGACACAAAGTTGACTACAACCGTAGACTACAGTTCCCTTCAGCCCTGGCCATTTGCCATGCTCGCTGGGGCTGATGGGAGTTCTAGTTTAACAACCTCTGGAGAGCCACAGGTTCCTCAACATTGATCTGCAGGGCTGTGAGCACTCACCACTTGAATTCACTGTTAAAGGGAGTGATAGTAAGTTAGATTCTGAGCTAGTGTGAATCAGTTTTGTTGGTAAACTACTTCAGTCGACAGTAAGGCAGCATTTGATCCTGTCATGGAACATAAGTGACTGGTATTTTGGGTAGAGACTGCATGAAATACTCAGGTCCCTGTAACTGCCTCTCCTGGGGATGAAGGAGAATGCATTTTGAGCTTCCGATTGGTCAGTTCTCTTAGAACCAAAGTCGCATTATTCAAATGCAAATATTTGTTCTGGTAAATGCCATTCTTCTGCCTTTTGGCTTTGAGTTAAACATTTTACTGTGTTTGTATAATTGCTTATAGCTATCAGCCTATTAACTATAAACAGAAAATAACTCTGGTAGTCATAATGTTGCATCAACATTTTAAAATGCTTTAAATCAATGACAATTTTCACTTCAGCATTAAAAGTCTGATCATGTGTGTGCAGCGTTGTGCGTGTGGAATACCTGTAGTTTCATAACAGCTATTATGTACACCTTTGACAGCACAGGCATGCTTCTTACAAGACAGATATGGGCTTCATTTTGGAATGCTGAGAACATAAGTCCTGAGAGCATGTCAAGAATATAAGAAGAGCCTACAGGATTAGGCCGGTGACCCATCTAGTCCAGCATTCTGTTCCCATAGCAACCAGCCAGATGCAAGCAGGTTCCTGGTTAGCTCTTCCCATTTCCCAATGAGCTTGATCTACAATGTCTACAAAAATATTGAGGCTGCAATCCTCTGTGCTCATACATGGGAGTAAGTCCCACTGAAGCCCATGGGGCTCATTTCTGAGTAGATATGTACAGAGTTGCACAGAACTGCCTCTTTGAAATTGCAATTGGACTTCTTCTAATGTATAGGATTGCAGATTAAACTTCTCAAAGCACATTTATCCTTGCCAATATGCTGGGTCAAAAGCCACCGAATCACTCCTGAAGGCAGGGAGACCACGGTGTCAAAGTAATGGAGCTATTAAATGTCAATACACAGGTGGATGAGTGTCTATTAGTATTTAAATGATATGCAGTAACTCACTTGTCCAATGTAAATGAAATGCAGCTACGGTCTGAGACGACTGAAAATGTCACCTTTGTGTTTGAAAGGCTGACATTTTATGGAGCTGTTGCTGTCTCTTTCCATAATTAGCCTGGATCCAAGCATAGGTATAAAACTCTTACATGGCATAGCAGCCTTGGAACTGGCATTGCCTTGTATGAAATTTCATGGCCCGCAGGGAACTGTGTCAACTGATTGTCTCTTCCAAGAAGCCATACATTTTTAAAGGGCTTCATGTGGAACAGTGCTGAGGAACCCGTGGCCATCCAGGTATTTTAGGAGTCCAGCCTGCAATGTCCCTGTCTTTTGGCCATGCCACGGGTTCCTCATTTCTGATACAGGAAATCCTCCTGGCATTTGACTGTTACTTCTCTACTCTTCTAAAAGGAGATTTGCTCAAAACCTCTCAAACATAAACCTGGAAGTTAAGTTCTGGAAGTCTGCTGAATACAGAAGATTATGGCGTGAACTGAGATGTTTGCCTCCAGAGCCTGTAATGGTTGCTGCCTGCCAACAAGGCAAGATACAAACACTTACTAAAATGGCACTCTGGGGCCCACAAAGGCTTTCTCTGGTACCTATGGGCAGGTGCCCCACAACCTGAACTTCCAGTTTTTTTAAAAAAAATAAGTATGAAGTCCTCCTACCTAGAAAGAAAGTTATGGGACAAAATGTGTAGGTATCTTCTAACCAACTTCTGTGAATTGAGAATGAGTTTGCAGGTACAGACACTTACAAAGTGATGTCTACAAAAGTGCTTTTAGAAAACCCCAAACTGCAGCACTGCAAAGGCTGAAATATACACACAACCGATGAAAGCTGAACAGGAGCAATTTTTGGAGGTGATTTTCAGGTGAAGAGAAGTGACTGTTTATTTAGACTGTTAGAGGGGATTCAACTATTTTCTCAACCGGCCCTCCTTTATACTTGGTCACATGACACCGCAAATCTGTTAGCCACCTGTACACCTTTGTGAACAGCAGATTTTTACACAACTGAAATCTCCAGCTCTCTTTTCTTTAAATAAAGCTGAATCTAGGAAAGTTCCACTGGGCTCCCCAAAATTTGGAAAAGGAGGAGCACAGAACAAGCATGATCATGCCTCAGACCCAAGATGTGGCTTGAAGAACTACATGTCTGAAGACTCCTTGCTGGCTTGTGTATGCTGAGAAATTAAGCCAGTATTCTGAGCCATCAGGGAGATGGTGGATGATTTATAATGTAGCTAAGCAGTACAAGTTGGAGAAATTAAGTGACCACTAATTATAATGTCTGGAGCCTCCACAGCACACAGTGTTTACATGAGTTGACGGTGGATGGATCTGTTAGACAAGATACTTCTTCGTGTTTTCTCCCTTCCACTCTACCCCAATCCACCAAACTCCTCACTACTTATAGCTGGTTGCGAATGAGAAGGCATGGTTCTCTCCATAGTTACCTTAGTTACCTTCCTTTGTGGAAGCCTTGCCAGAAGTGGCTGCAAGAGAGGACCTGTGAGCATCATCGTGGGAGGGGTCTTTCTAGAACCAAGGTGAAACTGTTGAGCTCCCTTGTTATTTTTGCTATGTGTAATGCAGAAAGTGTAATGCTGCCCATGTAACGCTGTCACATTCATAGCACTGAAATATTGTGTAGGGTTATTGTTGTTATATTTGCTGTTATGTTGTTGTTTTATTGTGTTCTTACGAAATTGTTTTGCGATGGCTGATTCCCAGACGTATTCCTGTTCTCATTGTTGTAAGCCACTTTGAGCATGATTCTTTCTGTCGGAAAGCGGCATAGAAATAAAATTACAAATGAATGAATGGATTTATACTGAAGCATTCCAGGCTGACCACCATTTTTAGAAGTGCTTAGGGCCTGAGTCTGGGTTTTCAGCAGGATTCTTCTGACCATGAACATCACAGCTAACACTTGCAAAGAACAATGGCTTGACAAGCAAAGTTTTCTCCCAAAATGATGGAAGAAGAAGAAGAAGAAGAAGAAGAAGAAGAAGAAGAAGAAGAAGAAGAAGAAGAAGTGGAGGAGGAGGAGACGGCAAAAAATGACAAAAGGAAGAAGTGGGGAGACACAGTTGTTTAAACATGATTCCTGTTTTCTACGTAACGTAAAGCCAAGCATATGAATATGTCACTTGGGCATCTTTTGTGCTAGCATGTCAAGGAAGCGATTAACACTGACTGCAAAACTGTGTTGTGATGTTCATTCTGTCTTAGCTCCTCAGCTGGGTTTTTTGAGGGGTGGGTGGATAGAGGGTGGGGAAGCAGCGAGCACTTTTCACTGTGGAGTGTTTTATTGAAAACACATTCACCGTTGTCAACATTTAGAGAAGGTAAATTGGCAAATTTTTCATTCTATTAAAATCCTTGCACCTGCTCCAGTTTAATGTGTGTGGGGTGTTTTGTACATTTTAGTAGGAGCAGAGAGAGAGAGAGAGAGAGAGAGAGAGAGAGAGAGAGAGAGGAGAGCATCTGCTTAGCAAGTCAGGCCTTCTTAACAACTGACAGAATTTGTTTATAAGCCCGCTGAAGAGCTGAATGAGGCAAACTGCATTATGTTACACGTTAATTACATTTAGCTTTAGAGAAACATTTATTAAAGATACAACCCAATGATCAGACATTATTAAATTTTATTTGCGCACACTCCTGGGCTTTGCCCAAGTTTCTGGAATGTCTTTGACTCGTCATTCATGGTGGGGAGGGCGAGGTCTGTAGCCAGTGGTGGATGGTGCCCACTGGAACTGGTAGGGCAGAAAACAGGGGGCCCAAACAGAAAGTGGATCCAGAACCAGTGAGAGAAAAAGCCAGTTAATTATAGTTTTGTCCTCATCCCTTCTCTGCTGAGTTCTCCAAGGGCAACATTTAGACTATGGAGAAAGATGCTGACAGGAAGGGCCGTCACCTGATTAGTAGATTGGTAGTTCCATCTCCCTCAGAAGTTTTGGGATTCTCTGTCACAGCCTCTGAGTTGTGGAATTCCACCCCCACTGAGGTGTATCTGGCTTCTTTTCTTTGCAGTTTTACAGCAAATGCTGGAGACGCTCCTCTTTTATATAACATTTTTATTAAAGATTTCTTGGTTTACAAAAGTATGTGCAATGTCTCTTTTTTCAAGTTATATTTTCTACACATCAGTTTCACTTGTTGAGACATTAGTGTTACATTAGGAAGAAAAGGGGGGAAGAGGTGGAGGGGGGGCCATAGTGGGTGGGGGTGGGATGGCAATGTTTCTATTTTACTTAGTATATGTGTGGGGTTTTGTGTCAGCGTCGCTTGTGCGGGTTCTCTTTACTATTCGCTTGTGTTCCTTTGGTGGTGAGAGAGGTTGGGGTTGGCCTAGGGTGTGGTTGTTTGTTTGTGATTGGCTGTGGTGGTCTTTGTTTTCATGTGTGAGTGGGGTGGGTGGGTGTTTTTGAATCAGGTTAGCCAGATTGATTCGTATGCTGTTGACAAATTCTTGTCATTTACCCTGACGCCTGAGTTGTGTTTTCAGGACTCACCCTTATCGTGGAATCATAGAATTGTAGAGTTGGAAAAGACCCTCAGGGTCATCTAGTCCAGCCCTCTGCAGTGCAAGCAACCATGACAAATGGCTATCCCATCTCTGCTCAAAAACCTGACTGATATGTTTTAACTGTTTTTAATTCAGAATTTTTAATTGTTGTTTAATTATTGTATTTCAGCGCCTAGGACTTGCCGATCGAAAGGTCGGCGGTTCGAATCCCTGCGGCGGGGTGCACTCCCACTGCTCGGTCCCAGCGCCTGCCAACCTAGCAGTTCGAAAGCACCTCCCGGTGCAAGTAGATAAATAGGGACCGCTTACCAGTGGGAAGGTAAACGGCGTTTCCGTGTGCGGCTCTAGCTCGCCAGATGCAGCTTTGTCACGCTGGCCACGTGACCCGGAAGTGTCTCCGGACAGCGCTGGCCCCTGGCCTCTTGAGTGAGATGGGCGCACAACCCCAGAGTCTGTCAAGACTGGCCCGTACGGGCAGGGGTACCTTTACCTTTAATATTTTGCTGGAAGCTGTCCAGAGTGGCTGGGAAAACCCAGCCAAATGGGTGGGGTATAAATAATAAGTTGTTGTTGTTGTTGTTACCCACCCTGTGACCTGCTGGTGAAGAACAGGAATTAATAATAATAATAAGAAGAAGAAGATGAAGAAGAAGTCACACTATGCCAGGTCTTCAAAGAAAAGTAGAAGATTCTCAGACCTTTTCAAAGCACGCTAACATTCTTTCTTTACTTTTTTTGAACCGCACTGCCTGATTAAAATTTGATAGTGATGCGAAGCACCCGAAATCTGCCACTCAAGTCCTATCCAGAAGATAAGCTGCCAGGTGGCCACCTCTGTTTGAAAGGATGTGTCATGTTCCCTTGCTCCAGGACCCTGTTCTGAGCCTCCCCAGTAACATTTGATTTTTAGCCTGCTGAGAGGCCATCAATTGCCATTGTTTTTAAACAAAATACTCTTACTGTAGAAAACCCAAGCAAAATGTACTTCTGGTTTTTTGGAAGGGGAAAAAGGAACAAGAGTCCTAAACCAACACAGACATTGGGATTGAAAGGAGTTGGAAATAGAGTTGCAGTCCCAAGTCCCAAAGGTTTTAGGTCCTGTAACTGCTGAGTAGTCACAATTGCCTCTGAAAACAAATCACAAGTGGTTCTGAAAAGAGAGTTACTGATGGTATTTTCTTAGGTGTGCAGGACCTTAAAAACGTTAATGAGTTTCGAAAGGTCGTAAAGGAAGACACTGGAACTGCCAAACCTTGAATACATACATAGATTTCCACTCAAGCTAATTTCACTATTATTTATTCCCAGAACATGCGCCGGTGTTCTAGTCAAAACTAAATTTGGGGCCAAACAGCACTCTTTCAATCACATTGAAAGTGGGGCGTGGAAAGACTGTATTTTGGGAGTAGAATGGGCATATGGATGAAGTGAAGTGAACTCCACCTGCTTTCCCCCCAGTAAATCAGGGGTGAGGAACATGTCACCCTCCAGATGTTGTTGAACTGCCACTCCCATAATTCCTGACGGTGACCATTCTGGTTGGGGCTGACTGGAGTTGGATTCCAACAATAACTGGGGAACTACAGGTTCCTCGCCCTTCTGTCACTAATCTCTTTTCTCTCAGCTGAGATAATAAGGACTGACCCAAGGCATTTTGCTGCCTGAGGTGAAAGAGAAGATGGCCTCTCCATTCCACGTGGAGCTGACCAGAGCAGCAGTCAAGTCTTCCTTCCATGCTGGTGAAGCAGCCTTGTTCTTCACTGTGCCTGAGGGAAGCAGGCCAACTGAGGGAGCAGAGGACAGGCCCTGTGGCACATTCAGCTCTGACCTCCAATACCTCACTGCTGCTCTCCTCACCTCATTAGTGTGTACCATTTGAGGTGAACATGAGAAGAGCCTGCTGGATCAGGCCAATGGCCCATCTAATCCAGCATCCTGTTCTCAAAGTAGCCAACCAGATGCCAATGGGAAGCCCAAAAGCAGGGCCCAAGAACTTCCCACCTCTGGTTTCCATGGCTACTGGTCCTCAGAAGCATACTGTCCCTGGCTGCGGAGAAAAAACATAGCCATTATGGCTAATACTCATTGATAGCCTTCTCCCCCATGAATCTGTCTAATCTTATAAAACCTTCTAGGTCGGTGGCCATCATGGCCTCCTGTGGGAGTAAGCACCATAGTTTAACTATGTGGTGCATGAAGACATCCTTTCCTTTATGTGTCCTGGATCTTTCAACATTCATTGGATGTCCATAATTTCTAGTGTTATGGGGGAAGGAGAATTTTCCCCTGCCCACTTTTTAAATGCCATGCATTGTGGTAGGGCCATCCTTGTGTGATTTCTTCTGGAGTTGCAGCCCAGTTGAGGAGAAAATAATTAGGCTTCAGGAAGAATCAAGTTGCAGGAAGGGGCGTGTTGGCACCCCCACTTACATACACCCTTCACCCCAAAGCTTGTTCCGACTGCTCACTGCTATGGGAAGGCCCAGGTAGAAACAAACTGCCTAGTTGGCTCCTCCCTAGATTTTTCTCTCAAAAGCCAAGCCACTATGGAAAATGGAACAGGGACTTCCATGCCAGAATGCATATACTTTCTCCATGCTGAATGAATATTCAGATTGACAGCATGATTGTGCTCCCTGGAGTGTGAACTGGGTTTTTGACCACTTTTGTTTTATTGGTCCAAAAAGCACTGTGTGACTCAGGCTTCTGAATGTTAAGACAGATGTGTTGCAGAGGATGAACATCTGCAGAGATTTCCCCCATAGAGTCATCAGTATCAAAAAGAGGGTGGGGAATAGCTAAAAGAAAATGGACAGTATTTCACAGCAATTTATAACCCCATTTAAATGCCTACTGAAAGCAGACTTATCTCATCACATGTGATCCAAACATCAGCATGAATTCGCAGAGCAGTTGCCAGAAGGAACAGGAGTTAAAACCCATTAATTGTGTGCGTGTGTGTGCGTGTGTGCGTGCACTTCCAATTAGCACACATTTAGTTGGGAGCTTATGAATTTTTTTTCTGATACAGGGGTCTTGAGGTGGACAAGGTGGTAATTAGCCATTTTCATTTTTGTCATTTGACCTCAGAAATGGGCCTCATGCTTCTTTGACCTAATTTAAAAGATATCTCCCCTTTCCTGTGGAAGACTTTACTTCTTGTAGTTTGCAAATGTTAAAACACACACCACAATGCAAATACAGTACCACAGAGTTTAGAATGAAGCTGCAATCCTATATACACCTTTGTGGGAGTGAGGCCCCTTCTGCAGAATACACGTAAAGCAGTTGCCATACTACTTAAACAGTTGTGGCTTTCCCCAAAGAATCCTGGGAGCTGTAATTTATTCTGTCGTTTATTAAGGGTTCTGGAAGTTAATAGGAGCCTCTGTTTCTCCCACGGAGATAACATTTCCAGAGTTCCCTGAGAAGAGGGGTTGATTCTCCTGGGAACTGTAGCTCTCGATGGGGAAAAGAGGGTCTTCTAACTACTCCCAGCATCCTTAACAAACTACAGCTCCCAGAATTCTTTGGAGGAAGCCATGATTGTTTGAAGAGATATAATACAGTGCTTTAAAGTTCAGATGGGGCCTAAGTCCTATTGAGCCCAATGGGGCTTACTTCTGAGTAGAGATGCCAAGAATTGCAGGGCGTGACACTAAAAGCCACATTTTCGCAACTCCTGCCTTATCCACTGAATGGAGGTGTCGAGCCTTGTAATTCTGACTGAGCTAGTCATTTCTACTGCATCAGTTTTTCCAAGCAGGACCATGCTTTCTGCCATGGACTAAGAATTTCCAGACACTGGCAGTGTATTCAGCATTCCTAGGTGTTATTTTATTTTTAAGAAATTTCAAGGCGTCAGTAATTTCAGCAGCCTCAGTGACACCCTCTAACTTTGCCACAGTAGAAACATCTGTTCTTGGTTTATTGATTTTATTTGAGAACGCTTTGCAGTCCACAGGAGATGGCAACATGTATGAAAGATACAGTTTCTTCTCGAATTCATGGCGTTTGGTAGCTGGAAGCTTGTCTTGAGGCCAGGAAGTTGTTTCTACTTCTGAATGAAGAGAGCGGATTCAGTTCATTTGAGGGCCTAGTTTGCTGCTGCTGTGCTTTGAAAACTAGATAGAGCAAAGGCAAGACATTTGCATGAACTTTGAGACCTTATCTATATCTATATCTATATCTATATCTATATCTATCTCTATCTCTATCTCTATCTCTATCTCTATCTATCTATCTATCTATCTATCTATCTATCTATCTATCTATCTATCTATATCATCTGTCTCCTGTACCTTATAATCATATATCCTGTACCTTATGATGCTTTGGGGTGGGCAGATTATGCAGTGTGTGGTTTATTTCTCACTAAATTATATCACACCTAAGGTGGACATCTGCCGTATTGCAACAGTCTTCTATTTCAATGACTGTCAGGGCAGAGGACCCACTGGCAGAGGAAGAGGCATGTGGGGGGAATGCACTGCCCCCGGCAGCACGATCCTGGTGGAGTGCCATCGCGGCTGCCCCCCTGCCCGCGCTGGGCGCCACGCCCCTACGGGCAGCACACCACACCCCCAGGATGCGTGCCATGCCCCTAGGGGCAGTGTGCCATGCCCCCGGGATGCGCACCAGCCATGCCCCCGCCTGCCGGAGCATGAAGCTCTGCCACTGAAAGGACCATCCTCCATTTGAAAAGATGTCCAGGCCTAGTCCAGTTTAAAGATTAAGAACCACCAGAAGAGAGAACAACAGGGGTCCTCAAGCAGCCCATCAACAGCCCCCAGACAGCAGGCGCAGCAGGCACACAGGTCCCCTGGTTACAGTCTTACCTACTGTGGTGTGACGTATTTCTGTTTCCATTGGCAGAGCATGAGGTCATGGGTTCGAGCCCCGTGTTAGGCAAAAGTATTACTGCATTGCAGTGGGTTGTCCTAGAACAGCCCCCAGACAGCAGGCGCAGCAGGCACACAGGTCCCCTAGTTACAGTCTTACCTACTGTGGTGTGACGTATTTCTGTTTCCATTGGCAGAGCATGAGGTCATGGGTTCGAGCCCCGTGTTAGGCAAAAGTATTACTGCATTGCAGTGGGTTGTCCTAGATGGCACTTGTGGTCCTTTCCAATTCTGTGATTCTGTGAATTATTTCTAAATTCCCACAGAGTGCATGAAAATCTGTGTTCCCTTTTTTTTGTTGGTGTGTTAGCAGCCACCTGAATCCCGTCTTTCTTCCAAGGAGCTGAAGGTTGGCTGCATGGCTCTCCTGCAACATTT
This sequence comes from Podarcis gaigeae, assembly GCF_964106915.1. NCBI lineage: Eukaryota > Metazoa > Chordata > Lepidosauria > Squamata > Lacertidae > Podarcis > Podarcis gaigeae. The sequence continues at coordinate 29,137,310 of NC_139688.1, forward strand.
ATCCTCACAACAACCCTGTGTGGTAGGTTAGGATGACAGTGTGGCTGCTTCAGGGCGATCCTGGGAGCTTCAAGGATAAATGAGTTCAGAATCTCCCTCCTATCCTAGCCCAATGCTCCCAACCCTATCTGGTGCCCGCTAGAAGTTTTGGACTACAAGTCTCATTAGCCTCAGCGAGCCAGCACTATAGTCTAAAACATCTTGAGGTCACTCAGCTTGCAAACACTGTGCTTACTACTACCTGTTGAAAGTGCAACAGCAGGGATCATTCAGTTTGTAAGTTAGGGGTTAACCCTCTTGTCAGTAAGTCCACTGGCTGGGAGGGGATGTTGCATAGCAAACAGGGACGATGGTATGAGTTTTGCTGAGGTAGCACATGTGTTGATTGGTTGCGTAGTTCCGAGGGAGTGTCCCCCCTGTATGTTTGGTTGACGGTCTCCCTTCCTGAGGTAGGAAAAACAAAATGTCTGCTTATTTTTTCCTCAAGTTATACACTGGCTTTGTTTGCTTCCCTTTGTAAAATGTTACCAAGATTTTTTTCCCCTTCTGGATGCGATATTTAGGTGACAATCACTGCATCAGAGGAGCCAGAGGAGCTGTTCCACTCAACCTCTGAAGGAACACAGGAGAACAGTGCCAGAGTTGGCGCCTCTCTCTGCACTTTCCCCTCATGTGCAAACGGCCTGCAGAATTACTCTCATAATCCAAATACTTTAGTGCTCATTCTCTAATTTCCTTTGGAAATTCATTAGTTTTCTTAAATGAGTGGTAATGTCACTAGCATTTTGGGGTTATGAGGGGATTAAACGGAGGAAATCTTTGCCTAGAATAATCACTGTTACTTTACTTAAACATATTTGGCTCCTGAGAAAGAGCAGCTTTTAGTCCCTTCAGAAACAGTGGTTAAACTCAACAGCTTACTAAAATATTGCTAGATGAACAAAATTATTCAGCAAAGAGGGACTGATGAGGGCCAGCAATAAAAGGTTGTTTGTGAGCTCTGGCTGGCAAGGGATGTGAAGTATTCCTTTTGCTCTGCCAACTAGAAGCTGATAACATGACTTTCTGAATATCTTCCAAGCCTTGGCAGGGCTGCTTACTTTCTTAATGTTTTACACTTAAACCCTTAACGTTCCTCCCCGTCCCCGAAGAAGAGTGGCGTTAACGCATGCATATGTAACAGCAGGGCCATTTGAATGGTTAACACGTATAGGGAAAATATTAATGTTTAACATGTGTCGATTAAAATGGAAAGAGTAAAGCAAACATTTCAGCTTTGCACTCTGGAGTTTTCAGTTAATCACACCAATGGCTTAGCACCTGAGTTAGCCAAAAATAAAAACAGGGCAGAGAGAGTTGACAGCTCAATCGTACAACTTTTTATGCACAGTTTAACTATAAAATAGTATTATTATTGTTTTGTGCACCAGAACTACACTGCGGAATCTGGAAAAGTGCATAATCCAATTAGAAGCTGTGTTCTGATCGGCAAACAAGCCTGGGAAGCATCAAATGGGGTTGGCCCACTGTGACAAAGAGAACTCTTCGTGCATCTCTTAGACACAGTGGAAATGCAGTGCATTCTGCATGCAATGGTGGTTGGTGTCCCTTGGGAATGGTGAAACCAGTGACAGACTTCGGGCTCTCAAATTTCCGCAGTGCCCTCGGTGACACAAAAATATGGCTCTCCTCTGCCTCTTGCACTCCATTCTACAGCATTGTTGTGGCGCCCCTGGAACCAGCCTCACTGGTTGTGCTACCCTAGAACTGCCTCTGTCCAGTGTAACCAGGATCCTTGGGAAGGGAAGACGTAAGAATGGAAAAGCCGCCCAGAGCCGTGGGCTCACGTTCTCCGAATAACAAGATAAAAGGGATGCTACAATAGCTGCACGTTGCGATTTTTTTTTTTTGTGATGCCAGCAAAGTGAAAATGAAATATAGTGCAGATAGCTCTGTCCTATATACCTTCTCAGAAGTAAACCCCACTGAGTAAGAAGGACTTGCTTCTGAGTAGACATGTATATTTAAAAAAATGCATTGAAAAGCATCTATTTGGAGGGAAATCCACAAAACAATTTGTAAAATAAAGATCTGGCCCAGCAGGCCAGAAAGGTTTTCCACCCTGCTCTACCCTAATGTAAACTTGATTGCTGCGTAACATATGGAGCTGTTCTGAAACCCAGTTGGGGACATGTGTGTAAGCAGCTGGGGAGAGGAAAGGACAGAACCTTAAATGAGCAAAGAAGGTTCTGGCTGCTGTCTTGTGTAACATGTGCCTGTGTTGAAGAGAGTGTGAACAGGACACACTTTGGGATGCTTTGATCCCTTTAAGTCTATTCCATTTTATTTTTACTGGTTTGTAATCACAAGCCCACCCCGTCCTGTTTTGTGGGTTTTTTAAGCATGCACAAAAAGTTCACATGATTTCCACCCTACCCTGTGGGCCAACTTTAACCCACTTGTCAATTATCTAATAACATGAAAACACCCAGTGATGGACAGGTGGGTGGTCCTGCCTTCTGCAGGGCTTGGATGTGCAAGTGAGTTCCCCAGTACTTTTTTCGGGGGGGGGGGGGAAGCATACTCCTAAACATTTTATGAATCTAAGTTTGGCCTCATTGAGGGGCAGTATGAGTAGGAAAAGGAGAGTCCCTCTAAACATTTTTTTTTTTGGGGGGGGGGAGCACTGGAGTTCCCTGTGGAGAACCCTTGTGCGCACCCAAACTGAAATATATTCAGAGTCGTGTAGTGATTTCATGCTCTTTGTTGCAGCTTGAAAAACAATGAATGAATTTCCCCCCAAACCTCAGGCTTTATATACATTATTTACACAATGAGTCCCATCTGATTGGTTGATTCTGTTTCCCTCCTGGAGCCTGATTGGGCTGCTACTGCAGGCCAATCAGTTGTTGCATTCTAGGGTCCTACCCACCTATTGTTCTAGGATCCAAGCTTAGCACACAACACAAACCAAGCAGAATTGAACCCCACACACATTAGCTATCTGCAGACACTGCAGCTATTTATCTGCCTCCCCCCAAGTGGACTTGTTTTTTGGGGAAAGTGATGGCTGAGGATCCCAGGGGCCACTTCAGCCCCTTCCTCTCACAGCCCCCATTTTGAAACTTTGTGTGGGCTGCCATTGGTTGAGAGCCTGATGACAGTATTTCTGCCCACACTTTTGGTGTGTGGCGAACAGAGGGCCACATTAGACCGCTGTGTTATCTTCATCCCTCCATATGGCGGACTGCGTTTTGGGATTGAGCCCTTAGTTAAGTTCACTGCATACCATTTTACGTAGCCATTCTTGTAAAGATGTTTTTTTCAGATTTCACCAGTATGAACTCTTCTTTCATGCAGATGACAGGCGCTTTAGTTAAGTCCTTAGATCCCAAAGACATGGCTGGAATCAGAGCCTCAAATATGATGAATCTCTTTTAAGAAACATATGGATAATATCTAACCCTAATTGCAAATAGAATTTATAGTCCTTATGGCGAGGAGGAAATGGATATTAGGCTATAAAAAAAGAGATGAAGTCCTTTGTCTACATCTGTTTATTTTATTATTAGCTTGAATAAGGTTACCTAAAAACATCCCAACTAACTATAACTTAGGCTGAGCTATAAATATGTGATTTGCTTTAATTTTTTTAAAATAGCAATTATTGTGCATACTGTCTTCCTTTTCACTTCCTTAAGATTTAGTAGCAATAACTTTTCATCTTGTTAATGTGCCAGCCTCCAAGCACCACTATGTTATACTGCCAAGGGACTGGGGGGGGAGAGAAACCCTCTTGTGGATTAAACCTTTTTTTTCAGTTTACAGCTCCATCCGCCTTGACCCCAGGTGGCTCCGAAGTAGTGCGGGTCAAACTTATTACATACTATTCACTATCCCAATAAACAAGAAGTGTGTTGTCACATTTGAAGTGCTGCATATTTTTCCTAGTAATTATGCCTTATTATATATTTACCATTCAGAAAATGCAGGTGTGGGCTATTGAATCCCGGCCAATGTGCATTTCTAGAATTGGCAGCCATTCCTCGGTGAGTTATGTTCCACTGTCTGTCGGTTTTACAACTGTTTTCACTAGTAATTTAGCTCTGTGATGCAATATGCAATTAGTTCTATTATCGAAGCAGCTGTATTCACTTTTACAATGGAGTTCCCCCTCCCTCCTTTCCCCCCACCCTGGCCCACTCCACCTCGGCTCATAGCACAGCCTGTTGTGGTTCTGTTGATTTGATGACTGGAGTCGTTAAAGCCGTATCTGGTCGATCTGCATTGGACCAGGAGTCTCTCACAAATATGATTCTCTCCCTGACTCATTCCCTCTCTTAATGCTGTTTCTTGCAACCCAATTATAAATGTGGCCGGGGGGCGGGGGAGAAGCTGTTTCATGCTACAGTAAATAGCCTTGTCATGATAGCAAGATTTGTTTCTGCTCTGGTATCACCTCGAGATACCTTACGGCTTATCATAAATAACGCTTGGGAGTCAAAGGTGAAAACGATAAATTCAGCCCTGGCAATTAGTTATCGTGTGTCAAAAATTAGTTGCGGAGATTTCTTTCAGCTCCAGATCCAACCGTCTGGAAGTCCTTCCCTGCCCCCAAGATTTCCTTCGACTGTGGATGGTTCGTTGTTCTCACTGCATCTCAGCAGAATGAGAGGAGGCAGCAGCCGGGAAAAAAGGTTTGGGAGGGCCTACTCTCTTCTTCCAGAGCAATCCTAACCTCCGGGTCTGTCCTGCTGGTTGGAATAAAGTTGTGAACTCAAACAAAAAACTAGCCAGTCCCTGGCAGAACCCCCCAGGGCAAGTTACTCACTTCGGTTGTCCTCCCATCGCTCCACATAATGGTACTCTTGGTAGCCTGGTCATCCATTGATGGATCCCAAGTTATTGCTGAGGAAAACATTGCTTGCCTCCAGGGGTGCCAACATGAATAAAATATTGGGGGTGGCCAGGTAGGGCCCGCCCAATATATTTGATCACAAGGCATGGCACATGGACACCATTTGAATGGCAATGCACATCAACCTTGGAGGGGCCTGGTCCCCTCAAATATTTTATGGTGGGGGGGGGGGGCAAAGGGACCTCAGCCCTTAGGAGTTGGTTCCTATTCTTGCCTCCTTCTTTCAGGCCTCTGCAGCTCCAATGAATACTAAAGGTGCTCAATGGCCTCAGAGTGTAGGTAGAAAACTGAAAAACTGGGCAGGGTTGGTATGGAGTGGTTGGAATCCAGAACAGTAGGATAACCATGGCCCTCTCTGGTGTTTTACTCCGGGTGCATTATACAGCATGTTCTTCATAGAATAATACTGGATTAGTAGTGGATATATTCTGCTTTATTAGTTGCTCTGCAATGCCTCCCCAGTTCTACCACATTGTTGCTGTCTGGGAGGGCTATAGAGGAACAAAAGCTGGACAGCACATCTCCTCCCAGAGCATTTGTGGCATGCAAAGTTTTGATACTTCAGCAGGAAGTTACAGGATATGCACCGATTAGCAGTGAAGGACTGCCCCAATAGCATCATAAACCATTAGGCCAATTTTTCTTTAATGTGCAATAAAAATTGACATCTTCAGGATCCCTCAGTCTTCTAGGTTGTTCTCTCAAGGCTTCTTCAGACGAAATATTTGTGTTGACATACAGCAGGCATAGGCAAACTCCAGCCCTCCAGATGTTTGGGACTACAATTCCCATCATCCCTAGCTAACAGGACCAGTGGACATGGATGGTGGGAATTGTAGTCCCAAACATCTGGAGGGCCAGAGTTTGCCTATGCCTGACTTACGGCATGTTTGGGGGGGTAGGGGGGATTTGATTGGATCCTCTGTTCCTCTATGAAGGTTCGTTATAACTTCTGAACAGAGTGAATGTTTCTTAATGGAGCTTTGCTGAACAACACTCTACTTTTTAAACTGTTTTCCTGAAAGGCAAAGGTAGCAATCCTACACATACTTCTCAGGGAGTAAGTTCCACTGAAATCATTAGCACTTACTTTTGAGTAAACAGAAATAGGCTTGGGCTGTAAGAAATGTTACTGTTCTGGCAAGTGGCTTAATCACTTGCAAGTGCCAGATTGACTCAGTTTTGGTGGGTTTCCCAGAGCTAGTTCTTTAATATCCACAAAACGGTTTTATTTTAGGGTAAACAGCTGGAGCATTTCCTAGTAGGAACATAAAACAATAATTTACTTTATAGTGTAGCGTAAAATTATTCCCAGCTCTAAGATGTATTTAATGTATCCAAATAGCAGAAGTTTATCACCTGACCACAATGAATTAAAAGTTACTAATGCAGAATTTAGCAGCGTCGTTTTAAGTGGTCCCATTTTCCATTAATAAAATCCAAGTCGATTTTATAGTGGAGTATGTTTTTATATAGCATGTCTTTCCGGGTGTATGTCGTAGACACAGTTCTTCATGGAGCTTACACATTTCTTTGAAATGGGTGTGTAGGGCCCATATGGGGCAACTATTCTACTCTACAGCCTCTTGGGTACAACCGAGACTGAAGGTAAAATTTCACCGGTCCACTTTTCATGCTTAGCTTTGCTCACCAGTCAACTGCGCCATGATAAAATGAACAAACAACAGCAAAAACATGGGTGCTGTGTGTATAATGGAATCATAGAAATGTAGAGTTGAAAGTGATTGGGGGGTAATCTAGTCCAACCCCCAGGATTAAGGGGTTTTCTCCCTTCTTCTGTTAGGAAATGCACTGCAGCGCAGGGAAGAGACAAAAAATGGGGGGGTCAAAGAGAGTCAGTTGGTGGGGAGTGTGAAATGCCCCTGTTTTCATTTGGGAGTGTTGGAGGGTGTGGAATTCTGTGCACAGGTTTGTGAATGTTTCATTATGGTAGCCATGGGAGAAATATCATAGAAAATAATGAAGCTCAGAAAGTAAGGATGCCACCTGGTTTTTTTTTAAATAAAAACTTTGGCACACACCATTTTTCATATTGGATGCTGTACCTTGACTCTAGCAATCGACTATCAGCACCTTAAGCATGCTTATGCTACAACTCCCTGGTAGGACTCTTAACGCAGACCAGTGACAAGGTTTCGCTTAGGCCAAGGGGAAAAGGGAAGTCTGGAAGTTGGGCTGTGCCCAAAGGGACAAGTGAACAGTTGATTCACTGTGCCTGAACACAACAAGAAATTTCCACAAATATAATCACTACTCCCATGGTTTATTCTTCCTGCTCAGTGGAAGGACCCCGGCAGCATTGTTAGCACATATTACAGTAAGGAAGCAACCACTGTGGGTTGCTATAGCGACACAGAAAATAGTTGCAGCTCCAAAGAAAGATCCTCCCCTTCAGCATTTTCTGCTTCCCAAAAGGCAACAGTGGCAGAGAAACCACTGAGAAATAGATGTGTTACTCTTGCGTCTCACCTTTACTTCATCTCACCTTTACTTCAAGTAACTTGGTGAAGCATTTCAATCTTCTGCATTGTGTTAGGCCAAGAAATTGTTGCTTGCCCAAGGCTGTTCAGTAGGCTACACAGCAAACCAAGGGTTATTATTTCTTGAAAAATAATTTTTATTTAACTTTTCTCATTAAGCATACAAACAAAAAATAACATTGCCACACATCAAAGGACAAAAAACACCAGTGTACACAGACCCTCCGAGTGTTCGTATTTTCCAGGGATGTCCCTGATTTAGAAAAACTGTCCGGTTCCTGTTTTGATCCCAGAATGTTCTCCTTTTCCTTAGGATGTCCCTATTTTCATTGGAGAAATATTGGAGGGTATGGAGTTATCCGACCCCCAAGCCGTCTGAAGGCAATCCTGTATAGGGAAACTTTTATGTTTTTTATGTATGTTGGAAGCTGCCCACAGTGGCTGGGGCAATCCAGTAAGATGTGTGGGGTATAAATAGTAAAATCATCATTATGTAAGGGGATGTCCCTATTTTCATTGGAGAAATGTTGGAGGGTATGGCGTACATGGCCAGAGGACACAAAGTTTACTGCTCTGCATAATGCCACATGAAATCTTGAAATGTTCATAGGCTAACATCTCTGTATTACAAGAAAGATCACTGTCCAGAGGATGAGTAACACAGCCTTCTCTCGTAGTCTGTGTTAACAGTGGCCACCAAGTCTCCACAGACTTGTCTGATTTAATCAGTTCTCTGCATAGCCTGTTAAACTGAGTCAGTTAAATTGAGTCAGTTTCTCAAGGAGACCCAAATTCTGGACTTTTGACCACTAGGCATCCATTGTAAACAGAGAATGATGGTTGCAGTGGTGGGTTTCATGGCTGTTAAGATTTTGCAAGACAATTGCTGCAAATGTTCTGGGAACACAGACAGCAAAGCAGACTGGGGGAAATGGTGGTATAATTTGTGATACTATAGCTGACGCCCGATTTTAGACATATTAAGACTAGACTCATTGAAATCAATGCACAGAGGGACCTTCATGTCCACTGATTTTCACAGGTCTACTCTAATTATCACTTAGTTGTTTGTCCCCCATTTACTTTACTCCAGTAACTCCAAAATGGATTTGGTTTTTTAGAATGACATTTTGACACTTACAATTTTGCTTGGTATGTTAATGGCTTTGGCTTTTTAATGGGACTATCTGTGCTGAGCTGAACTTAAAAGCCAAGGTTTTCAACATGCTGCAAAAGAGGCGCATCTTTACTTGAGGTTGAAAAGTACATATTAGATAAATCAGAATGGCCTTAAAGATGACATTATGAAATGTCAATAATCTGTGGGCTGCAATTCTTTGCATAAGTGCAGCTTGTGAGAAATGGTGTCTTTGCTTCGCATGACATTCCACAGATGATCCAAGGTGGTCTTAATGACTTGGCTGCACATTGTACATGCCGTGTGATGGTAGCCCCCGCCCTCTGCCTCTGAGGGCTACCCAGCTATTGGAAAGTTTTTGATCACACATACACACACAGAGTGAAAGAGAAGCCACTGGCTGCCTCTTTCCTAGAAGAAGTTCACCAGCATCCTGGCAGGTGGGTTGAACTTGCTTACTGTGAGGGTGAGATGTGAAATCCTGGGGAGGTTGGTGCAGTGCAAACACGCCAGCTTACCCAATCTAGTACTCCTGGCACTACAGTATTTTCACCGCACCAACCTCTCCACTGCCTGGTCTCTTCCCATCCTAGTAAGCAACAGCAACCCAACCTCGCAGGTATAATCGGGGCGAAACCAGGCTTTATTTCACCTGGGTCAAAGACCCAGTTTGGCGTGTGTGTGTGTGCGCGCACACACACACATTTGTGTATACACACACATGCCAGAAGGTTCAATGGTGCCCCTCTGGAGGCTTTAAAGGTAAAGGGACCCCTGACCATTAGGGCCAGTCGTGACCGACTCTGGGGTTGCGGTGCTCATCTCGCTTTATTGGCTGAGGGAGCTGGTGTACAGCTTCCGGGTCATGTGGCCAGCATGACTAAGCCACTTCTGGCGAACCAGAGCAGCGCACAGAAACGTCGTTTACCTTCCCGCCAGAGCGGTACCTATTTATCTACTTGCATTTTGACGTGCTTTCAAACTGCTAGGTTGGCAGGAGCAGGGACCGAGCAACGGGAGCTCACCCCATTGCGGGGATTCGAACCGCCAACCTTCTGATCGGCAAGTCCTAGGCTCTGTGGTTTAACCCCCAGCTAGCCCCCCTCAGCTGTGGCACTGGCAATTATCATCATTATTGTTGTTGTTGTTGTTGTTATTGTTATTGTTATTATTATTATTTTACTTGTACCCTGCCCACCTTACTGGGTTGCCCCAGCCACCCTATCTGGGGAGCTACTTCTACGTTCCCTACCTTCCTAAGTCCAAACCTTGGCATTTCGAGGTAGGACTGAGAGATACCCTAAAACTCCAGTGGGTTGCTGTCAGTCATTAGTCTCATTCAGTGGTTCCCAGTTATAGTAATAATAATAATAATAATAATAATAATAATAATAATAATAATAATAATAATAAGTTATTTATATCCTTCCCTCCCCGGCCAGGGCCAGGCTCAGGGCGGCTAACACCAAATATAAATTACAATAAAACGTAATAGAACAAAGGGGGGGTCTGTGGACCTCTGGGGGTCCACAGAACACACCCGGGGGTCCACAGCACCATCCCCTGCCAGGGACTCACTTATCTAGTTAACTGCACAGTGAAAGCCACAATGATGGTCCACAGATCACCCAGCCTCTGCTCGCAACCAGGGCCTGCTTGCTGGCAGGGGAAAAGCTTGTGAAAGAGTTGCTGCATGGCAAGTGAGCTGGAATTGGGCAAAAAAACTCAGACACAGTTTCTTTGGGCTCTTGGAGGAGAGAGAGAGAGAGAGAGAGAGAGAGAGAGAGAGAGAGAGAGCGCAAACAGCTTGCTCCACTAGGTGGGTTCACATGCTTTTCATATAAAAAATGTAAGGGATCCCTTTCCCTTTGCTCTCTACTTTTTAACTGAAAAGAACTTCCAATTGCTTTCAATGACTAAGTTTAGAGGACTTTCCCACTGCTTTGCACAGGTAACTACCATAGAGTTATCAAAATTTTCAAAAGTAGGGAGTCCGTGGCTTGGCTTTTGAAAAATAGGGGGTCCCCGGTAATTAGCTAATTGGGAACCACTGGTCTAGTTCACAGATTAATGCTAAACTCTGAACTATAGTTAAAGCTGAGATATCTGGCAGACAACCCAGACAAATGAGAATGGTGCCATGGAAACTGGGAGAATAGGGTGGGGAAAGGAAATTGTTCCTCTCCCTGCAATCCCCTTCTACTGGGGAACAGGTGACTAGGGAACAACTGAGAGTGGTGCAAAGGGGGCTGGATAGCAGAGAAAAGTTTGTCCTTATCTGCAGCCCTATTCCTTTTTCCTCTGCTTGGCTGATCAATGGGAGAGTATGTAGTGGGCCAAATAAGAAAAGTCAGTGGCCCAGAAACATTATGAGGGATCAGATTGCACATTTCTGAACAATAAACAACAATGCATGTTTCTTGGAAACTGTGCCTACTGACCTGAGAATGTGTATATTGCCTAGGAAATGTACAAAATTCAGTTGAGATGTGCACATTTCCCAAAACCTGTTGGGGATCATGTATATTGACTGGGAAATGTGCATAATTCCCCCTTCATGGTAGGAGTATTTGCACATTCACCATGAGGGCAGGGAAATGTGCACATTGGCCAGTTGTTATGCATGTAATGCAAACACACACAGGACTTCTGGTTCCACTCTGCCCTAATGGAGGCAGCCCCCATGACAGTGGGAGATCATTGGCAAAGGAAAAACAAGGATGACTGAGGGTTATTATCCTTGCAAATTCCCCTCCCGGGGGGGGGGGGCTTCACTTGCAATTTGTCTCAGTACTTGGCTCTCACTCCAGCATGGAATGCAGGGGGCAGGGAGGCACTGAGTGTATAAGCACTTTGCCTCCCAAAAACCCTCCAACGACGCCATTAAGAAGCAGAGGTTCTTCTTTTAATTAGAACTTAATTGGACAAAAGTACAGGTGCTCGCTAGAAGTGATGAGATCACAAACTGTGGAACAAAGCAACTGCAAGGACTTTAAGGTTTGAATTTGAGATAAGACTTCATTTGGTGCAAAAGATGGTGGGGAGGAGGGGAGCCTATGGTTTCTTTATTTAAAGTTTTCTTCTCTACATTTATGATTCAGCAACCCTCCTCTGAATGTTAGTTCAAATTATATATGCATAAGCGAGGATGGAAGAAATTGGATTATAAATATGGAATATAACATCAAAAGGAACTGTGTATGTAAAGGGGGGGAAAGGGAGGGAAGCTCTATTTTGCAAAAGGTTTACAATGGAAACTTAGAACTGACTCTTCCCCATCCTTTATTATATACATAGTGAACTGAATAATGCTAAGAGGACTTGGAATTTAATTTAATTGGAAGTATAATTGCTCATATATCTTCAGTTGAAAGGAAGGATGAAAGTAGTCTGTGGACTGCCAAGGAACTGATAAGGTTCTTTATTGAGTCATCTACAGTTTGACAGACTGCTCTTCTTCCCAGGCTGAGAGGAAAAATCGTGACAACAGGTAATATTTACTGGGACAGAGTGACTTTTGCAGCTGTTGTTAAAGTTGCAAAACAACGAAGCACGGGATAGAGTGAAGGAGAAATTTCTAGAACAACAATGGGATATCAACTCCACCCAAGGCCTGACAGATAACAGCAACAACCGGGGGAAAGAAAGACATAACATCTTACAAGGACAGGAAGAAACACCACAGACAGAATAAATGTCACACACAGGAAGAACAAAGATATAGTTTGTGTTCCTTACTTGTAGTTTTATAAATCAGTTAATGTGTCAACACAAATACAGTGGCACCTTGGGTTACAGACACTTCAGGTTACAGACTCCTCTGACCCAGAAATAGTACCTCGGGTTAAGAACTTTGCTTCAGAATGAGAACAGAAATCTCGAGGCGGTAGCGGGAGGCCCCATTAGCTAAAATGGTACCTCAGGTTAAGAACAGTTTCAGGTTAAGAACGGACCTCCGGAACGAATTAGGTTCTTAACCTGAGGTTCCACTGTAGAAGTTATTAATATTGCAGTTGTTGTATGAGGGATTATTATTATGACCAGAATGTAATTGAAATTAATAAGATTTTGGAACACAGAAATAAAGAAAATAATCAAACCATCAAATCTAGCACATGGGGGGCCACTTTATCTAAATTATATAATTCGGTATTTGAATGTTTGGTATCAATAATTGTTTCATAAATGGTATTGTTATAATGATGCTATTATTGGACTGTATTTGAAAACTAATAATAAAATTATTATTAACACGAACACACACAGGTTTGTTGTGTGTGTGTGTGTTTGTGGAGAGAGGAGAAAAGAGAGAGAATGAGAATGAATGTTTAAATTCACTTAAGTGGATTCATATGCAGAGAAAGGTCTGGTTCTGTATCATTTGTATACCTATCAATTTTCAAAGCTCATGGAATGCATATAAATAATGTGAATATTTTAACATGGAAAATATTCTTTTTAAGTATTATATAACATTGTAGGGTTTTTTTGTGGGGTTTTATTTTTACTCCATTGATACAGATGAACAACAGGCCAAACCAGCAGGAGCTCATTCTTCATTCATATATGCTAATTACATGGTTCCAGCTAGCAAGGGTTCTCTTCTTAAACTGAAAATTCTATTTATTTTGGGGGGGGGTTTATGCCGGTTATGAGAAAAGAAGGATAGAGAGGATTAACATGCACACCAAGATATGCTGCACATCAACGAAAATTATGTTGTCACCTGAAAGAAGAGAGCCCTGGCATTCCTCCTTGCTTGCCGTTCTGATGGAAGCAATTAAAGCCTAATCCAAAGTTTAATTATGAATCCCAAGATCTGTTTCTCATTACGTTAGGCCGTGCCCTGGTACATCTTGCAGAAGCAGGTTATTCTTAGCAGGATGAGATGATGGCCCTGGTGCTTCCTCCTCTTATACTACAATCCCAGTTTCAATGAAATATGTAGCCAAGTGAAATATGCTTAGGATTGTTAGATAAAGCCTGGGTGCCTTCAGGGGACTTTGAGGGACCACATACACACACGTTCAGCTCTTTCGTTCCTTGTCACTCACGTGCACGGGAAGAGGAGGGGATACTTGTTTGCTGCCCGCTTGCGCCCTAGAAAAGGGCAACAGAAGGCTCAGTGCCACCCATGTGTGATACCTGGGGATCAGGCTGCTGGAATGGCAAGCAGTGTGGTGTAGAGCGGTGGATTGGGACCTGGGAAAGCAAAGTTCAAATCCTCACCATAAAGCTCACCTGGTGACCTTGGGCCAACCACTATTTTTCAGCCTACCCTACCTCATAGGGTTGTTGTGAGGTTAAGACAAGAGATGTCTTGAGTGCACTGCCTTGAGTTTCTTGGAGGAAAAGTAGGATATAAATATCATCATCATCATCATCATCATCAAATACAGGCTTGAGATGCAGGTTTCGCAGCCCAGGATCCCTGATGTCTCTTTCTGGGTAAGATAATTTAGAACAAAACATAAGATAGTAAATGCTTCTTGGGTTGCATGTCTGATTACAAGAAATGTCTGCCTGGTGGAGATTTCCAGAGCACATTTATTACAGCATTTTGTAGGTTAGAGCCCCCTTTGCAGGAGACTCAATTTTAACATAAAAAGTGGAATGTCCCGGGAGACCGAAGTGTTCCTCAACTGGTTCCATAATTTGGTGGGGGAGTCAGAACCCTAAGCCTGGTTGTCACTGGTGAAAAGTTAAAAAGCAAAGGTGGTGGGGGTGGGAATGACATTTATGCAGTGCCAAAATGATATATGAATGTTCTGGAGAGAGCATCACAAAGTTGGGGCACCACCACTGAGAAGGCCCTCCTTTCTCAGACACATGGCATAGCCAGGATTTAGGGAGGGGGCTGGCTTCATGTTGGGGGTGGAAGAACTTCAGTTAGTTAAGTATTTTTAGTGATTTACTTGATTGGGGGGGCAGCTGCCCCGTGCCTCCCCCTAGCTATGCCCATGCTCAGACAGTAAAGAACCAAACATCTAGGCATACATAGGACTCTTAGTTTAGTATATTCATGCATGACATTACAGTTTGCATATGATGAACTCGGTTGGGGGAAGGGTGGAGTTTATCCTGATAGAATTCAGTTAATTACTATATATTTAACATCTTGTTTATTATGTAGAAAATGTGATCCACAGTCTCCTCAAGTCCATTCTTGAAATAATCATTGCATATGGATTCCAGTACTGGAATAAAACCAAAATAATCTCACTGGGGACTTCTGAAAGGGAGGGGAAAAAATACAAATGACTTTTCTAATCATTGAGCTCTCCCTCCCTTCTCGTATGTTTTTTAAAACTTAAATCCTTTCCTCTACAGAGGAAAATATAAAGCGAAGCACTGGGGCCTGCTTATTTAATGAGGATTTGTGTCATATCAAGGGTAAGTGACATTTCCTACATTTCAGGGAAGCACCTGTATTAATTGTATTTCCCGCTTTTGTATTGCTTTGTGGGGAAGAAAAGAAATTCATCTCAGGTGAGTTAACCTTGCTTTTAGAGGGCACCTGCAGTTATCTTAGTGCTTATTGTAAATCAAAACATGTTGAGCCTTTAAAGCAGTGAAATAAAGAGGTGCTGACAAGGGGGGATGCCGGTAGGATTAGGAGCCATTCTCAACCACTTGTATTATCAGGATGGGGGGGACTGAGACATGCTAAATTACAGGGGGAAGAGATATTCCCAGAAATTCCACAGATGGGAGATTGATTTGCTTCTTCAGTAAGCTTAGGAATAGGAGGAGCATTCAATGTTTTGTGAGGTTTAAGAAAGAAGGAAAGAAAGACGAAAAAGAAGAAAGACACCTTCCTTTTAGCCTAAGGGTTCTATAATTGACCGAGATTTTTCTACTTGCGATTTGATCCATCCAAACCCTGCTAGAGCGGGAGCCCCCTGACTGAGATCACAGCTGAGGTGAATAAGAATTAGGCAACTCACTCAGACAGGCCGTACATGCATTCCCATCTATTAGGGTAAATGACATGTCGTTCAATTTAAGCACAGGCAACCGGAGACTGTCATATTTGGGAAATGACAACTGTTATTTATTTATTGAGAATATTTATACAGGTTTTTCCTAGGCATAGAGAATGCATTTTTCAAGCCGCCGTCACCATGTCACCAATGTATCCATCTGATTGCAGCAAGGCCCAGGCAAGGCATTGCCACCAGGAGAAAATTAAGGCAAGCAGGCAGGCAATAGTAGAACCTGATTCAGTCTAATGCAGGAGCAAAAGGCATAACGAAACACACCCAAAAGAAAGCAAAGTGGTTCACGTTATGGGGACCTGACTCCTTTCAAAACACACCTTGGTCTCCGTCCTCCTTCAAATGATGTTAATAACATTCTGCGCAAAGGTCTATTTTCCAATATTGGAAGGTTTTGGCAGTTCCACAAGAGATATATATTGGATGGCTCTGTAGGGATTTGAACCCTAGTCTCCCGGGTCTTAGTCCAACTCTCTAACCACTACACCACCCTGGCTTAATCCCAATAATGTTAGTACATAGGATGGAAGCCCAAGATTCCCTGAGCAAATTTGAACTCTGTACATTTTCTCTTGTTTGTCTCTTACTCTTGCTTCCTCCCCATTAGTTAGTTCATTTATATCTGACCCTTCTTCCATCATGGAACTCATGGGGCTACATATGCAGCCATGAAGAGGTAATGCATTTTCATTGCACATTCTGCAGACATGCCAGTGATCTGAAGCCTCTCTACAGCATCTAGTGAAATATAAGGACTGCAAATCCTTACAAATCACAAAACCGTGGAACCATTTGCAAATAATTTTGCCATGTCCTCACTCTGCTGATCTTCAGAGTCTAAGGATTGTTTCCCAATCATCATGTAAACGATCCATTATTTGTTCATTCTACTAAGAGTCTGCATTTGGACTTTGGAGAGATGCAGCGAGAAATTAAACTATTGAGGCATTATACATGTTTCCTCTGGGCAGTTACTTATTTGAACAGCTGCTAGAGAGGTACAAATCAAATTCAGAGCAGAGCCAGGTCTGGAGAATATGTACTTTGGGTTCTATTTTCTTTCTTTCTTTCTTTTCCCTCTCTTTAGTTTGAGGCGTGCACATGACCAACCTGCTTTCTCTTACTGGTAATAATTTCTCTAAATTAAAGGTCGCTGCAGTTTTTCAAACCTGCCAAGGGTCTGTTGTTGTACAGACCAACTACTGCAAGGAATCCAGGTTTTCAAATGTTAGTACTTAGTGCCAAATTATACTTGATGTAGGGATCTGAAAGTCATTTGTCAATCTGCAGGCTTTCTTTTGTTGGAGTTACTCATGAGGAGCACAGGTTTCCCCACTCCCCCAGGTCTTTTGTTTAGACATGGGGAAGAAAATGGTCATTTATTTTCATTCTGATGAAAGCTGACAAAGATGGTTTTTCAGTGGAGCAGCCGACATGCAATGGAATAACATTTTGCTCCAGGGTTTTTCATTTAGCACACTTCTAATGTTTGCTCCCTTCTTTTAAAACATAGGCTACTCAGAAAGTTTGTTATAGTTGTTAGGGCTTCTTCTTCTTCTTTCCCCATTGATTAATCAGATGAACTGCAGTTGAGCAATCTATTTGTTTAATTTGCATACGGGTTAAAAAAGGAGAATAAATTAAATTCAGTTCACATTTAAATGAGAACCCACCTAATTTGCACTTTCTGAAACAATACATGATCCAAAACACAGGCATCCTACAACAAGCGTCCTTCTCTGAATTTTGCGATGCTGTTCTCCAGCCATGTAATGTGTGGGGGGAAATGTGTATACTACGGTAAAGGGTGCATAAAAATGCATGTATTAATGAAAGGAGCATACAAAAATACATTATGATAGGGGGGAAATGCTTTGCAGAAATGTGTATATTAAGTAAAACTGCATACAAACCCGTGCAAATGAGGATAAATTTGTATTTGAATGCTGACAAATTTTCACAAGGACTTTAAAAAATAAACTAAATACAGGCTGATTTGGAAATGTGGAGAACTGGATTTTAAGACTGGAAAAATGAGAAATGAGAGGAACCAAAATGGATACATTCAGTCATCCCTAAGTGGAAAACAATATTTCCAGAGCAAGAGTAACAAAACTGTAAGAGGAACCATGAAAAAGCAACTGCTTCCATACCAATTTGTCTGTATGGCATGCTCAGGTCATTGGCTGATGCCCTTCTCTGGATAATACCTGCTCCATCTGAGGTGCAGATTACATCAACAAGGGGAAATGTTTTCCCTCAGTAGTTTCTTCAGCATATGACATCAATTCCTAGGATCTGTGAGTTTATGAATAACTTACAAGAGTTTCAGCAGAACTCATCAAATAAGTTTGTTTTTTTATATATAAAAACACCCAACAAATGTTATGTACTATTTGCTCCTTTGGTGACTTTAATCTTCTGTTTCTTAAATGGGTATCTTCTTCCAAAATGCAATTATTTCTGTCACTTGACACAAAGTTCATGTTTTCACCATAAACTGGTGTAATTTTTTTCCAAGTGGCTTATTTAAAGAAGGTTGTTTAAGGTAATACCATTAATTTGGGGTGCTCTGGCATATTGTGCTATCAATATGTTACCATACTTAAATGTACTTACTAGGTACAAATAGGCCAAATGTAATTGTAGCATAGAGAATTGATCATAATCAGGATGTAATTTACAGTATTATAAACGGTTTGTAATTTGCCTCACCATTTCCCTCTTCAGTTGCCATTTTACAGCCCCCTTGCTTTCTCAAGTAGTTTCAAAGTTTTTATTTCTCATTTTCTCGCTCTAGTTTTAACCTGTTAGGTCCCACCTGTTCTATACATTTAAAATACATACATTTAAAATAATATCCTATCACTTCCAACAGTCATGGCTTCCCTCAAAGAATAATGGGACCTTTTTCCCTCACAGAATGACAATTCCCAAAGTTCCCAAGAAGA
The DNA here is from genome assembly GCF_964106915.1 of Podarcis gaigeae. Taxonomy (NCBI): domain Eukaryota; kingdom Metazoa; phylum Chordata; class Lepidosauria; order Squamata; family Lacertidae; genus Podarcis; species Podarcis gaigeae. Next base: position 29,155,816 of record NC_139688.1, read on the forward strand.
AAAATTGAGTGCCAAACCGCTCTGGCAATTTCTCACAGGAATATTTTCCTTTTTAAAAATAAATTACTCATCTGTATAGGTTAAAGCAGGAATGAGGAATCTGTGGCCCTCTAAATGTTGCTAGACTAAAGGTCCCATCATCCCTGACCATTGGCCATGCTGACAGAGGCTGAGGGTAGTTCGAGTCCAACAACATCTAGTGGGTCATAGGTTTCCCCTGAGTTAGAGCATAAAAACAACCCAAACCTGACTTGGAGGACAAACATGCAAGTCCTGAAATATTCACTGATTGATTGGTTGCTTGATTGGTTAACTGACCGACATTAAAAAACAACAACATTTTAAAATATTGAATTTGGATCCAGGTGTGTTGATACAATTTTTGCTTCCTATATATTCTGGAAGGCTTATCTATCTGACCAGCTCACACCTATCAGGCTGTCTGACTCTCTGGTCCTGCTCTGCACCTCCCCTCTGGTGATTTTGCGTGTGTCCTTGAACTGTGACAATACATCTTGCTTTCCTGAATGGAGTATGGAGACTACTGTGTGCTTGGCCAGCCCCACTCTTCTGTGCCCATTTGTGTGGCTCCACAGAGAGCTAAACTAGGCAGAGTGGCATAAAGGAAGAGACGGAGGCCATCTTGTCACAATATCAAGCTTCTGTTTTCAGCCGTGGGAGGGGGAGGACTGGGTTGAAGGAGGAAGAAGAAAGGAAGGGAATATCTTGCTTCAAATGTTGAGTGCAAGCAAAGTCAAATGACAAAGCTGCCTCAGAGCTCCAGAGGGCAAGGCCTAGCTGTTGCCTCCTCAGAGACTCGCAGCACCTGATCACAAAATGGTGGTCGTTACTCTCTGACCTCTTCTAGGAAAATGTGACAATGTCCTAAATCGGTAGACGCCACACAGCAGATGCCATTTATGAAGCAATCACCACTAGGCGGCCAATGCAAGAGGTACCATGGGTACAGGATGCCCACCTTTGCCTACCACTGGTATGTGGAACCCACAAGGCTACCCAAGAGCAAATGAGGCGGCCCTGAGGCTGAAAAAGGTTTCCTGCCCTGGTCTAAAGAGCCCCTCCCTTGTAAGATCCAGAATCTAAAATGACCTGGTGACATTGCTGAATTTAGGTGCTAGCTTGTGGGGTTTCAAAGGGTTATATTCCAAGTGGGTAGGGTAGACAGCTAGATAGCTAGCATCTGAGGTAAATGCCAAATAAATGTTTGGGTGTTTGTCTGTCTACAGTTGCATCTGAAGCTATTTCCAAGGCTACTGTCGCTTCCCTCCCACCGTCACAAATAAGAAAATTGCCTGGTATACAGGCAGGACAAGGAACAGATGAGCTTAATCGTGACTCCAAGGGAAGTGATTCCTAGAGGAACAGTGTCCAAGTGAACAGCTCTCCACCCACCTCTTTGTGCCTCCCCCCCACCCCCGCTCCTGCTCACAGTGTTTTACAAGGCAGGGGGCAACCCAAGGGGATGCTTACTGGACAATTCTCTAACCTTAGGTTATCCACACAAAATACATATTGGGTGCTTTCCCTGCTAAAGAGACAGGCAGGCTGGAGAGTTTCAAGAGTGCTTTGGGTACCCAAAGGGTGTGTGTGTGTGTGTGTGTATACGTGCTCTCAATGCGGTAGTGAGCAAATGTGGATTGTGCCCACAGGACTGGTAAGAAAGCACAAAAGTGGGAAAAGAAAACTCACATTGATATACTTTATTTTTGAAAACAAAACATATATGCTCTTCCTTCTGGAGGCTACGAATGGTGGGAGGTTTAATGTGCAATAAAAACAGGAAGCTAGCCAGCTTCTGTTGCCAGAGCAAATGCCTTGAGAGAACGCAGAGCTATACGGACACCATTGTCCTCAGGGGATTTTCCAAGACTATTAACGGCACTGCAGTCATGGCAAGCACAGGATATATACAAGAATTAATTTGGTAAATGGTCCCCAGGCTTAGGCCCAAATCTGTTCAAGTGTTGGGATGGGGGAGAAAGATGTTTGCGTTTTAACAAGAAACTGCAATTCTCTTAACTTATGATGCAGTTCTCCAACCAATACAGTGTGTACAAAAATATATATATCATATATTAGGAGGAAATGTGAATATGAGTGACTATGAGTGAATAATGTACAAAAGTGCATTATATTTTGGAAAAGGTGTTTGCAAAATTCCATATACGTATATTCCATATATTAGTCAAAACTACATAAGAAATGTGTTTATCAGGAGAAATCACTAAGTTAAGAATTTTTGTGGTTTTTGTATAACAAAAATAACTGCAAACTGCTACAGAAATGAGGCAAAGAATGGAAAAATGAGTAACAGAGAGAAACCATTATCTATCTGAATGTCAGAGGGAGCCGGCATACAGCTTCCGGGTCAATGTGGCCAGCATGACTAAGCCGCTTCTGGTGAAACCAGAGCAGCGCATGGAAACGCCGTTTACCTTCCCGCCTATTTATCTACTTGCACTTTGACGTGCTTTTGAATTGCTAGGTTGGCAGGAGCAGGGACCGAGCAACAGGAGCTCACCCCGTTGCGGGGATTCGAACCACCGACCTTCTGATAGGCAAGCCCTAGGCTCTGTGGTTTAGACCACAGCGCCGCCCGTACTGTACTTTTCTTTATTTCTAAACATCTATACATGTTAGCCCATGCAAATTTTATGCAAACAGGTACCCACTTTTTTGTGATGCATTTCCTGTGTGCGTGTGTCTGCGATGTTTAAGTGGTCACCCTAATTACTTCCTATAAGCAGGGGAACATTTTCTTAGGCACAGTGGATAATTCTAATGTATGGGGAGCCATTTCTTTTACAGAGAACCAGGAAATCCTCGTACATATTAATCTTGGGGGTGGGGTCACACACCTCTTTTCATCAATTCGTGACACAATCACTTGGAAATACATTCTGTTGAAATCAAAAGGGCCTATTTTCAAGCAAATGTGCCTGAATGGCTAGACCATTCAGAGATACACCACAGGCTTTGAGCAAATGCCTTTTCTCTATGACTGGAAAAGTTCAACCACCCAAAATGTCTAAGTATATTACTGTACTTTCTCAATTTGCCCCCACCCCCACCCACTGCATTTGCCTAGCTTCCCATCAAATCCTTCTCTGGTTGGCGATATGCTCTTTCTGACTACTGTGGCTAAAGTATGCTCCCTGACAAATGATTTCACAAACTGTGCGCGTCGTCCCCCCTGCCCACTCCAAATAGGCCCCTTTAGACAATAATCACAATGGCTTTTTATGTGAATATGTAAATAGGTTAAAAAGCGGATGCATCCACTATCATAGAGAATATTATTCCAGTGTTACACTTCAGAGCCTTTCAGAACAATTTGCTAACACTTTGTGCTCCTACCCAAAGTGCCAAAATTGCTCTGTTCATGCAATTTTTCAAACATTTCACCTGAGCAAGAAATAAAAAGGTCTGCCAATGGGACAGTCATTTAGGCTGCTTTAAGAAGTAAAAGGAAGCCTTCCCCACAGCTATTTTGGAGAAGGAAGAGCATGTTCTATGCTACCCCACTGCATGTTAGCATCTCTCCCAATTCCATTATAGCATTGACATGATAGCACGTTAATTGGTTGTAGCTGTTCCAACTATTCCTTTTAAACTGTTGTATATTTTGGGAGAACTTCTGGGTATTAACATTTTATTGAAATATTCATATTTTCTATTCAGAGTAAGTTTCCAATAAAAAATGTGTTTTTATTGTTTCTTTTTGTGCATGGTTGAACACTTTAAATAATAAAGTGTGGTTACATGCAGAAAAAGGGGTCCGCTACACAACTTCAGAAATATTTGAAGCAATACAAATTATGCCATAGGTAGGGATAGTCAACATGGTCCCCTCCAGGTCAACTCCCATCATCCCTGATAATTGGCCATGTTGGCTGAGGCTGATGCGAATAGGATTCCAACAACATCTGGAGGACACCACACTGGCACCCCCTGCCAAACACATGTTGTTTAAATGCACAAATTCTGTGCAATTCCTAATGTTCTAATCAGTGTGCTATTTTATTTGAAAGGGTTGGAACTTACAAAACCTACAAGTGCCCCTATTTTCCAGGGATGGCCCATATTTAGAGAAGCTGTCTCAGTTTCTGATTTGATCCTGGAATGCCCCACTTTTCCTTAGGACATCCCTATTTTCATTGGAGAAATGTTGCAGGGTATGGAGTTATCCAACTCCTATTTCATAAGGATAATTTTACTATTTATACCCCATACATCTTACTGGGGTATAAATTCAGATGTGAAGGTTGGTTGTATTGCTTACGCTCAGTTGAAGAAAAGGCACTGTGGAGATCCAGATAGTCTCCCCTGCCCACAATTGCTTCTTATGTTGCAGGGCTCAGCTGGCCAATAAAGTGAGATGAGCGCCACAACCCCAGAGTCGTTCGTGACTGGGCTTAATGGTCAGGGGTCCCTTTACCTTTACAGTACATCTCATTGAAGTGGGGGAGACCAGGTGACCGAGGTTCTAACTGTGGATGGCAAACTTCAAGGTCCCTCTTAGTCTCCCTTCTTAAGGTTCCTAACAGTTGCTACTAGCCATGAGGACTATGCTCTGCCTCCACAATTGAAGGCAGCAGTGCTTCTGAAAATCAGTCGCTGGAAACAAAACCACAGGAGGGGAGAGTGCTCTTGTGCCCGAATCCTACTTGCGGGCGTCCCACAGGCCAGCCACTGTGAGAACAGGATGCTGGACTAGATGGGCCATTGGCCTGATCCAGCAGGCTCTTTTTGTGTTCTTAAATTTGTCCATCTGGTCAGGTAATGGCACTGCCAGCAATGCTACAACAGACCCAGCAATGCAATCCACTCATATAAAGCAGTGTTCGTTTGCTTTTAAAGCCAGTTCTTGGCGCTTCCAACACATAGCTGTCAACTTTTCCCTTTTCTTGCGAGGAATCCTATTTGGAATAAGGGAATTTCCCTTAAAAAAAGGAAAAAGTTGACAGCTATGTTCCAATGATGAAGAGAAGGAACATAGGAAGCTGCTGTAAACAGAATCAGACCACTGGTCCATCTAGGCCAGAATTGTCTGCACTGACTGGCAGGGGCAATCCAGGACTTCAGGCAGGGATTTCTCCCGGCTCTACCTAGAGATGCCGGGGGACGGATCCTGGGTCTTCTGCATGCAAAGCAGATGCTCTGCGGTTACTACTGAGCTATGATCCTCCCATGATGAACATGCAATCAGTTATGGTACTTGATTAGGGTCTATTCAAATAGCTGCACCTCCAACCAAATCAGCGGTGTCAGCTCCTCCATTATGTGTATGATTCAATGGCCCTTGCTGTAATAGAGAACTACAAACCTCTGGAGTGTATGAGCGATTCCCTTCAATGTCCAGCTCATTATTTAAAGCTTTGCTAGTTTGTAACGGCAGGGTGGAAATTAGATAGAGAAGCAGGTCTTCTAGCAGCTCTGGCTTATTTTCACCACTTAGGCTTTTTATCACTTTGGACAAATTGAAATGCTGCTCACCATTTGCATTGAACTAAAATAGTTATTCCCCGGGCAACAGATATGTCACGGTTTCCATGAAATCATGCAGGTGCCAGGTAGTATTGTGGAAACTCTCTTGTTTTAGAGGACAGGTCTACTGTTATTTGCTGCCTCTTTCAGTGGGGTGGGTCCTGTTAGAGCTGCCTTTTTCATAACTAAACTAGCTCTCCCTCAGCACTCTCATGACAGGCAGGAAAAGGAGGAGGGATGATCAAAAAATAACCCCCATGGAAGAGTAAGGCAGGAGGTAGGGGGACAGGGGTCTGGGCAGGTGCCAAGAGAGGTGTTGGTAGGTGCAATGGCACCCACAGGTACCATGTTGGAGACCCCAATTTTAAAGCCTTTGGCTCCCCCCAAGTTACAGCACTGCCTGTGAAGGAACGAGTACAAATCTTGCCTTCCAAACCCCAGCCTCTTTTTAAAGTAACTCTAAAACTCATTTTTAAACATCAGGATTAAAACAGGGAAACCTTAAGCACTGCTGAAACTCACAAGCTGGTCACTAGCCAGCCACTCTGGGAAAAGCCAGGCAGCTGCTGTAGGACTAACGTTCAGATGTCAACTAACTTAACCACATTACTTTCCACTTAGTTCAAATGAGTTCTGTCTTCATTTGGGGGCCTATCTAGAAAGGCACGCTTTTTGGAAAGCACCCTGAGAGAGAGAGAGATTGAGAAACCATGGGGAAGGGTTGCCACTCAGTGACAGGGCATCTGTTTTGAATGCAGAAAGTCCCAGGTTAAATGCCTGGCATCTCCAGACAGGGCTGGGTATGTCTCCAGTTTGAAACCCCGAAGAGCCACTGAATAAGGCTGGTCCCTGTGTTCCTTGACTGGTCCCCAGATTATAAACCACTACAAAACTGGCCAATTCTCCAAGAGACTGATGGGGGGGGGAGGAAGAAACCTACTGCCCCTACCCCTTCTATCAACTGCCAGAGCAGCCTTCCTCAACCTGGTGCCCTCCAGATATTGTTGGACTCAAACTCCCAGCAGCCCCGGCTAGCACGACCAACAGTCAGGGATGATGGGATGTAGTCCAAATCTGGAGGTCACCTGCTTGGAGGACGTATAATGATGACCCCATGTTTCTATTCCTCTGTGCTCCTTGAAGCAAGAGGACGAGGTTGTTTTGACGATGTGCGGGAGATGTAAATATTGGCAATGCTATCAAGCACAGAGCCAGGCATCCCACCCTTAATTGCCCACTTCCCTGTGGCCCAGTTGATTTTAGTCAGATGATACAGGTGTGACTGAAGGCATAGGTTGTTTTACAGTCTTTAAATTGTCAGAACCTTCAGGAAACAGAGAGTGGTAATTCTAGAATCAATACTAAGAGACAGGTATTTTACACCTGCTGTGTGTATGTGTAGAGGGTGTGTGTGTGTGTTTAAAGAAAAGCAACAGACACTAAAAAGGTTGTGCAGGGGTGGGGGTGGAAATACTACAACAATTGACAATCATACTTACTCAATCCCTTTTGCTGGGTATATTGACAGATAGCAGGGAATTGCAGTTCAGAGAGTCAGGTAAACCAAGGGAGGTGTAATAAAACCCCAAAAACATCTGGGTCTATGTCCAGTGAGAGATGGTGTTTGCGCTGAGATTGAAGCTTCTGTACAGCTTATATGACAGATAACAGACAGCGTTGCCAATCTCAAGCCAATTCATCTTCCATGACAGTGTGTGTCAGAAAGGGGTGGGGGAGTATCTTTGGTGAAAACTACAAGACATCTGCTAAACTAGCATCAGGCAAAATGATAAGCCTTATGACCCAGGGCTCTTATCTGGCGCACCAGTGATCAGTATTTTAAGATTCGGCTCCAAGGAATCAATACATCAACACAACCAGTGACACTTAACAACTGAGATTCAGGACAGGCAAAAGGGGGGAAATAGTAAAATGCATTCACACAGCATGTAGTTAAGCTATGGAAGAGGTAGTGATGGCCAACAACTTAGAAGGCTTTAAAGACAAATGCAAGGCAGATAAGACTAGCAATCAGGGGCAGATCTACATTTTGGGGGCCCTGAAGCTAGAACTGTTATGGGGGTCCCTTCATGACCAGCGACGAGGTCTGGATAACCACTGTTACCTTCTTCAATGGGGTTGTTTACAACATCTGTGCTACTGACTCTCAAAACTTCAGGATTGTTGAAATATATGCAACAACAAAAATTGTCCAATTTTGAGTTGTGCGCCTCAAATTGAGTCTAGTAGACCCGTTTTTCTAAAAGCATTTTGGACTAAAGTTGCTTCCTGGGGCCCCTACAGGATTAGAGGCCCTGAAGCTTTAAGCTTTCTTAGTTTCATAGTAGACCCACCCCTGCCAGCAATGACTACAAGACATGATGTTCTCCGTTCTCTGCATCCACTGTATGTCTGAATGCCTGCTGCTGGGAATCCCAGGTGAGAAGGGAGCTGCTATGCTCAGGTCCTGCTGGGCATCCATAGGGCATCTGGTTGGCCAATGTAAGAAGATGATGCTGGACTAGATGGGCCTTTATCCTGAGCCAGCAGGGCTCTTCTCATATTCTCGTATGCACATCCAGGTTTTTTTCTTGCAGCTTGCAAGGAATCCTCAGCTTTCTTCACCAGATGACACTATGACTCAATGCTTAAAATAAAAAGTAGGCTCTAACTGTATTATCTTGCCCCCAGTTTGCACCCTTGAAAAACAACAACAAAATTATGTACCCTTTTCCCCATTGGATCACTTAGGTTCCCCTTTCTCCAGCCAACAACTTCCTTTCCACCTCTGTAATATCTTTCTGAGATCACCTAACTATAATCACACAGTATTTGAAGTACAGTGGTACCTCAGGTTACAAACGCTTCGGGTTACAAATGCTACAGGTTACAGCCTCCGCTAACCTGGAAGCAGTACCTCGGGTTAAGAACTTTACTTCAGGATGAGAACAGAAATTGTGCGGTGGCAGCAGGAGGTCCCATTAGCTAAAGTGGTACCACAGGTTAAGAACAGTTTCAGGTTAAGAATGGACCTCCGGAACGAATTAAGTTCTTAACCAGAGGTACCACTGTATGGCTGCATCATTGATGTATCTAAGAACACTGCAAATGCGGGCAATTGGATTTATACAGTCCATTGAATTGTATTCACATTTTCCTTCCCTCACACTCCCCAAACCTCTCCATTTGGTCCTGAGGGCTCTTTGCACCAGCCACACCTCTGCTCCCCAGGGCATGCACCTCAATGGCTCTGCTTTCTATCCTCCTTAAGAGTTTTTGCCTGGCTGGTATGTATCCTTGATGGAGCCTAGAAATATAGAGAAGTCATAAATTGTTCATTCTTCATTCTACATACAGTATTATTTTAATCTCCACCTCTTCCTTTCATCACTATTGCTGCACACTGATATATTTTGAGCCAGCAAATTCGGAATATGTTTTGTTGCAGGGGAAGCAATCAGATGTCAATGACACGTGTGTGCACTACAAATACAGCCTGCTTACCTGGAAACCAATTCTACTGAAATCCATGGAATTTCATTCAGAGCAAACATATTTAGGATTAAGGTGACTTTTAGAGGAGTTGAAGGCAGTCAGAAGAAGGGAGCGTTCCAGCATTGAGTCATATATGTTGCTACAGTTCTTACTGTCAGAAAGTTCTTCCTGATGTTTAGTCAGAATCTCTTTTCTTTTAACTTGAAGCCATTAGTTTGGGTCCTACCCTCTGGAGCAGGAGAAAGCAAGCTTGTGCCAACTTCTATGTGACTTCCACACATTCATTTGAGATGACTAAGAAGTGCTTTAGTCAGTCAAAGTTCTATATCTTCTAGTTGACTTTACTTTATGTAATGAAACCAAAAAGGGTCAGCTCAGATTTTCATTCCAACTTTTATTTTCTGTTATTTATAGCCAACATTTTGCTTTCTTCGCAATTCCCAGTACAATGCCAAAATACTGTGTGAGGAAGAGAACGAAAAAAGCTTAAAGCATTTATATGTTCTTGAGTCAGTTTGTGCGATAGTGAATTTTGCTCTATACTTATTAAATGACTCATGTAGCTTGAGTAATAAATGTATGACTAAGCTATCCAAGTAGTCATTTGCTTTCTTTCTCCAAACCATGCAAAATTGGATAAAGGCATAGCGCTGCTTAAAGGTGAACTATCTAGTTTTGCAAAACAACCAATGTGGCCTATGGGCATTTTTTTCCCCAGAACTGGCTTAGGGCAGAAGTCATGATGTCCTGCAAATAACCCTAGCCAGAGCTCACCATGAGTTGGCTGACTCAACAAACCCGCCCAAGTGTTTCCCCAGAAGCTGGCAATATACCATTATCATATTTACCCAATTGCATCACGATATACTCAAGGTTATTTAGCTAAACAAGGTTAAAGAAAGTGTTTCTAGTACTAATATTAGGTTACTCCCACCAATTTCCATGCTCTACTCTTAAACTGAGCTGGCCCTGTAAGACAAGATAGAATAAATGTTTGTCCCTCTTTGTACTCATAAAAAAATAGCATTGGATGGTATGTTCATTCAACATCAGCTGTGTGTTTTATTGTACTTCACTTCAAGGTTAACTAAGGAATACTTTTGTTTCATTGATGTAAATTTTGGACAGTGTGGCTTCAACTATTATCAAGTTGACAATTCTAGAACAGGCAAATCTCTCAGCAGGGAAGGTAACCTTCCCATCAGGAGCACATCTACGGCTATGACTAAGCATGCAGATTGGACTAAGAAGCTTCCACTTACAACCACCCAGGTTGTCTCTCACATGCAACTTCCTTCTTCAGAGGCATTTAACTTGTATGTTTCACTTGTTTAAGCAAAGAAAAGTAGATGACGTATTTCAGTATAAGACTTGTTTATTAAACGTCTGTCCTGCCCTTCCTCCCAAAGTGGTAAACACAGCAGTTTTTCTCTAGTTCTGATATAAAGTGATAAAATGTCGTAAACCTTCAATTCACTCTGCTTCAGTGGACTTCAAGTATCATGTAAAGGAAGTCAACATTATAACGAACCCAGACTTAGTATAGCTGACAATATTATTTTTGTATATACTAGTAATTCAGAAATAAAGTTGAACAATACTGACAATACAAAACCCTTTAAGATTCAATTTTTTATTCATACAAAACAAAAACAAATTTGGGGGGTAATAAAGGACATTCTAGTATTTCTGCTTCCAGCTAGCATTCTGTAACATTTCTCTGTTCAATATACAGCAGTCCCATCCCAGACCGCAGCATCACTGAAAGCTATGAGGTTTCCATCTTGTAGCCGTGTTTTTCTAATTCAGCTCTGTAAAGTAAAAACAAAGCACACAGATTATTTAAATCCTGCGAAATGTTAGACACTCAATTCTTGCTTACATTAAAAAAAACACTTGATTGGAACCAGACTAAGTTTCTATTGAGTATCAATGAGACCCAAGTGCCAGGAAGTGTCTGAGCTCAACCCAACATGTATGTATATAATCTCTCAAAACATATTCTAATTACTCCTCCTTTTGCTTTCGAAACAATTAGTATTCTGATGAAAAGTCTAATCACATTATATAAAATCCTTTTTATATTAGGTTGGATCACGATTAAAGTAAGCTGCACTATGTTCCCACTGAAATGACTTCATTCAAGCTACAATCCTATACCCACTTACCTAGAAGGAAGCTTCATGACTGCACTGTCAATTATAACTAATTTTTCACACTCATTTAAGCAGGACCCATGTGCAACTAACTTAGTCTAGATCCAGCTGTTTATCATATTTCCACCTGCACCAATCAATAGTAAAAGGTTGTTGTAAACAGTTCAATGAAATATGTATCTTGCTTCAGCTCTCCTATGCTACTTCCTCCAAAACTTTCCTCTCCCCTCTACCTGTGGTTGCATCCATTCGCCACCCACCCCTGTCCCCACTGAGTTGCTAAAGCAGACACAAGCAGCACAAGCCTTTGAATTATGTTGTTTCAGTGTGCATGTATCTCCATCTTCTTTGCCTGAGGAAGCCACAAACCCCTCAAGGCCAAAGGGAGGCAAGGCATGCAGCCAAGGTAACAAAAATAAGCTATATGCAGAGAAAAAACAATCTCAGAACAGGAAGTGTTATTTTGCAGATACAGTAGATAAAGGAAAACAGATGAAGCAACTGAAATATGATCCAATCATTAAATGCTTTCTCCTCCTCTTCTTTCTGATGTATCTGGCATGGTTCTTTAGTTTTGGCTATTTTATTGATATATGCTGTATAAGAAATAATAGTCAGTCCTGCAATTAACTTAAAACTGCTTTTTCAGACTGACAATAAGTGACAGCAACACAATTTTCATCTCAAAATTCAGCTGGAGATATTGAGCTTAACCCATTTAGAGCTGCTAGTACCTCAATAGTGATTAATACTAGTTGACACTGCAGCTATTTTATTATGTGCACAATATGGCTAAATATCAGTAAAGTGACGCAGCTTGAAACTTAAAGCAACTGCTGATGTGCACAAAGTTCCATGTTACGTATGGGAGCCGCTACAAAATGTGATTTTGTCCAGCATGTTGAATCTGATTCTTGTTTGAGGGATTCTAGCCTGGATTTTTTTCACTATTTGTATATACTGAAAACTTTTAGATGACCTTAGCTGATTGGAGAAATCATCTTCCACATTGTCATCATCCCAATTGTCTTCCCACACATGTGCATCTTCATCTTCATCTAAACCAGCCCAGTCTGAAAAAAGGACACAGGACAAGTCTAGTTTATATATAGTTAAACTGTGAGCAAAACATTTCAGTAACTTGAATATCAGAAAGCTTCATTCCCTTTAATTGTGTTATAAATAGTTGTTTTTAACTGTTTTAACAATAATATTACTGCTTTATTGTTTGGGAGGCTGCTTTGAGGGTTTTTTTTACAATTAAGCAGTGTATCAATTTTATGAAATGAAATAAATAAATGCAACTTTAAGGATACAATTCAGAGCACAATGTAATTTCATTCTGTAATTTCTCTTCTGTAAGTATGCAATATTTACTGCAGTTCATGCAGTAATATTAATGACAAAGGTAAAAACTGAAAGTGAACAGTGGCTAAAACATGTATCTTGTATCTACCACTTTCCCAGTATCTTATACACACTTTATAAAATGACAGAGCTCCATTGGTATGAACTGAGAGTATTTTAACGGTTAGATCTGGACCAAAGCCAAGACTCGTGGTTTGTAAATGCATGATTGGAGTCAAATGATAGAAGCACTTCACAGACTGATCCCCTTAAAAGGTCTGGCTGGTAATTTCTAGTCACAGATATTCCAAATTTGTAAGGCTGAACAGCTCTGTTCAAGGTGGAGGAAACGAGTAAGGTGAGTCAGTATCAGGCAACCTAGACAACACGCTAGGGTGAGGAAATGAGGCAAAGAGATAAGAGAGCAGCAAACTAGATGCTGTCTGGCCAAAGATCAGGTACTGGCCCAGGAAGCTTTTTAAAAAAGAGAGAGATTGAACGCTATTAGGGAAAGGGCCCAGAGTTCTGTCCTGCTAGTAAGGAGTATTGAGAGGTCAGTCCCTATTCATATATTTAAACTCCATGGATACTACTTCAATACCAGTTGGGACCCTAATACCAGGGAATTTGAAAAATGACATGTGAATAAGTTGCACATCAGATTTCATCACTGCAAAACAAGTGGGAGCTCAGGCTATTAAACCATGGGCTTTTCTCCTAACAGGCTTTCAAACCATTGGCACAAATGTGTAAGATTTGAGACACACAATGATAGAGGCAGCGATCAAAGACCATGTATTGCCGTACATTTCTAATGCCATCCTTCAGGACATAAAAGCGACCCGTTCCAGCAGTGTCTTTCTACTGTTTTCCAAAGTAAAAACTGGATTTTCAAATACATTTCTGATCTCTAGAACTCTAACCCACGACAATAAGTAAACCAGTCCTGTGCTTAAACAATACTGTGGCAACCTGATGCAAAAACACAGTAACTATGCTATGACAGTTCACTGGCTTTGTAACCAAAATACTACTGTATAGGTTTCACATTTAGGTGGTGTTTTTCAAAAGACACAAGATATGAGCATTTCAGGGCTTTGGCATTCTTGTTTACTATATAGCACATTGAGCTTTCATGCATTAAAAATATGAATCAAGTTAATCTTTTGATGATTCTGAAACAAATAAGTAATGCTCCCTGCTAACCAGCCTTGAGATGAGCAGACTCTCATCTTACAGTCTTTCCTCTCCCTGGAGTAAATACCACTCACTCCACTTAATCATGGCTGAGGGGTTTGTTGGCACTTATGTTAACCACTGTCAAATTCTAAACATACATACTACGATTTAGGAATGGAAAAATCCAGGGTACTTAGACATATCTCTGATGTTTTATTCTATGTTTTAAATTTTGCACATTGCAAGTTTTTGTTTTGTGTAAGTTGCTTATTTATTTTTCATAAATAAATGAATGAATGAATGAATGAATGAATGAATGAAACTTACTGCCTAGCATGTTTTTAACCAAGGAGTAGACCTGCTTTGTTTTAACTGGGTTTTTGATAAAAAGCTTCTTGCAACTGACATTACTATAATATTAATGAACACAATAATGTCAGCAGAGTGCATTAATTCATTTTAGATCACAACAGCCCCTATTCTAACAGATCAATCTCTGTTGAAACACTAAACATAGCAATGCAAAACATAACTTGCAACACATTCTTATTTCAGTAACTGAAATTGTATGGATCACTGGTATCATTGTAGCTACCATAATTTCTTGAAAGCAAATGGGTTGGGCTGAAAGACATGCTCACTAAAATTAATACGGTGTAAAATGCAAAACCCCAAGTGCATCCAGCTGTACAGCAGCTCGGGGTAACACAATAGGTACTGATGGGGGTGGTGGGTAGGAGGCTTCTCCCCACCCTCAAACATTCCAAACAGACAACTAGTTTCCACATCAAAGTTCTGTGCAACTTGCAGGATTTGAAACATTAGCTGATAAAATGATCACCTCGCTTTGTGTTCCCTACTGATTAAACTTGATGCACTATAAGCAGCAGTCATCTTCACAAAAACTGGGACAGAAAGCCTGTAACTATACATTATTCATGCAGCTAAAGGATGTTATTTGCACACTTGCAAATGTAAAATTATCATCCAGTGGTATTATTTTCCTTTCACCAGATAAAATGAAAAAATATAAAGCACTATGGGGATTTGAAAGTACTGTATCATTAATTAACTACAACATGCCCATGTTTCAAAGATCTTAAAACTACTTGTATAACACAGTTGTTAAATTCTTCTACACTTAAAAGCCAACATATACTTTGTTTATTGCTCTAACATACCTAAGTAACTTATTTTTCACACTTCTGTACAATTTCCAAAAAATATTTAGCATGTGATGAATTCTTATAAGGAATACTAATACTGTACCACAAAGGAATGCTTAACAAAAATAGAACAAATTGATTTCAGATGGTTGAATTTGAAAGGTAAGAATAAAATCACCCTTGAAATGTAGGGTGCTTTAATAAAAACCTTCTTTGTGGAATGTTTCTCTCTCATATGTCAATATAACTTTGCATTGTGAAACTCTGTAACGGGAAGGTGCACTTCTGAAGTTTATTTAACACAGAAGTTTACTGATACCCATGCTATTATTATTCATACCTATACTACTAAAATTCTAAAGGTTCTTTCAGTTAGACTGCTGAAATAATATGACAAATCAGGAGCTCAAGATTTTTATACAAAAAAACTT
This sequence comes from Podarcis gaigeae, assembly GCF_964106915.1. Lineage (NCBI taxonomy): Eukaryota > Metazoa > Chordata > Lepidosauria > Squamata > Lacertidae > Podarcis > Podarcis gaigeae. Next base: position 29,171,098 of record NC_139688.1, read on the forward strand.
TGCACTTCTCAGTGCTGAGCAAATGACCACAGCAAATGCAATTAAAGCAAAATGGTAGCAGCACTGCTTTTAGCACAATATGCATGGCATCAAGCTTTAAAATATATAACCAAGTTCAGCCTCAAAGCAGAGATGTTTAAAAACATAATACTGCTAATAAATTGTATGAAACAGACTTTTTAAAAATCCGCTACATAGTTTTGCTGAGCTATACAATAATACAGAAGCCTTATTTAAGGTCAGCAGTAACTACTGTTTGTGCAATCCTGTTTTAATGTTGGAAAAGCACCACCACCACCACAGCAGATCAGCAACAGCAATGAATCAACCAATCATATTCAAATGTAATAGAAACATAATAAAGTTGAGCAAGTACTGTCTGAAACCAGAATCTGCATTTCTGGTCATTCAGCAAAGTCTGAGTCTGCCACAATTTACTGGAGGCAAGTTCTATAAATGAACAGGGATTTCTTCCTGGCTATTAAAGGGGATAGTAAACATGGTGTTCTGAATACGCAAGAGTGACAATTATTAAACAGCTGCTGCTAAATGTTTAACACACATTGACTGGCTTTCTGTACATGCCATCACGTCTATTGATCAAGGATAGCATCTTTGTTCACCAGGTGAGAGATCTTGGTCCTACCAACTGTACCCAGGAAAACAGTCGAATCACATCCCTGTTTAGCCCAAAGTGCACAAGCTGAGAGAAATCCTCCGAACGGTAGACGCGTTTTAAAGCGGTCCAAAACCTGGCCAGCCACCTGTCACGCCTCAAGCCTACCCCTGATGTTTCTTCCACACGGAATGGGGGGATGATGCGGGTGAGACAGCCAGCCAGGAACTCGCGCTGCGTAAACACACCGCACATCTAAAGCACGTGGCATACTTACACTCCCACCCCGCGGGGCAAAGCATCCTGGGAACTATAGTTCGATGCTGGGAACTGCAGGTCTGAGGAGTCACGTACTTTAAATGTGTGGCGCGTGGGCAGCCTCAGGCGCGAAAGGGATGCTGGGAGATAAGGCCCCGAGGCCGCAGAGGCTCCTACTCGGGAACAACCAAGCCCCAACTGTGAGGGGGCCCCTCTCGCGGGAACAGCGCGCGCGCGCACACACACACACAGAGGCGTGTTTGAGGCCTAGTTTTCAGCCTCTCCAAAAGCCTCCCCGCCCCCCACTAGGCAACAGCGCACAGTCACCGTCCTCGTCCCTTAGCCTCCCCCCCACGAGCCGCTCCCCTCCTGGGTTCGAGGCTACCTTCGGCCGGGAACTCCTCGAACTCGTCGTCCTCCTCCAAGAGCCCCAAGTCGACGGGCTGTTTCTTCTCCGACATCATCGGCCTTGCGCCGCTCTAGAGCCCGCCAGCGACTCCCACTCTATTGCTCCCCGCTGGGAATGACGGGACGGCGACGGAACCGAGAGGCCGGCCGGCAAGCGAGCGGGCGGGCGAGCGGAAGGCGCATGCGCCCTCTCCCGCGCGGCCTGGCCGCTCTAGCCGCCGACGTCGCTCGCGAGAGCGTATCGGCGTCATCCCCACCCCCAAACCACGCGCTGCACGATCTTGGTCCCGCGTCATGGCGGTTTATTTCGCGTCCAGCTCGTTCTTTGTTTTTTAGTTACCTCGGCGGGGATGTGCAGGGAGGGAGTTTCGGCGCTTTTCTTTTCGGAGGGAGGGGGCAGGGACAATGGGGCGTAAGCAACAAAAGCACGCAATACAATAAACTACATCCTACATCAATAGTGATATTTGTTTGTGCCATTCGTATCCCGCCTTTCTGCCAAACGAGATGGGGTGGTGCCCATTGCTCCCCACTTCCATCCTCACAAGAACCCTGTGAGGTAGGAAGATGCTGGCTAACCCACTTTGGCTGTGAGTCCTGGAAGAGCTTGCAGGCCTTTCCCCACATTGCCCATAAATGCCTTGAATGACTCCAGCTACAAAAGTTGATGCTGCTGAGCAGACTCTTGGGCTGGGGTGTTGTTTGGGAGAGGGGTGTTTGGAAGCAGGGGTTGCTGTTACCTGATATTAATTTCTTTGTATCCTGATTTTTAGACCTTACTATTTATTTGTTGCATCTTAAAAAGCAAAGACATCACCCTGCCAACAAAGGTCTGTATAGTTAAAGCTATAGTTTTCCCAGTAGTGATGTATGGAAGTGAGAGCTGGACCATAAAGAAGGCTGATCGCCAAAGAATTGATGCTTTTGAATTATGGTGCTGGAGGAGACTCTTGAGAGTCCCATGGACTGCAAGAAGATAAAACCTCTCCATTCTTAAGGAAATCAACCCTGAGTGCTCACTGGAAGGACAGATCCTGAAGCTGAGGCTCCAATACTTTGGCCACCTCATGAGAAGAGAAGACTCCCTGGAAAAGACCCTGATGTTGGGAAACACAAGGAGAAGGGGACGACAGAGGACGAGATGGTTGGATAGTGTTCTCGAAGCTACCAGCATGAGTTTGACCAAGCTGCGGGAAGCAGTGGAAGACAGGAGTGCCTGGCGTGCTCTGGTCCATGGGGTCACGAAGAATCGGACACGACTAAACAACAACAACAACAAATTTAATTGTTGGTTGGGTTGTGTGCAATTGAGAAGGAGTTGGGTATGTTTAGCCTGGAAAAGAGGAGATATAATAATTGCCATTTCCAAATCACTTTAAGGGCCGGTGAATCAAACTTATTTTCTCCTGCTCCAGAGGGTAGGACTCGAATCAAGGGCTCCAAGTTACAAGAAAGGAATATTGCTCAAAAATATATATGCTAATATGCCTAGATTAAAATGTGAAGTATTGGATGGAAAACATTAGTAAGGCAAGATAATCAGAATATATAGATGATTTGAGAAGATTGTAGAATGCAAAGATTATTTTAAATTGTATAATGTGGAGGAAATCGAGTGGGGGCGGAAGGAAGTGGGAGGAAGGAGAGGAAATGGTGTTGGCTTTGGTACATCTGTATTGTAGTTTGCAAGTTTGCCAATGTGTCTCCATTACACAGTTCACTCTCGGGGTGGGGAAGGAAGATTCGGACTAAACATCAGGAAGACCTTTTCTGACAGGAAGAGCTGTTTGACAGTGGAATGGACTCCCTCAGAAGGTGATTGACTCTTTCATTGGAGATTTCTAAACAGAAGTTGGATGACCATCTGTCGTGGATGCTTTAGTTGAGATTCCAGCATTGCAGGGAGCTGGACTAGATGATATTCGGACTGCCTGCCAATTCTACAATTCTGTGCATCTCTGAAAATATATGCTTATAGCTATTCAAGATAAAAGAATTCAGTCCTCCTTTGCATGTAGTCACCCCCTTTCTGTTTTCCCACTTCTTCTTATCACTTTAGAAAGAATCCTGAACAACAACAATGAAACAGTTTCCTACGACTGATGTATTTCTGAAGATTTAGTTGCAACAACGATGTGGATCTACATCAGTTGAAGAACATTGTACTAAAATGTAACTGCTATTCAAGTACCTGATTATGTATACAAGCCACATAACACAGCAAAGCAAAACATTTTCCTTGAAGATTTTTCTGCATCCCACACAAGTGAGTTTTTTCTCTCTCTCTCTGTTGGCATGACACAATGAACACGTGTTGCCAAAATATAGGGGAATAAAGGATGGCTTCAGATGGCCTATTGACGGTAATTAGATAGCACGCTCACAACACTATCCCCTTCTTAAAGGGTCTGGTCCTCAGAGCTTTTGGAGCAGAGCAATCCTAAGCATTTTTGCTCAGAAATATTATGGGACTTAGTACTCAGAAAGTGTGTTTAGGTTGGATTACAACCTCAAAGGGCACACAACTTTCCCTTGTATCTTGGGTTCATTTCCACCCTCAAATACCCACTTTTAAGGCTCTTTTTGGAAAACCATACTGACTCTCCCACAGCATTTACAGTAATCTGTAAATGTAATCTTTTATGATGACTTTAATTTTCTATAATCTATGTAAAATCTAGTGCTCCCATCCTCCTTTGCCAGGAGAGGTCCAAAGGCTGCTGGAAGGTTCAATTATTTCCTGCTGAATTTCATGGTTTGCTGGCAAAGCTCTTTCTGATTTGCAACAGGCAGCCTGTAGGGCACATGCTTTACAAAGTGCCTTTTCCTTCATATTATTACTATAATTATTGCTTTCAAAATTAGTTTACAAAAGAGTTTACAATATAAAGAGGCGGGGAAAACAGCAAGGAACATCCTTGTAATATTAAGGAATATAGTAGACTAGATAAACAAAAATGAAATCATCAAGATTAAAAGACATACCAAAAAGAAAAGAAAAGAAAAAAGAACTCACAAGATGAGAACTGTCATTGGACAGAATGATTTTATTTATTTTTGCTAATTTTCTTAATTGCAATTCTTAGAGACCCCGAAAATGGTTAACATTATAAATTATCTCCCATTATTTTTCATTCCTTTTTTTTAAAAAAGCTCATTCTTGTTTGAATCCTTTAAAAGTTTTTTCCTTCCTGCCTTAGCCATAAAATCAAAGATATCTTGTTCAGTGTTGCAAAATCCTCCATTTTGATTTGCCATATTTAATATTCTATATTATTTTAATGAATGTGGAATGTTATTTTATTTGCATAGTGTATATTGTATTATGCATATTGTCTGATTTATATGATGTTAGCTGCTCGGAGCCCAGCTTTGGCTGGGGAAGGCGGGATACAAATAAATTGTTGTTGTTGTTGTTAGGGCCACAGCTTTGGATTCTATCAGAAATCAGGCATGGCTTCCCAACCTTGCTTCCAGCTTCCAGCTGACATATCTCAACTCTCCCCTCTGCCCTTTGTCTTTCTAACTACCAGACAATTAAAGAAGGGAGGCCCAGCCTTTTGACCTCTGGCACAGAACCACTTTCTTTGTTACCTTAACAACCCACACTTAGTCCAGTTCCTCACCAGGAAGCTAGCTTGGCTATTCCAGGAATTGCTTAGATTTTAACACTTGCTGAATCTAGGAATTAGAAGGACCTTGGCATACAGCCCAGCCCCACAAAACTCAATAGCATTGAATATCCATGTCTGGAAAACAGAGAAAACGCCAACAAAGGAAGAATGGCAAGTCAAGCTTATGGTCTATGTGGAACTGGCTAAACTGACAAGGAGGATACATGAGAGATACAACATTGATTTCAAAAAGGAGGGGGAACCATCTATAAACTACAGTGGTACCTTGGGTTACATATGCTTCAGGTTACAGACTCCGCTAACATAGAAATAGTTCTTTGGGTTAAGAACTTTGCTTCAGGATGAGAACAGAAATCGTGTAGCAGCGGTGCGGCAGCAGCAGTGGGAGGCCCCATTAGCTAAAGTGGTGCTTCAGGTTAAGAACAGTTTCAGGTTAAGAACGGACCTCCAGAACGAATTAAGTATGTAACCAGAGGTACCACTGTATATAAAAAGACAGTATAAGTCTTGGACCCATTGGCAGGCTTTGACTAAACTTTCACAACTATATAAGAGGTAAAAACCAGCAGGGTATAGAATTTGTTTAATAAATTAGTACGGAAATACGGGGGAAGCCAAAAAGGGGGGAGGGGAGAAATATGGATATATAAATTGTTCAATTAAGATTTGTAGAATTTTTTTTGTTACAATTTGGAAAATTCAATTGAAATTATTTAAAAAAAGAAAGAATATCCATGTCTGAAAAAGAATGGGAATGTGTGGCAAGCAATATGTTAAAAATGCCTAGCTGGGAAAGCCAATTTTTTAATGAGTATTTTGGAGTATAAAGCCACCATCTGGAATCACCCTAGACTTATTGCTCTCAGTCTCACCATCAGAATACCATTTTTGTTAAAACCATTTGTCTTTGAACGGTGGTGACTGTGGCTTATTAAGTGTGGGTGGGCAGTGGCATCTTTCCTGCAGTGATGGAACTTTATTTTGGGGAGGGCATAGGGCAAAGTTAGAGAATCTCCAGGTTTGCAGTGTTTGCCCCTATAACTCTGAACACCCCAAACCTTGCTGCCTTGCCCCACCCCACCCCAACAAGTCAATTGAGAGACTCACATCACAAGCCACTACTGCTTTTAAAAGTTTTGTGATAGTAAATGACATTCATATTGTTATATAATTGCTATTTCTCGGCTTTTACATTGTTTCCTGGTTTTATTTGGTTGCGAGTTACTTCCCTTTGTTGCCCTGGTTCTGTATCCTAATGCCAATCTGCTACAATGTGAAGTTAAGCCATGATGCCTAATTTTATTTTTGGCTTCTGCAATCACAGGGCTTGCCAGGGAGCATGAACTAAATCCACACAAGAGGTTAGCAACAGAAGGGGTCATCAGATGTCAAATGTATCTATTGCCGTATCTCTCTCACTTTTCATAAATGTATTCTACAGTTACAAAACCAGAGGGTAACTGATTGGGTCTGGTCAGCTACCTACTTGTGGTGCCTGCAGTGAGTGAGATTTATCACTTTAAAATGAAGTTGGATTCTGCAGGAGTTTGTTGAATTGGAGCGCTGAAGAAAGGAATCACATTTTGCAACAACTTTCTATATGATTGAAGGCGCTTAAAGTGAATGCTTGCTTCAGAAATAATTGACACTCTCCATACTACTTCATAAAGAAACATGCCTTGCATTTTCCAGCATGGGACATACTTTATAGCTTTTGTTTCTTCTTCAAATTCTGCTCCACTGATTAAACTGAATAGGACCTGGGATCTTCTAACTGTACAGCGTCAGCTGTGTACATTGAGAACCAATGGTGAGAAGGTTTTGATTGGCAAAACAGAAGAGTTAAATCTGTGCACAAGCATGCAGCATAAAGACCTTGGCTTAGGATACTAACACTCAAAATTTATTAATATAAAAAGCCCTTAAAACCCCGATTCCAGGATATATTTTGCTAGCAGCCTTGAAGAATATGATCTAAGGCAGGGATGGGTAGACTTCAGACTTGTGAGATCTACTCTGGTTTCTTTCTTTTTTAAAACTTTACTAAAAACCCCAAGTATAAATACATACACTTAGAATTAAATAGCCCTTGGCTCAGGAATTTGAGTATCTGAACTGAGCTCATAGTTCTTCCATAAAAAATACACACTTGGATACCTCCCCAGAACCAGCAGTGGGTTTGTTTGTTTTTTCATTTGGCAATATGCTTTATGGCGGGGAAACTCATTTTGTTGTTGCCATTGTTGTTGTTTTTTTTTAAAAAAAAGTGTGTCAGAAATTCTTGCTAATTTACTTCAAATCACCCAGACATCTACCAGTGAATCCCAATTTACTTTCTGCCCATCCCTGATCAAAGGCATCAAGGACACATGGAATTCACATAGAATTGTGTGAACTTAAAGGTATTATGTCAGTCAACACAAACCCTTTGGAGTGCCTAGAATGACTTGATATATACATATAATCACTTGTTTTCTTTTTAACACACACAAAATGCATTTATCAGTTCAATGTTATTCAGTTGAATGTCATCAGTTGTTTATTACTTTATTTATTCATTGTTATTATTTTTAAAGTCACATAACACCTAAAGAAGACTGTAAAGTCACATTTATTCAGGTTAATTCTGTATTCCGCTGGTGAGTCAGAGTAACACAGAGTGCAGTGTGTACATGGCAGAACAAGTTTGTGCCTGTGGAGGCTCTGATGTGTTCTCGCTAGGTACTTACTTCCCTTGCCTTATAACAGAGCTGCCAGGTTGCCAGTTCTTTTCCTTGAACACCAAGAGGTTGATTCATGAGTCAATGACTTGCACAGCTGGCTTGCTCTGTGTCCTGGTTTTGAAGTGGGGGGGATATGCAAGACCCACACTGATAACGTTTCAGACTTGCTCCTGTGTGTTCCCTATATGATCAGAGGCTAGGCAATGGTGGAAAAGGAAATAAGGGCATCAAACCTGTTTGAGCTTTGTAATTTCTGGAAGATTTGAATAACTGTGGACATAAGTTAATTTTATGAGACAGAACAGCCAGCAATGAGCCCCATATTACTCTTCCCCACTACTTCTGCCCAATAGTGTATTAATACCAAGAAATAAACTGCAAAGGTACAACGTGGTCCATTGGAAAGAGCAGGAGTGGGGAACCTTTGTCTCGCCAGATGTTGCTGAACCAGAAACCCCATCAGCCCCAGCAAGCATGGCCAATGGCTAGGGATGATGGGAGTTATAATTCTGCTGCATCTGGAGACCACAGCTCCCCCACACCTGGGCAGGGGCAGAGGAAGGGGGATGGTGGGGGCGGGTCTCCCTGGGTGTCACCACTGAGGTGGGTGACAAAATGCCAGGTGGCACTCACCGTGGGGCCTACAGCACGCTCGAGCCACGTGTCTCTACTGGGAGTGACACAGTGGTTTGGGCGCCCGCAGGCTCTGCGCTGCCCCATATGGTCCACCCGCCGCCTCCACCTCAGCTGTAGGGCGACTGAGTGGGAGGAGGCAGGCAGACTCCTCAGAGGCCCCACAGAGTGTCCTGGCCCCGCCCCTGTGGGCACAGGGCACGCACGCTGCCCCAGGTGCCCGATTGAACTCAAAACTTAAATTTCAAATCTTTGTTGGGTCATAAACTTGTTGGCCAATAATTGATGCACAGTTGTTTCTCAATAGTCCCATCAACCCTGCATTTTATAATCCACATACTGAGTGCAGGCATCCATAGAGCCATGTAAGCAGCTGCAGATGTCCCAACTGCAGATGTTCTGATTTCATGGGGTTCACAATCACAACTTTGAACCATGGGATAAATGGTAGGGGGACCTTTAATGAAATGCAAAAGCCCAGATTCCCACCCAGCCCTGTGCAAAGCTTGTCTGAGGCCCAGGGTGGGAGTATTGTTCTTGGCATGACAGCGTATAAGTCCGACAGCCCCTGCTAGGGGTCCCTGGCCAACTTAGCCCTCTGAGGCCTGGGGCAAGTGTACCTGGCTGCCCTGCATGGGCCTGCTACCACCAACTTCAGCCAAGCTCCTCCCTCTGGTTTTCTAAAAGCTTTCATTAAACAAACCAGCCTTGCTCTGTAGGGGACACCCCCCCCCCAAATTGAGCACGGTTCTCCCAAACACCTTTCTGTACCATTGACCCCAATGGCTCAGACAGCAAACAGGAAGGGAAATGATTTTTTTTTTTTATTATTATTATTATTATTATTATTATTATTATTTAAAAAGTCTTGTACTTATTAGTACACCACTTGACCATTAGATCCAGTCGTGACCGACTCTGGGGTTGCGGCGCTCATCTCGCTTTATTGGCTGAGGGAGCCGGTGTACAGCTTCCGGGTCATGTGGCTAGCATGACTAAGCCACTTCTGGCGAACCAGAGCAGCGCACGGAAACGCCATTTACCTTGCCGCTGGAGTGGTACCTATTTATCTACTTGCACTTTGACGTGCTTTTAAACTGCTAGGTTGACAGGAGCAGGGACCGAGCAACAGGAGCTCACCCCGTCGAGGGGATTCGAACTGCCAACCTTCTGATCGGCAAGTCCTAGGCTCTGTGGTTTAACCCACAGCGCCACCCGCGTCCCACTTGGGGTGGTAGATGGAGTTTATCTAAGACGTTTGGTTGCCACATCTGCTTAGAACTGAAGAATTCTAGTTGCAAGCAAATCTATGGGTCATTTAGATAAATCCACCCTAGCAGCAAGATTCCTGATAACTATATAGATGAGAAAAGAAACATAGTGGAAGCATGTATGGAATAAAACCAGTATATATTATATTCTCAAATTCTTCAGACGACTCATCATGTAATTTTCTTTCAAGACTCTTACAAATTTGTACTAGTACATGGTTGAATTGGACACATTTTTTCAGTAGAGTTTATTTAATATTAATCTATTCATTTTGGGGTAAATGAAGAGTTTAATGGTTAAGATGTAACCAGAATGTATTCTCAAGTGTCGTGTTAGGTTTATCAATCAAGTAAAAATTATGCTCTTGAATAAAAGACCCATTGGCTACCATGTGATCCACTCCAGCTGGGTTAATTGGAAATCATTTTCTCCATCCTGTTATCCACCCTTGAACAATGCTGTCTGAACCACACCATATAATGTCGCTATTTCCCTTTGCAGGCGCTATGAGAACTACAAGCATCTGGCTGAAGAGCAGCCCAAAACCACCAAGGTGTAGGATGTGTGTGTCTGAAAATGCTCCAGCCAGTCATGCCTCTTGGATCTGTAAGGAAGATAATGAGCGCAAATCTCTTCTGTCTGTTAAAAACATAGCATAAATTATGCCAATAATAAGCTTGGCAGGACTGTATCTCTTGATCAAGTTATGTTGCATACTAAATTATGGGAAACTGGTCTGCAAGGGAGGCAGAAAAATAAAATAAAATCCATGGGGAATTTCTCAAGGGAGCCAACTACCAACCGCGTCAGAATTCATCATTCCCTCCCACAAAGCCCCCTTATTGAAATAAATGAAGGTTCCATACTAACAATGTTTGCTGGATTGTCCCACCCCTTTTCACTCTGCCCTTTTCCTTTCTCTCTCTTGAAACTCTAAAGCATGGGTAGGGAAACTAAGGCCCAGGGGCCGGATGCAGCCTAATTGCCTTCTAAATCCAGCCCATGGACGGTCCGGGAATCAGTGTGTTTTTACACGAGTAGAAAGTGTGCTTTTATTTAAAATGCATCTCTAGGTTATTTGTGGGGCCTGCCTGGTGTTTTTACATGAGAAGAAGAAGAAGAAGAAGAAGAAGAAGAAGAAGAAGAAGAAGAAGAAGAAGAGTAGTAGTTTGGATTTGATATCCCGCTTTATCACTACCCGAAGGAGTCTCAAAGCAGCTAACATTCTCCTTTCCCTTCCTCCCCCACAACAAACACTCTGTGAGGTGAGTGGGGCTGAGAGACTTCAAAGAAGTGCGACTAGCCCAAGGTCACTCAGCAGCTGCATGTGGAGGAGCGGAGACGCGAACCCGGTTCCCCAGATTACGAATCTACTGCTCTTAACCACAACACCACACAGAGTGTCCTTTTATTTAAAATGCATCTCTGGGTTATTTGTGGGGCCTGCCTGGTGTTTTTACATGAGTAGAATGTGTGCTTTTATTTAAAATGCATCTCTGGGTTATTTGTGGGGCATAGGAATTCATTCATTCCCCCCCCCAAAGAAATATAGTTCGGCCCCCCACAAGGTCTGAGGGACAGTGGACCGGCCCCCTGCAGAAAAAGTTTGCTGACCCCCTGCTCTAAAGTACATGTACACCAATGGTGTTTTCTGCAATCATAATCTCCTCCAGCAGCTGCCTCACTCTTTACATGTTCATTCCTTCTCCATGGTTTAATCATAGATCTGATTGTTTAAATAAACGAATCCTAACTTCCACTAGCCTCATTGTAATTTTTGGACCTAAAAGGGCTACAAGATACGCAACAGGTTGACTGTTTCCTCCCTGCCAGAAGGCTGAAGACCATCAACAAAGAGCCCTGCTGCATCAGAGCTGTCTAGCTCAGCATCCTGTCTCCCACAGCGGCCAAACAGATGCTTGTGATAAGCCCAGAAGCAAGATATAGGGGCAGTCATGCTCTCCCCAGCTTCAGAGGCATGGTGCCTCTCTGAACCTCAACGCCAGTATGTAGCCATCCCGACTAGTAGCAGCCACTGACGGCTTTATCCTCCATGAGCTTATCTAATCCCCTTCCAAAGCCATAAAGCTTGCTTGCCACTTCTGTGTGGCCGAGATGGACATTTCGATGTAATCAAAAAAGGCAGATGCAGCTACAATGGTTGCATAGGTCAAAGCCTGCTTCTGCCAGTGGAGTTCCTTTGCTGGATCAGGGTGTGGAAATGAATCCAATTTCGTTACAAGATAGAAACACAGAACTGGGGTATAGGGTTCCAATCATCATCGTCATCATCATCATGGCTTTTTTTCAGCTAGAGCTCACTGGGGCTCAGCTCTAGCACCTCTCAGGTGGGCGCCATTGCCATTGCAAGAGAACAAGGGAGAAGTTCACTGTGAGCTCCAGCACCTCGTTTTCTAGAAAAATAGCACTAATAAGAATTATAATAATAAATTTTTGATTTGCTGCTGCTAACGCTACTTAACCAATCATTCCACAATATTTTTCAGCAGTCAAAAGTTCTTATTTCCTTATTTTATTAATTACATTATATTAATTAATTAATTAATGTGTGACATTTTAGTGTATTTTTGGTCTTTGCTGGAAGCCACCCAAAGTGGCTGGGGAAACCCAGCCAGATGGGTGGGGTACAAATAATTTATTATTATTATTATTATTATTATTATTATTATTATTATTATGTTAATTTATTTCAGCTTAATCTAGTCCTGGAGATATTGACATGCTGTCTGTGAGGGGTTTTGTCCTGGCATTTCATAGGCTTGCCCCTGTGCTTTTCCTTTGGTTTTTAAGATCACACAACCTGCTTTTGGTAGGCAGGCACAAAATCTAAACAGAATAAATAGATCTATGGGTTAATGGTAACATCTATGCTTGAGAATAAAACTGATCGTATGATTTTACACACAATTATTGAGGAACGATTTCTCCTGAAATCCCTTGATACATATCCCCCCCCCCCAAATAAATGTGTTTTATATCAGGATTCCAATGCAAAATAAATAAATAAAAAATAAAACCATAGGCAGATATTATTATTCTTGTTTCTGGAAAAAGGGGAAAGAAACCAATGTTTCGCAGTATTTGAAAATGCACTATTTTCTTTGTTATGAAGAAAAGGTTGCAGGTACAGTAGGGAGACAGAGCGAATCAGAGCTGAGCGCTAGTAAAGACTTGTTATGCAATGAAGAACTTGCCTTTTACAGCTCTTGCGTTCTTCAGCTAAAAGCAGATCGTTGCCATAAAGAAGTATTTACCAATTTTAAAAGGTCTTGGCCCATCATAGCTAGTGTTAGATTTCGAATATAGCTTTTGTTGCCAAGGTGACAAACACTTATAAATACAACACCTCGTTGAATGTGCTTTTATCCCAGTATTTTTATGGCTTTTAAATAAGATACCATTAGCAAATATATTAGGTAATTTTGCTGAAAGATGATTTTTCCACTAACACCTTTTTTGTTACATTTCCCCCAGGTATTTGAGTAAATGTCTGTTGTGACATTTCAGTCCTGCTAGGCTTCTACTTCACGATGGTAAGAGGGTACCAATAGTATACCTGGTGAAAATTAGCCCATTACCTTTTGGTCTTATTTTTATTGATAATTGCCAAATGTGCAAGTGACCACATTCACCCCCCCAACACATACCCCAAAGTCTTTATTCAAGCGGTTACAGGTTTAGGGGAGCAGCCTTTATTGCCTAGAGAATGATGATGAGATTGACCAAACACTTTATTATTTATTTATTCATTCATTCATTCAAAATTATCCCCTTGTAAGAATCACAATAATGCAGCTTAAAGCACAGTGGAAAAAAATGTATAAAATCTATATTAAGGCTTCACACACATTTTCTCCTACTTACCAAACAAACAAACAAACAAACAAAGCATTACCCAAGTGGTTTCACCAAAGCAGTGAAAAGAAATACTTAAATGTGGAACAATAACTTTTATTACTGGTCCAACTCCATGTAGCGGAACCAAATGTATTTTTAAGGAGGGCAAAGAATGCAAACTGGACAGCCAGCAAGCTCTGCTGTTGGTGCCCAGTGATGTTTAGACTTGGAATTTAAAGGAAAGTGACTGGTTTACACTGTGAACATATTTGGTAGCAATCAGAGAATTGGCATCAAAAGGCAGGCATTAATTCCAAATATTTGTAGTTTCCTTACCAGACAGCAACTGTAGCGGAAAACATTACACAGCAGGATGTTCTGCAACCACCGAAGGATGGTGTTTCACTTTGGTAGTATTTGAGCTGGATGAAAAAGTAAATTATAACCTGGGCAGCCCAATGCACAACCCACTTAAGTTGGAGTTCTTGGATTTAAGCTAATTTGCTTCCACTGGTGCGTGTAAATGGGGACAGTAGTTGCTGGAATTAAACTACCACAGCGCAATGTAACTCAGTCGTAGATCGGGCGATGAAGAATATATTGCAGACTTTCATTCTGTGCGTTTTGGATACATTGGTTAGAGACCACCTCCTCCATTATGGCAGGAGCTGTTGCGGGCTTTTAGAACCGCAGAGAATCTTCTCAATTACTCCATTTGTGAGCCAAGCCCATTTGGGGAGGATGCGCAGAAAGCAGTCTTGGTGACCGTCTGGCATACACATGTGGTACTCCTTTGCCAATTCATAAATTATGGTTGCGTCAAATCTGTGGACCAGTGGTTTTAAAAGGACTATGGCTCAGCAGGAGAGCACCTGCCTTGCATGCAGAAGGTCCTTGGTATCTCAGAGGTAGCAGGGGCGCTGACTTATAAAAAATATTGGGGGGGCGGGGGCCCATACCGACTTATAAAAAATATTGGGGGGCCCAAGACCTCCAAACCGCTGCTGCTGGGGGAACGAAAGGGGCGAGCCCCGGGCTGCCCCGACCTTAAGTGAACCTGTGAGGGCCCGCCCTTTGCGGCAGCCGATTGGCTGCCATCGTGGGCGGTGAATATTAATGAGCTAGGGGGAATCCCCGCTTCTCGCGGGGCTGACGCCAGCCCCGCGAGATTGTTGATGGGTCGAGAGCCCGCAACCCCACCCCCTCTCTAGATCGGGAGTGGCTTTGTTTTAACTCATTACTGAATGTATTTTAAAAGGTAACTATCGTCAAACAAGGAAAATAAAAATACCAACATAATTTTGTGATTTTACAAAGCATAATATAACTAATAATTTTCTTAAATTATTGGGGGGGCAGAGCCTCCCCAAACGAATTTTTGAGGGGGCTCGGGCCCCCTCAGGCCCCATGGAGTCGGCGCCTATGAGAGGTAGGAAAGGGAGAGAAACCCTGGAGAACGGCTGCCAGTCCCTGTAGAGAATGCTGGGCTAAATAGCCTTGGTGCAAGACAGAGTCCTATGTTTCCAAAACTGTGTTCCTATAACTAATGGCATGGAGTCTCAGAATGAAGGATGGAGTTCACTCAACAGTGTGCAGATTTCCGACTGGGCACAGACCTCTTTGAATGCAGTCACGTTTTTTGATGGGCTAATTGCCATGGAATGTGTATCAAGGCCTCAGATGCTGAGGGGGGGAAATGTATGGAAGAAAGTGGTCTTTTTAAGGTACCTAGTTCTCAAGTCATTTAGGGCTTTAAAAGCCCAAATCAGCAACTTGAATTGAGCCTAGAAACAAACTAGTAACCAGTGTAGATAAAACAAAATGGGCACCGCATGTTCTCAACATCTAGTTCCAGTCAACTTGTTGGCAGTAGCATTTTGCACCAATTGCTGTTTCTGAATACATTTCAAGGGCAGCCCCTTAAAGGGTGCACGAGAGTAGTCTAATCAGAAAGTAACAGGGGCATGAATAACTGTAGCAACAGCTGATTTTATCAGGAAAGACTGTCATGGAAAATGTCATGGAAAAAGCTGGAAAAACGCACTCCTCACCACTAAATGCTACCTGTATATCTTAACAGAAGCACTGAGTCAAGATGACCCAACCCTGAATCATATGGGTCATCCACCAACACCTTGCCCATTTTAGATCTATATAAAGAGAGAGGGCAATAGATCATTCATCTGTCAAGAGACAAAACATGCACATCAGTAGACACTTGTTGGAGTCTCCAACTTACCACCTTTCCTTTTGATCTGTCTATTAATTCTTTTGCCACAGTGCCTTTGCCATAATTGTGGCTACATTTCCTTGCTCATCACCTTCTTCTCCTGATGCTTTTGGGAAGTCCTTGGCCACTGTCTCTCCATCTGTGGATTTCTTGAGATATACTGGCTCCTGGGGAATATCAATGAAAATGGTTGCTTTTTGGACAGGGGTGGGCCCATCCTGTCCCGCTGCCTGAGGTGAAATGGGATGGTACCTTGTTTGTTGGAGTTGCATGGTGGCAGTAGGGGTGGGCAGGGGGGCACCCTGCCACAGGAGAAGTGGCAGAAGTGGTGAGATCTCATGGGAGGTCTACAAGATCACGTGAAATCCCACCAGAAGCCACCCCAGTGTTTTTCTCACTTCTCCAATGGAAGGTGTGGGTCACCTCACAGAATTTTGCCACCCAAGGCAATTGCCTCAGTCTGCCTCATGGGCAGGCTGGTCCTGTTTTTGGACATGAACCACAGGAGAGGATAAAATAACCTTTATGTCTTAGGAACATAGGCAACTACCAGGGTTGGCATGACCATCGAGCAGAGGGAGGCAGTAGCCTCGGGCGGCAGAAGCTGAGGGACAGCACCACCATCACCTCCTTGGCTGTTCCCTTCTGTTGGAGGGCAGAAGCACACACCACCAAATAACGAACAGCCCTTGAGTGTGCTGGGGGATGCTGCTACCCTGTTGCCATTGTTGAAATTTGAGTCCGCCCTCAGCCCAATCACCATGGAATTAGGGGCACCATCTTATCCTTTGCCTCAGGCAGCAAAATGTCTCAGGTCAGCTCTGGAAGTTCTATTATACTGAGTCAGGCAGTTGGCCCATCTAGCTTAATATTCCCTGCACTTCAGGCAAGGGGCACTCACAAACATACTTGAAAAATGCCTGGGACATCTGAACTGTGGCTCTGCCTTCTTTTAGTCCTCGTGTTCCTGAACAGCAAAAGAAGAAGCACCAAAGTAATGCTGAAACAGAGAGAGAGAGAGAATCTTTGTTTTGTTTTGCTTCAGCTGCTGCTAGATCAAAGACCTGCCTTGGGCATCCATTGAAGGTTGCTTTTCCATGAAAACCCAGCAGTGGTAAGATAAAAAAGCATCATGTCCCTTATAATCCTGGACATTTTGATGTGGCAAATCCTCAGGCTGGCACCGGTGTGTTAACAAAGCCCTTGTCTGCCTGTATTTCAAGACATGATTATACATATTGCACTTTTTTTTTTTTACAGAGACCTGAAAATGATTTAACCACAAACAATTGTTGGGAGAAGTGCCCAGAAGTCAAGACTCCCATTTTTGGTCTGCAAGATAGATGGTATCTAGTAAAACGGCTGCCTCTTTAGGTAAGTGTGTGTGTGTGTGTGTGTGTGTGTGTGAGAGAGAGAGAGAGAGAGAGAGAGAGAGAGAGGGGAGAGGAGAGTGCATGTTTAGGGCTTGGCAGAGCTGGGAACGAGCTGAAACTGGCTACATACCTGAGGCAGCTGTTACCCTGTTGGCGCCTGGATTCTTCTTTCTCAGACACAGCGCTGGCTCCCCTCATCTTTCTCCTCCCTCGCTCTGCCCCACAAATCTTTCCTTTTTTTGCCTTTTCAAGGGATCTTCATTCCAGCCTTCCCATGCTCCTGGGATCGCAGCCTAGTCTTACAGTCTGGCATTCAAGCGCTGTCTACCTGGGTGATGATCACAAGCTGGCCCCGGCCTGGAGGCTTTAGAATAACCCAACAGTCATCACTCTTATCTTTTCTTTCTTTCTTTCTCTCTTTTTTTGATTTCTGATTGAGATTAGGCATCGCCATGGCAACTGGAGAAAGTGACAGGGGCAAACTAAGCATACCTTTCTCGCCACCCCCACTCCCTTCCTCTTCTTTTCTTGTTCTTTTCTAGTGCCTAAGGCTTGATCCTTGCCTTCTGGCTCCATCAACAGACAATTGTCAACTTGACCTGCCAGTCTCCATTAATTAAGACAAGGGCTCAATGTATTTCATGAATCCATCTCAGTTTCCTAGCAGGGAAAGTTTGGTGAAGTGAGGTAGATCCGCTGGGTAGAAATGACAGTTTTTATTTCAGTGGCGGTATATGTCAGTGTTTTTATTTCAAGGGCGGTATATGAATTTTTGCAATAAATAAACCAGCATTTTTATTTATTTATTTAGGTTCATGTAGGTGATCTACATAATTCTTCTCTATGCCCAATTCATGTCAGCAAAGTCACTTAAATGACACAGATGGAGTCCAGAGAGAAAAGTATTGATAACAGTTTACTGAGCAAACTGAACAAAATACAGGGTATAATTAAAGGAGAAAGGAACAGAGAAGTCTCGTCTTTCCTAATTTAGGCTTTCTACATATCAGGGAAACTTTTACCGGTTAACCAAACACACAGAAGAAAACTCCCTGTGAACTACACAGCCAATAGGAACACATACCACTGATTGGTTGCTAAGTAACACCTCCATCCACCCCACTCATGGCTAGTTGACTTCAAAGTTGCTGTTTGCACTTCCCTTAAGTTTATTTTATGTGAAAGTGAAAATGGCTGACCACAGGTCTCCTGTGTCTTGCCAGTTTTGGCCTTCAATACTTATGCTAATAATTAGACAATGATTACATTTATAAAGCACACACACAATAATTACATTAATAATGCACTTGGTAATTATGTCCTAATTTACCTGGAGCTCTGTTTCTATAAGCATACCTCAGCAAGCTTTTCTGGCTCCATTTTACTCAATGATGTAAGGTGTCTAGTGATATCCCATGTGGTTTTAGAGAGATGGGGAGGCAGAAACCCTCAAGAAAGAGCAGAATAGTTATTTATGGCTCAAGCAGCAAACTATGTTGGGCTGCATTCATAATCACACACATTTAAAGCACTATGATGCCCCTTTAAACATTCATGGTTCCCTCTAAATGATTCTGGGAGCTGTAGTTTGTGAGGGTGGCGATAGTTATTAGGGAAACACGATTCCCCTCAAAGAGTTGCAATGTTCAGAGTGGTTCAATAATCAATTGCACTTCTCAGGGAAATCTGGGAATTGTAGCTCTGGGAATAGGTGGCTCAAAACAACTCTCAGCATGTTTAACAACCAATAGCTCCCAGAATGCTTTGGGTGAAGCCATGACTGTTTACAGTGGTATCTTAGGGATTGAAATGTATGGTGTGAATGTGGCCTTGGGCTGACTGTGAACAAATCTCTCTACCCCTCACAACACATTCTTTATTTAGACCCTCAATGACAAATAGGTTTCATGACTGTTTATTGTATTTAGTTTGTTACGCCTGTTTTTAAGACTTTTCGTTTCTTTGTTGCAGGAAAATATATATATATATGAGTTTATTTGCTAAAAAATTAAATTGTTTGTGGGAGTCAGACAAATCAAATACCCTTCAGGAGATACTTATCTGCTGACAAAGGTTTTAGTGTTGATATTTTATGTTTAAAGGAAAAGCAGGGAAAAGGAAACCCTTTACATATGTGTGTGTGCGTGCACTCCCCCTCCTATAGTGGTTCTCTAGTGGTCTTTTCATTCAACAAAGTTATCTGTCAAGAAGAATTTAAGTTTCATATTTTCGTCTGTCAGTTGTCAAAAAGGCCTGTCAGCTGAGCCTTACACTATACTTTGCCAAGAGGCCTATAGCCCAGAGTGACAATACAATCTTATATTTGTGCTTCCAGGCTCCAGATAATCCTCTCACTTTCCTCCTCAGCACCCCAGTTATGATCAGGCTTAAGTTGCATATTTCGGGAGGTTTTTATCCAGATTTTGCTGATAAATGCTATCAGCGGGAATGAAATGAAATACAGCCAAGTTTAGCTCTTGTTACCAGACCAGACCTGGCTGGAGACATTTCTATGTTCTATAGAGACAGTATTCATATTAAACAGTTTAATGCCTATATTCCCAGAAACAAAAAACCAGGAATGCAAATATTCTCTTTTATCTACCTTTGTCATTTTGCCAAGTCCAAAACAGACAAGCGTGTAAATAAATATATAAATGGAAATTTTTAATTTTTTAATGGCCGTTTCCCCAGTGTGTTTCCTTCACCAGATTTATGTTCTCATATATAAGGGAACGTAACAATACACAATGCATCATTTGGGTTTTAAAATCATATCCCTTTTGTGAAAGTCAATGAGTCTTTATGGGGCTTTGCAAAGTGTGCTTTTAAAATAGGACTCTCAATTTCTCTGTGATGGTGATAAAAAAGGGGGAGTAACCATAACCTTCCAGACTAGACATGTGATTATTTTTAATACATGTCTATTTTTTAAATAGATTCCTCCATTGCAATTCCATTTTGCGGGAGTGATGGGAGCTCTGTAGTAGAGCACATCCTTTGCAAGCAGAAGGTGTCAGGGTCAATCCCCGAAAAAGAATCCAGTAGTATCAAGTAGGGATGGGGAAGAAATTCCATTAGCGGAGCAGTATTCAGTAGCCTCTTCTCCTGGGAAAGTTCCAGAAGTCAGTCTGGAAGAGGAGGCCGAGAGGAGTTGTTCCATAGGAGTTCAGAGTTCATTTTAAGCTGGTTTTCAAAAGTTAACAGATTTATCCGGGTTCCTGATTCTAGTGCCAGATATTGTTGTGGGATGCAGCATAGAATACGTACAAGGAACTGTAAGTTTTATACGCTTATCAGAACACGTGCTTGGCACTTTGAAATCTCTTGAACCGTATAGTTCAATCTTTTGACCAAGGTGAAGCTCTCCTTATTCCAAAAGGCCTTTAGGAACTGACTGGAAAGGGTTAGTGCTGTGATTGTTGTTGTTATCTGTATTTTTCAATAGCTCTTTTTATGTTGTTTAATAATTGCTTTCATTCCGTTAGTGCTTAAATACTTTTTAATGACTATCTTCTCTATGTTTTTAGCTTCTTCTGTTTTATTGGCAAGCCACCTTGAGTCCTGGCCTAAGGGGAAATTTGGATATAAATAAATATAATATTAATCATCTTCAAATTGCTTCCCACCCCTCTTTCCTTTGTCCAGTGCTGAAGATGTTGTACAACCCTGCTTGATATATATTCTCTCATCTTTCTATCATCTATCAACCATCTATATCTATCTATCTATCTATCTATCTATCTATCTATCTATCATCTATCTTCTTCTTCATCATCATCATCATCTATCTAATGTTTTCTTCATTGTATAGGCTAGTGCAACCATGGATGGGAGGCCCACTGTCCAGATTAGACTGAACCTGCTTACAGTTGATGAATAATAATTACATATTGATGAGGCATGGCAAAACAGATGCAAGGCCTCTCTGGTAGCACTACAAAAGTAAGGGAGAGCAAGAATATCCCCCTTTCTCTTTTGGAAGCTTTTAGCAACTTCTTGCCATCTGTACCAGATGGAGGTTTACGACATTTTGTGCTGCTGTCACACCTAAGATGAGCTGGGTGTCTTGTTTTTTTCCTTGGCTGTAAAGGCATGAAGCTCCTGCTAAGGAAATTTGACATAGACTCCCCTGCTCCACACACACTCCCAGAGCGCTTAGGAATTCCGAACAACTCCATCCACACTGCATCCTTTTGCTAGAATAGTGCATGGATTTTCCTACTGATAAAATTTATAGCTGCTACAAATGCCAAAAGTATTATTTTGGACTCCAGCCTAGATGCCCTTGCCCTGTTAGAATAAAGCTTTTGTTTGGGGCGGGACACAATCTGCAGTTACCGTATATTCAAATTCAGTAAACATGTGTTTTTTGTAATAAGGCCAAAAACCTGTTTGCTACAGTTCTCACTCAATCAAGTCCTCTTTTAAGAATCCAGCAATATATGAGAGCTGCTTATGTTTATCTGGGCTCAGCAACATTGCTCTGTTTCTTCTGTAATTATAATTACACTCTCATTTTCTAACTCAATAAATACCACATCTTGAGACTTCTTTCCCATTTAAATCAGTGTTTATTTACACTATTTCAACTATCCACCTCTGGAAAAGCTACAGGTTCATTGCATTTGGAAAGGATTTATTTATAAACTGCAAGCGTACAATTAAATAAGCGGTAGGGAGTTGTTAAATTATAGCACATGAATAGGAATTAAAACCATAGGCCTTTAATTGTTAAATATTCCTAGTATCTTGTAAACGATGGTCAGGTTTCTTTAAAAAGGCAAAACAAAATTTAAAAATGAATAATGGATTTTAATGAAGCAGTCCTCAGAAATGTCATGTGATTGCTTACACAAGACTCTTGGGATGTTATAAACTGCTATGTACAGGCAATAGACTTCAGGGCTGTGTATGAACAGGGATGGTGCTGTAGTTCAGTGCTTAGAGCATCTGTTTGGCTTGCAGTAGGTCCCACATTCAATCTCTGGCATCTCCTGGTAGGCCGCAGGATGTCCCCTGTCAGAAACCCTGGAAAGCCGCTGCTGCCGGTTAGTGTGGATAATACTTAGCCACTGGCATGCCTCACCTATTCAAAACATGAACAGGAGTCCACATGGTTTGGGGCCTTCTTAAAAATGACCTGTCTCTTCTGTCAACGCTTACTTTCACTTGATATTTTTCCTCCCCCTACCTCCCCTCTTCTACATTTTACATGATATATTTAAATAATCAGACAGTGGCTGGTGACACTATTTTATATTTTAAAAGCAATTGCTTCTTTTTCAACTGAAAATCTGCCCTATGGAGGATGGGAGGTGAGTTTCATGACATCACGGAAGCTCAGCCAATCAGCACATACTGACCGCAGCATTAAGTTTGACTAGTCCAGTAACTGCTTCTAATTTTGTAATGTCAAATGTTCAACTGTGATGATTTGGTTGAGGCTAGGGCCTTGTCTGCACTGTGCATTTAAAGCAGTATGATACCACTTTAAACAGTTTTGGCTTTCCACAAAGAATTCTGGAGCTTTAATTTGTTAAGGGTGCTGTCATTTGCTTGTATTTATAAATATAGGGTTGAATTCAGACAGTGAGTTTTATCCTAAGTGGTGCTAAGTCACTTAGAGGTATACTTGCTCCACTAGTGCACTAATTTGCACCTGCAGAGAATGCGCAAACAAATTACCAGTGAATTTGTTGCATGATAGATTGGGCAATTTGTTGTGCAACAAATTGCCAGTAGTACAACTGTTGCATTGGATTCCTCCATTGAGCAACATTGAAACTCATCTGCCTGCTACTTTAGCAAAGAAGATCAGATACAGCTCTAAGTTAGTTGCATTTTGGTCCTACTGAAATCAATGTGAAAAGCTGGTAGTAGCTTAAATTCCATTGATTTCAAAGGAAACTAAGTGCAGCTAACGTAGACTGCAATCCTAAGCAAATTTACTAGGGAGCAAACCCCAATGAACATAGTGGGACTGCCTCCTGAGTAAGCATTCTTATTCGTATTCTTATTATTTTACTGTCATTAATTTATTAATAACTTTTTAGACAGTCATCTCAAGGTGGTGTACAATAAAAACATTTTTAAAACCTACTTAAAAAGTAAAAAAAGGAAAAAGCAGCTACATTTAAAACAAAATGAAAACCATATAAAATAGGTGCTGATGGCAAAACCCAATTTATCCACCTAGGAAAGACTGTCAGAACAAAAATGTCCTCAGTTGTTACTGGAAAGTGCAGATGGTTGGTACCTGTTGTATCTTGGCAGAAATACTGTTGCTCTCAACAAGGGCACCCATACTAAAAGCCCTGCTCTGATTTACTGCAGAGTGGACTTCTGAGATCTTTGGAACTTGCAGGAGAAGCTCTTTTGCAGACTGCGTGAACCTACTGGGTCACAGGATATGGTGGTCTCTTGAGGTACCTGGTCCCAAGCTGTAGAGGGCTTTATATGTTAGTAAGGTAAAGGTAAAGGGACCTCTGACCTTATATGTTAGTACCAACACTTTAAATTTGGCCTGGTAGCAGATTAACAGCGAATCCTGAAAGCAGGATGTCATATGCTGGTGGTGATTTGTCCCCACAATCAGCTTGGCCCCCACATTCTGCATCAGCTGCAGCCTTCAGGCCAGCCTCAAAGGCAGCTCCACATAGAGTGTATTGCAGTAATCAAGCTGTGAAGTTACCAATGCAAAATAATATTGATTTGATCTTGAAAGAAAAAAAAACATATCAGATATAATTTGCGAGCCCCCTCACCCCGAGATCTCGACTGCCTAGGGGCCTCCACAGAGTTTAATTCTGGGACTGTAGGGCCAGCAATTTACCCGCTTTCCAGACCTTCTTCACACAGAGCCTGTCTTGCTAGGGTTCAGACTCGGTTTATTGGCCCTTGTCCAGCCCACCATTGCATCCAGACACTGGTCTAGAGTCTTCTAAGCCATTTCTGATGCTCAAGCCAGGGGACCATTGAGTAGCACTCATCTATGAATACGATTGTCATGTACATCTAGATCCAACTAATAGGTTCTACATTTGTATGCAATCAGGAAAACCAAGTAAAATCAAGGCATAAAACTCTATAGATGTGGGTTTTGGGGAATAAATAGCTTGACATTTCCAGTTTGAATATTAGTCCGCATCTATAGTTTTACGCCTTGGTTTGGGTCTGTTTTCCTGATTCTTAGTAAATATTCGAATTGGAAATGTCAAACTATTTATCCCAAACGAGATGCAGTTCGGAACCAATTCACAGATGCAAAAATAAATAAAGTGATTGACTTTTTGTGTGTGTGGCTTACATCTAAAGTACTGGATAAGCCATACCCATGAATCTCGCAGGAAGCAGATCATTCAAATGCTGGCTTTAAAATCTTCAAAATACTTTGGGTCATGTGAAGTACATTACAGTTCACCATTGGTATATTTCACTTCTCTGGGGACAGATAGAGAAATAAGCAAAAAAGTCCTATGCACACAAATGGTAATATATTTCCAACACTCATTATGGTCTATTCAGGGGAAACTGCTGTACTGACAACTTCAGCTATATTCCCTCATCTGCCAGTTGACCTGGAAAGGCTTAGAGAACTGAGTTTAATGTAACTCATTCTAAAGAGGTATTTTTTTTTAAAAAAAAAAAATCTGTGGTGGCTTCCCCCCCTCCATGAGACACCTTTAGAAAAGAAAAGGGATTTCCCCTTACGCCAATTAAAAATAAAACCTCACCTCTTCTTTCTTCCCCCTCAAGAAGTTAACCCCTGCTGAGCTTTCCCCCAAGGCATCTACAAAACCACACAGGTGAGGCTGTTGCAGCTTTAATGAGAAAGAATCAGCTCTGATTTTCTGGGAGATAAACACAAATCTTTTATTCCAGCCACCTGGTCTTTGACCTAACCAAGAAGAAAACACAGCTTAGGATGGCCTGCAGAATTGTATAGCTGGAGAATGGTTCTTGGAAGGGTGCCCCCCCCCTTAAAATCCCTGAAAACAAATGCAAAGTCTGAAACACACAAAATACTTTTGCTCTCTGTTGTTGTTAATGCAGAGTAAAGTATATTTTCATTCCCTGAAGGATTCCTCCCAGATACAAGCCACCTACTAGTATACAAGACATCTATCTTCAGAGTTGGGAGTTCTCTATGCATCTGAACATTATCAAATCAATTATTTGTGGGCTGCCTCTTCCCAGATAATTGCCACCAGTTTTCCATGCCCATTTGGGTTTTTGCTTTCCAGAAATGGATATAGATATAGGAAGGAGACCATAAGTATGCCACCATGTTATTTATTGCTTGCTGCTTGTCTTTGACCATAGGAGCCACCTCCTAGAGGCTGAGGGGGCTTTGCCTCCCCCAATAAAATATTTGAGGGGGCTGGCCCCCCAAAGTTAAGGGGTATTGCTATTCAAATAGTGTGTGTGCACTGTGACATGAGATTGATTATGTAGGGTAGGGCTTACTTGGGCCCCCCAATATTTTATTCAAGTTGGCACCCCTGTCTTTGACTAAAAGGGGAAGGAGGGTAGGGAAGAGGGAAGGGAATTTGTGTCTTCATCAGAGATAAAAATCACCGTTTTGATCAAGTAATATGCAACATTCCTAGCGTTGGGTTGTTGTTATGCTACATAATGTTTTCTTTGGTATTCAACACACTCTCTAAAATTCATTTGATGGCTTAATTGCTTAGATCCTGGCATGGATCCAAAGAAGAGGCATGCAAGCAGGCAAGAGAATTCTCCATGAGCGAAGCTCGGGCTCCAGACACTGTCTTCCCACAAATAGTTCCTGCTCTCTGTCAAAGAGACAAACCTCTCTAAAAGAATGATGATAATGTGGCTTGCCTCTTCGCTCCTGCCACTGTGCAAAGAGCTGCATTTGGTCCTTTCTCTGTGGCTGCCTACTACCATACTTTTAAAGCACACTTGAAGCACGGAACTGGTTGTAAGTAAGAAGGCAGGCAGGTAGGGACTGGCTAAGGGCAGACTGAAGTTGGCGGGGCATTGGACCTACAACAAAAAGTGGCCATATGGAGTTCTCTGATCAGGGCTGCAGCCAGCCACACACTTTCCCAATATAGTCAATTCCATTCCCCCTTCCTTTCACTTCTCCATTCACCCCCCCCCCCCACCAATAGGTACTCTACTTCCTGTGCCCACTGAGAATACTTAGTCCACATTGGACTGTTTTGAAATTTATTTATTTTTTGCACTCCTGCAAATCTCGGGATTACGCAGAATATGCTGGTACCTGCCTTTTGATGCTCAGTGGTTTTGTTTTGGCTATAGTCCTGGTGGACTCATTGGCTGAGGTGGCTACTGGAAGGAGTGCTACTTTGCAAATGTAGAAACAGAAAACTGCTAATTGTTTTAAAATGTGTAACAGAATGCCGCTGAGGATCAAACAGCGTTCTAAAGAATGCCAGATATTAACAGGGTTTAACTTCTTACACATAGGGTCAAGTGGTTTTTGTCTTGTTTTTTCAAATGTAGACCTCATTGTTTTCCTTTGGAGAATCACTTTGCAAAGAATGTAACCCTCAGATAATCTGTATCTTTTCCCATCATCATCCTTTCATTCTTCTCCTTTCCCCCCTAAGACACAAGGTGACATATCCAAGTGCTTGTCCTTCATCAATTCTTCAGCGAGCAATAGAGCAGAAAGCCCTAATATCTATTCATTTGTAATCTGTCATTCTTAAAGTATTAAGGACAATTGACTTCACATGTCTCAGATAATTAGAATAGTCTTCCTTTGCTCCAGATTTTTTAAAGCAAGTTTCTCCCACTCCTAATCAGTAGATTTATTGATGTCTTTCAACATATCTGAATCTCTTGTCAACTGTGTATTAGCTTTAAGCAAATAACATTGGATAGAGTTCCATCCAAGAAAATTATAAAAAAGGGTTTTCTCTCTACTCTTGGAAAGGAAACAGAATTAAACATACTGTATTAAAATATTTTTATCTTGCAAAGAAAGGATGTGGAAATGTGATGTAAAAGCATGCACACAAAAGCATTAGTTGACAATCATTCAAGAGAGTATTAAATT
The DNA here is from genome assembly GCF_964106915.1 of Podarcis gaigeae. Classification (NCBI taxonomy): domain Eukaryota; kingdom Metazoa; phylum Chordata; class Lepidosauria; order Squamata; family Lacertidae; genus Podarcis; species Podarcis gaigeae. The sequence continues at coordinate 29,198,161 of NC_139688.1, forward strand.
AACCAGGATCAAAAAAAGGTCAGAGTATTTGTGGGGGGAAATAATTACAAGATGGTCAGAACCCCAATCCAGGAAATGTCTGTTTGACACAGTAGCTTCTTCAGAAAGTATAGTTAAAGCTAACCTCGGTTTACCCTGATTTGGATGTAGCAACAAACCATGGTTCTAACTTCCTCCTCATGGTCAGGCCAGAGGAGGAGGAGATGTGGGGAGTGGGGCTGAAGGGTTGTGCTCAACAATAATTTAGTGTTGTGTGCACCAACTCATTGGGTGGTATTCAAGTTAGCTTTATTCAAAGTAGATCCACGGAAACTAATGAACATGGCTAAGGTGGGGGAGAGGAAGAAGCCTCGGACAGATGGCAGAGCAAGCCGCAAGCCGTATCCAGGGCCAGTGGGCCAGTGGTTTCCCTAACCCTATTATATAACATGACTGCTTCCAAATAGGGCTGGAGGCCAGGCAGGTGTCACCTGAAGGTGACCCAGCTGAAGAAAAGGACTTATGGCCTTGGACAATGATGGGCTGAAATGACTTCCTACTCCTCTGTGGGTGCTTGACCTGTCAGTATTTTCGGGGAGAAATCCAAGCTCATACCAGAACTTTAAGTCTGGGTAATTAAAGTGGGTGACGTGGCTCAGCTGCCCTAGCACAGGGATGGGGAACATTTTTAGCCCAGTGGGCCAGATTGTTATCTCCCTCACCCAGTTTGGCAGGCAAAGTTTGACAGGTGGGGATATGACTGTAACTCAGATCTAGTTGCTGATATTTGACCTGTCCTGGATGAACAACAAAAATCTCACCCTTCGCTGTGGTACCCTAAACTGTGGTGGAATTCCTGTCTTCTGATGGCGAATGCGTCACATAGATATATTACAGAACAGAGAATTAAACATTTAAAAGAGCATCTAAGTAGCCATTGTAGGAAAAATCAAGACTTTGTTAGACTTCCTCATGCTCCACACTCTTGCCCCATTTTTCTGTTCTCTTTCAATTACTTAGCCCCACCTAAACCAAGGGTTGTCCTACTAACATAAATTAAATAATGCAAGGAAATTCTATCATGCATTGCAATAAATCTATGTTTTATTTCGGTATTTTATTTTAAAAAGTAATTTTATGTTTTAGTATTGTTTTTATTTTGAATCACATATGGGGGGAACCATTATATTATATTTTTGAGTGTAGCTCTTTTGTAGAGACTTGTCCAACATTGTCCTGGTGCAGCCAAACCCTTTTGTTGATCCCGTCTCTCTATTTATAACCTCAGTTGACATATGTTAACTCTGTAGAGGAAGTGGGGAGGTCAGAAGGAGAGGTCAAGGTTGAGATGGTAGAAGCCACTCTCATAGGACATCCGATTGAGCAAGGACACCTTTGACTTGTGTCTGTTTAGGCAAAAGCCATTGCAATTATCCTGCTCTCAAAATACAGAGACAAAGAGGCTCATAGTATATCAAGGAACTACTGACATTTTGTACCATATTCCTCTCAGCAGCTTCAAGTTCTTGGGCCTTTCAAATCCTTCCTTGTCTGTCTACAGCATTTCTGTATCACTCAGCAACCCAAGCTCTCTGATCAATTGCTCAAAACCATAAAATAAATTTTAAAAATGCATATGTTTAAATTTAGCAGTCAATGCACAAGCAGAATGAGAGTTCCATCTTTCTCAGTGTCTCTCCAAATCTACTCCAGAAGGCTGAGGAAAAGCCCAGAGCATATTTGGCAGATACAGGGGGCAGGCAGGCAGGAGGAGAGGGAAGGGATGTTCTGTTGTGCAAGCAGAAGTTGTTCCACTCATGCAATGACTTTGTGGGATTTTAGGTACCCACAGGCTCCTAAAATAAGCTAAGGAATTTCACAGAAGGGCCATCCATATGCTCTTCAAAAGGCTGGGGGCAGGGAGTACCCCCCACACTACATTGTTCAGGTGAGCATCCCAAATCTCCTGAGAGATTCCTAGTAGATTGCCACAAAAGGAAGGAGAGGACACAGAACTTGCTTCCTGTGGACTTCCTTAAGTTAACTTGCCTTGGAATCCAAGCAATACACATGAGATCTATAACAGGCACATTATAAAACCTAACTTTTTCACAATTATGTGAAAATGAGTTCTGTTGATTTAAAGTAGGGATGAGAAACTTGAATTGAACTGTGAACTGAACTGGTTTGTTTTGTAAAGGGACAACCCTGAACTGGGAATTGTTCATTTTTGACATGTTGAACCTGGACTAGAGCTTGTTTCTTTCTGAAGCAAACTTTCCAAGCTCCGATAGTTCTAAATGTGTATTTTGCCATTTGAACTTAGGTACCTGAGAACTTCAAAAAGGCAAGTCCGCCCTGGCTCATAGCATTGTAGCCAACAAACGTCTGCTCAGAGTGGACTCATTAAAGCCTCAGCGCCTAGGACTTGCCGATCGAAAGGTCGGCGGTTCGAATCCCTGCGGCGGGGTGCGCTCCCGCTGCTCGGTCCCAGCGCCTGCCAACCTAGCAGTTCGAAAACACCTCCGGGTGCAAGTAGATAAATAGGGACCGCTTACCAGCGGGAAGGTAAACGGCGTTTCCGTGTGCGGCTCTGGCTCGCCAGAGCAGCGATGTCACGCTGGCCACGTGACCCGGAAGTGTCTCCGGACAGCGCTGGCCCCTGGCCTCTTGAGTGAGATGGGCGCACAACCCCAGAGTCTGTCAAGACTGGCCCGTACGGGCAGGGGTACCTTTACCTTTACCTTTACCTGAGAACTTCAAAAAGGCAAGTCCGCCCTGGCTCATAGCATTGTAGCCAACAAACGTCTGCTCAGAGTGGACTCATTGAAGTTTATGGACCTATGTTAGCCATGTCCATTAATGTGAATGGGACTTCTCTGAGTATGACTATCATGGAACACAACCCAAAGTATATAGTAGTTGTGGGGACACCTTTCCCCCCCCTCCTCTTGGCCAACCTTCTGTAGACTGCGCAGCCCACTGGTGGGTGTGGCCAGAAAAAAAATTGGGTGGAGCAAGAGATGTAGCTCTTATCTTTGTATAGTCATCTGCATCCCAGCTATACAAAAAGCCACAGGTTTCTACAAACACACACAAACACATTATCAGGTTCCATGAGACATACCAACTGGGCAAAAGAGCCCAGGGAGGGTTCAGGGCAGAGGCAGCAATGGGTGTGTCCTGGGAAAATGGTCATGTGCCTTAGGGAGAGTTGCAAGGGCCAGATAAAGAGACTTTTTTGCCCACAGAGGTTCCTCACGCCAGGACCCAAGTGCATAGCTTTTGATAGTTATGAAATAATTCAATCCACTGCATATCTGAAGCAGAAGGATGTAACTGAATCTGGGAAAGAGCTTCAGATCAGGGTTTCATTAGTCTTGCAATTGAAGTGATCTTAAAGTAAAAGTATTCTCTCTCTCTCTCTCTCTCTCTCTCTCTCTCTCTCTCTCTCTCTTTCTATCTCTTGCACTTTGCTCCTTCTTTGTCTTAGGCAACAAATTGATCCTGCACATAGATAATGCTTTTTCCTTTCTTAGCAAAAAGAAAAAAAGGAAAAGGAAAAAAATTACACAAGATTGAACAATTAGAATTGAATGTCAGGTTAAAGAGCAGTAGATGTATACTTGCCTCCCACTGAATCATTTTAGCCACATTTTAAAGGGTTGACTCCCAGGTTACAGAACCATTTGAAGTGTGGTATTTAACCTTCATTTCCCTCATTTTATTTTTATATTAGAATATGTGGAGAGGAATTTCTGTGTTTTTGCAGCCTCGAGGGCCCGATTTCCTCACAATCTAACACAATATACTGGGCAAGCCATACTCAGAGTAGACTCACTGAAAGGAATAGAAATGGCTTCTGCCAGTCTGTTAACCCAATGGGTCTACTCTGAGTAAAACTGTGCTGCTGCAACCCACTGTGCTATCGCCAGTGCTCAAAAGCAAATCCATGGGTTCAATACCACAAATTTAATCTAGACAAGTCTAAAGCACTGTGAGTGGGTGGGTCCCTAGACCAGATGGATGGGATGTGGTCTGCTTTTGATGGAGTTGCGCTCCCTCATAAGGAGCAGGCACATAGCTTGGGGATACTTCTGAATCTCTGACTATCACTTGAAACTCATGTGACCTTGATGACCTTGGCACCTTCCTTCAGCTTTGACTGTTAGCCCAGCTACACCCCTTTGTGGACAGGGACAACCTAACTTATTTGGTCTGTACTCTGGTAACCTGTAGATTGGACTACTGTGATGTATTATATGTTGGGCTGCCTTTGAAGAGTGTTTGGCGACTGCAGCTGATGCAAAATTCAGTAGCCAGACTGTTGACCACGATAGGATGGTCTGAACATATCGTACCAATTCTGACACAACTGCCCTGGCTAGCAATTAGCTTCTGAGCTCAATGGTTTTGATCTGCAAAGCCTTATGGGACTCAGGACCCCAGTGCCTCAAGGACCACTTCTTCCCCCAATGAATGGAACCCTAGTCTTCGATCATCCCCTGAGGCCCTTCTCATGCTCCCTTCCATGGTGAGTGGCAACACAAGAACTTGCCTTTCAAAATATTTCTCAGGTAGGCACACCTGGAGACATGTTTATCTATCTTCAGGCACAATGCAAAGACTTTTCTCTTCACCCAGGTTTTTGGTCCTTAATTTGAATGGTGTCATGAAGCCTTCTTTTTGTGTGGCAGGATTTATTAGTCTTTTCTTTTGATTGTATAATTGTGTTTTTAAGGGTTTTTTGTTGTTATCTTCAATTTTTCTAATATAAGTAACTTTGGGTCACTCTGTGAGAAAAGGGTCTAATCATTATTAATATTAATATAATGCGTGTTTGGTAATACATGATGAAGAAAATCAAAGACTTGAGAAAGTGGGGTAACTGTGGATTATTTTATATTTGGGGCTAAAAGTTTTAGCCGACACATACAGTTGCATATAGTCATGTCATGTGGATTAGATTACGGAAAGATAGTCAATTTATTCATGAAATGCAAACATGCCTCTGGAAACAAAAAGAAATCATTTCTTTTTACCCCAGATAGAATACACATGTAGCGCTTAAACGGAAATGTGTGTGTGTATGTCACGTTAATTACTGACACTAAGTGATTTCCCATGAACAATTAGCATGAATCATATAATCAGCTGTAAAGATTTGAAATGGAAAAGACCTATTAGGCCATTAGTTTGTCGTTATACTACAAATGTAGGAATATCCCTGTCTGTGCATGAATCATGAAGACAGTTAATTGGGCAAGAAAACTTTAACGTTGACAGTCTTGGGATAAAATGCAAGTTTGCTAATATCTCTCATATTCAGTGGCGCAAATATGAAGACTGATTGGGTGATTTAATCTGAGTTTTGCTGGTGTCACATCTAAGCCTTTGGTAATCCAGAGGGAACATTAGCAGCAAACAAGACCTAGAGTAATGTGAGAGTATTACTTTGCTGCGGGAAGAAATAAAAGCACTGCGCAGCAAGCAATTCCCCGCCCCCCCCGGGACAAATGAATTTCCCATTGATTGAAGATATTTTTATTTCTGCTCTGGACTATCTCCAGGAAATCGGTAATAATTACTAATTGTATTTTTGTAAGCTGAATGAAAGGATTCATTCTCTCTTGAAATTCCCCTTTAGTTTTTGCAATTAATTATGTTGCTCCTTTATGCGATTAAGTGAAATTGTAACACAAAGGCAAGAATTAACCAATTAACCCTTACGAGAAGATCTTAAATTAGTATCAACGTCTTTCTGCTGTGCTGAGGATTAAATACATTATCCATTCTCATATTTCTTGTGAATGGGAATTAAATAATTGTAATGAGGGAGTCCCAGTTGAAAGTTTACAGATAATGTGTGTTGTGTTTTTGTTTATTCTAGCTGTGTGGTCTTTAGTATGTGAATAGGGTTTTTCCTTCTTCTCCGAACACCCCCGTATATTAACATTTTGTTATATATATATATGGATCCTTGAATGGAGCAAAACTAATAAATCAAGCCACATACTGAAAGATGACTGATCCTTTATTCATTCATGTTTACGTATTGTTAACAAAGCCTTTATACTATTAAAAGGGGTCCTTCTTAAGAAGACATTAGATACACCGGGCAGCAGAATGGGCTCATTTTTACATGGCAGATTAGCATGGCTGTTTAGGGTGTGCTGTATGCAGTGTCTCAGACACAACAGAGATGCATAGGATTCGGCTATAGCTTCCAACATCACCAGTTACTGAAATTCTATTGTTACCGGGACTCCCAATTTCTGCCGAGTGGTGGCAAAATATGTGAGGGGTATTGGCACTTGAACCAGGGTTGTGTTTCCATTGGGAAATCCAAGTGCAGCAGAGACTAGTGTCTTTAAGAAATATGGTTTATTGACTGAGTTTTATGGAGGGGGAGTTCAAAGCATTTACAATAAATGCCACGGAATGATCACTCCAACCCTCAGTCCCTCATCACTGTCGTTTTGGCTTGCCAAATACCCTCCACAGGAAACTGACTACTGATCTGGTTTACTGGACATTTTCAGTCATTCCCCTCTGCAATGGTGATGGCATTAAAATATACTATTCAATTATTATTATTATTATTATTTATTAATTATTATTATTAAGAAGACCAAATTGGGTCAAAAATATCTTTTTGGGAGATGCCTTTGATTATTCACCGAAGATGGTGTTTCCTGCTTGGCAGGGGGTTGGACTCGATGGCCCTTGTGGTCTCTTCCAACTCTATGATTCTGTGATTCTATGATGATATGTGAGGTATTCCGATAGAGCAATGCTCCAGATGTTATTAACCCAACCCTCTTTTGGTATATTACTGGTTTCCTTCCATCGTTGGGCAATAAAAAGTCTGTTGTCTGATGGGGAGTGTGCCACACACCCAGGGACATGGAGACAGCATGGAGACAGAGGAAGCGGCTGGATCTTTTTGACTTCTCTAGATGTGTATATAACTGAGAGTCTTTTATAAAACAACAGAGGGCTGCTGCACACTAGCCGACTGCTATTTTTAACCCGAACTGACATGTGTTAACCATGTAGAGGAAGTGGAGAGGTCAGAAGGAAGGTCAAGGTTGAGGAGGCAGAAGCAACTCTCCTAGGACACCCAATTGAGAGAGAATACATTTGACTCTGAGTCCGCCGGCAGAAGCCTTAGCAATTACTGGCACTGTGCCTCCAGTTTCCTGAAAGTCTTCTTCCCTTGCAAAATGGGGCTTCCATTTCTCTCTCTCTCATTCTCAGGGCTCTAAAAAATTTCTCCAGAATTTTGGTGGGTGGGTGAGGGTGGTAAGCGTGCTCTCCTTTTCATAAAACATCTTTACAGAGCTCTGGGAGGAGTTACCTCATGACATCTTCCCCTGGGTAGGACACTGGGAAGTCTGCCTTCTGCATGCCTGAGATTTGTGTTCCTGCTGCTTTTCTTTTTAAGAGAGGTCCTTTTACCTCTTTTGTTAAAAAAATGTTCTGCACTAAAGGCTTTGTTTAAAAGCAGCAGCAGCAGCAAATGGTTGTCTAATGATGGGAGCCCTGAGGTGGTTGTGGGCGAGTGATGCTGTGCTCAGGTCCTCTTTGGGTTTCCCACAGACTTCTAGTTAGCCCCTGTGAGAACAGGATGCTTGACTAGATGGGCCATTAACCTAGTCTATGAAGCACTTTTTACAGTCTTATACTCATAATACACAGTTTCTGGAATTCCCACTCAGAAAAGCCCGACACAGGTTTTCAAGAAGAGCAGATACCTAGGAAGGCTTCAGAATATCAACCACTAAAGTAATAATTTGATGAGGAAGGACAGTTAGTGAACCCTTCAGCAGCCTTTGAAGAAAGGTAAATGCAACAAACCCCCTATGAGGATTTCACCAAACTTTTCTCTCCCCTTTGCTAAATATCAGATGCAATTTACCTGCGAGGCTGCTTTACCCCATACATGCCCACTCTGTGGAACTGCTACTGTTAAAGGTACCACCTTATACTCATTCTGCAATTATAAGAGATCAATCTTTTGGCATGGCACTTTGGAACTCCATGCCTATTGACATTAGGCATGTGCCTTCACTTATACCCTTTTCAGTGCCTGCTAAAAACTTTTTTTGCTTAGCTATGCCTACCCAGACATGTAGAATTTTGACATACATTTAAATCTATTTTTAAAAGAGAGAGAGAGAGAGAGAGAGAGAGAGAGGAAAGCTTAGGGTTGATTTTAATTATGTTTTGAAGGTTTAAAATAATTGTCTTTGACTCAACCCTCCCCCGCCAATAATCTAATTGTTTTATTATTTTTGTAAAAGCCTTGAGGGGTATTTTTTTTTTTTTTTGCAATCAAGCAAAATATAAATTTATAAATTTATTTTCTCATTGAATGACAAAGAACAGTGGGGGGGGGGAATGTGACAGAAACTTTGGGCATTTCACTAACAATTATCCTCCTCTTGAAATTCAGAGTCAACTGAGCTTGTGTTTTTATTGTGCATCTAGGAACGACTGTCATTTTGAACTTCAAAATGGTTTTCCACACCCACCTCCAACACCTTGCCCTCACAGCAATGAGAATGTCCCTTGGTCTAAGATACAGAAGTCCGGGGGCGGGGGGGGGGGAAGAGATTTTTCTGCTGACATTTCTAGTGTGAAGATTTAATTTGTTTTGTTTTTTAAATTTTGAATGCTTATACGTTTTCCACTGAAAGGCCATTCATAGTTTTATGACAAAACAAAATCAAAGTTAATAAAACTCAGCAAAGCTAAAATAAGCTAAAAACAAACCTTCCATTCTGTTTTTCTCCACTAGGAAGAGCTTGGCAATCATGTCAACAAACCACAGGCCACTTAAACTGGCATGTTTTGTTTTCTAGCAGAAGCTTAGTGATATTGTCTTCAACGGAACTTAAGACTACTTGTGTGCAAATACTTAAGCGGTTTGAGCACCGCACTGTGTATGGCACTTTGACGCCGATTTGGCTTTGGATATGCACACATAATTAGGTGCAGGCAAATAATAACTTGAAAATGTGCTTTCTTTCCTCATCCCCAAATGAAGATGGGTAGAGTATATATTAAATCCTTCCTCTTGCAAAGCTTAAAGAAACCAGATTCTTGTAATGCGTATTTTCATTTAACTGTTGTGCAGTTTCCAAGTACCATAAAGCGCCAAAGGAGCTTGCCTTGGCACCACACCTAGTTACAGTAGTGCTAAGTTTTGAGTTGCAGCAAAAACCAACATCTGGAGGTAATTGCCTGGATTTTAACTGGCTTTCGTGGTAATATGCAAGTCATATTTCATCCGAGTGTGTATTTCTTTCATCTTATAAAAAGATGCTTCTTTCCAAAGGCCCTAGACATATTCCTTGGTTTTCTCATATATCAAAAGTATCAGATGGTGCAGCAGACCACAGAAAGCCGAGGAAGTCCATGCTACCATCTTAACATGAACAATTCTGAGCATTGCTGCCAAAATGTCCATTTCCTAAAAGGAAAATTTAAAAAGGAAAATCCACACACTTTTGGCTCCTAATCCCATCTAGACAGAAGTCAGTTAAGAAAGGTGTTGTGTTTTTGTTAGTTTGGCTTTGATTACTCAAATCTGCAGAGAAAGGTACCATTTAGCATTAAGCAGAAACAACGGGATCTGTATATATAGCAAAGCAAGGAATTAAAAATAATAATATTAAAAAGTCATGCCATTGCACTCAAGCCACTGAGAGGTTTTCCTTTGCCAAATCTGCAGAATAAAGCAAAAGCGGAAGAATTGCTAGGAAGGAAGTTGACGTGACAAAGCTTGTACATGCTTTGTGTCACTTAGGGTGGAACAATATTCTGCACAGGATTGGGAGGAACAAAACTCCTTGCCTTGTTTTGTAAGAATCAACATGTTCCTGTTTCCACTTTCTCCTTAAACTGACAGCCTGCGGGAGGCCTTAGTGGTAGAGCAAGCAGAAGGTATGAAGTTCAATCCCAGTTATCCCCAGATTGCACTGGAACCTCTGTTTGAAACCCTAGACTGATGCTGCCACAATACTAAGTTAGACAGACCAATGGGCCGACTCAGGACAAGGCCATGTTCCCATACTAAGGCCTAACAGGTTACTAAATACCTGTGTTATTCAAGCAATCTTAAGGCCTTGACTGTAAACAATGAAAAGCAATTAACTTGTAAAGATGTTATCTGTTCTAAATTGTAGATGGCACTAAAAGCAGTCAACCATCTGAGAGGCTGATATGATTGGGAAAAGATGGCAAACTATTTGTGCTGTATTGTTCCTGCAGACATCACCACAAGGTACCACTGATATGTTTTCCCCCCTCCTGGCAGTACCACAGAAACACAGTTGAAAGAATCATGGAGGTGTTGTGCCAGACATATTTAAAATCCCAAGCTGGACTCCTCTCCCTCTTGGCTTGCTGATGCGGCCCTGCTTTTGACATGAATTTGACACAGGTGCAGACACAGGGCTTAACATACGGGAGCAATTTTCTGATTCATTTGTGGAAGCCCCGAAGGAGAGCTGGAAGAGGACGTACGAGGTAATGTGACATTGTTAAGAATTAACATTTCTTGCTGAGGAACGTGCGCTGACAAAACCACGCACTTCAGCTTTGAAATTCGGAGATTTAAAGCGGGAGCAAAGCATTCCTGCTCCCACACACAATTCCTCTCATCAGTCCTTGTGGCTATACTCAGGTTATTCGAATTTAAACTGAGCCCCAAATCATGCAGAATAAATTGGCTGAAGTCTGAGTGTCAAGAACTCTGATATCATTTGGACCTCGTTAACTTCAAGTGGGAAGGGAAGCTAAGTGGTGGTGCAGATACTTTACGGTAGGACCCCCCCCCCATGTTCAGTTATTTACATTTTCTGCAAGCCCAGTTAAAAAAGTTCCACTCTGCAGTGCTATGAGAAACCTCTGCACCTAAGACATTGAGAAATTACTGCTGGCACACAGTAAATCAAATGTAGGAAAACTGAAGCCTGCTTTCATGCCAAGTGTTTTTGCCAGGGTGACCTTGAACTGGGATAATGCCTTCTGCTTCTACTGGATGTGGAATTTACATTTTGCCTCTGGCCCCACCCACCTCTGGCATACAGCCCCTGGAAGGCTGCCCAAATGGTAGTTTGGCCCTCAGACTGAAAAAGGTTCCCCTGGCAGGAGAGATCCCACCTTGTGCTTAACTTTCCTCTTTTTTATGATTTTCAATTTTATACATTTCAGTAGTTTTACAATCATTTGAACATTATTTAACTTTCCTCTTTGGACTGAGAAGTGCTTAACTTTGGCTGGGAGTGCCCTAATATTTTTAGGCACATGCCGACAAAATGCCAGTGGTGTCTGTTTCTTACCGTGTATCTTTAAGCATGCAGCAAAACTTGTTACGGCATTTTACAGCACAATCCAATGTCCATCTGCTCAGAAGACTTCAGTGGGACTTGTTTGTTGTTGTTTAGTCATTTAGTCGTGTCCGACTCTTTGTGACCCCATGGACCAGAGCACGCCAGGCACTCCTGTGTTCCACTGCCTCCCGCAGTTTGGTCAGACTCATGTTTGTAGCTTCAAGAACACTGTCCAACCATCTCATCCTCTGTCCCCCTTCTCCTTGTGCCCTCCTTGTGCCCTCAATCTTTCCCAACTTCAGGGTCTTTTCCAGGGAGTCTTCTCTTCTCATGAGGTGGCCCTCAATGGGACTTAACCGCAGGTAAATGGATTCAAGAATGCATCCTTATCTAGTATTCTGTTCTCAAATATGACTCCTGGTCACCAGACTTTTGGGTGAACACAGTGCCATTTGCACATTATACAGCTGCTAATTAAGATGGCCGCAGAGTACTGCAGAGTACTGCAGAGTACATTGTTGTGCAGGGCCGTCTTTAGCATATGCACCACCGGGGTGCAAAGATCTGCCCAGCGCCCCCAAATTAACTTTTATTGAACTTTTTTGAGGAGGGGGGAAGCCAAAGACAAACTGCTTTTGTTTCCTGACTCGTTGGGAGTGCTACAGAGTAACAGAGCGACAGAGGAGGGGGGCAGGCTTTTGCTCCATTGCTTTTCACTTCTGCCGATTGAGAGGGACTGGTATACAGCAGGTATGCATTTGGTGCCCCCCTGAATTCGGCGCCCGAATGTCCTGCACCCCTTGCACCCACAGGTAAAGATGGCCCTGGTTGTGTTGGTGTTTGTTAAGGACAACAAAACTAGAATGGAAGAAAGATGCTTTAGGAATGTGATTTAGCCAGCTTCTTGAAACCTGGGACATTTTAGAACAGACTTCATCTTGTATATTAAACCCCACCCCCCACCCCACCCCCTGTGAATGAGATATTCAGTGGAAGGTATGAGGCAAACATGCGTAAGTGGCGCACTTGTTTGGTTAAGGCTCTAGCCTTGACCTCCATCTTCAAACCCTTGTCCTTTTATTAGTCACGTGTTTCCTGAATCAGAGAATATTTTGGGAGAGGGAAAATTGTTCTGGGACTGGCTGAGTGTTACAAGCCAGACAGAAATGCCCAGATGACAAATAGCTCTGCGGGATACTGAAGGTCCATCCAGCTGCTCTACTACGTAGTTACGTGATTGATGGTGTTGATGTTCTAAATAGGTCCAAGATATGCCAAGTATAAGAGCCATAACAAAGTCCATCAGACTTCACATCCTAGATAGGCAAGCAGGCCTGTTCCCAGCATATGGTAATTCTAAGAAGGGTATTGCTGTTACACATAACCTTGCGAGAGTTTGTCTGGTTTCTGTCCAAGTTAGACAAAAACTATTTTCTGTTCAGGAAAGAATGAGGGTCACTTCAGGTCTGTCTGAAGCTTCCAATTACTACAGATTTGCACTGAAACTGGACACCCTTTGGAGTTACCCTTCTTGATTTCTTTGCAGAGATCAATACAATGTTTTTCTTCCGTGGTGTAAATGGGACAAAACAGAGGCACGTTCAGAAATGCGGTCCATTTCTCTTGACACAAGAAAAATATAGAAATGATCAAATCTCAACAGCATTTTGTCCAGAGTTTAGGCAACCAAAGCAGGTGTGGGTGGGGAGGTTTCACTTAATGATTGCCTTTGTACAAAGAAGCTGCTTTTATTAATATTATCACTCTTCACTTTACAACAACTTTGGTGCTTTAAAGGGACACAGACAGTGTTAGAAATCCAGCTATGCAAGCTGGGTGCCAAATGGCTCCTTAAACCAAGGTTACGGTTGCCAAAATATCTAGTTGCTATTTTGGGGCAAGATGGCTCTAAAGTCTTAAAGTTAAATAACAGGGGCCATCCTTTTAGGCTGCCATAGATTGTAATGGATTGCTTTGAAGTCACTTCTGCACCAGATTTGGGGGGGGATTGACCCCCAACCGCCCCACCCCACTTTGTCCTGTATTTTGCCAAAACAAAGGTGGCAACCCTAAGCTGGTCTACCTTTGCTGGGAGGTTCAATCCCCCACCAATCCAGACGCCCGAACCTGCTGACAGTGGCACTGTTCTATGCTGCAACATTTTGCTGCAGGTAGCCACCAAGGACAGCACAAGAAAGTGCTTCTCCCATTTTCTGCCCTTTCATGACCCTCAAAGGCAGCTGTCTGACGCAGCTGCCTCACTATACCTAATGAGAGGACTGGCCCCGGGGCTAACTTTTCACGAAGAGGCAAAGCACTGTTTCAGATGAAGGAGAAAGAGAAGGAACAGGATTTTATTTTTATTTTTTTTTCACTTCCCTGGACATCTCAGAAACAGCTAGGAGTGAAAGAAAGTAACATTTAAGGGCATTCAGGGTGATACGATGGAGTTTTCATTGCCCACACTATGCAAAAACTCCATTCAATTTTAGTGCACGGTTACTTCTGCTGAAACAGGTTTTGCAGGTTTTTGAAGTACTACAAAATCCTGCCAGACCTATTTGAACAGGAATGAGTGCACACAACATGAGCACCGATGGAAACTTTTGTCATGTCACATGCAGTGCTAGAGGCAGGTGTGTGTGTGTCGTTTTCTGTTTCCATACATAGTTAATATTAATCGAGCTCTTCAAAGGGATTCCCTTGAAGGAGAAATGAGTGTGCCAGAAATACTGAGCAGCTGTGTTTATGTCAGTGATTAAAGTCTTATTCCTATCTGACCCCCATGCATTGAGATGCCCAACCAGCTGGCTGTGCTTAGAAGCGACTGCATCAGTCTTTTGCATTAATGCAGTTCGGACTCCTGTTCAAGTTTGCCAGATGTCCCCTTAAATGGAGACACTCTTGAGAATGCCAGATTGATACAGAACCAAATGAGCATCCCCCTAACTCCAGACAAACATGTGAACTCTGTAGCAGGAGCAAGCAGGCAGACTTCAGGCTTTAGGATCCAGTTTGCGGGTTTATTTTTACTAGTACAGTACCCCAAGTTCCAATTAAGAGTCAGGTGTAAAACACTGGCCCTAGGAATGGAAGCAGATACAGCACAGGTCTGGCCCAGGAAATGGTGTTTGCACGACAGCTTTCTCCAAATTATCCTGGGAACTGTGTCCGTCCCCCCCCCAGCCACAATTCCCAGGACCCTTTACAAACTACAGTTCCCAGGATTCTTGGGGGGGGGGGGGACACATGCTTTGAATGTGTAGTGTGTATGCAGCCCCAGCTGACAGTCCTTTCACGCACAGATCCATTCTTGGTCCCTGCCTGCTAAAAGATCTCAACATCCTAATGTAGGTCCCTCTTTAAATGTGTTTTTGAAGCTGCTGTTGATAAATAACTGATTATCAAAAAGCTGCGGACTGATCTTACTGCCATTCTTCCCGTAGATCCCAGTCTTCTGCCCTTCTGACTCTGCAGCACTTTCTGCTTAATCTGACATCTCAGGAGCTAAATCTGACATTTTCACCTAGTATGTCAATTGATCTTCTTGCAGATCATTTAAAGGTACTTACTTCAGTGAGCTAGATAGGTACCTGAGTACCAATGATAAAGTATGTACCAACAAATTATACAGTGGTACCTCGGGTTACAAACACTTCAGGTTACAGGCTCCACTAAGCCGGAAGTAGTACCTCGGGTTAAAAACTTTACCTCAGGATGAGAACAGAAATTGTGTTGTGGCAGCGGGAGGCCCCATTAGCTAAAGTGGTACTTCAGGTTAAGAACAGTTTCAGGTTAAGAACGGACCTCCAGAACGAATTAAGTTCGTAACCAGAGGTACCACTGTATATATATTCATAATATATATATATATTCATAAGTGAGTCCCAGAGAGTTACTCCCAGGTAAGTAGCTACAATCCTAAACCCACTTATGCGGAAATTAAGCCCCATTGAACTCAACATGGCCTTCCTCTGAGTAAATATGTATTGGATTGCACTGTCAGTTAACCTGCACTTTAAACTTAACTGGGCATATGTTATTCTAAGACCCTCTTTTCCCAACTGACTATCGCAGTGAAGCATTTTAATATCTGTTGCCAAAGGTCAGAATGAAAATCTGCAACAGACCTGAAATGAAGTACAGATTTGCTAAGATGTCAAGTGCCTGGATGGACCACAAGGGAGCTGAGTGAAAATATTGGGTGCCATCCAGAGCCATCAAAATCAAGGGAAGTTTTGCCATTGATTTCAAAGCATAGTTTCCAGTCATTATGTTTGGTACTTCCTTTCTGAGCTTTTGTTTTCATACTCACATTTAGCATTAATAGAGTGATATCCACACATGATATGTACACATTACTGGCTTAAAACACAATGAGGTCATTCTGTTCCTCAGTTTGGATTGAAGCTCATTTTGAGGAAGGAAACACACCAAAAAACAGTACTTCATGTGAAACGATGGGATAGATATAGAGTGTGGCTAACATTGTGTACACATTACAAAGTAAATGGGAGTGTGCGCACAGCCCAGTTCATGCTCAGAGCAGACCCATTCAAATAAATGGATTTAATTTACTTAAATTGGGTTCAATGTGTATGACTTAATTGGATATTTCCATCGTATTTCAATATTGAAAAAGGCAAAACTCAGAAAGGGTTGAGAAATAAGTGTTTCAGGATCAGTCCATAAAGAATCCAGTAGTACATTTATATATAATCCATAATGATACAATCCTTGCAAAGTTATGTTAGGAGAATCCAGCGGCACATTTTATAATAAAACCATCCTACTGATACTCTTATAGGGCTGCCACATACTTTATGAATCATATTGTAAGACTGCCATGTTTCCACTGCTTTTCTTTAAACTATTTCACAGATGGCCCAGACATAGTAGGTTTTTGATGGTACAGACATACAATGTTACATTAAATTGTAAAAATCATGTCACACATTCACAGAGAAGTAAACGGAGTATGGAGGCAAGATGTGTTTCCCAAAATGAGGTTAAACAAGATGGATGTTCATAATTCCATATAATATCCCATTATTCAGTGCTAATTTAATCCGCCCTCAAAGCTCAGAGAAGATTAGTAGCTTCGTGAAGCTTAATGGGGCAACTTGGGACCAGAATGCATCACTAATATTGCACGCACACACAGAGTGAGAGAGAGACGGAGAAAGATATAAATAAAATAGAGCAACAAGAAAAGCAACAAAAACTACTAGTTGCACAATTTGATATGGAAGTGCAAAACTTGATAAACACAATACTGAGGTGACAGGTACTGGTTTATGCCGCTTCTTGACAAGATGTTAAATCATGGGAATCAACAAAGAAGCTGTTAACAACGAGGAAAGTAAATGTATGTTGCTTGCAAGAACCCCCCAAATACTTAAATGTTAGGTTTTAATGAAAAGCGGTGAAGTGCATTGAGGGAGAAGGGAATTTGGAGATGTGGACACCCAGAGCATTAAGAGGATGACAAGAAGTGAAAAATAAAGAAGGAAAAGCTAACATCCAAGAAAGATGCTTAGGACTGCAGCTTTAAGGCACAAACTAATATTTCTGGCTTGGCTGAAGGTTATAACATTTGCTGATAATCTAGAGCCTGAATTTATATATGAGCAGCATACACACGTTTCTCACTAGCACAGTGTGGATCAGGACAGGTCAGGTGGTAAGGCCCTAAACTGACAAAAATTGATCAAGTTACACTGTTGGTAAGAGTGGTTGGCTTGGTTTATTGTTCCCAAATGTTTTTAGGCAAGTTAAATGTGAAGCCTGCAATGGTTGTGTTCAGCCCTTGCTGAAGGCATGGGTGGAAGAATGGAAGTAACCTCAGGCCCAGGGATGGAGGAATTCACTTTTTCACTCTCCACAATTCACCCTATTAACAAACAAAAGCCAAGTGTCAGAAGGAGAAGGCAGCTCAGCACTGCCCTTTACAAAACATTTGCATAATGAGCTTTTGTTCAGCCTTAAATGGCCACATACAGTGCTTTGTGCACAAGGTAGAAAAGGTGTCTGAGGTAAAAGGTTCATACTTTTTTCTTTTTTTAAAAATGTGGCTCTTACCTTTACCAGAGGCTTCTTCCGTTGGCATGTGGGGAGCAGGGGAGAGAGAGAGAGAGACTTATCAAGGCTGGCGTCAAATGAAGATTTGAATTTTCAAACCCACACAAACGATCCCATCCATTGCATTTATATGCTGACCATCCAGCTATGGGCAATAATGTATTGCATGAAGGAGAAAAGTGTATGTGTGTGGCGATTTCCATTCCATGACAGCTCCATTCTGTTTCTACTGTCAGAAGGAGTCTGCCTTTGAATTGCCAGTGCCTGGACTAGTTAAAACTTCTTCTTCTTCATTTTTTTAAAAAACAAGACTTTTTTAGTCACTGTGCCCCCCCTGTATTTTGACTGCTGTATTATGTTGCTTATGTTGTTCTACTGTTTTTTTAAAATATGCCACTCAGATCTCTTTGAGGTGGAATACCAGGGTATAAATGCAGATAGATATATTGATAAATAGACATGCCTTCATGGTGGGGGGGGGAGAGAGAAGGAAATAAAGAAAACACTAGAGTATTTTTCATTTAAATGCTCATAGATGCTTATCGGGCTGATGAGCTGCTGCAGGGTTAATGCCTAGCCCTGCCCAAGCTTTGATGCAGGACACCCACTGTGACCCAAGCCTTCCTACCTCTTGGGTCTTCCAACAGACCCCGCTGGGAAAACATTATACAGCAGGGATAGGGATGGGGATGGCATACCCTCCAACATTTCTCCAATGAAAATAGGGACGTCCTATTCCATAATGATAATTTTACTATTTATACCCCACACACCTTACTGGGTTGCCTCAGCCACTCTGGGCAGCTTCCAACATATATAAAAACATAATTAAACATTAAACATTTTAAGAAAACTTCCCTATACAGGATTGCCTTCAGACAGCTCAAGGGTTGGATAATTCCATACCCTCCAACATTTCTCTAAGGAAAAGTGGGCCGTTCTGGGAACAAATAAGAAACCGGGACAGCTTCTCTAAATCAGCGATGTCCTTGGGAAATAGGGAGACTTGCAGGATCTAGGATGGGGAGACTGTTTTAAGGGATTCTAGCTTTTTTAAGATGCTCAACGTGCAACTGCAAGGAGATACATACATTTTTTTGTACGCCTCTTTGAAGCCACTGCTGTGCTGCCCAAAGAATTCAACGGTTCTGCAGTGCCATTTGATCAATTTATCATCCTCCGGTTTCTCCACAGAACACTTTTGTTTTGCCAGTGTTCTTCCTAGAAGTCTGATGCCCAGAATATATATATATATATATATATATATATGCAGGTTTTGGTGTCCTCGGGTGTCTTCCCGTGTAAAAGTTGGGGTGTCTAGGCGACGTTTCGACGAGGTCTCACTCGTCATCTTCAGGCTGGTGCTTTCGGCTTCTTGTTACTGGAACAGAGCGGGATCTCAATGTTTGAGTTCCTATAAATACTGTAGAGGGGGTGTGGTGTCTAGCCTCCAATGTTCTGGGCAGAGAGGAAGTTCCCAGGCTAGTGTGCCTTTTCTTCTTTTGTTCCTTAATTACTTGAGAGATACCTTGAGTGATTTCTTGAGTGATATCCTGAGTACCACTTAGGTGGGTCATTAGGTGTGGATTAGTTGCTAAAGTCTTGTGTCTTGACCTCTTGAACTTTGTGAAGAGTTTTCCTGAGAAGATGGCTGTATTGCACTTAGTTGTGCTTTGGCTTGGCTTCGTGTATAGGGGCGAGCTGTGGTTTTGTGGCTTGTGTCAGCCAGATCTGTGTAGGGATTGCAGGGGGGTGCAGCATCCGGAGGTGCCACCATGGATTGGCTACTGGATGGTGTCAGTAATTCATCTGTGGAGAGGGTCTGGGTTTGGGTCTGGAAATTAGCCCTCCCCACAAAAACTGACACCAGATCCAGAGGCACACAGAACGCCAACACCAATCAACCACACCAGACCCAAACCCAGACCCTCTCCACAGATGAATTACTGACACCATCCAGTAGCCAATCCATGGTGGCACCTCCGGATGCTGCACCCCCCTGCAATCCCTACACAGATCTGGCTGACACAAGCCACAAAACCACAGCTCGCCCCTATACACGAAGCCAAGCCAAAGCACAACTAAGTGCAATACAGCCATCTTCTCAGGAAAACTCTTCACAAAGTTCAAGAGGTCAAGACACAAGACTTTAGCAACTAATCCACACCTAATGACCCACCTAAGTGGTACTCAGGATATCACTCAAGAAATCACTCAAGGTATCTCTCAAGTAATTAAGGAACAAAAGAAGAAAAGGCACACTAGCCTGGGAACTTCCTCTCTGCCCAGAACATTGGAGGCTAGACACCACACCCCCTCTACAGTATTTATAGGAACTCAAACATTGAGATCCCGCTCTGTTCCAGTAACAAGAAGCCGAAAGCACCAGCCTGAAGATGACGAGTGAGACCTCGTCGAAACGTCGCCTAGACACCCCAACTTTTACACGGGAAGACACCCGAGGACACCAAAACCTGCATTCCTGTACCCGTGAAAATCTACGAAAGCATATATATATATATATATATATATATATATATATACCAGAGCTTTCTTCACACAATTTCATGTTATACGCTTTGCAGGTGTATCACACTGGGGGCTTTGCAGGCTGTGAATAAGAGGATGGTGGCAATTCTGCTCTGCTCTCTATGGGACAAACATATTGAATAGGCTTTTTGGTTGGCAACTGATATCTCCATCTGGCTGGCCACTCCAGTTTTCTTAGGCAGGTAAACGGAATAGCTTATTTATTTCATTTATATCCCATCTTTTTCTCCAAGGAGTGCATGGTTCATCCCTTCCTCAGTGATCAGTTCATCCCCCTACAATGACCCTGCAAGGTAGATTAAGAGGCTGTGATCGGCCCAAGGTCACCCAGTGAGCTTCAAGTATGAGTGGGGATTTGAACCCTGATCTCCAGGGTCCTAGTCTGACACTCTAACCACTATACCATGCTGGATTTTCCTAGAGTACATCTGCTATGGGGCAGCTAAATAAATTAAGTAGGTAAATAAATAAGGGGCAAGCACAATGTCACGTAGAGAAGGGTCTGAATTTTTTCCTTGAAGCTTGAATTTGCTTTATTCTAGATTGTTTCCTTTGATGTTTTAATGTGTTGTAAACAGCTTTGAGATTTTTTATTTAAAATATAGATGTGCTCTACATGGGGGCTACCTTTGAAGGTGACCTGGAAGCTGCAACTAATCCAGAATGCGGCAGCTAGACTGGTGATAGGGAGCGGCAGCCGAGACCATATAACACCGGTCCTGAAAGACCTACATTGGCTCCCAGTACATTTCCAAGCACAATTCAAAGTGTTGGTGCTGACCTTCAAAGCCCTAAACGGCACCGGTCCTGTATACCTGAAGGAGCGTATCCACCCCCATCATTCTGCCCTGACACTGAGGTCCAGCGCCGAGGGCCT
The DNA here is from genome assembly GCF_964106915.1 of Podarcis gaigeae. Classification (NCBI taxonomy): domain Eukaryota; kingdom Metazoa; phylum Chordata; class Lepidosauria; order Squamata; family Lacertidae; genus Podarcis; species Podarcis gaigeae. The sequence continues at coordinate 29,218,990 of NC_139688.1, forward strand.
TCTGGCAGTTCCCTCACTGCGAGAAGCAAAGCTACAGGGAACCAGGCAGAGGGCCTTCTCCGTAGTAGCACCCGCCCTGTGGAACGTCCTCCCATCAGATGTCAAGGAAAGAAACAACTACCTGACTTTTAGAAGACATCTGAAGGCAGCCCTGTTTGGGGAAGTTTTTGATGTCTGATGTTTTATTGTGCTTTTAATTCTATTGGGAGCCGCCCAGAGTGGCTGGGGAAGCACCTAGACATTCCATGATGACGACTGTAACATAGGTTTAAGGTGCCATTTTGCTATTAGCTCATATATCTGAGTTTCTAACACTGCTCCTTTGTACAGCCGAGAAACCTGAACTGATCAAGGGATTTGTCCTGCGATGCTGGAGGCTGTCATTCTTACGTGGTTTGGACTTGATGTGAACAAGGCTGCAATAATCTCCATTCTACATATGGTCAAGTGATGCTAGGCAGCCAGTATATTACCTTAGACCACCCAAAAAGTTGAAGACTACACAAAAATATGAAAATAGGGCCTACATCTAATCTGTCTAGTACAGTGGTTACCAAACTCTCTCCCTGCTCCAGAAACAACTTGCAAGTTGTTGAGGATCTTGTTAAACCACTTAATGGTTTATCTTACTGCAGCAGCAATTGTGCTGTGCTGTGCTAGATGCTGTCTGATTTTACTTGTGCTATAGGAAATGAAAGAAGCAATAACATACAGTTAAAACCAATACGTATATTTAAATCAATCAGTGTGCGACTGCCTTCCGTCTTCAGCCCCAAATCCACAGGCCCACCATGGACCACTTGAAAGAAGCTTGTGGAACATTAGTGATCTGCAGACCACAGTTTGGAACCTCCGATCTAGCGGATTCCACTATTTTCCAGCCCTTACTATGTATGCAAATAAAGGTTCTGCTAACTAACCTCAAGGTTTTCAATGCACAAAGCAAAAGCTTGTGGTAATTGTTTGGGTTACACAAGTCATTTTATTAAGTGCTAGGGAAGTAGAAGACATGAATTACCCTGTTGTTTATGGAACATCTTGATATCAGAAATTAATGGTGTCTCCTCCGTTTCCCACAATGCCACCCTGACCCTATCTCAATCGCATTCCCATATATACATATGCGAACATTTTGCTTGGGAGGACGCTGCAAATAACTAAAACATTTGTAACGGTATGGACATATATTCAAAGACAAAGAGCATTCGGTAATAGCAGCTCTCTCTTTTTCTTTTGTTTGAACCCCTTAATTATTTTAGCCCTAGGGCAAGATAATATAATAATTTCTATCTCTTGGTGGCAGCTTTTTAAAAAATAAAATCAAACCAAGAACTTTCTTCCTCTCACCCGCTTCTCTCCCCTCCAGTTTTCTATTCCTTTATTTTGAACAGAGATATGAAATGTTAGCCTAGTTAATTTTCCCCCGTCTGATTGCCAGACCTCTCAAAGCCTTTGTTTTTCCCCAACATGTGTGCAATTTTCACTATTTTTGTCCAGCAGTGACCTTTGGAATTCCAGAATAATTTTCCCTCCCCTTCCTGGTGCCCTCACGTGACCCAGGAAAACAAACATCTGAGAGACCTCTGGGCATCTCCTCACATCTGCTGGGGGATATGATGAAGGCCATTGTGTGATGTGTTTTGAACAGCAGGTGTTGGGCTAGGGAAAGGGTGGGTTGGTTTTGGAGGGGTTGGGCTGGATCTGTACTTAATTCTTAGTTCCCAGGCTATTTAGGAAACAGCTTAAAACTCACTTAATCTGTTTGTACAAATTTAACATGGCAAAACCCACAATCAGGAATGGCTGAGCGAATGCCCAGCCATATTCAGTTTCCAAGTGGCTAAATTTTGAATTGTTTGCTGTCTGCAAATAGAGTAAAAATGCAACTCCACATTTAAATCTGAACCTTGTCCCCAAGAAATAGCACTGACTGGTTAGTTTAAGACCCTTGATTTTCAATTAGGCATAGTTTTCAACCAGAACAAAAGAGGAATAGTTTTCTTACTTGCCTAGTGACACCATTGTAAACATGGTTGCTTGCAAGATGAACATTTATTATATAATTACTGTTTGTAAATTTACTTATACTTCTAACTTTCCAGGGACAGCTCTGATTTTCTGGTACCCATCCTTGATAGATCTCTATCTCCATTTTATCTCTTGCGGAGATTTCTGGCTGTTTCTTTCAAACTGTTTATTATATATTGTGAATTCCTAGAGGTGCCATTCTTCAGCTTTCAGCCCCCCCACCGCCCCTTCTATGCACCACATAGTTTGCCACTTATCTTCCTGGGATGGAGGCTTGTTGGAGGGAAGGGCCCTAGCTCACTGTAGAGCACTTGCTTTGCATGAAAAGGCCTGATTTTTTAAAGGATTATCTCCCAAACTTCTAGTTTGGTACTAAAAGACTTAGGCAGGAACACAGACATTTCCTGGACCATGTTATTATGGTACATCTGGGTTGTGGCTATGGATGTGAAAATGGTACAAGAATGGTTACTTCTGGAGGTGCTTCTGGTCAGCCATTGAATGCGCAGGGAGGCTGGTCCTCCTCTTTACCTGACCTTGTTGCAAGGGAGCTTTTCTCCTAGCACTACCACTTCAGTTTGGGGAGCCTCAGGGTAGAGGCTCTGCCAGGGAGGACTCCGAGAGGGAGGTCGACGTCTCGGAGCTATAGCGCCTGGTGGCTGCCAAGCAGCATCAAGCCCGCCTCACCACCCATGTTCACAACTTCATGGAGGTCTGCTGGGAAAGACATGTTGACAAGCCAGGTTCCAAGCTGGACTCCAGAACAGAAACCTGTCTCACTAACTGCATCAACAGCTTCATAGACACAACACTGTCCATCATCACCAATTGCTTTGCAGATAGTACAGAAAGGAGGCCATTGGAGGAGGTCCGCTTTGGTCAATGGAGTGAACAATACTCAGGTCTCTCACTGGGCCCCTGCTCTGTTGGTTGTTCTACCTCAGTGTAGAAATGCTTGAAGAGCCATTTGTGCAAGATTGTTTGGGCCTAAGTAGCATTAGCCTGGGTCATGCAGAACAGAATCTTGGCTACTTATAAGCTTATAAGACAATCAAGACTTGTCTCAAGAAGTTGAATAAAAAAAAGAAAGGATGGTTACTTCTCTCTCTCCCGTGTGTGTGTGTGTGTGTGTGTGTGAAAAAGCATAATACTTTAGAATGGACCTTTATTTTATTTTGCACTAGTAGTAGGTATAAAGCTGCAGTGTTTTTCCATAAATATCATTGAAATCCTATTTCTATAGAATCTTTCTATTTCCTATCAAATTTTGTCAGGCAAGTACAGAGCGTTGCTGGGTGTTCACACTTATCTGCCAGACATAAATGCTATAAATGGATGATTACTTTAAATACATCTACTTTAAGAAGAGAGTTATGGGACTGCACAAAAGCATCATGCTGTGTCTACTTGCGGCGAAGCACCTGGAAATAAATAAGTTGATGTAATAGTTGTTAGCAAACCCACAAAATACTCATTACCTCTTTAGCCAGATATGTTACCTCTCCTTGAACTGAGTTCAAATTGCATTTCCTTTGGTTGTCACAAGAGGTGGGTCACACTTATGAGAGGCAGAAGGATGCATGAAACGGTGCATTTGGATTGTTGCCATGCGTATCTTTCCTCCAAAACCTCCTCTTGATACACATTTTCTGGAAAACATGGGGGGGGGGGCACTGACAGTGAATCCCTCAAAAACCTCAGTGACCCAGCAGGGATATAAGGGATTAGGTGGTCCTTGAGGTATCCTGGACCCAAACGGTTAAGGGTCTCGTAAATTGACTGGCAGTGACTCTCCAAGGTTTCAGACAGGGGACTCTCTTCCAGTCGTACCTGGAGATGCTGAAGATTGAAGCTAAAGCAGATTCTATGGCCCTTCACTTAACAATCCGACCCAGTATAGATCTGATGATATCACACATATCTAAACTCTTTTGTTCCATAATGTGCCAGTTTTTCCACCTTCAAAGTACCGGTAATAAACAGTTTGGAGGAAATGTTAATGCTTGCCAAAAACCTTCCCTGGCTTTTTTTGAGGGAGACGGAGAACAAAACAAATTCTTGCAGCAGCCACTAGATCCCTTCTTCTTGTCAGACAAAACTCAAGAGTGTTATTGTTGCGGTTTTCTCAGTACCAACTTGTGGAAACGTCACAGAAGTGGATGGGCTGAATATTCCTACCCACCCATGGATTGTAAATAGAACAGCAGCTGCAAAGAACCTGTTAATAGGTTCCCTATTGCTGAATATTCCCGCTGTCACCTTGAAATGGAAAATTAGAACCTGAAACTGGAACCGGTGCTATGAAAAGACAAGTCAATCCTCCTATTTGCTTTGAACATTTTTGCCACTCTTTATTAGTATAATGAGATCCGTTCGGCACATTAACAATCATATGTCTCCTTAATAAAGACCGAGGAGTGTGGGCTCTCTCTTCTTGAGTATCACATTCATTTAAAATCAAGTAGGAAACTCAAAGGTTAAGAGGCTTAATAGTCCCGAGCTCTACAATTGAAGCTCTGTATGGTCCACTTTATTGTTATTAATTATTCAGGTGGCTGATGGGCTCCATTAGAAACTTCACATAGTTGGAAGAAAATCCCAAACACCTTTTTTGGCCTGCTTCGCAATGCGACTGTTTAATATTGATGCGTAAAACCTAGTCTCCCAAGGGGGAGAGACTTCAGGGATGCCTGCACCTTTCAACAGCTCAGTTTCCTTGGAATGGAGAGTGTGGGTGTATGGTGGTTGGTTGGTTTTTAACACATATATACAACCTGAGCACAGGGTGGAGGGGCTCATAGCATTAACCCTCCAGCAGATCTTGCTTCCCCATTAGGTTTCCAGGGAAGCTCCAAGCTACAACTTTGGGACCAGCACAGAGCAAGACAGGTCCCTGAATCTTCAGTTTCCAGCATCAGCCCAAACTCTCTCACACACCCAGCCCCCCTTGAAGCATTGTTCTCCATCCTAGCATGACATGGCATCCAGCCAGGTGAGATAGTGAAAGATCCACCCATTTGTCTTTATGACGGCCCCACAGTTATCACTCATTTGTTTCATTTCTGTGAAAACCAATATTTTTAGTGTTGCGGCGCCACTTCTTTGGAACACTGTTCCTTCTGAAATCAGCCAGTTGCCTACCATTTTGATATTTCATCACCTGCTGATATTGTTTCTGTTTCACCAAGCATATTTAGAGAATTAATTTGACACAGTGTTGGTCATTTGTTCAGTGTGTAATTATTTACTCTTGCATCACCTTTTTATTTATTTTTTAATGGGTTGGCGGTTTAAAAATCTTCTCATAAGTAAATACAATAAATACAGTGGTACCTCTGGTTACGAACTTAATTCATTCCAGAGGTCCATTTGTAACCCAAAACTGCTCGTGGAATGAGGCACGCCTTCGCTAATGGGGCGTCTCGTTGCTGTCGCACTGCCAGCGCGCGACTTCCACTCACATCCTGGGGCAAAGTTTGCAACAAGGGGCATCTACTTCCAGGTTAGAGCCAGTGTGGTGTAGTGCTTAAGAGTGGTAGACTCGTAATCTGGTGAACCAGGTTCGCTTCCCCGCTCCTCCTCCACATGCAGCTGCTGGGTGACCTCCCTGTGGAACGCCCTCCCATCAGATGTCAAAGACAACAACAACTACTACACTTTTAGAAGACATCTGAAGGCAGCCCTGTATAGGGAAGCTTTTAATGTTTGCTGTAATACAGTATTTTAATATTTTTCTGGAAGCCACCCAGAGTGGCTAGGGAAGCCCAGCCAGATGGGCGGGGTATAAATAATAAATTATTATTATATTATTATGGGCTATTCACACTTCTCTGAAGTCTCTCAGCCCCACTCACCTCACAGAGTGTTTGTTGTGGGGGAGGAAAGGAAAGGAGAATGTTAGCCACTTTGAGACTCCTTCGGGTAGTGATAAAGTGGGATATCAAATCCAAACTCTTCAAACTCTTCTTCGTAACCTGCAGCGTTCGCAAGGAGGACGGTACGTAACAGAAGGTTCCACTGTAAATCAGAAGCAAAGAAAATCAGTAGGTACAGACTTAGTCCCTGGAAGTCCTCCAAGCCAAAAAGAAAAAAGAAAAAGTGGGGGAGCTGTAGAAAGAATGTGGTTGGTCAAGGGAGCCGTGGACTCAAAAAGGTTGAAAACCTCTGCTCTGACTACTCTGATTGAGATGGGGTTGACACCCACCAAAGAACTGCCAAGGGGTGGCAAAGACCATTTTTAAGGATGTTGCTAATACAGACATTAAATACAAATATGCTGCAACTGAAAGCAGGTGCAGAGAATGGGGTAGTGATAATGATTTGGTGAGAAGGATGCTCACAACCCCTTACTATTGTTTTGAGTTATCAATGTTTTGTGGTATCTGATGTGCAGAGGATTTTGCCTCAGCTCATAGGTGGCTCTGAAAGAAGATGTTCAAGTCTCTCCAGTCCTCGACATTCTTATGTTTAGAAAGAAAGCCCCAATTAATTGTAGTTAATAATCTCAACTCTCCTGCTGCCACTATAGGACCTAATTGGCTCTTGTGCGTCTCTCTGTGTGTGCTGAGATTACTGTAGTAATTCATTTCAAAATGATTCATTAATTCATTATTACAACAGAATTAGTTGACACTCTGAGAATCTAATTAATTTCCAGTTTGAAAGTGCATTATGTGCTCATCTCTGCCTTATTATCTTCCCTTTCTTCCCTACTCTCTCTCCCCGCCCCCATCCCCCCAACTCCCCTTTCTTCCAGAAGTATTTTGTTTTACCTCTTCTGGACAGGATTTGAATGTTGCAAGAGGATGTTGGGGGCCAACATTTCAAAACTAAGGGGCACGGCAGAGACGTGGCCTCTTATCTTGTAGCACTCCATGAAGCTGTAATGTTTCCAAACATTACACCAGCCTTTGCCAACCTGGTGCCCACCAGATGTTTTGGACTGCAACTCCGGTTAGCTGCAGCCCAGAGCTGATGGAAGTGGTATTGCTAAACATCTAGAGGGTGCCAGGTTGTCCTAAGCTGCATTACTGCTTCATGATACATTGGAGTAAGAATCAGTGCGATGTATTTTCCCTCCTGGCTGCATAACCTTCCCATTTGCTGGTTTCAACTCCTCAATAACACCTCAAGTAGCATGCCAAACACAGCCCTTTCCCCCTGCTTCTTCTTAGGCTGTGGCAGCAGCAGTGGCAGCAGTGGCAGCAAGGATGCTCTCCTCCCTTTCATGCCTTCATCCTCCAGGAATGAATTAGTGATGCTGCTCCTGCCCTGGAAAGGGAGGCAGATGTGTGATGCTGAAGGAGAAAGGGTCAAAGTGGAGCCATGACTCCCTGTTGAGGGCTGGCTGAAGAGAAGGACAAAGGAGCAGAAAAATTGGCCCAGCACCAGTCTCCTCTTATACAGTCTCGCTGCCTAGCCATACAATATACACGCTGACCTAGGGTGCTTTGCAGTGACTTCCAGAAGGTCCAAGATGGTTGCTTAATCCAGTCTTGGGAGAACTTCTCTCCTTCTGCATGAAGAAAACAAACCACTTTGTGTTTCTCCAAGGTTTCCCATTCCCATTGTCAGTGAAAAGTACCACGAAGAGGCTACCCAGAGGACACATAGCAATAACATTTTATGCAAAACAGTTTGAGAGAAGCAAGCTGCTGATTGTAATTCGAAATTGAAAGTCAGAAGGGGTGTAGCCTTGTTCATGAGCTCATTAGAGAGGCCTGAAAGACCACATTCAGGTCCCAGGCCTGAGGTTCCACACCCCTGGCTTTTCTTATCTTCCTATATACATAAAAAGGTAAGGTTGTCATCACTCAGACCCCACTGGAGGATTTGTAGTGCCACGTCACTGGATTTGCATGATGTCTGTGGGGGAGGGGAGCACAAGAAAAGGAAAAAGAGGCTCTACAATAGGAGTGAGAATCAGACATGGAAATGGAGGGTGGTCTGTTTGCAAGGGAGAGATGAGAAAAGTAAAGAGGAGGGTGGAGGGGGAAAGAGAGTGAAGGTGAAAATCAGAGTGCAAATGCAGGCTTCACCTCTACTGTTTTTCTGTGAAACCAGCGGCCGTTCAGCAAAGGGTTAATTATATGCTCCCACTTTTACTTTCTTCTCCTCCATTTCTTACAGTGCCTGGCAACAACCTTCTGCAAAAGCGGTGGCTGTGAAAGCCCCACCCATCATCTTCGTAGTCCTTTCCCTTTTCTCAGAAGCACAGCCGCACCAGAGTGTCTCCAGAGAGACTGCTGTGCATAACATTGTGCCCCAAAGGAGTAATTTATATAAAGCTCTTGGATCATTTAGTCAAGTTCCCACAACGTTTTAAGAGCAATTTGGCCTTCATAGATGGTGGCACAGAAGAGGTTAGACTCCAGTCCGAAACACACCAACCTAACCACTTGGTGAGGCACTCAAAGCAAATGATCGTGAGATTAAAATTCTGCTGTGAAATGGTGGGAAGTCGCCAGGATGGTCAAAAGTATAGTGGCAATAGCTAGAAAATGTGTACTAGGTACGCCTGTTGGATGCTGTCACCCCCCTGGTTTAAAGACCAGCCTTGACTCCTGTTGTTACTTCAGGCAACCTATTTACTGAGCATTCATTCTGATCTGCTTGCACAACGCTTATGTGGAGATTACGGTATATTATGTCCTGTTTTTACTGAACATTTGTTTTAATTTGTTTTCAGGGTGGTTATACAACAACAAGCATTCAACCTACACTCATCTTGATTTGCTTGAAGGATGTTTATATCTCTTCCCATTAATCATTCATTAAGCCCACATTTTTCAATGCATATCCCAGTCACTTTCCGAAGGTTTTTTTTTTAAAGGCCACCCCCATTTCTTCTTAGAATGGATTTGTTGTGCTAGGGTGGCAGAGTAGACAGCTTTAATCCACTTTGATTTAAAGTTCTGGTTTGCCCTTGAATCCCTCTTGCAAAATAGTCTGAAGGCATCCCTGGCCTAACTCAGCCTTGGTGATAGTCAATGGGTAATTTTATGCATGTCTATATTTTGACTGGTTCAGAAATGGGCAAGGGCTCTTTCCGGGGGGGGGGGAGGGAAGGGGGCGCAGCCCTCCTCCCATGAATGTAAACATTTAGGCTCTGTAGCCCAATGAGTTGCTTATTATATATAGTATGGGGGGGGGGGACAACAACATTGGGGGTGGGGAGTGGAATTGCGAATGTAAATAGATGTATGTATTCACTCCTAAGAAGCTACCTTGTGCCAGGCAATTTAGCCAGCTGACTCACCATTGCATACTCTGGCCACAAGGGACCTGATCAAAAGTCATCTCCATCGCTAACTGCTTGGTCCTTTAAACTGGATCCACTAAGGGTTGGCCCTGAGGCCTTCTCTCTGCTGAGTTCTCCATCTCTCCTTTACCATCCCTTCGGGAGGAAAGACGAAATATGCATTTAATTAATAAATAACAGTGAGGATTTTTGTGAGCTAGTGACTTTTTGGAGCATTTTTAGAAGGCTGACTTAAATGCTTCAGCCTTTAATTCTGCTGCACGAACGAAAAATTGAGTCCTATGTATCTGCATATATATATATATATATGTATATATATATCTCCAGTCATCGATCTTGGGCAGCAGATGGGCCCTAAGAGATAGATCGGGACATCCCATGTTTGAATCTCACTCCCATCATCATGAAATAGCAAATGCAGGAAGCCCTCTCCTGCATAACAAAGTTGTCAATTGGGTATATAAAGGGTGAGATGAACAGTCTTTAATGAGCTATATACAAGCTAAATGTGCATTACACACTAAGCATTGGATGGTGTTTGCTTGTTATTTACAGTAAGTTTCATTGTTTTCAGCATGCCTTATTCCCAGGTAAGTGTTCATAGGGTCTCTGTCATCCTGTTTCAAAAAAGCCAACATGATTCATCTTAGTTTAGTCCCTGGGTAAAATTCAGATGAGCCTACAATTAAATTTATGTACTGAGTTGTGTTGGATACTGATTACATTTATTTATGTGTGGTATGTATAACAGATAATAGCATGCTATTATGTCTTTGCTGTATGTATGTTGTGGATTATGCACATTTCATCATGAAGAGAGACTCCAATTTATGTGTAAACAAATGGAGGAACAGTAAAGATTTATAGTTAATATACTTCATCACGCTTTTAACAAGTTACACATTGCTTAGTGCTCAGCAGATGTGATATTGTGAGTCTTTCCGTCATATGTAGACTGGAGCCGTTTGGGGTTATTCGGCTTCAGTCACCAAAGTGTCTTGCCAAATGGTGAGGCAAATGTGACCTCATCCCTGCTCGCCCCACATTTCCGTTTGGTTGCAAACGCGTGGTATGAATCGCTTTGCTGTATGACTGGATGCTGCAGATTACCAGCTCTTTGAGTCATTACATCTGTCCCACAGTGAGTTTGTAAGCAGCTCCCTTCTGGTAAATTCCCCTTTTATATGTGAGGCCCGGGGTAGCTGCTCCCCTACTTTAAAAGTACTGAATCTTAGTCCATGCCCTTATTTAACTCCCATCCCTTTCAATTTGGCTCAAGTACGGTGAGTGCCTGCAAAACTGGGCCCAAGATGTCCACTGGCTTTGCTATCAACACAGACAAAGTTTTCTCCAAAACAAATGAAAGAAAATCCCCACAACACTGACAGGTTCACACAGTCCATGCTTAAAGCATGGAAGGGAACAGCAGGCTAACTATCCCCATCTCCACTAACCCCCCAGGCCTATCACCCACTATTTCAACACGCAGCACAAAACTTCCAGATAAAAATCTGGCACGCCCAAGGCCTATACTGTCAAAAAGACTTCTGCAAAAACAACAAACCCATGCCAACACAAGAAATTCAAGACAACCAAGGGACACCCAAATACCTAGGCTAACACACCATCAACTACATGCCTTTTTAAACAATCCAGCAGTAGAATCAGCAGCCACTAGGCCCTTGACCACTTTTAAAAACCTTCTCCTGACAGCAGAGTGACACGGCAAAGGGATAACATCCACAATATACAAAATACTGCTCCAAAGTCCCACAGAGGCCTTGATGCAATCAAAGAACAATGGGAGCATGGTATAGGCTATGAAATTAACCCCACCCAATGGACTAGAATGTGGTCTAAACCTCCCTTTAAGTCCATATCTTCCAAAAGAAGGGAACTCACAATGAAACTCACCTACAGGTGGTACTTAACACCACAGAAACTGGCACTGATATGCCCAGGAACCTCACCAAGATGTTGGAGAGGCTGCACCTTCACAGGCACATACCTCCACATGTGGTGGGAATGCTCTAAAATATAACCCTTCTGGACAGCAGTCCTACAAGAGATAGGCAAAATAACTAAACAGGTATTAGAACTCATCCCAGAACTGGCCCTACTGAACATCTTCCAAGTTCATAATGACTTCTCACATTATTCAGAGCTTATAACCCACCTACTCTCAGCAGCCAGAAGCTTCATAGCTAGACACTGGAGAGACCTGTCAGGAGTAGACATGGACCAATGGTACCCAACTGTATGGGAGACATCCTTACTAGAAAAGCTAACCAATAAACTGAAACGGGGACAAATAGAAGAGGATGCCTTCACCCCAGTATGGCTCCCCTTTATCACATACACAGCCCAACAGGACAACAAGAAGAATCCACCAACAGCATACAAATCAATCTGGTTTACCTCTCCCAACAAGCCCTTCCCCCCCACAAATGCAAACAAACCCCACTGCAGCCAACCAGCCACACCCTGCCCTCCTCTCACTACCAAGGCAATGTAATAAATGAATAGAAATGGTTGACCTACCCAGTCGATGCTGACACAAAACCCCACCCGTACACTGTACAAAATAATATAAGGCTCACCAGCCCAACCCTTCCTCTCTCCCCTCTTCTTTCACAACCCTATACTATACTCAACAAATGCAACTGATTTGTAAGGAATACTGTACAGCCTGAAAAAAGAGACAAGGCATATACTTTTGTAAAACAAGAAAATCTTAATTTTTTTATTTTTTTTTAAAAAACCCATAGACCCAGTTTTGCTGAGCTCTGCATTCTGGCCACGTTCTACCAAATGAGAATTTCCAGAACAGCTCTACCCATCCTGTTCCAACTCCCTTAGGGAATATTACATGCTTGAAGGATGTTCTTAGAGGAAACACCCTTCGAGATTTATAATTATAACATACATTAACTCTTTTTACAAGGCAGAAATATGCAGCAAAGCGGGGAGGGGGGAATAGAGGTGGAGGTATAGAAGTAACGCTGCAATCCATCCATGGAGATATTGTTCTGGATGTCATAAAGTTTAGTAGGAGAGAATAAAATTTACAAATGGCTATGGTTGCTGATCCTTGCCTCAGCTGTCCTTGTTGAGGCCGCAAGCAGGTTGCAGCCTGCGAGAACACGTGGGTGCGAACTTCCAAAAAGCTTTGAACAAAGTACCTCACTAAAGACTTCCATGTAAGCTTAGCAACCAAGAAATAAGAGGAGAGGTCTTCTTGGGAATCAGGAACTGGTTAAGTAACAGGAAGCAGAGAGCTGGAATAAATGGAACATTTTCCAGTTGACAGATTCGTCCATCCCAGGTCTTGTCAAGAAGAATTCACAACAGCTTTCCACAGCAAGCATCTACAACATACATCTGGAGGGGATGGATACCATAGACATAGAAGGTCAAAAGATAGTCAAATCTGATCTGCTGAGGACTTAAATGAGCATCAGATAATCTTTCCCCATGTGGTGGATGAAAACATCAGGGTCTTTTATAGGGTTTTATTTTTTAATTTTTTTTACCAATTATGGGATCTCTAAGATATTAAGATTGGAATACTTCATCCTTGCCTCAGGAACAGGGACATGAAGACACTTTTGCAGAACATTGTATCTTACAAATGCACATTGACAAGTAAGGCTAGACCAGTGTTTCCCAACCTTGCGCCTCCAGCTGTTTTTGAACTACAACTCCCATCATCACTGACTAGCAAGACCAGTGGCAAGGGATGATGGGAATTGTAGTCCAAAAACAGCTGGAGGCACAAGGTTGGGAAACACTGGGCTAGACTATCCTTGGCCAGGAACAGCTGTAGCAGGTGACTCATATGCAGTGCAAACAACCAATCTATCATTTATTATATGGACATTGACCTGTTAACGTGATGCAACCCTATCTCATTCATTCGCCTAATATACACTATTACACATGCATGCAGATAAGATCTACTTCTCTATCATCTTGTGAGTTGTTTTAAACTGTTTTCAATATTGTAATAGCTATTATTTCAGTATTAAATAGGTTTTAATGTTTCATCCCACCCTGGGACCTTTGTGTGAAGGGCAAGCTATAACTAAATAAACAATACCCGTCTGTCTATGGGTGCAGCATTGCAAGTAGAGCTTCCTCACCTTCCTTGAGGGTAGTTGGGTGCATTGTCCTTTTGACTCTAGGTAGGACTGGGAAGGCCTCCTGCCTGAAACCGTGCACAGCCACTGCCAGTCAGTGTAGACAATGCAGACCTAGATGGACCAATAGCCTGGTTCTGTTTAAGGCAGCTTCCTATTTTACTTTGGCTTAGTGGTGAAGAAGCTGAGGCCCAGGCAGCACGTATGGCCCTCCAGGCCTCTTGGGACTCTCCAGAACCCCCTCTTCTCACCAGGTTACACAAGTCACTGAGCCTTCCTCACTCAAGTGCTTACGCCTCGTTGGAATGTGCCCTAGAACTGGGATAGTGTCTCTTGTATGCCTGGCATGAGGAGGGAGGCATGGGTGTGTAACCCCCCCTGACTGAATTGTAGCCTCTTTACAAAAGTGAGAGCACATCCATTGCTTGTCCCACTCTTTTTGCTTCTGGTTCTGTCCTCCACCAGAATGCGTCACACACACCGGAAAAGTTGTCGATGTGGGAATGTGGTTGGCAAAGGTTTCCCTGCTGATTTGTGCATCCACATACAGTCACGCAAAATGCTTGAAGACACCCTGACTCTTGCTTAGCATAATCAGTTGTGGTCAAAGAAAAGGCAACCTGAGTTGTAGTGACATATGCACAGTGGCGTAGCTAGGTGCTTGGGTGCCTGGTGCAGGGGCATGTCCTGCAGCCGGGGGCAGGGTGATCCACCCATGGGGGCGGGGCAAGCCTCTCCAATGTTTGGAGCTTCTCCACTACCTCCCCCTCAGCTGTAGGGCAGCTGAGGGAGAGGCAGTAGGCAGACACAAGTCCCACGCTGTCATTTCAGGCAGCGCGGAACCTGCAGCCACCTAAGCCACCACGTCACTCCTAAAAAGTTTAGTAAGACCTTTTTTAAAAAAACAAACAAACTCATTTTGCCAAACCCCCCTCAGTAATGATAACCAAGGTGGACCACCACCCCCTCACACCACTTCCTCTGTCACTGCATATGCAGAAGTTCTCAACCATGCTCTTGGACAGAGGGAAGCAACAAACATTTTGCTGAAAGACCATGAACCAGCCCACCTTTTGCATTAGTCCCATTCAGCAGACAAAAGGGAGAGAGGCAAGCAAGGAACTGTGATACCAGCCACGCACAAAATGTTCTAGACTTTTAAGTGTGCAGTTGGTGCACAAAGCAGGCTTGCAACATTTTCACTGCCTGAGTGACTAGAATAGGATTGGCTTGGCTGGGTATCTTGCCTTTGAAGTGCAGAGAAATCCTACGGCTTTTATTTTCTTGGCGAACACATGTAAGGACTCTCCTATTTTTGACCCCATATGGAGTCCTATAATCTAGTCTCGCCTGGGGCACCAGAACCTTTTAGGCCATCACTGCTGAAATTGGTACTGGAAGGGAAAATAACATCTCTTGGAAGAGTCAGAAGAGACTACGAGGAAATTCACCGAGGGGAATGTTATAAAAGAAAAGGGGAGGCTAGTTTCCTCTCTTTTTTATTCCCTTTCTGAGTTTAACTCTTTCCCATTTATAGTAATGTAATCAGTTTAGTTTTGACTGCAATTTTGCCTAAATTGAATCGCTGTCGGTACTGCATACACCGGAAAATAAATTCTAAGTCACTTTTAGAGTGCCTGAAAGAGCTTTTGTACAAAAGTCTGATAGAACTAGGAGAGGCAATTGGTTGGTTTGGGATGACCTGGAAATTTATGTTCTTTTTTTGTGATCGTTTAAGCGATTTAGTTTTAATTCATTTCTGCATTTAGAGCCTTTAATGAATTTGGCACTGATGGTACAAAGAATGGCAAGGAGATAGCACAGTGACTTTCATTTATGTACCTCTACTCAATTATCTCTTTACTCCATTCAGATTCTGCTGATAGGAAGCATTAGGAAAATGGTGGCTTCATCAGGGTTTGGTCAATCTTACCTGAAATCGGGATTAACCTGTGATTTCTAACTTACTTTTGTGTTTGCTTTTAGATAAGAGCATTCATGGGCATACTTTCCCTAATATCAGAAAAGCATGCCCTAGCTTTATTTCATCTTTAGCATTATACTCTTGCAACGTCTGATCTTGCAACGGTAATGTGGGAGTTGACCTTTCTGGAGAAGAGTAATATTTCTGCAATGGGAAATCCATGCCTCTGCTTGCAATTTTTTATTTCTTTCTTTTAAACAAAATATAGGACATGGTGAGCGCTCTTTGTTGATTTTGCAGTGATGGAAGATAAGCTACAGAAACCTAGCAATCTTATAGGGTTTTGTGTACTTATCTCTGAGTTGTTACCAAACCTGTAAAGTAGAACAGCATTGTTATTATTCCCATATTGCAGATGGAGAAGTTGAGGCTGAGAGAGTGACTTGCATAAGGATTTCTGGTAAGTTCATCTCTGAGGAGGTGGCGTTTGGACCTCTGGGTTCCTAGCTAACATTCTTAGCCATTCACTGGGTTCTGAGTTATGGATAGGAGGCTTTCAACAATAGAATGGAATACCTCATAAAGTGGTTGACTTCACTGGAGGTTTTTAAACAGACGTTGGATAACCATGTCTCAGGGATTCTTCAGCTGTGATTCCTACATTGTAGGGGGTTAGACTAGAATGAACCTTGGAGTCCCTTACAACTCTGTGATTCTATGACTCAAAGGTGTAAATTGCCGTATCTATAGCTGTATCTGGAGATTTGTTTGCCCTGTGAAAGAGAAAAATAATGATTGCATCTCAGTTTCTCAGTTCTTGTATTTTTAATAATTATGCAAGTCTACATGCATGCAACACTACCTAAGATACTGTCCTCCGGGAATTTATTCTGCCCAAGAAAAGTGGCACAGTGTTTTTTCATGCAAATGTACAGCTACCTTTTATTTCAGTAGCTGGTATATTACAATGATTGTTAGGGAAGATTTCAGTTCTAGCCATTGTTGCTCTGATACCCCAAATCCTGTGTAAAACTATGCATGAATTTTAGCGAGAAGACAGAGAGGCAGAAAAGTGGCTTCCTTCAGCATTTTGCTATTTATTCTGGGCCTTTACTGCTTCAAAAAAAGGGGTCAGAGTGACCTTTTACTCATCAAAAAGGCATGTACAGTGCTCTCTGAATTTTTTTTTCAAAGCCACTGCCTCATTTGACCCAACAGTGTGGTCTGTGAGGGACATACAGAGGCGATCCTGTAGTCTCTGCTATGCTGATCACATTCCCCAAGCTTAGGAGAAGAGACTAAAATTCCACAACTGGATGCTTTTCTTTCAAAGAATCACAGTTATCACACACACACCATGCTGGATACATGTACCCCATGATTGAAATTAAGAGTTATCATCTCAGCTTGTTCACACGTTTCCAATATAGCAAAAAATTAGACTTAAGATTGGGGTGCAGTGATATCACCCAGTCCAGCTTCTGCCAATATGACACTTTACAAAACTACAGTAGAACCTCTGATAAACCAGACATCACTTTAAGTCTCCCTCCCCACTCTGGAACTAGTACCATTGTCTGGTAGACAAAAGCAATGGCAAAGGGTTCCGTCATCATGATCCAGCAATAATCATGGATGATGGGATGTTGTGTGTGATGATCATCACATGAGGAACAGCTACTTCCAGTGACATCAGTCAAAGTTTATAGGCACATTCTCTCAGCTGTGGGATAAACTCACTAACATCTGTGTCACTGTATTGTACTTGTTGAGTGTACATGAAAATGGCCATGTGCATGGTAATCTGCATGCGTATTTACGCCAGTGGTTAGGCACCCACATCAATGCACAGGTGTCTGTTGTCCTATCCTCATATAGCAGCAATCAAGGCTCTCCTACACACATGTAAGTCTTTGAATGTGACTTCACTCTGTCTAACGGTAGGGCTGGCCTTGCTTTCATTGTATTGGCTTACTTAAGAATGCTTTCTAAAATAAATCCGTGTTTCAATATGGAGCTAAATGCCTGGTATAATATAGTAGTACAAACAATCAGAAGCAAAATATAAGTGGACAGCCATCTGTAATGGAAGGTTTAAAATTAAGAGCATTGGAACATAAGAGCTCTTACAGATCAGACCAGTCCAGCATCCCATTCTCACAGAGGCAAGCAGGAGTGCTTCCAAATGCACTGTTTTGAGGGTGAGATTCAGTCACATGCCAGCAAATTAAGTTATTTTTCATTCTGCTAAAAAAAAATATGATAGTTTTTCCAGATAACTGAAGATTGTTGGATCCCTTGTGTTAAGTATATATTTCCACTTTCATCTCTGCTAAGCAAATTTTGCAGACTTTCATGTTGTTTCAAAAACTTACAAAGCCTACTTGACCTAAACAGCAAGGTAAATAAAAATGTTAGACTATACAGTACACCGTTAGGTGTGGCTTCTGTCCAAAATATTCACCTCTTAAAAAGCAATTGCCTGTTTCTAACCTTCATCTTTGGCACAAATCCACTATCCTGAGGGACTAGTAGCTTGCTTTTGTGAAAGCTGGGAAAGTGAAAGTTGGAATTGTTAGGGCTCTGCTAAGTGACTACGAGTTGCACAGAAGCGGTTCAATACCTTGCCTACCTCAGGACTTCTAAATCACTGCCTCTCTCATTTAGTTCAGTGAGCATTTTGTCTCTGCGAAGGACCGAGTGCCAGTTCCTATATAAGCCCTTAGTAGTCATTTATGTGCAGATTCCCACCAGGAGTACTCAAACGCCTAAGGGTTTGTGAGAGCGAGCCAGAAAAAAGACTTGCAAGATTTAGCCTTCCTGTCGTTTTTCCAATAAAAATATATGTAGAGAAATCTAGAATTATATGTAAGTCCATTTACTTTTTGATATTACCACATCATTTCCACTTCTGGCAAAGGGGACTTTGCTGAGGTTAGTTTTGGGCACGGCCTCCCCCAGCACATTGGCACCCTTCTGCAATTTCGATAGAGGCCTCATTCACAGGAATCGCCATGGCGACCTCGCTGCCCTCCTGTTCTTCTCACAGAGTTATTTGTTGAGTCTCTCACGCCGCTGTCTGAGGACATAAACATGTTACACAGGCGGCGCATTAGATGGAGGTGAAATACAGATGAGGATATTTAAGGGCTTACAATAGTCATTAAGAGCTCTTTAACCACAGGGCCAGGCTGGGCAGAAGCCAGGGCCCTGACTGCATGTTTTGGCTACTTTCGTCTTCAGATTTATCTGCTTCTTTCTACCACTGAAACCTGGCCAATTATGTCAGCCCGGTGGCAACGAGAGCAGGGAGGTGCAGAGGAGGACCCAACGAAAACATCCAACCCCTGTTAATAGGATTATAAGATTTGAGGACTATAATATTGTTGCAGCTGATTTATTTTGAAAGTTGGTTTTGTTTTAGCGAAAAACAAGCCCTGACTGACACCCATGGGAGTTAGAGCCACGTTGCCAAATACAATCATTTCTGGTTTGAAAGATGTGATTGCTTTTTAATGTGGAAATTTCACAAGGTTACGTTGGGGTGGGGGGAAGGTGAGACTAAACGCCTTTTTTATAACAAAGTCACTTTGAGATATGCACTACAACACCCTGACAGTGTCCAGATACTGCCCGGCAACTTTTTTCCTTTCCTTTCCTTTTTTTTTTTGGTATCAAAACAGATGGGAAGCACAAACTTCACTACTTCTGAAATGCAACTTCTGTTATGGCTCTTTTTTAAAAGGGGGGAGGGAGAAAGGAGGTGTGTGAAAGAAGGGGGATTAAGCGCGTGATTTAAAAAGAAAGAAGGAAAGAAAAATAAATAACGAGAGACTTCAACTGCAAGCCACACACACAAATACACCCAAAGGGGCAGCGAAAAGGGGATATAGGAGAGAAGAATGCAGTCAATCCAATCAAGCAATCGGGACAAAATAATCTCGCTCATTCTCTTTGATAGCTCCGGCGGCCAAACTTGACAGCCCACAATTTGGCATATTCAAAAGGAGTTTGGTTTTTGAGGCTACAAGACATCCTTCTTCAAATTGGTCAGGAAAATAAGCGATATTAATAATAACCATAATAAAGAGGCCTGTCATTTTAAAAAGCAATCTTCCTAAGGACATAAAGAGGATGCAAGAAAGGGTGGAGAAGCCCTCTTTCATTCTCCTTTTAACAAATGTCTGCTCCCGGCTCTGGGGGAAAAAACCCTCCACAGTAGACCTAACTATTATTGGCAGAGAGGGAAAGTTCAGCATTTGTCAGATTTCTTCATCTTCTTCTTTAGCACGGACCTATTTTTCATGGATGAAATCCGGTACAGTCACAAAATGCTCGTTGCTTAATATGACCTCAAGAGATTGAGTTTTTAAATTTCATTTCTACAAGGGTAAGAGGGACTCACAACTTCCATGGTAATTTTCTTGCCCCCAATATTGCTTGCTTACAAAGGACACCCCCCTGTGTATTATATATATCTGAACTTTTATCTGTCTGTAGGAAGCTGTCTCGTATCAGGTCAAAACCATTCACCCATCTACAGCTCCTCAGGTAGATGTCTTTCCCATCCTAACCAGAGACCAAAACTTATTTGTGCATAGTTCTGCCGCCGACGCACTGTATCCACTAAAGAAGCTCCAGTTGGGGCCTTGGGCAAGGATAGGACAGGTTATCACATATTCTTGGCAGGGTCAGGGTGCCAGGAAGTCTTTGCAGATAGTTAAGAAGTGCATTCTGGCATGACTGCATCTTTGGTATTTCTTCTTGAAAGGAAAAATGGGGTGGACTCAGTGCTGGATTTACGAATAAGCTAAACAAGCTGTAGCTTAGGGCCCCACTCTCTTGGGGCCCCCCAAAAAATTTAAAGGAAAAAAACTGGATGTACATTTCCAAAATATAAGTTTAAAAAACAAATAAAATAAAACCTACATACAGCAACAGTGTTTTATGTTGTGTAGGCTCCTGTGATGTAAGTAATGGGCCCTGCCTGCTAGCCTGCTCCCTAAAATATCACATATAAAGGGCCCCATTACCTTCAGTAGCTTGGGGCCTCATCAAACCTAAATCCGTCCCTGGGTGGACTAGTTAGGCCACTGGGCTGGAGGTTCCCCACCATAGCACGCAAAGCAAGGCTGGGGAGAAGTCATAGGGTGGATCTGCATTTGCTAGCCTAGGTGTGTCAAGATGCTGGGCTTGTGTCAAGCACGGGAGTTCCCCTCTCCCTTCGGGTGGCTCACCGATAAGGATTAAAGTGCATCTGGCAGATTTATAGTCCTTTTATTCCAGCATTATGTTACAAGCACACACACAGGCAACTCTCCACAAGGATATCAGTTGCCTACTCTGACTCCTCCCCACTTCTGTAGCCAAGAAGCGCACCAACAGGAAGTTCCTCCCCCTGCATCTCCTTTGTTTCCTGACACGCCCCCTCTCAATTACGTATCGCCCAGCTGCTCCCTCCCTTCTGGTTGCCTAGCTACTATCTCATAGCTGAGTAGCTCCTCTCTCAACTGTGCAGCTTCTGTGTCTGCCCATCTGTCTGCTTCTGGAAACACTTGACTGGTGGGGGGGGGCGCGTGAATATTTCCCCTCCTCTTCTGTTAGGAGCTGATCTCCCTGTGATTGCATTCCCCAATCTTCCGATCCAAACCAGCTCCTGACAGTTGGAGGCAGCCTGAAAACAAAACTGGGTCAACGTCAGAGGTTGGCTTCACCGGGCATATGCCAAGGCCCACACCTTAGCAGGGGACCCACAACTGCCCACAAGTCGCTGATTCTGCTCCTCATGCTCACCCCCTCTTGCCCTTACCAACTGTTTGCCATTACTGACTGCTTGATGCTGACCTCAGGTCCTTTTATGGTGCATTCATGTCAATTTGTGCTCATGATGGTATTGGTGTGTTATACATAATTCCACTTTCAAGACTGTTTGCTCCTGCAAAAATTCAGGGCTGGCATACTGCTTCATTTCCAATCAGTGCATGTCCCATTCCTTCTTTCTGTAACTTTTTATACCAGGGGCATTCTAGTTTATTTATTGTCCCTCTTTTATTGTGCTACAGTGTATGAGTACTCATCAAGATGGCAATAATGTGATAGCACTGGGGAAGCATCCCAGAATAAAGGGAAATGATATGTGGACAGCCCAGTATAAATCCACCACAAATGCACTATTATTGTATCAATGGTTTGTTGTGGAATGCACACACAAACACAAACAAACAAACAAACAAACACACCAGTCCGGAGGGGTTGCTTGCTTCTCTTTTATGCCTAGTGGCTATTTTCTGGGGCAAAGCACAAGTGGTAGGGGACCCACCATGGACATCTGGCTTGAGGCCTCACAGAACTGGCACTGTAGGTAGATGTGCTGGTCCCGGGGGGAAGGTACCGTTACCGTAGACAGAGTTCACAAGATGAGAGGCGAGGTCCGAAACAGGGAGCCGGGCGGGGAACAGGAACGCTGGAAGGTCAGAAGCAGGAGGCCGGGCAGGGAACAGGAACACTGGAAGGTCTGAGGAGCCGGGCGGGAACAGGAATGCTGGAAGGTCAGAAGCAGGAGGCCGGGCAGGGAACAGGAACGCTGGAAGGTCAGGAGCAGGAGGCCGGGCAGGGAACAGGAACACTGGTAGATCTGAAGCCAACAACGACGTTGCTCCCGCAACCTGGGACTGGGCTGACTGACCTTTATCTTCTTCTAAGGCCAGGGGCGGTTCCGGCCCCCAGGAGCCCCGCCTCCCTTGGCCTTAAGGCGAGCACTCCTCCTGGGAGCAACCAGTTCTCTTCGCCTCTCTGCCCTAAGCCTCTGCAGTTCAGGAGAGGCCGAAGGGTTACTGGGCCCCGGAGGAGGCTCACCTGTAGACACTGAGTCCTCAAGCACCTCTGGGGCCAGAATCGTTTCACCTGGTGCCTGCTCCTGAGGATCTGACACAGGTGCAGGCTCCTCAGAATCTAGGCCTTGCCCCAGTTCAGCCGGCCCTGGAGGCGGGGACTCCTGTGCAGGCTGGGATTCCTCTGGTTCAGCCTCTGAATCGGAATCCCAGGCCATCACACCATCCCCCCTCCCAGGCCCCCCCTCAATCGAGGGTCCGGACCCGGCTTCCCGGGGTACGCCGCATGGAACTCTCGGAGGCAGGCAGGCGCATGGATGTTGGCCGCTGGTTCCCAGGAATGGTCCTCCGGTCCATACCCCTTCCAGTCAATGAGATACTGCAGCTTTCCCCTGCGGTATCGGGAGTCCAGAATGTGTTCCACCTCGTACTCAGGCTCTCCCTGAACCAAAACTGGCTGCGGTCGGGAACGGTTCGGGTGGAACTCATCAGGTGGGGCCACCGGACTCAGAAGGGACCTGTGGAAGACCGGGTGAACCTTCAGGGTTGCGGGCAACCGGAGACGGAATGCCACAGGTGAGACTTGGTCCACGATAGGAAACGGGCCGGTGAAAAGGGCGTCCAACTTCCGCGAAGGTCGAGAGGGGTGGAGGTGGCGAGTGGAGAGCCATACCAGGTCACCGACGTGAGGTTCCAGCCCCACCTGGCGGTGGCGGTCGGCCTGGGCCTTGTACGCCTCCTTGGCCTGGTGCAGTTGCTCCATCAAAAGCTGTTGCTGGGACTGGAGCTCTTGAAGCCACTCCGTCACCGCAGGGACCGCGGATGCCAGCAGCACATCTGAAAACAGTCGTGGATGATAACCGTAACTGGCCTGGAACGGGGTCTGCTGGGTGGACGCATTCACCGCGTTGTTGTAGGCGAACTCCGCCAATGCTAGGTGGTCGACCCAGTCATCCTGCTGGTAGCTGCAGTAACACCGGAGGTACTGCTCCAGCACCGTGTTCGCCCGTTCCGTCTGGCCATCGGTCTGTGGGTGGTAGGCTGACGAGAGACAGACCTCTGTCCCGAGGGTCTGGTGCAATGCTCGCCAGAACCGGGATGTGAACTGGACGCCCCGGTCGGACACCACACGCTCAGGTAGGCCATCAGGCGGAAGACATGCTGAAGGTACAGCTGAGCGGTTTCCTTGGCTGTGGGTACAGATGGGCAGGGGGCACAGTGCACCATCTTAGTGAAATGGTCGGAGAAAACTAGAAGGCAGGTACAGCCACGAGACGGGGGTAAGTCCACTACAAAGTCCAGCGAAACTGTGTACCAAGGACGTGGTGGAACTGGCAATGGCTGAAGTAGGCCGGGGGGTCGCCCGGTAGGGCCCTTGGCCCGCCGGCAGACATCACAACCAGCAACGTAGCGAGCCACATCAGCCTTCAGGCGGGGTCACCAAAACTCACGGCTTACCAGATGGGTGGTCCGATACCGCCCAAAGTGCCCCGCTGCTGGGGCATCATGGGTCATCCGGAGAACCTCCAGCCGCAGTGGCCCTGGCGGGATGTACAGGCGACCGTGGTGCAGCAGAAGACCCTGATGCAGGACCAGCCCCGGATACTGAGGGCTGGACCCTTCAGCCAGCTCCCGGAGTCGTTCCTGGGCCCAAGCGTCGACCCGCTGCTGTTCCCACACTCGAGCCTGCAGTAGCTCAGCCTCCTGGGTGGCCAGGAATGCAGCTGGTGGTAGGATCGTGGTGGGTACTGCTTGCTGTACCGTGTCTGCGTTGTCTTCAGGTTTCCGGGACAGGGCATCCGCCTTCTGGTTTTGGGAGCTAGGGATGTAGCGGATCCGGAACTGGAACCGGGAAAAGAACAACGCCCACCGGATCTGCCTTTGGTTCAGCTTGCGGGTGGTCTGGAGGTACTCCAGGTTCCGGTGGTCGGTTCTCACCTCCACCGGATGTCGTGCCCCCTCAAGATGGTGGCACCAGACCTCAAAGGCCACCTTGATGGGCAGTAGTTCCCGCTCCCACACGGTATAGTTACACTCCGCTGGAAGGAGCTGGCGGGAATAGAAGGCACAGGGTAAGAGTGACGCTTCAGGTCCATACTGCTGAGACAAGACGGCACCGAGAGCCGTACTGGAGGCGTCGGTCTCCACCACAAAGGGTCGAGAGGGGTCAGGATGTTGCAAGATCGGCGCTCTCTGGAAACAGGCCTTCAACCCCTGAAACGCCTCCTCTGCCTCCTTGTCCCAGGAAAACGGCGTCTTGGGGCGCAGTAGCCGGGTCAACGGGGTGGTGCGATGAGCATAATCTGCAATGAAGGTCCGGTAATAG
Organism: Podarcis gaigeae; assembly: GCF_964106915.1. Taxonomy (NCBI): domain Eukaryota; kingdom Metazoa; phylum Chordata; class Lepidosauria; order Squamata; family Lacertidae; genus Podarcis; species Podarcis gaigeae. Next base: position 29,243,498 of record NC_139688.1, read on the forward strand.
TTGGCGAACCCCAGGAAACGCTGTAGGTCCTTGCAGTTCCGAGGTGCCGCCCATTCTCGAACCGCTGCCACCTTCCCAGGATCCATCTGCACCCCATCTGGAAAGAGCCGGTGACCTAGGAAGTCCACAGACCGCTGATGGAACTCGCACTTGCTGAGCTTTGCATACAAATGGCGCTCGCGCAAGCGCTGCAGCACGGTCCGGACATGTCCCTCATGGCGAGCCGGGTCACGGGAGTAAACCAGAATGTCATCCAAGTACACCACCACGTACTTGTCTAGCAAGTCCTGGAACACGTGGTTGATGTACCGTTGGAACACAGCAGGCGCGTTGCACAAACCGAAAGGCATAACCAGGTATTCGAACTGCCCGTACCGGGTCCCGAATGCTGTCTTCCACTCATCCCCGGCTCGGATCCGAATCAAATTGTAGGCCCCCCGGAGGTCTAGCTTGGTGAACACCTGTGCCCCTTGCACCCGCTCCAGCAGCTCCGAGATAAGGGACAAGGGATACCGGTCTGGGATGGTAATTTTGTTCAGGGCCCGGTAATCATGGCAAGGGCAGAGCTCCCCACATTTCTTCTTAACAAAGAGCACTGGCGCAGCGGTGGGCAAGGTAGAAGGCCTAATGAAACCACGCTCCAGGTTCTTGCGCAAGAAGTCCTGCAAAGCCTCGCGCTCTGGCTCTGTTAGAGAGTATAAGCGACTCACCGGTAGGGGCGCTCCAGGCTGGAGGTCTATGCTGCAGTCAAAAGACCGATGCAGCGGCAGCTGGTCTGCCCCCCGTTCCTCGAACACGTCTTGGTAGTCCCGGTACACGGCTGGGAGCGTGGGTGCTGCCTCCTTCGTGGGCGCGGGCGCTAGCATCTCGGACTGAGCATGGGAACATGGGTCTGGGAAGTGCACAGTCCATTTGACCCAGTCAATCTGAACGTTGTGAGCCTCCAGCCAGTCCATCCCGAGCACTAGGGGGAACCGAGGCATGGAGGCAATGTCCAAAGTTCGCATCTCCGGTGCTGCTGGAGACACAGGACCAGGGGCTGGGTCTCCTGAGTAATGGCACCTGAACGAAGAAGCCGTCCGTCAATTGCTTCCACCTATACCGGTTCTGGCTTGTTCCGAAGTGGCACCTGATGATGGGCAGCAAAAGCAGCGTCCATATAGGAGCGGGTTGCCCCCGAATCCACCAGAGCATGGGTAAGAATCCAGGGCCCAGCTGGAGGGTATAGACGTACCAGAACCATAAGGTGTTGCAATTCAATTGGTGCGGCCCCATTCTGTGCTGTTTGGGACCCCAGGTAGCCAGGGCCATCAGCTACTGAGGTTGGCGGTTTCCCCTGTGGCTGGCGCTTCTCAGGACAGGACCGGGCGTAGTGTCCGCTTCCGCCACAATAGAGACATAGATTCCCCTCCCGACGCCGTGTCTTCTCCGCGGGGGAGAGGCGTGTCCGTGCTGCCCCAAGCTGCATAGGCCCCTCCGATGACTCGGCTGTGGCCGTGGAGCTGCTGGTAGAAGCTGGTGCCGAGAACTGGAAGTGCCGGCGGCCCCGGGCCTGACGACGGTCCTCTAGCCGATCGTCTATCTGTAGACTCCGTTGAATGAGGGTGTCTAGCGTGGTGGGGCGTTCCATTGTGGCCAGCTGGTCCAGTATCTCGTCTGAAAGCCCCTCGAGATACTGGTCCCGAAGAGCAGAGTCATTCCAGGTCAAGTCCTGTGCCAGCAGCCGGAATTCTGTGGTGTATGCAGCCACAGTGGACTTGCCCTGTTTCAACCGCCTGATTGCCCGGTTGGCTTGACTCCCCTTCTGGGGGTTGCTGAATGCGGCCTCCAAATGATTGCAAAACCCCATATAGTCTGTCAACAAGGGGGAGTCTTGCCTGAGCAGTGGCAACGCCCACTTGGCCGCCTGGTCCTTTAACAAACTAATCAAGAAGTGCACCTTGGTGCGGTGGTCAGGGAAGTTCCGGGCTCGCCCCTGAATATACAACTTGGCCTGGGCAAGGAACATGGGAATGCTGGCCGGGGCTCCATCAAATTTCTCAGGCAAAGCCACTGGGTACTTGCCAGGAGCCGGGGCGTCGGCCCCAGGAGCCGGTAGGGCGTCCAAGCACTGCTGAAGTGCCGTAACCGCGTTGCTGAGCTGCTGCACGGTGTGAGTCAAGGCCTGGTTCTCCTGGGCTATTGCCAGCAGCGTAGCCGCTTGGTCGGCCATGGCTTCTGGCTCTTCCCGAACGCACCCCAACAAAGAGGGAGAGCGGGAGGGGGCGGGAGCAAACTGTGCTGGTCCCTGGGGGAAGGTACCGTTACCGTAGACTGAGTTCACAAGATGAGAGGCGAGGTCCGAAACAGGGAGCCGGGCGGGGAACAGGAACGCTGGAAGGTCAGAAGCAGGAGGCCGGGCAGGGAACAGGAACACTGGAAGGTCCGAAGCTGGGAGCCGGGCGGGAACAAGAATGCTGGAAGGTCAGAAGCAGGAGGCCGGGCAGGGAACAGGAACGCTGGAAGGTCAGGAGCAGGAGGCCGGGCAGGGAACAGGAACACTGGAAGGTCCGAAGCTGGGAGCCAGGCGGGAACAAGAATGCTGGAAGGTCAGAAGCAGGAGGCCGGGCAGGGAACAGGAACGCTGGAAGGTCAGGAGCAGGAGGCCGGGCAGGGAACAGGAATGCTGGAAGGTCAGGAGCAGGAGGCCGGGCAGGGAACAGGAACACTGGTAGGTCTGAAGCCAACAACGACGTTGCTCCCGCAACCTGGGACTGGGCTGACTGACCTTTATCTTCTTCTAAGGCCAGGGGCGGCCCCGGCCCCCAGGAGCCCCGCCTCCCTTGGCCTTAAGGCGAGCACTCCTGAGGATCTGACACAGGTGCAGGCTCCTCAGAATCTAGGCCTTGCCCCAGTTCAGCCGGCCCTGGAGGCGGGGACTCCTGTGCAGGCTGGGATTCCTCTGGTTCAGCCTCTGAATCGGAATCCCAGGCCATCACAGTAGAGAACAGAAGGTACAAAGTCCCTGGGACCACGACCAGAGAAGCAGGCAGGGAAAGATGCACCAGGGATAACAGACCCAAGCAAGCTCAAGGTTAACAGTTGCTGAAGCAAAGCTCATTCCTGAGCTGGAAGCTTTTATAGTCCTTCCAGGTCAAGGGAAGCCAGGTGGCCCTCTGGATAGGTGGATCCACCCTGGAGGCTGGGCTGAGAGAGGCCATCATACTCCTGCAAGCTTTCCCATCCACAGCTGCCCATAATCGCTCCTTATAAGCAGCGTCAGAGTTCAGTTCCACACAGTTCCTGATTCTTGCTTTGCTGGTTCCTGACAACAAAACAGTAGCACACAAGGAATGTTTGCCAAAGATGCAAATGCTTGTGACTCCTGGTTTTGTTTTGCCTCTCTATTTTGTTGTGAGATGTTTTATTGTATTGTAATTTTTAAAGGAAATCTTAAGGAAATCAGCCGTGAGTGCTCACTGGAAGGACAGATTGTGAAGTTGAGGCTCCAATACTTTGGCCACCTCATGAGAAGAGAAGACTCCCTGGAAAAGACCCTGATGTTGGGAACACAGATGGAGGGCACAAGGAGAAGGGGACGACAGAGGACGAGATGGTTGGACAGTGTTCTCGAAGCTACCAGCATGAGTTTGACCAAACTGCGGGAGGCAGTGGAAGACAGGAGTGCCTGGTGTGCTCTGGTCCATGGGGTCACGAAGAGTCGGACACGACTAAACGACTAAACAACAACAATTTTTTTTAAATGTACATTGTCCTGCAAGCCTTGGTCATCTTAATAATTAAATAAGTAACATTGTGTGGACTAGATTTTTATTGTTTATTTACAAATGGGACTGAGAGGGTTTCTTACCTCTGGCTAATTCAGCTACTTGGACTGAAGAATAAGGATGAAACAAAAAATACGGAACCGTCAGGCATTTACACTGAATGATGGCTCCCCAGACAAAGTCCCAGGTTTGAAACCCTGGCAATAACTATATTGTACTTAAAAACCATCTGTGGGTGGGTGTTTTTTAAAAATTATTTATATAGTGGAAAGTGTCTTAAAGGTTTGTTTAACATAATTTGATTGGTAGCATACCTGAATTCCAGGTTCTGTCTTTCATCAGTATACAAACATAAAGGAATCACACTGTAAAATAATATTTAGAGGGGTTACCTAATACTCTGAGGATTAAAGAGGAAATCCTACATTTACTCAGATGTATGTCCCTTTATGTTCAACGAAGCTTATTCTCAAGCAGGTGTGCACGGGATTGCAGCCTAAGTACCACTCTGGGGAATTGCTGAGGAATAGATGGTCCGCTTCGTACATTGATGCATACATGATGGAAGGGATGCCTTAAAATCAAGTCTTGATGAAAAGGTGTGTTGAAAATAAAATATATAACCATCCGTCAGCTTTATAAAGATCCCACTGTTTTACACCTAGAAAATGTTAGGTTAACAGTAAAGAAAAGGAGTGGATATATTGTTTACTAATTGCAATCTTGTTTCACTATTTTTACCGTATGCCTAGATCCTTGCCTTCAGTTACTTTTTGGATCAGTAGTGCCAAGATTTCTGTAGAACTGATTTCAAACTTTTATCAAACACTGAAGGCATACCGCAAAAGATTAACTTTTAAAAAATATGGGTGCCTTTTAGTAGACAACAACAGGATTTAGTAAACAACAACAGGATTTGTGTTGCCCATTCTGGATATGCTTTTGGAGAAATGGCTTGCCATTCTGTCCATTATTGCAAAAATGAAGGAAATGATGGTGACTATTCCTTCCCCCCCCCCCAATTTAAATAAAGCCTAGTTGCTGTGTCAATGAATATGAGTTTATTTAAAACACACAGAGAGAGGACCTTTTGCTTTTTTTGTGAAAGTCAAAAGTGGTCCAATTCCAAATGTGTTTAGGGTTCTTTGCAATTTATGCCATGCCTCAGGCATCTGACTTGCATCCATAGGAGCTACAAATAGGGTTGGAGGTGATGGCGTCACTTATAGTGTTGGGTTTCTGTGGCTCATCCTGTGTGACCTATAGCATATACTATTATACTACTGTATCTGTAGCTAACAGCCCACAGGGGAGACACAATCTTATGACCTACCATATTTGCTCATTGTTATTCCACCATAGGCATCAGGGTGGAGCTGGATTCACATCTAGGATGAGCATGAGAACTGCTCTTCAATGACTTGTTTCCTGCTTGGCAGGGGGTTGGACTCGATGGCCCTTGTGGTCTCTTCCAACTCTATGATTCTATGACTTCAGAACTGGAAACTCTGGCTTTCAGAAATGTCCCTTCAGTTAGTGGTTGGCAAGCATCCTTTGCATCTAGCACAGCGTCTCTGCACCATGTGATGCTGCTTGCCAAGAATTTCATGAAAGATCAGCATGTATGTTGCATACTTTCCAATATCTGGCAGCCCCAAACTGGGATGCTTACTTTTGGGTCTGGGGCTCTGCACGAGCCAGCTGATTCCCACCAGAGCACTGGACCAAAAGATGGGACATTCCAGGATCCAATCAGAAGCTGGGATGGCTTCTTTAATTCCAGAATATCCAACTTAAATTGGGGCAGTTGATATTGGTGAAGGGCCCTGAGGCTCCTGCCACCTGTTAGGAGCAGATTAAATAAGTTTGCCCCAATACAGAGTGACAAGATGACACATTGCATGGTCAGGAAGAAGAGAAGGACAGAGGAATTTGAACCCGTAGAATCATAAGAGACCCCAAGGGCCATACACATGTGGTCTCCCATCCAATTTGAAACCATCCCAGACCCTGCTCAGCTTTGCAAATGTGCTAGCAGTTTTATTGCTGCACCACTAGGAATGGTTCCAAAAGCTATCCATACTTCTCACATTCACTCTTAATCTGGTAAAAAATAATATTAGCCCTGTGGGTGAAATGTGCATACACAGAATAATTGCACCTGGTACCTGCTTTTCATACGCGGGTGGCGCTGTGGGTAAAAGCCTCAGTGCCTAGGACTTGCAGATCAAAAGGTCGGCGGTTCGAATCCCCGCGGCGGGGTGTGCTCCTGCCTTTCGGTCTCAGCGCCTGCCAACCTAGCAGTTCGAAAGCACCCCCGGGTGCAAGTAGATAAATAGGGACCGCTTACTGGCGGGAAGGTAAACGGCATTTCCGAGTGCTGCGCTGGCTCGCCAGATGCAGCTTTGTCACGCTGGCCACGTGACCCGGAAGTGTCTGCGGACAGCGCTGGCCCCTGGCCTCTTAAGTGAGATGGGCGCACAACCCTAGAGTCGGACACGACTGGCCCGTACAGGCAGGGGTACCTTTACCTTCACCTACCTGCTTTTCATGTCCTTCCATCAGAGGTTCTCCTACCGACCTGCTGTGCCAAACTGGTCATTTCAAAGGGAGGCACAAGAGGAACACAAATGACGCCGCTCAAACGCTTCCTTGTCAGAGTGGATTGAAATAACACGGATGCCATGGAACCTTTTACTTTCCCATGTAATCATTGCTATCATTACACTGGTATGGTGCATTCGGAATGCATGTCAGCCTGTTCTCTTTTTAACTCAGAGGAGAGGAGAAGGTGCTGTTATTGCAGGGTGCCTTGTGAAAAGCTCAGCAGACGGTGTTATTATTATATCTGCTGGGCGCAGCACAGAGAGCACACAATAATGCATGCTTATTAAGAGGCAGAGGAAGCATGGAGGAAATGCATTCGGCTGTTGTCAGGGAAGCCGGGGGCCTGGAGGCACCGGAGGAGAGTTTAGTACTGTAAAAAATGAAAGGGGAAAGAGAGGATGGATTCACTTTTTCCAGCTAACACCACCCAGTGGTACCATTGGAAATGGTGCAGTGGAGGCAGGGAGGCCGGCAGTACATAGAGACAGTGTCAATAGCAGTTGGAGCCAACTAATTCTAGTCTTGTTCCCATCGACCTCCCTGCTGAGTTTGACAAGGGGGCAACAATGAGACTAAGAAGGAGGAAGGTGACAAGCAGAGCTACCTCCTGCAATGGAAGTACTGTAAGGTAAAGTAAAAAAGTAAAGGACCACTGGACCGTTAAGTCAAGTCAAAGGCGACTATGGGGCTGTGGCACTCATCTCACTTTCAGGCCGAGGGAGCCGGCGTTTGTCCACAGACAGCTTTCTGGGTCATGTGGCCAGCATGACTAAACCGCTTCAGGCGTAACGGAACACCGTGATGGAAACCAGAGCGCACGGGAATGCTGTTTACCTTCCCGCCACAGTGGTACCTATTTATCTACTTGCACTGTTGTGCTTTTGAACTGCTAGGTTGACAGGAGCTGGGACAGAGCAATGGGAGCTCACCCCGTCATGGGGATTCGAACCGCTGACCTTCTGATTAGCAAGCCCAAGAGGCTCAGTGGTTTAGACCACAGTGCCACCCACTCCCTCAAATGGATGTAAGACGGCAGGCAGGCAGGGGCTGGCTCAGGGTGGACTGAGGTTCGTGAGGCAGTGCCCCAATCATCCTAAGGGGTGAGTCTCTACTACTGAAATCCAAGGTGTTAGCCGACTCTGACATCAGTAAGAACAAAGAAGCCTCACTATCAAAACAATTGCTTGGTATGATGGCTTAGGGGGTAGGCACCTATAATCAGGGAGGAAATGTGGACATAAGAGGTAGAGTTTTATAACTAATTCAAATCAGACTTGCACAAATTCTTTCAAAGAGCTTAAAGGCACATTGGGGAAAGTAGCAGCTTCCTAAGGAGCTTTAATGTGTCAGAAATGGTGCTCTGGTGGGTTCTGGTAGCTAGGGGAGAGGAAGGCCACTTCTAGCCTCTGGGTCTGCAGTTCCCTACCCCAGTATAGACACACTGCTGAAGGCTCAAATGGTCTGGCTTGGTACAAGCTAGCAGCTTATGCTCCAATTCCCCTCGCAAGCCCAGGCCAGCTAGGATGGCGTTTGGAAAGGGAGGACAGAATTTGCTGCTCTGTGGTTTGTCATGCTATCCTGAAAGAGAAGTGTGTGTGTGTGTGTGTGTGTGTGTGTGTGTAATCTTCTGCTTTCCTTCTCTGCTCTCTCCCCTCCTTCCACCCCCTCTCACTTGCTTCTGTGCAGAAGCCCTAACTAGCCTAATGAAAAACGCAGCCTGGAAGGGAGACCGCAGCTCACACAGGTCTCTCTTGGCATGACAGACTATCTCGGAGGCCTAATGTCAGCAAGGGGCTGGACGAGAAGCAGCCTTTCATTGGGTTTGTCTTACTGAGAGGAAAAACAGCTTTGTGTAATAACTTTATGGCAACTGTTGGCAGAGGATTTTGCGCTGCATACTGAAAAGGGAGACATTTCTGACCGTAACCCGACGAACCGCACTTGTTTACTCTGGCTCCCGGCCATTAGTTGTTCATAGGCTTTCTGTCTCTGCTCAACATGTTCCAGTCTTGGGGGCTAAAAGTTATTGCCAGCAGTTTCCAGGACATTCCGCTAGGCTAAGCAAAATTGCCCTAAGCAATAGTCAGAAACCACGGGGGTAGTACTTTTTAAACATAGGCCATTTTCGGAAGAAGGAGGAAGAAGGAAGGAAGGGGGGAGGGCAGCGAAATGAAAGATACTGAACATCCTCCCTGCCTGGCTTGTGGTCTCTCTCTGCGTGTTTTAGAATACCACGTAGGAGGAGAGATTAACACCCTCCATCTGAACAATATGCAGATATGTCTATGTCACACAGAGTGGCATCCACTCATGCCACTGCGGAAGCCTTGTGGGCCGAGGCAACAAGGGAGAAGATTGTTCGGTTACTTTCAGCTCCATCACAGCAGATGAGTGCCACATGTCTGGCAGGCTTGCCTGTGCGGGGAGAGATGGCTTCATGTGGTGCCTGAAATGCTGTGTATGTACGTGACTCATCCTTGTGTCAGTTGCAGTCAGCTATTTCATCACAGTAGGCCTGTGTTGCCCTTAGGAACTTCATGCCAGAGATGGGGAAGCCTGAGGCCGTTCTAGATGCTGCTAGGCAACAACTGCCATCATCCCTGACTACTGCGGGCATCTGATGGGAGTTGGAGTCCAACAACTTCTGGAGGACCTGTACACCTCTGAATACCTGTAAGGATGTTGCCTAGTGGAACTTGGAAGGAGTATTCATGGAGGAGAAAGCTATTGGTGGCTACTAGCCACAATGGCTGTGCTCTGTCTTTGCTGTCGGGGGCTTTAAGCCTTGGAGTACTGGATGCCTGGAATTGCAAGGAGGCAGAGTATGTTGCACTCAGACCCGGATTGCAGGCTTCCCATCAGCATTTGGTTGGTCCCTGTGAGAACAGGGTTCTGGATTAGATGGGCCTTTGGTCGATCCAGCAGGACTCTCCTTATGCTCTCATGACCTGAGGTTCCTTACTTTATGATTCAGCTCCCACCTAAATTAGCATAAGTTGTCACACAAAGGGCAGGGGGCGTGTCAGGGATGTACTATAGCTCTAAGGGCTTTTTTGCACAATCACAGGAGCATAGACCAGGCCGGAATGTTATGTTAATAAAATATATGCAAATTTGAAAAGAATGACTAAGGCCCCCTCCAGACATATTTTTCTTTTTCATACGTTTATTAGGATCTGTACTCATGACACTTTGGGGGGGGGTGCAATCCAACTTTCAATAGTTTGTGTCTGCAAATATTTTGGGGCGGTCACACAGCTTCCTGTCTAATTGGTGCATATCCCATAACTTCCTGCTGAAACCCCATTCCTTTTTATACCACAGATGTTCAAGTTTCTTTCAGCCCTGCTTTTGTTGTGCTTTAGCCTCTCTGGACAGCAATCCTGTGGTAGCACTGGGGACTCATCAATGAACTATTATACACTATTATCGTATCCAGAAAATGTTACAGAATGCACCGTCAATAAAACTCCACTCTGGAAGGGCCCTGTAATTGAAACAGAAGTGTACTACACTGTGGCAGAGAATACTGAAGTAACCTGTGTGCTTTCTCAATCTGCTGACTGTTGGCGGGCAACTTCAAGAGCCCTCCTGTTCTTCATCTCCAAAATGGACTTTGGCTGGGCAGCCCTTCAAATAGAGGACTGTCCACTGCATGGTAGGACACTCTAATAGGCAATACAGGACCAGGTGAATAAATGATCTGATTTGGTGTGCTGATAGCTTTTCAGTGGCACCCAGCTGAGGTCTCTCCCCCAAGTGTTAAGAGTGAACAGGCCCAAAGTATGTCTTGTTTATGCTTTGAACCTCTATGTCTTTCAAAACCCACCCCAGCCCTATTCATTGATTGGTCTCTTCCACATTCGTTGCCATCTGCTTAATGCAGCTGTCTTTTGAAGTAAAGGAAAAGAGGCTTCTCTGGAAAAGGAGAGCCAAGGCAGGGGAAATTCACCAAAAGTTTGTAGCTATTTGTGGGCTTCAGAGAAAACTGTGGAGTCTAAGCCAGGTTTCTGCAACTCAGTGCCCTCCAGATATTGTATGACTACAACTTCCATCACCCCTGACCATTCGGACTGGGGCTGGTGGGGGGGTGGAGATCAAAACATCTGGATCACCAGACTGAAGAAAGCTGACATTTCATTTCTTCCTTTCCTTGAATGTACTGCAATCAACTGATAATAACACACCAATTAAAATGTGTGTGCACCCCCCCCACTGTCCTTCCTGCAATTTTTATTGACGTTGGACATTTTAGCTTTCAAAAGTAGACAGCAGCCAAGGAGGAAAGGTAGACAGGTGGGGGGGTTGAGTAAAGCAAGTGGTCACATCAAACTGGAGGCGAGGAGAAACATTTGACACCTCCTCCAGCTCTGCTCTCTGTTTTTCATTTCCCTAAATCACTCCCGGCTGGGGATTGTATATTTTCAGTGGCCTCTCCCAGAGATGTGGAGATGGCAGGGCTCCGAACACCAGCTAAACCCATCTGAGGTGCTGCTACATATTTATAGGACGTCGGTCCATACCAAGCTTTGGGGGACTCAGATCTGGAAACTCAAGGTCGCCGTCCCCTGTTCCACCTCCCACCTCCCTGATATCCTTTCTGATTGTATTCGTGATGATTTGTGCTCAATATATTTTTATTTATTATGTTCATGTCCCACCTTTTTCTCCAAAGAGCTCAAGGTGGCATACATTGTTCTTACCCTCCTCATTTAATCTCGACAACAACCCTGTGAGGTAGGTTAGGCTGAGAGGCACCCAGTGAGCTTCATGGCCTTTGGGGGAATTTGAACCCTGGTCTCCCAGGACTTGGCTCTTATAACAAGGTGGTTATATACCTTCAATTCTCTTTTCACCTGCAAAAGTTTCCGAGTGGACATGTTGCTTCCTATTGCTGTGGGTGCATGCCCCATAGCTTCCTGCAAAAATCCTGGGATATTTCACTTCACAAATGCTACAGTTGGAAGTGTGTGTGTTTCTCCAGCTTTTGTGGTACTATAATGCAATAATATCCCTCTTTGCTATCTGTTTATTTGTTGTGTGTGTGTTGTTTATTAATTGAGGTTTCTTTTATTTTGTTTGGTGGTAATTGTTTTTCTTGTTTGTTGCAAGCCGCTTTCAGAAGCCCAAACTGTAAAAGTGAGATGTAAGCAATAATAATAGTAATAATAGTAATAATAATATCCCCCTCCCTTTTCACATTTAAATGATTTTAGTTCATACTATGAATTTATGAATGCACATTGTTAATCTGGTTTTACAGTAGCTATAATCCAGCACTAATTGCAGTGGCTTCAGTCACAGAATATACCGTAACAACTGAAAGCTTGAATGGTGCAACCAAATCTGTCCTTCATTTGCACAAACTGGTGTCTGGATTCCATTTCTCTCTGCTCTGTGTGGGCTTCCGTCTTACTGGAAGAATTATGAATGGGTGTACAACTGTTTGCAGTTACATAAATAAAGCAGACACTCTTCATTACCATTGCTGTCATCCATTTGTTGCCACATTCTCAGCAGATGTCGGTGGGTAGCATGTTTACTTTCAGATAGGCAAATAAACAAAGTTCCATGTTTTAGCTGGTGAAAATAATTTATTTATTATGAATTGTGCCTATTAATTAACATGGTGCCAGTGATGAAGTCCGGGTAGATTAGCAGGCACCCCACAAGAAAGAGACATATTTACACAGAAGCCTGCTGATTGATATCATGTCATAGAGTATCAGAAGGTTACAGTTGTGATTTAGCATTTCTGCATGATTTATTGCATGTTAATACATACATATTTGTGCATCTCCAACTTGCTTTCAATCAGCGTGAACTTCCCTCATGGCTCTGCCTTGGGAAGAGAGAAGAAGAAAACATGGATTATTGTACAAAATGCTGGTACACATTGGACCTGAGGATTTCCCTGAAGTGACCCTGCTCTTCTAATGCCCAATTCTGTGTCCTGTTCTATATATGAAGCCTTTCACTTTGTGGAACAAAAAGGGGGACATTATTTGGTGCATGGCTGTTGCAGTTTAGGGCAGGAGCTGCCAACCTGGTGCTCAGGGTCCCACAGAGACACCCTTGGCACCCACAAAGTCTTCTCCGACTGCTGAAATTAGGCTTGAATGAAGGATTGCATCTCAGGCAACAGAACAAGCTGTGGTGTGTGCCTGACTGTTGCATGTGTGTGGTGATCACAGCGCGCGCACACACACACACACCAACTAATCAACAATGTGGCAGCCAGACTGGTGACTGGGAGTGGCCACTGAGACCATATAACACCGGTCCTGAAAGACCTACATTGGCTCCCAGTATGTTTCCAAGCACAATTCAAAGTGTTGATGCTGCCCTTTAAAGCCCCAAACAACCTTGACCCTGTATACCGTCTCTACCCTCATCGTTCAGCCCGGACACTGAGGTCCAGCTCTGAGGGCCTTCTGGCAGTTCCCTCATTGCAAGAAGTGAGGTTACAGGGACCAGGCAGAGGGCCTTCTCGGTAGTGGTGCCCGCCCTGTGGAACACCCTTCCATCAGATATTAAGGAAATAAACAACTATCTGACTTTTAGAAGACATCTGAAGGCAGCCCTGTTTAGGGAAGTTTTTAATATTTGATGTTTTGTCATGTTTTTAATATTCCACTGAGAGCCACCCAAAGTGGCTGGGGAAAACCAGCCAGATGGGCGGGGTATAAATAAGAAATTATTTGTGTGTGGGGGGGTATGTAGTATGTATATGTAACTGTAAATGTAAATCTAACCCAGTTTTGAATACGCTAGCTGGCTGGGAGTGACTCTCCAAAGATACCTGAGAACCATTGGCAATATTAGTAATGATGGACCAGTGATTTTACTCCAATATAACGCAGCCACATCTATTTAATTCCCATATATATTTTATGAGGACAGTGACATAGACACAGCCTAGTAGGAATGCAAACACTTATTCCAGAAGGTCCCTTTTGAGAAAAAGTATGTGTATAACCAGTTAGAATATCATCCCGCCCCCATGTATGTATTCTGGGATCATCTCCAAATGTCATCCCGTAGGTGCCAAGCATTACAGCAGCGTTAATTCTCCCTGCGGTTCTATCACTGTGGGATATGGGATTCAGAAGCATTGGGGATTGGGAATGTTACAGATTTTGGCTACCCACAGATTACTTGGTGTCCAGTGCAGTGTTAGCAGACAGAAGAAAATTTCTGGCATTCAAGCATTATGACCTTCATCTTGAAAGGACTGAGTGGGGGATATGATGCCAGTATATGATGCAGAAAGGTGGTGAATGGAGAAAAAGGCATATTTGTGGTGAAGAAGACAGGGGAAGCTATCAAGAACATGATTATCCTCCCGCCATAGCCTAGTCTAGAATGTTGATCGTATAACAGAAAAAGTTTGCTCACCTCTGGTCTAGACATGTCACTGCGATACAATGATTGAAGCATTGAACTAGGGCCTGAGGAACCAGGTTTCAAATCCCCACTGGATGGCCTTGGGCCAATCACTATCTTTCAGCCTAACCTACTTCAGGGTTGGTGTGCAGTTAAAATGGAAGAGTGGAATCATGTCCATTTAGGAAAGGTGAGTTGTAAATGCCATAAATATGCAGAAAAACAAATGGGGATATAAGTGTCCTTAGGGTATAAGAGGTCCTGACTTCTGTGGGGTGTGAAACACAGAGCAGTTAAATACAACATTCCTAGAGTGGACATGTTTAGACATGAAGAGGGATGTTTGTCCAGCCAGTAGATAAACTTCCTGTTTCCTCCTCTGCCGGCACAAACTTCCTCTACATGTGACCAGAGGTGAGTGTGACTTTACCTGTGCAGGTAACAAAAGCACAGGACTGGCCACCACATCTCTCTCTTCTCCATTTTGCTTTCATCGAAGAAGCATCAGCCTGAGATGCTCTCTTAGCCAAAGAGGACAAAGGAACTATCTCCTTATGGGATGGATTCCAAGTGTATATATTTTGTAACTTAAGCCTGCCTTCAGGGATCCTTTTGTGAACTGAATGAAACTGTGAATAAACTATTTTATACAAGACTGTGTTGCATCTATCTTTTTAGGAGGGAATAAAAGGGGAATTACCAGGAAACTTATTTTAGAGGCTTAAACAAGCCTGGCAAAAACATTATCCGCTGTGCAAGTTTAAAAATGGGAATGTTACTCTGCTAAATTGTAGAACTTGTTAACACAAATTGGGAAGGATATAATTAAACAATATATCCTCTCCTGCCTCCCTGAACATCCCCACAACTTCAAATTCAGCTAGGGGGATAGAGTGGCTGTATTTTTGTAGTTGGGGCCCAGAGCTGTGTGGCAGAACACATACGTTACATAGAAATCATGCCAACGTTCAATCCCTTGGCAAGGAGCAGGAGGTAAGAATGACTTCTACTCTACCTGAGTCTCTGAGGAGACTCTGGATGATAGACAATACAGGGCTAGATGGAGCTGTTGCTCAGTTTAGCAGATTCTTATGTCCAGTCTGAACTGAGGATTCCTGGCTGATATGTGACTGAGATAACTCTGTCTCATAACCTACATGAATGTGAGTGTCCTGACTCTCCCTACCATCCCATGAATCCTATGATCTGTAGTTTGGCAATTCCCTGCTCTTTCATAACTCTAGGGAGAGGTAATGGATATTAAACCAATCTGGACTGTAGTGTGGTCTCACCACCCAAACCAATCCCAGGTCAAAGTCAAACACTCTGCCTGTTAATAAATGCTGGCTCTGAATCAGCTCCCTGTCACATCTGGGAAAAACTTGGTCCTTTCACAGCTGCTGACAGATGGTTTTGTCCAAAAGAGTTAAACCATAGCAAAGAAGAAGAAGAAACTTCTTCAGCCAGTTAGCTGGGCCCAAGAGTAGAGTTAAACAGGCCCAACTCCGAGAACACACAAGATATATAAAGGAATCGCCAGCAGGGAAGGAATGTGTGCACATCCTCTGCCAAAACCAATCCCACCATGGGAAGGAGAACAAACCGATGGCTTCTTTTGCAAAGACAGATTCTAGAACCTTCTAGACCACAGTGGTCTCTTCAGGCATGGACTTGTGTCAACCCAGCTATGCTGACAGAATGAAAGAGCTCAGTTCCCCTGCTGAAGGGGAGCATGGGGGATGGTGTTGTCATCATGCAAACATTTTTCCAGGGGTGTTCTCCACATAGATTCATTTATGGTCTGAGTCACTGGAATTGCTTCACATGGATCTCCATTGCCTCATCCAGTGACCCAGTTTAAACATGGACTATATGCACACAGTACACTTAAAATACAGTCAAAGCATGTGGATTTCCCCCCAAGAACCCTGGGAACTGTAGTTTACCCCTCACACCACTACAGTTCCCAGCACCCTTAACAAACCACAGCTCCGAGGGTTCATTGGTGGGAGCTATGTGTTTTAACTGTGTTTTAAATATATGGTGTGTACACAGCTTAAATGCTGTTATACAAAAAGCAGTTATCTGTATTGGCATCTTATATAGCCACACCAGGGCCATTGCTAGAAGTGCTTAAAAGGCTTGGGGCACAGGCCCATGATACAAATTTGCATAATATTTGCATATGTTGATGTCCCCCTGAGGCTCCCCTTAACAATGCCCCTGATCCACACCATGGGTAAAAGGCACTTCTCACATGAAGCAGCCCATGTTATGCAGCATTATTTGCACTTCAAAGATCCGTGGCCCAAAGGAATGCACTGACTGCGCACAAATCCTTCCCATGTATATGATACTCCAGCTACCCTGATAAGTGATGTCGGCAAGGCAGCATCAATCATGTCTGAATCAGGACGTAAGATATATTGACATTTCAAATTGCATGGCCCATTTCATTTCAGGTGACTTGCGCAAGCATCAAGGTGGGTATTTTGAAATCAATGCAGTTACCTTGGCCGACACATTAGATGCACAATGAATGAATGCAGCTTTGCTGAAAGAAATGGGAGTCCAACACACTCCTCATTACTTAGAGGACTTTAAAATATCCAAGGAATTGACTTTCCTCTGCTGAGACACTGGGAGCAGCAGAAAAAGAACATGGCAGAAGGATGCTTGAAGATTAAGGGTGTGCTGTCCAGGAACGCCAATTTCTTCTCCAGCAGCTCTAAAATAAAATAATAATATTAATAAAACAAATCTGAGATGAATCTGTTATTGGTGAGTGCAATTCAGAGAGCTTGATACATTTGCAAGCTAATTCACCCATTGTGTTAAATTGGTTTTTTAATTCTTGCTCTGCCCTGATGTGAATGTTTGAAACCCATTGGTTATTACAGGTAGATCAAAATACTTGGTCCAATCAGATTGCCTTTCAAAAAAAATTAATGCTCTTTAATGGATCTTCTGTTTTTCTGTCATCTGACTTGTAGATTTTTAATGTTGCAAGTACAGTGTAATGGTTAGAGCAGGGGTGAAGGAACTGTGACTCTCCAGGTGTTATCATAGTACAGCTCCAATCATCCCTGGCCCCTGCTCTCATTCAATTCCCAGTCATCTGAAGCGACTTCTGCTGAAGATTGTACCTTTGGTCTGTTGCTTTTGCACACAAGAAGCAGATATCCCTCCCTGGTGGACACACCAGTGCCAGCAAAAGGAGCACTGTGGATGACATGGCCTGTCACTCATAGAAGCCTTGTCATGGGGCAGCAGAAGATCAGAGGAGGCTGATACCAGATGATGTGCTATATAAGCGCATTGGTTACTCAAAATAACTCCGATATAGGCTTCCCCTACAAGGTGTTATCAGCACTTCCAGGTGTATTTCTCAGTCCCCATCCCACTTTAAGGCACCATGTTTGGTACAGGATTCACCATCCA
Organism: Podarcis gaigeae; assembly: GCF_964106915.1. NCBI lineage: Eukaryota > Metazoa > Chordata > Lepidosauria > Squamata > Lacertidae > Podarcis > Podarcis gaigeae. Next base: position 29,260,699 of record NC_139688.1, read on the forward strand.
GAGAATCATTTGCCTGGTCTACATGAGCAGAAGGCAAGATGTTGAAAGAGTTTGTGGACATTCCTAGGCTAGAATGCATTTCTACATAATATAAAACTGAAGGACCAGTGACACGATTCTGTGTCAAGCTGCACCCTGTCATTCTAAATCTCAGAAGTTAGGGTACAGGAGAGGTTGTTTGGCCTATAGAAAAGGCTCCCTCTGCCATGCAAAATCATTTCTGCAAACCAAGATAACACACACACACACTTGCTTTTTTTGCAGAATGTATACAGGTTACAGAATTCATCACGGCATGGTGATCTTTTGTAAGCACAAAGTTTCCATTGGTCTGGTTATAGCTGAAATGGGAAGAATACACGAAGCTACCAACCACCAAGTCAGAGTTTTGGTCCATCTAGCTGAGCTGACAACTCTTGGCTGACAGAGGCTCTCCAGAGTTCCAAAGAGAAGTCTTCCCCAACTTCAACCAGAGATAAGAAGAGCCTGTTCAATTTGATGCCTGTGGGAAACCCACAAGCAGGACCTGAGAACAAGAGCACTTTCTCCTTCTGTGGCTTCCAGTAACTGGTATTCAAAAGCATTACTGCCTCGGATCATAGAGGCAGAGCATAGCTGTCATGACTAGTAGCCATTGACAAGCTTTTCCTCCATGAATTTGTCCAATCCCTTTTAAAGCCATCAGTTTAACCATGTTGTCAGGACTGCCGCTAGGTCCCAGCTCACAGAGGACCAACGCCCAGTGGATGTTATATACAAAAGTCTTTATTAAAGTTTAGTTTCCATTTCCAAGCTCTGGGCGCGCAGACCCACGTCTCGACGCTAGACCGGCTAAGTCCCCTCTGACTCACTGCTCCACCCACACCAGTTTAAGATTCTAGCCCGGCTCCACCTCTTACGCTGTTCTTTCCTTCGCTGGGTCCTTCTGCCCTCTGGGGTTTCCTCCTTCCTGGACTCCTCTGACGCTGAGCCTCCTGAGTCTTGCCCCTCCCTCCGGCGGGCTTTAGGACCTGGCTCCCTTCCCGGGCTCCCCGCTGTGCCGCGCTCCTGTACATTTGAACTTGGCGCGCGCGCCCAGCCGGTGACTTTCCTTCTGACCGTTTCCCCGCTTCCTGATGTGGGCGTTGCCAAACCTGACTCCTCTCCTCCCTCTGGTGGTGAGGACACTGGTCCCGACTCCTGGGACTCCCCCTCCCCACTGCGCTCTGGTGGAGAAGCTGGTCCTGATTTCCAACTGCTGCTCAGGGACTCCCCGCTAGCCCCTTCCTCCTGGGGCTTCCCCCCTGGAGCCCCCCTCGCTCTGCCCACCGGCGCTCCCTTCTGTGAGTCCTCCGATTCGCTAGAGAGGCTTGTGGAATAACTCTGGCCACTGTCACTGCCTGCGCCCCCCTCATACTCCTCCTCCTCACTCTCCATTTGCTCCCCCTCCTGTGTCTCTCCTTCTGAACCCCTGACATCCATTCCCCCCTCGAAGCCCCCCCTTCCCCCTCCCCCTCTTCAGGTGCGGGTTCCGGGTGCTCTAGAGTTGTCGGGGTGAGTTCAGGATACAGTTCGTCCCCCGAGGCGTGCAGCCATCGTGATAAGTCCGGAAAGTCCTCCATGGGCTCGTCGACTGCGATTCCCTCCGCTTCCATCTCCTGGGCGGTGTGTTCGAAATCTGAGGCCGCCCCCAAATCACTCAAAACCCCTTCTCCCCCTGTCGCCTGAGGTGACGCCACTTCCCAGGGTCCCTCCGGCATGTCTCTGCGCCATCCCACTTCGGGTTGGTCCTCCCACCAATAAGATCCCCCCGTGCCAAAACCTGAGAGCGATCCCTCTGGGGAGCTGCCTCCCGGAGCCGAGTCCTCCGCTGACGAGAAACCCCGGAAAGTGCTGGCCGAGAGTGTGGGTGTGAACAGACAATCATCGAAAAAGCCCGTCGGCATAGGCTTGTGCGGGAAAAGTGTATGGAATTCTTCCTTGAGCAACTGCTCCTCCAATGCGTAATCCGGCACCCACCTGTTGGCGCTGGCCGGGGTGTCCTCTGTGGCGAGAAGATATTCAATCCCGTCCTCCCCCCACCTTGAGTCTAAAATCTCTGTGGCTTCGTTGAGTGGCCCCCTTCTCGGCGACCCCCCCTTTTTGGGCGCTTCCCTGAGCGGGTCTGGCGCTGTCCCTGGTGCCTGAAACCTGTGGGGCTCTTTGTAGGGTGTGAGCACTGATCTATGAAAGACCAGGTGCATTCTGGACCCCTCCGGTAGTGTTAACCGGAAGGCCACTGGGTTGATCTGCGCCTCTACTTGGTAAGGCCCTAGCTGCTTGTGCCCGAGCTTCTTCTTGGCCAACGATCTGGCCGGAACCGCCTGGGCTGCTAACCAGACCCAGTCTCCTACCCGGATGTCTTCCCCAACCCTCCTGTGTCGGTCTGCCTGCACTTTGTAAGCCTGTTTCGCCATCTCTAACTGCCTCCTGAGCTGCTCGTGGATCTCCTGCAACTCCGCTGCCACGGCCTCTGCTCCCTGCGGCTCCCCCTCCCTCACTTTCTCTAAACCCGGGAAGGTTCTGGGATGCCGCCCATTGTTGGCGAAAAACGGTGTCACCCCCGTGGACATGTGTTTCGTGTTGTTGTAGGCAAACTCGGCTAGCGGTAGGTAGTCCACCCAGGTCGAGGGCTGCTGGTTCGCGTAGCATCTCAGGTACTGCTGCATGATGGCGTTGACTCTCTCCGCCTGTCCGTTAGTCTGCGGGTGTCGCGCCGACGCCAGGCTGACCTTGACGTTCAGGAAACCCATCAGCTTTTGCCAGAAGTTGGATATGAACTGGCGCCCCCTGTCGGACAGGATGGACCGTGGTAGGCCGTGCACCTTGAACACGTGGTCTATAAACAGCTTGGCGGTCTGCTCGGCTGTGGCCACCTTCGCGCAAGGAATGAAGTGGGCCATCTTGGTGAACAAGTCTACTACCACGAGTACTGCCGTCTTGCCTCTCGAGCTGGGCAGATCCGTGACAAAGTCCAGGGCCACCCTCTCCCACGGTTCGAACGGTGTCTGTAGCGGTTCCAACAGGCCCGCCGGCGGCTGGTGTACTGGTTTGGCCCTTTGGCAGGTGTCGCACCTCTTGACGTATTCCGCGACATCCCCCCTCATCTTGGGCCACCAAAAGTCTCTGGCTACAAGGTCCACCGTCTTCTCCTTGCCAAAGTGTCCCGCGCTGGGCGCGTCGTGCAGCTGTTGCAGGACCCTCGCGCGGAGGTTGTCTCCTGGCACGTAGAGGGCTCCTTTGCGGATGAGCAGGCCGTCGCGTATTTGGAAGTCGTCGTCCCTCGCCGTGCCGCTACGCACCTCCTCCATCTTGGCTCGCGCGAAGGAGTCCGTCTGCAGCGCGCGACACACTGCGTTCAGGTCCACCGTGGCTGACGCGCATGCCCACGCCTTTGGTGCGAAAATATGCTTGGCCGGCGCCGGCGCCTCTTCTTCGAGATACTGCGGTTTCCTGGACAGCGCGTCCGCCATGATGTTGTTGTTTCCAGGGATGTATTCTATTCTGAAGTCGAAATCTGCAAAGAACTCCGCCCAGCGGATGTGTCTCTGGTTCAGGAACCTCGCCGTGCGCCAGTACTCCAAGTTCTTATGGTCTGTACGGACCTGCACCGTGTGTTTGGCCCCGACGAGGAAATGCCGCCACGCCTTGAAGGCTGCATGTATGGCCAGTAACTCCCTGTCCCAGATGGTGTAGTTCTGCTCCGACTTGCTGAGTTTCCTGGAGTAGAAAGCGCACGGCCTCCAGTCCCCCTGGTGGTCTTGCTGCAACAGGACGGCCCCCACGGCCCTGTCTGACGCGTCCGTCTCCACTCTCATGGGCCTGCTGGGGTTCACGTGTAGCAGGTGTTCCTCGGACGCGAAGAGGTGCTTGAGCTTCTGAAAGGACTGCTCTGCCTGCTCCGTCCAGATGAACTTCTTCTTCTTGGAACTGAGGGTGTCAGTGATGGCCGCTGTCTGCATGGCGAAACCTTTGATGAACTTGCGATAAAAGTTGGCAAAGCCGACAAATCTCTTTCGATTGCGTGGGCTCTTCCAGTCCAGCACTGCCCGTACCTTGGTACTGTCCATGGCGAGTCCCTTGTTGGACAGTTTGTAGCCCAGGAAGTCCACCTCCGTCTTGTCGAACTGGCACTTCTCCAGCTTGGCGTAAAGCCGGTGCTCCCGCAGCCGCTGCAGTACTTCCCTGACATCTCTCTCGTGAGCCTCCGGCGACTCCGAGAAGATGAGGATGTCGTCCAGGAAACAGACGCACTTCTTGTAGAGAAGACCCGCCAAGACATGATGCATGAATGCTTGAAAACAGTGGGAGCCATTTTGTAATCCAAAAGGCATAACTCTATATTCATAGGTACCCAGCGGCGTAAACATGGCCGTTTTCCACTCGTCACCTTCCCTCATGCGAATGAGATTGTACGCTCCGCGCAGATCCAACTTGGTAAAGATGCGACCCTTCCTCACCGTCGCCAGCAGGTCATCGATCTTGGGCATAGGGAAGGCTGAGGGCTTAGTTTTCGCATTTAAGACGCGGTAATCAACTACAAGCCTCTTTTGGGGCGTGTCCCGCTTCTTTACAAAGAATACAGGGCTGCCCCCCACCGCCTTGGACTCTCGGATGAATCCCCGCTTCAAGTTGTGATCTATGAACTCCCTGAGCTCCTGCAATTCATCCTCAGACATGGAATACAGCTTCCCCGTCGGGAGCGTCGCCCCCGGCAGGAGGTCAATCTTGCAGTCGTAGGGTCTGTGGGGAGGCAGCTTGTCCACTTCTTTCTCGCAGAAGACCTCCAAAAACTCTTTGTACTTGTTAGGTACCGCTTGCAACATGCCCAAGTTCAGCTGTGGTCCATCCTCGTGCCCCTCATCGTCCAAGTCAGCCAGGATGCAGTTTTCTGCGCAGTAGGAGGAGCCGAAGGTCAGTTGCCGCTGGTACCAAGCTAATGCCGGGCTGTGCCTATCCAGCCAACTCATTCCCAACACTATGGGCGTGTCTGACAGGCGGGTGACGTTGAAGCTGATGACTTCGCGGTGATTACCAATGCGCATCACCATTGGCGGCGTCTGCTGTAGCACTTGCTCTCCCAGTAGCTCCCTGCCGTCCACCGTGACGACGTTCAGAGGTACCGTCGCTGGCAGAAGGGCTATGCCATGTTGCTGGATGAAGTCCATGCCTATAAAATCTGCATTGCTCCCAGAGTCAATGGTAATGGGGATTTCCACAGTGAGCCCATTGGGAAGTTGAAGGGATGCGGTGAGCTGCACTACTGGTTTGGGTGGGAGGGGGTCTGTGGGCTGTAACATTACTGGGGATTGCTTCACTGACTTGTCTGGCTGGCCCCCAGTGGCTCCATTTCCAGCCAGACAGTGGAGTTTTCCTGCTGTGATTCACTCAGCTGAACTGCTTCTGTTACTGTCGCTGCGGCTGCAGTGTGCTTGTGAAACCGCTGGGGACACTCTTTCGCCATGTGTTGAGCACTGTCGCAGATGTAGCACTTCCTGGTCCCTCTAGGAGGCTTCATTTTGACTGCTCCCGGCGTTAGGGCTCCGTGTGCTGACTGAGCCTTAGCACCACCTATCTCCATCGGCTCCTCTCCCCCTCCCAGTGAAGGCAGGGATCTAGCGCGCGCCGCTTCCTTGGGAAAGGGGGGTGGTGCTTTCGTTGGCGTGCGTCCCCAATGCCCTTCCTCTTTGTCCCAAGGGCGTCCTTCCAGCCTAACCCCAATGGTGAGTGCCCTCTCCACAATGTCCTTGGTGGTTTGGGGTCTCTCCCCCCTTGCAATTTCGTCTTTCACAGCTCCGTTCAGCCCCTCCCAGAACAGATCTCTGACGGCAGACGATTCTCTCTCCCAGCCCAATACATTCACCAATGCGAAAAATCGTGAATGATATTGCCTTACAGTGGCTCTACCTTGTCTTAGTCCGTGAATCTGTTTCCTAGCGATATCCACATCAATCTCAGACAAAAAACACGCATCCATCACTTTAAGGAAGGCGCCCGCATTTTGGAGGGCTGGATCCTTATCTCTCCAGAGATTGCGCAGCCACGATTTCGCCTCTCCCCGTAAATGCGAAACAATAAATCCCACTCTTTCTTCCTCATTTTTAAAGTCCTTGTCAAGCAGCTGCAGTGCATATATTACATCTGCTCTGAAGTTAGGATACTCCTGCAGGTCCCCATTGAAGTGAGACACAAGGCTCCCTCCTCTGTTCCCCAGCCCAATCCCTTCTGGTCTGGTGGCCGGTAGCCTCTGTGTAGTTAGCACTTCTAACCTGGCTCGCAGATCCTGGCAGGTAACAGCTGCTTCCTGCTCCTTCTTTCTGGACGCCGCAATTTCTGCAGTCAGCTGCGTCACTGCGTTTTGCAGACTCGCTATCTTCTCTTCGGTAGTCATTTCCCTGGTTTTCGTGAGCTCGCGAAGCACCAATCTTCACGCCTCGCCGCTTTCCCACACTCCACGAGGTTGTAAAATTGGTGGAAAATGTGAGAGGGGACTTACTGTCAGGACTGCCGCTAGGTCCCAGCTCACAGAGGACCAACGCCCAGTGGATGTTATATACAAAAGTCTTTATTAAAGTTTAGTTTCCATTTCCAAGCTCTGGGCGCGCAGACCCACGTCTCGACGCTAGACCGGCTAAGTCCCCTCTGACTCACTGCTCCACCCACACCAGTTTAAGATTCTAGCCCGGCTCCACCTCTTACGCTGTTCTTTCCTTCGCTGGGTCCTTCTGCCCTCTGGGGTTTCCTCCTTCCTGGACTCCTCTGACGCTGAGCCTCCTGAGTCTTGCCCCTCCCTCCGGCGGGCTTTAGGACCTGGCTCCCTTCCCGGGCTCCCCGCTGTGCCGCGCTCCTGTACATTTGAACTTGGCGCGCGCGCCCAGCCGGTGACTTTCCTTCTGACCGTTTCCCCGCTTCCTGATGTGGGCGTTGCCAAACCTGACTCCTCTCCTCCCTCTGGTGGTGAGGACACTGGTCCCGACTCCTGGGACTCCCCCTCCCCACTGCGCTCTGGTGGAGAAGCTGGTCCTGATTTCCAACTGCTGCTCAGGGACTCCCCGCTAGCCCCTTCCTCCTGGGGCTTCCCCCCTGGAGCCCCCCTCGCTCTGCCCACCGGCGCTCCCTTCTGTGAGTCCTCCGATTCGCTAGAGAGGCTTGTGGAATAACTCTGGCCACTGTCACTGCCTGCGCCCCCCTCATACTCCTCCTCCTCACTCTCCATTTGCTCCCCCTCCTGTGTCTCTCCTTCTGAACCCCTGACACATGTGCTGTGTGAAGGTGCCAGGGAACTGATCTGGGACCTTCTACCTGTGCAGAAAGTGCTCTCCCATTGAGCGAGGACCTGTTCCCTGAATGCCTATGTTATGTGGACCAGTCCTTTGTCAATAGGAGCTACAGCACAAGGGCACAAGTGTCTTGTGGTGCCGTCTCCATAACTGACCCTAACTGCAGTTTGTGGTTCAAGAGCACAGCAGGAACCTTGTAGTATCTGAGACTTGCTGCTGCTATAGATGCAGCACCAAATGAAGGAGCCTCAGGGGTTTCTTGCTCTTCTTTTTTTGCAAAAGCAGCCTCTCTCTGCTTGGTCTTTTGAAGAATATCCCCTGTCTCACAAATAAAGGAGCACATTACATTGTTGATGTCAACACTGATTGGTGAAGACACCAATAAGAAGGGTGCTGCTAAGGAAAGAGAAATATTAACTGACACAGACTCTGAATCGATGGCATCTCTCTTCCTGCTGGAGGGATTTCACCTCATTTAAAAGCAGCAGGCTTTGATGAAATAATGTATTCCTCCTCACCTCTTCCTCAGCTGTGCACCCAAATGAGAAGCTATCAGCTGCACAATCTTTTCGAAACAACTCTTAAGTCAAATCACATTCAACTGGCAAACCTTTCACTCACAAAGATCCTTCAGATGGCTGATGTCTTCTGACCTACCCAAGTCAATGTAGGAGCCACTGTGCACATGGTACATCCTTTAAGAGCTAGCAAGGGGTGGAAGTCTCAGGCATCTTGGCTATCATGTCAGAGTTACATGTGGGCAAGGAGGACAACATAATTTATGAATATATTTATTTCGCAAGTTTTCCATACTGCCTGACAGCATTTCAGACACAACTGCCTGTGAGTCATTGAGGATTGAATATTGAACAATTGATGGCTGAGACATGTGCATGTGTGAATCAGTCAGGGGTGTTTTAAAAGAAGTAAAGTAAAGTTATTGCTGTAAGCCCCGATAATTTGGCTTAGAAAGAGTAAGTCTCAGGGGAAACCCCACAAGAGCCCACTGAAGTAGTCATGAGTTACAGTGGCCAAGCTATCCATGTCCTGGAAAGGTCAGAGGCAGAGTATCAGCCTATGTTGATCATAGGCATTCTTCACCACAGAGGCTTCTTAACCCTCCAGTGAAGAGAAGGTTCTAGGTAGAAACTTCCCAAAATCTTATATCTGATATGCCTGGAGGAGCACAATGATTTTGAGCATTTTCAGTCTGGATTCAGGTCCTGTCTAGGGACAGAACTGGCCTTGGTCACTCCTTTTTCTGGAGAAGGACAGAAGCGCAACCTTGTTGCTCTTGCTTGATCTCTCAGCAGCTTTCAATACAATGGACCGTTATAACCTCCTAGGACTGTTGCCGTGAGGGCACTGTTTTACAGTGGTCCTATTCCTTCTTGTAGGGACACGGGTGGCGCTGTGGGTAAAACCTCAGTGCCTAGGACTTGCCGATTGTATGGTCGGTGGTTCGAATCCCCGCGGCGGGGTGAGCTCCCGTCTTACGGTCCCAGCTCCTGCCCACCTAGCAGTTCAAAAGCACCCCTAAGTGCAAGTAGATAAATAGGTACCGCTTTATAGCGGGAAGGTAAACGGCGTTTCCGTGTGCTGCGCTGGTGCTGACTCGCCAGAGCAGCTTCATCACGCTGGCCACGTGACCCGGAAGTGTCTTCGGACAGCGCTGTCTCCCGGCCTCTTAAGTGAGATGGGCGCACAACCCTAGAGTCGGACACGACTGGCCTGTATGGGCAGGGGTACCTTTACCTTTACCTTTATTCCTTCTTGTAGGGCTGTATCCAGTAATGGCTGCGAAGCATTATGTGTCTGGTTTCCAGATCCAGGAGCTGAGGAGTTTATCAGTTCTGGAAAGAGCTGCACTGAGGAGTGACCAAGGCCAGTTCTGTTCCTAGACAGGACCTGAATCCAGACTTAAAATGCTCAGTCACTGTGCTCCTCCAGGCATGTCTGCAACTGAACCATCACTGCTCTCTTTAACACCTTACCCAGAAAATGGAAATATTTATGTTCAGGTGACAGCTGTCAAATACCTCAAGGTCTAGGAAGGCTTATTTTAGGAGGGTCTGTATTATTGCCTCCTTCAATGTGGCCGCACTGCTCCCTCATGCAGAGATGTGTTGACCACTCCCTGGACCCACCCAGCCAACCCCATCAGCTAGCCTGAAGAAGCCGTGATGGGCAAAAAACAAGAGAGCATGTCATGAGTTCAGCTGCTATAAGCACCTCATCCACATCCTCAGACCTCATCAGCTGAAACTGGTCCCTCAAAATCAGGTTAGATGTTATACAAGACAACTCACCTGACTCCCTAATAACAGCAGCATTCAAGTCAGCATGGAGAAAAGCAATTTTGCCCTCAAATGAGGCGTCCACTTACACCAAAAAAAGTGGGCAAATATATGCATACACTTTGCATAATTTATATGTACAGGTGCAAATTTAGAAGTAATTTAAATAGAAATGCAGTATGTCTCATCATAATGGAGAAAACTGGGATTACTGGGATCAGGTGACCCATGCCTGCTCAATCTAATGTCCAGCTTCTAATGTCCGGACGCCCGGATGCTGAGGTCCAGCGCCGAGGGCCTTCTGGCGGTTCCCTCATTGCGAGAAGCAAAGCTACAGGGAACCAGGCAGAGGGCCTTCTCGGTAGTGGCATCCGCCCTGTGGAACGCCCTTCCAGCAGATGTCAAAGCGATAAACAACTACCTGACATTCAGAAGACATCTTAAGGCAGCCCTGTTCAGGGAAGTTTTTAACATTTTACTGTACTTTTGGTTTCTATGGAAGCCGCCCAGAGTGGCTGGGGAGGCCCAGCCAGATGGGCGGGGTATAAATAATAAATTATTATTATTATTATTGGTGGTGGTGGTGGTGGTGGTGGTGGTCCACTTCAAACTCTCCTGCTCTTCCTTCTTGCAATTTTTATTATTATCTTAAACTGGACTTGAACCACACCTTTCTTCAACTAGAGGACTGTATTCTGACACTCCCTTGAAAGAGAGAACTGTTCTTTGTAAAATAAGAAACATGGCCACCCTATCCTCAAACTGCCTGGCAAATTATTTCCAGCAAAGCTCTAATAGTTCCAACACTCCATTGTTTTATCTGCCTAGATATATGCTGTCAGAGAAGATCATGTGTAGCTGGCATTGCTGCGTTGTAGATGACCTGGAAGCACATGCAGTACCTTGGCACCTGAGATAAACAAGCTGTTTTGTGTGGACTCAAACCCTACTCACATGTAGGTTCTGCCTCTAAGGTGTGTGTGACACAACCTCTGCCCCTAGACCCTACCCAGGTACCAAGATTTTCATTCCAAGATTTTATGTACTGAGTTGAATGGGATCCAAAAGGCAGCAGTCTGATTGGTCCTAGAACAATAGGGTCCAGAATGCAGCAGTCTGATTGGTCCACAGGAGCCACCCAATCCAGCTCCAGGTGGAAGTGAATCCGCAACCTGATTGGCCTACAGGTGAATCGCAGAATTAGCCAATCACGTGGGGCCCATTGTGTAAATAATGTATATAAAGCAGACTTTCTGGGGGAACTTCCATTCCTCCTCACCACTATGAGCTGAATAAAGAGCATGAAATCCACTCTCGACTCTAAGTATATTTCACAAGAGTTGGCAACTTTTCCACATCACCACATGAACCCCTTGATTTCTTTCTTTGCTTAACATCAGAGAGAGGAACTTGATGTTTTCGGACTCCTACTTCCCATCAGTCCCAGCTGGCATGACCAATGGTCAGGGCTGATGGGAGTTGTAGTTTAGCAACAGTTGGAGGGTCACAGGAAGTGCTGGCCCAATACATTTTGCTGCCTGAGGCAAAGCACAAAATGGTGCCCACCTTCCATGTCCAGAAGGTGGTTGTATTGAGAGCTGACTCAAACTTCAAAGCTGGCAACTGAATAGCAGAATCCCCCGGCACACCTGAGGGCTGTGGTCGAGTTTAGGAGGTGCAGGACACTCCTGCTTCTGCCCTCCAACATAGGGAAACAGCCAAGGAGGTGGTCCTGCAGCCACTCCTCTTCTTCTGCCACCTGAGGCAGTTGCCTCCCTTTGCCCAATAGTTGCACCAACCCTAGTCAAAGGTTCGCCACCCCTGCTCAACAATATGGAACAGGAATGGCCAAATGTCCAGCATGAAGATGTCAGAGTACCAGATACCTTCTATTACATGAAGCCACTATGAATGTCTACAAATGTGAGGTCGCTGTCAGTCCCTCATGCCATCATTTCTTCACTGTGTGCTCTCTTTCAAAGTAGTAACCAAAACTATTGTACCCGATCAGTGGTAGGTAATCACTGCTAAATTATAGTCTGTTAATAGAGATTCTTCACATTACAAGAATGCGTAACAAGTACTTAAAAGAATAATTTAATCTTAGAAATGATTAATGATAAGATATTTTCCTCTCTTGTCAAAACAAATGACTTGCTGAAAGTGAGACGGTGGTTCATCAACTTTTTTCGCAGGATAGTCGCAGATTTAGCCTACACATTTGGTTCTACACAGTCACTTGCTCAAATCTGCTTTCAAGAGGGAGGAGGGTTTTTTCAGTATAATCTCACCCGGAGGGGGTCAGTGGAAATAAGCAGGTTTTTCAGGCGCTTAAAAAGGCAACAACGGTATACAGTATAAAAGAGTGAGAAGCGTCTAATTCATTTTCGTCTTCGAAACTATAGATATATAATTTAAGTGGAAGGAATCAATATTAATTTAGAGAATAATGAATATGCTCTCTTTCTAGCCTGTTCCACCCCCTCCTCCTCCGCTTTTTTCTGGCTGTGTGTCTGTTGCCATGGCAATGGGGTTTGCTCACTAAGGGGAACAGCGCTGGGGTTAATTCTGCCAGTACTTGCCACTTGTCTTTGCTTACCCTGGTTTGCTTCTCTTGTGTTTTGGCTGGGTCCACCAGGGTCAGTGGTGGTTGGGTAATTTAAGACTCTGGGCCTCGCATTCTCAAAGAGAACAGTACCTCTTTAGATGGCATTGTGCATTCTGCATGACATTCTCCAGACAAATGCATCTCTGGGGATGATCAGAAAGCTTCCTGCACGCAATGGTGGCTGGTGCCCATTGGGAATGGTGATACCAGTGGTGGACTTGGGGCGCTCAAATTTCAGCGGTGCTCTGGGTGATGCTCAAGTTCAACACCACCCCCACTGCTCATGCTCCATTCTACAGCATTGATTGATTGATTGATTGATTGATTGATTGATTGATTTTATATACCACCCTAAAGCCACCTGGACTGGATGTAAGACAACAGACAGGTGGAACTGACTGAGGACAGATGGAAGTTAAGAACATAGGAATCAAGGGAAGTAATAGTGCCACTGTATTCTGCTCTGGTCAGACCTCACCTGGAGTACTGTGTCCAATTCTGGGCACCACAGTTCAAGAAGGACACTGACAAACTGGAACGTGTCCAGAGGAGGGCAACCAAAATGGTCAAAGGCCTGGAAACGATGCCTTATGAGGAACGGCTAAGGGAGCTGGGCATGTTTAGCCTGGAGAAGAGGAGGTTAAGGGGTGATATGATAGCCATGTTCAAATATATAAAAGGATGTCACATAGAGGAGGGAGAAAGGTTGTTTTCTGCTGCTTCAGAGAAGCGGACATGGAGCAATGGATCCAAACTACAAGAAAGAAGATTCCACCTAAACATTAGGAAGAACTTCCTGACAGTAAGAGCTGTTCGACAGTGGAATTTGCTGCCAAGGAGTGTGGTGGAGTCTCCTTCTTTGGAGGTCTTTAAGCAGAGGCTTGACAGCCATATGTCAGGAGTGCTCTGATGGTGTTTCCTGCTTGGCAGGGGGTTGGACTCGATGGCCCTTGTGGTCTCTTCCAACTCTAGGATTCTATGATTCTATGATTCTAGGTATAGCCCATCTAGTCCAGCATCTGGTTCTCACTGGCTAACCAGATGCCTATGGGAAGCCAGAGAGCAGAATATTAGCCCAAGAGCCCTCTCTCCTCCTCTGGTTTCCAGCAACTGGTATTCAGAAGCATTGCTGTGGAGGGAGAACATAGTCATCAGAGTTAGTAGCCATTGAGTAGGGCAGTGTCCCTTTCATCCTAATGAATGATCCTCTACTACACCTCAGATAAATTCAGAACATAAACTAGGCATTGATGGCCTACCTTAGAACATCATAGCTCTGGACGATCAGTGGTGATGACCTTGAAACTCAGCAATGTGTTGGGTACAACCAGTGCTTTTTTCTAGTGGGACGCAGGGGTACACATCCCCCTAAACATTTTGAGACTCTTTGTACTTTTGTCCATTTACTGTATTTATTTTTCCCGACTTGAACTATAAAACAGTGATTTTTCTTGAGTCAAAATGAGAGTACCCCTAAACATTTTTTTTTTTAGGAAAAGAGCACTGGGTACAACATCAGGCCAGCCTGGAGGGCCAAGGGGGTCTGTGTGGTGCCATTGTCATCTCTGTTTCCAAGAAGCCTCTTAATTTAGCATGGGCTTAGAGGGTTTGCATCTGGTATTTGGCCACAGAGACAGATTGGGGGACACTTCTGGACAGGTACAGAGTTGGGCATATTTATATGTGCTTCTGCGTGCACCTTTTTTTAAACAAAAAGACTGTACAATTGTACAATAGAAGGATTAAAATATCACACCCAAATTCCATGGCAATTCCTCTCGCAATCCTTGCACATTGCCTCTGTTGCTGAAATTCTATATCAAGGTATTGCCAGCTGTACTCTATTCAACAATAACGCCTATCTGTTTGAGTCTTCATAGGGCATTTACATGGCTGGTGAAAGCAATTACCCACCTCTCTTTTGTAGTTTGGGGGGTTCTGTTTACTTCCAAACAGATAGCTGCAATTTTCCTCTTGGTCATACTGGCTGGTGACTGAGAGAGGGTCAAGAGGAGCTGGTCTGCCACTGAGAAGTAAGTTGTATACTGTAGATATCAAGGTTCCCCCATAATCCTTCCAGAAAAAAACATTTCAGATTTCACTCGGAGAGTATGGAAACTCGCATAGATTCATTGAAGCCCTAAGGTCCACTATGGAAACATTTGAGACTGCAAAAGCAAAGTATTCTTAGAACAATTATTGTGGTTGTTTCTTGTTGGTTTTAACATAGGGCATATATGCTACCTTTTATTCTTCTTCTTCTTTTATTAAAGGAATTGGGTTTATATCTTTGAAAATCATACTATAAACACAAACTCCTTAAATCTGTGCACCAGCCAGATCTATAGCATGCCTGTGGCAGAAACCCACTTCTAAATCTCCAGCTTGCTATGGGAGAGGAAGACCTCTATCATGTGACTTTGCTGAACATAGAGATCTCCCCAAGCTAGATAATTTCTACATTCCATTCTGGAACTACAGCCTTGTTGTTTTATGAATGGACACAACACACATTTGATGACTGTCCTCCAGAAGCAAGCGGGTGCTATGAGTGAGAATAAGGTTGGGGCTGTAAGCACACTTGCTAGGGAGGAAGTGCCCTGGTTATCAGCAGTCTATCAGCAAATCAAGAGATGTGTTCAGAGAAGAATTGAATCACTAACAATCCAGGAAGTTTGCTTTTATCTCACAGCATCTTAGGCCTAGAACACATATGGCAACATTATTTTGAGATAATGAAATTAAATAGTAATATCTGATCTTCTTGGGCTGCCGCAATTTTAGCTCCCAGAGTTTCCCCTTCCTTTTGCCTTTGTCGATTGCATATGAAAGGGGGTGTTTAGTCTCCTTCAAACGTACAGCCACAGAATTGTGTGATCTCCTCTTCCCTTGGAAATACAAAAGGGTGGGCATCTTGACGTGACATTTAAAAAACCTGTCCGTGGCTCTTAGCATGTTACGTTCCCTCTCCCAAGTCAAGCTTGTCACAGAGAATGTAGAACAGCAGCTAAATGATAATGATTATTTTGAAGTGTCAGATTCTGATCTTTCCCACATTGTGCCCCATGTAGGATAAGATTTTCCTAATGCATAAACAATAACTATGATTATGATTTTTGACAATGAAGGTGTTGGGGAAATGCTATTCTTGTGTAAAACCTGCCATTTTGGGGAGGGAGAGGGAGAGTAACACCCAGGACTATATGTTTTTCATCCCCCCCAATAGAAGTCTGTGGCATCTCTAGCACCAAATGAAAAGACTTGCGGTATATTTTAATAGTCCAACACTGCATGATGATGATGATGATGATGATGATGATGATGATGATGATGACTAGCAAGCCTAGATCCCACCGGGGGGGGGGGAGTTGCCCATAATGGTCTCCCCCAGCAGCATGCTGCCCCCCTTGCCAGATTCTAGTTGGTAGGGTGGGCTACATTACCAAGTGGAGTTTCAGGCTCACTTTACATGTGTATATGCAGACACTCCAAGTGTCCCTATTTTCCAGGGACAGCCCCAGATTTACAGAAATCATCTCACTTTCTGATTTTATCACAGAATGTCCCACTTTTCCTTCGGACATCCCTATTTTCATCAGAGAAATGTTGAAGGGTGTGGAGTTATGTTACCCCCTGATCCAAGGAGATAAGTGACTATGCAACCTTTGGAAGACATCTGAAGGCAGCCCTTTATAAGGAAGTTTTAAAATGTCTAGTTTTTTTTGTTATGTTTTTATATGTGTTGGAAGCCGCCCAGAATGGCTGGGGCAACCAAGCCTTCTGGTGGTTCCCTCATTGCAAGAAGTGAAGTTACAGAGAACCAGGCAGAGGGCCTTCTTGATAGTGGTGCCCGCCCTGTAGAACACCCTCCCATCAAATGCCAAGGAGATAAAGAGCTACACAACTTTTAGAAGACATCTGAAGGCAGCCCTGTATCAGGAAGGTTTTAAGGTTTGATGTTTTATTATGTTTTTATACATGCTGGAAGCCGCCCAGAGTGACTGGGGCGATCCAGCCAGATGGGTGGGGTGTAAATCGTAAAATTATTATTATTATAACCCAGTCAGATGGG
Organism: Podarcis gaigeae; assembly: GCF_964106915.1. Classification (NCBI taxonomy): domain Eukaryota; kingdom Metazoa; phylum Chordata; class Lepidosauria; order Squamata; family Lacertidae; genus Podarcis; species Podarcis gaigeae. The sequence continues at coordinate 29,276,974 of NC_139688.1, forward strand.
CAGGGAGTAGTAGTACTGTAGTAGTAGAGGATGTCCCTATTTTCACCAGAGAAATGTTGGAGGGTATGTATATGGGCAAGTGCACCCCAGTATTGGTTCAGACCCTGACCTAGGTATGCATTATGTTGTTGTGAAGTTGGAATTCTCCAAAGGGTAGTGTCTGCCAGAGCACATGCATTGGGATGGGACCTCCAGGGCCACTTGGAAAACATTTAATGGCCAGCACCACCCTGTTCATGATGCTGTCCCTGCCCCCAATGTATGCATGTTGGGGGCAGGACTGGCATTATTAACAGGGTGATGCTCATCACTATGCACATGCCAAGTGGGCTTTGAGCTCCATGCAGTGCAGCTGCCACTCAGCTGAGCCACATCAGCTGTAGTGGCAGCTCTGGCAGTGGGGACATGGGGTCCTGCTGGGGACTTGGCATTTGCCCCACCCTGCAGGGTGCTGGCACCAGGTCTAATTGCTGTATGTGGTTTTCAGGGATCAGATAACAGGACTGAATGCAACTGCTCCTCTCATACTAATAATTCTTCTGCTGATGTGTCCTGGGACTCTGTACCCTGAGCTACATCGCATAATTTACATGTTATTTTATTGGGGATTTAACCATGATAAGGAACACAGATAGATAGGGTATATATTGATTTCTATCTGAAGGTAACAGGCAGTTCTTATTGCTGTATCATCTCACCCAGGATGTCTGGAACACAGTGGAGAGAACTCATTGGGTGCCAGGGAATTTGTAGCTTAGAGTTCTTCTGATACTGCATAAGCTCTTGCCTGCTATAAAATTACATGGAAAATGAAAACCAGGTGCATTGAGAAATAAAGGGGAAAATGAGCAAGGGTTGTGTCACATTAAGGAGCATCCTAGCCAGCAAAGATGGTCCACTTGTGGCAGGACATCAATTTCACAAGCCAAGATCCTTTGTCCTTCCCTGCAGGCACAGTACAAATAAATGTGTTTCCTTTTCTTCCTGGAATGTTGGTGCTAAGCAATACATAGCTTTTATTACCGCACCACTCTAGTGCTTTGAAAAGAGGGCAGGGGCTCATTGAAGAAATATAAAAATGAAATAGTGGAGCAATGGGATCTAAAAGTTAAGGAAATTGCTTTCTGCAAGCTGTGTAAACTTCAATTAGGAGACAAAGAGCTCTGTTCTCTTCTCAATGCTGTGCATGCTTAGCTTGCAGTGCAAGAACAAGGGAAGAGCCAGAGCTCAGAGGTAGAGCATCTGCTTTGCATGCAGAAGAACATGGATCCAATCCCTGGCATCCTCTAGGTAGGACAGAGAGAGAGAGGGAGAGAGAGAGAGGGAGGGAGGGAGACTCAAAACCCTGGAAAGCCATTGTCTGTCAGCATACATCATGGGTAGCCAACTGCATGCTCTGCCAGTGTCGTTAGACTCCAACTCCCATCAGCCCCAGTCAGCATGGCTAATGGTCAGGGGTGATGGGAGTTGGAGTCCAGGAACATATGAAGCGTTGCCTGCTCCAGCTGTAAACAATACATAGCTTGATGAATCAAATGGTCTGACTTGGTATAAGGCATCTTCCTATGTGTCTAACCAGCTACTAGGGATGTGCAAAGCCCCCCACCCACCAGTGATGATGATGATGATGATCTTATTTGTAGTCTGTGTCTCTGACTGGTTTGCTCCAGCCATTCTGGGCAGCTTCCAACAGATATAAAAGCAAAATAAAACATCAAACATTTAAAACTTCCCAATGCGGGGCTGCCTTCAGATGTCTTCTAAAAGTTGTATAGTTATTTATCTCATTGACACCTGATGGGAGGGTGTTCCACAGGGTGGGCGCCATGACCGAGAAGGCCCTCTTCCTGGTTCCCTGTAACTTCACTTTTCGCCTTGAGGGAACCTCCAGAAGGCCCTCAGAACTGGATCTCAGCATCTAGGCTTCACAACGGGGGTGGAGATGCTCCTTCAGGTATACCGAGCCGAGGCCACTTAGGGCTTTAAAGGTCAGCACCAACACTTTGAATTGTGCTCAGCATTTGGTTTTATGCTAACATGTTATTGTTTCGTTGCCCTGCTTTCTTTGGATTGTTTTTATGTATGTGAATAATCAACAGTATGGAAATGTCTTGAATCACATTAAAATAAACAAAGTAAACACCAGGAACAAAGGATGCAGAGGCTAGGTGGGACTGACAAATGAATCTGAAATTAAATTCCAGTGACTTTGCATGGGCCCCTTTGGTAGGTTTGCACTCTAATTACTGGTTCAGACAATGCCTGTAGTTGTACAACTCTGTTTATAACAAGGCATGGTGGTAACCTGGCTAGGATCCTGTTCCCTCTTGAATCCTTGTCTTTCCCCAAGCTCAGCACAGTCAACTTCCCCTCTTCTGCTCATGAAGCCTGTCACTAAAAATTAAGCTCAGTGATTTTGCCAGTCTAAAGAGGGAAATATTGGTTGGTCATCAAGTGAGCTTCATTCTCTTCTCTAAGAATGATAAAATGGATCATCCAGGCAGTGGCGGAGGCAGTGGCGTAGCATGGGTTGTCAGTACCCGGGGCAAGGCAAGTAATTTGCACCCCCTAACCCGTGGATTTGCGCCCCCAACCCTAACCCCCAGATGTTGCGCCCGGTGCGGCCGGGCCCCCCTGCACCCCCCACGCTATGCCACTGGGCGGAGGAAGGGGGTGGGGGATGCGGTGTGCCCCAGATGTCATCACTGAGCGGGGGTTGACAAAATGAGTTTTTTTAAAAAAAAAATGGGCTCACAAAACTTTTTAGGAGTGACGTGGTGGCTTAGGCGCCTGCAGGTTCTGCGCTGCCTGAAACAGCAGCATGGGACCTGTGTCTGCCTACTGCTTCTCCCTCAGCCGCCCTACAGCTGAAGGGGAGGCAGTAGAGAGGCTCCAAGCGTTGGAGAGGCTCGCCCCGCCCCTGGCTGCAGGACACGCCCTCGCACCAGGCACCCGAGCGACCAGCTACATTGCTGCACCCAGGTGTGGTGCATAAATATCGGCTCCAAGCAAGCCTCAAGGTTTGTATAGAGAACTTGACTAGGGGACAACTGATTAGTCTAAGGGAAATGCCAAAAGAACCCATAATGAATCCGTTCCCATGAAGCAAACTCTGTCAACTGGAGCATTCATCAAAGTGTGTTTTAGGTTATATCATTGCCTTGAAATGTATGCTCATAATGGAAATGCCATTTGATCTTTCCAAGTAAAACATGACTATTAAAGTCAGCGCCCAACTCTCGCCACATGATTAAACTCGAGGTTCCATAAAACCCACCTTCTCCTACTCCCTGTTTTAGATGGTATGGGGTTGTATTTCATGACCATTTCTCTCTGGTGTCCATGTTGGTTCCGAGTACAGTGGTACCTCGGGTTAAGTACTTAATTTGTTCTGGAGGTCCGTTCTCAACCTGAAACTGTTCTTAACCTGAAGCACCACTTAAGCTAATGGGGCCTCCCGCTGCTGCCGCACCGCCGGAGCACAATTTCTGAAGCAAAGTTCTTAACCGAGGTACTATTTCTGGGTTAGCAGAGTCTGTAACCTGAAGCGTATGTAACCTGAAGCGTATGTAACCTAAGGTATCACTGTATTGACTACACAGAAAACAATAGCAGCAAACCTACCTCTTTCTTTCACAATTCCACGATAAATTATTTGAGATTTTGTAACAGACTTCGCTGACTGTCCCTATCACCATTGCACTGAAATTTAAATTGTGTACCTGTTAATAATATTTGAGGAAAGTGCATGCATTATTTTCAGGAATAAAAGCAAACTGTGCTTAATAAAAAATAATGCGTGTGACAGATATCATCTGGCTTTATTGCATGTCTAAATAATTTGCCCTCTGGTGGCTACTGGAAATGGAGGGGGGATATATAGGGTCCACCTCTACTTCATTGCATACAGGTATTAACTGGAAGTGATATGTTACAATGCTTCACAGGAATCAATATGTCACTATTATATGTCCCTATTAAAATCCTAAATGTTCTAATCCTCCTGCTGTACACTGCATTCATTTACACTGTGGTAACCTATGCAACACTGTATTTTTTAAAAAAACCAAAAACAAATAGTTGCTTATCTTCAAGTTAAAGCAGGGATGAGGAACCTGTGGCTCCAAGTGTTATTAGACTACAGTTCCCATCATCCCTGACCACTGGCCATGCTGGCTGGAGCTGATGGGAACTGGAGTCCAGAAGGCCACAGATTTCCCATCCCTGGGCTGAAGATATGCTGGTGAAAGACAACAGTCCTGCAATTTGTTATTAACTGCTGAAAATGAGCTTGACTGGTGTGTGACTTGACAGGCTGTGCGTTACATGGTGCATTAGTAGTCATTCATCTGCATTTTGCATGTACCATAGCTAAAGAATGGGACGTGGGTGGCACTGTGGTCTAAACCACAGAGCCTAGGGCTTGCCAATCAGAAGGTCAGCGGTTTGAATCTCTGCGACGGGATGAGCTCCCGTTGCTCAGTCCCTGCTCCTGCCAACCTAGCAGTTTAAAAGCACAACAGTGCAAGTAGATAAATAGGTACAGCTGCGGTGGGAAGGTAAATGCCGTTTCTGTGTGCTGTTCTGGTTCGCCAGAAGCGGCTTAGTCATGCTGGCCACATGACCCAGAAGCTGTACACTGGCTCCCTCGGCCAATAAAGCGAGATGAGTGCCGCAACCCCAGAGTCGTCTGCGATTGGACCTAACGGTCAGGGGTCCCTTTACCTTAACCTAGATAAAGAATATTTATCTCCCCTCCTCCACAGCTTTAACTTCTGTAAAACTAGGTAAGAGTAAAACTAGGTAATGTGAAGGATAGTAAATCTAGCAACAAAATAAAAGCAAGCCATTCTCAATGGCCAAAACAGGGAGAGTTAGAGTATTTACAATGAGAATTTAATTCTAGTCCTGTTTTTACACCTTCTGGACACTTCACCTCAGTTCTGTATACCTGAAGGAGCTTCTCCACCCCCACCATTCAGCCCAGACACTGAGATCCAGCACCGAGGGCCTTCTGGCAGTTCCCTCACCTGGGGCAGAGGAAGGGGGGGTGACAAAATGCAGAGAATATTTACAATAAAGACATAGAATCGTAGAGTTGGAAGGGACCCAAGGGTCATCTAGTCCAGCCCCCTGCAGTGCAGGAATCTCAGCTGAAGCATCCATGACAGATGGCCATCTGTGAAGGGAGAAACTTCCATAAACAGCTCAGTGGGAACTGAGCATGTTCAGTGATGACAGAATGCTGACTGTCACCAGGAGGGATAAGAACAGAAAGAGGAGAAATGGAAGCAAGTAGCTTGAATGCTGAACAGCAGCACCCCCACACTGCAACATTTTATTGCAGCTCCCCCTGCTTTGTCCTAATTTCCACATCAGTTTGCCAGTTTTGTGCATTGCCTCATGGGCAGTTTATAAAACAAAACTTGTTATGTTAATATTTCTGTTGTTTGTTTGTTTCATTGATGAATCACTTCCCAGGAGGCATTCTGAAGTGATTTACAGTGTAATAACATATATATTCGAGAGTTATTTATATAAAAACAGACCTACGGTTTCCAGAGTGGATTAACAATCAACCCCACAGGGAACTCTGGGAACTGTAGACTAGGGGTCTTTTAATTACTCTCAGAATCCTTAACAAGCTACAGCTATAGCTCCCAGAATTTTGGTAGCAAGCCATGACTGTTTTAAATGGCATCACGGTGCTTTAAGTGAATGTGGTCTACATTTCTAACATATTATAGAGTATATTAAGGAGGGGTACATTTCAAAATGTCCTGAGGAGCCCATGCACAAATGTAGGATGCTAACATCGCATTTAATGTGTAGATACACACATGCGCGCTCACACACACACAGAGGGGGAGCTAGTAAACCTATTTCATGTTGGGGGAGTGCAAGGTGCAGTCACAATGCCCTTCATCCGTAGGCTAATTGTCTATGCTTTGACCATGGTCCGCTTTAATCTCTCATTGCAAATGACCAGTTATTCTTCTATGCTGACATTTCCCCAGTTACCACCTGGCAATGGAGGCCCCGGAAACCAAGGTTTAGAGCTCACCAAAAGCTTATTTCCCTGCAGCGTGGTGACCGGATTACTGCTGTGATCACCCTTTACAGATCAAAGAAGGACTGGGGTAATTTGTGTGTGTGTTTCCCTGGTGCATTGCAAACCTCTAGAAATAGAATGGAAATGAAGAGCAGCACATACACACACACAAAATACATCCCTGGGAGCCTTTGCTGAGAACAGACAAAGAATACATGCTGAAATATATCTCCCATCAGCAGAATAATTCCCAGTGATGTTTAGAAATGCCTATAGCTTAATTTGTTTTAGACAAACTGACTAACAAAGCAATATTCTCGAAGCCAATTTGGGGCTGGTGATATGTTCAGCCGCCTGGACTGGGATAATGTGGCACAACTTGCTTCTAGTGACTCTTTGCCTAATGTGCCACCTAAAATTATTTCCCAGGATTGCTAATGAAAAGACTCATCCTTTCCATCACTTGATCCTCAGGGTCCCTTCCAACTCTATGATTCTGTGACCATGACATGTAGCAGTTTAGTTTAGTGGAACTTTTTAATCATGCCACCTTTCCCAATAGGGGAGACTACATTTCCAACAAGTGTGTGCCCTGCAGCTTCCTGAATAAATCTTTTTATACCACAAATGTTCTGTTTGGGGGGCCTTTTTGTCCCACTTGTGTTTTGCTCTAATGCAAGAGTGTCCCTTCAAAGGAAAACAATCCACTTTGTTGTTCTGGTGCCACATTGCATCCCACTAACTCCCTGTGCCCTGGTGTCATAGGGAAATGCCTTATAGTATTTCTAACACCAGCCTATTCCATGGCAAGAAAGAGGAGGAGGTTACTTGAACAGTCATTAGAGTGGGAGGCAAAATCTCCCATTAAAGCCCCCCAAATCCAATGGTTGGGGTTTTCCAGTCTCCCACATAAGAGACCTCAAGCAAATGTCAACAGTGCAACTTTTGCTTTCTTCCAGCAAAAGGAGAACAGCTGTTTGTTTTACCAAGGTGGAAGACTTTCAGGCTGCAGTCTCATACCCATTGACTGGGGAAGATGAGGAGCAAAGCCCATTGACACTGATGAACTTCTGGCACCAACTGAAAACAATTCTATTAGGCCTTTGAATTGGGTGGGGGAGACAAGGAGAGTGGCTGACCTGACCTGGAGATGGTGGAAGGAGGGAGGCATGCATCTGTTCCAAAATGGAACCAAACGAAAGACAGGTTCCTTCTTCTAAGTGCAATGAAATAGATGTTCATTCCAAAACCATGTGTGTGCGTGTGAAGTGCCTTTCCCCTCCACCGCAGTAGGAGGAGCTGGGGGGAAATTATTGTGGGACGTGCTCCACCTAAAGCTGTGGTTGCTGTAGTCAGTTTCACTGAGCTGTGGGTGCAAACCACATCCTGCTGCAATCCATGGCCCATCTCCCACTGAGGTTGGAAGCTTCTGCAGCATTATCACCTCATTGTGATATTTGAAGATGTGTCACCTCTAACCTAAGAGAGACATGATGGGGATGCATAGTATTATGCATGGTTTGGAGGAAGTGGACAGAGGGAAGTTATACCTCTCTTACAACCCTAGAATGCAAGGATATCCAATGAAGTTGAATATTTGAAAATTCAGGACAGGTAAAAGTACATACTACTTTACATAGGGCTCATCCATACTTTTGTGCTATGTTTCTAGACACAGGTCTTGCTCCGATTCAAATGAGGGTTTTCCCGGGTAAAGCAACAGGACAAAACAAGAAAAAGAAAACCCAACCAGATCTGGAAAGCCTAGAGCAGGCATGTCCAACAGGTAGATCGTGACCTCTGCCAGTGTCTGGTCCCTCAGTGATCTCCTTACAAAAAAGCCAAAAAAGCACACACACACACACACACACAGACACAAAACAACCCAACTTTGGCTTCCTAAAAAAAGCTCCACAGCCTTGGGTAGATCACTGCCAGTCTTTTTACGACAATGGGTAGATCACTGCCAGTACTTTTATACTGTGAGTAGATCACAGTCTATTGAGAGTTGGGCGTCCCAGGCTTAGACGAAAAGTGTGACTGAGCCCTTAGTTAAGCTATAGAACAGGCATATCCAACTCCCAAGATACTGCGATCTACTTCCACTATAATAAATTTTTTTAAAAAAAACTGGCAGTGATCTACCTATTGGATTGACCAAACTCTTGTTGAGCTTTTTGGGGTGAGCCAAAGTTCTTGAGCTTTTCTTTTTTGGAGCACTTAATCAGGATCATGCAATCGACAAGGGAGGCATCATGCTAGGAATAGCAGCAGCTGGGAATCACAGGTGGGCAGAGTGCTTTTGTGCTCAGGTTCAGCTTGCAGGCCTCCCACAGGCATCTGGTTGGCCACTGTGAGAACAGGATGCTGGACTGGAGAGGCCATTGGCCTGATCCAGCAAGCTCACCTTATGTTCTAGCAGAGGCAAACAGCATCGGCAGTGGAGTAGCCTGTAACCACCTGGATGCCATCATGATCACAAATCACCACAAATGCACAGTTTAAAAGGATGTCAGGGGGGAGGGTCTTACAGTTACTAGTTGGTCCTTATGTTTCTTATACAAGATAAGAGCCTCAAGAGCAGCACAAGCCACTGTACCTTTGCATCCTAAAGTAAACTTCGAATCACCCCAAATCCTACTAACCCCCTTGGATGCCCCAGCACTGACTCTGGTTGAAAGCATTGGTTTCACCCAACACACTTTAATATATTATTCCCACAGCCACATAGGAATAAAGGCCTGGTCTTTGCACCCACAAATAAGCTTTTGGCTACCCTAGATCATACACCCCTCCCCACTACTCCAAAATTTGCCCCACATTAGATCACCTAAATTGACATCTTAAAAAGTATTGGTGGGCACACAAGTGCATTTCTTGGGTGGAAGAGTCCCATCATGTCAAATTTCTGAAAAAGAAAAAATTATATACTCCTCTAGAATGCTCCTATCCAAAACTTGTCTTCCTTAAAAAGAATTCCTCTTGATTTTGACTTTGAGCTAACTTTCAAGAGACTATGTTTAGGACTGCTGCTGTCTTTTGCTTTCCTTTTCATTATTCAGTTCTAATTTCCAGGAGCTGACAGGTGTGGGTGGTTGTTGTTGATGTTCTGGTTAGGATTTGCAAATCCCCTGTTCCTCATTCCCACTATTACACACAGGTGCATTCAGCACCCAGAACATGCTCAGAGTCATTTTGGCCTCATGGCACAAATTCCAAATCCCCCTGCAGGTTCTTTGAGCCCAAGCTCTCGCCATAGTGCATGCACTTTTGGAAAAATGTCTTTGGTTATTTAAATATTGTACTACTTCTCCATTTCCCTACCAATTGCTCGAAACAGGTAACAAAAACCCTAAATAAAAAAAGCAGCAATGAAGTATCAATAGAGAACTCCTTGGGTATTTTTTTGTAATACTCAAATAAACCAGAATAAAAATGAATAAATCTATAGCAAGATGTTCCAGCTTTAAAGGAAGGGCCTCGGATTAAAGGGTCCAGCTCAGTTCATGAACTGATGAACAGAAGGGGTCCCCAAAATACAGCAGACTGGCTTATCACATTTTGAAATAAGTTAGCCCCGCCCCCATAAAGACTAGAGTCTACAATTGCCTACTGGGGAAGGACCTGTGCAAAAAAATGGGCCAAGCCACGCCTCTGCCTTTCTGCTCCCTCTTCTCTCTCTCTCTCTCTCTCTCTCTCTCTCTCTCTCTCTCTCTCTCTCTCTCTCTCTCACACACACACACACACACACACACACTTTACTAGGGGACATGGTTCCAACTTGAAAAAAATATGGGGGGACAGGTAAGCCCCGCCCTGCAGAATCGATCACATGACACTGTACGTGAACACCATTTGAATGGCAATGCCCATCAACTTGGGGGGGCTCTCAAATATTTTATTGGGGGGGAGAAGACACACACACCCCGCTGCCCGTGAGTAAACATGCATAGAACTGCGATCTAAGGCTGAGATTTTGTGCAGGCTTACTTTCTTGGACTCTAAATGTGCAGTCGATGAAGCTTACCTCCAAGCAAAGCTGCCTTGATTGGGTCAGAGCCATTCACACGTTATGCTCAGAACGCGCGGGTGGGTACGGGGGGCGGATGCGAGTTTCACAATTACCAACCGACAGGAAAGATTCCACCCTTTGTGAGTTGCTGGAAGCCTAGAGCCCCGTGCTAATGTGGAGATTGTGAGAAGGCAATATTTGGTCCATTTTCCTTCCGTGCCACAGACTGAAAACAACCTCCCTTATGTGTTTATCGGGGTTTACTCTTGGGCGGTGCTTTTTTCTGGGGGGACGCGTACCCCTAAATATTTTGTGAATCTTTGTACTTTTGTCCATTTACTGCATTTATTTTCCCCGGTGTGAACTGTAAAATGGTGATTTTCTTGAGTCAAAATGAGAGTACCCCTAAACATTTTTTTTTGGGGGGGGGGTAAGTGCGCGTAGAATTGCAGCCTTCTGCAGGCATCCACAACCCACGTAAGCCGGGAGACTTCAGAGCTGCTGATTCACATGTCGATCTATGGGGATCACTGGGTCAATTAGCTTTTGGAAGCCCTTTAGGCTACAGAGCCAGAATCTCTTCTGCAAGCTTAGTTGCACACGAATTTCCAACACGATCCATAAACAACGTTAAAGAGACCCTCTCCGCACACAAGCATCGTTCTCAAACCCCTGTGTATGCAAGAACCTGTTTCCTCGGAAGTAAATCCCACTGATTTTTAGGGGACTGGAGAGCAGGTAAGGCTGCAATCCTAACCCACATTGGGGGACCTGACTCAAACCAAAAGGGTCTTTATTCTCACCATTTCAAAAAACCAAAACGGTGGGCCAAGCAGTCCAAAACTTAAATTTAACTGGATTGCAGATTATTTCCAGCATCGACAAGAAAGCGTTCGGCGCAGTTGATTTATAAACCAAGTATACTTCCCCTTCCTTCGGTCACAACGCGTGTTAAACTGATTTCTGCAATGAAACTGACTAAAGAAAGAAGGACCGTAGCCTGGATACGGTATTACTGTATACGTGTATGGAACAAACAGGGGGAAACTGAGTGTCGGCACAAGCATACCCCAATCGTGTATTTTATTTTTATTTGTTAAGCTTGGAAGCCCCTCCTCCTTGAAGAATTTCACCCCTGATGTATATGGGATATCCTCCTATTTTTCCAACGCGGGTGACAAAAACCCTCTAACGTGCATAAGGAAACAATGCAAACCGCCGCCTCCATAAGACACACACACGTAGTGGGGGGGGGACCAAATTTAAAAATGGAAGTGGAAAGAGGAGAGGGGACCTCGATTTTTCTCCTCCTCTCATTTGTTTATCTCTGGATTTCCAAAGCAGCGACCCCCCCTTTCTTCTTCTTCTTTTTCTTTTCCTAGGAATTCATTTGAATAGCTTTCAAGCTGCAAAATGGAAATGTAGCGCCTGCCCTCTATTTCAGCAGCAGCAGCAGCGTCCTGGCAACAGAGCAATTTTCTATCATCAAGGATAAATGGCATCGAACAGAACATTCTGATAAAAAAAAAAGAGGGGGGGGGAGAGGAGGGGAGAGCGAGCGGGGAGGAGGGGGAGCTTTAGCCCGAGAAGACCATGATTGCTGCCCTTCCTGTCCGTCATCCCTTTACAAAACCCTCTCCTCCAAACCTGAGCCGCATGCTGTCAGAGCTAATAATGTCTTCGAAAGAAGAGGGGCGGTGGGGGAGAGCGAGAGAGAAATAGCATTCAGGCACAATGTTCCCATTTATGACATAGAGCTCCTTCCCACCCCCCTCTACCCCCCCAGCTCCCTTCTCCTTTCAAAAGAAAGGGACACAAATTTTGCAAATATATATATACTGTATACAGTATAGCCTTCTTCGGTTGGCTTGGAAATAAAATAAAATAAAAAACCCAAAGGAGGAAGTTGCAAGATGCGCCCACCCACAGCAAAACATCAAGCCCTCCACAACGGACTTTCAGGCTCAGGCTGTAAAAAAAAAATAATTTAAAAAACTATAGGATAATAATAATAATAATAATAATAATAATAATAATAATAATAATAATAATGGTGGTGGCTGTTTAAATGCATCAGGGAAATGCATGGGGAAATAAACGTGGAGAGAAAAGGTTGCGCGTGCCTTTAGGATAAGATTATCCTCTGCCCCGGTTTTTGCTGGTGCGCAGTTGGTCGGGGCCTCTCACAGCGCGCAAGGTGAGCGTCCATAAGGAGAGTCCAGGATTCCATACTAATTCGGTAATGGACTGTTTCAATGTCCCTAAAGCAGATTCTCCGCAGTTCCTGGGCCCTAAACCCCGTTGGACTGATGTATATACTTAGATAGTCGTGCTGGAGACCCATTCGCCAAGCGTTTAGTCCGGGGTGCGTTCCGGAATGAAACATACCGGTAACTCGATTGTGTGGAGTGCAAGTGGAAAGACGGAAACCGGTCTTAGTTGGATTCTTGCTCCCGAGTAAAGTGTAGGATTCCAGGCAAGCGCCTCCAGGCAAGTTATTGGCACGTTCCAGAGGAATCAGTCGAGCTTAGCACTTCCTCGCTGGATGGGACCCGGGTATTAATGAAAAAGGGTCGGTCCAACTAACAGTTCTGTAGACCAGGCTGCTAGTCTCATTCATTTCACGTGGCTCTAACTACATTCCCCCATGGATGGGATGCTAATGTTTTTCCCAATGGAACTCATTCTCAAAAATGCATACTAAGGCAGTTCAGGGTTGTTATGCGAGTTCCACTGAAATTTATGCTGGGGAGGGCGTCTCCATCCAACTGGTCTTCAAATTTAAACAATAAAGAGGTCTTTAAAAAATAAAAGTTGGTTCATAAATGGGGGAGTGAGGGGAGATAGGGACCCATCAAAATGACACAAAAGTGTGTCCAGCTGCCAAGTTATCAACACAAAAAGTTGTGGCTGGAGCGCAAATTTGGTGAAGAGTAGTCTACAGATCGTTGAGATAAAATATGTCACAGGTTATGCTGAATTGGCTCTCCAGCCCAAATAATGGCAAGATGCAAGGAGAATCTAGGACTGCATTCTTAATAACCCATAGAAGTGAATGGAGAGAGGAGGGATTCCCAGTGTCTTCACACAAGCCAGGACTAAGCATGTTACAAATTACGGTAAGCATGTTGCAACTTAGAATAAAAGATCCAACTTGTTTAACTTCACTGGCCTCAATGACTTTCATTAAAGAGGAGAAGCGGCATTAGCCTATTGCAGAAGAAAAAACAACAATGCACACATGCACACACCATGTGTGGCCAGATAAGCATGAAATGCCACTGAATTTTCTTTTCAGAGCTCCTATGTATACAAAGCAAGCACAGACTCCTTGGCAGATAACACATTCTCCCCAGCTTTGCTATGCTAATGTAACACCTAGGGTGCAAGAGTTTAAGTTGCATGGAATCCTTTTGTTTCCATTTGTTTAGGGCGCCTGCTGTAGCTGACATAAGAGCAACCTTCTGGAGTTAAGGTTTCCAAGAGAGGTGGCTGAGTTAGTCTATTGCAAGGAGAACAATAGAGAGTCTTGTGGAACCTTAAGCTAAAGTCCACTTCATCCAATGCAGTTGGCGCTGGAGACATGAGCAAGTTGGAGTTCAATGGCAGTGAAATGCAAATCCTACCATCTGTGGCAATTCAATTAGTGCTTAAATGCATGCAGAACAATCAATTCAACTAGAGCTTCAGTGAATGCAAAATAAGGACAGTGGCCTCTCACAAAAGCCGTGGTTGACACAGTCGCCTTAGCATTGCCTCTGTCTGGGCCTCAAATAATAATTTATTAAATTTGTATATCACCCTTCATCCAAAGATCACAGCATAAAACTACAAGATCAAAACACAAAATACTTAATACAGTGGTACCTCAGGTTACACTTCAGGTTACAGACTCTGCTAACCCAGAAATAGTGCTTCAGGTTAAGAACTCTGCTTCAGGATGAGAACAGAAATCGTGCTCCGGTGGTGCGGCAGCAGCAGGAGGCCCCATTAGCTAAAGTGGTGCTTCAGGTTAAGAACAGTTTCAGGTTAAGTAAGGACCTCCGGAACGAATTAAGTACTTAACCTGAGGTACCACTGTATAGCAAGAACAAGAACAAACCAATAACACACCCCAACACATTTAAAGGGATATAGGGTGCTAATCAGCCACAGGCCTGGTTGGAGAGAAACATTTTTTTTCTGCCTGGTGCCTAAAGATATTTAATGAAAGTGCCAGGTAAGCCTCCCTGGGGAGAGCATTCCACAAACAGGGAGCCACTGCAGAAAAAGCCTGTTTTGGTGTTGCCACCCTCTGGACCTCTCATGGAGGAGGCACATGAAGAAGGACCTCCAGTGATGATCACAAGTTCTGGCTCAGTTCATATGGGGAAATAAATGAACTAAACTTATTGATAAGGAGTTTTGTTCAGCTGTTGGAATGGAAGGTGGTTTGTTGGTTTGTTGGGGGGGCTGTTCTTTGTTTTTATTATGTATTTTGTGCTTTTTAATATTGTATTTTTGTGTTGTGAACAGCCCTGAGGTCTACGGATGAAGGGAGGTGTACAAATTTAATAAATAAACAAAATTTTAAAACGATGCTTTTGACTATGAAACCTGAATACTTAGTCTTGGCTCTCAATTTAATTCACTTGGTAAACCAGAAGTACAGTTGACTGTCTTAATGCCTCTAACTCTTGAAAAGTAAAACAATTATTTTCTGGGACTGGATTATTACCTAATATAGCTAACTAGGATCTCCAATTCTATGCAAAACACGTATATATGTATACATTTATTTCACACCCTTTTCCCTAAGAAGGAATCAAGGTAGATTACACACACAAAAAGAACACATAATAAACAATCAACAAGCCAGCAACTGAATAAAACAACAATTATGCAGTAAACAAACACTGCGATAATCCAATCATTATTCCAACTGCTCAAATGCAAGTTCAGTTTATTTCAGCAGGACTCCCAAGTAAGTAGGAATCCTGTAGTCCCATCACATCTATGTGTGAGCAAACGCCAATGAAATCAATGGAATCTACTTTTGAGATAACACATTAAATCTAGCTGCTAGTCCCTTTGAAGTCAATAGGACACGGTTCAGCTTCAACCAAATGTACAGAATTTGTGACCTGTCAATTCAAACACACCCTCCTAGAGACTCAATAAGTAGGGTATGTGTTTTTGTTACCTGCTTGGAATTGCAGGGGGGAAAGGGAGAAGGACAAGTGCCCATCAGGCCAGCATGCATGGCTAGTGAGCTGTGTGGAACAAGTTATGCAAGCCTCAGTTGCAGACCATGTCTGTGAACTGGAAGATTTCTAGTCCTTACATTTCACCCTGCTCTTCTGCAGAGGAGCTTGGGACATCCATGTCTCCCCCTTTGTGCTCATAACAGCTCTTTGAAGTAGGATAGGTGGACAGCTAGTGACTGGCCCAATAACACATAGGAACACGAATAGGGATTTGAAACTAGGTTTTCCCAGACACTCTGGAAGCTATACCACACTGGCTCTCAGAGGCTTGCTGTGAGGACCAGTGAAGTGGGAGTTACAGGGCATTTTAATAATAATAATAATAAGAATAATTTATTATTTATACCTCGCCCATCTGGCTGAGTTTCCCCAGCCACTCTGGGCAGCTGCCTCCATTAAAATTCACCAAAAATCAAAACACCAGCATCTGAAGCACATTTTCTAGGACAGAGTTCTAGTGAGATCTTAGTGAGAATTTGCTTTGCCAGTTTTCCAAGTGAGAAAAGCTGCATAGACACAAGGGCCTATTGTTTTTTAATGTGTATATGATTGCTCCAACTTTTATGATTTATTAGAATGAGGAAATCTATATATGAGATATGGTAATTCTTCACACTTCATGTGAGGAAGCCCACCAAAAGTGTGCAATATTTCAGCACGCATATTCTTAAATGCCATTTGCCAAGATTCCAAGACTATAGAAGTGATGGGAGGTTTCATTTTATATTATTCCCCCAGAGAATGCACAGAAGTCACGTGGCACACTTATGTTACTCAAGCTAAGCAAGGGTAGCCTTGATTATTCCTGAATGGGGAGACTACCAGGGAACCACACACATACACAATGCTCTGAGCTCCTTGGATGATGAAGAACATGGTACTAATGTAGTAACAAGAAGTACTGTTCTTTATTAAATTTATATATACTGCCCTTTGTCCAAGGATCGCAGGGCAGTTCACCATATAAAAACAGAAAAATGCACAACATTGTTGTGGTTTTAAAGGCATTTTTGAAGTCCACCCAGATCTTACCACCACCAAGAAACCCAGAGGCCAATTAACAGTGTGATCCTATGCATGTGTCCCATAGAGTTTATTCCCAAATCTCAGTGCTCCCCAGGATGGAGGCTGCAGGGACTTAGGGACTAGCTGTGAAGGAGGTCTGCTGGTGGGACGACACATGGAAAACTACTGGGGGAAGCTAGGCATGAAGCGAAGGGCTCAGTGACAGAGCACATGCTTTGCATGCAAAAGGTCCATGTTCAATTCCTGGTATCCTCAGGTAGGTCTGGGAGAGACTCATGCCTGAAACCCTGGAGAGCTACTGCCAGTCTGTATTGGCAATGGTGGGCTATAGATGGACCAAAGGTCTCTCTCGGTATATGGTAACTTCCTATGTCAACGGTGAATTGGAAGCATGTCAGGGTGTAGGCATGGTTCCACCAGGTTCAAAGCTCCCCCCACCCCCATACATTCCCTGAACATGCCCAATGGATCAGCAGAACGGTATGACAAAATGGCAGGGCAATGGATACAGCAATAAAAAAATAAGGTTGGGTTGCTCTCCCCTAGCACTATTGCCTATTGCTGTAAGCAGAATTACTTGCCTGGTCTATCTTTGGTAGTGGCTCAGCAGCGACAATGCTGAGTGATTTGCTCCGACAGAATAGATGCTTTTTCAAAGCGCCACCAATCTGGACATTTGTAGTCACACTGCATTCCCTCTCCGTTTGTTCATGGAGCTCTACCTATTTCTCTTTCTTTAACCTAACCCTTATGCTTGAGAAACGAAGACCACCCTGTTATGCTATTCTATATTAAAGGTGAAAAGATACTCCCACTTCCAAAATAATATACAACCCTGAGTCCTGGGGAAAGGTTGTAGCTTAACAGCAGAGCACATGCAGAATGTACCAAATTCAATTCCTGGCATCTCCAGGAAAGGCTGGGGAAGAGCCACGGTCTGTCGGTGTAGACCACCTTTTCAGACTCAGGACCCACTTTTCATGCAAACATGCACCCTTTTCTCAACCTTTTACCATATATTTGCATGGTGGTAGAGCTCCTGTTGCGACCCACCTTGGATCAGGCTGAGACCCACCAGTTGAAGACAGTGATGTGGACAGTATGGAGCTTAGATGGATTGATGGTCTGAATCAGCATAAGGCCTATATTTCTGGGTGTCATCTGGGTCCAGGGATCAAATGAATGACACGATGCCATCCACAAAGTGTTCAGAGAAATTCTTGATGGGTTGCAACCCTAACCTATTTTCAAGTAAGGGCTTAGCATCACAGCTTTAATTTATTGACAGTTTTGGCTAGGCAGCTGCTGTTCTTCAAAAGCACAAAGACGACTGCTTTGGATTCTTTTGTTTTGTTTCCTAAAACAAAGTGACCTCTTGAATGTTCAAGTGCTATTGCCCTGGTCTACGCATTTGTAGCAGAACGAGATGGCACCATGCTGGGGTGGTAGGATGGAGAGCTTGACATAAGGAAGTATGCAGAAACCTGACCCCCCCCCCCCGCCACACAAACACACCTGCAGTCTGAAATAGTAGTGCAGCCCACTCTACCATCTCAGCATTATCCCCCCTGTTCTCCTGCATGTTACCGCACTGAGTTAAACATTGCCTCCTGTGATGAGCTCACCCATAGGGTCAAAGAATTGTAGAGTTAGGAGGGACCACGAGGGTCATCTTAGTCCAACCCTCTGCAGCACAGAAATGTTTTGCCCAATGTTGGGCTAAAACCCATGGCCCTGAGATTAAAAGTCTCATGCTCTACTGACTGAGCTATAGATCTTAGGGAACTGTCCATGAATGCCTCACCAAACACACACACACAAACATAAACACAAAACCACAATCAGTCAGTGAGGAACATATTGCTACTAACCTGACAGGAAATAATTCCTAATTCAGGGATGGCGAACCTTGGACTCAGAGGCAAGATGTGGCCCTCCAGTTCTTTCTCTCTGGCCCTTGGGACATTTCCCATGCTTTCACCTGGCTGAAATATATCTTTAAACTGTCTTGTCTGGATGGAGCCTAGTGAGAGCTGTATGAGTGTTTACCGCGCAGACAACTTTGCATTTATTACTCCTTCTGCTTTTGCCTATGGTACCATCATAGGAGCCAACTCCTAGGGGCTGGAGCCAAGAGGTCTTCACACACACCCATAAAATATTTGAGGGGTCTCCCCCCCCCCAGTTGATGGGCAGTGCCGTTCAAATGGTGTCTGTGCACTGTGTCTTGTGATTGATTACATAGGGCAGGGCTTACTTGGGCCCACCCCAATATTTTATTCAAGTTGGCACCTCTGGGTGCCATCCACTACCGGCACATGGACCCCAGAAGAGGAAGTGTCCCCACTCTGGTCCTCTTTGCTTGCCTTGATGCACCCCAGGACTCATCTGCTCCATTTCCTCACTTTCTCTGAGCTGCTGCAACAGGCAGGTACAAACGTGTGGAAGCTATGGCTGCTTTCTAGAGATGTTGTTTTGGTCCCTGCTGCTTTCTAAATGCATTTTTTAAAAATTAGTTAAAGTATATCTAGGCCCCAGAGGGGTTCCCCTTGAAATTACCGATTGTACTGCTGAGATCAGGGGGTCAGCAAACTTTTTCAGCAGGGGGCCGGTCCACTGTCCCTCAGACCTTGTGGAGGGCTGGACTATATTTTGAAGGGAAAAAATGAATGAATTCCTATGCCACACAAATAACCCAGAGATGCATTTTAAATAAAAGCACACATTCTACTCATGTAAAAATATGCTGATTCCCGGACCGTCCACGGGCCAGATTTAGAAGGCGATTGGGCCGGATCCAGCCCCCAGGCCTTAGTTTGCCTACCCATGGCTGAGATGTTCGAACTGTGGGGTGCTCTCACATGGTAAGGATGCTGGCCAACTGCAGGAGGACTGGGGAGGGTCAAGAGTATTGGAATTCTACTAGAAGCGACCCTGTGCTAGTGGGAGACAAATAGGAAAGGGGTGGAAGGAATACTCCTGGGAGCATCTCTGTCTCTCTTGCATAACTTTGCAATGTATCATTTGGAGCAGTGCCTGCAGAAGCCAGGCTCTTGCCTCTTTCTCGATGGGGGAAGCACCATAAGGTCAGTGGCAGAACATCTGCCATGCATGCAGAAGGTCCCAGGCTCAATCCCAAGCATCTCTTGATAGGACAGAACGAGAGTCCCTTGCCTGAGGCGCTGGAGAGTCACCACCAGTCAGTTTACTGTAGACAATACTAAGCCAGATTGGCCAATGATCTTAGGTGGAAAAAGGCAACTTCCTATGCACCTGTGTTCTCACCTTGCCCTTCTCCTCCTCTTCCTCCTCCTTCTTCCAGCCCTGCCATTTTTCTCTTAGCTGGCTGGACTTGAGGAACTCTTAACTTTCCACATAGCAGTCCCTCTTGAACAACAGGCATTGCTAAATGACCCTGATACCCCCTGATTCCCCTTCCTATTTTCAATGGTTATCACAAGTTGTTCTAAGGAATGGGTTCTATCCTTTGGATCAGACACCTTGCTAGCCACTTTATAAAGCTTGTCATCTAGTATCTGAAGGATCCTCATGCAAAAGATGGAGCTGGTTTGCTCCTTGCTGCTTCGGAGGGCAGGAACCGAATCAGTGGGTGAGGAAGTGCAGGGAGGCAGATTTTGCCTAAACATTAGGAGAAACTTCCCTAAGGTTAGGTTAGAGCTGTTCGACCGTAGAACAGGCTGTGGAGGAGACTCTCCTTTGCTGGGGACATTTAAGCACCTCCCAGGGATGCTGTCGTGCCAACCCTAGATCACTGCTTGAGTTACGGGAAAGGGGATCAGAACCTTGATCCATCCAACTCCATGTTTTCTGCACTGACGGGCAGCGTCTCTCCAGAGCCTGAGACCAAAATGAACCTGGGGTCTTTACATGCTGAGCTACAAGTCCTTCCCCAAAGGCACAGCTTGGGAGAGCAATTTTGCTATTCTCTGTTGTTATTGACTTATTTGCCTGGTTGGAAATCCCTCGCCAAGTTCGCTCGCTCGCTGGTCTTCTCTCCTCCAACCTCTGTGCTTGGAAGATTGATAGGCCTTTTCCAGCGTGGCTTCTCTCTCTCTCTCTCTCTCTCTCTCTCTCTCTCTCTCTCTCTCTCTCTCTCTCTCTCTCTCTCCTGAAGCTGTCGACACCGGCAAATTAATACTACTAATTACCCCTTGGTGGAGACTAACCAGATCCTTCTTGATTGGATTTTGACTGCTGTAATTTGGAGCTGCGGCGGTAAGGACGCGACCCGGCCGGCGTCTGCGCAACATAAACCCGCTGGTGGTGACGACTGCCTGCTTTTCACGCTTTTTAAAAGAACAGGGTGTGGAGAAGGAGATTTATCAATTTTCGTGCAACCTCGCTCGAGCAGCGCTGCTGGTTTAGGGCGGTTTGCGGAAATCAGGCGAAAGGCGGCTTAAACCCGGGATCACCGTCGCTCATTCTAGCCCACGGAAAGGCTTGGAAGATGCTTTCTACACAACTCAACGGAGGGTGGTGTGTAAACCCTACAGAAGGAAGAAGCGATGAAGATACAGAACTTGGAGCTGTGGTTCTTGCATTCTCCTGAGTACTGTCTTAGGACTAAACCCCAGAGGAGCCAGTGGGGTGGACTTAATTCCGGGGTAGCCAATGTGGTAAAGAAGCCAACTCCTAGGGCCCCAGGTCCCTTCGGTCCCCCCAATAAAATATTTGAGGGGTCCAGCCCCCCTAAGTTGATGGGCATTGTCATTCAAATGGTGTGTGCCTTGTCTTGTGATAAATTTTGAGGAGCGGGGCTTAACCCCGTATTTTATTCAAATTGGTACCCTTGCAACGTGGTGCCCTCCATATGCTGTTGGATTAAAACTCTCATCAGCCCCGACCAGCCGCCAGGACTGCTGGAAATCGTAGTTCAACAATAACATGACTATCTCTACTTTCATGACTCATAGGATCGGGACACAAGAGGATGTTTTAGATTAGAAAAGGCAGGTCATTGGTCTGCCTAGTTCTGTATTGTGGATCCTGGCTGGAAAATGGCTCTTAATTAAGAGTTTCAGGCATTGAACCCGGGGACCCTTTTGGCACACAGAGCACGTGCCCCTTTCCCTTGGACTGCACATCGGGGCGCCGTCACGGCCACGTGGGCTTGCGTGCTAAGGCCATGCTCGGCTATGCATTTCTATCTAGTGGCAAGGGTTCCAACTTGAATAAAATATTGGGGGGGGGGCAGATAAGCCCCACCGCGCATAATCGATCGCATGACGCGGTGCATGCATACCTTGTTCGGCCCCCACAAATATTTTATGGAGTTGGCTCCTATGTCTGATGGCAAGTCCCAACGGGGAATATTACGTAGGATCACTCTGCACAAATTCGCGGTAGAACTGAGCGGCTCCCTTTCCAGAGAATCGCAAGGAAGCAGTGCCATAAATTCGCTTCGAAATGGTTCAGATTACAGTCTTGAGTTAGATTTCCTCTATTGCCCTTTAAAGCACAAACTTCCGCCCCAAACCAATGCCTTGGCAGGTTCGTCAATCCTCGATTATAGTCTTTCTTTCTTTCTTTCCTTCCTTCTTTCTTTCTTTTTTTTTGGGGGGAGAACCGCACTGACACAGGAATGTCACATAAAACAGACCTCCCCACTCCCCACCTAAGGAGCTCATGAGTCGGATTTACAACGCTAGTTTAGATTATAACCTCGACAGATCAGCCATTTCTAAATGCTTGCGTCCAGTCAGATGTGGATGCATTTGGGTCTTGAGAAAGAGACAGGGAGCCTCGACTAAGGAATAAAATACTTCAGGCTGCAACCCCAACCCCTCTTGCCTGGGAGTAAGCCCCACTGATTTCAGTAGGACTGACCTCCGAGTAGACATGGAACTGACGCGGGGATAGAATATGAGATCTTTAGCAAGGTCCTCCACGTCTTCTGTGGTTTGGGAAGAAGAGTGCTGTGTAAGTCGCAAGTCCACGCAGCTGTATATATTTACACCCACCCCTACCTGGCCCAAAGGATAATTCTCAGTTGTCGTCTACATTTATCCGGCAGATCCATGTCATCATCATCATCATCATCATTATTATTATTATTATTATTAAGAAATGATGGAGCATAGATCAATGACTGAACAACATTGACCAGGCACTTTCTTAAGTTCATCACACCCTTCCTTACCTCCCGGGAACTCGAGCTGACTTACACAGACTTCTAGGGCGGCCTCCCACCCCGCGCTGACCAGCCCCAAGCTCAGAATTCCTCCTGGAAGTGACCGGAAGTTCGAAACAAGTCACACTCAGAGTGGCTGCCAAAGGGCCGGCCGGCAGATCTGCGGAGGGAAACGGGGCGCAGGGGCAGACCTTGACTGTCGCCGTCCGTAACGTGTGGCTTTAATTACATGCCTTCCGGCTTAGCACAGTTACAGAAGAGGACGTAGCGCAAAATGTATTCCCGCGTGGTACACATGGAAAGCTACTCCTTTCTTCTTTGCATTTGTGGGGGGAAAGAGGGGGACGATTTCATCACCATCGAGTGCTCTATGTGTCACCCCAATTCTGCGACTGGCTTCATGGGGTCTAGGGGTGGGGTTGGAGCTGTTCATTAACAATACGTAAAAGGATAACCCCTCGCTCATTGCACGTGTCAGACACGACTGTCTATGTGACCTTGGAGGCGTTACTACGCTTGGGCCTCAGTTTCCTATTCATTTGCCATAAAAGAAGGAAGAATGAATAGATGGACGGACGGACGGACAATCAGACCAGGAATAAATTATTCTGCCATCAAAATGAAATAGTTCCCAGAAGAGGAATTAAACCCATCAGTGTAACTAAAGCCAACGCGATAGGTTGAGTCCTGTTGAAGTCATTGGAGGCGGAATGGTCCTTCATTGAATTATGGAGCGGCTCTATTCATTTGCAATTTTTTAATTAAATGTGCGTGACAGAAAGATGCTACTTTCAACATAGTGGTAGGCCTCCCTCCCGCCTCCCTCCCTCTCTCTGTGTGTATCTGTCTGTGTCTTACGTCTCTCCCCAGAGTTAATAGATAATGGATCTCTCAGTGGATCGCTTATGCGTAATTAATTTTCACTTATGTTTCGTTGTCTACTGAGAACTTGATGAAGAAGCCGCTCAGTTTATAGGGACGGAAGCCGCCAGGGATGGGGAAGCCAGCGAGTTTTGTCCAGTATAGTTAGATAATTAGAATTTCCTGGGTAAAGAAATGCAGGGGCGAAAGTGGGGGGAGAAGCCACGGCAACTTCGTTAATTAAATCAACTCCAACAGAAACATGAAAACTTCTGCCTCTGTCTCTGTCTCGTGTGTTTACTACCAGCCCATGCCACGCTTGGTAAATGTATTCTTTGAAGGTAAGAGTAAATAATTGCCTTTAGCGCAACAAGGGGAAGCGACGCGGAGGCTTTTTGAAGCTCGCTAAAAATAAGCTACAAGAGAAAGCGAAAAAGCTGAAGGTGGAGGAGAAAGAGGGAAGGAGGCCATCGCGATAATTTGATGCAATTAAAGTGTCTGCCTTCATTTGCCGAGGCGATCCTCGCTCTCTCTGGCTCTCGGAAATGCTCTTGGAGATGTGACGAGAGAGAGAGAAGATCCGGCCGGTGGGTCGGTTCCTTGCAGCTAGAAGGAGTTCGCTGCTGGACCGTCTGAAATATTGATGGACGGGGCTGCAACTCGATCGGAGATACAGGCAGGAGAGCGCCGCGTCTCTGCTTAAGGAGCCAGCTCTGAGAAATTGCAGTCTTCGCTCGCCGCCCCGCTTTAGAAGGGATTAGAAAACGAAATACGGAAGAAAAGTCCATGGGTGCTGGTTGTTGCGCTTTTGCGCGCGGACGCAATTCTCTGGCTAGGGCCGGGGCGCTCGATCCGAGGTCTTTTTTCCCCTCAGAAGTAAACCCCACAGGTTCCGATGGGGTTGTAGGTTGAATCGACCCCGCCGCCCCCACTCCACTTCCTCCTCTCATCTTTCCCTTTCTCATTTCAGCAAAGCCAAAGCAAACTTGTGGGCAGACAGGAATCCACCCAAGCGCCTGATCCCCCTGGCACATTCCGAACTTGGAAACGGGCCGACCTTCTCCCATATAAAATAAGATGAATAAGACAAGATTTGTAAAAGCACATCAAGAAGTACGACACAGCCAGAATAATGGGGCCAATAAATCATCGTGGAAAACGTCTTGTTGGTGAATTGGCCTCTGAATTGCTGCTGCGGTCCTGATTTTAATTTCCACTGAGTCCTGAGTTCCAACGTGGGCTCAGAGAGAGACTTTGGTCCAGACGCTCCCTCTGGGTTCTAACCCACCTCACAGGGTTGTTGTGAGGGCATAATGGAGGAATGCCAGGCACACAATCCCAGCGGTTAAAGGCAGGATTAAAATATAAATACAGTTGGTGGTAGTGATTTATTAGTAGCAGTATTTAATGTTTAGTAGCAGTATTTAATATTATCAACAGAAGAGCAGCAGCAGCAGCCATCGCCCTTGGAGCGATCCGTAACTTGGAGAAGCTAAAATGTTTGGAATTAAACTGATGTGGAGGAGAGCAGCAGCCGAAAAACTGATCCGTGGAGGGAGAAGGGGTGCTGCGTGACTGCATTGGATTTGAACCACATCCTGAGCACACTCCTAGAAAGTCAACCCTCATAAGTAGGAGGAGGAGGAGGAGTATGGATCCCGGCCAGAGACTATTGAGGTTTGGAGTAAAGATTGGAAGGTACCAAACAGTCCCCAGTTAAGGAATCGCTCAGCTTTTAAGGCGTTTGTCTCTGAAGCCAGAAGAAACCGTTCTGAAACAGTATCTCGAATTAAGACAAGGTGGTGGTGGTTTAAATAGAAGCAAGGAAAGCGAGGATCTTAGCAGGCTGTTATCCTAAGCAGCACTGCAACGGGGGGAATAAGGCCAATTGATTTCTAAGTGAGTATGCTGAGGATTGGGGGCGGCCTTAGGTGCCTTCAGGATCCAGATGAAGGGCAGCAGCACCGCGCTTGGCAGATGTTGTGAGGACAGGACGCGTTCACACGGGGAAGCTGCTGCCTCGGATTCCACCAGAACATGCGCATCAAAACAATCCACCACCTACTGCTAAACTCCCGAGACTCTGCACCCTGATCATCCCACACCCCCAGTTTAGTTCCTCACCCACCGGCTTTTACACCCCCACCCCAGGGAAAGTCATTGTTCCTAACCCCGCCCCCTCTCCCGCAGGGCTTTGAAAGCGCTCGATCGCCTCCCCAGCAGCACACATTGAACCCATCTGGAAGAAGGATCCGGTTTAAATTACAGGACAAATCTGTACAAGAGACAGTGGCTGGGTCTCTGTGGATCGTTCCCGTCTGCCTTCCATTATTTTGACCCAGGGTGCTGTGCAGCAAATGCTGCGTGTGTGATCCATCTGTGTAGGCTTTCCTCCCTCCCCCCCCTTCTCCGTTTGCTCCCCCCCCCCCCGCACGCTCTCCGCCACTTCCTTCACACTAGCGGTATGGAAAGCCCTTGACGCCTGCCAGTCTGTTATAATGCTCGTGGGTTTACAATCCAGAAAGCGAGGAAGGAGGAGGAGGAGAAGGAGAAAAGAAAGTGTGTGTGCAGCGGGGGTGCGGGGGGGGGGGTGCGCGCGGTGGAGAGCGTCTTCTCCCCTCCATCCATTCTCGGACTGGCAGCGTTTAACTCCCTGGCTTCTCCTTAAAATAGCTCGCTTTCATCTAGAGGAGGTGACCTCTTTTTGTGGGATCCTCTGCTTCCCACTCGTTGGCTATTAAGGAGATGACAATATGACATCCCGGCAGAAGACGAAGAGCAAATGTGTTTGGGGGTAAACAGGGTTGGGGGAAGCGCTGGAAATGTGATCAGAAGATGGAGAGGGGGTTTGAGGGGCGGGAGGTTAGCCTGAGAGGGAGGGAGGGAAGGAAGGAAGGAAGGAAGGAAGGAAGGAAGGAAGGAAGGAAGGAAGGAGAAAAACTTTTAAGCAAATGCTTGTATTTGAGAATAGTGTCAAATTTTAGGAGGTGGGCAAAATAATAATAATAATAATAATAATAATAATAATAATAATAATAATAACAACAACAACAACAACAACAACGATGATGACGACGACGAAGGATTTAGGCAGGTGCCTTTTCATTCAGCTCGCACTTCTCATTCACTCCCAATTAGCTCTCTCCTACTGATGCCAAGAAAGTGGCTTGCTCGGATGGATATTAAAGGTTGGTAGAGGGAGAGCTGCCTTTCTAGACCATCGCGCCAGAAGGACTCGCGATTCCAGCGCTTTTTCTCCGCAGGACAGAGAGATGTCTCTGAGGCATCTCAGAAGCTGGGCACGGGTTAAGAAAGACACACACGTTCAGGGATCTTGCGCCTAACAAGTGAGCTGTACACGTGCACTGCGATCCTATAGAGGTCTGGTGAGATGGAAGTCCCGCTGGGATCGATGGGACTTATTTCCAGGGATGAGATGGCGCAAGTTTTGCTATATAATCCCAAGCACTGAGAAGTGTGTATCCTGGTAAAGCACTCTTACTATGAAGTAAGCTCCACTGAGTACTGTACTACAGGAATTACTTCTGAGTGAACGTCCTTAGGATGGCGGAGCAAATACACCATGCATACGTTAATATCCCCAGAAGTATCCAGCCAGCCAGCCAGCCAGCCTTATCTCTCTATCAACCTACCTACAGAGTGGGCTATGTCCCAGGAATCGCGTCTTTGTGTGTGGATTGACTTATATTATCCGTTCCCCTCAAACCCTCAGACTGGGATTCTTCCAGATTCAATGGATTCTGAGGAGATTTTAGGTGATACCCATTTCGTTATTTTCCTGCGTTTGAGGTCTGACTCTTTAGGGGATTTTTCCTTGAGAACAAGACATTGTGTCACAATCTTATCTGCTCTGAGCCTGTGGCATAGGGCGAGCTGTAAATCAATCAAACGAAGGAAGGGAGAAAACAGATATCAGTTATCTGTGTACACACAAGCCAAACTTTAGGGGTCAGCTGAAAGGGATCAGTTTCAGGTATTCGCGCGCGCTCTCCCTCGCTCTCTCTCACGCATATAACGGATTAAATCAGAATAAGATCAGAAAGCATAGAGTTCCTTACTCCCCCTCTCTCATTATTTTAAAGGAAAACAAAAGAAACTTTTCCTCTTTTTGAGCCCATTTTAACATGGTGTGCGTGTGTGTGTGCTGTGTATATTCTATATCCCTAAATACATACATACATATATATATATATATATATATATATATATATATATATATATATACAATCCTGCACATGTCTTAATCAGAAGTAAATTCCAGTGAGTTCATAGAGGACAGCAGTTTAAGCCTCTTTTCTCTCTTTCTTCCAGACACTGGGGCTCCAAGCTTGTTACCTGGAAGTAACCTCAGGGGACTTACATATGCGTAAGAGTGCAAAGGACTGCTGTCTCACAGCCCAGTCCTATCCGTGTTTATTGCGAGTCCCGTTCAACATAAGCCATGTTTAATTCCCATCAAATATGACCGGGCTCAGTTTACAAAGCGCTCAAATACTCAAGTAAACTGTTTGCCTTTTCATGTCGAGATTTTTTTTTGGGGGGTGGGGGCTGTCACGAGGGGCTGGATAGATCCACTGTAGACAGTGCCAGCTGTTCTAAAAATTCGTGAACAAGACTTTGGTAGCAGCCCTGCAACCCCTACTTTCCCGGTGCATATATATATATATATATATATATTTGCTTTCGTAGATTTTCACGGGTACAGGAATGCAGGTTTTGGTGTCCTCGGGTGTCTTCCCGTGTAAAAGACACCCCAACTTTTACACGGGAAGACACCCGAGGACACCAAAACCTGCATATATATATATATATATATATATATATATATACACACACACAACCTTGAAATGTTTTCAAACATATTTTGCTTGGTTTTAAATTGACACACACACACCCAAAACTAAAAAGTTAAATACATAACTGCATTGCACGCATGGGTTTCTGAAAAGCCACCACCATCACCAGGAATCTGGTGGAACCGTTAAGGAGGAACAAATGATTTCTATATTGAAAACGCTCTTTCTAACCCGCCTCTCAGGGCGCATTGCCTTGCAAGGCGGTGTACAAAATTGTGTTAACAAAGCAGAACGCTGGCGCTCACATATCACAGGCGCTCAGAAAATAGGCAGTAGCAATTAATGCATAGAAGTCAACAACAATGTGGGGGCCACACATATTTTTTTTTGCGGGAGTGAATCTGCCAGATGTGAAGCCATGACTGAAAAAACCCTATCCCATGTATCTCTTGGTAGTACCTACAGTGTAAGCTTCCGTGAACCATATGTCCATATCAACATTATTCTAGCCCATGAAGTTTTCATCATAATACAGTTTGGGATATTTGAAGGCTCGCAAGACTCCATTGTTTTTGCAGTACACGGTTACCTTTTAAAGAATATATGTATAGATGCCCTCAAAGAATGCAGAGCGCCATCCGCGCTGCGGGGATTTATTTATTTGCTTATTTCACTTTACACCCCGCCTTTCCACAATCGGTCCCCAGGGCGGCTAACAACAATTCAACATAAAATAATGCAATCAAGTTGCATGCAAAGGGAGCTGCTTCCATTCATTTCAGGACGCACGTTTTGGTGGGTTTCTCATCCTCCACCACCCCATGCCCAAAAAAACCTTGTATGAGATAAGCTCAAGCGTCCCCCTCCCCCCAAACTCTGGTCTATAAACCCTTTAAGCAAAGGAATAAAATATACTGTGTAAGATGTCGCGTTTGACAGTGGAATGAATTATATGAGCGACCCAGTCGATGCTACCAGGCGTTTTGGAAGTGTGTCTGATTGACTTTCTACCGACTCCGCATAAATCACTCTAAAAATAGGACCCCCGTTTCCTGTTGTTCTCGGAATGTATCTATTAACAAAAACTCGGGAAGGGGAGGAGGCGGAGAAAAGGGAACACAGACCGTCCCTACTACCGAGTGTTCACACGCGACAGTATGTGCGCAAGTGGTTTCGGTGCTGCGCCTACTTTTCCTAAGTACAAAGCGGTCTCTCCGGGGTTAGGAAAATGCGTTGGGGTCCGAGTTGCATCAGGAGCTAAGCTGGTTTGGAAAGGTCCTTCCATTGGCATCAGTGGGACCCATTAAATAGAGCTTTGTGGTCGGCGGCTGCCAGGCAGATTCTGTTCAAAGACACACACATTTCCCTGGGTTGCAGATCGGGACATCTATTTACTTCCAAATTTCGCGGCCATCGAGGTCGATTTCTTCGTCATCAAATACTTCCAACCCATACTTCTTTCTCATATTCAGGATCCACCGGGTCTTAAGCTCCCGGTATGAAATATGCTATGCGCAGGAGAAATAAATAACTTAAAACCCACTGATTGCATCTGTCAATATCCTGCGCGCATCTGGCGGAGGACGAGGGGAAGGGCGGAAATATATTGTTTTTCTTCCAACAAATTCACTCTTAGGAGTTGGGAAAGAAGCCTTTTCTCAGTAGCTCCTTGCAGTATCAGGAGCGAGCGGGATATGTGCGCGAGAGTGTCTCTCTGAGTGTGCTTTAGGTGAAAAATCCATGGCGAACGTTTGCGTGGAAGGGAGGCCCATCACTGGTTTCAAAGAGCGCAGTGTGCGTGGATCACAACAGTTTTACACCCTCGATCTGACACACATCATGTAGACCTTTCCTATTTTTCACTGGGTTGTGTGTGTGCGTGTGTGTGTGCAGTCCCACTCTTTGAAACCGACTGTTGCTCCCAAGATAAATATGTTCGCGATGTACTGGACTCGCTGCGAAAGTTCCATCGCGACCCACGAGGAGAGGCGCGCAGCGCGATCCTAACCACTTTTCATCCAAAATAAGTCCTAAGAGAGTCACTTACGCCCGAGGAGAGAAAGCGTGCTTTGGATTGCGGCCCTAAGAAGCCCCTTGCTGCATCCAGCACCAGGCTGCTTAAATATAAGGGAGCCAGAGGATTTGGCTGCAGTAGGAGGTCCGTAACCCAAAGCAAACACCGTTCGGCCTTGATTCCGGATTTTCTACAAGGAAAGGGGGACAACTCTCTTAGTTACAGAGAGACGAGAGGAAGAGACCACGGCTGTCTTTGTGTGCATGTGTTTTAGGCGGGGTTCTACTGGTTTGGAGACTACTCCTACGAAACGGCCTCTCCCGCTTCATTATCTTAATTCTAGAGGAATCTCATTTGAAGGACAGCGAAGCAATTTGGGGAGGGGGGAGCTACCGAGATGTTGAATCAATTTCCACAAAACAAGAAAGGCCTGTAGAAGTAACTTTGCCACACCATTTTATTAGATGGTTTCCCGTAGAGCCTGCCAGCTTAGACTATAAGGAGCTCAATGGACTAATAGCCTCTCTCCAACTTAAAGAATATTCTTGCGTCCTTAAAGCCAGAAAGACCTTCCAAGCAAATGTGCAAGGGGGGGTTGTGTGTGTGTGTAGATCTTATATTTTACAGGTTTGAGGGCCTCGCTTTTGACAGTTTATGTTCAGTTCCTTACAGCCACTACCCCTCAAAAAAATTAAAAAATTAAAAAATCCACGGGAGAGAAAGTTGCCGGCTTTCTCACACGGTGCGATTTATTTCGAGACCCGTGTAAACGAACACCAAGTTATTCCTGCGGATTCAAAGGCTACTTATACAGGTCTAATTTCCTTAGAATGAACCTTGTAACTGAGCTCGTCTTAGCAACCAAACACCCTCCCCAAGTCAGGCTTTTCCTTGCAATGAGGCCTGAGGAAAGCCGCTGAGGAAGCCAAGGCCATGAGCTTTTCGTAGTGATGGGATGAGCGGAGAAGGGAAGGAAATGGTTTAGAATAGTATCTCTGTGCTTATTCTGTGTGCAATTTCGCTTAATGGCTTTATCTCTACAACTTCGCTGAACTAGCGAGTGGTTCACAACTAAGTTTTACTCAGCGTAGACCCAGCGAGGCGAGTGAACATGCCTAAGCTGTGTCCAGGAAATTCTGTAGGTCTACTCTGAAGTAAAAACTTAGTTGAATGCCATCCAGCGGGTCTGAATGTAACAGAACCACAGGCCAATCTCACCCAGTGAAAGTGCAGTGCTTGTGGGGCCATATAGTGAACAAGGACAGGATCTGAAATAGGTCCCTGCCGCGGTGGGGGCTCTCCCCTAGTAACCGTACTTTAAAGGGTGATAGCCTCGATTGGGAAACAAACCCTTATTTATTTAGGAAGAGCTTACTCTGAGTATGTCATACTAAATCCTTGATTTCAGGTGGGGAAGACAGAGGATCTCTCGGCTTCGGATTATCCTTCCGGCCCCTTTACATTCTGGCCTGCTAAACCGAAACGTTTCCCTTCGGATCTGGCTAAAACAGAAAGACGGAAATTAAGGAACGGGGTGGGGGGAGGAGGAGATAAGAAGTAACAGGGAAACGTTGCTTTCTGTATAGGCCATAAATGCACAGCGTGCGTCTTTTGTGGAAAAATCGCGGTTTTCCATGTGGGTGAAGAAGGAGGGGAGGGGGGAAACCACCCCTCGCTGTCACTACTTCACCCCCCCCCTCCACAGCTAGGCCCCGGGTTCCTCAACTTCGGGACTAGCGAGGACAGCTCCACCTACCGCCACTTCTCCCCGAGAACGACCTCGCCTTCAGATTCCCCAGGGGCTTCCTCCGCACCCTCCCTGGAAGGTAACGAGAGGTTGAACCAGGTATCCCTCCGGGATAGGCCTCGCCCTTCCTTCTCCGCTGGAGAACTGGCACCCTGTGGGAAGAGGGGACTAAGGGATCGATCCGAGGGTGGCTGGGGAGATCAGCAGCAAGAGATCTCCCACACAGGCTAGGGGAATTGAAGTTCGAAACGGGCAGGAGGCACATTTTAGCTGCGTCCCCCCAAGCGCCGCTCCCTAAAGGTGTGAGGGCCTCTTTCCCAACAGGATCCTGAAAACAATAAATATTTACGAGCAGCAGCGAGGCTCCTCGAAGTCAAGAGCCATTCACACCAGCCAATGGGAGCCTCGGAAAGTTACCGCCAGCCTGATGGATTTGGATAATGGAGCAATTGCCAGGATGAGACCCGGGGAGTTCAACCAGTTAGGGGTGGCAAGAGGAAAACCCCGGTGAGAAAAATCGTTCGGGGAGTTTGTCGCTCTATCATTTATCCATCCATCCTAGACACATTAAAGAGAGGTCGGCGCCACCTGTGCGGATGTATTAAAAATCGCCAGGCAGATTTTGCCAAGAGTTGTGTTTGTCTATAGGTAGAGCTGCGTAATGTTAACAAGAGAACCGAAACATCAACAGAGCCAAAATAATAGCAACCGGTCTGCTTTGAGGTAAGAGATTCGTGCTCACAACCATGCTAGGTGTGCCTCGACACCTTGATGCTGTAGTCTGGGTGCCGAAGAAGCTCAGAACAGGGATAGCAACATAGGTAGAATGATATCTTGTATTTGGGGCAATTCCACCGCAGGTGGGTGGGTATGCAACCTTTCGAGCTGCACCGAGTTCTTCCGCCTGGTGTGTAGCTTAGAAGTTGGCGTATTTCTATATCAACAGAGTTGGACCAATAAAAGAGATCACCTTACTATGTGTATGTGTGTGCATAGCGCGTGTATGTGTCTGTTACGTCAGTGATGGAACAGAACAGATAAAGGATATACATCTTGCCGAGCATTTTAGAACAAATACAGAAAGGTTCCCATTCAAAAGAGGCGAATGAATAGATGGATACAAACGATAATTCTATACACATTTCTATATAGGGATTCGTTCCCTTGGATATCACAAACTCTCAAAGAAATAGGGGGGGGGCAGTTTACCCATCAACATATTTGCCTGGTGAGGGGCTTATGGATCTCGCAGCCTCTTCCCCCGCCCCGCTGCACGCGCGCGCGTTTCTCTCCTGATTTTATTTCCTTGAAAATAAAACCGCTTGACGATTTCATTCTCATATCATCTGCTTTAACAGAGGTTCGTGTGGCAGACCACAAACACATATAAGGGCACAGACGGATCCTGTGCGAGTTCACTCCGAATTCATTGCCAGTGAGTTCAAATGCGGACTTACCCTCAGGTAAGCGTGCATAGGAATTGCCATCCTAGAAACGCACCGGGCAGAGCTTTTCAGAGAGAGAGTGAGAAAGAAAAATAAATAACACCGACAACAGAAACTCTCCCTAACCTAGTCCTCTCTCCACTCCCCAGTGTTTTCCGAAAAGCAAAAGAGAAACGCGACTGTTCTTGGCACCTGCAGAAAACCGCTTCCCCGACGGTTGTTAACAAGAAGCTGGAGGGTATAAAGCAATAAACCTGCCAAATCTACCTGCGCGTTAGTTACACCCTAGGAAGAAAGTCTCTCAGGAAACTGGCAGCAGAACGCTAGTTGGACCTTCGCTCAGCTCTCTTAAATATTAAAAATCGCGCCACTCCATAGCCCCCTCTCTCTTTCTCTCCACCACCACCCCAGTTCTTCCATAGGACTAGGAACATTTTTTATTTTATTTTTTTTAAAAAAGGGCATTGGAGATTTGTAAATGCCCGTCTCGGGTTACCCTATTCGAGTGTCGGAGTATGACTCTTGTTAAGAACTCCGCGAACAAGGCAAGACACTTAGAGCTGCATTCAGAGTTACTGAACCGACTCCAGAGGCTCCAGGAGTTAAACGCCGAGAAAGAGGGGGGAGGGGGAAAAGAGCCCATCATCTCTGAAAGAGGCACACATTCCCCCCCACCCTACCGCACACACTCCCTGTCCCGTGAACAAGTTACCCAACAACAGAGCGGTGATCTCTCTGCCTTACCCATCTCAAAGCGCAACCAAACCTTTTGAACGCAAAGCGCAACGCGCAAAATGGCAAGATCCGTGGGATTCTTAAGAGCCAACTATTTGCTTAAGGTTTGTCATGACCTGGCGAGAAGGAAGGCGGTGGGGGGGAGGGGGGAAGGAGAGGGAGAAAGAGAGAGAGAGAGAGAGAGAGAGAGAGAGAGAGAGAGAGAACCTCTTCTTGATCCTTCTCAATGCCAGGCCTTATTTTTTTAAAATAAATACTTGCCAGATCTGCAACAAACAAATCTCGTAGCAATGTCATATCACACGTCCCCTTGGTCTGGATAAATTCCCCCCCCCCCCCACCTCCAGGAGAAAAGTTGCCGATGTAGGGAAAGCCGGCAGGTTTATCAGCCTCTCCAACTTTCTCTAGCTTCTTCTCTCCCCCACCCTTGAAAGCGGTCTGGTTTTTCCCCCCCTACCTGACTCCTCTTCCGTAAATCTCCAAAGATCCTAATGTTTCCCTGCTCAGTGGACGACAGATTTTTTTTTTGCCTAAAAAAAGAATGCACAGGCTGACTTGTCCCCCAGAACGAGAACGAGATAGATCCGCTGGCGTGTTGGTTCCAACTTAATGTCTTTCCCCAGTCCATCTTTGCGAGAGATGTGGCGATACCACCTGGATGTTCTGTTATAAATCCCCTAGCAAATAATAAATGGATTAATAATAACAAGGTATGAGGTTCTTTTTATAGAAAAAAATGGGAGAGAATTGAAACTAAATGCGGCAGTTAGACAACCATTTTGATAAGAGGATAATTGAGGCGACACTGGTGTATAATTAGAGGATAATTTATGCTATATCCACTTTTATTCCACCTCCCAAAATAAACCCAGTCCATAATCATTACAGGCAAATTGTTCTGAATTTTATAGCTGCAATTTGAACAAAGTAGTGCAGTTAATCATGGGAGATTTTTCTCTCTCTCCTTTTTGTGTATTCCTGATTAGAAGTCTAATTGCCTCCTTTCGGAAAGTAAAAATAACTGCGAAGCGACTCTATTTTTATCATTAACAATGTTGACAATAAAATAAAATCAACTGGAATTGTAATCGAAAGGCAAATTTAGGGTGAAGGCACTTTTCCTCGGGTAGTTTATATTGCAATCAAGATTTGCCAAACCACTAACCGCATGTCTCATTTGCATATATTTGAAAGCATTACAGGAGCTTCTGTTTTCAATAGGGGGGGAAATGTATTACTGACAGATCTCTGAGGATTCGCCCTCGGAGCAGGATGCTGAAAAAGCAGACACTATTGTACTGATCCAAGGACAGCGCTCCGAAAAACGAGTTCGCGCGCGCGCGCGTAGTGGGTGTTTGTGTGTTTTAAATGAATCCTTCCCCTGGGCACATTGCATCACTCAGGAAGGAACCCTGCTAATTTTGTCCAGAAGAACTCTGAGTTACCATCCAGGATTCTAGACCATAATTTACAGTTCTTTACTGGGCACCGCTTTGGCTCTGAATGCCAAGGCTGCACAGTGTTGTTGTGAATCCTAACCGACACGTGCGAGGCAGCGATAGCCTGCGATGCAACGACAGTACGGAAAATAAATGCACATTCTTCTTTTTAATTGGGAACCCCCCCCCATAGCTCATTGGAAGGGTGCTTGGCTTTGTAAAAGCGAGGGTGCTACTTTAGAGCGCAGCTTTGTTGTGGTTGTGTGCGGCGCAAAACACGCCCGCGCGCACACACACATGCACCCCAAGCGCCTGCCTAGCTAGCTAGCTGGCTGCTTCTCGCTCGCTGCGAGCTCTGAAGTTGTGCAGAAGGTGGGCTCGCGCTGACGCCAGTAGAAGTGCCCGGGCTGGGTGACGTCACGGGCGGAGTGACCAATGGGGAGGCGCTGCCCTTTGGAGACCAACCATTCGACTTGTGGCGTTTTCTCTCTTTCCACCTCGCCCCCCCTCTTCCCGCTCCCGCTGTTGTTGTGTGTTGTTGTGCGCCTTCCCCTCCCCCTGCTGCCTCAAGTCGAAAAGCAGAAGCACAACTTTATGAAAGAGAATCCACCTTAAAAAGAAAGGGGGTTATCTCTCTCTCTCTCTCTCTCTCTCTCTCTCTGCTTTTGCCTTAAACTCCCTCAAGGTTCCACCCCCCTTAATGAGGGGGAAAGAAATTACCAAACCAAAAACCTAATAACAAACCCCAACCGGAGAGAGGGAGAGAGAAGGGGAGGGTGCGAGAGAGAAAGAGGGAACGTGTGTGTCTGAGGTATATATAAAAAAAGCAAAAGCCCCCAAATGGAGGGAAAGAAGAAGCGTGAGGGAAAAAGCCCCGGGAAGGACTAAGTCTGCCGTTCTCTTTCTTTCTCTCTCTCTTTCGGGCCCCCCTCCTCCTCCTTCCTTTTCCCTCTCTCTCTCTCCCTCCCCAGCGCCTCTCACACTCCTCCCCTCCACCCCTCCCTCAGTTAACAAGGCCCCTCTCCCCCTATTGCTCTCTCTCTCTCTCTCTTTCTCTTTCTCTCTCTCTCTCTTTCTCCCCCTCTCTCTTTCCCCCCTCTCCCACCTCTCTCTCTCTCTTTCTCCCCCCCCTCAGCTTTCGCTAAAGAAGAAGAAGAAGGAAAAGCGCGCCGGGGGGGGGGGGAATAGCGCGCGAGCCCCGTCGCTAATTCCCGCCCGGCGCAGGCTAATAGGCTCCCTCGAAGGTGGCGGGAGCGCGAGGGGGGCGACGACGACGACGACGACGCCGAGTAGCCGGGCTGAGGCGCTCGTCGCTGGCTGCCCAACTTGGATGATGACCATGACTACGATGGCTGACGGGCTGGAGGCGCCGGACTCGTCCAAATCCGCCTTCATGGAGTTCGGGCAGCAGCAGCAGCAGCCGCCTCCGCCGCCGGCGCCTCAGCAGCCGCCTCAGCCGCCGCCGCCTCAGCCGCCGCCTCCTCCAGGGGCTCAGGCGCCCGGCGGCGGCGGCGGCTCTTCGCACTCGGCGCAGCAGCAGCAACAGCAGCAGCAGCAGCAGCAGAGCTCGCCGGCGGCGGCCATGGCTGGCGCGCACTACCCGCTGCACTGCCTGCACTCGGCGGCGCCCGCCTCGCACTCGCACCCGCACCACCAGCACCCGCACCACCATCACCACCACCACCACCACCACGCCGCGCCCTACCCGGCCGGCCCCGCCGCCGCCGCCGCCAACTCGTACAGCCACCGCTCGCTGGCCGCAGCCGCCGCCGCCGCCGCCGCCTACCCCTACGTGAGCCACGCGCAGCACAGCCCCTACCTGCAGCCCTACCACGCCGGCGGCGGCGGAGGAGGAGGCGGAGGAGGAGGAGGAGGAGGCGCGGGCGGGACGGCGAGGCCGGACGACGCAGGTGGGTGACACGGGAGGCAACGCGTGACGGAGCGTTCCCACGAGACGGGCGCGGAGATGCCCGGGCCGAGCCCCCGCGGCCGGCCCGCTGGCTCCCGGCTTCCTTTGTCTCTCTTTCCCGCATGCCCTTCCTCTCCCTTTGTCTCCTTTTCCTGCTGCACTTCCCTCGCTTTCCCTCCATCGCCTGCCTCTTCTTCCTCCTTCTCTCGCCACTTTTAACCTTCCCTCGGAAGTAAGTTTACAAATCAATACGCAAGATTTCTTAGGCGAGGGGGGAGGTGTTGCTACTTTGCATGGGGATCCCTTGGCTCTCTCCCGCTCAGATCTCTGTTTGATATGACATCTCCTCACCCCGATCCCGTGCAGGTTTCATTGGGAGGGTAACACCCCCCCCCAAAAAAAATAACAACAACAATTCGCTTCCAGAGGACTTGCTTTCCTGTAAGCGTGGCTCGGATTTCGGCAACTCTTTCCTGCCTTCCCTTTGCGTGCTCCGGATCCTGAGTTTCCCTCTGGGATCCATCCACACGCGTGCCTGGACGCAGGCCGCCGGCCGACGCGCGTGGGGATGCTCAGGCACGTGTGTCGTGTTTCGGGGACTCCGAGGCGCTGCCCTCCACTTGGAAGCTGCCCATGGACTGTGTGGATTGAAAACCTTAAGCGAAGACCGTGCTGGCTTTCTTCTGCGATAATTTAGCCGTCCAGAGGAACAGGAGTGGTTTTGCTTCTTCCTAGGATGTTGTTTGCCTAGCCCGCGGATGCCCTCTCCACGACGGTGGTCTGTGCACGACGAAGAAATGCGCTTAGAAAGAGCGCCCGGGCCGTAGCCCATCTCCTGCTACGGCGGGCTACTGCCAAAGCACTGCAGGCTTCTTTGGGGAAGGAATTGCTCTGCCACGATTATTCCCTCTTTGTTGCTTTTGACGCAGGGTGATCAGAGAGAGAGAAAAGAGAGTCTAAAGCAGGGATAGCGCCCGAGAGAGCCAGGTCAGACGCTGGTGACTCCTGTGTCGTGTTGTGTTGGGCATATACTACAGAGGAGAGGTGTGTGGTGTGTTGTTTTTTTTGCCTGCGCGATTTTAACACATCTTTAGCCCACCGCCACTGCGCCTAGAATGACATTATAAATCCCGTCCGTGCACCCATCGGATGGCTAATCTGCAGTAAACGTCTCGAGAAACAAATGGCAAGTCGCCGAGGGAAGACGCAGCTCCGCGTCCCTTCCTAAAATCATTTGCACCTGCACGTTGGCTGTGGAGATACGTCTACAGATCCGAAGCAGAAATGCTACCCTGCTTGTTTGCTTATTCCTTGAGAAAATGCTGAGATTGGAGATAGATTCCTATTTAGGAGATGCAAATTGTGTGTGCAGTTCGAACACATTCCAATATTAAATGAGACGCTCAGGTAGCATGAACTCTGCGCGCGTCTTTGTGTGTAAAAAACGACGACAGGTCTTGGTAAGAGAGATCAATGCAGTGGCCACAAACTAGGCAACAGGGTGCATTTCAGGTTCTCGGTTAAAAAGAAGCAGTTTTGACATGGGCCAGGGAATTTCTGGAAATAGCAGTAGTTTCTGTTTGAGCGAAGTACTGCTTGTATTAAGAGAGCGTCATGAATTTCCTAGCACGCCTGGGTAGCAAAACTGTCAGGAAAGCGGGTAGATCTAGCAGGTCAAAGTGAATCATCCGCCACAGAAGGTTGCCTGGAGGATTTGTCGGCGGCCTGACCTTCTTATGTATCACCCCGTGCATTTTCTACTCTGTTAGTAATGGCACGGAATTGGCTTTGTCTCTGATTTCCCACCCCACCCCCACCTCCCCAACATGAAAAGCACCCAAAACAAAACCCGGGGTGTCTCATAGAAGGGCTTCGCTGTGCTGGACATCCCCCTTCAAATGTGCTTTCTTTTTATTGCAGATCAACAGAAAACCACAGTTATCGAAAACGGGGAGATAAGATTTAATGGGAAAGGGAAGAAGATCCGGAAGCCCCGAACCATTTACTCGAGTCTCCAGCTGCAGGCTTTAAACCACCGCTTCCAGCAGACCCAGTACCTGGCGCTTCCCGAGAGAGCAGAGCTGGCGGCATCATTAGGACTAACTCAGACACAGGTAATTCCCGGGGAAGTCCAGCGAGATCCCTGAGATCCTGGGCTCCGAGAGAAGGCCAGGCCAGGCCAAAATCAAGCAGACAAATCACTATTTCCATTGGCCAAAGGCTAGGAATAAAAGCGAAGCTCAGCTACCCAGGTCGGTGGACTGCAAAAACATGGCCAAGTATGCGTTGGTGAAATATCATTCTCTCTATTATTATTATTTTTTCAAATTCAGTCTGTTTTGATGGTGCATTGAGAAAGGTTTGAGTTCACCACTCCAGAATCTGGGCATGCACCTACTTAGTTACAGCCCAAATCTGAAGGGGATAATAAGCACTGAGGTGGAAATAAATTTATACATAAAACAAAAAAGGTTGTTGGGGGCCCAGAGAAACCTCCTCCCCATCCTTTGCTGATAGAAATGGAAATCTATGAAAATACGGTGCACAGTCTCTAGGCCCGAAGAAAGCGCACCTTCCCTAGTAATATTCAATAGTAAATTATCCTGGATGAGTAACTGAAATTCAGTGCTTGCCCTTAGGCGAAATGTACAAAAGGTGATGATAGAGCTGACGATCAAAGGGAAGCGTGTACAAAATTAGAGCGAGTTAAGCCACAGTTAAATGTGGTTGGTGCGTTCTGGCTTTCCCTGCAGATTTAAACCTGAATGACACACGAGGTTGGAAGGAAAACGATTGATTTGAATTCATGAATGCAGAAAGGAATAATAATTTAAAAAACCAAACATTTTTTGTGGCAGTTTGTAATCTTCCGGACAGAAAATAACAAAAACAACAGGGATAAACCATGTTCATTTGATCCGCTGGGGGTTGCCAGGAATGTAGGCAAAGAGGGGCATTTTGGATTTGGTGCCTTATTGTGATATAGCGGCGACCTTGAAGGCAAAAGAAGACAGGAGGTGTCTTTAAAGAGCAGCATATCACCACCACCACACATATTTAATGGCAATCCGAGCTTTTAGAGCACGTAAAGTGTGGTACAGAGAAAGGACACTGTCACCTTCCCAGCTGGGATGTTTGCAAAACGCTCTTATTAGAATGACACCTAGCTCTCTTACATTGCTGCAGAAGGCTTGTTGTTCTTGTTGCTGCTGCTGCTGCTACTGCTGCTTCTTTTTTTGTTTTCTTCTTTTAAACTTTCATCTACTGTTTTTGTTTTATTAAATTTTCAATGTATGTAAGGCTCAGTTTTGTTGGTTTTACGCCACTGGGATGATTTCCGCGATAAGCTACAGATCACCACCTTGCTCAGGGAAATAGATCTACTCTACTGGCCCTCTCCTCTCCTCTCCCCCCCCACCCCCACCCTCACTCTACGAATTGGGCTGCTCTCTCTCTCTTCCTTTTTCTTTTGACTCACGTATTACTTCTTTGTAGGCCAAGCTGGAATCCAACAAAACTGACGCGTTTTGGGATTTAAGCCAATTTAGACCCCCCTTGAAGGTGCAGCTGCAGACGGTTTTAGAGCCTGATCTTAAAACTCGTAAAAGTGGAAGTGGCACCCCTTCCTAAGCACATTTACTTGGAAGTAAGTCCAACTGATTTCGGTGAAAAACTTCTGAGTATGTGTGGTTAGGATCTCGCCTCGGTCCCATCGAGATCAATGGCGCCGGTGATGGCTCAGGGCTTTAGCGTTGTGGCCCTCTCCAAAAGGACGGGGGGTGGAGGGGAGGTCTCATAATACAGAGGGAGGCTATGGGTAGGATAGATTGCCTCCTCTGCCCTGGTTCCCCTCCCCACTCGGGGTCCTAAAACTGTAGCCGTGTCTTGACAATTATGCAGTAATACATTATATAGGCCGGCGATGGGTATCATATCCATACACGCACGCAGGTTCTCAGTCTACGTAGGTTGCCCTCAATGGACGCGTGAAGAAGGAAAAATGAACGAGACTCACGCATTGTAACTGTCCTCCCAGAAGGAAATGGCCTTTCCAAACAGTCTCAGCGCAGTTTACTTAGGCAAGTCCTAATTGTGGGTGATTGAAACAATGGCCATGGAAGCGGGGAGGGGAGATCATGAAGTTCATGCCACGGAGGGAGAAGAAGGAAGGAAGCTTGGATAGACAGACAGATATAGATACATGGATGGATTTGAAACTGTCTATTTGCCTTAAGTCCCCCACCTCACCCCACCCCTCCTCCCCCAGCAGACCTCTCATGCCTTCTGCCTTTCGGTTGCAGGTGAAGATCTGGTTCCAGAACAAGCGCTCCAAGTTCAAGAAACTGCTGAAGCAAGGCGGCAACCCTCACGAGAGCGACCCCCTGCCGGGCTCTGCCACCCTGTCTCCGCGGTCTCCAGGTTTGCCTCCTGTCTGGGACGTTTCAGCCTCTGCCAAAGGAGTCAATATGCCTCCCAATAGCTACATGCCTGGTTATTCTCACTGGTACTCTTCTCCACATCAAGACACAATGCAGAGACCACAAATGATGTGAACGGGGCCAAGAGAAACAGCTCGCCGGAGGAGCCGCTGTCTCCAGCGCGGCCTTGCCAAGCTGGGCGGGGGTGGGGGGAGCAGCGCAGCTCGCGGGGCGCTGGGTGAATCTGGAGTGTGTGGCAAAGGAAGACAGACTTGGGGCGGCTTCGCCTTCGCCTTCTCTTTAAACCTCAGCGATTGATCTTGAGCAGAAAGAGACCATTTGCGTCCTGGCCCACGTCAGATGCTCCTCTTTGGGATATTTCCTTTGGGACTTGGAGGCACCAAACCTCTCTGGGAGTACAAGTCGAAAAGCAAAAAAAATTTACAGACTTTTCCCACCAAGTCCACGCAGCAACTTTAA
This sequence comes from Podarcis gaigeae, assembly GCF_964106915.1. Classification (NCBI taxonomy): domain Eukaryota; kingdom Metazoa; phylum Chordata; class Lepidosauria; order Squamata; family Lacertidae; genus Podarcis; species Podarcis gaigeae. Next base: position 29,319,326 of record NC_139688.1, read on the forward strand.
AACAACAGCACACGACAAAAATAACAAAACTTATTCAATGAAAAAGAAGCGATCCTATTTTTATTCACTAAACCGAGATTGACAACAACAACAAAAAGATTGGAAAGGGAGGGGCGGAGAAAGGGATTTTTTTTTTTTAAGGGAGAAGATAATACCGTTTGGGGCGGGGGCGGGCGGGCGGAAAAACTTTTTTTCTAGTTTAATTAGGACACTTCAACGAAGTAAAATCTGCATGCTTTCTCGGAGTGGAACCGGCAGCTGTGAGGGCGAATCCACTATATTCTCTCCCACATCCATAAGTCACTTGAAACTAAGGAAGCACCTGAAAACTGACCAGAAGTTCTCCTGCGCATGCCCCCTCCCGTAATGAATTGGAGCTGTGCCCTCATTCATTTCGGTGGAGCTTGCAGAAGAAAACTTCCCACCCCCTATGTATTATTGCCGCAGGAGAAAGAGATTGGGGGGGGGGAGTAACATACATACAAAAAACCCCCAAACAAACCCCAAAAGAAAACAAAACCGCACCCCACCCTGAGGCTAAAATCTCTTTCACCCACCTGCCCTCCCTCCCTGGCTGGCAGCTCTCTCTTTCTCTCTCTCGGTCTCTCAGCTGCCTACCCAGCAACCTTGTTGTACATATTGTTGAATTTTAGTTGTATATATACTTTGTATGTTTTGTCTCCTTTCATATATAGAGTAAAAGCCACAAAATGTCAAGAGAGTCCTGCGTTACTCTACAGCTTTGGAAAGGTTATCTTCCCCCGCCTTCCCAGGAACCACCCACGATTTAAATCCTAAATGCAGTCGTTTGAGATTTATTACTCGGCGGAACAGTCCTCAGTAATCGTGCTTAGGATAGCAAGCCTCCTTTAGTTCACATACAGAGTACCACTGACTTTAGCAGGGCTGCTCTAGAGTAGACGTGTTCTGCATGGCCTGCCTGCCTAAGATTTATACAGACAGAATATAATATAATATAGTAATGGTCAGAGATGTGTGCCCATGTAGTTATCTATGCCATAGATGTATCACGCCAGTCGCTAGATAGATGCTTATGACATAACACACGCGCGGGCACCAGTCGTAACATCGCATCTGTTTTGCGACCTACCTATCTGCCCGGCTAACCAGTAAAAATTATTTTGTGCAAAGGAGACTTGCTTTGGATCTGCAAGCCAATTTGCACCCTCTGAAACCAACAGCATCAAACTGGCTTCCTCTTAATCGACTTGGGTCCCCTCCGGATTCTCTGCCACGCAGAGAGAATTCTTGGATTTCCAGAATCCCGCGGAATTTTCTTTTCCGTTTTCAACCCTGGCGGCGTGAAAGCTGCCCTCGAACTGCCTTTTGGAAGATTTGGCAAAAAGTCAAGAGGTTGCCTGCTTTTGTAGGTGGCAGAGGGTGATGGTCTCTCACCCCCCCCCCCCGCAACCCCACCAGCTCTCTCACACACTCCTCCGCCAAACAGACTACCTAGCGCTGCGTAATAATGTTCCCCAGGTCTCTCTCTCTCTCTCAGCGCTCCCTGGTCCCCATTGCCGAGTCCAGGACGAATCATATCCTTCTTAGGGTGGTGCAAAGGCGAGAAATCATGCACCACGAAAAGCCCCTTTCGTCACACAAGCAGGATGCCCCATACTGCGAGAATTAATGGCTAGAGCCCTGGGCATCCTTCAAATTATGAACCTTGAAACCACTGAGCCATTTATCAGAAGTCAATGGAGATCCTCAGAGTGCTCCGTATAATGACAGCTACATACAGTCGTGCAAAAGGACAGTCACTATAATTAGACACAAAAGCCAAGACTACTTACCAATATACCAGCGCCGGTTTTTTGTTGAGCAACTTCCACGCTCAGTCAGTCTTCAGAATGGCTTAAAACCGATCAAGTCTTGTCATTTTCTACCATTCGCATTGTTACATTAGGAGGAAAAAATGTTTTCTTTTCTTTCCCCCCCCCTCCTCGTTCCCACTGTGAAACTTTGGGTTCAGCTCTCCCCAGGATCAATTGTGAACAAAGCCCCCAGCTGCAGTGCCATCCAATTTGAGGCAGACATTGGGGACAATTTAAGGTTTTTATCCATAAGAAGGTTTTTCCCCCCATTCTCTTAAATGCAGCCATAATTAGAGTAATTTTTCATGTAGCCCGCTGATTACAGCGTTTTTACCGTCAAAGATAATTACCTGTAATTTTCTTCCACTTTTAATACTAAAAAGCCATCTTTATTTAGATTCAGGAACAGGAAAGGCGAAACAAAAGAGGGAAATTATTCTGTTATTCATACACAAATTGCAGAGACGTAGGACCTAAAATTGAAAATTAACCAAAATTATAATGCTATGAAGAATGGAAGAGGCTTCTGAGGTACAGCTGGTTGTGGGGTTCACTGAATTATTCAGATTCGTGTTAGGGAGTGAGAAAGCTATCATACATTTAAACCGAGGGGTAGCCCCTTCCCTTTGTAGGAAGAGCCCCCAAGACTTTCTGATGAAGGAGAATCCTCCCCAAACCAGTGGAACCACAGGAAAAATGGGGATGCTGCGAGCGAAGCCACAAAGCCCGTCAGATAGGATGCAGATCCCAGTTCTCAGCAACGCTTCCTGGGAAGTGAGTACCATTGAGATGAATGCGGCCTTCAGTGCCAAGGGAGTAAATATGTTCAGGATCAGGGCAGAGTTAGAGGATGGCAGGGCTCACGCTGATGAAATCAGGGACAGAGCTGTCGTGATTTTGAGTATCTTGGACGGCAGATTGAAATCCGCTGAATTTCTAGTATGTTGGCTTAACTGGAGGGGCTTGTTTTATTTATCCGGCCTTACGCATCACCCTGCACAGCACACATACATCTCTCAAACTCCCCACCCCCATACACACGAGCAGTGCATCCAGGATGACATGTTAACCTTTCACGGGTTAGTTCCTCCCATTTCACTAGATCTCGAGGGCTTGGTCCACTTTTAGTCTACCATCAAAATCCGGTTCTTGGTGGGAGTTGATGAGAAGGGTCCTCATCTGTCTCGTCTTCCCCCTCCCCATTCTTCTGTCTGTTGTGTAGCAGCGCAATCCTCTAGCGGGCTCTACTCAGAAGTCAGTTCCACCGCTTTCAAATGGGACTGACTTTCAGGATTGGGACAATCGGTTCTCTCCGACTTCCTCTGAGCAGTGTATAAGGAATCGCGCGCGCCCTGTGTGTGTTAAAAGCCGGAAGGACGATTTGCTCGTTTTTCAAGGGACGTTTAGATAAAGCAGGGATCGTGGAAGGTGCTTGCAGGAAGGGCCTGGCTGGCGGCTAGCTGGGGAGCCAGAAAGGTTTACCTGTCTGCTGCTGAGGGCGAGGGACGCCGAGGCCGAGGCGCTCGAGAAACAGCGTCATCTATAGATAAGAGTGGGACAATTGTGCCAGATTTGAGAAGGCTTCTCAAAAAGGGGTTCCTTTTAGGGCTTCACCAGAAAACTCTTTGCAGCTAAACAGAGGACACCCCCAGACCCGTAAATTCCTCACATTTCTAATAATAATGGTCCCACTTTCAGATAAAGAGGAAGGGGTACCTGGGGAGGTAATATGGGGCGCGCGCACTGGCTTGTGCGTTGGCATAATCCCTCTTCCATTGAAATCCAAGCCAAAAGGCCCGTGTAGATCCGGATTGTTCCTGAGGAAGCGGAGCCTCAAAAGCAATAAACAACCCACGCAGAACTGGAGTGTTTGTTTGTTTGTGTGTGTGTAAATGTTCTGAAGTAGAACAGGGAAAGAAACTGGCGGAACTCAGCCAGGCCAAATTTACAGCCCCTTTAAACCGAGAAGAGGTTCTCCAGTCTGTTCAAGCAACCTGGATTTTAACTCCCTCACTCCCCCCCCCCGCAACACACATCCGATTCTCAGCTGCATTAGAATGAACGGGTTGCTTTGCGAGATGAGACCCTGAAAAGGCTCGCAGAGGAGGCCAAAGTAGAAGCAGGGCGGTGCGCCATTGAAATACATGGGATTTCTTTCCCAGTTTGGTGTGTCTCGGATAAAGTAGGAGCGGAAAGTAGAATCGGTATTTCGGCAGCCTGATTGCTGGGCTGGGTGTCTAGCTAAGCTGTAATCGACATACCCCTCTTAAAAACAAAAAAAGGGGGGGGGACACACTTGCTTTTAAGAACATTTACCTAGGGGAAATCCCGAAGGGGGTTTCACAGCCCTATTCTTTACTTGTCTGCTCCGAAACGTCCCATGAATGGGATTTACTTGTAAGTAAGCGTGCAATATCCATTCAGACTTAGGGAAGATGGAGCACACACGCACACCAGCTAACACAGTGAATCAGACCACTTTCAAGCAATGGGACGACTCTGCATTAAACATGGAAACCCAGATTTCGAAGGGAAAACACCATGGAGTATTTCTTTGTCATTCTCAACCGGGAGTTCCCAAATGGCACTTCACTGATGTTGACAACATAGCGAGTCCAACCCCCCCCCCAACACACGTTCACCGGTTCGTTTTCGAGACAACACCCCCTTCCAATATACACCCCCCCTTATTCTGAACCTCTACGTGAGTCACTGAAAATGTGGGAATCCTGAGCCGCCCACCCAAACCGCAGAGCGCCCCCCCAATAAAAGCTACAATAAAAGCAGGCAAACAAACAAACAAGTAAATAAATGTGCGTCCGTGTAAACTCCCTTATCGAAAGGTCTAAGTAAGGAAAATCGAGAAATTAGAATGATCAGGGTTTCCTTTTTCTTTTCTTTTTCTTTCTTTCTTTTTTGCAATAAAAATAATAATAATAAAAGTAACCATCATTAAAACGTGAAGAGGTACAGCTGATGGGATATGCGGCAGCAGTCGAGGAGGTTTAAAACCGAACAAAAAAAAACTTACCCCCGTGCAAAACCTGTTAAGCAGAGATGAGGGTCTAAGGAAATCTATAGTGGAGAGAGAAGCAGAGGAGAATATTTTTCTGAGTCTCAGGGCAGAAGCTCTTTCTCTATATTCTTGGTTGACTGAGCATATCCAGGTGTGAAATTGTTTGCACACCCCAGCACCTCTTATATTGCCAGCAAAATTAGCTGTTATTACTGTCACTGTTTAGTGATGGTTAGCTTGATAAAAAAAAAACACCGCTGTAATCAAGACCTGGCGCATCTTTGCAAATTACAGATAATTGTAAACGTCCAGATTATGATAATAGCATCCTAATCCAGCCTGCAATATAATTATTACAGAGTGTTACATCTGAAACTGTCCAGTAGGGCTAATTCGGCCATTATTTAGACCTCTCTCTCTCTCTTTTTCTCTCTCCTCCTTCTCTCCTCCACTACAAATGGGTTGCTGAGCTGAAAATGTACGATTGTAATTTCACGGGGCACTCAATGAGTAATGATAGAGGAAGAGGGGGGGAGAAATACAAAAGTGAAATGTGAACGGGAGCGATCAAATCAAAATCGGGAGGGGGAGGGGGGAAAGAGCGAGAAAGAGAGAGAGAGAGAGAGCCTGGGTTGATTCTGGTGGAGGGAGGGAAGGGGGGGGGAGGAATAAGAAGAGCGGGAATTAAGAACAGAGCAAATCAGGGGACTGAGGCGAGCCAGAGGAGGCTTCGTTGTGCATTCAAGGGCTGTTGGTCCACCCCCCCCCCCCGTTTGTGTGTTTGTGTGTAAGCGCGCGCGCGTGTGCATGAAATCCTCCTCCCCACATCTTCTCATCTCTCTCTATTTCGCTGCACCGTCCCCCCCCCTTCTCTCCCCCGGACCCTCCGCCGGTTAGCGAGAAGGAAAGGGAAGAGGGCGTACAAGTCCCATGCTGGAAGTGGCACAAACTGAACCATACGTGGAACCAAATGTCCCTGGTTCCGTTTTTTGTTTAAAGAGAGAAAGATCCCTGCAGGATCAGACCAAGCGTTCATCAAGGCCACTATCCTGTTTCCAACAGCGGACGGCCAGACACGCCTCCGGGAAGCGCAGGAGCAGGCCATGGAAGTATACGCTTACCACGGCTGTTTGGCCTTCAGGACCTTGATTTCCAGAGGTATAGCTCTCTTTTTCCGGTTAGGCATCAGGGTTTGCTACAGACCACAAGGGAATTCCCTCAACCCACTGATTTTTATTTATTTATAACCAGATCCCAAGCACACTGGATTGTGGACCCATTTATTTCAAAAGGGACCTTTGCTTCCAAGGGAATATCCCTACGGAGATCGCAGGGAGATCCGAGGGAAAGTGGCTAGGATCGGCTGTGAACCTCTGAGGTTATGCTCTTTGTTTAAAAATAAAAGAGAGCAGTAGTAGCCGTTGTTGCTCTTGTTGTTCTTAGAAGACCAAATTCGATTTCATTGCGCGCTGTCTCCACATAGTGAATGAATATTCCTTTATTTTCCTCGTTCGCATTTACTCATTGGACAAGCCCTTGGGAACCCCAAAGGCAATTAGCCGGGCAGGTTTTTAATTGCAATTAATTAAACCAAGCAGCCTGTCGCAGATTAATGCTCTCGTCTATTGTCTCTGGTGTCTGATAAATGCACAATGCAAACAGAGTTTGCTTTGGCTGTTCCGTATTGGAACCATCAAAGGAGGTACTTGATACACGCGCTCTTATGCATATTCACACATACACAGCGACCCTAAGCCACTTAGACGTAGAAACGGTTGGAGAGAAATGTGTGTGTGGGGGGGGAGGATTATTTAGAAATTTCTAATCGGGGCTGTAGACTCGCTTAGTGTTCCTGAACAGTTTCCTAGCGAGTAAAACGCATTTCGTATCTACTAAGGAAGCGAAACAAGGTTGAAATCAATAGGCCCCTTTCCAAGCAAATTGACCATCCTATCTATGCTCATTTCCCTGGGAGTAAGCCCCATGGAATCCAACGGGGCCTACTCTGAGTAGACATGAGTGGGATTGCACGGCAGTTATAAACTGATGGCGATAGACGCAGGCGTGGCAGTAAAACGGGCAGAAGAAAGTGGATATATCACAGCATCGTGAGTCGTGGAACTGATTTGTGGAAAGGTCAAAAGGCTAGGTTTGGGGGGAACGGGCAGAGGGTTCTGTCGGAGAATCGGTATCCCTCCCCGCAAAACTAGTTTTTGGGTTTGAACGTGGGCGATCGGTAGCCCGGGAGGTGAGGAACAAAACTGGCAATGACTACTAGGCCCTCCTTTGTGCTTCATGGACTCCAAATTCCCGGATCCGAGGAGTTTCCTTGTGTCCTTTCCCCCAACGGGCCCGCTCTTTGAGCGGCCTTCATTCTCGGATGTCGGAGAGGAGGTTCCTCGGGATGCTGGAGTGTTTGGGGTAGAGAGAAGCGGCCTGCAATCCTGCGGAAGAAGGAAGAAGCGGTGCAGCTGCGGGAGATGGAGAAGCAGCGAGCCAACCTGTCCTTGTCTTCTCAGGCGGAAGACCGGCCGAGTTCAGCCAGGACTTGCTCCCCAGCAAAGCGAGCGTGTACAGGATCACAGCCACAGAGAAGTCCCGGGGAGGCCAGAAAAATGAAACGCGCTTCTACTGCATTGATTTTCAAGAATGCCAGAGCTGGTATGTTTCTTCTCCTCCCACCATTAAAAAAAATACACCACCCAGTGATGCCCCCCCCAGCACAATTTTGTCTCGCTTTTCCACCCCTCCTACTCTTCCTGCGATCAGGTTCGGGAGAATGAAGAGTTAAAAAGAAAACCCGCCGCCCGCCAGAGAACCCACATATATTGCAGACCACGAAAGCTGGAGGAAGCTGGCAAGGGGTTGTGTGTGTGTATAGAATGAGCCTCTCAGCCCAGCAAAAGCATTAAAAGGCTCCGAGCTTGTTAAAGGTGTTTTCATTTGGTTAAAGGTCGTAATATCTGGCATTTGGCGGCTGGCAATAAAAAACGCGCCTCGGGATTGGGGATTGGACCCCCGAAGGCTTGCAGAGCTGGGAAAGATGTTTTAGGCCCCAATAAACAAGCAAATAAATGCAAAATGATGATGATCTGCGGCGACAGTGGATTTTTCAAAATACGCGCCTGCGCACGATCCATCCACCTCTCCAGGAATGACCCTATAAAGCAGGTTGTTGCATTCATACGGGTTGGCTCTTTTTACACACGCACACGTGTACTGCTGCTCTGTGGAAATGTACCTTCGTGCTCTAATAGCACTCCTTCCATTTAACGCACCACCACTGCAACGTGATAGAGAGTTGTGCCAGATATTTACTTCTATATTGAGGGGCCCAACTGCCCACGCCAGAAAAAAAGAAGCAGAAGTGAAGCAGTGTGCGGGTCTATTCCAAAGACACAGAGCTCCGCGTTAGAGGTGAAGAAGGCAGGAGGAAGTTCCCGAGTGAAGCATCGCATCCAAACCGCAATTAAAAAGCTCTCACTTGAAGCTGAACCGATTTTAAATCTCCCAACAGAAGCAAATCCAGGGGTAACTCAACTGCTGCCAGCTTTCACCCGAAAACTTTTGCTTCAGTTGCGCTCCTGGGAGGAAACGGCTCGCGTTCGTCTGGCTGGGCTCTGCGCGGAGCTCTTTGGTTTAAATTAAAAGCAATGTTCGACGGAGACTATGCTTTCGCTGCGGGGTTATAGATGGGGTTTAATTAAGGTCTCCCGCGGAGGAGGTGGAGGGGAAAAGAAACAAACTGTACAGCAACAACAAACCAAAAAAGAGTTTCTAAAGGAGAGTCACAGGTCAGGAAACTCATCCCCGCCATGCCAGCCTGAAAGCGCGCTAGGGTGGGAGACGTGACCCAGGGCGGCAGAGAGAAATCGCAAAGCAAGCGCGCGCCCGCGTCTCAGAGAAAGAGGCAGAAGGACAAACAGCTTCTGCAGACCCGAAGGGGGAAAATTCTGTGTCTTGAGCTCCAAAGAGGTTCTCAAACTCCCATCGCCTCGGTCTTGCCCAGCTGCGCGGTGGGTCGCGCTGGTGGAGCGCGCCTGACCTTCCCTTGCCCAGAGAAAGGGAGGGAGAGAGCGCGCGAGGGTGGGTGCTCCTGTGGGTGGTTTGGTGGGTGAACCTCTGGGTGGAGCTGGAGCCCAGAGGAACCAGATCAAGGCAGGCGAAGTTTGCGGGCTGCTCTCTCTCTCCGGTCTGTGTCCCTCTCGTAGGCCCTTGCGGCGCAGCCCTGGAGCCATCCGGCACCCACAGGAATGCGTCTCCTTCTCGGCTCTCTCTCCCTCTCCGCCCGCCCCGCTGTGGCTCCCCAGCTCCACTTGGAAGCGAGGGCGAGGAAGGAGAAGGGAAGAAAAACTTCTTCAAAGGTTAAAAACTACCGAGGACACTTGATTATATCCTTGCCTTAGGGTGGGAAGGCACGACGGAGCGATTCCTACTCTCCCAAAAAGTATATGTGGATATAGTGTGCGCACACACACACGTATATACAAGCCCACATATGCACGCCTGAGTGCAGTGCCCTACATGATTACGTTTGTGCCCACAGCAACAATAGATTATGGGGAGTCGACTTCCCCAGAGCTTGACCTTGGGGACTGGGAAGAGTTCAGTTCCTTCTAGATAGTCTCCACATCGTGACACCACTGTCTGCTCCAAGGAAAGAGGGGGAGAGAGATCATGAGGACTAGCGCCATTTTTAGACGCGAGGCGGTAATGAAATCCCAGCCGTGGATACTATTGAAACCGAGCGGCGTAATGTCCACGAGGATCGAGGGCAAGATGGACCGGACCATAAAGAAAGAGAGAAAAGGTTTTTCCGTTGTAAAAACCTCACCCTCCCAAAAAAACAACAACCAGGAGACACAGCCAGATTTGTCTATAAAAATCCTTCTGTCCCCTGAACCAGGGCTTAACGCGTAGCAGGTTAATGAGCCAGGCACGTTGAGAGCAAAGGCAAACTCTGAGAGGAGAAGGTGATAGTTGCAAGGGGGGTGGTTCTGTTGCAAAGGAAAGAAAAAGACTGCCGAGCCGTAGGAAGGGTTATTTTAATAGAAAGTAGGCCACAGAACAGGCCAGAGTTGAACAGTAGTAGAAACAGGGAAATCCCACACTGAATGCTGAACAGATCAAACGGTGCAGGAGATGTATATATATATACCTGTTCTGCTAAAATAATACTCATGAAAAGCACTGCAAAAAGAGTGCGTGAGTGCATATTGAAAGAGATCTTTTTATGGGGGAGGGGAGGGTGATCTGGAACAAGCTCTCTTCTTCTCTCCCCCTCCCCCCCCAACAAGAAAGGAAAGGTTCGGCTGCGGAGGGGGGAGAACAATGGGGCAAGGCGCGTGTGGCTTGGAGCTCCGTTTACACGCGCACACACACCGAGTCGCGCGCGTTCCAAACGAACAAATATCTTATTCTAATATATATGTGCACAAGATAATGTTCCACAAAACCTATTACTGCCCCCCCTCCAAAAAAAACGGCTTAGCTCTCTCTCTCTTTCTGTCTCCAAATTAAATTAGAAGGGGAGACCAAAACCGAAAGAGGAGAAAGAAACGTGGGGGATGGGAGAGAAAGGCAGAGACTACCAGAGACAGGTAAATTCGCCCGAGGCTACAAAGCGTGCCTTTTCAGGTTTTTGTCTCCAAACCCTGGAACATCTCTTACTGAAATCAGCAGATGACAGGATGTAATTTTTATGGTGGTGTTTTGGTTTTTTTAAAGTTCTAACCCTCTCTCTTTTTTAACAACAACAACATTAAAAAAAAAAATACAACCCAACTGTTATTCTTCGGTGCTGTATCTCCTGATGTATTACTTTCTACTTACAGACCGGGTCAGGGTTCCCAATGCATTTTAAAATATTTTTAAAAACCAAAAGGTGCTTATTCCAAGCCTGCTCGGAACCCTTTTCTCAATTTGCTCCTGAGCCAAGCGGCGATCCGGAAAGACAAAATAATTTTTGGGTGGGGAAACAGGGGGTTCTTTTTGTTTTCCAGGCCGTACGGGGGTTGGGGAGAGAAGCCAGCTATCTGGTCTCTCTCCCTTCGAGCATTTTGCTTCCATCCCGCAACGCGGGGACACTGCGGGGGCTGCGATGCCACGTGCGCATGGCCACACGGGGTCCCTCTTCCTTTCGCTCCCCATTCTCCGGTCGCCCTCGGGTGGCTCGCCCGGAATTTAATTTCGGGATTGGGTTGGAGGAGGGTGCGGAGTTTCGGCGAAGAGGAGGAGGACGTCAGGAGCGAAGGAAAAGATAATGATCGCCTTCGCCTTCGCCTTTGAAAAGGCTCCTCGGCTAACAACCACCCAGGCCCCGTTTTGCAAATCGCCTTTGTGTTCCCAACCCGGGGAAAAAGAGAAGGAATCGAGATGGGAGGGGATGGTCCACATTTTAGTCTTCTGCCCTGTTTAGCAGCTTTTTTTTTTTTAAAAAAGCAAATGTAATTTGTATAATTAGACGATGGGATGCTGGCTTTCTCCCAGATAATTGCTTTTATAGTAGAGAGAAGCACACAGAGCGATTTGCAACCCCCCCCCCCCGCCACTTCCCAGCGCTTCTTTTCATCTCCAGATCATTTTCGTTCGAGGGTTAGTCGCTTTTTGTATAGTTGGGGTGGGGGAGGGGGAGGTTATGATGGAGGCTTTAAAATAGGGATGCTTTAGGGGGGAGTTATTTTGTACGTGCCGGGTTCTATAAGCCCAGTCCAGCATGTTAAACGACTACCCAGCCTTACAGGTAAATTGGTGAGCCGAGGATCCGGCCATATGGGGCAATCTTCCCCCCTCCCCACAAATAAAATAAATCTAAAAGATGGAGCAAGGAGTCTGAGATAACACACAACCTGCCCCCCCCAGTCCCTTTGACAAACGGAGAGAGGGGAAACGCGTCATATTTTTCCTCTTTCTCTTCTCCTGTTCTCATGGTGGAAATAATTTTATTTATTCAGAATATACAGTTTAATTCCTTCTATCTACACTTATGTACAGGGTTAAAATGACATTGTTGGGAGGGGAAAAATGAAAGTCTCTGGGGAGAAAAGGTTGAGGTCATCAGATTTCTCAAGGCACCTTTGAAAGTGTCCACAGTTGATGAAGTAAAAAATAAGCCACCATTCATTTCCCCCTCCCTCCCCCAAAAAACAACCCCAAAGTCCGTCTGTGTCTTTTTTTTTTTTTTTTTTGGTTAAAAAATAAAAATCAAAAAGAGGGCGGGAGAAAATTTCCTTTGAAATGCAATAAGTTACATGCAGGAGCTGTACACATTTCATCCTGTATAGTGTTTTTTCCCCCTTTCCCTGAAAAAAAAGGAAAACCCGAAACAAAAAACAAAACAAAAAAGAGAGTCAACCATATGCATTTTTTTCCTTTTATCAACAAAACGCCAAGTGTCCAAAAAAAAGTAAAGAGTTTTAAAACGAGGAAAGAGGGTTTTTTTGTTTGTTTGTTTGTTTTAAAAAAGAATCCTATTCTAGTAGATTGTCCCAGAAGCCAGAGCTAAGGGGTGCTGTAGAGAGCCGTGGGGCTGCAGGTGACCACTGAGAGCGTTACCGCTGGAATACCAGGACGAGGAGTTCTCCAGGTAAGTGGCGGCGGGCGACGGGTTGGAGTTGGCCCCGTGGGCGTGGGGATGGTGGCTCAGGGACCTGGCGCTGCCCTGCGGTTCCCACACGGCGGGAGACTGCGGGGAATTGCAAGCCATGGGGTCGCTGGCGCTAGGGCTGTGCTCCGGGGGCATCTCGCCATTCTTCATGATCTTTTTGATCTTCGATCTTTTGTTCTGAAACCAGATTTTCACCTGAAGGAAGAGGGAGGGGGGGGAAGAAGAGGGAAGTGAAGGAAAGAAAGAAAAAGAGGGAAAGAAAATAAATAAATGGGTGACAAGAAAGAAGGAAATAAACCCTTTTTAAAAAAAACAACCCACGGACGTTTATTTGGACGCCTTGATTTCATTCTCGTTTTTGCTTCAAAAGCACAAGGAGGTCTCCCTCTAAATCTATGCATCCCCCGTGCGCGCAGGTCAGTCCAGGGGTCTGCTATGTGTTGGACTCCCAAGGAAACGATTTCCATGGAAACGGCAGGGACGGTGAAACAGGCCCCGAGGATTCAAGTGGCACTTGCAAGGCGATCCTAGAGGGGAGCCGCCAGCAATGGAATCAAGGAAGATCCCAGAGTCTAGTTGCCCCATCTACTTTAATATTTACAGTAGTGATCACCATGCGCTCACGTGCTAGATCGGGCCTCTCTCGGGCCATCAGAAAAGCTCTAAGGATGCTAAAACCCAGACACTCCTTGGCCTCTGATTTTTTGGACATCAGGCCTGCCTCCCTCCCCCCACCAATCCTGCGGCAGCTGCCTAAGGGATTTCTTTTTTTTAATGAATATTATTCTCAATTAAAGAAAAGCAAAAGGAACAAAGGCTAAAGCGGGGCGGGGAGCCTAGAAGACACGATGGCTGTCTTGATTATGGTCTGCCAAGGACCAGCAGCAGATCCTAACTCCTACATTACTCAGTGGGTGAGTGCGCGCACGAGTGCTTTTGTTCTCTCTGCTGTAGGTTTTGTGTTCCCAACGCAACAGCCTCCCCACACCCGCCCCAGCGCAACAATACCAGCCCAATCCCGAGATAACACAAAAGACTCTTTCCCCCCTTTGCACCGAAATGGTCTGACAAGCAGCCCCTCCCGGGTCCAGCTGCACTTTGCAAGCTCCTAACGCAGGAGATCCACCCACGTGCGGTTTCCGCCCCCGCTCCAATCTTTTGTGCGGCAAGATCGAGAGAGAGAGAGAGCGAAAGCCTCCAGCTACAGTTAAACGAGACACAAAACAAAAATACTGCGCGTCGTCAACAGGGCGAGATGCAAGGCAGGCTCACGGTCTTCTCCGCCGCAATCCGCGAGGCTGGTGCGCCCTTGAAGATCTCTCTCCCCCGATCCTCACCAAAACAACTGACCCCGCCACCCCACCCCGCCCAACCCGGCCCCATCGGATTCAATCTCATTAACTTTTCTAAAAAGTAAGCAAATGCTTGCGTGGAAGTTAAAGGCCATTGCAATCTTGCAAGCAAGATTTGGGGAGAGAGCTGAAGAGAAGGCACCGCAGAGCAAAAGACTCCTGCGCGGTGCGCCCTCTTGGCCTTACCCCAAGGTACAAAAGGAGAAATAACCCGAATTTGAGTGTGTATATCTATACATTCTGTATACATGACCAGGGAAATAAGGCCCCTCAGAAACCTGGCGCTCTTCTTCCAGCAGGAATTCTTGCAAAGAATTTACATAGTATTTATGTCCAGTGAACGGGTGGATCCCGCTCAAGTAGGAATTATTGCGAAGGATCTGGATAGTTTTTTTATGTTCAGGGTCGCCCTTCCTTCCCACCGTGGCCTTACCTGTGTCTGCGTCAGGCCTAAAGACGCGGCCAGCTCGGCTCTTTCCGGCAGGGCTAAGTACTGGGTTTTCTGGAACCTCCTCTGCAAGGCCGCCAGCTGAAAACTGGAGTAAATAGTCCTTGGTTTGCGCACTTTCTTTGGTTTGCCGTTCACCATCCTCACCTCCGGCTCAGCCACCTCTTTTTCTAAACAATCGGAGCGGGGAGGAAATCAGAAAGGAAGCTTAGAACTGGGGCAGAGGACGCCAGCGGCAGAATACAAGAAGGAGCGCGCACCTAGGTGGACAGGCCAGGATCGCAGCCCTGAACCCGACGTGGCGGCCGCGAAGCTGACAAACAAGCGCGAGAGACCCCTGGAAAATTGGGACGTGGGAGGGCGGGGGGAGAGGGAAACTGACATGGTAGGAACAGCCGTCGTGACTATTTCTTGCAAAGGGAAGACTGTATGTGTTTGGGAGTGAGTGAGTTTGAGAGAGGATATAAACAGCACCCAGGTTTCCACCGAAATATTATTTTATATGTTATTTCCCCAAGGGGTATTTGGCTCCTCGGTTTTCGTAAAAGAGAGAAGAAGGGACCCAGGTTAGATTTTACCATTTTGTCTTCCCGTAATTAAAAAACCTAACAAGCAGCAAAGTTCCCGGGCGTTTTTAGGTCACAATCCAGTGTCTATTGATTTTTCATGCATGGAACAAGCAGACAGTCTCCCTCTTCCTCTCTCCATTTGAATGGAAGCCTCATGAATTCAGCCCAGCCCAAGCTCTGCAGACTAGGGACACGCAATTTTGAGGTCTAGGGAGTTCAAAGGCCGCATCGCCACAAGAAAACGGTTCTCCTCCGTTTCAGCCGAAAGTAGCCAAATCCGGCCCAGACAGAGAGCCGATTATTCAGAATAATCTCGCCGCCGATCGGGGGTTGGTGGGAGAGAGAGAGAGAAGCGGCACAGATGCGTCTGGTTCCTTTTACAAATACTTAACGCGCCACTGGCATTTCCCCTCGCCTTTGATGGGAGCGACAAACAACCTATCTCAAGAAATGTACACTCACGCGCAAGTAGGGGAGGCAATAGGGCGAGGGGGTGGAAGCAAAAGCATTTCTCATTCATATATATTCAGACTATATATATAGTCTGAAAAATTAGAGCGTTTGAAACACAGCAAAACATGAATTTGAGAGAGGCTTCGTGAATTCAGCTGAAATTGTTCCGGGATCGCATTGGATAAGCGTGTTCCACAGCGGTGTTTTTGTTTTGTTTTTTAAATGAAGGGGGGGGCATGGAGGAGAGACGAGGATTTGAGCTGTTCCTTCCTAGCCCTGGATTTCCCTGAGTTTGCTTCTTGTGGAACCCACACGGAAACAGTTTAACCGCGCGTCTCCGTGTGTGGGATTAATCCCTCATTCCATTTTGGAAGCTAATATTAGCAAGACTCTTCGGGCGAGGGCTGTTTTGGTGGGGGAGGGGGTGGGGAGAAAGAAAGAAGGCACGAGATCAGATCCTTCCCCTTCCCTCTCCCCACAAGTTTGCTGCGTGTCCCCCCCAAAAACTCGGCCTGTCTTCGCGGGGTGCCGCCGACGTCGCCCAGTCCTTTGCAATAAAATCTTGTGTGCAGGAGGGTAGAAATTTTGCCAGTACCTACCCCCTTCCCGCCACAGCTACTTACCGTGGCTTTCTATTACACACACACACACACACACACACACACACACACACACACACACACAATGTCGGAGCCCCTGTTCCCATTCCCCTCGATGTCTTGCCTCCCAATCCGGAGTTGGAGACAACAAAGAATCCAGATTGAATGGTTTCTCTTTCCGCCTCTCTCTGGCTTTTCAACCGGGAATGAGGCAATTTTTCTGCACGGCGGTGGAAGGAGAGGCTGTGAACCTCCTTCGTCGCCCCCCAGCCCAGGGTGGGGAGAAAAAAATCGGGTGGGCTGGGGGTCAAACTGTCCGAGTAACCAAAAGGGTCCTCGGTGACCCCCAGATCGCGAGGAGGAGACCCCTCCTCGGGCATCTTCCTAGTCCCCCGCCCCCTCCTCCAGCCCTCTCTCCCCGTCGGCGCCTCTCACCTGGCTGGCTGGCTGCGCTCTGCGCCCGGTTGTACGCGCCGCCGTACTGGTGGTAAGGGCTGGCGTAGCTGTAGTCTGCATAGGCTTTGGCTGGGTAGCTGGCGGCGGTTCCGTTCATGCCCTGGTACTGGTACTGGTAAGGATGGAGCGCTTTGCCGTAGGAAGCCGACGAAGGCGAGCAATAGCCGTGCGGGGCTCCTCCGGGGGAATTGTAATAGTCGGGGTCCGTGGCGGACGACTCGGGCAAAGTGGGCGACTCCTGCGGCGGGTGCCCGTGCATGGTGGCTGCAGCCGTCTGAAAAGGACCTTGGAAGTCTCCGGATCGGATGGCTGGCACTCTTCTGTCAAACACTCCGGTCATAGTAGTTGGCTAGGCAGCAAGCAGGCGGGCGGGCGGGCGGGCGGCTGGGTCTTCTAGGCAGCCATGGCGGGGGGGAGGGACCGAGGGAGGAGGCGGAGGAGGCGGCGGCGGCGGCTGGGAGCTCTCTGGGGCTGGCTCTGGCAGACTGCTCGCAGGGAGCGGAGAGGCTTGGTTAAATCCTTAATTGCGCTCTTACGCACAGCGGGGTGGATTGGGTTCCATTGGCCAGAGCACTCCGGAGCAGCAGCGACACCCTAACTCGTCCAACTAGTTTAGCACAACAAAGCGCTCTGCTTTTTTCATTCTTTCCCCCTTTTTTTAAAGTTCCATTCAAGCTCCTTAAAAAAAAAAAAAAAAAAAAAAGCAATACGAGCAGCACCATTATCTCGGGGTTCTCTTCTTCTAGCCAGCAAGGATGGGAATTTTGGGCGTTAGGGAAAAAGAAAAGAACCGTCGAAGTTTGTGCAATAGGAAGACGATGGTGCACCAAGCGTCTATATGTGTGAACGCGTGACACTCGTGTTTCAAGATGCAGATGCAGAGGAAGGCTGACAAAAGGTGGCTTAGTCCAGGGGTGGAAAGATGTCGGATGTTCTAGGAAAGTCCCAAACTTCTCAGACAACCAGCGTCCCCTGATCAGGGAATTTATGGGCAATTGTTAAATAGGAAGGTTGCAGCTTTTCAATAACGCATGTGCCAGGATATAATGGCTGTAGAATGCAAATAGGACTGAATCCTGCTTTGTACTCAGCCATGGATAACACTGGTGAAAGCTTTTGAACCTGTCCCTCAGTTTTCCCGTCTGCAAAATGGGGATAAGAAACCTTGCCTGGTTTCTCTTCCAGATCAAGGAGCTCTGTAGCCTACAAATGCTCAACAGACGACAGTTAGTGACAAATAATCATGACAACATACTGGGGATGCAGATCCCACTGTCTTTGGGACTAGTGCTCCGGATTTCCACTCCTTAATCCGGAGTGATCTTCGTAAATACAGGGAAACTTCTGAAATGAAATCAAGGCTAGATGGAGACCGTGTTCTGAACAGAATGCTCTGCTATACTAGTCTTTGCCTTAGAATACAACATGCGCGTTGTCTTGGAAGTAAGCACCATTTACTTAGGTGGGACTTATTTCTGAAGGAAGCACGCATGGAACCTAGCAATATGTGATGTAACGTACTTCGGGATCCCTCCTCAGAATATATAAGCCCCGAATAGCTTACAGTGCTGGGGAAAAGTGTGTGTATTGGCAGGCCAACTGATAACATGGGGCCCGTGAGAAGTGGCTAAAAGCGACTCATATATGAAATACACCCTACAGTCCTTGAATTGCCCACTTTGACACAGTAATCGAACACCGGGAGAGGAAGGGAACCATTCAGGACCTTCTCAAGCCTCTTCCAACAAGTGAAATGCACAAGACGACCCACAACATAACCATCCTTTCGCTATGGTTTAAGCAAGACTGCTGAACTAAGAGGTGTGTCTCCCAGGAAACCTATGCGAGTGCGCCTGCGCATTCAGTGGGAACGTTCCTTTGAGAAATACTGTATGTTGATCCGGGACTTCTGGCTAATTATCCCAATATTCTTTCTCTCCTCCAGCCCACCCCCCTCAGATTCATACTTTTTTTTACTGCCTCCCGCACAGCACACCGTGAACTGAATATCCCAGCAGGGCTGGATGTATCTTTGAAGAATACGTGTTAAACCCAGTGATGGGGAAATTGTGACCTTCTAAACGTCGGTGGACTCCAACTCCCATCAGCCCCAGCCAGTACGGCCAATGGTCAGGGACGACGGGAGTTGGAGTCAACATCTGGAGGGCCTCAGGATCTCCCCCACCTTCAATTCATGTTCATAGTCTCATTCATTCGTTTAGGACAGGCTCAGGCCATTTGGTCGGCTGGAAGGGCCACATTCTCTCCTGGGCAACCCTTTGGGGGGCCGGATTCCAGCGTGACCAAGGTGGGCGTGGCCAAACACACAGCACTCTCCATCTGTCATCTAGGCTAGCTAGAGGGATCGTCATAATATAAGGACATAGGCAGATCCAGTGAGGCTGAGTCCCAGGGCCGGATGGTGAGGTCTGGAGGACCGCATCATGCTTCTCCCCGAGTTTCTCATCTCTGGAGGGGACAAACCCAAGGAGCTCGTCTTTCCCCCAGAAATAACCCCGAACGCCTTTCAGAGTCTCTTGCGGAGGGGTGGGAGACAGAACGGATGAAGAAGGTAGGAAGGGATGAGGGTTTCCTTTTTTTTCACTAGGCATCAGGCAGGCAGACAAATCCAAGGCTGTTTTTCAGTGGCCTGGAGTTGTCGCTTTTCCTCCAGGCTGTTTACCCTCCAGATTTAGACTGTTTGCTCACTCAAGATCTCATAGCCAGCTGGGTAACTCTTGCGACTCTACTGTGTGTGTGTGTGTGTGTGAGTGTGTTGGCTTCCAGCGTGTCTGTTTGCTTTGGAAATGGCCGCAGCTCTTATAAAATCACATTAAGCAAATCCCTTACAGTTTAATTACAGGAATCACTTTACCCAAATCAATGGCAAATAACTTTTTTTATAACACACACACACACTGATGGGTGGAAGCGGGGCCCATTCACGACTGGTTTGGTGGCGACGGTGTTGTATGAAAATGCCCACTTGTCAGTGTTGAGTAGGAACGATGGTCTTTTGAAAGGGTGCGTGTAGGCAGGAGAAGGGTCAAGAAAATCGCCAAGGCCACAAATCAAGGCCGAGGAGGCCCCTTGCTAGACTCCAGCTTCCACCATTCCTGTCACCTCTCCAAGTGATGTGTATTTGAAGAGGCCTGGAGGAGAGCTGCCATATGGGAAGCCTGAGACAAGAGAGACAGATCGAAGAGACACCCACCCCAAGAATCTACAGTTCCCAGGACCCTTAACAAGCTACAATTCCCAGGATCATTGAGGTGGGATTGGACGTGCTTTAAATGCACAGTGCGGGATAACAACCTATATAGACCTGGGAAAAGTTACTGTTCTACCCGAGCTATAGGGCGTTCGTCGTCTTTGCAAGACATGCCTCGTTTAATCCAATCGATTCAAAGCACAGCATCTCTGGCTACTTCGCTCCCAAGGACTGGAGCTTCGGTCCTGTCGATCGTTTCAATGCACCCCACCTTCAGACACATCTGCTTGGAGATAAGCCCCACCGATTTATGGTTTTAGCATGCCAGTCCCAAATCAATTTCAGATTAAACCTGTAACCTTACTGGAGCAGTAAACCCCAATTGATAAAAGAGGACTTCCTTCCACGTAAAACATTGTATTGAATCGTGTACCGATTCAGAATAGCGTGGTGCTTTGGTTACGCTGTAAGAAGTAGGCTGCAATCCTGCACACACTTTCTTGGAAAGTAAACCCCGTTGAACTCTGTGGGGCTGAATTTTCGGCGAGAAGGAGCACGCTCTGGGAGTTTCATTAGGAGCTACTCCGGATTAAGTGTAGTCATTTGCCATAAATTACTTGGACGGGGATTCCTGTGTAAGGATTAGAAGTTTGATTTGGTTTGTAGATTGAATGAAAGCGGGGAGTCCACCAAGCGATGATGATGAGATGCTTGATTTGACACGTGTAAGCCACCCTTCCCTGTCCCAGTCTCTCGCCATCCTCCCCACCCGATTTCTGGACTCTCTCCTTCGCTGGTTTATATTTGGCACATCCGGAGCGGAGAGTCCAGGGAGCGTTCAGCAAGAAAGCCGGAGCCGGTTTGGTCCGTGCACAATCTGCTCATTGTTTAGGGCTCGGGGATCCGGGACCAGGGAGGTGGGGGTGGGGGCGGTCGGCTGGCTGGCTGAAGTGGTCACGGCAGGAGCCTGTGGCGGCGGCACTCGGGTTGGAAAAAGTCTTCAGCTCAACCCCAACCTCAACCTCGTGTTCTGCTGAGTTTGGAGTTTCTTGCAGCAGCCGCCTCTCCTTGCTACAAATAAGGATGCCGCGCGGGGCAGGAAGGAACCTCGGTGCCATCCCAGCGGCATGACACGTAGGAAGAATGGGAGTCATTCTTTTCCTTGGTCTTCTTTTTTTGGAGAACTTCTGATTTCCAGCATCACCAAAGGCAGCGAGGAGCGGCTGAAGTCTTTACTAGGAGTGCCATCTTGTGGCTGAGAGGCGCGCTGCTCCGCGAAGGGGTCTGGAGAAGGGGCCGGAAGTTGGGGACTCAATCCGCGCGCAGGTTTAAAGTAGCCCAAGGAGACCCTCGCAGCCGTGCTCTGCGCGCAAGTGTTGCAGGTCGGATCCGCAGGACCCGGTGACGGCCTGGTCAGGTTAAACAGAACCTCACGCAATTGCATGCATGGACCAGCAGAGCCATAGGAAAGGCCACTTCAGCTTATCCTTCTTCCCTAGAAAGGCAGGACGCAAACCATCAACTCCCAGGAACAGCAACAACAATACATGGGACACCAGAGAAGATGCTGAAACGTGGAGCGAGGTTTCAGCCACTCCATTATGCCCCCTCTCTGTGCAGCTGCCTCCCCCATCTCTCACCCACCCGCACCAGTCAGTCAGCTTTCTGTAGTCTCTGAGCCTGCTCATTCTTCACGAAGCTGCTCCTGGTTTCAAGTCCCCCATCCTGGCAACACACACACACACACCTGCAAACCATGAGCATTTCCAAGGCTGCTGCTGTCTGCCCGCAGTTGTGGGTGGGTAGTGCTATTTTGGCTACAGAAGCAACATCAGGGTGCCAGCAGGGCCGGATTTAGGTCTGATGAGGCCCTAAGCGACTGAAGGTAATGGGGCCCCTTTTAGGTCCAGCTGTCCTTCGTCAGCAACAAATTGTTGCTGTTTTTTGTGTTGAATATGTGCTATATGGTAATTTATGGACCAAATAGGTATCTAAAGCCATTTGCACATAACAAACAATGTATTTTATAAAAGTAATTGTTGAACTGAAATACAATTAAGAAGTATATTAATTTGTTGTTTAGTCATTTAGTCGTGTCCGACTCTTCGTGACCCCGTGGACCAGAGCATGCCAGGCACTCCTGTCTTCCACTGCCTCCCACAGTTTGGTCAAACTCATGCTGGTAGCTTTGAGAACACTGTCCGTCCTCTGTCATCCCCTTCTCCTTGTGCCTTCAATCTTTCCCAACATCAGGGTCTTTTCTTTTTTTAAAAAAAACATTTTTTATTGCTTTTTAAAAATACAAAAATACAGAAAAAAGAATAAAGAGTGGTTATAAGAAAATAGGATATAAATAACAAATTTCCATATTCTTTTTCCAACTAATCTATAGGACTTCCCCACATCCTCCGAACCCTGCGTTCTCTGTCTTATAAAACATCAGCAATTTGTTAACTTATTTCAAAACTTATTGTAACTTCCATTTTATCATGTTCCCTATTTTCAATTTTACTGTAACTCAATTCTTATATGTTTTGTATTAAACACAATAAAGTTGTTTCATTATTTTACCTCTGAATTCTTGTGTCTTAATTTTCCAACATCAGGGTCTTTTCCAGGGAGTCTTCTCTTCTCACGAGGTGGCCAATGTATTGGAGCCTCAGCTTCATGATCTGTCCTTTCAGTGAGCACTCAGGGCTGATTTCCTTCAGAATGGATAGGTTTGATCTTCTTGCAGTCCATGGGACTCTCAAGAGTCTCCTCCAGCACCATAATTCAAAAGCACTGATTCTTCAGCGATCAGCCTTCTTTATGGTCCAGCTCTCACTTCCATACATCACTACTGGAAAAACCATAGCTTTAACTATACGGACCTTTGTCGGCAAGGTGCTTTTTAAGATGCTGTCTAGGTTTGTCATTGCTTTTCTCCCAAGAAGCAGACATCTTTTAATTTCGTGACTGCTGTCATTATCTGCATTGATCATGGAGCCCAAGAAAGTAAAATCTGTCACTGCCTCCATTTCTTCCCCTTCTATTTGCCAGGAGGTGATGGGACCAGTGGCAATAAAGAAGTATATTAATAGTGAAATAATTATTAAACTCTAACTGTATGTAGGTTTTATTTGTTCTTTATCTTATATTTTGGAAATGTACACCCAGTTTCCCCCCCCTTTAATTTTTTTGGGGACCCACAAGAAAGTGGGGCCCTAAGCTATAGCTTGTTTAGCTTATATGTAAATCTGGCACTGGGTGCCAGTTTGAATAAAATATTGGAGGGGGGGTAGGTAAGCTCTACCCCACATTACCACATGACATGGCATATTCACCCCATTTGAACGGCAATGCCTATCAACTTCGGGAGGCCCCAGGCCCCTCAAATATTTTATTGGGGAGAGGCCAAAGGGACCTCAGCCCCTCAGAGTTGGCTCCTCTGGCAACAACACTCGCCTGGACAGCTGGACATGGCACTTTTCCGGCACCCATCCTGTTGGCAGACCAACTCTGCGTGTCAAAGATGTCTGTAACCATGACGTGAAGGCTGGCAATATCAACCCTTTCATGTGGGAATCCCTTGCAGATGACTGCAGTACTTGGAGACAGGATCCATATCAGCGACCAGAGGAGGAATGACTGTGCGAGGAGGGCAGAGAGAAGAAACTGCTCCCACAAAACATGTCTCTCCCATATCGGTCTCGACAGCCACAGCAGGCACTGTAACCTTCCAACAGTTTGACTGCACCCCCAAAGGCGAACTCCTCCATTGTCTCCCAAGGCACAGAGATGCCAACAGACCAAGTTACATACTGGCCAAAAGTGGGCAGGTCCCTGCCTCCAAGGAGCTTACCATTTAAACTAGACAATGGGAGGGGGAAATGAGGCAAGGCAGGGAGGGGATACTGAGAAAGTTACATATGTGCAGTTAAAACACACTGTTGCCCTTCTGCAACAAAACTGCCTTTTTGTGGCAGGAAATGCATTGAAAAGTGTGGAATGAATGGATGATGAATGCAAAGATGTATAAGCACCCTGCCAGCAAAATCAGGGTGTGAATGCTCACTTAACCTCTCCACAAATGAACTGAAACACATGCTCAATAATGACCAGACCTCAAGGGCCTTCTCGGTGGTGGCGCCTGCCCTGTGGAATGCCCTCCCATCAGATGTCAAGGAAATAAACAACTATCTGACTTTTATAAAACATCTGAAGGCAGCCCTGTTTAGGGAAGTTTTAAATGTTTGATCGCTTTGTTATTATGTTGGGAGCTACCCAGAGTGGCTGGGGAAACCCAGCCAGATGGGCGGAGTATAAATTATTATTATTATTATTATTATTATTATTATTATTATTATTATTATTTTCTTACATTGGTTTGAGACACCCAAATTAGGCAATTTCTTGTTAAAATGAAAGAAATGAATCTCTCTCCCGTCCCCAGAAGCCAGTGAAGGTATAAACCAAAGGGAAGGGAAGAGAGCCTGGTCACTGAGCAACAGGCTTCAGATGAGAGCTGGAGATACTGAGGCAAAGCAGGTGCTGGAGGGGAGACAAGCATAAAAACAGTAAAAGGCAAATGACCCTTGAAGGAGCCCTCCCTTTGCTCAGCAATATTTAATTGGTAAAGAATGGGCACCCCTGGAAGTCACTTCTTTTTGAATTTGGTAGCCCTCCACACTCTAATGTGACAGACTATGGCTTTTAGGACAAGGATGGGCAGAAAAGGTGGAAATGGACATCCTGGTTGATCTCTGGGTGATTTGCACTAGATCCACAAGGATTTATGACTCCTGATAATTTTAACAATTGCAAAAACAATTCCCCCTTTCACACTAACTTACCTTGCTGAAATGATGAAAACTTGGCAGTGGTTTGCCAGGTGACAGAACAAAGAACTTCGTTCAATTTTGGTAAGGTAAAGGTACCCCTGACCATTAGGTTCAGTCACAGACGACTCTGGGGTTGCGGCGTTCATCTCGCTCTATAGGCAGAGGGAGCTGGCGTTTGTCTGCAGACAGCTTCCAGGTCATGTGGCCAGCATGACTAAGCCGCTTTTGGCGAACCAGAGCAGCGCACCGAAATGCCTTTTGCCTTCCCACTGGAAGGTAACTACTTGCACTTTGACGTGCTTTCAAACTGCTAGGTGAGCAGGAGCTGAGACCGAGCAACGGGAGCTCACCCTGTCACAGGGATTTGAATTGCTGACCTTCTAAATTCCTAGGCTCACATTTCTCTAATTCTAAGCCTATGTACTTCACACCCGGCTCCAGTTGGTAGATCTTGGAGATGTAGGGGGGGGGGGGACCCAACGCAGATCTTGCAAACCTGATGTCTGCCCACCTCTTTTTAAAGGATAGTATCAGGTTCTGGGGGTAAATCCTTAGTGCAAATTAAGGAACTCCCCCAGTCAGTGAGCTATGTGTTGTCCTCTTGCGTCTTTTGATTTGTGGGGATTTCCTATTCTGTTAGAGGGCGATATTTTTAAAGAGAAAAAACACACAAAAGGGGGGAAAGCTGAATAAAAGCAAAATAAAAAAAGCTCACATTTACAATACAGTACCCAATTTACACGTATAGTTGGATATATGCAATTTAAATGTCCAGATAGGATCCAAACTTAATTGATGGTGAGTACCTTTCCAGGCTCGAAGTTTAAGTCTCTTAGTGACCATAAGTAAAACCCATTTTTGTTGCCCAGCTGTTAGTCCCCACACTACTGTACATCAACACCCACAAATATCAAAGATTCTACCAAATCAAGATTAACACATACAACAACTTCAGACCAAAAAGGAGATACCAATAGATTCAAATGATATACAAGGTGGAGAATTACCCCAAATAAACTTCTGAAAATAACACACAAATCTTTTGAAAATATGCTCAGGGAATGTGTAGTCAAATACGATTCAGTACATATATTACTTCTGGCAGTTCATTAATCTTAAGTGTGTTGACCTTAATACTAAGCTTAAGGAGGACACACCTTTCCACATCAATGGAGATTCCTTTTATTAACTTATTTACTGTATATCTAATTTAATCATATGAGAAGTATTTGTAAATCTGTGAGTAAGTCCTTCATAGCCTGTGAACCTTCCACCCCATCGTAAATTAATACAGTGGTACCTCAGGTTAAAATTTTAAAAGAGGATGCTGTTAAGGTGCTACATTCAATATGCCAGCAAGTTTGGAAAACTCAGCAGTGGCCAGAGGATTGGAGAAGATCAGTCTACATGCCAATTCCAAAGAAGGGCAGTGCCAAAGAATGCTCCAACTACCGCACAATTGCACTCATTTCACATGCTAGCAAGGTTATGCTTAAAATTCTACAAGGCAGGCTCAAGCAGTATGTGGACCAAGAACTCCCAGAAGTGCAAGCTGGATTTGGAAGAGGCAGAGGAACCAGAGACCAAATTGCAAACATGCCCTGGATTATGGAGAAAGCTGGAGAGTTCCAGAAAGACATCTACTTCTGCTTCATTGACTATGCAAAAGCCTTTGACTGTGTTGACCACAGCAAACTATGGCAAGTTCTTAAAGAAATGAGAGTGCCTGATCACCTCATCTGTCTCCTGAGAAATCTCTATGTGGGACAAGAAGCTACAGTTAGAACTGGATATGGAACAACTGATTGGTTCGAAATTGGGAAAGGAGTATGACAAGGCTGTATATTGTCTCCCTGCTTATTTAACTTATATGCAGAATTCATCATGTGAAAGGCTGGGCTGGATGAATCACTAGCCGGAATTAAGATTGCCGGAAGAAATATCAACAACCTCAGATATGCAGATGACACAACCTTGATGGCAGAAAGTGAGGAGGAATTAAAGAACCATTTATTGAGGGTGAAAGAGGAGAGTGCAAAATATGGTCTGAAGCTCAACATCAAAAAAACGAAGATCATGGCCACTGGTCCCATCACCTCATGGCAGATAGAAGGGGAAGAAATGGAGGCAGTGACAGATTTTACTTTCTTGGGCTCCATAATCACTGCAGATGGTGACAGCAGCCATGAAATTAAAAGACACCTGCTTCTTGGGAGAAAAGCAATGGCAAACCTAGACAGCATCTTAAAAAGTAGAGACATCACCTTGCCAACAAAGGTCCGTATAGTAAAAGCTATGGTTTTCTCAGTAGTGATGTATGGAAGTGAGAGCTGGACCATAAAGAAGGCTGATCGCCGAAGAATTGATGCTTTTGAATTATGGTGCTGGAGGAGACTCTTGAGAGTCATATGTACTGCAAGAAGGTCAAACCTATCGATTCTTAAGGAAATCAGCCCTGAGTGCTCACTAGAAGGACAGATCCTGAAGCTGAGGCTCCAATACTTTGGCCACCTCATGAGCAGAGAAGACTCCCTGGAAAAGACCCTGATGTTGGGAAAGATGGAGGGCACAAGGAAAAGGGGATGACAGAGGACGAGATGGTTGGATAGTGTTTGCGAAGCTACCAGCATGAGTTTGACCAAACTGTGGGAGGCAGTGGAAGACAGAAGTGCCTGGCGTGCTCTGGTCCATGGGGTCATAAAGTGTCAGACACGACTAAACGACTAAACAGCAACACCTCAGGTTAAGTATTTAATTTGTTCCGGAGGTCCGTTCTTAACCTGAAGACCACTTTAGCTAATGGGGCCTCCTGCCGCTGTGCCGCTGCTGGAGCACGATTTCTGTTCTCATTCTGAAGCAAAGTTCTTAACCCGAGGTAGTATTTCTGGGTTAGCAGAGTCTGTAACCTGAAGCGTATGTAACCCAAGGTACCACTGTAATGCTACCTCTGGACTTTCGGTCCGCTTTAACCCAGTGATTTCTGTTATCTCCTTAATTACCCTTTGCCAGAAAAATTGAACATATTTACACCCCCAGCACATGTGAACATAATTTCTGGTTTCCTGGCATCCCCTCCAACATAACACCAAATATTCCTTCTTTATTTGATTTAATCTGACTGGTGTTAAATACCATCTCCAAACTAATTTATAATAATTTTCTTTTATTCTTATAGAGGTTTTGAACTTTTTAACGTTCTCCGCCAGACTGCTTCCTTCTCGGTCTCTATCACAGCACCCTTTTTATTTTCCTGACCTCATTCCTACATGGTATTTAGACTTCATTAGAATACCATAAGGCTCCATGAGGGCTCTGGGTCTGGGAAGCTTAACTATTTGGCTAAAAGAGTACCGGCACATTTTTATTCATGCCTACTCTGAAACCAGTCCTTTGATTCCAATAGAACTTGTAGAGGATTACAGGCCTACATTTCACTATTGGAGGTTTCTCTGTGTGTCTAGAAATGATCAGACCCTGTCTGGCTTGTGAAAAGAATAAGGAACATTCAATATGAATACAACAGCAGCCTTATTTGGGTGTTCTTTTTCTTCACACGAAGGAGAGTGGGGCATGCTGGAGAGCCCCAACACATTGGGTACATTGGGTACATTGCTTTTCCCTTGTTTACATCACTCCACGAGTTGAAGGACCAGCTCCTTCAGTTCAGAGCCTTCGGTACTCACGGCAGCTCTCCAGGCAATTTCAAATCCTAATTTTCCAGGATTCTATATCCATAGCTGTCAACCATCCCTTATTTGGGGGGAAACTCCCTTATCCCAGCGCCGTGTCCCGCTGCTGTCCCTTATTGATGATGTCCCTTAAATTTCCCGGGTTTCAAAGGAATCAGCTCCTCTCCCTCGCTCCCTCCCTGCTGGCCAGGGAGGAGGGAGGCTCCAACTGTTTTGCTTGGCTGCGTTGCTCACCCAATAAGGAGTCTAAGAATGACTGGGGGGGTGGAGCTTGCATGCTTTGTGCTGATCAAATCGGCAGCATTGCCTGGGGACTCGCCTTTGCTCAGCGCTTCCAAGAAGAGAAGTGACTGTGGTTTTCCTTGCTGCATCCCCTTTGCCGGGTTGATGCGCTGTGGGAACCACCGCTTGAGGCTTCGTTTGGCTGCTGGCTGGGCTTTCTGCCTTTGGCTCGGAGGGGATGGATACGTCATCGATGGCCCACTCACCCTTGCCGGGGAAATGTCTGTCTGGAGCGGGGGTACATGGTGGGAGAAAAGGAAAGGAGCTGATTGAGTACAATGGCGGGCAGCGATCTCATGGGAGTGGGGGCTTTTGGATTTGTTTTGGAGGCTCCTTCCATTGACTGTTATGGGGGAAAGGAAAGGAGCTGGTTGATTAAAATCCCTTATTTTGGCTGCTGATCCCTTATTTTTGAGGCTGCTGGTCCCTTATTTTCAAATCTGTAAGTTGACAGCTATGTCTATATCACCCACAGAAGCTATATGAGTAGGCCGGGCTTTCTGCTTCAGAAGCTATCCTCCAACTCATGAAGGGCTTTCGGGAAAGGGGAGGAGAGCTAGTATGCTCATCCTCACTTTTCCTCATCACATAATGGGGAAACCTCAGGGCTGGGACCAAATGTGTCCTTTGGGATTTTCCACAGGCCCCAGCCCTCACCGGCCTATATTTGGCACCTTGAATGTTTTTGGTCTGCGATGCATCACTGAGCAATGCTTCTTGCTTGCTCTGTTGGACGGAGGACACAGAGGGGTGTGTACAACCAGCCAACTGTGCAATTTTCATTCATTCATTCATTCATTCATCTGCTCACTTTTGTCTCCAACCAAGTCCACCGCTGGCCTGTCTGTGTGTCCCTCAGAAGATAGCCCAGAAAGGAATTTGTCCCTCAGCCTGTAAATGGTTCCACACTCTTGATGTAAGGGATTTTGAACACCTGAGTAGGGCTGTAGAGTCTTCAGAATAGAAGGAAATATAAACATGAAGTGCAACATCATAATTATAAGAGAGCTCTTTCCATATTTTCTTTTACATTTTTGTTACATTATATAATTTGTTAAAGTGTGTGTGTGTGTGTGTGTGTGGTTTATTTTGACAAATCATCTTCCTCATTTTATGATGTGGCCTTTGCATAACTTACATGAGTTTGCCAGGCTTGATAGAGCATATTAGAATTTATTTGCAGTTTACTTTGCTTTCATAAAAGCATTTGGGTTGAGAATGTGATTTCTTTTCTCCTTAAAGTGACTTTATTTTTATTATTATTTATTATTATTATTAATAATATGGATTATAACAAGTTCTTTTTTGGGGGAGGAGAGAATAGATCATATTTTGTTTTAAAAATAATAGTGCAGAGAATAATTTGTCAGTTAAATCAATCACTGTGTGTAGCGAAAGATGTTCTCCCAGAATGAAATAGAGGAACAAATGCTGTCAAAAGAACAAGGGGATTGTTTAGCAGGTAGGATATATAATCTGAAATTAAATAAAAAGAATCTCTCTCTTCTCTCTCTTTTACACACACACACACACACACACACACACACACACACACGAGTCTGGCAGCAGCACACTGCAATATGTTCTGTGGCCAGAAACTGAGGCTATAGTCATTTTACATCAAGTTTAAAACATCCACAAAGAGAGTGCAAAGAGAGTGACAGTGAGCTCAGCCACTCAGGTGCCATTTACCCCTTCTCATGCTCATTGGCGCCACAAACTGAAAGCCTGCATCTGAGTGGCTAAGCTTGCTGCCACTCTCATTACGCAACCCCTGCCCACAATCAGATTGGTACAGTGGTGGCTGATGCCCATTGGGGCAGGTAGGGTGGAGAGCAGGGAGACCAACAGTAGGTGGAGCCAGAGACAATGTCGAAAACAGCCAACTAATTCTAGTTCTGTCCCAGTCCTCAGTTTTATAAGGGCAACACTAAGAATAAGGAGAAGAAAGCTGACAGCTAGGGTCACCAACAGGCTTGACATAGTAAGAAGACAGCCAGATGGGGTTGACTGAAGTTGGTGGGGCAGC